>NC_091263.1:72962500-74162500 GCF_042477335.2 Ovis canadensis | reverse complement strand
GGCATCCGGGAAGACGAGAAGCTTCTGGAGGTGATGGAGCTGATGACTGGACCACGCTGTGAACGTATGCGATGCCACTGAACTGGAGACTTTGAAATGGTTAAAAGGGTGATTTCTATATTATGTGTATTTAGCACAGTAAAAAGAGAGCAACACACCGTCCCTCGCAACACGAGGAGGAAGGTTACGGGGGACAGAGAGAGGGTCACGTGCCCCAGGCCCCATCCTCCACGCAGAGTTCTCCAACCACCGCTAAAACCAGACGTCTTGGCCTCATAGGCAAAGAATCCCTTCACTAATCATGATAAAACGACAATGAGAAAAACAGCAGGCACGTCAGGAGCACCCGCCAGCCTCACTCACTGTTCTGAACACACGTATTAACACATTTGGTCACAACCGCAAGCTTGGGAAGAAGCGCTAACTTCTAGTTGTGTGTACACACACCTACACCAGACACAGACAGACACGACAGAGGCTGAGCGACCCGCCGGGAGCCACAGAGCCGGTCGGGTGGGCGGGGGCTGCTTAGCACCTGCAGCCGGTCCCGGCCGAGTGGGGGCCACTGGGGCTGGGAGCCTCCCACAGATGGGGGCACAGTCCAAGCGGCTGCTGGCACAGGCAACTGGTGCCCCACAGAAGCCAGGGCCTCGGGGGACTCAAGCCAGAGACCGGCACAGTCAGGCTCAGCAAAAGGAACCGATCACGGTGCAGCGAGCGACTCAATTGGAAATGGATGGTGAAACCTCAAAACCTGTTCATTTTTATTTTTGCCACAATTCACAAGAAAAGACACGCTGGCCATTTGCCAGCAGCTTGAAGCAGAGAAGCCTGCTCCCTGCAGGCACCTGACTTCCACCGGGACCCTCGACTGGGGAGGACGCGGTGGGCTCCAAGCACCCCTCCCCGCCCTGCCTCGCAGGCCTGCCTCTCTCAGAAGCCTGCCTCCAGCTTCATGCGGGTCCCACAGGGGCTCACCCTGTGCCCTGTGCCCCAGCCAGTCAGGGCCTGGCATTCCCGGGTTGCAGCAAGGGGGCAGGAAGGGCCATGTGACCAGTCCGTCTCCTCGCCGCCCCCTCCCCCACGGGGTGCAGGGAGCCAGACCCACAGCACGAGGGGGTGGTGGTTGCTGCGGGCCGGTGGGAAGATGTCCCAGCCGAGACGTCCGCTCTTCTCTGAATATCGGTGGGACCAGCACATGCAGGGGGGCCCGACAGGGACGCGAGGGCGGAGCCACAGGCCCCTCCAGCCACTGCTCCGTCGCTGCAGTCGTGTCCGACTCCGTGCGACCCCAGGGACAGCAGCCCACCAGGCTCCTCTGTCTATAGGATTCTCCTGGCAAGAACACTGGAGTGGGTTGCCATGCCCACCTCCAGGGGATCTTTCCAGCCCAGGGATCGAGCCCACATTCTCCTGTGTCTCCTGCGCTGGCGGGAGAATTCCTTACCACCAGCACCACCTGGGAACACACACAAAGCTGAATGCACAGAACGAAGCTCCCTCCTGACGTGTCGCCATAAGTGCGCACAAACTCAGGCCTTGAGGTTTTACACGCAGTGTGTGAAGGACATTCTCAGAAAGTTAAGACAAACACTTGAGACCAGAACAACTGATTATAAGTATCACGGTTCGGACACAACAGACACAGAGGATACAGGAAGAGGCGGCAAGACCGCACAGAACTGTACATAAGAGGTCTCAGTGACCCAGATAACCCCGATGGTGTGATCACTCGCCTAGAGCCAGACATCCTGGAATGTGAAGCCAAGTGGGCCTCAGGAAGCATCACGGCGAACAAAGCTAGTGGAGATGTTCCAGCTGAGCTATTAAAAATCCTGAAAGATGATGCTGTGAAAGTGCTGCACTCAATGTGCCAGCAAATTGGGAAAACTCAGCAGTGGCCACAGGACTGGAAAAGGTCAGTTTTCATTCCAATCCCAAAGAAAAGCAAAGCCAAAGAATGCTCACACTACCGCACAATTGTACTCATTTCTCATGCTAGCAAAATAATCCTCAAAATTCTCCAAGGCAGGCTTCAATAGTACATGAACTGTGAACTTCCAGATGTTCAAGCTGGATTTAGAAAAGGCAGAGGAACCAGAGGTCAAATTGCCAACATCCATTGGATCATAGAAAAAACAAGAGAGTTCCAGAAAAACATCTACTTCTGCTTCATTGACTACACTAATGCCTTGACTGTGTGGATCACAACAAACTGTGGAAAATTCTGAAAGAGATGGGAATACCAGACCACCTGACCTGCCTCCTGAGAAGCCTGTATGCAGGTCAAGAGGCAACAGTTATAACCAGACATGTAACAACAGACTGGTTCCAAATTGGGAAAGGAGTACATCAAGGCTGTAAATTGTCACTACCTATTTAACTTATATGCAGAGCACATCATGCGAAATGCCAGGCTGGAGGAAGCATGAGCTCAAACCTAGATTGCCGGGAGAAATATCAATAACCTCAGATGTGCAGATGACACCACCCTTATGGCAGAAAGTGAAGAGGAACTAAAGAGCCTCTTGATGAAAGCGAAAGAGGAGAGTGAAAAAGCTGGCTTAAAAGTCAACATTCAAAAAGCAAGATCACGGTATCTGGTCTCATCACTTCATGGCAAATAGATGGGGAAACAATGGAAACAGTGGCTGAGTTTATTTTCTTGGGCTCCAAAATCACGGCAGATGGTGACTGCAGCCATGAAATTAAATGCTTACGTCTTGGAAGGAAAGCTATGACCAACCTAGACAGCATATTAAAAAGCAGAGATATTACTTTGCCAACAAAGGTCTGTCTAGTCAAGGCTATGGTTTTTCCAGTGGTCATGTATGGATGTGAGAGTTGGACTGTGAAGAAAGCTGAGCACCGAAGAATTGATGCTTTTGAACTGTGGTGTTGGAGAAGACTCTTGAGAGTCCCTTGGACTGCAAGGAGATCCAACCAGTCCATCCTAAAGGAGATCAGCCTTGGGTGTTCTTTGGAAGGACTGATGCTGAAGCTGAAACTCCAGCACTTTGGCCACCTGATGTGAAGAGTTGACTTATTGGAAAAGACTCTGATGCTGGGAGGGATTGAGGGTGGGAGGAAAAGGGGACGACCGAGGATGAGATGGCTGGATGGCATCACTGACTCGATGGATGTGAGTCTGAGTGAACTCCGGGAGTTGGTGATGGACAGGGAGGCCTGGCGTGCTGCGATTCATGGGGTCGCAAAGAGTCGGCCACGACTGAGCGATTAAACTGAACTGAACAGGGGGGCACCCGGAGCGTTGGAAACTGAACATTTTAGTGAAATGGAGACAAGGTCCACTGTCTAGTGTGACAGTAATTATGATTTGTGGTTACCCATGAACTCTAGCCCACGCCCCAGATAATTTCTCTCTTCCACGAGAGCCATGTCTTTACTAGTAACGAGCTCTCTGAGGGAACTCGGTGTTGGAATCGCTTCATTTTGTGTCAGGGACACCAAGGCACAGAGGGCTGCCTGGCTCGTGCGCGCATAGCGAGCAGTCATTGTGAAGTGGGGTCTCTGCAACCCCACGGACCGCAGCCCGCCAGGCTGCTCTGTCCAGGGGATTCCCCAGGCAGGAATCCTGGCGTGGGCAGCCATGCCCTCCTCCAGGGGCTCTTCCTGACCCTGGGACTGAACGCGCGTCTCTTACGTCTCCTGCACGGCATGCGGCTTCTTCAACACTAGCGCCAGCTGAGCAACCTTAACGTGAGGAGCCATAGCTCCCAGCCTGCCCAGTGGCCCGCGCTGCGTAGCTCAGCACGCTCCCTCCTGTGTCTCCACGTTCCAGAGCTGGCTGCTCAGAGCCACGTGCGCTGAAGATGTCCAAGTTACGTTAAATGAGAACACAGCGGCTGAACACGTGCAGAGAGCGAGTGCAGTCAGGAGCGTTTTGGGGATCGCCATATTAGCCGGTCCATTCCGAGCAACCTCTGGTCTACTGGAAACACAGGACAAAGAGCAGTCCCTCTCTCTCCTGCTGGGCGTGAATAAGGCGTCAGGGCTTCTCAGCAGTAGTCAAACAGGACAGAAGGAGACCCCGTCCAAAGCAGACAGAAAGGGGAGAGAAGGCAGGTCTTGGCGAGAGTCCCGAGCTCCCCAGTCCGGCCTCACACAAAACGAGCCCCAGCGCCAGGCTCTCCAGCCACCGGACTGGACTTAGCGCCCTGCCTTTCATGCTCCAGGAGGAGCCCGCCTGAGTCCCAGCGCTGATACAGCTCACACCGCGTTGACCGTCTGGACGGGTCCGGGAGAGGCCGTCACACGTTCCCGGTGATTCTTCGGGTGTGAAAACTGCAGGGGCCCGTAGGACTTCTGCTTCCCACTTCTCAGCCTTCTGCACAGTGTGCATCTTTATTTCTATGATACTGAGTAAATAAGTGCCCCTGCCAGGGCAGGAGATGCGAGAGGCAGGTTCGATCCCCAGCCGGGAAGATCTCCTGGAGAAGGAAACGGCAACCCACTCCAGTATTCTCGCCCGGAGAATTCTACGCCGGAGAAGCCTGGCGGGCTACAGTCCATGGAGTCGCAAGGAGAGGACGTGACTGAGTCCACACGCACCCCTAGATGAATGAGAAAGACACGTCCAAGGAAGACTCAAGCTTGAGTGTCAGGCCCCCGTAAGCATCATGGCGGTGATGACTGCAGCTAATCAGGGAAAGCGGCCTCCTTTCTGAGGTCAAGTTGGACCTTTCCTACATGTTTAGGATGAGACTGTATGAAGGTTGTTTAAGGGATACTCATAAATCATAATCTAAAGTCAAATTATAACATGCTTGTGGGCAGTATAATATACTACATACAATATATTCTGTGGACAAAGACACGCAATGAATGACAATACATTCATTGAATTGAAATGAATGTATGATTGAAACCTCGCTGCGATGATTGAAACCTCGCTGAATTCAGAGAAAGGCTTCGATGCCTAATTTGAAACTACAGTGACATTCTCAAAGTTCTGGACTTGACCCTCAGCTATGACACTCAAGAAAATATCTAACCCGATCAATGAAACATGGGTAAGAAAAAGGATAGCATGCTATTCTTATTTCCACAGAACGCTGAACTGTGAAAAATAATTCATATTTTACCCAAAGGCATTCCAAGAAAGACCTCAGGAAGTTGGTAAACTAGTCAAATAGAAGATAGAATTCAGCTGCAATAGAGTTCTGAATTTACACAGGAAAAAAAATGACCGAAAAAACCATGGAACAGTGGGAAACTTTTCAACAGCAGCACAAATTTTGTCTTTCCAGGTGAACACGAAGCGCTTCCCCCTAAGCAGTGCATGTGGGATCCCCAGATCACACGCCCTTACTCACACCGAAGCTAGAGTTGCCTCCCAGGTCTGGCTCTGAGATTTCAGCACGAAACATCCTTCGAAACCTCGGCGTTGTCAGCCACGCCCGCGCAGAGAACCCGCCTCACCACTCTCAGTCTGACCGCCTCCTGCGTTTTGCGACTCTCGTTCGGGTGTACAGACACATTTAGGGTGTTCTGTCTTCTCGATGAGTTACATAATGTCCTGGTCTGCCTCTGGTAATCTTCACTGTCGCTCTGAGGTCTGCTTTATCTGATATTGGTACAGCCGCTCCTGCTTTCTTTTGATTAGTATTTGTGTGGTATGTTTTTCCAGGCTTTAATTAGTTTTAACCTACATACATCCTTACAGTCAAAGTGAAGCTCTTATACACAACATATAGTTGGGTGTGTATTTATCTCCTCTGTCAGCCTCTGTTAATTTCTGTATTTGGACCATTTCCATTTGGTATAATTTTGGTACCTCATGGATTAAGTCTGGAATTGGGGCATAGAAATGTTTTCTGTTGGTTTCCTCTCCATTTTTATCTTCTTTTTCCTGACTTACTGATGTTTTCCAGAATTCCATTTAAATGTATCAATACTTTTTTTTTTTTTTTTGACCACACCGCAAGGCCTACGGGATCTGAGTTCCCCCACCAGGGACTAAACCCCGGGCCCTCAGCAGTGAGAGCACCGAGTCCCACCCAATGGACTCCAAGGAGTTCCCTATCGAGACTGTTTCAAGGGTATCACTTGCCATCGGTTTTTTAGTGGTCATATTAAATTATATGCATAAGCGATCACGGTCTACAGTGTTGACATCTGGCTCGTTCGAGTGAGCTGTAGAAAGCTAACTGCTTATCGTCCCCGTTCAGGACCGTCTTACACATCTCATATACTCTAGAAAACTGGAGAATCGCATCAAACACAGTTTTAATTTTTCTTCCAGCCATCAAACGTAATTTGGAAAACTAAAAAGGACCAGCGAGGGTGGGAGGGAGGCTCAAGAAGAGGGGATCTGTGTGCACTGGGCTGACTCGTGCTGTCTTTACAGCAGAAACTAACGCAACATTGTAAAGCAATTATACTCCAGTTAAAACGAATAAATAAAACGGAAAAAGCTAGAAGGAAACTCCGTGGCGCTCAGCCTTATTCTGACCCTGCTGCTGTGTTCCCTTCCTTCCTGATACTCCCCAGTTTGCTGCTTCTAACCTTTCCTTTCTGTTTCGAGAAGTCTCTCGGTTACTTCTGCAGCTGGCAACATATTCTCTTAGTTTCCCTTCGTCTGAACATATCTTGATTTGCCTGAAAGATGTTTGCTGGGTATAGAATTCAGTATTGATGGCTTTCTTTTCTTTTTTTTTTTTTTTTTTGGACCATCATGGTTTTTGGAGAAATTCACTTGCAGATTTTTTCCCACGTAGACACGGTGTCATTTATCTCTCATTGCTTTCAAGATTTTTAATTTTTAGTTTTCAGGGTTTTACTTCAGACACACACAAACCGTGTGTCTTGCCGTGGATTTCTTTGGGTTTATTCTGCTAGGGGTTTCCTCGGCTTCTTGAACCTGTAGGCTGATGTGTTTTGCCGAATCAGGAAAGGTTTGAGCCGTGTTCCTTTGAGCACTTCTTCAGGCCCAGCTTGCTCCTCCTGGGACTTCAAAGACACCACTGTCAGACCTTCCAGGATTATCTCCCGGGTGTCCAGTCCATTCTCTCTGCTTTCCAGACTGAGGATTCTGTCTCCTTCCAGCTCCCAGTTTACAGACTCTGTTCTTGGCCTTCTCCATTCCTATTTAGCCCATCCACTGGATTTTATCGTTGTATTTTGCGGTTCTAAGGTTCTCACTTGGTTTGTGTGCCTTCTACATTTTGCTGAGACTTCTATGTTCTCAGTTGTTTCAGGCACATTTTCAACTGCTTACTGGAGCATTTTTCATCACTTAAACCACTGCAGGTGATTGCGACATGTGTATTATTTCGCTGTCTGTTGATTGTCCTTTGTCATTCAGGTTGGTATTTTCCTGGTTCTTGGAATGATTCATGATTTTTTATTGTGTCCTGGACATTTTGCGTGTTATGTTATGAGTGTCTGGATCTTACTTCATCTTCTGTTTGCAGGAAGCCTCCCCTGCTGCTGGGGAGGGATTGAGGATGTAACCTTCTTACAGCACATGCCACACTCAGCCTCTACTGACCCCTCCAGTGTGGGGGAAGACCTCGTCACTGCTGAGCAGGGCTGGGGGTTTAGGCTCCCAACTAGACCTCCGTGGGGGCCTTCCCCAGCGGCTCAGTGGTGTGGAAGCTGTCTGCAAGGCAGGAGATGCGGGTTCAATTTCTGGGTCGGGAGAAGAATCTTGGATCTGGAAATGGCAACCCACTCCAGTATTCTTGCCTGGAGAATTCCATGGACAGAGGAGCGTGGTGGGCTACAGTCCACAGGGTCCCAGAGAGTCAGACACGACTGAGCACTCACTCACTCAGACCCCCACGGACCCTCCCTGGCCAGGGAGAGAGGGACACCCTAGTGCCAGCTCTTGTGTGCCTCCCGTTACTGCTGCCGGGAGAGAGGCTTGTTACCACTGGGTGTAGGTCCCGGCTCCCCACTCGGCCTTCTCTGATGCCCCTCAGTTGGGAAGGATGTCATCTCATAACAACTGAGCCCGAGTGGAAGTCCAGGCTCTCTAGTGAGCCTCTGTTATGGACAGAAGCCATGGTTTCTCTAGGCTATTTGGCAGGAGAATGATTATTACCTGGACGTCTTCTGTCTAGCTAAGCTGTGCTTTTCTTGGTCGTTTGCCTAAAGAGGATTTTATCAAGGTGGATTTTGGGACAGGTATCTGTTCTCATGGGTGTCCCCAGGTCGTCATCTTCTCCAGCCCGCATTCCAGGGCGTATGAAGCAAAAGGGAAACCCGGAGAACGCACTGCCATGGTTCTCCCCAGCCCCCAGGGTCCCTGGGTGGTCTGCTTTTTCCCTCCACCTTTCAGGCTCGTCTCACCTGTTTTGTAAATAACATTCAGGGTTTTTAGCTATATTGATCAGGAGGAACAGAGAAAAGTGTAACTATTCCATCTTGTCCACATCCACTGTTCATTTCCTCACTTTAAAAACAACTGTTTTATCATTTATATGTTTCTCCCTAAACTTTATGTCATATGATTTTCCTGTCTTTGCAAGAGTTATCATATTGCGACTTGCCTTTTCAACTCGATATCACGATTCTAAGATCCATCCACGCTGCTGCATTTGGCAATGGCGCCCTCATTCCCTGCTGTGTGACAGTCCATCCTGTAATATTACAGTAATATTACCACTGTGTGACAGTCCATCCTGAGTAGAACACAATTGACTCTGCATTTCCTGTCGATGGACATTTGGGTTACTTGTGGGTTTCTTGTGGTTATGAACAACGCCACCGTATACCCTCTTATACAAGGTTTCTGCTGCGCAGAGGCAAGAACGTCTCAGGAGTGGAATCGCTGTGAATGATGAAATTCAACACTTTCCACACTTCAGTTCAGTCGCTCAGGCGTGTCCGACTCTTTGCGACCCCATGGACTGCAGCACACCAGGCTTCCCTGTCCATCACCAACTCCTGGAGCTCGCTCAAACTCATGTCCACTGAGCTGGTGATGCCATCCAACCATCTCATCCTCTGTCGTCCCCTTCTCCTCCCGCCTTCAAGCTTTCCCAGCATCAGGGTCTTTTCCAATGAGTCAGTTCTTCCCATCAGGTGGCCAAAGGATTGGAGTTTCAGCTTCAGCATCAGTCCTTCCAATGAATATTCTCCTGAATATTTTCCTGATTTTCTTTAGGATGGACTGGTTGGATCTCCTTGCAGTCCAAGGGGCTCTCAAGAGTCTTCTCCAGCACCACAGTTCAAAAGCATCAATTCTTTGGCACTCAGCTTTCTTTATAGTCCAACTCTCACATCCATACACGACTACTGGAAAAACCATAGTCTTGACTAGACAGACCTTTGTTGGCACAGTAACGTCCCTGCTTTTTAATGTGCTGTCTGGGCTGGTCGTCTGAAAAGAACATGTTATCTAAAGCTTGCCGCTGGCCGCTAAGCATCGCTTACTGGACTCTGTCGTCTACTCCATCTCTCTGCTCTGCCTTCCGTGGTGTCAACTGTTTCCCAAGGCAAACGATTTCCTCCAGGGCCCCAAGGTGACAGCCGAAGCCTTCCCAGGGCTACACGGGCTTCCTCCTTCTGATCCAGAAGAGGAGAGAGAGGTTCAGCTCCAGCGCCCCCAGGACTGCAGGCCTCATGAGCATTAAACTCACCACGTGGGCGGATTTGGGACAAGGCCTGGGGAGGAGCAAGGCTGCAGTAAGGTTGTGGCTGGTGGATAGCCACCTGGCTCCATGCACCAGTCAGGGGGCTTTCCAGTCTGGCCACACAAGCCCAGTGGTTCAAACTCACCCTTGGTCAGTACTCACAGACTTAGGAAACAAACTTACGGTTGCTGGGGAAAGGGATGGTTGGGGAGTTTGGGAAGGTCAGGCACACTCTGCTGTATTCAAAATGGGTAGCCAACAAGGCCCTTCCTGAGTTCCAGCACATGGAACTCTGCTCAGGGTTATGTGCCTGGCCGGAAGGGAGGGGAGTTTGGGGGAGAATGGATACATGCGTATGTCTGGCTGTTCACGTGAAACTACCACAACATTGTTAACTGGCTGTATCCCAATACACAATAAAATAAACAGTTTAAAGTCTGAAAAAAAAAAAAACCCTGAAGACAGTGTTGATAGGGACAAAGTATATAATTAAATAGTTAATCCCACTAGCAGACTGTAAGCAGAAATAACACAGGAGACCCCTGTAAGCTGCTGATTACTCGAAAAAGCAGGCTTGTTAAACTACCAAGCAGGCCGCTTAGTAACGAAACCGTGCAGCAGAGGCATGAAGCATGCCCCCAAACAAGAACACGGCCGGTCGTGGCGTGAGACCTCCTGCCCAGGGAGCCCCATGAGTTCACGATCCCTAGGACACGCCCTGAACACATCAAAAAAACAGTAATTTCTGGAAAGGGCACATTTTCAAGTCAAGACCCTCATCGCACTGAGACCTGAAATAATATTTCCATCGTGCCGTGATAGACCTGGCTTCACCACCTAGGGACGAGAAAACTCCAGCACCCAGCCTGGAGGAGCTGATGATGGAGACTTTCTTCCCCAAATGAGGAAGAAAGTGGACCCCTCCCTCGCCCCGCTTCTCCTCTGATTAGAAACCGCGGCCCACTGAGTTCTCAGGGTGGCAGCCTCTGGCCCCTGCTTGCAAGCCTCGAGCGAGCCGTGTGCTCAGTCGCTCTGTTGTGTCCAGCTCTTTGCAACCTCATGGACTGCAGCCCACCAGGCTCCTTGGTCCACGGGATCTCCCAGGCAAGAGTACTGGAGTGGGTTTGCCATCTGCTTCTCCAGGGGATCTTCCTGACCCAGGGATGGAAGCTGCACTGGCGGGTGGATTCTTGACCATTGTGTGGTGGGCCAGGTGTCAAAATCTGGCCTACACCCGACCCTCAAGGGACGGCCGAGGTCAGACAGCACCATGCAGGGAGTTTTAGCACAAGCCGGATAAACAGAAAACCCTTCGGCAAGGGAAGTGAGGACGAGCATTTCGCTGAGTCACGCAAGGAGAGAGGGGCACGGGCACCTGCCGCTTCTCCGGGAATACCCGAGTCGCAGTTACTGGAACCGAGGCTGCTGGTTGAAGATGCAGGCTCCTGAGGGTGGTCACCATGGGGTGAGTCCGTTCGTGCATCCCCTCTTCCTTTCTCACGGCAATGCACACTCCATCTCTCAGCACAAGACTGCCCAGGACAGAACACCGATTTTCCTATCTTTCAGACAGAAAGATACAGCTGCATATCAGAATAGGCGCCTCTATTTTGGCAGTCAGATGTAAATGGGGGTGTCATGCTACACTTCCAGGAAGGGTTGTCCTATGTGACTCATGGTTGCCCTTTGCCTCTTTTTCCCTTCCTCCTTCCTCCTGGCTGGAAAGCAAGCACAATGGCTGGAGCTCCAGCAGCCCTCCTAGCCCATGAGGTGACCTTGCAAAGGGAAGCCTGTCACAGCTGCACGAGGTGAGGTGTAGCAGGGCCCTTGGTGGGGAACATTCTACCAGCTCTGCACTGCTCACATGCAAGCTCCTTGCACGTGAAACAAGCTTCTGTCTTACATAGACCACTGCTACTTCTGTTGCTTAATCAGACCTCACCCCAACACAACAGGTGCTTACTGAACCTACAAGTCTTGGTGGGGCCAAGGAAGTGGCATTTAAGCTGCATGCTGCTGGCCTGAATGAACCACGATAATCAGTACTGACCTTCCACTCCCTCATTTGTTAAAAAAAGATATTGGATGATGACCCAGCAATCCCACTACTGGGCGTTTACTCTGAGAAAACTGTAATTCAAAAGGACACATGGGCCCTCAAAGTCCAGTGGAGCGCTATTCACAACAGCCAGGACTGGGAAGCAAACTAAATGTCCATCAACAGATGAATGGGTAAAGATGTGGTGCACGCACACGCACGCGCGCACATGCACACGCGCACGCGTGCACACACACGCACACACGTGCACACACGCACACGCGCACACACACGCGCGCACACACATGCACACGCGCACACGCACACACGCACGCGTGCACGCACACGCACACACGCGCACACACGAACACGTGCACACACGCACGCGTGCACACGCACGCACATGCACACGCACACACGCACGGGCACGCACACGCACATGTACACGCACACACACGCACATACACACACTCACGCACATGCACACACACGCACACACGCACGCGTGCACACGCACATGCACACACGTACATGCACACGCACACACACCCACGCACACGCACACACGCGCACACACACGCACACGCGCTGGACTGTTACCATAAAAAGGGAATGGAACCGACTCACTTGCAGAGACGCAGGTGGACCTAGAGCCTGCCATCCAGAGTGAAGTAAAGTCAGAAAGGAAAAAACCAACACTGCTCATTTATGCATACATTTGGCATCGAGAAAACTGGTGCAGTGAACCCATTTTCAGGGCAGGAATAGGGATGCAGACGTAGAGAAGAGACACGCGGGCCCGGCTCGGGGAGGAGCCCGCGGGAGGGGCTGAGAGCGCGGCAGTGACACAAGAGACCACCGCGGGTAAAAATAGCAGCTCGCGGGGAGCGGCCGGCAGCCCCGGAAGCCCAGCTCGGCGCCCTGTGACGGCCAGAAGCGCGGGACGCGGACGCGGCGGGGGAGACCCGGAGGGAGGGAAGTATGCGCACACGCAGCTGACCCCTCGGGACGCAGCAGGGACTGAGGCAGCGCTGTCAGACGGTATACGCCAATGAGACCGTGCCTAGGCCGCGCAGGCTTCAGGCTTCCGGACACCAGACTGCATGAAACCGGCCCAAGTCTCGGCCCTCGGGAGGCATTCACCTCTAGTCACTCTGACTCTCAACTCTGGATCCCTAGCTCAGTCTTCTCAGGGCTCTTGAGACCAGAAACAGAGTGTCACTCACTGGGGAGGTGTAGACCCCGTTGGAGATTACTGAGGTACACACCAGTCTCTGAGGAATTTGATTTCTGCAGAATGACCCAGGCAACCATGAGCACCTTGATTAACATGCATTCACAGAGCCTTCAGAGCTGCAGGGCAGCGCCGCCAGGGCATCGAGACATCTCCACCACACCCCGACCTCGATCCAACTTCAGGGGACACGACAGTGGACACGCAGACTGCGGGGAAAATTGACCAGTACTGGGCCCCTGCCTTAGAAAGCCCGCTTACTGATGCTTGCGTTAAATGTTCAGATTGTTACTTTCTTTTCTTGTGATTTGAACAGGTCTTTTATTTTTTAGTTTTTTAAAATATTTTACTTTGTATTGGGATATAGCTGATTAACAGACAACGTTGTGACAGTCTCAGGTGAACAGCTAATGGGCACAACTATATATGTGATATTATATGTAATCAATTAATAATATATTAATATATTATATCTATCATTTATATAAAATAATATAAATTTATAAAAACAAATTATGTTTATATTATAATATGATTTATATTATATTGTTTATTATATTATATATTATATATACAACTATATACATATAAACACACATATATATCCCCAGGGATCGAAGCCAGATCTCCAGCATTCCAGGCAGGTCCTCTACTGTCTGAGCTCCCGGGAAGCCCACACGGGTGTCCATTCTCACCTAAACCTCCCCCCGCTCAGGCTGCCACATAACGCAGCCAGGGTCTCCTGTGCCATGCAGCAGCCCCTTGTTGGTTGTCCGTTTTAAACACGGCGGTGTGTACACGGCCGTCCCGACACCCCCGGAACGACCCCCTGCCCCTCCTTGGCCCCAGTGACGGGAAGGTCGCTGGCTAAGGCCGGGAGTCTGTTTCTGCAGATTTCCGCTTTCGCTGCCTCGGTTCAGCACGGGCCTGACCGCGGCCGCCGTGAGAGCCGGGGCCGGTCTCAGAGGGGCAGGGCCAGCTGCTGCCCTTGGGATCGCGGGCAGCGCGCCTTCCGCGGCTCCCACCGGCTGCAGCGCCCGTCCTAGGAGCTTTCAGGGCATCTGCCTCCTAACAGCTCCGAGAGACGGAAACCGCTGTCTCCGAGTCGCAGACAAAGAGATGAGATGATACAGTCTGTAGCCCCTGGTCTTTTTCTACCTGTTTCGAAACGATTTATATCACACGTCAAGAAGGAATCCTGTGTTAACAGTGGCCCTTCAGATTTTTAGACTAAACTATTCTGTAGCATGCTTTTGTGAGAAAAGGCAAGAGGAAAGCAAGACGTGCCTAGAGATAAGTGAAAACACAACTCAAGACCTCTCGGACGCAGCGAAAGCAGTTCCAAGAGGGGAGTTTTTAGCCGTACAAACTTACTTCAGGAAACAAGAAAAATTTCAAAGGCACCACCTAACCTTACACCCAAATGAGAACTCACAAAGCTCACAGTGAGAAAGGAAAGACGTCGCGAGGACGAGAGCAGAGAGACATGGAACAGACACGAAGAACGACAGAAAGACAGTGAGGCCGAGCGCCGGCTCTTCTTCGAAATCACGCACAGACTGATGGGCCTCTAGCCAGACTCATCCGGGGAAAGGGAAGGGGCTTCAGTAATGAGAATTAGAAATCGAAAAGGAGACTTTACGAGGGTCAGCACAGAAATACAAAGGATAAGAGACTACTGCAAGCAACTATGGGCCAATACGATGCACAACCTGGGAGAAATGGACAAATTCTTAAAGGTACCACCTTCCCAGACTGAACCAGGAAGAAAGAGAAAATATGACCAGACCAGTTACAAGCACTGAAATTAAACCTGTGGTTTAAGAACCTCCAACAAACACAAGTCCAGGGCCAAATGGCCTTGCAGGTGAATTCTATCAAACATTTAGAGAAGCGTTAACACCTATCCTTCTGAAACTCTTCAGAGGTCGCAGAGGAAGGAAACCTCCCAAACTCATTCTTTCAGACCGCCATCACCCTGATACAAAACCATACAAAGATACCACAAAGAAGAAAATCACAGGCCAATATATCACTGATGAACACAGATGCAAAACTCCTCAACAAAACACTGACAATTCGTATTCAACAGTACAGTAAAAGGGTCGTACACCAGGACTGAGTGGGATTTATCCCAGCATGCAAGGATTTTTCCATACACGTAAATCAACCAATGTGGTATAACACATCTCATCAACAAATGGAAGCGCAAAAACTGTACGATTATCTCGACAGATGCAGAAAAAACTTTCGACAAAATGCAATACCCATCTAGGATAAAATCTCCAGAAATTTGCCGTAGGGGAACCTCCCTCAACATAATAAACGCCACATATGACAAACCCACAGCAAGCGCCATCCTCACTCAGAAAGCTGGACAGCTACACGTGAAAAAAGAGAGAGGAGGACGAGGGGTTTGGCTCCGCCATGCCGCGTGCTCCCTGATCAGGGGTGGAGTCTGCGCCCTGCGGTGGGACTGTGGTGTCCTGGACACCAGACAGTTGTCAGTGTCCCAAAATTAGAACATTCGCTAACACCATACACGAAAATGAACTCAAAATGGATGAGAGGCCTAAATATAGGACGGACACTATAGAAGTCTTAGAGGAAAACATAAGCAGAACACTCTTTCACATAAATCATAGCAACATCTTTTGGGATGCACTCCCTTGTGACTCAGCTGGTAAAGAATCCGCCTGCAATGAGGGAGATCTGGGTTCAATCCTTGGGTTGGGAAGATTCCCCTGGAGAAGGGAAAGGCTACCCATTCCAGCATTCTGGCCTAGAGAATTCCATGGACTGTCGGACACGACTGAGCGACTTTGACTTCACCTCCCCAGTAACGAAAATAAAAACAGAAGTAAACAAATGGGGCCGAATCAAACTTAAAAGCCTTCGCAAGCAAAGGAAAGCATCAACAAAAAGATAACCCCACAAAATGGGAGACATTATTTGCAAAGTAACCAACAAGGGATTGATTTCCAAAATATAAAACAGCTCAAGCAGCTCAGTGTCAAAAAGAAACAAAGAAAACCCACAAACAACCCAGTCAAAAAGGGGCGGAGGATCTAAACAGACTTTTCTCCAAAGAAGACATGCAGATGGCTGAAAAGCACATGGGAAGATGCTAAGCTTCACTAATCACCAGAGACGCTAAAATTAAAGTGATTGCAAATTAGAACTGCAGTGAGGCATACCTCACCCTGGCCAGAATGGCCGTCATTAAAAAGTCTAGAAGCAATAGATGCTAGAGATGGTCTGGAGAAAAGGGAACCGCCCTAGACTGCTGGTGGGAATAGAAATTGATGTAGCCACTGTGGAGAACAGTATGCAGTGTCCTTAAAAAAAGAAAAAAAATCTAACTAGAAATAGAGCTACCATACAATCCAGCAGTCCCACTCCTGGACATATATCCAGAGGAAACCACAGTTCAAAAAAGATACCTGCACCCCAGTGCTCTCTGCAGCACCTCTTACAGCGCCCAAGACATGGAAGCCGCCTAAGTGCCCACCAGCAGAGGAGTAGTTAAGGAAGACGCGGTGTGTACAGACACACACACACACACACACACACACACACACAGCGTGGAACACTGCTCTGCCATAAACAGGCATGAAATCACGCCATTCGCAGCAACACGGCTAGACCCAGAGATGATCATTCTACGTGGAGGAAGTCAGAGACAAACACAGGTCATCACTTATATGTGGAATCTAAAACCACGATGCAAGGACTGCGAATGAGGCGGGCCAACCTACAGCCTGTTATACACAGCGGAGTAAGTCAGAGAGAGAAAACAAATACCGTATCTTAACCCGCTTATATGGAATCCAGAAAGATGGTCCTGATGAACCTATTTGCAGGCAGCAATGGAGACGCAGACCCAGAGAACAGAAGGGAGGGGGTAGGAAGGAGAGGGTGGGACAGACGGAGAGAGTAACGTGGAAACTTATACGATTCATGTGTACACTAGACCGCCGGTGGGAATCTGCTGTGAGGCTCAGGGAACTCCAACGGGGGCTCTGCAGCAACTCAGAGCAGCGGGGTGGGGTGGGCGGCGGGAGGGAGGCGCAAGAGGGCGGGGACGAACATATACCTGGCCGATCCGTGCTGCGCGGCGGAAACCAGCGCAGCATTGTAATCATCCTTCAATTAAAAATAAAAATTTTAAAAGATGATACAAATGAGCTTATTTACAAAACAGAAACAGACTCACAGACTCGGAAAATAAAGTTATGGTGGCCAAAGGCGGTGGGGCGGAATGCATTAGGAGGTTGGGACTGACGTGCACACGCTGAGTCTGTGAAACGGTTCCTCAACAAGGGCCTGTGACGCAGCTCAGGGAACCCACTCCGCGTTCTGTACTGACCCACATGGGAAGAACCCGGAAACAGAGAAGACACGTGCACATGTGTGACCGGACGTCCTCCATGCGCCTGGAAATCACACGCCATTGTGAATCAGCTACGAAGAAAGTGTCAGTCGCTCAGCCGTGTCTGACCTGCAGCTTCATGGACGGCAGCTCAGCAGGCTCCTCTGTCCATGGGATTCTCCAGGCAAGAATACCGGAGAGGGTTGCCGTGCCCTTCTCCAAGGGATCTTCCTGACCTAGGGATCAAACTCAGGTCTCCTGAATTGCTGGCAGACTCTTTACCATCTGAGCCACTAGGGAAGCCCAGATGAGCTATCAGTCCAGTCCAGTCGCTCAGTCGTGTCCGACTCTGTGCGGCCCCATGAACCGCAGCACGCCAGGCCTCCCTGTCCATCACCCACTCCCAGAGTTCACTCAGACTCACGTCCATCGAGTCGGTGATGCCACTCAGCCATCTCATCCTCTGTCGTCCCCTTCTCCTCCTGCCCCCAATCCCTCCCAGCATCAGAGTCTTTTCCAATGAGTCAGCTCTTCACATGAGGTGGCCAAAGTACTGGAGTTTCAGCTTTAGCATCATTCCTTCCAAAGAACACCCAGGACTGGTCTCCTTTAGAACGGACTGGTTGGATTTCCTTGCAGTCCAAATAAACTATACCCCAATAAAAAATAAAAACAATCACAAGCAAAACAATTTTCTTATTTTTTAATTAAAACATTAAAGTGCATGAAATGGAGGCTCTCTTGGGGCCTGAGCTGACTGGATCCAGTCACTTGTTCTATGTTTCTGTATGCCTTTCAGAGTCTGGGCCGGGCCTCTAGCCTAGGCCTCTAACTTAGGAAAACAGGATCCCAGTCATCTAAATGGTCTGAGGCAGCCCTCCTTCTGGGGATCTGGCCTGTTTTATGTTTAAAAACTATGGACATTCCCCAACCCACCCACCCACAGGCCTTCAGCAAACTCGGCCAAACAAACAAAAAGTAATCCAGGGTTACAGGGCCGCTATGGGGAACTTTCGATCTCCCCAGAGCTGCTTTTCTTAAGATTAAACTGAAGGACTTGAAAATTAAATAACATGAACGGGGTATTTTTCTTCAGTGGTATCTGGAGGCTTCCAAATGTGCACAAAACTCTAAAATGGCCTCTTTGCAAGATTCCGTTACTAAATTGGCCCAAATAACCGAAACACTAGAAGAGAGGGCTTCCCTGGCGGCTTCGCGGTAAAGAACCTGCCCGCAGCGCAGGTGACACAGACTCGACCCCTTGTCCGGGAAGACCCCACACGCCGCGGAGCAGCTGAGCCCGAGGGCCACAGCGGCCGAGCCTGTGCCCGGAAGCCCGTGCTTCGCAACAAGAGGAGCCCGCACCCCACAGCTGGCGCGCAGCCCCCACTCACCGCAGCCAGAGGGAAGGCCGCGCAGCAGTGAGGCCCAGCACAGCCGATGACAGACACACACACACACAGAAGTGCTTAAAACCAGGAGAGGGCAGAACGGCTCCTGAGCCCCCAACCCCTTGCGTTCCCTTCCCCCAAGTTCTTTCTCCCGGGGTCCAGCCTGTGTGTCTTCCTCTTGTCCCAGACTCCACCAGGCAGCCACCAGTCCACCCCGACACCAACCTCCTGCCCCCTGTGCCCTGCACCCACCTCTGAGCCCGCCCTCGCTCTCTGCCCTTCTGAACCCACTAGAACCTGCCATTTTAAAGGTAAACCCTCTGAATTTCCAAATAAACCTCCGATTCTTTATATTTGCACTAAGACTGCACAGCAAGCTGTTGTTAGCTTGTTTTCTTTAAGGTTTTAAGGTCACGTTTATTGAAGTAGAATTTACATTCAGTAAAACTCTCTGTGAAGTTTGACAAACGCAATCATCGCCATAATCTCAGTATAGAACAGCTGTGTAGTTCAGTTCAGTTCAGTTCAGTTCAGTCGCTCAGTCGTGTCCGACTCTTTGCGACCCCATGGACCACACCACGCCAGCCCTCCCTGTCCATCACCAACTCCCAGAGTTTACTCAAACTCATGCCCATCGAGTCGGTAATGCCATCCAACCCTCTCATCCTCTGTTGTCCCCTTCTCCTCCTGCCCTCAATCTTTCCCAGCCTCAGGGTCTTTTCCAAGGAGTCAGCTCTTCGCATCAGGTGGCCAAAGGATTGGCGTTTCAGCTTCAGCATCAGTCCTTCCAGTGAATATTCAGGACTGATTTCCTCTGTAGCCCCCCTACCTAAAACTCCCCCCTGAACCTTAGGAATTCACTGATGTGTTTTCTGTCAAAGGGGACACACTTAATCACCAAAATGATCTATTATAGAAAAAAAATTGTAAGCATCACAACCGAAGTTTTTCGAAGGATTCTTGGAAACGTACAATCTTTAGAATAGTCAAAGGAACGGGATTTAAAAATAACCTTTTTAAAGTAAAGCAGCTGACAAAGTTGTCTTAAAGATAGTTGTACAACCGCTAGTCTAGTTGCTGTGTGGAGCTTGAGGCTGGGGTGGCTGGCAGGAAGACTATTTTAAATAATGGAATGGAATTCTACAGGGGCAGGTACATGCTCTTACAGTAAGTGGCTCCCCTCCTGCCGCCGTGAAAAGGACAAAGAAAGCAAATGCCTCTGTTCTGTGCATATCAGCTGTCACGTGTTCAACTCCACTTTATCTCCTGAAAAGCTTCTTTCAAGCATCAGTCCTGAAGTCTGTCAGCCTCTTGAGCTGGACAGAGCTGAGCCACACGCTGTGGCCAAAAGCGCAAGCTGTGGTTCAGGATTTTCCAAAAGCACCAGAAGACCCCCACAGACGCACTGATGAATTTAAGGGGGTCATTCAGACCCCTCGCTGGGCTTTCAGGTTCGTATCAGTTGATTCACAGGCTTGTGGGTGAAAGTCAGGCTCAGCGATGGGTGGAGTTGGCGCAGTGGCAACACCCCAAAAGGGATTTAGAGACACAAGCCTTGTTTCGGGGGAGATGTGGAAACCCCGGCAGAGAGCTCCACCGCAGTCGCCACGGCCTTTCCCGAGCCCGTCGCCTGGGACAAAATTCCAGCTTGTGTGCAGAGGTGTGATGGTTCAGTCTGTGATGATCACAGTCGGCTTTGAATCTTGCAAACCCCAGTTTCCCTATGGAAGCTTTGAATTCTGTGTTCACACACCAAACAAGCGCCTTCTCCTCCTGGTGAAAAGGACGAGGAGGGAACAGGAGGCTCGTCCACCCCGCGTGGCAGATCAGCTCACTCGCACCTTCAGCGGTTCAGCATCAGCCAAGAAGAGCCACAAAAAGCCCCAATTTTCAGGACTTCCCTGCTGATCCGGTGGCTAAGATTTCATACTCCCAATGCGAGGGGCCTGGGTTTGACCCCCGGTCAGGGAACTAGATCCCGCAGGACGTAACAAAGACTGGCAGGGCCAAACAAATTAATAGATTTTTGGGGGGGGTCAAATCCTGTTTTCAGCAGCAACAAGTGGAGGCCCCTGAACAAAATCAAAGCGGAGGCTGGCTACTGCTGGAACTGGATTCCAGATTTTTCTCTCACGGTCAAGACCCTGCACGTTTCACTAAAAAAAATGACCAACTCAATTCTATGGGGACAACAGGAGGACATAGTCTTTAAAGCCTTGAAGGAAAGTGTAATGAGCCCTTCTGCCCTTGGGCATCCCAGGGATCAATGTCCTTTTTTCCCTTCTGTGAGCAGGAAAGAAGGGAGTGCTCTTGGGGTTCTCCCCCAAAAGCACGAGTCTCCCCATCAGCCCACGGGGTACCAAAGCCAGACCTTTTCGCCCAAGAGTCCACTTCCTGCTTTAAAGCCATCCCCCCTGCCAGCCGCCCGAGGAAACAGTTATGGATTTGCCTGTGACCACGCTCACATCTCACGTGGCGGGAGCCCCTCTAAAACCTCACCATGCACATCTCTCTGCTAGCTGTCTCCCCTCTTACGAAATTCTTTTATTAACCACTTCTCATTTAACTTTCTCTCCTTTTTATAACCTCGATTCCGCTCCCCTCCTACAGTCCCCCCACAGCTGCTAGCACTGACGGATGCCTCCTAACACCCACCCCCACGACCTTTAAGAAGCTTCGGGGTAGCGCTGACATCTCACGGCTTACTGACGGTGCTTCAAGAGAATAAGGAAGACGCTGCCCTGGCTCTTCGGTACCGTGCCTTTTGGACTACTTAAAACAACGCCCTTGCTTCGGTTACTCTAGCCCAGTGGGAATCCCACGTGGCGCAGCTGGAAGAGAACCTTCCTGCTAATGCAGACGTCTCAAGGGACGCAGGTTCAGTCCCTGGGTCGGGAAGATCCCCTGGAGGAGGGCATGGCAACCCACTCCAGCGTTCTTGCCTGGAGAATCCCATGGACAGAGGAGCCTGGTGGGCTACAGTCCATGGGGTCACACAGAGTCGGACACGACTGAGCGACTGAGGATGCACGCGCGCTTGTACTGTTCCAGGACACTTCAAGGCTTGGCAGCCGATTTTATCCAGCCTCCCCGACCTTGTGCACATAAATAAGCTCTGGTTGCGGTGGGTATGTTTTCTCATGGACTGAAGGCTTCCTTTAGGGATAAGCTACTGCTTCTGCTGTGGCCCAGGTCCAGGTGGCGACCACTCCCGCCCAGGGAACCTCTCCTGAAACTCAGTCACCGGGGAACTCACTTTACCAGCCAAACACTACAGCACATCTGTGCCGTTTGAGTGGCTCCGTGGCGCTTTCACTGTGTCTCATCCTCGGCCCTCTGGGCTGGTCGAATGCAGCAACTACATCAGTTCGTTCAGTCGCTCAGTCGTGTCCGACTCTTTGCGACCCCATGAACTGCAGCACGTCAGGCCTCCCTGTCCATCACCAGCTCCCAGAGTTCACTCAGACTCGGTGATGCCATCCAGCCATCTCATCCTCTGTCGTCCCCTTCTCTTCCTGCCCCCAACCCCTCCCAGCATCAGGGTCTTTTCCAATCAGTCAGCTCGTTACATCAGGTGGCCAAAGTATTGGAGCTTCAGCTTTAGCACCAGTCCTTCCAATGAACACCCAGGACTGATCTCCTTTAGAATGGACTGGTTGGATCTCCTTGCAGTCCAAGGGACTCAAGAGTCTTCTCCAACACCACAGGTCAAAAGCATATAGTCCAACTCTCACACCCATACATGACCACTGGAAAAACCATAGCTTTGACTAGATGGACCTTGGTTGGCAAAGTAATGTCTTTGCTTTTCAATATGCCGTCTAGCTTGGATGTCTGTAGAGTCTGTGTGGCTAACAGCACAGCTGCTGGTCCTCCTGAATCCCAGGCCTTCCTCCTTTAGGGATCACAAACCCCCACCCTTTGACATCACCTCAAGACATCCTAGGCACTTTCTCCCACTTCATCCACAGCTGATAAATGGAGACATACATCTATGTTGCAGAGGCTTAACTGCTTCTGTTAAAATAACCATGTGAGCCGGTCCTGGTGGAGCAGCGGATAAGCATCCACCTGCCAGTGCAGGGGGCGGGCTCAGTCCCGGGTCTGGGAGGACTCGCATGTCATGGAGGAGCCGAGCCCGTGCGCCATGGCTACTGACGCCTGCACGCGCCAGGGCCGGCGAGCCGCAACCACTGAGCCAGTGGGCCGCAAGTGCTGCAGCCTGCGGGCCGAGAGCCTGCACTCCGCAAGGGAGAAGCCATCGCCATGAGAAGCCCGCTCGCCGCAACTGGAGAGGCTCACACGCAGCAACCAAGACCCGCACAGCCTCAGATGAATTTTAAAAATACAGAAATATAGTAGTGCGTACAGACATAAACCAGATTTTTAAAATAAAAAGTAGCAAAAAATAACCACGTGGAGCACTCTGCACAGTGAAATGAAAACCGATATTAACATCACACCTAGAACCTACGTCCCCAAGGACTGTCCCCAGCCCCGCTGGAAGGGCCCCACCAGGTGCCGTTGAATAACGTCTGTGCCGCCCCCTCCAGGGAGGGGGCGCCCGGGTCCGCGAGCTGCACCTCACCTGCAGCAGGACCTGAGCCCCCGTGGACCTGCTTGCCGCCCAGCAGCCTGGGAACAGAGCCTGCAAGGCCTGGGCAGTGGGCGTCGGAGGCCGACAGCTTTCCCAAGACACCCGACGAGGCCTGAAGGCCGCTCTCCCCACACTGTGTCTCACCTGTGTGCTCGTCACCCCCACAAAGGGACAAGGTTCCCATCCACACTGCCCAGCCCCTCGCAGAAACCTCGCTGATGGCTAGACTAGCCGTCAGAAACCTCAGTCCGTCCAGGACACCCGTGGCCCTTTGGTTCACCCTGTAAGCGACCTCCCAGGGTTTTCGGACGCTGTGGGAGGTCCAGGATATCCCACAGGTCCACTCTAAAGAGCCAGGGAGCTAAGCCCACTAAACTGACAACTTGCTTCAATTTGACCCTGCCCTGAGACGGGAAAACAAGACCTTGACTACGTGATGAAAGTCGGGGTCTGGCTAAGTAACGCTCAGCCTCTGTTCCGGAAGTCCACAGACAGTATCATTTGTGGGAGGGGCTGGGGTACACCCCGCTTACGCCTTCATGGCTGGAAGTCTGGGGACGCCCCTCACGCTTGGAAAACTTCCTGCCTCAACAGCTGGAGAACACAGGGCACCGAAGGACAGAGCCCTGCTGCGCCCGTTCCCCCCTGCGCAGCCGCAGGCCCTGCACGGAGCGCCGCCTTGTCGTGGGGAGCGGCTCGCACAGCTCACTGACGCTGTGAGCCACGCCTCTGTGGAGGCGCTGATGCTGACGCTGAAGCTCCAACACTCTGGCCGCCTGATGCAGAGAGCGGACTCACCGGAAAAGACCCTGGTGCTGGGAAAGGCTGAGGGCAGAAGGAGAAGGGCACGACAGACGATGACATGGCTGGATGGCATCACTGAAGAAAGCCTTCCTCAGCGATCAGTGCAAAGAAATAGAGGAAAAGAACAGAATGGGGAAGACTAGAGATCTCTCCAAGAAAATTAGAGCTACCAAGGGAACATTTCATGCAAAGATGGGCTCTATAAAGGACAGAAATGGTCTGGACCTAACAGAAGCAGAAGATATTAAGAAGAGGTGGCAAGAATACACGGAAGAACTGTTCAAAAAAGATCTTCACGACCCAGATAATCATGATGCTGTGATCACTCATCTAGAGCCAGACATCCTGGAAAGTAAAGTCAACTGGGCCTTAGGAAGCATCGCTACGAACAAAGCTAGTGGAGGTGATGGCATTCCAGTGGAGCTCTTTCAAATCCTGAAAGATGATGCTATGAAAGTGCTGCATTCAATATGCCAGCAAATTGGGAAAACTCAGCAGTGGCCACAGGACTGGAAAAGGTCAGTTTTCATTCCAATCCCAAAGGAACGCAATGCCAAAGAATGCTCAAACTACCACACAATTGCACTCATCTCACATCCTAGTAAAGTAATGCTCAAAATTCTCCAAGCCAGGCTTCAACAATATGTGAACCGTGAACTTCCAGATGTTCAAGCTGGTTTTAGAAAAGGCAGAGGAACCAGAGATCAAATTGCCAACATCCGCTGGATCATGGAAAAAACAAGAGAGTTCCAGAAAAACATCTATTTCTGCTTTCTTGACTATGCCAAAGCCTTTGACTATGTGGATCACAATAAACTGTGGAAAATCCTGAAAGAGATGGGAATACCAGACCACCTGACCTGCCTCTTGAGAAATCTGTATGCAGGTCAGGAAGCAACAGTCAGAACTGGACATAGAAAAACAGACTGGTTCCAAATAGGAAAAGGAGTATGTCAAGGCTGTATATTGTCACCCTGCTTATTTAGCTTCTATGCAGAGTACATCATGAGAAACACTGGGCTGGAAGAAGCACAAGCTGGAATCAAGATTGCCAAGAGAAATACAAATAACCTCAGATATGCAGATGATACCACCCTTATGGCAGAAAGTGAAGAAGAACTAAAGAGCCTCTTGATGAAGGTGAAAGTGGAGAGTGAAAAAGTTGGCTTAAAGCTCAACATTCAGAAAATGAAGATCATGGCATCTGGTCCCATCACTTCATGGCAAATAGATGGGGAAACAGTGGAAACAGTGTCAGACTTTATTTTTTTGGGCTCCAAAATCACTGCAGATGGTGACTGCAGCCATGAAATTAAAAGATGCTTACTCCTTGGAAGGAAAGTCATGACCAACCTAGACAGCATATTAAAAAGCAGAGACATTACTTTGCTAACAAAGGTCCATCTAGTCAAGGCTATGGTTTTTCCAGTGGTGACGTATGAATGTGAGAGTTGGACTATAAAGAAAGCTGAGCGCCGAAGAATTGATGCTTTTAAACTGTGGTGCTGGAGAAGACTCTTGAGAGTCCCTTGGACTGCAAGGAGATCCAACCAGTCCATCCTAAAGGAAATCAGTCCTGGGTGTTCATTGGAAGGACTGATGTTGAAGCTGAAACTCCAATACTTTGGCCACCTGATGCGAAGAGCTGACTCACTTGAAAAGACCCTGATTCTGGAAAAGATTGAGGGCAGGAGGAGAAGGGGATGACAGAGGATGAGATGGTTGGATGGCATCACCAACTCGATGGACGTGAGTCTGAATGAACTCCGGGAGTTGGTGATGGACAGGGAGGCCTAGCATGCTGCGCGTCATGGGGTCGCAAAGAGTCGGACACGACTGAGCGACTGAACTGCACTGAACTGAACTGACTCAACGGACATGAGCTTGGGCAAACTGTGGGAAATGGTGGTGGACAGGGAGGCCTGGCGTGCTGCAGTCCACGGGGTCACAAAGAGTCGGACACGACTTAGCAAGTGAACAACGGCAACCGAAGAGGCCGGCTCACAGGTCAGCCCTACTCCGCCTCTGCAGCCGCCTTCCCAAGAACTTCCAGGAGTTCTTCCGGCAGCAGTCACCTCATTCACCAGCCAAGTGGTATCACTGTTTTGCAAAAGCTGCCTGTGCGTAAATGCCTCTGGGGAAGCAGATACCCAGTTGCATAAAAGTAAAGAGTAGGCACCCTGGTTACAGCAAATGTCACCTGACGACCTGTGGTCTTTTCAGTCACAGTGAGCTACCTACACACATGCTTCCAAGTTGCAAACGTTCAAATGTGTGAACGTGTATCTGATTCCAGCAAGGAGCTGGAATCAGCCTAAGGCATTGGAGTCTGCCCGCCCCCGGCCCCTACTGCGGACGACCCTTCAGCTCCACCATCCTCCGCCTCCTGTCCCTCCCCCAGGCGGTAACTCTTCTTGCCTGTTCACCTGAGGCCAGCCCCCGTCCAGCTGTCGGGCTGTACTGCTGGACTTCTCAGGGCACGGTCCTGTGAGATTGAAAATGCCATTCTTTCTTGTGTTTGCTATGTATGACTTGTGTGAAAAGTATTATAAACCTGTTGTAGGGCAGTACTATATAGCTGATTGTGTTACGGGGTACCTAGGCTAGCCCCTCCCAACTCCCCGCCTTTTCCCTATAAAAGCAAGTTCCCTTCCTTATTCTCCGATTTGCCTGCGGTTCACCCTGGTTTACATATCCTGAATAGTAATCTCTCTGCCCTTCCCAGATAAACTTGCTTCTGCTGGTGAAATAGCTGCCTATATCGTATTGCTAAAGTTGACAAGTTACATCAGCTATATTAAAATAGCAATGTATTAATTTGGCTGAATCAGCTTTCTTAAATGTCTCTTTACATTCGTTTACTTTTAACCTCCTATATTTATATTTAAAGAGTGTTTTGTTAACAAAGAGTTGAGTCTTTGTTTCCTGTCAAGTGTAACAATCTCTGCCCTTTTCACTGGGGGCTTATTCCATTCAGATTTAAGTTTCCCAGATGACGGAGTTTAAGCCTCCCACCCTACTATTTGCTTTCCATGTGTCCTTTCTGATCCCCTATTCCTCCTTTCCAGACTCTTCAAGCTTTTTAGTGTGTTCCTCTTTATCTCCCCTATTGGATTTTTTAAAATTAATTAATTTATTTGACTGCACGGGGTCTCTGTTGCAGCATGCAAGACCTTTGTTGTGGTCCATGAGCCTCTCTCTAGTGAGAGGGAAAGTCGCTCAGTTGTATCTGACTGTTTATATGGTCCACGGGATTCTCCAGGCCAGAATGCTGGAGTGGGCAGCCTTTCCCTTTTCCAGGGGATCTTTCCGACCCAGGGACTGAACCCCGGTCTCCCACACTGCAGGCGGATTCTTCACCAGCGGAGCCACATGGTGGCTCATCAACTCAGTTCTCCACAGCTTGTGGGGTCTTAGTTCCCCAACCAGGGATCAAACTCACATCCCCCGAGCCGGAAGGGGAACTCTTCACCCTGGGCCACCAGGGAGGTGCCTCTTCTCCTGGATTTAGTCACAACTCACGTTGCACTGTCGTCTCTACCCTGGAGATTACGGCATGCGTCCCGAATTCATCACACTCCACCTCAGATATTCGAATTCTACCCGTGATACAAATCCCACCACATGCTGACTACTTGTCTTTAAATGCTCACTAACTTTCCAATGTGTTTTTTAAACTCGTCTCTTATGTTTATATGGCCATTTATTTTTCCAGTGGTCCTGATTCCTTGGTGAATACATGGACTTCTATCCGGGGTCTTTTCTCTTCATCCTGGAGAACTTTGGTAATTCTTACGGTGCAGGCCTTCCAGCCAGAATTTATTTCAGCTTTAATTCTGGGGAAAATGCCTGTATTTCCCTTCGTCTCTGAAGGGCGTTGACTGGATTCAGCACTCCACGTCTTCTTTCTTCCCACGCTCTCCGGATGCCATTCGCGCGCCGTGCCCTTTGCCAGCCCTGG
The DNA here is from genome assembly GCF_042477335.2 of Ovis canadensis. Classification (NCBI taxonomy): domain Eukaryota; kingdom Metazoa; phylum Chordata; class Mammalia; order Artiodactyla; family Bovidae; genus Ovis; species Ovis canadensis. The sequence continues at coordinate 74,134,501 of NC_091263.1, read as the reverse complement.
GGGGGCCGACATTCGGCTGCCGTTCCCCTACACGGGTGTCTTTTGACTGTTCCTCTGGATGCAATTTCTTGATTTTCTGCCTGCTCTCAAGACCCCTCTCTCCACTGCAATGTGCTCAGATGTGCCCTCTTGGTCTTTGTGAGTTTTCTGAGCGCACGGGCCTCTTGGGATCGATCCCTGGGCTAACTCATCAGTTTCAGGAAGCACTCGCCCGTTGTTTCTTCAGCTCTCTCTCTGCTCTTCTGCTCCTGTTCCCCTCTGGAACGTCAGCTGTGCACCCTTCAGATACTCTGAGACTGTCCTACGGGCCCTCAGTACTCTGTTCCGGTGGCGCGACGGCTGTTCTTAACGAGGATACTCAGGATACGTGAACTAGGCCTTTTGGGGTTTTAACTGAATGCCCAGAAGGGATGTCCACCAAGGCCTCTGGCTAGGCTGGCTGGAATCCTCCGGCACTGTGTGACCTCTGAACCCTCTGCTCCCTGGGAGCGGCTGTCTCCTGGGCCTCGTGGTGTCTCGCCCTAAATATGTCCCTGAGGGTCTGGCCGGGAACCTGGCAGGGAACCTTCTCTGATATTAAGGAACTCCCCTCCCTTCTGGCACCAGCCTGCGGATTACAGCGTCTCAGCAGCCACGCTCTCCGCTGTTTCCTCTGTCCAGGAAGCTGGTCGTCCTCACTGGACTGGACTTCCCGGGGCTGTGTTTGCACACCACCCCTCCAGCAAGAAACCGAAATAAACACGGAGGTCACCCTGAGGGCACCCCTTGGCTCGAGGATCATGGCCCCAAACTACACTGCTGGGATTCCCTGGTGGCCCAGTGGTTAAGACTCTATGCTCCCAACACAGGGGGCCTGGGTTCAATCCCCGGTCAGGGAACTAAGATCCCACATCCTGCAGTCGACCCCAAAGACGCCATGTGTGCAGCGAAGGCTCGGCGCAGCCGGGTGACCCAAGCCAAAGCAAAGCCCCGCGAGCTGCCCACTTCCCGCCGGGCCCGCCCTGAGCACAGGTCCCAGCCTCCCCACCTTTCCCCACAGCCGGGGACAGGCAGTCCCATTCAGGCTGACGTTCCACCCGACGCCCCTTCTTTCATTCCGAGCCCTCCCCACGACTCAGGAGTTACAGAATGGCCTTTGTTTGGAGGAAAGCGACACTCAGCGAAAAGTCTCCAGAAAGGCCTCAAAATACGAAGGTTATACAACATGACAGCAACACGACAAAGGCTTCCGAGCGGAGGAGTGAGTCCCGTGAAGGCCGGACGCAGTGTGAGGAATGACAGCTGGGAGCGCCGCTGGCTCGCGACGCAGTTTAACAAAAGGCAGAAACCCTCCGGACAACTGCGCCCTAGCGGAGGAATGGCAATAACAGATCGCAGTTCAAAGCAACTCTGCCGTTCATAACAGGAAAACAGAAAATACAGATCTGTTTCCGCGGGAGACTGAGAATGTGCGTGTGTGTGTGTATGTGTGTGTAATAGTCCCAATCTACAGCTCAAGTTAAGGTTGGGGTTGAAAGTTTATCACAAAGAATCTATAAAATGGAAAGCAGTGAACATTTCACAGCTTTAACAATTTGTTGTGCGCGATACTGGGGTTTCGCGCCTGGGGTTTACAGGCGGCTCAGCGGCTCACTGGCTCCACTTGGCAATGCAGGAGACCTGGGTTCGATCCCTGGGTCAGGAGGATCCCCTGGAGAAGGGGATGGCAATCCACTGCGGTATCCTGCCTGGAGAATCCCATGGACAGAGGAGCCTGGCGGGCTACAGTCCTTGGGGTCACAAAGAGTCAGACACGGCTGAGCGCTCATGCAGGCAGGCACATGCAGCCACAGACCCACTCTCGGTGCTTCCAGACGTTTCTGAATAAACGTGCATAACACAAATCCTTATGCATCGCTCACAGCAGGTCTCCCTTCAAGCACCACACACAGACTCTTCCCCGGTCCCCTTGTCGACCTGAGTTCTTACCCAGCCACTGTGTTGACTGTTTCCACAAATCTTGTTTAACTTGGAAAATGCATCTCTAAGAAGCATTCTATCTTCACATCTGGCTTTGGGGACCATCAGCTTACCAAGTCCACTCACGCCTGCCAGTGTTTCCACAAGCTTTATTTCAGAAAGTCGGTAATCTCTGGCTTCGAAACACGTGTACAGAAGATTTTTAACATAAGAAGCCCTGCCTGCATTGTTATTTTTAAATAAATGTATGCAACTGTTAAATTCTGTGCTTCTGGGGTTTTTGTTTTCCACAGCTGCCCGGGCAGACTCCCAGTCAGGAAACAGGGTCAGTGAAACAGCGGCAGTCATGAAGAGGGGCCAACAGCCACGAGCGAGAACCGGCGGGAAGGTCCGCCGCCGTACTGGCGCGCTCTCGAGGAGGAAGCGGCGCGGTGTAAGGCGTCGAGGGCGAGATTTCCAGGCAAGGCTGTTTTTTTCAAAGATTTTTCATGTGGACCATTTTTAGTCTTTATTTAATTTGTTACAATAACGTTTCTGTGTAATGTTTTGTTTTTTCTCCGCAGTGAGGCATCTGGGATCTTAGCCCTTCTACCCGGGATGGAACCCCCACCCCCTGCGCTGGGAGGAGAAATCTTAACCACTGGAACACCAGGGAAGTCCCCGGTGTTCCTCAAAGGCTCAGAAAATCACAAACATGTTGGCAACGCTTCATGGACATGTGTACATGTGTAAAATCAGCAATGTAGCATTCATCTGAAAACATGCTAAGTTCTGAGGCTAATGAACACTCAGGCGGTGGAGTGGAAGAAATTTAACATTTTTCTTCTTGGAAAGCAGCCAAAGTGTTGATGCGACCCCATGGACCGCAGCCCACCAGGCTCCTCCTCTGTCCATGGAACTCTCCAGATAAGAACGCTGGAGTGGGTGGCCCTTTCCTTCTCCAGGGGATCTTCCCAACCCAAGGATCCAGCCCGGGGCTCTCCTGCATTGCAGGCAGATTCTTTACTGTCTGAGCCACTAGGAAGCCCTAATTTTGTTCTAATCTCAACCCTGCTCCTACTTAGTTGTGTAAACATAAGCAGATCATTGAAATAACCCTCTGTGCTCCCAGCGCAGGGGGCCCGGTGTCCAACCCTGGTCAGGGATCCAGGTACCACATGCCGCAACTGAGACCCAGCTCAGCCACAAAAAAAATTAAAAAAGAAAAAAGAAATAGCATGACTCGTCTTAGTTTCCTTGTTGGAAACCAAACGATTTCTCAGATTTCTGCTATGTTATCCACCCCCAGCCCTAGAAGTCTGTAATTCTCTGGGAACTCGATGTATTTCTTTCAGATAATTACATGCTCTTAGCTGAGTGCTATAGGCCACAGTGGAAGACTGGCTGGTAGGAAATACTCTCCGTGTCAAGGCTTATGTTTAGAGTGTACAAAACAGGGGGCCAATGTCCGACTCAGTGTCCCGGTTACGTTCTTACTGTCAAATCTAATGTTTTAAACTTTTAGTCCGATACTCTGAGGTTAGTCATATGATGACCTAATTTATAAATGACTTTATTTCATGCTTAAATGTCCTACACGGACCCTCACACAGGCAAGTATCGGCATCGTTCAGTCATTCAGTCGTGTCCGACTCTTAGCGACCCCACGGACTGCAGCCCGCCAGGCTCTTCTGTCCGTGGGATTTTCCAGGCAAGAGTACTGGAGTGGGCTGCCATTTCTTCCTCCAGGGGATCTTCCCAACGCAGGGATCAAACCCACATCTCTACGTATTGCCGGGTGGGTTCCTTACCCCTGAGCCACAAGGGGAGCCGGGCGTACGCTTCATTTAGAACTATGTAATTTTCATTTCTAATGGCTGCCCAATAGGCTAGTCAGAAACACCTGCATGTTTATCTTTTCATCCTTAAATATTCTTAAACGTGGACGGCACGGTTTCTCAGCACTGAAGGCCAGGCAACCCCCACGCTTGTCCTGTTTCCCGCTGCCTGGAGTAAGACGTTTACACCCGGCAGCGCTGTGGAGCAAAGCGCCTCTAAACGTGGCGGCTTTCAACAGTGAACAGTGAACAGTCACCATTTGCCGCAGCTGAGCAGCTTGCCCAATTCGTCTAGTTACGAGGTTGGCAGTGGGCTTGGTCCCTAGAGGCCCCACTGGCGGGTCCGGCATAAACCTGACGTCAGCGAGGCTCCAGCCTTGCCCCTGATCACCCAGCTGGCCGGCCTGGGCTTGTCCGGGTGCAGGTAGAAGGGTGCTCGGCAGCAAGAGAGGGCAAGCCCAGCTCTGGGCGCCCTCCCTGTCCATCTGCCCACATCACATGACTGTGCTCCCCCGACCAAAGGGGCCTGCGGCCAAGCCCACAGTCTGCACGGAGCAGGGGCCGTCCTGCAGAGTCTGCCCCACGCTCCCTTCCAGTTCCGCTCTGGCCTAATGTCTCTCGCAGACGTGTTCAACATTCCATCTTGTTCTGACGGTTCCTCGGTCATCTTGCGGTTGGATGGAGTGGGGTGGGGGGACGAGCCTTCTTCTGACCCGACCAGCGTGTGCTGGCTGCAGCCCTGACCTCCAGCTCTTCGGAACACAGGCCCCGAGTCCGTGGATGAGGAGGATGTGGCCAGAAAGCCCAGGCCGGGGACCCACCCACTCACCCAGCCAAGCTCCACCCCTGGACTGCTTCGTCTTGCGCAGAGTCAACTGCCAGGGGCTTCCCTGGGGGTCCAGTGGCTGAGACTCTGCGCTCCCGGTGCCGGGGGCCCAGGTTCAGTCCCTGGTCAGGAAACTAGACCCTGCAGGCCACACCTAAAGGTCCCACACACTGCAGATAAGACCTGGCACAGCCAAAGAAAAGCAAACACCAAAGGTCAGCCGCCAGCCCCCAGTCTCACTGGATGGGAACAGAACTCTCGCATCCAGGTGAATCCAGGGAAGGGAGGACCTCCGCCTCCTGACGGGAGCCAGGCTCACCGCCCCACGTCTCCTGCAGAGATGGACTGCAGCATTGCTCCAGCCTGTCCTGAGCTACCCGGGTACAGAGGGAGCCGTCCACGCGCTTTTCTGAGTGCCGTCCACCTGTAACAGCGAGGTATTTCCTAGCCTCTGACACGCTTTAGCCGATGAGATGTTAGCGGAGGAGATGCAAGCGGAGGCTTGGAAGTGCTCACGTGGCTGGGCTGCCGACTCTTCCTCTGAATGGAGGAGAACACTCCTGGCCAGGCTGTTGGTCCAGGGAAGCCGAGGGGCCTGCGAACAGAGCTGCCTTTAAAGGGGGCCCTCAGCTCACCCAGCCGGGCCAGGAGAGCCACCCTGCCACGCTGGGCATTGTCTTAAGCCGCTGAGTTGTGAGGCAGTTTGTTGAACAGCAGTGTTACAGTCATTAAAAATGGAGTTTGTGAGTGTCGGTGACCCTGGCAACACCCTCAGGGGCCTCAGTGAAAAGATGACCTACTTTCTGGCTTGGAACACGCCCCTCTCAGCCGCGGCTGGAGCCTCTGGGGTCACAGCTGACCACAGGGTTCCGCCGGGAGCAGCCAGGAGCCCCAGAGCTGTGGGCTTCCTTTCTTCCCTCCACTCTCTCAGTCTCCTTCACTCCCAGACTCTAATAAACACCCCCGCTTGGCACAGCGCTAAAGGCACAGGAGTCCCTTCGTACCTACTGCTTGAATAAATTAATTAGTGAATGCACTGAAGGTCATTTTCTGAAAGTGTCACGTGAGGCAAAAGGTCCACCATTGACGGTATCTAATGCAGTAAATATATCCCCGACATTACGGAAAAGAAACAAAATTACATTTCCGGTGGAACCTGGTTGCGATTGCATCTCATTTAACATCTAGCTCTGGGAGTCCAGCACTGACGGGAGCCGAAAGGGCGGCTGGACTGGGACACTCACTGCCCTCCGGCCCTTCTGAAGCCGGCACTAAGAGAAACCTGCTCGGCCTGAAAGAATTTTGTGAGTGCTGTGTGCTCAGCCGTGTCTGACTCTTCGCCACCCCGTGGACTGTAGCCCACCAGGCTCCTCTGTCCATGGGGATTCTCCGGGCAAGAATACTGGAGTGGGTAGCCCTGCCCTTCTCCAGGGAATCTTCCCGACCTAGGGATCGAGCCTGCGTCTCCAGCACCGGCAGGGATTCTTTACCACTGAGCCACCTGGGGAGCCGAAAGAACCCCGTCCCTGCGCTAACACACTCGCTGAGTCACTCAGCAGAGTTGGAGCTGCTTGTGTCACTGCGGCACTCCTCGGAACTTTTAAGATGCTGAGGCAGCACATTGTCAAGCTCTGAGGGGGGAATCAGTGCAGTGCCCGTCCTGGGCCAACTTGGCCCCGGGACGCTGAGAACCTCTTGTGCTTAAGGGCTCTGGTGTGATTGACACCAGCCCACGGAACGGCTGGAGAGTTTCTGCTCATTGTCAGTGACCTCCCCAGTACTGAATCATGCCGTCAGTTACATTTAAATTCCACCTTCCTGGCCCTGAACTGACCAGCCAGGCGGCCCTTTTTACGGCCGCAGCACACACAGAAAGGGAGGCAAAGGATGTGGGAGGAATGGGTAAGAAGCCACGGAACAGGGCAGAAATAAAGACAGTGAAAACACTTCTCGAGCCGAACAAATCTCACAGGCCTGTGAGGAAACCGTCCACGGTTATCTGATATCCGTAACAAGTTAAAGAGCGATACGGGGACTTCCTTGGTGGCGCAGCGGCTAAGACTCCACGCTCCCAACGCAGGGGGCCTGGGTTCAATCCCTGGTCAGGGAACGAGTTCACCTACACGGACGAGCTCACGTGAGGCAACGAAGATCAAAGGTCCCGCGTCCCAACCGGACGGGGACAGCCGGGTAAATAGAAGGAGAGCGGGGGAGGGGACAGAGGAGGGGCCGGGGGGCGGGGCCGGGGAGGGGCGGGGCCGGGGAGGGGCGGTGCCGGGGAGGGGAGGGGCCGGGGAGGGGAGGGGCCGGGGAGGGGCGGTGCCGGGGAGGGGAGGGGCCGGGGAGGGGAGGGGCCGGGGCGGGGGAGGGGCCGGGGCAGGGGAGGAGCCGGGGAGGGGGAGGGGCCGGGGAGGGGCGGGGCCGGGGAGGGGAGGGGCCGGGGGAGGGGACAGGGGAGGGGAGGGGCCGGGGCGGGGGAGGGGCCGGGGCAGGGGAGGAGCCGGGGAGGGGGAGGGGCCGGGGAGGGGCGGGGCCGGGGAGGGGAGGGGCCGGGGGAGGGGACAGGGGAGGGGGAGGGGGAGGGGCCGGGGAGGGGACAGGGGAGGGGCCGGGGCGGGGGAGGGGCCGGGGCGGGGGAGGAGCCGGGGAGGGGAGGGGCCGGGGGAGGGGACAGGGGAGGGGGAGGGGCCGGGGAGGGGACAGGGGAGGGGCCGGGGAGGGGCCGGGGGAGGGGCCGGGGCGGGGGAGGGGCTGGGGCGGGGGAGGAGCCGGGGAGGGGGAGGGGCCGGGGCGGGGGAGGGGCTGGGGCGGGGGAGGGGCCGGGGAGGGGGAGGGGCCGGGGAGGGGCGGGGCCGGGGAGGGGAGGGGCCGGGGGAGGGGACAGGGGAGGGGGAGGGGGAGGGGCCGGGGAGGGGACAGGGGAGGGGCCGGGGCGGGGGAGGGGCTGGGGCGGGGGAGGAGCCGGGGAGGGGGAGGGGCCGGGGAGGGGCGGGGCCGGGGAGGGGAGGGGCCGGGGGAGGGGACAGGGGAGGGGGAGGGGCCGGGGAGGGGACAGGGGAGGGGCCGGGGAGGGGCCGGGGGAGGGGCCGGGGCGGGGGAGGGGCTGGGGCGGGGGAGGAGCCGGGGAGGGGGAGGGGCCGGGGCGGGGGAGGGGCTGGGGCGGGGGAGGAGCCGGGGAGGGGGAGGGGCCGGGGCGGGGGAGGGGCCGGGGCGGGGGAGGGGCCGGGGCGGGGGAGGGTCCGGGGCGGGGGAGGGGCCGGGGCGGGGCCGGGGAGGGGTGGGGGAGGGGCCGGGGAGGGGCCGGGGGAGGGGCCGGGGAGGGGCCGGGGGAGGGGCCGGGGAGGGGCGGGGGAGGGACCGGGGAGGGGCGGGGGAGGGGCCGGGGAGGGGCCGGGGAGGGGCCGGGGAGGGGGAGGGCCCGGGGAGCGAGAATGGAGGGAGCGCTGCAAAGCTACAGGAGTGAAAGCCGAGTGTTACTGAGACAGGATAAACAGATCGCCCGGCAGGAAAAGAGAGCGCAGAAATGCACAGAAGTTAAGTAAGGCGAGGCGGTACGGGAAAAAGAATTTCCGAGCAGACACCGCAGAGGGAGCGTTCTGTACAGGACTGGGACAACCAGCTCAACAGTCAGAAAAAAAAAAAAAATAAACACAGATGCCACTTCACTCGCTACAGCAAAACAAGCCCTAGCAGGTTAACATTGCAGGATTTTTAAAACAGACAAGCCCATAAACACACAAGAAACCCTGATGCAATTTTAAATAATCTTGTGACAGAAAAACCTTTCTAACCACGTTGCAAAGCCCAATAAAGAACAAAAAGCTCTTCTTAAAAAGTCCGTAACACTGAAAGACAACAGGAGAGGGAGGGGGGATGTTTGTAATGCATATTTGTAACATACTTTGCCTACAGGAAGAGTAATTTAATAGCATTTATATCTCAAACCTCAAATAAACCGATAATAAAGCAAACTTACAAAAGGAAAACAAAGAAGTTGAACGAGAAAAAGGACTACAAACCGGCAACACGAAAAGATGTTCAATTTTGTTAACGATCCCAGAAAATAAAAACAGGATAGTATTTCCTGCCTAACAAAGTTGCACAGACGAGTGTGTCTGTCTGCAAGGGCACACGACCTTGGGTTCTAGCACAAGGCTTGTCCAAAGGGGGCTGTGGTTGTGATCACTGCGCTCACGTACAAGTTTTCCATAAACAACATTTTCAAAAGACAAAAAAGTTAGGAATGAGTAAGAAAAGCCAGGCCAAACTGCAGAGTGAGGCTCCCTGTGCAGTGAAGAGGGAGCCCAGAAAGTGAGGTGGCAGGCGGGCGGCCCGGGTGTGATCAGGGCGGCCTTTCAGCGGCGGAGAACCTCCACCGGGAAGGGAAGAGACAGTATGGTTCCTCTCACCGCAGCTGATTGTTTGTGTTAAGTGTCCTGACTTTCATAATGACGGTGTGGATGGTGAATACAATCCTGTCCTTCGGATCACATGAGTAAATGTTTAGGGGCGAGGGAAGTCTGGATATCTGGAATTTCCTCCCAAATATTCAGAAAAAGTAAAATTATATGTGAAATAAAAATATAAAATACATATATTTATATATGCCTGTGTGCTAAGTTGCTCGGTCGTGTCTGACTCTTTGCAGCCCCATGGACTGTAGTCTGCCAGGCTCCTCTGTCCACGGGATTCCCCAGGCAAGAGTACTGGAGTGGGGTGCCATGCCCTCCTCCAGGGGATTCTCCCGACCTAGAGATTGAACCCAAGTCTCCTGCAGCTCCTGTATCGCAGGCGGATTCTTTACCACTGAGTCACCGGGAAAGCCCCAAGTTGTATATATATAAATATGTAATTGTATTTATTTGGGGCTTCCCTGTGGCTCAGTGATAAAGAACATGTGTGAGTGTGTGAGTGAGTGTGTGTGTGTGTGAATGTGTGTAAACCTTGACAGAGAGGCAAAAAATTAACCACTCACTGGTGAGCCCAGGTGAAAGGTAAGCGAGAGTTCAACACAGTATTCTTGTGGCTGTTTTGCCTGCTTGAAGCTCTTTCAAAATAAAAGGAAAAAGGGAAACAGTCCCCCAGGTAGAAAGCCAGTGGGCCGAGAGCACAGCCCTGCTGAGGGGCTCAGGTCTGATAAAGCTCCCGACGACTCACAGAAAGTGGGTTATTGCCGGCACAGACTGTCATCTTGAAGTGACCCTGGCCAAACCTCTGGAATGTGTTCCAGCTGGATACATTACAAGTGCTTTTTAAGGGTGGTGAGGCTCTCTAGTGGTCAACTTGAGCGTCCCTCTCTGAGTGAATAAATAAATGCAAATTCGATCAAACCAGTTTCGTTTTCTTTTCTAAAATAAATTACAGAAATGGTCCGAAGTATTGACGCTGTCAATCCGTGGTGTTGGAGAAGACTCGTGAGAGTCCCTTGCACTGCAAGGAGACCCAGCCAGTCCATCCCAAAGGAGATCACCCCTGACTATTCACTGGAAGGACTGAGGCTGCAATACTTAGGCCACCTAGGCTACTGAGTAGCTTTTAGGCTACTGAAGCTCCAATACTTTGGCCGCCTGATGGGAAGAGCTGACTCATTGGAAAAGACCCTGATTTGGGGAAAGATTGAAGGCAGGAGAAGGAGGGGCCAACTGAGGACAAGATGGATGGATGGCATCACCGACTCAATGGACACGCCTTGGAACAAGCTCCGGGAGACGGTGAAGGACAGGGCCGGCTTGCGTGCTGCAGTCCACGGGGTCTCAAGGAATCAGACACGACTTAGTGAGTGGACAGCAACAAGCTTCATTTTCTTTTCTAAAGTAAATTAGAGAAATGGCCCTCAGCCCAGTGTCTTGATTTTGGCAAAGTTTTGGAGAAAGCTGTTCATGACATAGGAGCTTCCCAGGTGGCTCAGTGGTAAAGAATCCACCTGCTGATGTAGGAGACGCAGGTTTGATTCCTGGAGGAGGGCATGGCAACCCACTCCAGTATTCTTACCTGGAGAATCCCACGGACAGAGGAGCCTGGCGGGCTACAGTCCACGGGGATCACAAGAGTCAGGACTGGGCGACTAACACTGCCTTTTACACTAAACGGGGAGGGAGTAGGGTCCTGCTTCCAGTCCTTACAGAGGGGGCAGTGTTCACGTCGGCCTTCCAGCAGCGATTCACGGGTCAGTCAGCTGGCAAGGATATTTTCTAAGCTAAACTACATAATTTAGCCCAATGCTCACTTCCTGGCCAGGCCAGGTTCCCAGAGACGGGCCATGATGCATCATTTAAGCTTCTAGGCAACATCCCTTCAGCGATTACCTTTTAGCCAAAGCGATAGAAAACAAAGGTCAAAAGAAACAGACCCAACGTGGAGTCAGATTAGTCCTTCCCCATTACAGACGCTGTCTTCACATCCACGTGGTGTCTCCTGCGTGTGTCTGTCTCCAAATTCCTCCTTCTTAAAAGGGTGCCAGTCGTGTTGGACGGGAGCCCACCCTAATGACCTCACCCTAACCGGATTACCCCCGCACTGACCCTATCTCAGCGTTTGATGAGGCAGCTGGTATAGCAGCCGTGGGCTGGGGGCGGGGTGTCCAAGGCCAGCTCTCTCAAACGTCCATGTGCCCCGCGGTCGGCCTGAGGCTCAGCGCACTCCTGGTGGCGTGAGCGTTAGAACGGGGAACAGGCAAAGGCTTCATGCAAACGGCAAGCCCACATCAGCCCCCTGGCCTCAGGCACCCCCAGGCAAATCCCACGACTTTTCTCTTTTTATTAAACTTTTTATTTTAAATCAGAGTATAGCCGGTTAACAATGGTATAGTAGTTTCAGGTGGACAGCAAAGGGACTCAGCCATACATGCACCCATCCTCCCCCAGAACTGTTCGTTCTGATATAATTACAAACTTACAGGAAAGTTCTAACAGAAGAGCAGAAACTCTCACAGACCCTTTACCAGACTCACTGTCTGTATTACCTTTGTCATGACACACCCTCTTCATCTGCCCTATTAGAATATATAATGCTGCTTTGCATATTTTAAACAAGACGCGGCCCATGAGCTGGGGCTGGCGGGGTGCAGTCAGGGTCTGCAGGCAAGATCCAACGTCACTTCTTCACAGTCATCTTAATCACTTTCGGAGACAGGGGGCTACTCATGTACAAACCCAACCGTGTGCTAATTTAGTAAACATACGTAGGAGGTTTCCACGCACTTCCAGAGAAGTGGAGCCATGCAGTCCTTGAAGAGGCTCTCCACGGCCTCCTGCTAGAGCGTGTCCTCGCAGACCCCAGCTACCCCTCACTCAGCCTCACACTTACTTCCCGGGAAGAGCCGCTCTCTCTGCGGCCGGCACAGACGGCCGGGCTCCTGTCTGCGTGCCTGATCCTGCGGGCCTCTCTCCCCTCTAACACGGGGATCCTCCCCTTTCCAAGGGTGTCTCGGCTCGTGCCTTTATACAGACGTAAAGCTTCTATCCTAACACATCCTCATTTACCCTGAGGTCCCCTTCTGCCCATCAGCATTTCCCAGGTGTGTGTCACAAGGGACCACAGTCACGCCACAGGCCCAGGGTGGCAAAGTCAAGTGCGGTTAGGAAATGCTTCATCTCTTTCCTGCAGGAATCATCAGAGCCTTTAATTCTCCAAAAAAGATGGGTCTGAAACGCAGCGCTCCCCACGCTGTTCTAACACAGGTTCAGAACTTCATCTTTTGGAACGTCTGGAGGGGCGAACGCCAGCTTTCAGGAGCGCTGGTCAGCACGCAGTGTCTCTGGGTCCAGCTGGTCTGCGACGGACGCGGCCGCCTGTCCAGCAAATCCTCTTCCCTTCCTCCTGGTCACAGCGCTGGACTCGGTTTCCCAGCCCCCCTCTCAGCGAGCTGTGACCGCGTGGCCTCCACCTTCCCAGCATGAGATGTGCCTTCTCCAGCCCCGACCCCCACACCTGCTGTGTGCTCGCTCCCACAGCAGCACCCCCGGCGGACGCGGCTCAGCACCGCCGCCACAGGGCGGGTGTCTGAACAGCCAACGGGCGGAGGAGCCCCTGGACGGTGCACACGCTTGCCGGGCCGCCGCAGAAACCGGAGGCGCGCATGCCCGTCCGTGCCGAGCCCCGGGCTGCTGCGGCCGGTTCTCGCCGCCGCCCAGCCCGCACGCCGCGCACCCTCATCTTCCTGTTATCCGGCCTCCGCTCCCCACCTGCCACGAGACGACCACGACGTGCCCGCGATGTTTCCGCCAGGTCCTGGGGTCCGATCTGGGCTCTCAGTTCTTCCCGTAACCCGACCCTCCTCCCAGCACTTCCTCCTGGCTGGCGTCCGCAGCCGAATTCCGTTTCCATCGCTTCGATTCTCGGAGTATTTTTCTCCTGTCCCTCCATCTCCACCCCGACCTTGGGTGTGACCCCGTCCTCGGCTTCTCTCTCTGACGTGGCTTCATCCCTGATCCCGTGGTGTCTACCATCTCATCCAAGAAAACAGAGGCAGGAAGGATAACGTAACTGTCCCCTCACCAGGGCATATTCTTCCAGGAAAGAAGCTTGTTTTGTTCACAGCCGTTTATTAGCCTCTAGTTATGCCTGGCACAGAATAGATGCTCCATGAACATCATTCGTTTTTCTTTTTTTATGTATTTATTTTTATTTACGGTGTGCGGGGTCTTCGTTGCTGCCCCTAGCCGCAGCGAGCAGGAGTTTCTCCTCGCTGCAGTGGCCTCTCTGTAGAGCACAGGCTCTGGGCATGAGGTCTTCAGCAGCTGTGGCCACCGGGGCTTAGTTGCTCCACAGGTGGGATCTTCCGGGACCCGGGATGGAACTCGCGTCCTCTGCACTGGCAGGCGGGTCCCTGCTCGCTGCAGCACCAGGGAAGTCCAGTGTCTGTTAAATGACCAGACAAATGCCGGCCCTATGGACTCTACCCCGCCGGTCTCCTCTGTCCTTGGGATTCTTCACGCAAGAATACTTAGGTGGGTTGCCATTCCCTGCTCGAGGACATCTTCCCTCCCCAGGGATCACAGCTGCGTCCCTTGAGGCCCCTGCATGGGCAGGTGGGTTCTTTACCACGAGCGCCACCTGGGAAGCTCGGCTAGACAAATGGTCAGACGTAAAGGGAGGCGTTACTTTTCTGGTGTCAAAGCCCAGTTAGCCCCCGTGATGGGGAAGGACAAAATCCAGAGCTCAGCGGGGAGTTTGGAGAGGAATTGAGATCTCGGGGTGTCACTGGGGAGTCAGGGCGCTGCGCAACAGCCCTTTCTCGTGTAATGTGGCATGGGGGTCTCTGCCGCCAGCGGGCGCCTGCACGGAAAGGAAAGGGCTGGGGCGCAAGCATGGCACAACGCTTCAGGAGAGGAGCCACGTGAGTGGTGAGGGAGGACACAGAACAGGAAGCAGAGGCCCTGTTCTCTGCAGAAGCCGACTGCTTCTGAAAAATTCCACGTCTGGGCCTCCTTGCACCGGAGGGTCCACTGTGTGTCAGCCACTTCGGCACTCTGGGGACGCACGGCTGAGAGTGGGCACTCTGTGCCCAGAGAAGCCCACCGCCCAGCAGCACGTTGGACCCAAACCACGGCCGTGAGGCCACGCGCCAAACGCCACCTGCCAGCAGCAGAGTGGGGGGCCTGGGCACAGAGGGCGGTGCCCGTCACCCTGCCGGGGACGCGCACTGGGACAGACACACAGAAGAGCTGACGCCTGGGCTCCTCCTGGGAGAAAATCCCCCTATTAAGGGCATCCGTTCACTCTGCAACTGGTACTGAGCTCTGACCCTGTGCCAGGCTCTGGGCCACGAGGGTGGGCACAAACAGACACAGCCCCGCCCTCTTCCCCGGGGAGAAGTGCCATCAGCTCCACAATCAGGCCAGCAAACGTACAACCTAAATCTGAAACCAAGGCAAAGTCAGAGCGGCGCCAGGCTCTCCCGGAGGAGAGACAAACCCGTGTGCATGGGCGGATCTATGGAGAACGTGGAGGGCAGAGACTGCGGGCTGGACCAGAGTGTAAATGACAGAGCTGCCGGCCGCCCAAGGAGCCCAGACTGCCCGGGTCCACCCTCGGGGGCGAGGTTTGACCAAGTCACGGGCAACAGTATCTGGGGTGTGATTCCTGAGTGCGTCCCTAAAGGAGGGACTTCTTTCCCCTCCCTTTTTTCACCTTCCTCCCCCGCTGGAGGTGGGGGTGAGTCGTCTTGGAGCCTGTGGACCACGGCGAAGCTCCAGGGAAGCTGGAGGCGAGGGGCCCCAGGGCACTGATGCTGGAGCTGCCTTCGGAGCCTGGGAAGCCTCCCCAGGCAGGCGTGTCAAAGAGAAACGGACTTCTCCCTTCTTAGGGAACTGTGACTGGAGTGCTTTGTGAGAGCAACTACACTCACCTTCTTTTTTTTTTTTTGAATGAGCCTTATTTGTGTGTCTGGGTCAAGTCTTAGTTGCAAACAGACTCCTCATTGCATCAGGCGAGAGTCTCTTCGTGCCACACAGACTCTAGATGTGGTGTGCGGACTCAGCAACTGTGATGTGTGGGCTTAGCTGCCCCTCGGCGTGTGGTAAACAGCCCGCCGGCCAGTGCAGGAGACACAAGAGACATGGGTTCGATGCCTGGGTCAGGAAGATCCCCTGCAGGGGGGCATGGCAACCCACTCCAGCGTTCTCGCCTAGAGGAGCCTGGCGGGCTACAGTCCATGGGGTCGCACAGAGTCAGACACGACTGAAGCGACTTGGTACACATGTGGGATTTCAGTTCCCCGACCAAGGATCGAACCCATGTCTCCAGATTCTTAACCACCAGAGCGCCAGGAAGTCCCCAAACTAATACTTCTTAACGCACACATCTGAAAGATATGGTCGCTTACCTTTCTTTTGCTGAAGAATTGATGCTTTTGAACTGTGGTGTTGGAGAAGACTCTTGAGAGCCCCTTGGACTGCAAGGAGATCCAACCAGTCCATCCTAAAGGAAATCAGTCCTGAATGTTCATTGGAAGGACTTATGATAAAGCTGAAACTCCAATACTTTGGCCACCTGATGCGAAGAGTTGACTCATTGGAAAAGACCCTGATGCTGGGAAAGATTGAGGGCAAGAGGAGAAGGGGAGGACAGAGGATGAGATGGCTGGATGGCATCACCAACTCGATGGACATGGGTTTGAGTGAACTCCGGGAGTTGGTGATGGACAGGGAGGCCTGGCGTGCTGCCGTTCCTGTGGTTGCAAAGAGACACAACTGAGCAACTGAACTGAACTGAACCGAACGTTCGCTTAATAATCCCACAGACAGTAACAATTAGTCAGGCCTGTTGAGAAACAAGCTGGACTCTGCCTCAAGAGAGATTTGATTATTCGTGTGCCCAGGGTCTGAGGAACTCATTGCTGGGGAAATGAGATCATCTCGGGATGTGGAGAGAAGTTTGGCTTCTCGAAGGCTTGTGACCTTTCCAAACCCCCTCGAATCTATTAGATTAAGCTGTGTGCAGCCCCGGCCACCCCCAGGCCGGGCTGTCTAAGGGGCTTGTCACCCCAGGAATGGGAAGACAAAGCTTAGCAGACAGACGGCACTCCCTTCTCCACCCTTCCCCGTGACAGGTTCTTGCAGCGGGAGAGCCTCCGAAAGACACGTGGCTCCTGCCTCTGGCTTAGGACACGACACAGTATCAGCAGTGAGAGGTGACCGTGGCCCGATTTCAAGACCTGTGGGGAGAGGAGTCTGCATTTTTTTTAAATGTTTATTAATTTTAATTGGAGGACAGTTACAATATTGTGATGGTTTTTGCCATACATCAACATGAATTGGCCACAGATATACATAGGTCCCCCCCATCCCATCCTCAGCCCCCTCTGGACTTCCCTCCCCAGCCGCCCCTCTAGCTTGTCCCAGAGCACCGACTCTGGGTGCCTTGCTTTGTGCTTCTTTGAGGTCGCACTGGTCATCTGTTTTACATATGGTCTCATATACGTTTCAGGCTATTCTCTCAAATCCTCGCACCCTCTCCTTTAAGGCCACCTGCCTCCTCAGGAGAACACCGCTTGGGGACAGGGTGGCTATCACAGCACCTTGCAAGCATCAGCTCTCTAATAACGTGGGTGTGAGCTGGCTGCGTTAGAGGCCAGCCTGCTGTCCCTGGGGCGTCCCTGGGGCTTTCCTGGTGGCTCAGATGGTAACGAACCTCCCTGCCATGCAGGAGGCTGCAGGTCCGACCCCTCCCTCGGTCGGAAGAGCCCCTGGAGGAGGGCCTGGGAAAATTCCACAGACACAGAAGCCTGGCCGGCTGCAGTCAAGGGCCTCGCAAAGAGTCGGGAGGACTGAGCGGCTGAATGGCAACAACTGCTGTCCCCAAGAGTCTGAGCTCTCGCAGCAGCTCACAG
The DNA here is from genome assembly GCF_042477335.2 of Ovis canadensis. Classification (NCBI taxonomy): domain Eukaryota; kingdom Metazoa; phylum Chordata; class Mammalia; order Artiodactyla; family Bovidae; genus Ovis; species Ovis canadensis. Next base: position 74,117,568 of record NC_091263.1, on the reverse strand, counting down.
GCCCTCCAGGAGCGGAGGCCGGCTAGTTTAAATTTTTTAAACCTAATTGCCTTGATCCTTTGACATATGGCCCTTCTATGTATTTTTATATTATTCCCTGAACCAGGTTTTTTTTTAGGTTACATCACACAGCATGTGGGATCTTAGTTGCTTGACTGGGGATTGAACCTGTACCCCCTATATCTGAGGTGCAGATTCTTAACCACTGGACCACCAGGGAAGTCCTTTGGAGGCCAGCGAGGACGCCTGCCTCCTGCCTCTCCCAGCTCGGCCCACCACCACCCCGTCAGTGCCCGCTCCCTGACCCTGAGCTCTCTGCAGGGCCAGCATGCCCAGGCGGACAGGGCGGAGCTCGTGGCCTCGGGAGGCGTTGGCACCTGGCTGCAGAAGGGGGGGGGGGGCGGTGAGCCCCGTGTGCCCGGCCGCACCGCGGGGCTCCCAGCGCGTCAGGCCGGAACAGCCGCAAAGGACAAAGAAACGACTGCGTGGCGACGGCTGGGAGCTCCCGTGCTCACCACGAGGCTCGGGCACGCGGCCCCTGCAACACGCGTGTACACACACACGCGCACGCACGCAGGCTCGACGGCGCGCGCTGCCTGCGCCCGGGGCGGGCGCGGAGGGCGAGCAGCTGTCCGCGCGGAGCTGCCAGGTCGGTGCCCTGCCCGCGGGACCCGCGCGCCCTCCCCGCGCGTCTATTTATATGCGCCCCGGCTCTGCCCACATTGGCGGGCGCCCGGCCGGTCAGGCGCCATCGCGGCGGCCCCAGCGGAGCGAGTGCGGCCGCGCCTCCCGCCGCGCAGCCCCGTAAGTAGCGGCGACACTCCCGGGGGCGGGGGGCCCACCCGCGCGTCCCGGGTCCCTCGGCCCCGCGCCTCCGCCGCGCGCGCGCAGCCCCGCGCTGGGACCCGCCCGGCCCTGGGGCGCCCTCCTCGCCGGCCCGTGAGCGCTGGGGCGGGGGCGCCTGCCGGTCCGGGGGTCTTCCTGGAACCCGAGGACAGTGCCCGGCACAGCACACGGTCCAGAGTCCTCACTGCAGATGGAAGATTCTAACCGCCCTGCGTCTCCCTCCCGCCCGGACCCCGGGGGGATTCTTGAGGAGCTCTGTGCCAGCTAAAGGCTCCAGGGAGAATGCAAAGAGGCCGCAAAGGCAGCAGCAAAAGAGACGCGTCTTTAGCTTCTCTCCCTCCCGGTCGGCCTTGAGGCCCCGGTGTGGTTCATTTCCATGCAGTAAACCCAGGGTTGTCAGTACCCGGGGAGTCTCGGGGCACTCAGGCCGGTCCGGAGCCATTTCGGCCAGGCTCTGAACAAGACGGTGATGCTGAAAGGCAATAAGGCTGGAGACTAGTGGGGAAGCCAGGGGCTCCCAAGGTAACGCTGTAGGGGCGAGAAGAGCACAGCCCCGGAGGAGTTAGAGATGGGGGCGGGGTCAGGTCCGGATCCGGGCGTGGGGAGTCGGGGAGGCATGTCCGCTCTGAGAGGGGGGCTACTCGAGGGCTGCCCGGTGGTCTGCGAGGTGGGTGTGTGTGTTAGTAGCTCAGTCCTGTCCGACTCTTTGCGACCGAGGACTGCAGCCCACCAGGCTCCTCTGTCCATGGGATTCTCCAGGCAAGAGTACTGGAGTGGGTCACCATTCCCTTCTCCAGGGGATTGTCCCGACCCAGGGATCGAACCCGGGTCTCATGCATTGCAGGCAGACGCTTCGCCACTGAGCCACCAGGGAAGGTGGGGTTGCCAAGGCCTGCCAGTGGCCTCGCCACGCAAATCAAGAACCCCCTGTCGCCCTGTCTTCCTTTTTTTTTTCAATGGGTGCTGGAATATGTCAGCTTTGCATGTTGACAAGTTACCAAAAAAAAGTCTGTGCGCTGCCAATTTGCTATCTCTGGCTTCAGGCCCCTAAGAACAGGGGCCGGGGCCAAATTCCTGACCACACGGTTACTGGGGATGGATTTTGAGGGCCAGAGGCCTGGATGTCAGAATGTGTCAAGCTGTAGGCAAGGAAATCGAGGCAATGATTCTGCAGCATTTGCGTGCCTTGGACAAAGGGATAGCAACTTACAGAATCAAGCGCCACCTTTATACACAGAAAGAAAACATCTTCAAGATATTGGTTACTAACAAACATAAAATCTATGAACTTGTAATTTCGGGCTAAGCAAAGCATTCATTTAATTGCACAAACCATGTTGAGCAGCTCTGCTGTGCCAGGCAATGTCACAGACAGACGCTAATAACACAAAAGGAGAGACTTCCCAGGTGACCCAGCAGCTGTGAGTTTGCTCTCCCGATGCAGGGGGCTCAGGTCTGATTCCTGGACAGGGAACTAGATCCCACATGCCGCAGCGAAGACCCAGCACCGCCAAATAAGTAAATAATTTTTTTAAAAAGAGTATAGAAGGGTTAAGATCGGAGCCTCTACCGTCACTGTGATCTCCAGTGGAAAGGGAGGAGCGTGGATACATAAGTAACTGCCGTCACAACAGTGCTTTTGAACTGTGATGGAGAAGACTCCTGAGAGTCCCTTGGGCTGCGAGGAGATCCAGCCAGTCCATCCTAAAGGAGATCAGTCCTGAGTGTTCGTTGGAAGGACTGATGCTGAAGCTGAAACTCCAATACTTCGGCCACCTGATGCAAAGAGCTGACTCATTGGAAAAACCCTGAAGCTGGGAAAGATTGAGGGCAGGAGGAGAAGGGGGCGACAGAGGATGAGATGGTTGGATGGCATCACTGACTCGATGGACATGAGTTTGGGTGGACTCCGGGAGTTGGTGAGGGACAGGGAGGCCTGGCGTGCTGCAGTCCATGGGTTTGCAGAGTCGGACACGGCTGAGCGACTGAACTGAACTGAACTGAACACCAGTGCAGGCTCTGCTGAGCTCAAGGTAAAAAGCAAGGAAGAGCCTTGAAGGCTTCACTGAGAGAGTGACGACTGGGCTGAATTTTGAAGAGCCAGCCCATTTTTTGAGGCGGAAGCAGACGAAGGGTGCTGCAGACACAGAGAAGAGCGTGTGAGGCTGGCCGCCCTGGAACAGCCAGGGGCTCACCGTCACGAAGAGCCTGGTCATACAGGGAGGCCAAGTCAGCCGGTGAGGCAGGCAGGGCTGGGAGGGCCCGCTCAGAGAGGGCCTTCTGATGCCTGGGTGGCGCTGGTGCTGGTGAAAATTGGCTCGAGATGACTTCTGTGAGGGTGGGGAGACTGATTTCATGTGCAGAGTCACCAGCTCCCAGAAGGGCTGTGTGCTAACTCTGGAACTCAGGCATCACTTTCTGAGGTCACGTTGACCTTCCTGGGCTTGCCAACCAAAATTAGTTCAAAGGGGTTTTAGGCTGGAATTTGGGACCCTAACCGCGTAATTTCTTAGGTCGTCAGTCTTTTTCATCAACAAAATTCAAGGCTTTGCTGTTGACCAACTCTATCATTTCAGATTATAACCTCCTCACATACTGAACATGTCTATGGGGAAAAAATATATGCACTAATTCAGGAATCCAGTAACTTCTTTTCCCACCAAAGCAGATGTAGGAAGACATTGTTCCTGCCTTTCTCCCAAGGCAGTTCTCATTCAGACTGGAGAAGTAGGGTGTAAGTTTTTGGATTTTCCAGTGACTCATAAGTTAGGTTGCCTACACTGTGACAGGCTTGAAAGGAGATTCATAATGTATCCATATATCCTGTCTGTCTGTCTCTCTCTATATACACACACTAATGTGATTTACAATGTAGGTTACATTTTCAAAGTTTGTAAGTTTCTCTAATGTTAATACAAATTTTAATTTTAAACTTAGTTTATGCAATATTTAAGACATGCAAAAAGGCATAAGGAATAATAATAAAATGCGTCGGGTGGCCACCGTGCAACCGATGAAATTAAACGTGGATTATTCAGTCAGAGCTCCTTGGGCCCTTCTCCAGCTGTGTCCCCTTCCTGCCGCGCCTTCTGAGGGCAGGCGCTGCCCTGAAGGCGGTGTTTATAGTTACCTTTCATTTCTTTATATTCTGCTAAACTTGCATGTATCCTTAAAGAATATACAATTCTTCCAACTTTCTTCTTTATTTGTTTATTTTCTGGTTGCTCTGTGTGGCAGGCGGGACCTTATTTCCCCGACCAGGGGTTGAACCTGCGGCCTCTGCGCTGGGAACGCAGAGTTCTAACCACTGGACAGCCAGGGACGTCCCATGACTTCTCATTTTAATACAATGTCAGGCTCACAGGACGGATCTAATAGTAACACAGAAAGCTCCCTAAAGCCCTTTACCACTTTCTCCAAATGTTTACGTTTCCTTTGTCATAAGACAGCCTCTGTGTTTACTCTATTAGAGTGTGTAATATTGCTTGCATATTTTAAACAAGACGTCCATGGCACGCAGCCCCTGTTCTTCGCAGCCTTTTCACACACTAAGGTTTGTGGCCCACGTTGATGCATGTAGCCCTAGTTCACTGTTTCTTAGGCTTCTACAAGCTCTTTTCAAATACTGGACAATATTCTCTTGAATGAATATGCTGTAGTCTATCTGTTCTCCCGGTATTGGCTATTTAGGCTCTTTCCAAAGCTTTGCTAATTCAAACAATGCTGCTGTGATTTAAACTACTTTTGACTTCAGCAAAATATAGAGGCACAGTCACGTATGAATCATTATTCAGAGAGGGTTGGATGGCATCACCGACTCAGTGGACATGAGTCAGATTAAACTCCAGGCGTTGGTGATGGGCAGGGAGACCTGGCGTGCTGCGGTCCGTGGGGTCGCAAAGAGTTGGACACGACTGAGCGACTGAACTGAACAGCTTTAAAGATAATATAAAGATTATGAAGCTAAACATAGTAAAAAGAACAACACTGGCAGTTTAAGTAAATTAACAGTCTTATGTCCCGTTAAACTTTATAGCAATCCACTTCTTAAAACTAAGTATTCTGGACGTGGGTGAAACTGCATGTTGGGTTTGCAGAGTAATCAGGCTTTATTCTTGTGACATATTTATCTTTGCTACTCATTTTTCCCCATTATTATGGGCACTGTTAACATGAGCGCGCCAATTCAGTCTTCTATAAATCGGAGCAGAGAATAACTCCCCATTGATATCACTGGGAACATTTGCACAGCTTTATTTTGCTGATGAAGGGAGAATGCCCTCTGTGCCCCAACCCCCAGGGAAAAGTTACTGTCTGTTCTTTCACTGGTGAGCCGTGTCTGTGCCCACAAGCAGTTTGTCTAGGAGCCCAAACTTCTTTTGTTCATAAATTATTTGCCCAGGTGTATTCAGCTTCACCAAGCAAATTATGCATTGGACACGCATGGCCCTGTTCAATTCTCCCAACTGTTCTCATATAATTCTCAACACTGGTCTCACGCCAGGAATCAGAAAGAGGCTGAGAAACTTGCTCGTGTTGTGAATGGCACAGCCAGGTCGCAGGCCTCAGGAACCCAAGAGAAAGCCCATGTCCCTCACCTCTGAGCCACACTGCTACCCCCCATGAGCACCTTGGCCCAAAGGACTGATCCAGCTGTGAATACTTTACTTATATACAGCGCCCGCATCTTCCTGATGCAGAACCCGACGTGCAGAAAGGTTCCATGTTCTAGGATGACAGCAAGTAGATGGCTCAACTCAGACCTAGGATTCTGGGGTGTGTGTGTGAGTTGCTCAGTCGTGTCCAACGCTTTGCGACCCCCTGAACTATAGCCCGCCAGGCTCCTCTGTCCATGGAAGTCCCCAGGCAAGAACACTGGAGTGGGTTGCCATTCCCTTCTCCAGGGGTTCTTCCCAACCCAAGGATTGAACCCAGGTCTCCCACACTGCAGGCAGATTCTTTACTGTCTGAGCCACCAGGGAATCCCAGACCCAGGACCACCTCACTTTAAAGCCCCCGTCTGCAATACCAGTGTCTTCTATGCAGATCTTGCGTACAAGAAGCAATTCTGGGAACACTTATTGAAACATATAACTGCCCGAGCATTTTCCAGAGTTTCACCAGGAAAGTCATTTGGTCTGTAAATCCATAGCAATTAGAGTAGCTTTCAGGAGTGGTAGAAAAGGTGGTTAGAAGGAAAGTGAACCAGTGAAATCGCTCAGTCGTGTCTGACTCTCTGTGACCCCATGGACTGTAGCCCACCACGCTCCTCCATCCATGGGATTCTCCAGGCCAGAACACTGGAGTGGGTTGCCATTTCCTTCTCCAGGGGATCTTCCCGACCCAGGGATTGAACCCGGGTCCCCCACACTGCAGGCGGACGCTTTACTGCCTGAGCCCGCAGGGAAGCCCCGCGGTTAGAAGGAACAGATGCTCAAATATATGCTCTCACCTAAAACAGTCATGAATGCTCTTCCAAATGTGAAAAGTATTATTTGTTGCTGTTGTTGTTGAAGCCAGTGTTTGGGGCGGAGAAACTGCATCCAAACATTTATTTAGAAAATTGATTTATCTTTGGGAATCTCGGGGAGACAACAAGATGATCTTTTTAAAACAGGACTCTGAGCCTTCCCCGTCTCAAACTCTCCAGCTGGACTGCAGCACAGGCTTGCAGGCCGGGCGCCAGGCAGGGTCTGGGCGGCGGGCTTCCCCCGACAGCGGTGCAGGCTTGGTGTCCTGCTGCCTGTTTTGTATAGCCCACGAGCTCAGAATGAATTTCATCATTTTAACTGGCTTTTTAAAACCAAAAGAAGAACAACATTTCATGATGTGAAAATGTATGAAATGCAAGTTTCCGTGTCTGTAAAACATCCATTTCTGGCACAGAGCGGTGCTCGCCTGTTGCACACTGCCTGTGGCTGCCCCTGCATCAGCCTCAGACACGCAGACGACCCCACCCTTACAGCGGAAAGCGACAAGGAGCTAACACGCCTCATGACGAAGGTGAAAGAGGAGCGTGGAAAAGCTGGCCCAAAGCTCACCGTTCAGAAAACTAAGACCAGGGCATCTGGTCCCATCAGTTCATGGCAAATGGATGGGGAAACAGTGGAAACTGGCTGACTTTATTTTTCTGGGCTCCGAAATCAGATGGTGATCGCAGCCATGAAATTAAAAGACACTCACTCCATAGAACTCTTGCCTGGAAAGTCCCATGGACAGAGGAGCCTGGTGGGCTGCAGTCCAGGGGGTCGCTAAGGGTTGGACACGACTGAGCGACTTCACTTTCACTTTTCACTTTCATGCACTGGAGAAGGAAATAGCAACCCACTCCAGTGTTCTTGCCTGGAGAATCCCAGGGATGGGGGAGCCTGGTGGGCTGCTGTCTATGGGGTCGCACAGAGTCAGACACGACTGAAGTGACTTAGCAGCAGCAGCAGCAGCAGTACTCCTTAGAAGGAAGTTATGACCAACCTAGATAGCATATTAAAAAGCAGAGACATTACTTTGTCAACGAAGGTCTGTCTAATCAAAGCTATGGTTTTTCCAGTGGTCATGTATGGATGTGAGAGTTGGACTATAAAGAAAGCTGAGCGCCAAAGAATTGATGCTGTTGAATTGTGGTGTTGGAGAAGACTCCTGAGAGTCCCTTGGACTGCAAGGAGGTCCAACCAGTCCATCCTAAAGATCAGTCCTGGGTGTTCATTGAAAGGAATGATTTTGAAGCTGAAGCTCCAATACTTTGGCCACCTGATGTGAAGAGCTGACTCATTTGGAAAGACCCTGATGCTGGGAAAGATTGAGGGCAGGAGGAGGAGGGGAAGACAGAGGGTGAGATGGCTGGATGGCATCACCGACTCGATGGACATGGGTTTGGGTAAACTCCGGGAGTTGGACAGGGAGGCCTGGTGTGCTGTGGTTCATGGGGTCACAAAGGGTCGGACACGACTGAGCGACTGAACTGAACTGAACTGAAGCCCTGCATTGCAGTGGCAGCGCTGAACTCGGACAGAAATCCCACGGAGCCTGAGGCTTCCTCTCCGGCTGTAGTCGGGTGCTTGCGTTAGGGGGCTGATTAAGAGGGCAGGCTCTGGAGTCTGGGTTCAGGACTCAGTCCCTCTGGTTCTAAGATGCTCTGGTCACTGAACATGAAGAGGTAAATTCAGAAGAGTTGACTCCGTGCTTCCCGCCTTCCAGCAAGGAGAAGTGAGCGACGCTGGAAACGCCTGCAGTTCTTTTGCTGCGCAGTGCAGTAACAGACCGCAAGCGTACACCGAGTGAAACCGCGATGCGCATCCGCAGGGCCTCGGGCCACGCTGCCCCGTGCTCACGCACATGCCGCTCGTGCCAGTGAGGCCTCCTGCGTGCCAGCTACAGCACCCAGCAACGCAAGCTTGCTCAGACATCGAAGGGACTGGCATCTCCCTCTGAACTGAAACGTACGGACATGAGGGATGTCTGAAGCGCCGCCGCCTTTCCTGTCCTGGCTCTGTCCTCGCGCCGGCTGTGGGCACACGATCTGTGCAGCGCACGGCTGCCCCTGACCACGGCACCAGAGGCTGAGCATCACTGCAGTCGGGCCAGAATCAGGCTCCCACCGGCCCCTGAAGCAGCCTCAGGGCGAGGGGTGTGGGGGGGAGCCCCGAGGGAGGGAGGCTGGTGCTGAGGGGACGCTGGCGCTGTGCGCACAGAGCTGCGTGTGAGACGTTACCTGTGACGTGTTTACCAAGCAAACTGGCCCCGGGCCTTCCCTGGTGGTCCGGCGGCGAGACTCAGCGGTCCCAGTGCAGGGGGCCCCGGTTTCACCCCTAGGCAACGAACTGGATCCCACACGTCGCAACTAAGGGCTCACATGCCACCCAAAGATCAAAGCACCCACGTTCCGCAGCGGCGCAGCCAAATGCATGAATAAACGAGATGGAGGTTTAAAAACAGAAAACCCGTCCATCAGGGACCAAGGATTCCGTTTTTAACCTCTTTGAAACGAATGCCACTTCTGTTTTTATGAAACTAGTCCTAAGCCAAAAGGTTCAACTAGGGTGGCTTGGTTCCTGCCTGAAAGGTACGAAATCCTAGGCTGCAGCCGTAACGCTTGGGTCCCCAGTGCCTCGTTTCCCTCCAGCGCCATCCAGACAAGCTTTAGCAGTTAGCAAGGCTGAACTGCCTGGATCGTGTTAGATCCTGCAACTCCACCGGGAAGCTTGCTCATGGCCTTCTAGCACTGTGGGGGTGGGTGCCCTCTGAAAGTCTTATATATCAGCAAACGGAATGGAAATCTTCAAACATTTATTTCCTTATAAGAGCAGTTTTACACTTTTTAGGTTGAGGCAACAGCTGTCATCTGTAAAGCTGACTGATGTGTTTATGTATAAAGAAGGCTACATAATATGCTTTGGACCACTCGTAATGTGTTGCAGGAGAGCTCAGAAAGATGATGACTGCCTAATTACCCATAGTTGGATTCTCTTTGTAAAAATCTACAACAAAGCAAAAAGCAGAGGCTCACCTTCAGCCGGAAAACTCTCACACGTGAGCTTCACCTTCTTACTGGAGAGCAGCTGAGCCACTGTCCCACTCCTATTGCTGCTTAGTCGTAAGTCATAGCTGACTCTGCGACCCCATGGGCTGTAGCCCACCAGGCTCCTCCGTCCATGGGATTTTCCAGGCAAGAAGACTGGAGTGGATTGCCATTTTCTCCTCCAGGGGATCTTCCAGACCCAGGGATCGAACCTGGGTCTCGTGCGTTGGCAGGGAGGCTCTTTACCACCGAGCCATTACGGAAGCCAGCTGAGCCGTTTACTGCCGGAAAGTCCGTCGAGGAGGGCTGCGTTCTCGTCTCAAGTGTAGGCTTCTGGGACTGGCTAGTCACTATGATTCCACAGCCTTGAGCAGTCATTTTTTTAGGTCTTACAGTTGCTATCATATCATTAAACATCCCTTTCATGCTTAACACTCCTTTCCTGAAATGAACTTTAATTTAACATCGAAAACGTGCCATGTCTCATTGAGACAGATGAGATTTCTAACACTTTACCGGATTACAGAAATTTAGAAAGCTTATAACCTTTACAAGGTTATAAGCGAAAAGCAAAGGAGAAAAGGAAAGATATAAGCATCCGAATGCAGAGTTCCAAAGAATAGCAAGAAGAGATAAGAAAGCCTTCCTCAGTGATTAATGCAAAAAAAATAGAGGAAAACAACAGAATGGGAAAGACTAGAGATCTCTTCAAGAAAATTAGAGATACCAAGGGAACATTTCATGCAAAGATGGGCTCGATAAAGGACAGAAATGGTCTGGACCTAACAGAAGCCGAAGATATTAAGAAGAGGTGGCAAGACTACACAGAAGAACTGTACAAAAAAGATCTTCATGACCCAGATAATCACGATGGTGTGACCACTCACCTAGAGCCAGACATCCTGGAATGTGAAGTCAAGTGGGCCTTAGAAAGCATCACAATGAACAAAGCTAGTGGAGGTGATGGCATTCCAGTGGAGCTCTTTCAAATCTTGAAAGATGATGCTGTGAAAGTGCTGCACTCAATATGCCAGCAAATTGGGAAAACTCAGCAGTGGCCACAGGACTGGAAAAGGTCAGTTTTCATTCCAATCCCAAAGGAACGCAATGCCAAAGAATGCTCAAACTACCACACAATTGCACTCATCTCACATCCTAGTAAAGTAATGCTCAAAATTCTCCAAGCCAGGCTTCAGCAATACGTGAACCGTGAACTTCCAGATGTTCAAGCTGGTTTTAGAAAAGGCAGAGGAACCAGAGATCAAATTGCCAACATCCGCTGGATCACAGAAAAGCAAGAGAGTTCCAGAAAAACATCATTTCTGCTTCATTGACTATGCCAAAGCCTTTGACTGTGTGGATCACAATAAACTGTGGAAAATTCTGAAAGAGATGGGAATACCAGACCACCTGACCTGCCTCTTGAGAAACCTATATGCAGGTCAGGAAACAACAGTTAGAACTGGACATGGAACAGACTGATTCCAAATAGGGAAAGGAGTATGTCAAGGCTGTATATTGTCACCCTGCTTATTTAACTTCTATGCAGAGTACATCATGAGAAACGCTGGACTGGAAGAAACACAAGCTGGAATCAAGATTGCCGGGAGAAATATCAATAACCTCAGATATGCAGATGATACCACCCTTATGGCAGAAGGTGAAGAGGAACTAAAAAGCCTCTTGATGAAAGTGAAAGAGAAGAGTGAAAAAGCTGGCTTAAAGCTCAACATTCAGAAAACGAAGATCATGGCATCTGGTCCCATCACTTCATGGGAAATAGATGGGGAAACAGTGGAAACAGTGTCAGACTTTATTTTGGGGGGCTCCAAAATCACTGCAGATGGTGACTGCAGCCATGAAAATAAAAGACGCTGACTCCTTGGAAGAAAAGTTATGAGCAACCTAGATAGTATTTTCAAAAGCAGAGACATTATTTTGCCGACAAAGGTCTGTGTAGTCAAGGCTATGGTTTTTCCAGTGGTCATGTATGGATGTGAGAGTTGGACTGTGAAGAAAGCTGAGCACCGAAGAATTGATGCTTTTGAACTGTGGTGTTGGAGAAGACTCTTGAGAGTCCCTTGGACTGCAAGGAGATCCAACCAGTCCATTCTGAAGATCAGCCCTGGGACTTCTTTGGAAGGAATGATGCTAAGGCTGAAACTCCAGTACTTTGGCCACCTCATGCGAAGAGTTGACTCATTGGAAAAGACTCTGATGCTGGGAGGGATTGGGGGCAGGAGGAGAAGGGGACGACAGAGGATGAGATGGCTGGATGGCATCACTTACTCGATGGACGTGAGTCTGAGTGAATTCCAGGAGATGGTGATGGACAGGGAGGCCTGGTGTGCTGCGATTCATGGGGTCGCAGGGAGTCGGACACGACTGAGCGACTGAACTGAACTGAACTGATAACCTTTATAGCTGACAGACTCTGCTTTCACGGTGTTGAAGTTATCGCCACCCCTTGTTTCTCAGCTCGTCTGCTGACGTTTCTGCCATCGATGTTGATTCTTGCTGTGTACAACTTTGGCCACGTTACACCTGGACGAGGTGACAGAGGCTTGAGATCCACTCCTCCCATTCAGGGCTTCCAACTCTGGGAATGTCGTTCTTTAGAGCAAAGTGGCTAATTAGCTTCCATTCCCCTGGGAAAGGGGAAGCTGAGACAAGCTTAAAGGAATTTTATTTAGACGTGTGCCTTTTCAGGCAGGAAGTAATTCCGCCGCTGCCTCTGCCTCTGGGAAGCAGGAAAGAGCCAAGGGAGGGTCAGAGGAGGCGGGGGACTCCTGTGGGCTTTGTGAGTTTAGGACGATTTGGTTGTAAGTTTCAAGTGCTCTGAGTTCCCACATCGACAGACAGACGCTTGGCTGTGCTTTGCTTTCCCAAGCCCTGTTTCAAAGTATTTACTCCACAGCAAAGTCTGAGCAGAATTTTAGTGGACTGCTTTTCCAGCCAGCCTGCATGGCCCCTTGTGATTTTGCAGACCGGCTGTGATCGCATCTGGGTGTGTTCTGGGGGATTGCGCTTGTAACCTTGGGGGTGGTGGGGTTGCATCTCCACAGAGAGACTGTCTCCTGATGGCCCTGGTCCGCCACCTGAGGGTCAGCTGAATTTGGTAACAAGAAGTGGACACACAGAAGGTGCCCGTCTCGACTCCCTGCTGGTCCAGTGGTTGAGAGCCTGCCTGCCAATGCGGGGGACACAGGCTCGATCCCTGGTCTGGGAAGATTCCACACGCCTCGGGGGGTGGGGGTGGGGGGACGAAGCCCGCACAGCCTAGAGTCTGTGCACCGCGGGAGACCCCTGTCCTGGGCAGCCTGCACCCCGCAGCCGAGAGAGCCACCCAGCATCTGAGAGCCGGCGCCACAGGTAAACAAGTAAGATTAGTGTTTTTAAAGGTGTCCGTCTGTTCTCTCTCCATTCACTTTGGCAGGAAGGTCTTCCCAGCCCTCCTAGAAAAATCTCTGCCATTAGTTAGAGAAATATTGTTCGTGGTTAATAATTTATTGGTTTTTCTTTTTCTTCTTCTTCTTTTTTTTTTTACAACCAATGTCTCTTGTTGCTGTTTCCTCACTAGGTCGTGTCTGACTCTTTGCGACCCTGTGAACTGTGGCCCGCCAGGCTCCTCTGTCTGTGGGATTTCCTGGGCAAGAATCCTGGAGCGGGTTGCCATTTCCTTCTCCAGGGGATCTTCCCGACCCAGGGACTGAACCCGAGCCTCCCGCTTGGCAGCTGGGTTCTTCACTGCTCGGCCACCAGGGAGGGCCCCTAGTGGTGGTCTTAATATAAAAAGTCTCTGCTTGGAATGCATGTTTACTTAAAAATACCTCTTAGAAATAATGCTGCATGTTTAAATTTCAGAGGATCTTTTTCTTAGAAGAAACCTGCCTCTTTCCTTCCCCTCAGGAGTGCTTCATGACATCTCTGTTGCTTGGTGAGTAATCAGACATGAAAACAGGCCCTCGAGAATCAAGCTACATTTAAAGAAGACCTTCTTAGGCACCGGAGAGGGCGCCATGGAGTGCAAGTCCGAGGGGAAAGAGAAATACCAGCACAGCTTGAACCTGCTGAACAGAATTAACAGCATGAAAGAGTTAGCAGAGATGATCGACGTTGTGATCATCGCGGAAGGGGAGGCGTTCCCCTGCCACAGACTGGTCCTGGCTGCCTTTAGTCCGTATTTCAAAGCCATGTTTACCTGCGGGCTGCTCGAGTGCACCCAGAGAGAGGTGGTGCTTCACGACATCACGGCGGAAAGCGTGGCGGTGATACTGCGTTACATGTACCACGCGGCCCTGGAGGTCAGCAACGCCAACGTGCAGACGGTGGCCGTGGCGGCCTACTTCATGCAGATGGAGGACGTCTTCCAGGCGTGTCAGAAGCACATGATGGCCCACATGGATGCCTCCAACTGTGTCGGCATCTATTATTTTGCAAAGCAGATTGGAGCTGAAGACTTAGCCGATCAATCGAGGAAATATTTGTACCAGCACTTTGCCGAGGTGAGCTTGCACGAGGAGATCCTAGAAGTGGAGGTGCACCAGCTCCTGACGCTGATCCAGTCGGACGACCTGAACGTGTCCCGAGAGGAGAGCATTCTGGACCTCGTCCTGAGGTGGGTCAATCATTGCCCGGACCGACGCACAGAGCACCTCGTGGAGCTTCTGAGGCAGGTGAGGTTGCAGCTGGTCAGCCCTGCCTTCCTGAGACAAGCCCTGAGGAGGAACACGGCGCTCCTGTGCGACGCGAACTGCATCGACCTCATTCAGAACGCGTTCAAAGCCATCAAGACGCCCCAGCCGCATGCCCGGAACCTTCGTTACGGCATGGAGACCACCAGCCTCCTGCTGTGCGTCGGCACCAATGCTTCCGGGATCAGGTCGAGACACAGGAACTACGGGGACGCCAGCTTTTGCTATGACCCTGCGTCGCGGAAGACCTATTTCATCTCCTCTCCCAAGTACGGGGAGGGTTTGGGCACCGTGTGTGCTGGCGTCGTCATGGAAGACAACACCATCGTCGTGGCTGGGGAAGCCAGCGCCTCCAAACTCTCCAGACAGAGGAGCAAGAACGTTGAAATCTACAGGTTTGTACTGAGTGATGTGCTTGTAAGTTTGTTGACGTTATCTGGCTTTGACTCTGGCAGCAGAAGCCACGGCTGAGAGAACATGCTTTAAAGCACATGTGTTCTGAATCACCCCGCGGCCACGCATCTGACATCGAGGTAAAATTCATAAAGAAAGCGCCCACCTTATTTTCCCTCTCCCTTTCATTGTTAAGAATCCGCCCGTGATGCAGGACACCTGGGTTCGATCCCCAGGTTGGGAAGATCCCCTGGAGAAGGGAAAGGCTCCCCACTCCAGTATTCTGGCCTGGAGAATCCCAGGGACTGTATGGTCCATGGGGTCGCCAAGAGTCGGACACGACGGAGCGACTTTCACTTCACTTTCATTGTTAAGAAGGTATAGGTGAAGCTGCGTGAGTTAAGTGTGTATACGTTACAGTTTCTGTCTGGTTTCCTCCAGTTTCCACTATTTATCCATATGCTGTAATCGCTTTGCTTTTGAAGAAAAGTTTACTAACAGCGACTCCTTTTTGCTGCCACTCTCTAGGTCACAATGCAGAGTAAGAAGTGATTTCTTGACCAAAATGTACTATGCATCCTGTCAGTTTTCATCCTGTGCCCTTCATGAGTGGGTCTCTCCTAAACCTCTTGGAGAAGGAAATGGCACCCCACTCCAGTATTCTTGCCTGGAGAATCCCACGGGCAGAGGAGCCTGAGGGGCTACAGTTCACGGGGTCGGAAAGAGTCGGACACGACTGAGCCACTAACAGCCGCTTCCTAAACCTCTCATAGTGTAGAACGTTGGCAGCCAAAGAATGCTTCCACCTAGAACCGTAGGAGAGAAGTGTCTGCTTAGCAGTCGCGTCTGTCCAGGTCTTGTACGTGGAGACAGCAGGAACTCAGCCCTGAGACGGACCTGGGTGAATAAGAACTGTGCAGGTAGGCCCTGAAGCCCTCCTTACACACCAGCCCCTCTCGGGGCCCTTGAGCCAGACTTTCTCAGACTCTTCGCGCGGGAAGTGCTTCTCGACAGCAAAGTGGGGACAGAGAGAGGAGAGGGCTCTCTTTAGCTGTCACCTCCTCGCATCGCAGGACCGCATCGCAGGACCGCTTCAGGCTCCAGCGGGCGCCCCTCACCCGCACACGCTGAAGGCACGTCACTTCTGCCCAGCAGCGGGGGCGGGCATGGAAACCCCGGGCAGTGCCTGCCCCTCTGGTCTCTGCCCACGGCGACAGAGCGGGTGTGGGTTTGGACCCCAGGTCCCCGGGGGAAGGGGGCCTGGGTCTCCTGGGGGGAGTCTCTGGGCCCCTGACACTCGCTGCCTGTTGCTTTTCCCCTTGGAGCCTCAGGGGGAAAAGCCTTCAATGTTTGCCAGCAACAGGGTCTTTTCCAATGAGTCAGCTCTCCATCAGGTGGCCAAAGGATTTGAGCTTCAGCCTCAGCCTCAGTCCTTCAGCTGCATATTCAGGATTGATTTCTTTTAGGATTGACTGGGCGGATCCCCTTGCAGTCCAGGGACTCCCGAGTCTTCTCTAACACCGCAGTTCGAGAGCACTGATTCTTCGGTGCTGAGCTTTCTTTATGGTCCGACTCTTACACCCGCTCCTGCCTACTGGAGAAGCCGTGGCTCTGACTGGACAGCCCTTTGCCATTGTGAGAAGCGCTGCTTGGGGCTTGAATGAGGTTCCCCTGCCGTGCGCATAGTTAAGGTCTGACAGTACTTCCTGAGGGCCCCTCAGTGCCAGGCTTGCGATTTGTCGTTTCTGTTTGGTCGATCAGTGGTGTCCAAACCTGCAACCCCATGGACTGCAGCACGCCAGGCCTCCCTGTCCATTGCCAACTCCCGGGGCTTGCTCACAGTCCTGTCCATTGAGTCGGTGATGCCATCCAACCATCCCATCCTGCACCATCCCCTTCTCCTTTGCCTTCAATCTCTCCCAGCATCAGGGTCTTTTCCAGTGGGTCAGTTCTTTGCATCAGGTGGCCAAAGTACTGGAGCTTCAGCATCAGTCCTTCCAATGAATATTCAGGACTGATTTCCTTCAGGATTGACTGGTTGGATCGCCTTGCAGTCCAAGGGACTCTCAAGAGTCTTCTCCAACACCACAGTTCAAAAGCATCAGTTCTTTGGTGCTCAGCCTTCTTTATGGTCCGACTCTCACATCCATACATGACTACTGGAAAAACCATAGCTTTGACTATATGGATCTTTGTTGGCAAAGTAACTGTATCTGCTTTTTAATATACTGTCTAGGTTTGTCATAGCTTTTCTTCTAAGGAGCAAATGTCTTTTAATTTCATGGCTGCAGTCACTGTTCACAGTGATTTTGAGGCCAAGAAAATAAACTCTCTCACTGTCTCCACTGTTTCCCCATCTATTTACCGTGAAGTGATGGGACCGGATGCCATGATCTTCGTTTTCTGAATGTTGAGCTTTAAGCCAGCTTTTTCACTCTCCTCTTTCACTTTCATCAAGAGGCTCTTTAATTCCTCTTCACTTTCTGCCATAAGGGTGGTGTCATCTGCATATCTGAGGTTATTGATATTTCTCCCGGCAATCTTGATTCCAGCTTGTGCTTCTTCCAGCCCAGCGTTTCTCATGATGGACTCTGCATAGAAGTTAAATAAGCGGGGTGACAATATACAGCCTTGACGTACTTCTTTCCCTATTTGGAACCAGTCTGTTGTTCCGTGTCCAGTTCTAACTGCTGCTTCCTGACCTGCATACAGGCTTCTCAGGAGGCAGGTCAAGTGGTCTGGTGTTCCCACCTCACCAAGGGAACATCTCTTGCAAAGACAGCCACAACAGAGGGCAGAAGCCGAGCGGACCCAGCAGAGGCCTGTGGTGGGCGCGAGCGCCTCTGCCTGCGTTTCCGCGGCCGTGCCCACGCCGGCAGCTGCCCTTGCCCAGACGCTCTCCAGCGTGCCTGCACCCTGTAGGTCACGGGTCTCCACGCAGATGCCCTTCTTCTCGACTTAACAGAGGGAGGGGACGGTGCACTGCAGTCGGTTCTTTCTGTTTTAAAAGCACGCCTCCCCATCCTCTTCGTCCCTCACGCTTTGGTAGACAAGCAGCTGAGGACAGTCGTCTTTCCACCGACGGCCTCTGAAAGGACGCCGCGCGCTTCCCCACGGTCGTTGCCTTCTTTGTGATGCGTCCAAGACAGTGAGCTTCCACAGCTTCATCTGGGCGTTTTAGCTCCTCATCCTTCGTGCAAAATGCTAAATCAATTACCAAGCTGCCCAGCAAACATGTATTCCCAACCCTCACGGGATATATTTTTGTTCTTGGCCTCTTAAAGCATGTCTCAGAAAAACAAAAACTCAGCTTTTGAAGATTTTTTTTTTAACGTGGACTGTTCTTAAGGTCTTTATTGAGTTTAGGACAACGTCGTTTCTGTTTTCTCTTTGGGGGTAATGTGTGTGGGGTCTTAGCTCCCCCACCAGGGGTGGGACCCCCACTCCCTGCATTGGAAGGTGAAACCCTAACCACTGGGCCATCAGGGAGGTCCCCCAGACCCCCAAACCCATTTTCCATCCTATTGACAGGCTCACCGTCTGTTCCAGGAGCCCCCGCCTGTAGACGCGCGATCCTCCCTTCTCTAAAATCCCCTACAGTTCAAAGCAGTGGTGAAAATATTGTCTGTGCTGCTAGGAACTCTGGTTTCCTGCCTAAAATCACTGAGAAGACAGCTGTCCTGAGGGTTGATAAATGCTGGCCTTCAGTGTGTGACCAGCCAGACAAACCTGAAGGAAAAGAGCAATCTTTGGGTTGGAAAGAACAGGCTTCCAACTTCTCTGTCCCACCTGAAGTAAAACGTCATCCTGGGGAAGAATGCAAGGGTTGGTCTAGAACAGCTGGGGGAGATGCCTGTGAGTAGGTTTAACTGTCGAATGTTTGCTGCACGATCAGTGACCTGTACGTAGAAGCTGTACTCTGTATAGACCACACACAATTTTTCACCTGTTTCCAAACAGAACCTTTCTTTTTCTTATTTGCCACATTTTTCCTGGGGTTTTCCAGGCACGACTTAGCGATCAAACACCACCGCGTGTCACTGTCTTATATTGATGTTTCTTCCTCTCCAGTTAGAAGAACCAAATCATGTTGTTCTTGGAAAAGAAACTTGTGTTTCTTTGGCAGCTTGTTTTCACGTTGAATCTAATCCTGGTTCTCTCTCTGTTAATTCACAGGTACCACGATAGAGGAAACCAGTTTTGGGAGAAGTTATGCACGGCAGAATTTCGAGAGCTCTACGCTCTGGGCGCCGTCCGTAACGACCTCTATGTGATAGGAGGACAGATGAAAGTTAAAAACCAGTATCTTATCACAAACTGTGTTGACAAGTACTCTGTGGAACGGGACACCTGGAAAAGGGTGTCTCCACTTCCTCTGCAGCTGGCGTGCCATGCGGTTGCCACAGTGGACAATAAACTCTACGTGATTGGAGGCTGGACCCCTCAGGTTAAGAGAGCTCCTGTGTGCTACGTGGCACGGCTGCGCCAAGCCTGGCCGCTCTGTTGAAAATCGTTGCAGTTGTTGAATACTAAAAGAGGGTGGCTCCCGTTTTTGGTAACATGCTTTTTATTTTATAGAATATTAAACAGAAGATTTTAAAGTGTGAAAGCAGCTTTGCTGTCCAGTCACCAAGTCGTGTCCGACGCTTTGTGGCCCCGTGGACCGTAGCCCACCAGGCTCCTCTGTCCACGGAATTTCCCAGGCGAGAACGCTGGAGTGGGTTGCCATTCCCTCCTCCAGGGGGTCTTCCTGGATCAGGATTCAGATCGCATCTCCTGCATTAGCAGGCGGGTTCTTCGCCACTGAGCCGCTTGGGAAGCCTGATAAAGCAGTTTAGGGGAAAGAATTTTATTTTATTTTTTTAGGGGAATGGCTTTTAAAGTGCGTTATTCTAGACCTGACTTCACTCAGTATTTTGCTGTGTCCCTCAAAACCCACCCATTCTTGCGGACGATGAAGGAGGCCTGTGCTGAGGGCTTATGTGTGGGAAACATCTCAGCTGGAGGCAGAGAAGCGGGACCCCCAGCCCGGTTCTGTCTGCGTGTAACTTTCTGGTCTTTCTCATATAAAGCTTCTCACTCTAAGCGGGAAGTTGAAATGCTTATCTGTGATTTCACAGCCATTTTCACAAGAGGGTGCTCCCTCTGTCTCTGCTGGGCGTCAGAGGGAGAGACGGAGGCCAGGCTGAAGCTCGGCGGCAGGGCTGCAGGACGGAGGAGCCTGCGGGCCGGGCCACAGGGGCCTCTTCTCTGCGCTTTGCAGGCCCTGCCAGCGCCTGGGGCTGTCACAGGGGTCTCACGCAGCTGCCTTCTGCCCCGGCCGCCCAGTGTTTGTGGAAAGATCAGTCTCACTGCTCACTGTCCGTCCCCACGGCGTTGTCATCATTGTTCAGTGGCTGAGTCGTGTCTGAGTCTTTGCGACCCCAAGGACTGCAGCACGCCAGGCTTCCCTGTCCTACACCGTCTCCCGGAGCTTGCTCAAACCCGTGTCCATCGAGTCGGTGATGCCATCCAACCATCTCACCCTCTGTCTCCTTCTTCTCCTCCTGCCCTCAGTCTTTCCCAGCATCAGGGTCTTTCCCAATGAGTCGGCTCTTTGCTTCGAGTGGCCAGAGGACTGGAGCTTCCCACGACGCATACTAGTTCTATTTTTGCCTATTTTTGCCTATCTGGAGTTCTCCGTTCTCCAGATTTGCTTCCTGATACATCAGCTGTCTGATACATCTTTTTGCAGTCATTTCCTGAGTTTCCATTTTGCCTTTCAGGAGGTGTCATACTTGTTTTTAAAATTTTTAACTTCACATTTGATACATGTTGTAAACTCGTGCTACGCATTGAAAAGTAACTTAGAGTTAATCACAGCCAGTAGCTGAGACCTGACAGAGTTTTTGTAATTAAGCTTTTTCAGAGCTATTCATGATGTAGTTAATTTTGCATGAATATGCTCCAAAGAAAAGCTTTCCTTTGATTTTTTTAGCAGTAAAGTAGAGATTAAATACTTAAATTATAAGGAAAATTAAAACAATAAAGTCAGTATTTCCTAATTTATAATGTCTTTGAACATGTGACTATTTCCTGGATAATGAAAGCCTTTGCTAATCTGTGCAGAATACAGAGCATTACATTGCAGGGAAGCCTGGGAGTGTGATTGCAGTAGTGATTATAACCCTGAGCCGAAACTCACTGCATGACCTTCATAAGCAAGGAAACTGTTTCTGTGTTGGACACTGGCCCGAAAACAAAAGCGAAAGATACCGAGTCATCTTTAGCTTGACGTCTTAGAAGTTCCTAACACGTTGCAGACAGAAAATATTACTGTACCTGAAGTTTGTTACTGTTGTTGCTGGAAATTTAGGAGCAGGGAAAGCCACATACATCTACGTGTATTTAGCTTGTAATGTTTCTACTCATGATATATGGATATACATTTATTATATATATACATTTATTATATGTATATATACATTTCTTATATATATTTATTACGTATATTTATATGCATTTATTATATATACATTTCTTATATATATTTATATACATTTATTTTATCTATATAATAAATGGGCTTCCCTGGGGTAGCTCAGTGGTAAAGAATCCACCTGCCAATGCTGATCCCTGATTCAGGAAGATCCCCTGGAGGAGGGAATGGCAACCCACTGCAGTATTCTTGCCTGGAGAATCCCACGGGCAGAGGAGCCTGGTGGGCTACAGTAGCCCATGGGGTCGCAAAGAACTGGACACGACTCAGTGACTGAACAGCAAATGTAAAATAAATACATAAAAATAACTGCAAATACTTTCTATCAATCCATGTGTCTTTAAAATTAAATTCAAACCACTCCTATACTATGGTATAAAAATACTCTCATTCCTAAAACACTCAATTGGTTTTTAGCTTTGCTCTATTTCGATTATAAAAATGTTATAAAAAAAAACGCTTTATAAATTATTAAAGTTGGTTTCTCACAAGTATTATTTAACCAACCACTATGAAGCTTGGTAAAATGAATACACTTTAAATAGTGTTCAATAAACCTTGGCTTGATTTTTAAGGCTTTGCAATGCTCCATTAAAAAATAAAAACAAAAACGTGGTATTGTCTCCCTGCTAAAATCACAGGTTCTTTGCTAAAACCAACACCTTAGCGCCATTAGCACAGAATATAGCTCCCTCCACTATTGACAGGGTCCTTATAATCCCAAGCCTTGGGATTTGGTGTGGCTGTGAATATAAGTCACTGCGTTAACCTCTATTTATCTTGGCTGTCTGCTTTGATTAATTGCACTCATGTGCTCACAACGATCTCTAAATGGGCCGTGATTATATTGGCTGTCATATTTCATATAGATGGATCTTCCTGACGAAGAACCTGATCGATTGAGCAACAAGCTGTTGAGATACGACCCCAGCCAAGACCAATGGACGGAGCGGGCGCCCATGAAATACTCCAAGTACCGGTTCAGCACAGCTGTGGTCAACAGTGAGATTTATGTTTTGGGTAAGGAGAAGCTACATGGCTCCTTTTATTTTTCTCAGCCGTTTGCCTCCATGAAAATGAAATATTCTTCCTTCTCACATCCCAGTTCAACTACACACACCACTAGCCTCCAGTGTTCTTTTATTTTCTAGAGGACAGTCAGATAAGATTACATGAAAGTCCACTGACATGTTGAAGGCAAAGTTACTTTTATCGAATTTTTCAGTCATCTGGAATCCAAGATCAGCAGTGATACATCATTGTATACCCACCAGCTAAAATGCTGTGAAAAGGCAGTAAGCCTTTGGCCACCTACGTGGATCCAAACGTAGGCTTTAATAACCAACGGTTCTCTGCACTAATTAAAGAAACAGGTCATGCCAGTCCTCTTCACTTGCCTCACTCACCAGAATTCCACTAAGGTGGCATCAAATGATGTTTTATCTGAATGCATTTGTCCCTTATCTCTGGAATAAGCGTGTGTGGTCTTGCGCTGGCCAATAGGGGTTGGTGAGAGGCTGGTTCCTTCCCACTGAGGTGGGTCTGCGGGACTCCAGAGCATCCTTGGTGCCTCCCTGTCCTTCCCAGTCCTTGCCTAAGCTGCTTACTTCCTCCTAACGTCACCCTCTGCCAGCCTGCCTTCCCCTCCCATGAGCATGGGCAGACAGGGGCTGAGACAGGCTGAGCGCACTGGTAAAATGATGCCGATTCTTAATTTCAACCCCTTCTGCAATGCTGGCCAACTGGCAAAAATAATGGGTAACAGAGAAATGGCAAAAGAAAAAAAAGAAAGAAATATGGGCTGAAAGCAAACCAAGTCTTTGAGTAGCTTCTTTTTTTTTTTTTAAAGCTAAATGGAAGCCATTATCTCTTGGCTGTGCGCACAGCGTGAAGCAGAGTAATTAACGTGCTGCAACGTTAATAGTTGTGTGATTTTAAGAACAAGAACATTGCGCCGCATGCTGTATGACCGCCTCAGTTAGGAAACTCGCTTGAGGTTATAATTAAATTTTTCCTCTGGGTAGACGTTTGTTGCTTTTGTTATAACCATGCGCAGAGCCATCGCCCAGTAGAGATAACATCTATGCTAGGATCAGTCTCCTGGGATTGATGTATATGGAACTCGAGGAGCACAGGGCCGATCTACTGATTGTATTAAAGTTGGAGGCAGTCGAAAGTGGGATAGAAGTGATTGTCGATGGAAGCGCAGTGAGATTCCCAGCCCCTCCCCAATGTGAAAACAAAACCGGGCTAAATGTGAACTAAAACCGATAGTGTCATTTTTGTAAATTGTATGGAAAGGACCAGATGGTCAATACAGAAATCAGATTGATCATATTCTTTGCAGCTAAAGATGGAGAAGTTGTATACAGTCAGCAAAAACGAGACCGGGAGCTGACTGTGGCTCCGATCATGAACTCCTTATTGCAAAATTCAGACTTAAATTGAAGAAAGTAGGGAAAACCACCAGGCAGATCAAGTAGGACCTAAATCACATCCCTTACGATTATACAGTGAAAGTGATTAATAGATTCTAGGGATTAGATCTGATAGAGTGCCTGGAGAACCATGGACAGAGGTTGCTAACGTTGTACAGGAGGCGGTGAGCAAAACTATCCCAAAGAAAAAGAAATGCAAGAAGGCAAAATGGTTATCTGAGGAGTTTTTATAAACAGCTGAGGAAAGAAGAGAAGCAAAAGGCAGAGGAGAAAGGGAGATATACCCAAATGAATGCAGAGTTCCAAAGAATAGCAAGGAGAGATAAGAAAGCTTCCTCAGCGATCAGTGCAAAGAAACAGAGGAAAATAACAGAATGGGAAAGACTAGAGACCTCCTCAAGAAAATTAGAGATACCAAGGGAACATTTCATGCAAGATGGGCTCGATAAAGGACAGAAATGGCAAGGACCCAAAGAAGCAGACACGATTAAGAAGGGATGTCAAGAATACACAGAACTGTGCAAAAAGGGTCTTCATGCCCCAGATAACCATGATGGTGTGGTCACTCACCTAGGGCCAGACGTCCTGGAGTGTGAAATCAACTGGCCTTAGGAAGCATCACTACGAACAAAGCTAGTGGAGGTGATGGAATTCCATCTGAGCTGCTTCAAATCCTAAAAGATGCTGTTAAAGTGCTGCACTCAGTATGCCAGCAAATGTGGAAAACTCAGACTGGAAAAGGGCAGTTTTCATTCCAAACTCAAAGAAAAGCAATGCCAAAGAATGTTCAAACTACTGCACAATTGCGCTCATTTCACATGCTAGCAAGGTAATCCTCAACATCCTTCAAGCTAGGCTTCAACAGTATGTGAAGCAAGAACTTTCAGATGTACAAACAGGATTTTGAAAAGGCAGAGGAACCAGAGATCAAATTGCCAACATCCACTGGATCATAGAAAAAGCAAGAGAGTTCCAGAAAAACATCTACTTCTGCTTCATTGACTATGCTAAAGCTTTTGACCATGTGGATCACAACGAACTGTGGAAAATTCTTAAGAGATGGAAATACCAGACCACCTGACCTTCCTCCTGAGAAACCTGTATGCAACAGTTAGGAAAAAAGCGACAGTTAGAACCAGACATGGAACAACAGGCTCGTTCAAAATTGGGAACGGAGTACATCTTCTGTATATTGTCACCCTGCTTATTTAACTTCTCTGCAGAGCACATCATGAGAAATGCCAGGCCAGATGAATCACAAGCCAGAATCAAGACTGCTGGGAGAAATATCAACAGTCTCTGCTATGCAGATGATACCACTCTGATGGCAGAAAGAGAAGAGGAACTAAAGAGGCTTTTGATGAAGGTGAAAGAAGAGAGTGAAAAAGCTGGCTTAAAACTCAACATTTAAAAAACGTGAGATCATGGCATCCAGTCCCATCACTTCATAGCAAACAGATGAGGGGAAAAAACAGAAGCAGTGACAGATTTTATTTTCCTGGGCTCCAAAATCACTGCAGACACTGACTGCAGCCATGAAATTAAAAGACGTTTGCTCCTGGGAAGAAACGCTATGACCAACCTAGACAGCGTATAACAAAGCAGAGGTATCACCTTGCCAACAAAGGTCCATCTAGTCAAAGCTATGGTTTTTCCAGTAATCATGTATGGACGTGAGAGTTGGACCGTAAAGAAGGCTGAGCGCCGAAGAATTGATGCTTTCGAACTGTGGTGCTGAAGAAGACTCTTCAGAGTCCCTTGTAAACAAGGAGATCCAGCCAGTCAATCCTAAAGGAAGTCAATCCTGAATATTCCGTGGAAGGATGGATGCTGAAGCTCCAATCCTTTGGCCACCTGATGCGAAGAACTGACTCATTGGAAAAGACCCTGATGCTGGGAAAGATTGAAGGCGGGAGGAGGAGGGGACGACAGAGGATGAGATGGTTGGATGGCATCACCGACTCCATGGACACGAGTTTGGGTGAGCTCCAGGAGATGGTGAAGGACAGGGAGGCTGGATGTGCTGTGGTCCATGGGGTCACAAAGGGTCAGACACGACTTAGCAACTGGACACACACTCTTAGTTCAAGGCTTGTCCATGGACCAGATGCTTCTGGGGGTCATCTGGAGAAGCTCAGTTTAAGATCCGTAATGGGTGTGTGTCCAGTTCTGTTTACTTTCTGAAGCTCTGAAAATGTTCATCCCACGTTAGGTCTAAACCAGCAATCTTCCATTCCAGGGTCTTTTCTCTGAGGCTCGTTTTCAGTTAGAGCCCATTTACGAAAGGAACTCCCGTTTGTTCTTCAGCCGCTAAGTTGTGTCTGACTCTTTGCAGTTGCACAGACTGTCTTTCGCCAGACTCCCCTGTCCATGCTATCATCCCAGCAAGAATATTGGAGCGGGTTGCCATTTCCTTCTCTAGGGGATCTTCCTGACCCAAGGACCGAACCCGGGTCCCTTGCGTTGGCAGGCAGATTCTTTGCCGCTGGGCCACCAGGGTATAGTACAAAAAAAGAGGACGCGGTTTTCTGTGCCTTAACTCTTGGGTGCATCCAAGAAAGCGGAAAGCTTCCTAGAGTCTGTGTTCAGAGTCTCCTACTGGTTCACCTTTGTGGGCGTTTGCATTTGAATCTTTGCATTGTAGTCACTCATCCAGCACCACTTAGACGACCACATGGACAAGGTCTTTGTCTGGAAAAGGGTCATCGTCTTACTTACAGGATAGACTGCCTTTGAGTGGGCGGGCAGTCCAGCTTTGCAGTCCGAGGTCGCAGTAGTGCAGAAACTGTTTCTGGCGTTGGAAACTGAGGCAGTCTGGACAGTTACGTTTTCCAAATAGTTGATGCCAGCGTCTTTACCATTTAACTCATTTGCTGTGTTGGGTCTTAGTTGGGATCTCTCGTCAAGGTGTGTGGACTCTCCAGGGGTGGGCCTCGGGCTCAGCAGTTACAACCCATGGACTTAGCTGTCCCATGACGGGTGGGACTCTAGTTCCCTGACCAGGGATGGAACCGGCATTCCCCTGCAGTGCACGCTGGATTCTCTGTTTGTTTTTCAGAGTTTTCAAACTTATTTTCCTTCATGTGTGATTCCGTGGTATTTATATAAGTTTTCCGTTTCATTTTTCAGATAACATTTATGCAAAACTTGGTAAGATTCTCTGAGGAATCTTGGTTCCTTTGTGGTGGTTTCTGCCCTCCATCAACATGAATCACTCCCGGGTACACGTGTGTCCACTGGAGCACCAGGGACGTCCCAATGCCAGCACCTTTGAGTGTCAAATTTTGGCCAACATTTCTAACTAGAAAAAACATTTTTTAAGTTATCATGTTCTTCCCTATCTCTTGAGAAATTGCTTGGAGGGAAAGTAATAATTACTGAAGAATTACTGAATGCTAGGTGCCGTTTCCATGCACAGCCTCAGTTTCCACAATCGCCCTAGAAGGGAAGGCCTTTGTCTCCTTTTATTACCGGAACAGTGTGATTAAATCCGCATTCAGACCCAAATCTGTCCCATTTCAACGCTAAAATAACTTTTAAAAGTGATCGGTCATTATGAGCCCCAAAATCACGCTCCCTGCGTGTGCGAGCCGCCCCTGGGCACGAAGGACGGCGGCCGCCGCGTCTGGATGGCCCTTCCTTTCCCTTTCGCTGCTGCTACACTCTCTCCACTTCCCACCGCTGTGACGCCCGTCCATACAAGACTGTGCACACGGCTCACCTGCACTGCCCGTGCCGGCCGTGGTGCAGAGCACAGGCCTCACGGGTGCGCTCCCTGGGGCCGGTGGGCCAGGCGCTTTCAGCACAGGCTCCAGGCTTTGCAGAGGAAAGTTCCGACGCCCATCACGGCCCCGCTGCTGCCTCTGTTCCGGCTTTGCACCCGTGTTCTGGGCGTGCAGTCTGGCCTCTGTTACATGAGGCAGACCGCTACACAGCTGGAGCCACAGGGACTGGGAAACCTCGGACCTGACTACCGCAGGGAGAGAGGCAGTCAGCAGGGGCAGTCTGGGCTGTGCGATGAACGGCCTCACCGTCACGGTATTATGATTTTATAAGTCTTCCGAGTTAATCCCATCTGTACAAAGACTCCCCAAGAGTCTTCTTGGCTGAAACAAAGTTCCTTCTGCAGACAGACCCTACCCTGTAAGTTATGAACACCCTATGATTTCCCTGGTGGCTCAGAGAGCAAAGCGTCTGCCTGCAATGCAGGAGACCCGGGTTCGGTCCTTGGGTCTGGAAGATCCCCTGGAGAAGGGAATGACAGCCCACTCCAGTATCCCTGCCTGGAGAATCCCATGGACAGAGGAGGCTGGTGGGCAGCAGTCCGTGGGGTCGCAAAGAGTCGACAACTGAGCGGCTTCACTTCATGATTTCCAGCAAGTGGGTTCACTTCTCCGAGTCTGTTTTCTTCGTTCGTAAACCGAGGCGCTTCAGAGAGCTGAGCCCTGGGCCGTGTGTTCCGGTGCCCAATAAACAGCAGAGATGGTATCACCACGGGAAGTAAGTGGGCGGAGGGAGGGCTCCCGCGGCCGTCCGCCGGGCAAGGCTTCTCGCTTCCCATGCAGGCGGCGGGAACTAACATCCATGAGCCTCACAGCGCAACCAAAACAAACCCAGCAAAACAACAAGAGAGGTGTGTGTGCCAGCGCCGGTCGCTCCGTCGGGTCTGACTCTGCGACCCCGTGGACTGTAGCCCGCCGGCTCCCCTCTCCGCGGGGCTCTGCAGGCGGGAACGCTGGAGCGGGTCGCCATTCCCTTCTCCAGGGCACCTTCCCGACCCAGGGACGGGCCCGGGTCTCCTGCATCGCAGGCGGATTCCTGCCTCTCTGAGCCACCAATTTAAAAACGTGTTTTAGGAAAAGTGGCAGGGGTGTCCTTACACTGTAGTGTCCTAACACGGCCCCAGATTCTTTCCTATCTTCAGAAGCCTGCGGTGTTCCAGCTCCTGCCCGGCAGGTCTCTGCGCTGGCCTCGCAGCCTGGAGCGGGGGTCCTGGTGCTGGGACCGCGCGTCCCCAGGCCTTTGGAGTCAAAGGACCCCGTCTTTCTACTCTCCCCCCTCCTCCCCTCGCGGACACGCGCCTGCCTCCCTCCTCCCCCCGTGGACACGCGCCCCCCCTCCATCCTCCCCTCGCGGACACGCGCCCTCCGCCCTCCTCCCTCCGTGGACTCGCGCCCTCCGCCCTCCTCCGCTCTCGGACACGCGCCCGCCTCCCTCCTCGCCCTGCGGACACGCGCAGTGGCCCGGCGTCCATTCACACAGCCTGCCCCTGCGTGGGGGGAATACCAGCCAGGACGTCTTCCTCCTGTAGGAACTAAAGGTGCGCACATCAGACAGCCGGGTGCTCTCCCTGGCTAATGCTGCCCCTGGAGGTTTGATTCGCATTGTAAAGATTTAAGTTAAAATCTGCACTAAATGTTTATTGTGAAAATGCCTATATTGGAAGACCGCATCATCACAGACGCCATGAATAATTTGAATTTATGTGAAAAGGACCCCAGAAGTTACGACTAGCAAAGAGTGCATTAGTAAGCTACTGGGTGGTTGTTCCTGGAAAACAATATATTTCCTTCTTAACATACAAATACAGGCACTTTCCCGGTGGTCCAGTGGCTAAGACTCTGCACCTCCAATGCAGGCGGTCTGGGTTTGATCCCTACTCCAGGAACTAGATTCTGTATGCTGCAGCTAAGACCTGACATAGCCAAATAAATAAATAAATGTTTAAAAATAAAATAAAAATTCAGGAAAGCATCTGTCTAGGTCGTTGCTAAAGTGATTCCACTGTTCATGCATTTACACGTGTATTTTAGCGGCTTCCCCACATGGTAACTGGCTCTTCTGGTGGGTGACTTTCTGGAACACTTAAATAGTCTCCATGGAGCCTTATGAGTAAAGTGCGTGCTCGCTCAGTGGTGTCCGACTCTTCGCAACCCCAGGGATGGTAGCCCTCCTGGGTCCTCTGTCCATGGGGTTCTCCAGGCAAGAATATTGAGTGGGTTGCCTTTTCCTCCTCCAGGGAATCTTCCCAACCCAGGGATCAAACCCAAATCTCCCACATTGCGGGCAGATTCTTTACCACTGAGCCAATGATGCCCTTGTTAAAATCTCCAGGTATTTGAAATGAGCTGATTTCCACGCTGACGTTTTCCTGAGAGCTCCCTCGGGCAGCTCGTTCTCAGAAAGAGCAGGGAAGAGGCGCTGTGTCTTAACAGAACCCTTTGAAATCCTCTGAGAGGAGACTCCTGGAAGGGTGCTGCTTGAGGCCATGCATTTTAAGGTGTTTTTTTTTTTTTTAAAGAAAACTCTTTTGTCGTTTGTACTGTGAGAATTCATTATAAGAGACAGTTGAGCTACTTTAATCCAAAATATGGCTTAATCCTCTAAAAAAGGTGTGAGTGAGCACTGTCATTTCAGAAGCAAGCATACTGTATTCAGAAGTGTAACTGTGATCCTCTAAAAAGTTGTCAGCCCAGTAATTTTAGGTCAAGATCCTATTGCTAGGAGAAAATGTTATTAATTCCTGTTTTCAAGGCTTTCAATCCTACTTTTGTGAAGAATAGGAAAGAAATTACGTGAAGACTCTTTTGTAAAGTTTTTTTTTTTTTTTAATGTAAACCACTTTTAAACTCTTTGCTGAATGTGATACAACACTGCCTCTGTTTCATGTTCTGATTTTTTGGCTGCGAGGCATGTCGGATCTTAGCCCCCATTACTGCTCAGTTGCTGTGTCCAACCTCGTGACTCCGTGGACTGCAGCACACCAGGCTTCCCTGTCCATCACTATCTCCCTGAGCTCGGTCAGATTCATGTCCTTTGATCTGGTGATGCCATCCAACCATCTCATCCTCTGTCGTCCCCTTCTCCTCCTGCCCTCAATCTTCCCCAGCATCAGGGTCTTTTCCAGTGAGTCGGCTCTTCGCATCAGGTGGCCAAAGTATTAGAGCTTCAGCTTCAGTCTTTCCAGTGAATAGTCAGGGTTTAGGATGGACTGGTTGGATCTCCTTGCAGTCCTAGGGACTCTCAAGAGTCTTCCCCAACACCACAGTTCAAAAGCATCAGTTCTTCAGTGCTCAGCTTTCTTTATGGTCCAACTCTCACGTCCATACATGACCACTGGGAAAACCACAGCTTTGACGAGACGGACCTTTGTCAGCAGAATAACGTCTCAGCTTTTTAATATGCTGTCTAGGTTGGTCATGGTTTTCCTTCCAAGGAGCAAGTGTCTTTTAATTTCATGGCTACAGTCACCATCTGCGGTGATTTTGGAGCTCAAGAAAGTAAAATCTGTCACTGTTTCTACTTTTTACCCGTATACTTCCATGAAGTGATGGGACCAGATGCCATGATCTTAGCTCCCTGACCAGGGATCAAACCTGCAGCCCCTGCATTGGAAGGTGACGTCTTGACCCCTGGACTGCCAGAGAAGTCCTCTGTACACTCTTTTTAGTAAAGTTTTGAGAAAGACAATGCCTTCTGGGCTCCACCTCATTGAATCCAGCTCCTGGTGCTCTGCTATAAAATGCTGACAGAATGTGACACCGAGGGCTCTCTCTCTGAAAGCGGTTTCTGTGAGACGAAATTCAGATTTCATAGCATCAGTTACACCTTTGAGTGCAGCATGCTTGCTTCTGCAATGACAGGGCACTTATAAATATACCTGGGGTTTTCCTCAAGTGTTTTTAAAAAGCCAAATCGGATGCCGAAGTTCCTTTAACTTGATGGGTCAGGAGAAGTCAAATATAGAAAGTGAGCCACAAGGTCTATTTGTGGAAATGCTGAGACCTGTCCCGGGCCGGCCCCGGCAGCCACGTCCCTGCCCGCCCTACCGTGGGCCCTGGGGGTCACCCCCGAACAAGCCTCCCTTCTGCGGCTGGGTTTCCTCTCTTCCCTCTGCTTTTAAGCCTCCGCATCTAGACCAGTGCACCCTTCAGGGTCCGGCAGGACGCCACCCCCCGAGGTGGTTTGTGTGAATCAGGGGCGCGGCTCTCAGCAGGGTTCTGGCCAGGCTCCCTGGACACCCAGGGGCAGAGAGCTGCCCCGCTTGTCAGGCTGTGTCTGTTCTGACCTGCGGCCTGGCTGCTCCACGTGACCAGCGCTCACAGACATCAGTTGATGGGACTGACCTTTCTCTCCTGCTACTCCACCAGGGCAAAAAACCTCAAACAGCGTCAGAGTTCCAGGCGTCGTAGGGGATTTTGCAAAGCCCAGATTTTTCACTTCCCTGTCCAGGGAGCCAGGTAATACCAAGTCTCCCCACATGGCCCCAGGGGTCGTTTTCACTGGGTGATGGCGCCCCTTGATGGGGCTAGTTACACAGAAGCTTCCAGCTGCTGCAGTGAACTCGTGTCCGTGAGCAGTCCAGAGGTGAATTACATTACGAGAGGACCAAGCTTCATCATTGTTCTGATTTTGCCTTTTTATGTCTTTTGATAAAATTTGAGGCAGTATTTTTTTTTATTAATGTTTTGCAAAGTAAGCTTAGAAAATTTCTTTAAATTTATTTTTACTCTTTTTCTGCTGCAGCAAGCGGCACGTGAAATCTTCGTTTCCGCCCCAGGGCCGACCCTGCTGTGCCCCCTGCATTGGGGGCACAGAGTCTGAACCGCCGGGGAAGTCCCCTTGAAGCAGTTTTTTAAAAATAGAAACATGTCTCACATCACCCAGGCTGTTCAATAAAACGGCAGATTCCTGGCCCTGACCTGTGGCGAATTCTGGGCTGGCAGGTCTGAAGTGGGGCCTGGGGTCTGGTCTGTGGGAAGCGCTGGGCGGCTCTGGTAAGAATGCCCGCAGGGATGCAGGTGGCAACGTTCAGATGCTGGGTGAGGAAGGGAAGACGGGACGCCGCGTTCAAGGAGGGTGTTTTTATATGCTCACAACACTGACCAAGCCCCTGGTGCATGAGCCGCCCCGGCTGGTGTTTAGGAGAGACCAGAGGTGAAGGGACAGGGGACCCCCCGGCACAGCAGTGTCCCAGGAACGCAGGTTGGGCACTGCTCGGAGCTCCCCGTGTCTGCACGTCCTCAGGGCGGGCTCTGGGTGTGCTCTGACCTCCTCCCGGGAGTCTTCTGGGCCTAGAGATAGCTTCTTAGGCTCACGCTGGACAAAGAAAGAAGGTGCCGTTTCAACGGCCGAAGCAGTTCAGCGGGGAGTCCCCGCGCCCCCTTTATTCTGGGAGCAGACTTGAGTTCTGAGACACGACAGCTGAAGTGGCTTCGAACCAGAGAGAAGGCTCGCCGTGTTTTCGCGGTCGGTACCTGTGAGACGTCCTTCCAGGGAAGCCTGTGAAGGGTTTTCGCCTTGATGACCTGGCCCGCTCACTGGGGGACCCAGAATCACGGGCTCCCAGAGGCCAGGGTCTGCCCAGGGTGCTCACCGGCGTGCCGCAGTCCACGTGACCTCAGAGTCCACGTGACCGCAGAGTCCACGTGACTGAGCGACTGAGCTGAACTCACGTCACAGCGTGGCTCACTTTCATCTCTGATATCCTGCAGACCCAGAGTCAGCAGCCCCACGCTTCAGTGTGGCGGTTAGTGGGAACTTGTACTCTTGTTGGACCGATACATAATTGTAATGCTGTTTTATGATGGTTTCTTATTTGCCTTCAGTTTCCCAAGACTGAGTTTTATGCACACAAAAAAAACACAAAACACAAATAAACAAAAGCCTTAAACTTGTTCTCTAGTACCTAGGAGAGACAGGAAGTAAATATCCGAAATATACATACAGATTGCTTAAAAATAGCTGGAGGGCTTCCCTCGTGGCCCAGAGGTGAAGAGTCTGCCTGCCCGTGCAGGAGACACAGCTCTGATCCCCGGTCTGGGAAGACCCCACAGGCCTCGGAGCAACTGAGCCTGTGGGCCACAACTGCTGAAGCTCACACACCCTGGAGCCCGCGCTCCGCAACGAGAGAAATCGCAACAGAGAAAAGCCTGCCCCGCAACTAAGACCAGCACAGCTGAAAATAAACACATAAAACTAGCTAGAAGTTCACAGCGATTTTGACACCGAAAGCAGAGACTGTCAGAAAGTGCTACGGTGTGAAAGCCCCGGATGGACCGGGATGAGACCGTTACCAAGAACAGACGGGGGACATCTGGCAGATGCCGTCTGGGTCTCTGACTTGTTTGTGTTTGCAGAGGAGCGTCAGGATGCAGCCAAAACCTTGGGCAAATACTTTCTATGCTGTGCTCTCATGAGAAGAGGTAAGTAGCTCAAAGCCGCACCGAAAGCAAGGATTCGTCCAGCAAAGCAAATCCAGCTGTGTTTTCACGCAGCCTGGTGTACAGAACCGTCTATGTCTGTGGGATGCTGGGGAAGCAGTGTTAGCTACTTCCCAGACCTTAAGAAAACCTTGACACTGGTATCATCAGTTCAGTAAGGCAGAGAGAATGTAATGTATGTTTTAAAACAGCGTGAAGAGTTGAAATGGGAAAATTTTAATGCTTTAAAGAAGAAGATATCTATTTTAAAATCCTGTCGTTTTTGAGTGCGATGCATTATCTTCACCCAGTGTATCCGGATTCATGTCTGTGATCATTTTTTAGATACTCCCTTCCTTTCCCTTCCTTGGGTAGATATAGGGATGAGCACAAACTATCCCTTTCCATAATGATTTTATTTACACACGGGCAATATGCCAGATTTGTTAAGACTTTTTTTTTTTTTTTTTTTGCTGTTCTGGGTAGCTTGTGGGATGTTAGTTCGCTGACCGGGGAGCAAACCTGGGCCCCAGCTATGAAAGCGCTTGAGTCGTAACCACTGGGCTACCAGAGGGGCCCCGAGATCTTTTCTCTGCAGTAATTTTTCGCCACACGCTGTCAAGCCCCCTTTAGAAGAACCTCAGGGAACAGAATGATGCGTAGCCTCCCTTCACTCTCTGCATCCTGTGTGTCTACGTTTGCAAGCTGTGGAGTACGCCTGATAAGTGCATCTTTGCTTGGTCGCCGACAGAATTATTAGTATAAACTCAGCCTGGGTCCTGTTAGGTTACGTCCAGCCAGAGTGAGGGGAGGTCAGTGACTTTCCAGGCAGGCAGACCTGGGGGCAAAGATGAGCCCAACAACAGACACCGACAAGGTCCCTGTCTGCGCCGGGAGTCCTGTGTCCTTAAGCAGGTTGTGTTTATAATCTGACAGGAAGTGAGCATTCAGCTGTTTGGACTGTCTGGGGCTTGACCAGGTCTAGAAAGCTAGTCGTCACTTTGTGTTCTGACAGGAGAGTGGAAGAGGACAGCGGTGCCCGCAGCGTGGGAAGGGCTGGGCCACGCACGCACTCAGCTAAGCTTTGTTTCCCGACTGTCTGCCCCAGCGAGGAGTGTGGGGTGCGCGGATGGGAACGAGGCACCCTTCTGCTGCCCAGTGACGTGCAGCCCAGGAAGACACACAGGAGCAGCGTCTTTATAGGAACCTCGATCTCTGTTCAGAGAGCAGCAGGCGCCCGAAGGAGGGGATGGCCGCTTGCAGAGACACAACGCCTTTCTTCGGGGTGATGGCTGAGCTGAGCCTCGAAGCAGGGATTTGTCCTCGTGGGGAGGAGAGACCCATCCAGGCGGAGACCAGCCTCTACAGAGGCCTAGAGGGGAACTACCTCACTGTTGGGATCCAGGCTGAGCCAGCCTGGAGCACGGGGTGCTGCGAACAGGGCGGCCGGGGAGACAGGCAGGGAGGGGAGGAGTGGGCAGAGGGGTGGCTGAAAACCAGGCACGCCTCTGGGAGACGGACAGGCCCGAGACGGCTGGGGGCTCCTGCCTGAGGGTGGCGAGGTGACGGGAGGCCGGCCCCAAGGTTCTGACCTCTGCAGGCGCTCCCTTCAGCCCCTGCGGGCTCGGCTCCTGGACCTGCTGGGACCTGCAGGGACCTGCAGGACGCGCTGGGGAGGACGGTCAGGGCAGAAAGGAGGCAGAGATGGCTCAGAGTCTGGAAGAGCAGAAGGGCGAGGCGCGCTGAGGCCCACGGACGCCCAGGACTGGGCCGGAGGGAAGCCCAGCGGTTGTCCGGAATCAGCCACAGATACGGCTGCGGCTTCTTTGGTGCCCGGGACTTGGAGCGAGAACTTCTGTCAACCGTCTGCATGCCCACTCGGTAACTGTCAGGCACTTCACGCACTTGAGTTTCCCTCCAAAATCAAGCAGAGTCAAGCGCTAACCAGTGGAACTCGGTCTTTCCTTTCAGCTCTTTTATTCGATTTTTCCCGATCATCTGTTTAGAAGAGCAAGCAGGCTGCTGATGGACGGGCAGGGTCAGCGGGTGAGCACAGAGGGCGCCGCCGCCCCGGGTGGTGGGCCGGACAGTCCTGGGCGCGGCCGGGAGTTTGTGAAGGCAGGTGGCCCTGCCTTTCACCCTGTGCTGAGGGGCTTTTTTCCTTTTCTGAAAATACCCATTAGAGCCTGGCACTAACTAACGAGGGACGAGCAGCGAGGTCGTGCCTTCTGGGGTTCAGGCTTCACGTCTGGAGTTCCTGAACAAGAGCAGAAGAGAAGCAGAGCCCTTCCCTGGAGGCTCGACGGCAACGAATCCGTCTGCCAATGCGGGGCGGGGCACACGGGTTTGCTTCCTGACCCGGGAAGGTGCCATAAGCCACAGGGCAACTAAGCCCACGGGCCACAGGTACTGAATCCCGCACACCCAAGAGCCAGTGCCCTGCACCAAGAGACGCCACCGCGATGAGAAGCCCGTGGACACAGCTGGAGAAAAACCCATGCCCAGCAATGAAGACCCAGCACAGCCATACACAAATAAATGTGATTTAGACGAGAGAGAGAGCAGGCAGCCGGAGTGAGAATGACGCCGGCCGGGCGTTATATTGTCAGGAAGAGGCCGCACCCACAAGTGAGTCAGAGCAGCCCCTCCACCCCGACCTGAGGCGGCCTCACTCCCGGACGCCCCCCCACCAAACAGGATCCTCCCGCCTGTCTCCCGTGGGGCCACCTGACCATTCCCGCCCCCCAAAACGCTTGACCTGATGCACCGTGTCAGGGAGCCCGTCTCCCCGCCCAGAGGTTCAGCTTATCGCTCAGCCCTTCAGCCTCCAATCGCCTCCATCCAACCTCGAACGAAGCATTTAAGAGATTCGCCCCTTCAGTCAGTAAGCCCTTAATCACAGACATGCAGACAATTAAGTTGTGACCAAGCGAACCGAAGGCGTCAGCAGCTCCCGTGAGCACCGGCTTACTAACACAGCGTCCTGGACCACGGGGGAGGAGAGACGGCCATCCCCCCTGACCTGCTGCACGCTGGCCGCTTGCTCTCGCGGGTGCGTGGGAAGAAGTCAAACTCCTGTCCTAGCGGTGATACTTGGGTTTGCAACGCTCGTCTGCTCCTCCTCTCCACACTCCTCCTTCACGTGTAAGTTAATCTTTGCAACATGAAACTGAAATTCTTATCCAGAACTTACAGATGAGCAATTTGAGACCTAGATTTTATTGCACAAAGCTGTCCTGGTGGCTCAGACAGGTAAACTGTCTGCCATGGGGGGACCTGGGTTCCGTCCCTGGGGGCAAGATGCCCTGGAGGAGGGCGTGGCGGCCCACTCCCGGATTCCTGCCTGGAGACTCCCACGGACAGAGGAGCCTGGCGGCTACAGTCTACGGGGTCGCAGAGAGTCGGACACGGCTGAGCGAGCAACGCTTTCCCTTTCACTTTCTGTTTCCAAAAGCCCACAGATTTTTTCCAAGGCCCGTAGGAGCCGGCAGCAGTGAATATATTTATTAAAGCTTGCTAAGGGGCTTCCCTGGGGGTCCGGGGGCTAAGACTCCTAGCTCCCAATGCAGGGGACATGGGTTCAATGCTTGATCAGGGAACATGGTCTCACATGCTACAACTGAGAGCTAAAACAACCAAATAAATAAATATTTTTAAAAAAAGAGCTTGTTCAGCCATGGAAGCAACTCTGGGAGCTTGTCAGAAGTGCTCCAGAATCACCCCTCCTTTGGGGTCCAGCCCAGAGCAGGGCAGAATAAGCTCCTGATGGCAGCCTGCGGGGGAGGGACATAGGAGCAACCCCCGAGCTGTGGTCAAGGCCCCATGGACAGCAGGTCCTGGCGGAAGTCAGGGAAGGACCACGCCCTGCCGTCTCCAGCACCTGGCCGAGGCTCTGTGTGGGGAGACATTTCATCTCTGAACAGGGAAAGACCACGATGACCAAACACACCAAGAGCAGCTCTTCATCTTGGCAGAAATAAAAGAGGAGAGAGAGGCGCCCTCTTCTGTAATCACCCCCTCCCACCCCACCCTACCCCAAAAGAACTAAGGTTTGTATATTGCCCCGGAGGTCCGCTGACGCAGGACTTGCAAAGAGAAACTGTGAGCCTGCTTCTGAATACAGGCAAGTCAGGCTCTGGTGGCACAGAAGTGAGAGATCTGGGGCGGCGCACTGAAATTCTAAAGCTGCTCTGTCCCATTGCAGGATCAAAAGCCTTCTCTCGTGGTGCTGGTGCTGACTTATTAATACATACCACGCCTTCATGGGAAGGTTTGTCTAATCAGCCCCCACTTTCAGGTTAGGCTCATTAAGTCGCTGGGACTAGAGGGCCCCCGGAGCGTGCTTGGTGCTGGAACTACACCCAGGGGAGACGGGGTGCGTTCGGGGGCGGCGGTCAGAAGCAAAGGCAGAGCCCG
The DNA here is from genome assembly GCF_042477335.2 of Ovis canadensis. Lineage (NCBI taxonomy): Eukaryota > Metazoa > Chordata > Mammalia > Artiodactyla > Bovidae > Ovis > Ovis canadensis. The sequence goes on along the minus strand of NC_091263.1, from coordinate 74,079,586 downwards.
GGTAGCGCGGGTGGAGCCTGTGAACTCCGCCAGCCAGGCAGCAGCACAGCGCCGTGAAGAGCTGAACGGCACCATTAAAGGCACTTAGCGGCAGACGGAAGTGACAGGCCCTCTAATTATCCCAGCAACCTCCAGCACAAGCCGCGCTGCTTGTACATTACGCTGGGAGAGCTTCCCTGATGGGCTTTATGTGAACTTCTGATCACACCCAGGGCGCTGGCGGCTGCCTGTGCAGCCTGATGGCGAGCGACCCGCGTGCCCTCTGCTCGCCTCCACTGACCGGTCGTCCCAAGTGCTCGTATTAACAACAGAAACCAGCCCGGTAACCGCCCTCCCCATCCCAGGGAGCACGGAGCTAAGTGACCTCGTTCTTACCTGATGGGTGGTTGCCAGGGTCAGCGGCTACGGACAAAGCCTCTTTCTTAAGGCCGTCCTGCCCCTCGGACAGAGACTCCCCGATCTGTTGGACGAAGCAGCCTCTGGCCACCCCAGCGCCAGCAGGGAAGTGGGTTTGTGAGCGTCAGAGAGCGCAGTTGACAGAGGCCCACGTGGCCCCTCCTTGGAAGTGCAGCCACTCAGACTTGGCACAGTAATGGGCTAAATTATTTATCCAGGCGGAGAAGAGAGAAAGCGCTAAGAGCTTCCTGTGCTTACAGCCTTCACCCCTGGATGTGTCCTGAGACAGGAAACGGGCCGGGCTCCATCAGCAAAAGGGGGGAAGAAAAAGCTTCCTCCCGCACGCTCTCCATCGCCTCTACTCTGGGTGGGCCCGACCCGGGTGAGAACAAGCCATCCCATCCGTCCTCTCGCAGTCACTCAGGGCCGAGCGTCACGCACTGTAACACGAGTACGGATGTGAGAGCTGGACCATGAGGAAGGCTGAGCGCCGAAGAATTGGTGCTTTCACACTGTGGTGCTGGAGAAGACTCTTGAGAGCCCCTTGGACTGCAAGGAGATCCAGCCAGGCCATCCTAAAGGAAATCAACCCTGAATAGTCATTGGAAGGACTGATGCTGAAGCTCCAATCCTTGGGCCACCTGATGCAAAGAACTGACTCATTGGAAAAGACCCCGATGCTGGGCAAGACTGAAGGCGGGAGGAGAAGGGGACGACAGAGGATGAGATGGTTGGATGGCATCACCAACTCGATGGACGGGAGGCAGGAGGGCCGCCAGCCGCACACGGGAGGAGGGGCCGTACATGGGAGGAGGGCAGCGGGGAGGGCCGCCGGCTGCACATGGGCGGGCACGGGGTTAAACGATGGAAGAAACGCCACCGGGCGTCCTGGCATTAGTCTCTAAGTGGCACGACACGCTGGGCAGAGGCTGTGAGAGCCCAGAGGTCTCAACGCTGGTCTCGGTGTTGCTGTAAACTCCAGAGCCAAGTCCCCCCACTGCCGCGACCCTTCCAGGACCCTCCAGGGTAGCCGAGGCTGGCACTGTCCCGACTCCGATGGGCCGTGCAGAGCAGGTGGTCTGATGGGGTCTGCGTGCAGCGAGGTCACCAATGAGAGGACTGCCTTCCCCTCCAGGAACCTCACCTGCTGCCCAGGAGCCACGCTTCAGACAAGGAGAGACAGCCCGACGTTTACAGCCTTTCCTTGTGGGGCAAGCTCCTGTTTCTTATTACAGTGGATTGGGAATCCTTATGCCATCACTGCCCCAGCGGAGGGTGGGACTTAGAGTCATAATTATGTATGTGGTGTTTCTGTTAACTTGTTGCAGTCTCTGGACTTCTGAGCATAACCCCTGTCTCCTATGAGGTGCCTGTCTTGATGCCTGAAAGTGAAAAGTGAAAGTGAAGTCGCTCAGTCGTGTCCAACTCTTTGCGACCCTGTGGACTGTAGCCTACCAGGCTTCTCCATCCATGGGACTTCCCAGGCAAGAATACTGGAGTGGGTTACCATTTCCTTCTCCAGGGGATCTTCCCGACCCTGGGATCGAACCCGGGCCTCCCGCATTGCAGGCAGATGCTTTAACCTCTGAGTCTGCTCTCTGTTTATTCATCCGTGTGGCTTTCCACCCCATTAGCTTCCTAACGGCAGGAAACACGCCCCACTCCTTTCCCAGCTCATCCCGAGCGCGGCCGAGAGCACCTGTTGAACGCACCTTGTCGCCGAAAATGGAAGACGCAACGGGCGTTCGGGTTTGGGGCCTCCCTTTGAAACTAAAGCTAAAATTTACCAAAGGCTGGCCCTGCCCTGAGGAGGGAAGATTCCTGCCCCTTAAGAAGAGAGGGAGAGGGGACCCAGTGGTTAGGACTCTGCCCTAGCTTTGCACCGGGGACAGGTTCGATCCCTCATCAGGGAGGTAAGATCCTGTAAGCTAGGAGTCGGTGCTGCCAGAAATAAAATAAAAACAGGAGGAGACGGAGAAACGGGCTGGTCACCTTGGGGAGGGGAAAGGACGTTCGCTCGATAGCCAGGTCCCTGGGACCCTACCGACCGCAGGACGGCGGATGTCGGAACTGGGCCGCCCTCACACTCAGATCACAAAATCCTCCTCTCAAGGGAGGGCCCCTGAGACAGCCAGTGTGCGTCTGCCCCGCGTGTGAGCACAGACCAACGGCACTGGGGGTCAACGGGCTTGGGCTTGGCTGGGTGCACAGCAGGCCTCACCACTGCTTAGCAAGCATCTCGGGATAGATGTGTGGAGAGAGTAACGTGGAGACTTCCATCACCACGTGTAAAGTAGGTAGCCAACCGGAATTTGCTGTGTGTCTCAGGGAACCCCAACAGGGGCTCTGTATCAACCTGGAGGGGTGGGATGGGAGGGAGCGGGGGAGGCTCAACAGGGAGGGGACGTGTGTAGACCTATGGCTGACTCAGGTTGAGGTTTGACAGAAAACAGCAAATTTCTGCAAAGCAATTATCCTTCCATTAAAATAGTTAATTAAAGAAAGAAAGCATCCCGGGAAAGGAGCCAGGTGCACGAGACCGCCCAGGCCGCGAGCCTGGGGTGTGGGCCGGGTTGGGGGCGTGCCTGCGGGGACGCGCCACCCCGGTCACTCTGTCCTGTGTCCCTCTGCAGGTGGGATCGGCTGCGTCGGCCGGGACAGGGGCCAGGTCCGGAAGTGCCTGGACGCGGTGGAGATCTACAACCCGGACGGCGACTTCTGGAGAGAGGGGCCCCCGATGCCCACGCCCCTGCTTGGGCTGCGCTCCAACTCCACCAGCGCGGGCGCCGTGGATGGGAAGCTCTACGTCTGCGGGGGCTTCCACGGAGCAGGTACCCACGGGGCCGGAGATGCCGCGACCGGCAGTCCCGAGACGGGGGTGGGCTGAAAGGTGCTGCTGAGCAGTGAACGACGCCGACGCCGGGGTTCTTGGCCCCGGAGGACAGGAATTCAACCCGGGGCCAGTGACGCGGCTCGATCACTCAGAGCTTTTGTGTATTAAAGTTTTATTACAGTATAAAAGAGATAGAGAACGCTCTGACACAGATGTCAGAAAAGGGCAGAAAGCGTAGCCCCCTGCTAGTCTTTAGCTGGATGTTATACAGCTACTAGCAGACTGCTAATTAGAGGAAGGGAATGTCTCAAAACTCAGGGGCTGGAACCAGGCCCCTCACCCACACATGATGCATTGAGATAACCTTGGCACCAGGTGAGTCTTCCCGGGCCATCAAACGATCGACGTGAGATCTTTAAGGCAGATTTCCAAGCACACACAGTTTTATTAGCACAGATTAGAACAATGTGTGAGTGAAACATCCTGGTTTGTCCAGTCAGTTCTGAGTCTTGGGCGGAACCGACTTGCAGTCTAGGGTAAAAGTATAGTCCATTGACATAGTTTAAGACAAACATTTCCATAAGGAAAACGCATTGCTCAGCTCAAGGTTTGAGAACAGTCAAGTTCAGGTGGAGACACAGAACTTTAAAAGAGAAGCCTCTTTCTAAATTTGTGTCGAGAAGGGAAAAATCTCCAGAAGGGAAGACTCTCGAGAAGGAAAGACTCTCGAGAAGGGAAGACTCTCGAGAAGGGAAGACTCTCGAGAAGGGAAGACTCTTGGCCCTTGTCATTTGCTTCCTCCTGCCGCCTCAGAGAGAGAGAAAGAGAAAAAGCGTCTGACGCTCGCAGCCTGTTTCCTCCGTTTGGAGACCCCCGGCCTTCCTGCCTGTCACCCTCTCAGGAGACTGACTCAAAGTCGGTGACTCTGACCTTGGGCCTTCACACCCTCGGCGGGGGCTGCCCCCTCCTCAGTGGGTGGGGTCGGGTCTGTAACGCGCCTGGCACCCGGCGGCCTTGCGATCAGAAGGAGTTGAACACGAGGGGACGAGGGATGGGGGAGGGAAGGCTGATGCCCGACTGGAGAGCTCAAACACACGAGGAGCCCACGGAACAGGGGCGACCTCACTCCTGCACTGCGGCCACTCGCGACAGGTCGCTGGGAAGCGCTTCTAAGATAATACCTAATCCACACATTCATCACCAGCCTGTCTCCAGAAATCTAATTGCTTCCGTTGTTGCAATCTGCGGTATGGATTTATAATTTTTAATGCAACAGGGAGAATCTTAAATAGGCATAAATCTAATAAACAGCTGTCTCCAGAGTTTGATTAGTTGCCCTGGTAACTAAGGCGGAAAGCACTCACACTGAAAACGACGAGGAGTCCCGCTCGAACCTCCCTGATGGACCTCGAGGCCAGGACAGGTCTAGGAAAAACATGCCTCCGGAGCACTCACAACTTTGGACGCACGCCAGATAAAAATGGCACAGCCCCTGAAGAAAGCCAAGCCAGAGGCACGCCTGCCCTCGTGTTGAAGCACATAAATATGTTTAAGTTAAAGAATAAAGTTTCCATTAGCAACTAAGAGGCTTTGGAGATCTGTGAGCCCGACATGATGAATGTGCCTTATTAGGCTCTTGATTCAAACAAATCTGCAGAAAGATATTTTTTTCAGATAATCTGGGGAATCTGAACGTGGGCTGGGGTGTTAAATGGGCCGGAGTATTAATGCCATCTAATACTACTTGGTGTTAAGGAACTGGTAATTCTGTTAGGTTATGATGATAAGGCTTTTGCAGGCACTTTCCTGGTGGTTCAGACAGTAAAGAATCTGCCCGCAATGCGGGAGACCCAAGTTTGGGCCTCAGGAGGAAGGCATGGCAACCCACTCCAGTGTTCTTGCCTGGGAAATCCCATGAACGGAGAAGCCTGGTGGGATACAGTCCAGGGGTTCGAAAAGAGTTGGACACAACCACGGGCCTAATGCTTTCCCTTTTTTCACTGTGGCTTTACGTAAGAGAGGAGGAAAAAGGAAAAAGGTCACGGATGAGCAGAGACTGTGCAGAAGTTTTTATAGATGAGAATGATACGCTGTCTGAAATTTGTGTTAATCTACCCTGCTGCTGCTGCTGAGTCACTTCAGTCGTGTCTGACTCTGTGCGACCCCATGGACGGCAGCCCACCAGGCTCCCCCGTCCCTGGGATTCTCCAGGCAAGAACACTGGAGTGGGTTGCCATTTCCTTCTCCAATGCATGAAAGTGAAAAGTGACAGTGAAGTCACAGTCGTGTCCGACTCTTGGCGACCCCATGGACTGCAACCCACCAGGCTTCTGCGTCCATGGGATTTTCCAGGCAAGAGTACTGGGGTGGGGCGCCATTGCCTTCTCCACTAGCAAATTTTTTTTTAATTGGATGGGGACTGGGCGCTGGGGACGGCGAGAACAGACTCCACAGCACTGGTAGAGTGCGGGCCACTTTGCAGCTGGGTGATGGCTGCAGGGCTTTACTTACTACATTTTCGCTTTCATTCCGGCCACGTGGGCTGTGGTATCTTAGTTCCCCAACCAGGGATCAAACCTGGGTCCCTGCTCTAACCGCGGGACTGCCCAAAGCCCATGTCTACTCGCTTTTGTATGCTTGAAAGTCCCGGTAACAAGAAGCTTCAATTTTCCTCTCTCTATTTGTTCTTCATAGAATTTTCCAAAATATATTTTTTTAATGGTTCTAATAGCTTTCATTATTATACTTTGGCCACCCGATGTGAAGAGCTGACTCATTGGAAAAGACCCTGATGCTCGGAAAGATTGAGGGCAAGAGGAGAAGGGGACGACAGAGGACGAGATGGCTGGATGGCATCACCGCCTCAACAGACATGAGTTTGAGCAAGCTCTGGGAGATGGTGATGGACAGGGAGGCCTGGCCTGCCGCAGTCCGTGGGGTCGCAGAGTCAGACACGACTTACCGGCTGAACAGCAAAATATTTTGTTATATTAACCATCAGACGCTCACGTAAAGGTGGTTCCTGTCACAGTAGCGAGAACCCTGGCAGGACAAGGAGATCTTGTCAGGATCCTCGTTGGAGCCACGAGTGTAGGGGGGCCTGGGAGGGGCAGGAGGGAGCCCGGGCGCCTGACCTTCTCTTGCCCCCGCCTCTGGGGCTCCCCTCCAGCAGGGACAGAGCTCAGCCTCCCGCCCCCGCCCCTGGGGCTCCCCTCCAGCAGAGACGGAGCTCAGCCTCCCGCCCCCGCCCCTGGGGCTCCCCTTCAGCAGGGACGGAGCTTAGTGCTGCCCAGGGAACAGGGAAAGAAAGAAGAAGCACAGAACCCCTGCTGGTCGCGGCCCTGCCCTCTGCCCTCTGCCCTCTGGCTGCGGGCTTTCTCTGGAGCAGAAGGCAAGACGCAGGGCAGCCTCGGGACCTCCGGGGCAGTGGCCGGTGATCAGTGTCTAAGGATCCAGAAGACACACTCTTCATCTCGTTCCTCGTCTCATCTGCCTTTGTATCATATTGAGTTAGAGAATTGATGTCCTGTGTTTCAAGACTGTCTGAGCCGACCTCTTCTCCTGGAACAATAATGGACTAATAATGCTTCCAGCCAGAGGGAAATGGGTTTACCAGGCAAGCTCTCAAACTCCATTTTAATCATTTGCTTCGAGGACAGTAACTGTCCGGGACTGGATGAGTGAGCTGTCAGAGGGTTTATGGAAAGCAGAACAAGGGTATTAACGCAATCGCAGGCTCGTGATGAGCCACGGACCTCAGGGTCGGACCCGAACGCAAGCGCTGACTTTTCTCTTCTCACGCAGCACGAGCCCGCGCGTCCCGCTTATTTACTCAGAAAACCAGTCGAGAAATTCCTCTGGCTTCTCCGGTGGCTCCGTGGCGCACAACCCGCCTGCCACTGCGGGCGGCACAGGCAGAGAAGCGTGGCAGCTGCAGTCTGCGGGGTCGCAAGGCTCGGACACGAGTGGGCAGCCGAGCTCAGCTCGATGGATACCAGAGCAGTCAGTAAACACAGTGGTAGGTTTTGGCTAAAATGGGGGGAGGACACCTCTGTTTCCTCCCACACTCCCTGAAAAAGACAGTACGTGGAGTGAACAGTGAGACGGAAGGGGACGGGGGCAACGGCATCACAGTGTTGGAAGCACATAAGTGGGTGGCTGAGTAAGTGCCCAGACGCAGGAGTTCAGCGCTCACCTGGTAACAGGAAAAGGAAGCAGAAACCACGGACCCCCGGGAGCGATCACCCGCCTGCGGGAGGGGAGGGGGCTGACACTGATCACGTGGGGACAGAGGCAGGAAGGAGACTCCATCACGCCCTCCCACACGGAGCTAAAGCCCTTCCTGCACCCCAACAAAGACAGACGCTGAGGACGGGGCGGGGCGGGAGAGGTGGTCACTGACAAAAACAGGGAACTGGAGAGAACAGCTACATCCCGGACCTCGAGAGCATCAGCTTTCTTCCTCCTCTGGCTCCCAGACGTGGGCGATACCCTCTAGTCAGGAGACTGGACGACGCTACCCTGGGGATCGACCAGCAACCCCTCCTCCCCTGAAAGGGAAAGCAAACTCACCCCCTAAAGAACCTCACAGAAAAGGCTTCCGTGGTGTCCCTCTGTTACAGACAGCAAACAGCTGGGAGTCATCAGACCTCTGCAGAAAGCGTGTGCGTAACAGAGAGAAATGAAAACACAGAAATGAAGAAACAGGCCGGAGGAAACGAGCTATGCCAGGAGGAGACGCGTCCTTGGAGAGAAGAGATAGAACCTGCGTCGGTGCCAGAGGGCTCCTGGAGGTGACGAGCACGATGGGAAAGGAGCCTACAGCAGGGAGCCCGGGCTGCAGGGTGGAAGGGACGTCTCAGCAACTGGAGAGGAAACGAGGGAAAGAGAGTGTGTCTGCAGTGTCCAATATCTGAATAATGGGCGTTTAGTAAAAAAGAAAGAAAAGAAAGAAAGAGAGACGATGGCTGGATGAAACACCCCTGCGGTAAATGAGGAAAGCTTCCTGGAACTGAAATCCCCGATGAAAGGTACCAGCCACCCCAGCGGAGCGGGAGGAAACGGACCTGAAGTGAAGCGCGGGACGCCGGGGACACGGGAGGGCCCCGAGAGTCCGGGAGAGAAAGGGCTCGTCTCGTGGAAAGGGTCGGGAGTCAGAGGGGCCACCCTCAGGAAGCAGGATGCTGGGAGCCAGAAGAAGGGGAGGCCCGCGCCTTCAAACGCCTTCGGGAAAGCCACCTTCTCCCCGCACCACCGTGCCTGCCGAACCGCCAAGCGGGGGCCGCGTTTTCAGACGTGAGACACAGTGTGTCTCCTGAAATCTGTCTCCCCCCTTCCCTTTCATGAGGTTTTCCTTCATCAAAAACAAGCATCCGAGCCAAGTAAGAGTAGGAAGTGGGGGCTTCCCTGGGTGGCTAAGACTCCGAGCGCCCAGCGCAGGGGGCCCAGGCTCGACCCCTTGTCAGGGAACTAGAATCTGCAGGCTGCAATGGGAACTGATGATGCTCTGTGCCACACCCAGCCACGGCCCAGCGCAGGCAAGCAAACACACAGAGACAAGATACTTTAAAAAAAAAGCGTAGCTGGGGGCCAGAAGACAGTTAAACACGGCAAGGGCAGTCAGTCACGCTCGCTGGCCGTTGTTAAAGCTCCCAGTTGCGGCGCTTGGGGCTCCGCTCCTACAGCGCAGCCTGCTGACTGTTCGGGTGCCGCCTGGCACTCCCCGTGCTGCCGTGGGGCTTGGGGCTCAAGCTACTGGCAGCTTTAAAGCTGCAGGTGCACTCGGCCCTTCCTCCAGACCCCGGAGTTTCAGGCCATCTGCCGGTATCCGTGGAGCTGCAGCAAGCTCGCTAGCAGAGCCTCAGACTCCTCACAGTTCTTGCCCAGAGCCCTGGGACGCACCCGGGTAACAGACAGACTCACAGCCTCTGCTGTCCACCGCCAGCACAGGCTGAGGAGGCCACGGCGACATCTCAGAAAGATCAGTGCTCATGGCACCAGGGCGTCACAGACTCACCGGATACAGGAGACGAGGGAACGTTTCCAGCTCTTCTGATGAGCCCAGTATTTCCCTGACACCAAAACCGCCCAGACATTGCAAGACCTCAGGCCACGACCCCTGGATGAACACGGATGCCAAAGCGCTCCGTAAAAGGCTGGCAACCTGAACACGGCAGTATGGAGAGAGAGCTCCGCGCTGCGACCCAGCAGGAGCTGCCCCAGGCCCGGAAAGTCGGCGCACCAAGAGCAACCAGCGGGACCTGCCATCAGCGTATTTGTAGGAGAAAGGACAGGGCCAGGTTGATCGTCTCCAGAGATGCAGAAAAAGAGTCGACAGAATCCAACACCATCCATGGTATAAACACCCAAAACACAGGGATGTGCTGCTAAGTCACTTCAGTCGTGTCCGACTCTGTGCGACCCCAGAGACGGCAGCCCATCAGGCTCCCCCGTCCCTGGGATTCTCCAGGCAAGAACACTGGACTGGGTTGCCATTTCCTTCTCCAATGCAGGAAAGTGAAAAGTGAAAGTGAAGTTGCTCAGTCCTGTCCAACCCTCAGCGACCCCATGGACTGCAGCCCACCAGGCTCCTCCGTCCATGGGATTTTCCAGGCAAGAGTACTGGAGTGGGGTGCCACTGCCTTCTCCTAAACACGGGGATAGAACCCAATAAAGGGTGTCTATGAAACTCCACAGGTAGCATCAGATGTATGGCCAGACTAAACATTCTCCCCCAAGATCAGTAACAAGACAAAGATGCCCACCACCCCGGCTCCCCATCACTTCTAGTCAACATTGTGCTAATCAGGGCAGTTAGGAAAGAAAAAAAAGGCGTCCAGATTGGAGAGGAATAGGTAACTGCCCAGGACATGGTATTTCCTTTGGAAAACCTGGAGGGACCCACCGGAAAAGCTCCGAGAGGGACTTGGCCAGTGCCCCATCGCTTGGGAACTCATCTTGTGGTGCAAGAGACGCGGGTTCGATCCCTGATCGTCGAGGAACCAAGATCCCACAAGCAACAGGGCAACGACGGCCACACGCCACAACCACAGAGGGCCCAGCCTGCTGCAGAGAGGCTGAGAACAGAGGCAGGAAAGCAGATAAATGTTCACAAGAGAAAAAAGCCACCGGAGCTCACACGAGGTCACCAAGGCTGTAGGACACAAGACCAGTGTGCATGAATCAGCTGTGTCTCCCTACACTCACGACTCCTCCAGAAATAACGTCGAGAGAGCGACTCCGGGACTGCCCCGGTGGTCTGGTCGCTCAGACCCTGCTCTCAGCACAGGAGGCCTGGGTTCGATCCCCGGTCAGGGAACTTGATCCTACGCACCACAGCTAAAGGTCCGGAGTGCTGTAACTAAGCACAGCCAAATAATTACTAAATGAATAGACTTTTAAAAAGAAAAAATTCCATTTATAATAGTATCAGAAATAATAAGGGGCTTCTCTAGAGGCTCAGACAGTAGCGAGTCTGCCTGCAGCGTAGGAGACGAGGATCTGATCCCTGGGTTGGGATGATACCCTGGAGAAGTGAAGGGCAACCCACTCCAGTATTCTTGCCTGGAAAATCCCATGGACAGATGAGCCTGGCGGGCCTCAGTCCATGGGGTTGCAAACAGTAACACACAGACACACACAATGTGACTCCAAAAACCTCAGCACTTGTACGATGAAAACTGCACGCCATTAGTTCAGTTCAGGTCAGCCGCTCAGTCGTGTCCGACTCCCTGCGACCCCATGAATCGCAGCACACCAGGCCTCCCTGTCCATCACCAACTCCTGGAGTTCACTCAGACTCACGTCCATCGAGTCCGTGATGCCATCCAGCCATCTCATCCTGGGTCGTCCCCTTCTCCTCCTGCCCCCAATCCCTCCCACCATCAGAGTCTTTTCCAATGAGCCAACTCTTCGCATGAGGTGGCCAAAGTACTGGAGTTTCAGCTTTAGCATCATTCCTTCCAAAGAAATCCCAGGGCTGATCTCCTTCAGAATGGACTGGTTGCATCTCCTTGCAGTCCAAGGGACCCTCAAGAGTCTTCTCCAACACCACAGTTCAAAAGCATCAATGCTTCAGTGCTCAGCCTTCTTCACAGTCCAACTCTCACATCCATACATGACCACAGGAAAAACCATAGCCTTGACTAGACGGACCTTAGTCGGCAAAGTAATGTCTCTGCTTTTGAATATACTATCTAGGTTGGTCATAACTTTTCTTCCAAGGAGTAAGCGTCTTTTAACTTCATGGCTGCAATCACCATCTGCAGTGATTTTGGAGCCCAAAAAAATAAAGTCTGACACGGTTTCCACTGTTTCCCCATCTATTTGCCATGAATTGATGGGACCAGATGCCATGATCTTCGTTTTCTGAATGTTGAGCTTTAAGCCAACTTTTTCACCCAGCTGTGGATGTGACTGGTGATAGAAGCAAGATCCGATGCTATAAAGAGCAATATTGCATAGGAACCTGGAATGCCAGGTCCATGAATCAAGGCAAATTGGAAGTGGTCAAACAAGAGATGGCAAGAGTGAACGTCGACATTCTAGGAATCAGCACATCATTAAAGACATTGAAAACCCAAATAAATGGGAAGACATCACACACACAAGTTGACAAACTGATCCTGAAATTTACATGGAAATGCAAGAGATGCAGAATACTCAAAACAATCTTGTAAAAGAACAACGAAGATTCGTATTTCCTAATCTCAAAACTTCCTTCACACATACAACAATCAGTGACTGTGTGGTAGGGGCCCCACAGTAGACATGGAGATCAGTGGAAATGTATGTGAGAGTCCAGAAAGGGTCCCTTATTTTAATGGTCAATTTATTTTCAATAACAGTGCTAGACAAGTCAATGGGGAGACGATCCCCTTTTCAGCAAATGGTACAGGAATAATTGGATATCCACGTGCAATAATTGGATATTTATTCACGTGCAAATGAAGGATGTTTGGCCCTCACACAGGCACAAAAATGAACTCAAAATGGATCAACAACATAATCCCAAGAGGAAAAACTATACACTTTCAGAAGAAAACATAGGTGTAAATCTTTTTGATCCTGAATTAGGCAATGGTTTCTTACATAAGAGCTTCCCTGGTGGCTCAGATGGTAAAGCGTCTGCGTGCAATGTGGGAGACACGGGTTTGACCCCTGGGTTGGGAAGATCTTCTGGAGAAGGAAATGGCAACCCACTCCAGTATTCTTGCCTAGAGAATCCCATGGATGGAGGAGCCTGATAGGCTACAGTCCATGGGGTTGCAAAGAGTCGGACAACTGAGTGAATTCACTTCACTTCTTATATAAACGTAAAGCACAACTGAGAAAAAATAGATGCATTGTACATCAAATTTTAACTTCCGTGCTCCAAAGGGCCATGTCAAGAGAGTGAAAGTATCACTCACAGGACGGGAGAAAACATCACACATCTAATAAGAAACTTGTATCTGGAATCTGTTAAAAGTCTTACAACTTTAATAACACAAAGAAAACGATTAGTAGCACTCTTTAAAAAACTGGCGAAGGACCTGAATAGATACGTACCCAATGAAAATAAGAAATGGCAAGGAGTCACATGACCAGCCACTGCTGCTGCTGTTCCTAAGCCGCTTCAGGCGTGTCCGACTCTCTGCGACCCCATAGACGGCAGCCCACCAGGCTCCCCCGTCCCTGGGATTCTCCAGGCAAGAACACTGGAGTGGGGTGCCACCGCCTTCTCCAATGCAGGAAGGTGAAAAGCGAAGTGAAGTCGCTCAGTCGTGTCCGACCCTCAGCGACCCCATGGACTGCAGCCCACCAGGCTCCCCCATCCATGGGATTTTCCAGGTGAGAGCGCTGGAGTGGGTGCCACCGCCTTCTCCGACCAGCCACTAGGGAAATGCAAACCAAAACCACAGTGAGGTCATCCTTTATACCCACTAGAGTGATTGTAAAGAAAAGAAACAGCTAATAACAAGTGTTGACAAGGATTGGAGAGATTGGAGCCTCATACCTGGCTGGTGGGATTGTAACATGTAGCAGCTTCTGTGGAATTTGAAACCTGAGATTTTGGAGTCACATCGTGTGTGTGTGTGTGTGTGTGTGTGCATGTGCGTGTGTGTGTGTGTGTTACTCTCTGTAACACCATGGACAGCAGCAATTCCCCTCCAAAGCACATACACCGGAGAAATGAGGGCATCTGTCCACAGGAAACAGGCACAAGTGTTCAGAGCTGCAGGGTTTGCAGCAGGCAAAACGCGGGCAACCGGAGTGTCTATCAGCTAACGATGGATAAACAAGCACGGGCCAGCCACACAGGTTCCCTGGCGATAAAGGCATGAAGGCTGACAGAGGTTACAGCGTAAATCAACCTTGAAAACGTTGTGCTCGGGGAAAGACGGCAGTCACAGAACCCCCCAAATGAGTCCATTCATACAAAATGTCCAGAAAAGGCAAGTGTGTGGAGATCGGATGTCAGGGGCTGGGGGAGGCGTGAACAGGAACTTACTGCTAATGGGGACAGGGTTGCTTTCTGGGGGTGATGAAAACGCTCTCCAACCAGATGGTGGTGACGGCTGAGACAGTTCAGTGAAAACACTAAAACCACTGAGTTATTCCCTTAAAAGAGACAACAGTGTGAGAGCTGGACCGTGAGGAAGGCTGAGCGCCAAGGAATTGATGCTTTTGAACTGTGGTGCTGGAGAAGACTCCTGAGAGTCCCTTGGACTGCAAGCAGATCCAACCAGTCCATCCTAAAGGAAATCAGTCCTGAATATTCACTGGAAGGACGGGTGCTGAAGCTGAAACTCCAATACTTTGGCCACCTGATGTGAAGAACTGACTCATTTGAAAGACCCTGATGCTGGGAAAGATTGAAGGTGGGAGGAGAAGGGGACGACAGAGGATGAGATGGCTGGATGGCATCACTGACTTGATGGACGTGAGTGAACTCCGGGAGTTGGTGATGGACAGGCGGGCCTGGCGTGCTGCAGTCCATGGGATCGTAAGGAGTTAGACACAACTGAGCGACTGAACTGAACTGAATGCTTAAGACCCAGAGAAACATAAGAGAACATATAAGGAAAAATTATTAGAATGACTGTAGGGGTCTCCAACCAAAGAGACCAGAAGCCAGTGGAGCAGAATCTAAGCATAGAACACACACAGAGACACAGACACACACACAGAGACACAGACACACACACACAGAGACACACACAGACACACACACAGATACACACAGAGACACACACAGACACACACGCAGAGATACACACAGACACACACAGACACACACACACACGCAGAGATACACACACAGAGAAACACAGAGACACACACACACAGATATACACAGACACACACACAGAGACACACACACACAGAGATACACACAGACACGCAGACACACACACACAGATAGACACACACACACAGAGACACAGAGACACACACACAGACACATACATGCAGAGACACAGAGACACACAGACACAGACACACAGACACACACACGCAGATACACACACACAGACACACACAGACACACACACGCAGAGACACACACAGACACACACACACAGACACACACGCAGAGACACACACAGAGACAGACACACACAGAGAGACACACAGACACACACGGGGAGACACACAAAGACACACACACGCACACAGCTGCCTGCACACACGCACACACACGCACACACGCACACACACTGCCAGCTCTGGAATTACAAATCCAGCACAAACGTCCCCCAGAATTGAGGGCAAAATGACAATCAAACTGTCGGAGGCGGAGGAAAGCAAAGAGGATGTCTGCCAACAAGCCTGCTTTAAAGAGAGAGAGAGAGAGAGGAGAATCCTCTGCATGAAGGGCAAGGGGATCGCTGAGAAGACGTCCTGGAGGAGAGAGAGACGCAGAGGAACCCGGTGGAGCCGGGCTAAACGCAGCGGGCGGCGCGTCCTCCTTGTCAGTTCTTGGGCTCGAGAATGGCAGCTGACAGGGGGAAAAATGAGCATTGTCTGATCTTGTTCTCAGCGTGGTTACTGTTGTGCAGAGAGGGCCGTCTCCCTGTGGTGACAATTAAGTGGAAAAGGGTGGAGAGGCTGAGAGCCTAGATGTGGTGAGGGGAGCTCCCGCCTCCACTTACATGATGAGGTATAAATGCAAACAGTCTGTTCAAAGGTACTGCAATCCTTAGAACAACTACTAAAAAACATCTGTAGAAAGAACATGCTTAATAAAAAAAAAAAATTTTTAAACAAAGAAAAAAAAAGGAGGCTTAAAATCTCAAGATAAATTAAAATGGGATATTTAAAATAGTCAAGCAATCCAGGGACTTCCCTGGCGGTCCGGTGGCTGAGAATCCGCCTTCCAGTGCAGGGCATGTGGGTTTGATCCCTGATCGGGGAACTGAGATCCCATATGCCTCAGAGCAGCTAAGCCCGGGAGCTGCAACTGCTGAGCCTGCTGGTCTGGAGTCTGTGCTCCGAAAGAGGCAAGCCCACGCACCGCAGGAGAAACCCAGGGAAGCAAAAAAGAGAGAGAAATTCAAATAATCCAAAAATAAGAAGGGGAGACAGAGCAGAGTAGAAATATGAGTTCAGTGGCTCGGAACGATCCCCCGGAGGAGGAAACAGCAGCCGGTACTCTTGCCTGGAGAATCCCGTGGCCAGAGCAGCCTGGTGGCCACAGTCGCTGGGTCACAAAGAGCCAGTCGTGACTCCACACAAGGGTGAACCTGGGGGACGTGGTGCTAAGCGGGACAGTCCAGACCGGAAAGCCATCCCCGTGTGGTCTCAGGGAGACGCGGACTCCAGAATAACCAAACTCACAGCAGCAGGCAGTGGAGACGGGAGTGCCGGGGACTCGGGCTGGGGCAGGGCAGAGGGGGAGATGCTGGTCGGAAGGTCCAGACCTCCAGCTCCACACTGAGGGCGTTCTGGGATCTAAGGCCTGGCTGGGGACTGCAGCTGACGGTACTGGGAGCCCCCTGGCCGTCCAGCGGTCAGGACTTGGGATATCCCAGCTGCGGCCCAGGTTCGATCTCTGGTCAGGGGACTAAGATCCTAGAAGCCGTTTGGCCAAACAACAACAACAAACAAACAAACAAACCCAGAAAACAACACTGCATCGTGTCCCTGAGATCTGCCAAGTGTGCTCAGCACACAGAGGGACCATGTGGGGGAGGGCGTGTGAAAAGCTTGACTGTGCAGACCACTCCACAGCGTGTGTGTAACTCAGTCATCGCCTGAGTGACGCCTGAATGTGAGGTCCCACGCGGCCTTTCTCCGTTCCTGACATGTCGGGAGCACTGTGTCTGCCGCGGCGCGATGTTCATGCTGTTAGCTGACTTTCGGAGCCCAGCACCTTCTAGCGGAAGCTGTGCGATGGCGACGACGGCCTCTGGCTTCAGTGCCGCCCTTCTCTGTTGCTTTTCAGATCGCCACGAGGTTATCTGCAAGGAGATCCTGGAGCTGGACCCCTGGGAGAACCAGTGGAACGTTGTGGCCGTCGACGTCCTCATGCACGACAGCTACGACGTCTGCCTGGTGGCCAGGATGAACCCCCGCGACCTCATCCCCCCGCCATCGGATCTGGTGGAGGAGGGCGGGGGGCGCTGAGGTCAGCGTCGCCCAGGGGCCTCCCGTGGTGTCTGCGGCGGAGGCACTGGGCGTGGGGGTCCACACGTCCATCCGTCACCCAGGACACGTGGGTTCGCATGAGTAGTGGCCCCCAAGCAGAGCAGCGCGTGCTGGGCGCCGCAGGGGATGTGGGTTATGCAGACAGAGGGGACCCAGCCTTTGCAGTGTCTTCCCCACGGTCGGAGGGTAAGGACAGAGCTGCCCGCTTCAGTCACAGTTGAGCAGTACCGGGAAACAGCCTTCTCTCAAAATACAATTTAGGAATGTTGTTTGAACAGCCCTTGGACACCCGTCTATTTCACTCGTCATCTCTGCTTCTGGAAGCCCGCTGCATGCAGAGTGCATTCCGGTCGCTGTCCTTCACCAGTTTCCCAAGGGTTTCATGTGCACAAGACTCTTACTTAAGCAGGAACAGTCAGTGGACCCCTCTGACTTCCCCAGGGGAGACCAGAGTAGACAGAGACAGCTTTGGAGCAGAGCCGTGGGACCGTGTGGTTGGTGTTCAATCGCACAGTCGTGTCCAACTCTTTGCGAGCCCGTGGCCTGCAGCACGCCAGGCCTCCCTGTCCATCCCCAACTCCCAGGCTTTGCTCAGGCTCATGTCCATGGAGTCGGTGATGCCATCCAACCATCTCATCCTCTGTCGTCCCCTTCTCCCCCCGCAATCTTTCCCAGCACTAGGGTCTTTTCCAAGGAGTCGGTTCTTCACATCAGGTGGCCAAAGGACTGGAGCTTCAGCTTCAGCATCAGTCCTCCCACTGAATCTTCACAGTCGATTTCCTTTAGGATGGACTGGTGGGATCTAGACGTGACTTTGACCTCTGGGAGACAGTGGAGGACGGAGGAGCCTGGCGCGCTGCAGTGCCTGGGGTTGCAGAGAGCGGGACCCGACTTAGAGGCTGGACAGCAGCGACAGCCTCCTCTTGCTGATAGAGTTAGTGGCCCAGCCTCAAGTGCTTCCCTGTCTGCCCCGCTCTCGCCCGAGGTGAAGGCTGTCCCAGTGCGTATTGATGGGGGGACTCATAGAACCGGGACCGTTGCTGGTTCTCTTCCATGTGAGACAGGATGGTTTGGGGCTGAGCAGGGGGCACAGGGTGGGGCTGGGGGTAGTGACCCGGGCGCTGAAGCATCATCGTTCTCCCTGACTGACTTTACAGTGGGCAAGAGTAAAATGAGTCATTGAATGAGGCCTCGCTGATGGACGCTGGGCTCATCTTGTCTCTCGTACTGCGATCTAGGGTAGCTTTCATTTGGGGGGGGGGGGCGGTGCTCAGCACTCCCCGAGCGGGAATCAGAGTCAGGGAGGAAGGACCGTCTTCAGGGACATCAGGAGACAGGCCCAGAGGCCGGGACATGGGTGGGTGGCCAAGGACAGGGTGTGGTCCCGTCCCCAGGGTAGCCGAAGCCCCAGAGGACATGGAACCAATCACAGAAGACGCCCAAGGAGCAGAGAGAGAGACAGGAGCCGCGGAGACTGCACGTCCCTGAGATGAGCAGCTGCTGCGGCCAGTGCCCAGAGGGGGGCGGGGGCACAGCCTGGACCCTTGGAGTCTGGGGATGAGGTCGTGGGGACAGTGACGGACAGGCCCCCTCGCCTGCGGGGCGACCTCCAGTTGGCTCTAACAAGGGCCCCAGGACTCAAAGAAGGAGGTTGGCGCTACCCCCCGAGGCATTGTGTGAGTGACTCGCTTCCCGGAGCAAAGTGACCCTAACTGCGAGGGCAGTGGGGTGTGCAGCCAATGGTAGGGGCTCCTGGGGGGCTCCTCCCATGGACAGGTGGACAGAGGGGGCAGCCTGTGCCCAGGCCCCGCTCGGGAAGGGCGTGGCGGGCAGGGTGAGGGCAGGGGGCCACCCTGGCCGGGCCGGGCGGGCCGGCTCCGCGTGCTCTCCCCGGCGGCCCGCGCCCTCCCAGGCCGGGCTGGCGGGTCCTGGAGCCGCGCGCGGCGAGGACGCGCGGTCAGTGGAGCAGCTGCGCCCCCTGGCGGCGGCACCGGGCCGCGTTCCCACGGCGAGGCCGCGGCCGCAGCGCCGTCCCGCAGGGCGGCCGCCTGGACGGCTGCGCTCGGGAGCAGCTCGGGCGCCCGGGGAGGCAGCCCGCACCGGGGATGAGCAAAAAACAAAACCAAACCTGGAGAACAGGGAAAGAGAGGGAGCCTGGAGGGGGAAGGAGCTCATCCGCTTGGATTCGGGGAGCAGCGAGTCCACCCCGGAAGAGGGGCCGCTTCACGCGCGCGCGGGCCGGGGCGAGGCAGCGGCGGGGGTGCTGGGCGGGCCCCTCGTGGTGGGCGTGCAGGCGGCCCGGGCAGCCCCGTGGCCTGAGCTCGCGCTGACCGCAGGGTTTCTGCGAAGTGGGGTCAGGAAGTGACCCAGCGCCCAGCACAGGACAAGGCACGAAAGTCCAGGCACGGTCCTGCTTGCAAACCCCACAGAAGCGAAGCGGATCCGAGCAGGCACGCGTCTGCGCGGGGGAACCTCGGAAGTACAGCGCCGAGGGCAGGCAGGCCGCGGACCAGAAACCGCGCAGCACCACGCGGTCGGGCTGGAAACGCACAGGAGCGCCCTGCATGACTCAGAGGGGCCGCGGGAAGCCGAAGAGCGACAGCCTGCGGGGGACTCTGGGACCTGGCTGGCGGCCTGGAGGGAGGGGTACACCACGCAGGGGGCGGCTCGCGGGCTCAGGGCCCTCCGAGCGTTCCCGGGCCTCAGTGGCTCTGATCCACGCCACGCACGACGCGGGGTAGTATCTGTCTGTCCTGGATGTTTCAGTTCAGTTCAGTCGCTCAGTCGTGTCTGACTCTTTGGGACCCATGGACTGCAGCCCGCCAGGCCTCCCTGTCCATCACCAGCTCCCAGAGTTCACTCAAACTCCTGTCCGGGGAGTCGCTGATGCCGTCCAGCCGTCTCACCCTCTGTAGTCCCTTCTCCTCCCGCCGTCAGTCTTTCCCAGCCTCAGGGTCCACGGCATCTCTTACCCCGTCCTCTATTCTTTCTTTTACTTTTATGATACATTCTGTAATCGTTTGGTTACAGCATTTCTCCAACCTTGTTTGGAGTGAGACCCACATGGCGGGAGCTCCCTGGACTAACCTGGCCTGGCGCCCACTGGTCAGCGTGTGGCCTCGGTCACTCAGCTTGCTGCGCTTGTTCATGCTGGTGTCAGGGAGACGCTCCGACCGACCCTGTTGAGAGAAGTGAGGGAGTCAGTCCTCCAGGGAGTCATCCAGGGCCTGCGATGAGCCAGGCAGGGGGCAAGGCGGACACAGAGGCTTCGAGGCTGGGGGCAGGGGGGCGAGTGGGGCAGCTGACCCATGCCCCCGCCACATGGGCCCCCTCCCAGGACAGCCAGCAGCCACAGGTGCGCCCCGACACAGAGGCTCCTTTTCAGCAAACACAACCTCCTGTCTGTATCCAGGACAGGTCCCCACAGGGCACACACGTCTTTCCTTTTCTCCAACCTGAGCTCACCTCCCTTTACACCTGAAAGACCAGCCCTTCTCGGACAATCAGACAGAGGAGGCTGGAACCTAAGGGAGCACTCAGTGGGCACGGTGGTCCCCACACTTCAGGGTTTACAGCAGCAATAAGCAAACTTTGTGCGTGAAGAGCCGAATGGCTAGATGGTCTGAGTCCAGTCTTTGCTGGTTTCTGTATGGCCGGCAAGGGGGGGCGGGGATGTTTTCCACATCCTTTAAACGTGCAATTCTTGCACCGAGGCCTGTAAGTCTACAGAGATCACTTGGGGTGTGCACCCTAGGGACCTAGGCCCCAGCCCAGACGCTCTGTGTCAGGAAGTCCAGGAGAAGGCCCGAGACCGCGTTTTCCAGGGCAGCTGCCTCCCTCTACCCCAGCCCCTTCCCTCCAGCTCACCCCACCCCTACCCAGATCCTCCTGGGGGAGAGGGGGTCCCCCGGCCCCTCCCGTCCATCCCCTAGGACCCCAGGAAGGCCCACCAGGCCCAAGGCACCCAGATGCAGGCCTGGCGTCCCCTGCAGACCTGGTCCCTGCGCCCCTGGCCTGGCCAGCCTGGCCTACAGCCAGCAGCCGGACGGGATGTGTGGCCGTGGCTCTGCTGGACAAAGCCCAGCCCTGCCCGGTACAGGCAGCTGGCCTCCCCGCTCGGCTCTCCACCACCCGCCTGCGGTTCCCTTTCCTTCTTCCACCCTCATGCTGCAGGCTTTATTCTGTTCCTACATCTCAGCCAAGCAAGCAGAGGGCCGAGACCCCGATCGGTCTGCTCTGTGTCTTTCCATCACCCCTCAGCTCGGGGAGGGAGGCCGCAGGGACACGCAAACGGCTCCGGGGACGGCCAGCAGGGGGCACAGCTGAGTAGGGGCAGGATGGAGGAGTCGGAGTTCAGGGTCCAGAGACGGAAGACGCAGCTAGGCTGCGGCAGCTGGCAAACTGTACGCCCGGCTTCCAGAAGCACCTTCCCCTGAGCCCAGGCCGGTGGGCATAAAGGAGGAATTTCCAGCAAAGAAAAAAAGCAAGCCTCTGCTAAGGAGTCGAGCGATTGTCGGCAGAAGAGAGAAACAGGCCAGCGCAGCTCTGCAGCGGTTTTATTGAGATAAAATTCACACATCCTGACGCTCACCCACTGACAATGCACAGTGATTCAGAGTATTCAGGGCTGTGCAAACATCAGAACGACCAAGCGTAGGACATTTTTTATCACCCTGAAACGAAATCCCGCGGAGACAAGGACATAACGGAGAGAAGACACTTGGGACTGCGACGTTGGGGTGGACAGACCTCACTGCTGACCACAGCTCTCTGCTCCGCCTGTGCGCTCTGACACAGACAGCAGCTGAAATCAGCCTACTCGGGCTCGTAAGAAAAAAGAGACCCCCC
Source organism: Ovis canadensis (assembly GCF_042477335.2). Classification (NCBI taxonomy): domain Eukaryota; kingdom Metazoa; phylum Chordata; class Mammalia; order Artiodactyla; family Bovidae; genus Ovis; species Ovis canadensis. Next base: position 74,057,877 of record NC_091263.1, on the reverse strand, counting down.
CCACTTTCCAGGCGCCCCTTCACTTTCTCCATCCCCACCCCGCCCCTGGCAAACACTGACCTGACCTCTGCCTCTACCGGCCGCCTGTTCTGGACGCTTCGCACAGCGCGTGGCCCCAGGGACTGGCTCCTTTCGCCGAGCACCACGCGTCCAGGGCTCAGCTACGCTGAGGAAGAGTCAGCACTTCACTTCTTCCTGCTACAGCCTAAAGAACGGACCACTTTTATCTTTCTGTTTTCCAGTCACACCAGCGCATGTCGAAGTTCCCTGCCCAGAGATCAAGCCCGAGCCCTCTGGAGTGGAAGCCCAGAACCCGGACCACCGGACCACAGGGAGCTTCCTACGTGCCTGTTTTTATTTATCTCGCCTCACTCGCTGGGCAGCCGCCACTTTTGGACTATTGTGAACACTTCTGTGCAAGCTTTTGTTTGAACATCTGTTTTTAATTCTTCGGGGCTTATATTTAAGCATGGGATTCCTGGGTCAGCGGATAAAGAACGGGCCTGCAATGCAGAAGACACAGGGGATGCGGGTTCAGTCCCTGGGTCAGAAGATTCCCCTGGAGGAGGGCACGGAACCCACTCCAGTATTCCTGTCTGGAGAATCCCGTGGACAGAGGAGCCTGGCGGGATACAGTCCACAGGGTCGCAGAGTCGGACTTGACTGAGTGATTAAGCGTGCAGGACAACTCACACGGAGAACATTTAACAGTCAAGCCATAAGCCATGCCTTTGACATTTAATCGCTAGTCATCTAGTCACTGAGGAACAGCCGGACGTGTTTTCCAGTGTTGACAGTGTCTTAAGTTTCAACCAGGAGTGTGCCTGTAGGCAGCCCTACACCTGAGGAAATGACCAGGAGGCCTGGACAGGGCACTGGGTAGGTTGGTCACAGCTCTCCTGCCAAGGAGCAAGCGTCGTTTAATTCCATGGCCGCAGCCACCATCTGCAGTGACTTTGGAGCCCCCAGAATAATCTGCCACTGTTTCCACTGTTTCCCCATCTATTTGCCATGAAATGATGGGACCAGATGCCATGATCTTCGTTTTCTGAATGTTGTTTTAGGGCAACTTTTCACTCTCCTCTTTCACCTTCATCAAGAGGCTCTTTAGTTCTTCATCACTTTCTGCCATAAGGGTGGTGTCAGCTGCATATCTGAGATGATTGGTATTTCTCCTGGCAATCTTGATTCCAACTTGTGTTTCTTCCAGTCCAGCGTTTCTCATGATGTACTCTGCACAGAAGTTAAATAAGCAGGGTGACAATATACAGCCTTGACGTACTCCTTTTCCTATTTGGACCCAGTTGTTGCTTCCTGACCTGCATACGGATTTCTCAGGAGACAAGTCAGGTGCTCTGGTATTCCCATTTCTTGAAGAATTTTCCAGTTTGTTGTGATCCACACCAGCAAAGGCTTTTCTGAACTCTCTTGCTTTTTCTAATAAAGGATGTTTAGCCAGAACTTACAAAGAATTGTCACAACTCAATAATAAGAAAATCCAAACAATCCATCTTGTTAATGGGCAAAATGCCTGAAAAGATGGTCAGTCAGTCAGTTTAGTTGCTCAGTCGCATCCGACTCTTTGCGACCCCATGAATCGCAGCATGCCAGGCCTCCCTGTCCATCACCAACTCCCGGATAACCCACCCCCCCAAAAAAAAAGATCTACAGATGGCAAGTATGCGCATGAGAAGAGGCTCCACAGAACGAGTCAGTGGGAAAATACAATTTAGAAGCACAGTAAGAGCTCAGAGCCTGTTACACACAGTGAGGGGCGTCCCTGGCGGCTCAGATGGTGAAGAATCTGCCTGCAATGTGCAGGACCCAGGCTCGATCCCTGGGTCGGGAAGATCCCCTGGAGAAGCAACTGGCAGCCCACTCCAGTGCTCTTGCCTGGAGAATCCCGTGGGCAGAGGAGCCTGGCGGGGTCATAAAGACTTGGACACGACTCGGCACCTAACACACACACACACACACAGTGAAGTACGTCAGAGAGAGAAAAGCAAGTTCCGCATAGTAACACATCTACGTGGGATCTGGACAAACAGCGCCAACGCACGGTCTGCAGGGCAGGGACAGACACACAGACGTGGAGAGTGGACCTGTGGACACGGGCAGGGAAGGGGGGCGAGCTGAGAGGACCAGTGATGTGTGCACACTGTTGTGCGTGGGACAGACAGCCCGTGGGAGGCCTCTGGGCAGTGCAGGGCGCTCACCGCGGTGCTGCGATGATCTGGGCGGGGCGGGCAGGGAGGCCCACGAGACAGGGGCCTGTGGATACGTACCGCTGGTTCCCGTTGTCCTAAGCAGAAGCTAGCACGGCAGCATGCAGCGATATCCCCCGTATAAGACACACAGTAAGACGCCACACGAGAGAGACTGACGGTTCATTAGCAGCCTGACACGAGCCACTGCTGGTCAGCCTGCAGAGCAGCTGGAACCCTCGGACGCGGCTGGGGGTCTGCAAGGCTGTGAAGAGGCAAGCTCTGCAGAAGGGCTCGGACAACTCGGTGAGTCGGGTGCCAGCCGAGCCGGAGGACCCAGTCGCAGAGCCGACACACTGCACGGCTGTGTTCGTATGGAGGCGTGAAGGTAAAACCGTGGGGACAGAAGACCCGTCCGTGGTCGGCAGGAGCTGAGACTGGGGGCGGGGCGCGGACCACAGAGGCACCGCGGACCCAGCTCCTCTGCGTCTTGGCTGCAGTGGTGGCTGAGGGGCTGCGTGCTGTCGTCACTCGCTGCACAGCTGTCCAGGAAGAAAGGTGAACTTTGGGGGCTCCCCGGTGGCTCAGTGGTAAAAGAATCCACCCGCCGGCGCAGCGGGCAGGAGTGCAACCCCTGGTCCAGGACGATCCCACAGGCGGCGGAGCAGCTGAGCCCGTGGGCCACAACTGCCAAGCCTGTGCCCGAGGGCCCAGGACCCGAGACAAGCACAGCCACCGCAATGAGAGGCCCGCGCAGCGACCACAGTCACTCCCGCCTGCGGCAGCGAGAGGAGGCACGCAGCAACGGAGACCCAGCACGGCCAAAAATAAATGAAATGTTTAAAAAGAGCAAATCACCACACGCACAGCAACGCAGACTCTCACAGTCGTGCTTGAGTGAAACGAGCCAGACACACGAGGGGCCAGGCTGAGTGCTTCCGTGTGCGCAGAGCTCCAGAATGTGCAGCAGTCAGCAGCGACAGCAGAGGCTGGAACAGTGCGCACCTGGGGCAGGTCTCGAAACTGGGCCCACACTAGGAGCCTGTGGAGGCACCGAGGGCCCCGCCTCGGTCCTGGACGTGGTGACCCCAGTATCGATGCGTGTGAGTGCTTTCCTGCCGTGCATCTTACTTAGGCTCAGCGACGCAGGCCCCAGCCGCCCTTGTGTGACGAGGGACTGGAGTCCGGCCTACGAGAGCTGCCTGGAAGGTCTGTGTGTGCAGTTTCTGGAGAGGGTCTTTAAAAGGAGGAAAGCAACTCTCCCTTCCTCTGTTCTGCTGGCTGGCTGGCACGTAGATGCAAGACTGGTGCTTGAGCAGCTATGCTGGACAACGAGGTGTCGCAGGGACGGGGCAGTAACAGAAGGAGCCTGGGCCTCAGAGACCACGGAGCCTGGCGGCTGCGCTAGGACAGCTACCTCCAGACTCCTGGAAACTGACAAGAGAAACCAAGTGTCCGACCTGCTGTTATTCGGGGTTTTCTGTAACAAGCAGCCAGACCTACTCCTAAGTGATACAGACACGGGGAAGGACACGTGAGCTCTAGAAGCCTGTGGCAGGTGGGCTGGATGGGGCTGCCCGGGAGTGCAGGAGGGCAGTTACTTGGCGATGCGTCCTGGCAGTGGACGCTGGGCTGGAAGGCACTGCGGAGGTCGCGGTGGATGCGGACATGAGGACCACAACAGGGCAGTGAGGTGAGTTCAGATTTCCAGGAATTAGGAAAGTGAGGGCTCTGTACAAACACGGCAGGAAGCAAGATGCGGAGGTTTGTGAAGCAAGAGAGTGACCCTGATTCCCCTTCATCGACTCCTGAGCCAGCAGTGACTGACCGACGGGCGCCTGAGGAAGCACCCGGCGCGCTGAGCGCTTCACGCCTTCCCTCTGAGTGCTCAGCGCCCGACATAGCTCAGGCGAGCTCGGCTCGGGCTAGGCTACCGCCCTTGGTTCCGGGGCCCGTCAGAGACCTGAGTTTGAGGCCGCGCCTTCTGACTCTGAAGTCTGAGCTCGGAATCCCAACGACGTTGAGCACCGCGAACCCGGCGGGTCTCAAAGATGGAAGGTGACCCCCCACCCCACGGGCCTGGATCTACCCACTGGGAGCCGCTGGCACTTGGCAACCCTTTCCCGCCGCGGGGCGCCTGGCGTCAGGCCCCCTTCTGTCCAAGTGCCCCCTGCGCCCGAGAACAGACGCCCCCTCTGGTCTTCAGCCACTTCCCTCGGTGGCCCCACCTCCTCCCGGGAGGAAACTGGGCTGGGGAAAAGACAGCAAAGCAGAGCAGCTGCCACGGCCCCCGACCCGACCCCCGGAGCCCGGTCACGCGGGACGCTGGACTGCCCCAGCCCTCCAGCTCCCGGGGGCCCGACTCCCTCGGCAGACGCGCCCCGAAGCCCCCGGTGCCCGTTGCTTGAAGCCAGCGCAGAAGGGCCAGGGCCGCCCTGCTCGGAGCCCAGGGGCAGGGCAGCGCCCGGACCGGAGGCTCAGCCAGCCCGCACCTCGGGGCGCCTCTCCCCTCGCGAGGCCGGCGGAGCCCCGACGGCCCCCACCCCTTGAGACGCCGGCCCAGTGTCCCCACAGAAGGTGCTGGGAGCAGCCCCTGCGCTCGGGCGTCCGCGGAGGGCCAGGGACTCCCCGGGCCGCAGCCCGCTGCAGCCCCCCAGCTCCCAGCAAATACCAGTGGGATCTGGTCATTTAAAAGCTCCAACTTTTCTCCCTTGTGCTTAGCCCAGGTCCACCTGCCCGCAGGAAGCCGCATGCAGGGCCCGCGCGCCCGTCCCCTCAGAGGTCCCCGTGTAAGGCCTGTGCGGCCCCCACGCCGCCTCGGGCCTCGAGAGACTCGGGGCGTGGACCTCGTGGACCTCTCGCTAGAAAGGCAGGCAGGGAGCGCGCTCTCCGGGGTGTGAGCCCACACCCCTCCCTTCTGACGGCAGAGGCTTCCTCTGCTTCTGAGCCGACTTATGCGCGCTCTGCAGGCTCCGCAGGAGGACCCTGGCCCAGGGCCAGCGCGAAAGGGTTGGGAACACGGACGGGCTTCGGTGGGCTGGAACCTGTTGGGAGCAACGTCGTCCAGGTGAGGGCACCCACCTGCAGAAAACCACAGGCGCCAGGCACGGGGCGGGGGGTGGGGGGGAGGCCTAGGGGATGGTGGGAATATTCTAGAAGGTATGGCCGGTCCTGCAGGCCACGTCAGCCAGATCCCGAGAGGCCCGCACACAGCCCTCTTCCATTCCAGCTGAGAACACGGGCCTTTCGTGTTTAAAATTATTATCACCTGCTTCAGAGTCAAACTAGGCGCAGCTCAACTTCAAGAAACATGGCAACACACGCCAAGGCCTTGAAACAGCGTGCTGCCGCCGACCCGCCCAGGAGCTCCAGAGACAAGAGGGCGCGGAGGCAACACCTCGGTCACGCGGAGTCATCCAGTGTGGTTTTAACAGTGCAGACTCTAAACCCCTAACTCCAGGGCGATCGCTGCACAGCTGGCACACGAGCCTATGTTCCCCGGTTCTTTGTCTCGTCACAGCGAAGCTTTGGAGTGACGGGCATTAAGCCCCCTCGGCGCGTCACAGCTCTCAGGTCTTGTGTAGACCGTGTTACAGCTCTTAGACAGCTCAGTGTTACAGCTCTATTTTATTTAGAAGATAGCAGGAAAATCCATCTTCGGGCATCGATCTAGAGACGAGGAGGAGCGCCCTACCTACCATATATATGTATATGAAACACCGTGGATACAACACCACTACATATTCCTGGAAGCACCTCCCATGAATAGAATATTCAAATGTGGTTTACGGGAAAAAAATGTTAGTGATACGAGGAAAATAGTACACAGTAACACTGAGAATACTTATCTAAATATTAAAACTTTGAAAATCAAAAATGATTTAGAAAAGCAATACAGAAGAAGACGTGGCCGCGATCGCATTGCAGACAGGTGCGGAGCGGAGGCAAGAGACCGGCCTTCCTTCCCGACGGGCAGGTGGCGGAGACCTCCCGGCACTCGTTTGTGCGTCCTCTAACACCTTTAACGCCCTGAGTTACTTCGCAATCAGAACAGGGGCGTCATGTTTGCTGAGAACCCGTCTTCCTTCCAGCGAGAAGACACTGCTCAGCTCACCTCTCCGTCACCATCTCCTCCCTTCTCCCTGGTGAGACCCAGAGCCTGACTAGACCCCCTTGCCCCGTGCCCAGTGACTGCCGCTGGGGAGAAGACGCCTCAGGACCACAAGCCCGGGCAGGCTTTTGGGGGCCCTGCTGCCCTCCTGGGTGGGGCCAGCCCGAGACGCCGGGCCTCTCAGAAAAACCGGAAAGCCTGGGCTTACATTCTTCCCAGGCACCAGGCTGGGGTGAGTCAGGCTGAATCCTGATTCACTCTGCTCCAGTGCCCCACCCCCAGTGCACACCCAAGCTCGCTTCCCTCATTTACAAGGCCCCAGGATTTACCTGCACCCGTGGGCCCAAGTGAGACTTGACACGCAGACGTTAGGACGCTTCCTTTTCCTGCTTCATGAAGACAGTGCAACAGGGAAGAATGAGGTTTAGCAGAAACACGCGACAGTGAGAACAGCAGCTCTAGGCATCCAGTTTCAGGCCGAGCTGCAGCGACGGCAACACCCGCCCCGCAGGCCAGTTGCTCACCCAAGTCTTGGATTTCATGAGCTTACAGGCAGTTTTGTCTCTTGTACTGGCCCTGAATTTGCCACTTAGCCTGCTACCCTCAAACCCTCCCAGTGACATTGTTAACTGCTATCTCAGTCAACGTTCGTTGACTGTTCTGTTGTTCATGCTGGAGGAGGAAACAGAACAGGCTGTTTTGAAAGTGGGGCTCCATCTTGGGCTGGACTGTGGACTCTGAGCCATATGCCCAGTATCTACAGAAAAGACACACCATCGGGAAAACCAGGCCCCCCAAAAGGAAGAGCCCCAGGGCTTGTACCTAGACCCTCTGCCTGAAAGAATACCCTAATTATCTGTGTAACCTCTGAGCTATATGCCCAGTATCTACAGAAAGACATGCCATCGGGAAAACCAGGGCCCCCGGCAGAAGAGCCCCAGGGCTGGTACGTAGACCCTCGGCCTGAAAGAGTACCCTAAGTATCTGTGTAACCGATAGAATCGTGCATTCTAGTATGCTTACTGGGCTGTGCCCACAGGCCTACTGATAATTGTCCACTGTTAGCCACCTCGGCTTCAGGCTTATGAATCATGGGTTAACTTTGATTGTATCTTTCTTTTCCTTTGTTCAGACTAGTTTCAGGGAATTTGGGGAGGTGGGTTTGAGCATGTACACTTAAGGCATATAAGGTTTTCACAAAAACTGGTTGGGGACCCTGGCTAAGAGGAGACTGTCCCTCAGAGGTCCCGCCGGGGTAATAAACCGCACTCCGCCATCTGCAGTCCTGGGTGAGTTTGCTTCCCGGAGCACGTGGCTACAGCAGTGTCCAGCCTCTGGCTTTCTTGCCCATCCAAGCTGAACCCCTAGGCGACAGACACAAGTTGGTCCCATAGTTCCTCAAGAGTCTGAAGTATGAGGCGTCCCTGCGCACATACTTCATTCACCTGACACAGAGGCATACTTCCAGTAAGAGCATTTCCAGGTCAACAGTACTTGTGTTGTTATGCCCAGAGTCCGAGTCCCCAAAACTGAGAGAATGAGACATCCACAGCAATGCAAAAGCATAAAGGGGTTTATTGCTAGCTCGAGCCAGGGCCCAGGTCTCATCCAGCACAGTGGAATCCGACAAGAGCCGGGAGCTCTGAATCACATCTGCGTTTATACAGAGGGTTTTGTTCCTGTGAAAGCATAGCTGATTGGTTAAACCGTGCACGTGCGCGGGACTTTTAACCTCGCATCCCTATCCGGATTGGCTCAGGCCTGGCGGGCGGGGGCTACGGGGTTTTTTTCTGATTGGTCGAGCTACACTGCCTGCGGGAGCTCCCGGTGCCTCAGCTTCCCTAGAGGCTAAGCCTCAGGCCTCGCCTGCCCCTTAGAGCCAGTCCTGGCTCCAGCTCGGCCCTAACAGCGTCACGGTATTAGGAACATAAGCTTAGGTGTGTGACTAGGCTGCAGTCCAGTGTAACGAGTGACCTGTGAGTAGTGATTTGCTTCTAAGTCAGACTGAATTTGTTTGCACTTTGAATGTGGTTTCTGAGGGGACGAAGGTGTCACAGAGACGCTCAGGAAGGTAAGCAGGCACGAGCCCAGGGACTGTCTGCAGTATGCCGCCTGCCTTCCCAGCACAGCGCCGTGGAGTCCAGCCCATCCCGTGGCCAGCGGCCGCAGCGGGATGACGGGAACCTGACTGCAGACAAGGGTACCGTGCGGTCCTCGGAGAGACCGCGGCGCCAGACGCAGCCTTCCCTGGTCTCGCTGCCGCAGCGCCAGCGGCCGCCTTGCACGGCCTGTTCACTCTCTTCTTTGCCTCCAGGTCATCTCAGCTGATCTGTCCGTGAGGCTGGATTCTTCTACCGCCTAGTGCAGTCTGTTGAGCCCTCAAGCGAATTCTCCCCCTTCAGTTACACCTTTCTTTTACGCCCTAATTCCTGGTGTTATGGGTATTCTCACACGCACGCACGTGTGGTTGTTCAGTAGCGTTAGACTCTTTGTGACCCTTTGGGCTGCAGCTTGCCACGCTCCTCTCTCTGTGGGATTTCCCAGGCCCGAATGCTGGAGTGGATTGCCATTTCCCTCAAGGGGAATCTTCCCAACCTATGGATCAAACCCTCATCTCCCGCGTGGGCGGGCAGATTCTTTACCACTGAGCCACCAGGGAAATGTCTCTAGACCTGACTTAGCTCTGTATATATTTAAAAGAGCTTAGTCCTGGTCTAGTAACTCCCATGTCTGGGCATCCTTATGGACAGCGTCTGTGGACGCTCGTTTCCGGTGTGTACGCCGCATTTTCTCTCCGTTGCTGTTTCTTGCCATGTTTCCCGTGTTGCTGACAGCAGGGTATTCTAAGCAAAATAAACTGGCAACTCTGGGAGTCAGACTCGCTCCCCTCCCCAAGGCTGGCTGCAGTTTCTGTTGCTGCCTGTTATTTACCTGAACTGACTCTGGAAAGCAACGTGCGAGCACTGAAGTCTCTGTGGAGACAGCTAGTGATCAGGCAGGGCTCGCAGAGTGTGCCGAGGGCCCAGCCCTGGATAGGTCTGCCCAGCCCTCATGCCTGCTATGGGGCCTCGAGGCAGCACAGCGCCTCCCAGGTCTCCCTACAGCCTTGGGCACACACCTGCTCTACCCCGAGCAGGGCCTCCCAGAAGAGCCGATGCTTTAGGGCTCCTCAAAGGCGCCTGGACCCCGGCTGCGCATCCCCTCCTTCTCCTTTAAACTTCTGACTTAAGCATTATCTACTCCCTTGGGCGGGCAGTTGTGATGTTAAACCACCGCTGGGAAAAGGTTTTTTGCATTGGATGAACTCCTAGCTCCAAGTCAGTTCAAATAACAACAGCTTTGCAACTAGGGTCTTCCAGAGAAACTCCAGGCAACTCAAACCGTCTGAGACTCAAATATTCTTTTTTTTTCTTTTTTCCAAATAAGTCACAAAAATCACTTCTGAAGTACCTTTTAACCAGCAGGCTTAATTTACCATTGTGTTCGGCCTCAATCCGTGAAGCTTCACAAAGCAGTTAGCCAAATCTCAAGATTCAGCTGAAAAGGTCGTCACCCATTTTCCCGCCAGAACCCTTCTCGTATTACTGATTAGGCAACCCAGTAGGTTTTCTCCTGGAATCGATACTTGGTTTCTTTCGGTGCACCTACCTTTTATCTACATCCGTTTCAAAGTTTCCTTTGCTTGTTATGCAAACTTAAGCCTACGCTTGGAATCCCATGGACAAGAGGAGCCTGGCTGGCTACAGGCCATAGGGGTCGCAGAGTGTCTCCAAAATTCATGTTAAAGCCTTAACCCTCCCCTCCCAATGTGACGGTTTTAGGAGGTGGGGCTTTCGGGAGGTAATCAGGGCTGAGTGAGGTGGGAAGGATGGATGTCCTACAGACCAGAGCCCTTCTTTTGGGTCATTTCTTCTCCAAGTGTAAGAATCACCTTGAGAACTTGCTGCACCACCACCTCCTCAGCCCCTCTGCGCTGATCCTGAGTCAGACCGTGGGCCTGGGAACCTGCATTTCTGCCGAGCTCTAAGGTAACAGGAGCGCTTCTCCTCTGAGGCTCTCACTTTTTAGCTGGTGTTCGGGCCGAGGAGCGGCCAGTGTGCCGTGTCTTCTCAGGAGTCTCTCGCCACGTGCCGGGGAGGGCATTCCCGCCTGCGTGCTGAGGATCAGCATTCCCCCCTGCTGCGGGGCTGTGGCTCACCAGGCGGCCAGGGGCTCGGCGGCAGCTGCAGGGAGAGGCGCCCTTCAGCCAGCCGTCTCCCCTCTCCCTGAGCAGGGCCCTGTGTGGCTGAGCTGCTCTCCGTTACCCACTACAGTGCTGCGACCGGTCTCTGCCCAACAGCCCAACGTGCTGCTTCCGGGAAGCAGAACCGGGGGACTGGCCGCCAAGCGCTCTGCGGCTTGAGGCACAGAGCTGGAGCAGATTTAACTCCTGCCGCTTCTGCACGCCTTGGCAGTAATGGAGTCTAGCCATTTGCAAGGATTTTAAACAAATACAAATCTTGGGCTTCCCGGGTGGCACAGGGGTAAAGAATCCACCTGCCGGTGCGGGAGGATGAAGAGACACGGGTTCAATCCCTAGGCCAGGAAGATCCCCTGGAGGAGGAAATGGCAGCCCAGTCGAGTATTCTTGCCTGGGAAATCCCAAGGACAGATGAGCCTGGCGGACTACAGTCCACGGGATCCCAGTCAGACACAGCCGAGCACACACACTCAAGAGTCATGAGACAGCCCGCTTTCTCTGCTCTGAGGTCCCCCGGGAGAAGTCGGCAGTCTGCAACCCACAAGCGCGTGCTCACAGGACCCGGTGCTGGCCCCCGATCTCAGACTCCCAGCCTCCAGAACTGGGAGAAATACAAGCCTTTTATTTAGAAGTCACCCAGCCAACGGTGTTCTGTTAACAGAAGCCATACAGCAATTCACATGTGTTCAATCAATTCCACAGTCATCGAAACAATGACAGCTCTAACAGGTGAGCTGTTTTCTCATAAAACTAAAACACTGATATTCCCATCTAAAACACCTCTCATTCAAGGCCAGCACGCTGAGAGCTTCTGCGCGTCAGCTTCCGTGGAGCCAACACACGGCCTGCTTCCAAGCCGCTGCCGCTGCCCTCCAGACCGTCAGTCAAGGTCCAATTCTACCAATCAACCCGCAGCTCTTCCTGATATTTGCATGACGCGTGGTAAGAAATACAATTTGTTGAGAAAAGTACAAGAATTACTTAATTTAGATCTTGTATTGCTTTATCCAAAATGAATCAAGTTCTATCACAAATCTTTTCACCTGAACCACGTTTTAACAGCATCCTGATGAAATGCACTTATTTAGCACTTTGATCTTTTAACACATAACTTTTGAGCACTATTTGTAGCCAAAACTTGCCATTAGCACTAACTCAAATTCCTGGTTGAAAAAAATCAAGTCAGACTACAGATTTTATGTATTGAGTTGGCCAAAATGTTCATTTGGGTTTTCTGTAAAATCTCATGGAAAAACTCAAATGAACGTTTTGGCCAACCCAACAATATGTATTTAACGCAAGTTTTCTTCTCTGCAGATTATTGCACAGAATCAAAGCAAGCTCCAGGCTGGGACTCACTACTGTTACAATCCCTTCTTTGTTCTGCAGACCAACAAGACTCAGATTTATTATATTTAGAAATATTAAAAATTACCCAGATTTTGTCATCGCTTCACTTTAGGTGGTTGTTCTTAATGTTTATGACACAATCTTAAGTGTATAGCACAAAAAAACTGCATGCTTGCTGCTGTAGTTTAAAAGAATTACACTGGGCAGACAAAATTTTAAGTCAGTGATTCTCCTAAAGCAATCTGCGTTCTGTTAACACAAACAGCTTAGCCACAGTCCCCTCAGTGACACAGACCAAACTGTGCCATGAATGTTCCTCAGATGTGGTTACAACAGCAGATTCATCTTCTACGGTACTAACGTCCTAAAACTGTCAGCACAAACCACTGAGTTTATATGAAAATTTATATTAGCTAATTGTACAGGAGCAGTGATCAAAACCATCCCCAAGGAAAAGAAAATGCAAGAAGGCAAAATGGCTGTCTGAGAAGGCTTTACAAACAGTTGAGAAAAGAAGAGAAGCCAGAGGCAAAGGAGAAAAGAAAAGACATACCCATCTGAACGCAGAGTTCCAAAGAACAGCAAAGAGAGATCAAAGAGCCTTCCTAAGTGAACAATGCAAAAAAAAAAAAACAACAACAGGAAAACAATAGAATGGGAAAGACTAGAGATCTCTTCAAGAAAATTAGAGATACCAAGGGAATGTTTCAGGCAAAGACGGGCTCAATAAAGGACAGGAACAGAATGGACCTAACAGAAGCAGAAGAGATTAAGAAAAGATGGCAAGAATACACAGAAAAACTACACAGAAAAGACCTTAATGACCCAGATAACCACGATGGCATGCTCACTCACCTAGAGTCAGACATCCTGGAGGGCAAAGTCAGGTGGGCCTTAGGAAGCATTACTATGAACAAAGCTAGTGGAGGTGATGGAATTCCACCTGATCTATTTCAAATCCTAAAAGATGATGCTGTTAAAAGTGTTGCACTTAATATGCTAGCAAATTTGGAAAACTCAGCAGTGGCCACAGGACTGGAAAAGGTCAGTTTTCATTCCAATCTCAAAGAAGGGCAACGCCAAAGAATGTTCAAACTACCGCACAACTGCACTCATCTCACATGCTAGCAAAGTAATGCTCAAAATCCTTCAAGCTAGGCTTCAACAATACATGAACCGAGAACTTCCAGATGTACAAGCTGGGTTTAGAAAAGGCAGAGGAACCAGAGATCAAATTGCCAACATCTGCTGGATCATCGAAAAAATAAAAGAGAGTTCCAAAAAACACCTGCTTCACTGACTATGCCAAAGCCTTTGAGTGTGTGGATCACAACATACTGTGGAAAATTCTGAAAGAGATGGGAATACCAGACCACCTGACCTGCCTCTTGAGAAACCTTTATGCAGCTCAGGAAGCAACAGTTAGCACTGGACATGGAACAACAGACTGCCTCCAAATCGGGAAAGGAGTGTATTGTCTGTATACTGTCACCCTGCTCATCTAACGTCTATGCAGAGTATATCGTGTGAAATGCCAGGCTGGATGAAGCACAAGCTGGAATCAAGATTGCCGGGAGAAATAGCAATAACCTCAGATATCCAGATGATATTGCCCTAACGGCAAAAAGCGAAGAGGAATTAAAGAGCTTCTTGATGAAAGTGAAAAAAAGAGCGCAAAAGCTGGTTTAAAACTCAACATTCAAAAAAACTAAGATCGTGGCATCCAGCCACATCACTTCACAGCAAACAGACAGGGAAACAATGGAAACAGTAATAGACTTTTGTTTTCTTGGGCTCCAAAATCACTGCGGACAGTTACTGCAGCCATGAAATTAAAAGACGCTTGCTCCTTGGAAGAAAAGCTATGACAAACCTCGATGAAGTATTAAAAAGCAGAGACATTACTCTGCTGACAAAGGTCCGTATAGTCACAGATATGGTTTTTCCAGTCGTGTGTGGATGTGAGAGCTGGACCATGAAGGTTGAGCGCCGAAAAACTAATGCTTTTGAGCTGTGGTGTTGGAGAAGACTCTTGAGAGTCCTTTGGACAGCAAGGCGATCAAACCAGTCAATCCTAAAGGAAATCAACCCTAAATATTCATTGGAAGGACTGATGTTGAAGCTCCAGAACTTTGGCCACCTGATGCAAGGAGCCGACTCATTTGAAAAGACCCTGATGCTGGGAAATACTGAAGAAGAGGAGAAGGGGATGGCAGAGGATGAGATGGCTGGATGGCATCACCGACTCAATGGATGGGAGTTAGCGCATAGTCTGGGAAGTGGTGAAGGACATGGAAGCCGGTGCGCTGCAGTCCATATGGTCACAAAGCACTGAATAAGCGGCTGGACAGCAACAGTACAATTACTTTGATAATTTTTACCATAAAGCGATTCAACAGTCTCACCATCAGGATGGTGCAGGGTCATATGTGCTAAACACTAGCTCTAAGCTACCTGCTGAACTGTGTCCAGGGCCTGACACAAACCTGCAGCAGTTTTTACAAAGGGGTCCTGCACGGGAAGATGGGGCTGCTCGCAGAAGCAGGCCGAGGAGGGTCGGACGGAACGTCCTCCTCTGGCGGATGCACAGCAAGCGCTACTACGCCTGGTCACGTCACTGAAATTCCTGCCCACCTTCTGCTGGCGTTTGCATCTTCCACCCACGGGTTAGGTTTCCAAAAGAGGACTTCCTGTCTTAGAAAAAGCCCTGAGGGAAAGACTCACAAATCCTGGCTACCTGCTAGAAACGGGAGGGAAGGGAAAGAGAAATAGCAACCCCTAACTACTGCAGAACACCTCGCCACCGCGGCTCTCCCACTCCATCCGTCCCAGCTCCGGCTGCGCTCCGGGAAGCTCACCTAACCCCAGGCAGCAGCGCCAGCCTGCCGCAGACGCTGACGGCACGGAGTCTCCTTCCTCAGATTACCTCCCGCGTGCCACCCGCGATCACAGCTGCTCGGGCACAAACCCCAAACTCCGCGTCCAGCACCCCTCGCCCCGCCCAACGGCCCAAGGCCCTTAAACCTCATCGCTCCCCTCACACAGCCCTCCGCCAAGCAGGCCTGCTCTCCCCGGAGACCTCGGGCAGGCGCAGCGTCTGCCGCCGTCGCAACGGCGCCTCTCCCGCCTCTCCTCGCCCTGGACTCCCCCGGCCTCGCCCCCTCCCCACAGTCGGCGGGGCCCGCGCCCCAAGCGGCCGCGCGTTTGCTCGCTGAGCCCACAAAAGGACGCCCGTCGTCCCGCCGCCGCGCACTTGCCGGGCGCCAGGCACCCAGACGCCCCAGCGCAGGCCGGCACTACGGAGCTCATGGTCGACCCCCGCGAAACCGACCACCGCGGCCCTGAAGCGTGGGGCGGCAAGCCGGCGTGGGGAACGCCTTCCGGGTCCCGACACGCGGGTCCAACTGCGCAGACGCACGCCCGCTTCCCGGCGGGCTCCGCGCCTCGCCCCGCCCGTCCGGCCTCACTCCCGACAGGCCGCGCGGCCCCGCTGCACGCCGGGAGTTGTGGTCTCGGCGCGGGCGATGCGCGCGCGCGCGGCGCGTGGCAGGAAGCGGAAGCGGAAGCGGCCGCCGCGGCGCTAGCACTGACGTGTCTCTCGGCGAGGCGCGGCGCTCCAGAGCAGGCCCGGCGGCAGCGGAGCGGCACTCGGAGCGCGGCGGAGCTGGACTGCGACCTGGAGCCGAGCAGCCGCCGCCATGGGGAGTGAGTCCCTCGGGGCAGCACGGGCGCGGGCGGGACCCCGCTCCCCTGGCAGGGAAGCCCGCCCGGCCCCTCGGCCCTGCTCCCCGGGGCGGCGCGGGGCCCCGCAGCCCTGACTCCCCTCTTGTCTCTCCCCCGAAAGTCAAGTTCCTGGAAGTCATCAAGCCCTTCTGTGTCATCCTGCCCGAAATTCAGAAGCCGGAGCGGAAGGTGAGTTGGAGCAAGGCTCGGGGAGGGCGCTGGAGCGGCCCCGGCGCGCCGAGTGGACGCCCCTTCCCCGAGTCTGGTCCGGGCGGCGTGCTTTCCCCCGAGCCGCGCCGGGCTTCGCTTGGAGCGTGCTCTGCGGACGTTCCTCGGGTGGCCCGAACCGGGGGGTTGCGCTGCCCCGCCGAGGACCCTGGCCTGAGTGGAAGGCCTCGAGAGCCTCAGCCTCCGGGTCGAGCTGCTCTCCCTCCGCCCGCTCCAGGGAGCGGGTCGCCGGCTGTCCTCTTTCCTGGAGATGCGCTTTCTGTTCAGCTGCTGCGAGGAACTGAGAGCAGTAATTTTACCGTGTGTAACTGAGTCTGTGCCTTTTCGTGTGCCCTCACTGAACTGAGAATGAGGGCATATTGTGACCTGTGTCTTTACAGCAGGTTCAGTAAAACATGGGAAGATAGGAATGTAGAGCTCTGCCGACTCTTTATCAAGACTTTCTGCACGCGCACAGCTTCAGGCCCAGCAGTGAGAGTTGCCGGTGGAAGCGAAGCCGGTAAACAAGGAAGAGCAGCTTCAGAAGGGTTCTTTCGGAGAATTAGTAGGAATACGTTTCTGTCCTCACCTTCTTTGCGTCTCCTCCACGGATGTGCTGGCTTTGAGGGGCTGATATGCAAAGGGGGTGTGTGTGTGTGTGTGTGTGTGTGTGTGTGTGTGTGTCCCCAGAGGGGCTGATATGCAAAGGGGTGTGTGTGTGTGTGTGCGCGCGTGCGTGTCCCCAGCACAGTAGAAAGGGCCTGGCTCTGGATGCAGGCTCTCCTGGGATCCACCCTCACACAGCCTCTTCATGTGTGACCTTGGCCTTGTGTGTGACCTTGGCCTTGTGTGTGAGGTGGGAGAGCCGTAGAAATTTGTGCAAGGTACGGCAGTGGCTCCAGAAGGGATTAGCTCTGGAAGACATTGTGTCTGATGGCAGACTTGAAGGGAGAACAGACGTGTCCTTGAAGGAAAGGAAAGGAATCCTGATGGCATGAGTATGGAGTCTGCTAAGGCAGAGAAGACCAGTGGTGGGAGGGCGTTCGGTATTGATAGAACAGAAGAGGTGGGCAGGGAGCCAGACAGATTAGAAAATTGCTTTGGGGTAGGGAAGAGGTTGAGAGGATTCTGCCAAGAGAGTGAACTCCAGACGTAGGGAGGCAAAGCTGGGACCGTTTCTTGATGTTTTGCTGCTGAATTTGGGTGCTTCCAGGAGAGGAGACTTGGTTATTTAAGAATGAGGAGTCCTGTGAAACTTGTCCACCGTCTCTCCCCGTAAAGGATCGCCTCTAGCTCGTTATACGACCGGTCAGCCTGGCAGGGTGTTGCTTTCCTTGGCTGCCTCCTGATTCCCTGGTGGGAAGGGGTGCATGGAGCATTCTCAAGAGGAAGAGTTCCGCGGACGCCCCCAGCTGCACGTGGAGCGTCTCAGTGTCCAGTCTCCCCGCCGTGGTGCGGTTGTCCTGTTGAGCCCTGTCCACCGTGGGCAGCGCAGAGGCGCTGTAGCCCTGAGCTGACCGCAGAGCTGTGACCCCGGCTCCATGCTCACTTAGAACAAAGCTTAAAAGGTGTCTTTAAAGAGCACGATTTTGTTCACTTACCACCTTCACTCACAAGGTGTTTCCGTGTTAGGATTCTCAGTCCACAGAGCAGCGCCTGTGTTCTCTTCAGTCCACAGAGCAGCGCCTGTGTTTTCTAAGCCTTTAAAGCCGTTCATTCTTGCTGTGCGGCCTGCAGGTGCTATGAAGACACTTAGGGTTCAGAGCAGAGGGGGCTTGGGCAGGGCGTCTCCCCAGTGATGCTTCTCGGTCACCTGTAAAATGATTCTGAATGGTCACCTGTCCTGCTTACACACCAGAGGAGAGGTGAAAACTCTCGTTGAACAGCCGCCAGCAGTAGTTATGAGTCGGGTGAATATGCAGTTCTCCGTCCTCCTCCGCTGTATGTAACATCGGTCTGCCCTTGATTCATGGAGAATGCTGGAGGATACACAAACACGGCTTGCAGATTAGTTGACTCCAGCACAGCGAGGTTTTGTCCATTGCAAAACCCTTAAGTGAGAAGTGATGCTCCCGTGCCGTGAGGGCGGGTCTGGTTTAGGAACCCCCTTCTGTTGCAGCGTTCGTTGACTGTGGGTCAGGTCGTACACTGTTCATTGTGGACCGTTAAGAGCGCAGGCTTTGTACTCAAATCCATGACAGCTGTGGGATCCGCGAGTGAAGTCGCTTTGTGGCCCCACGGACTGTAGTCCACCAGGCTCCTCCGTCCATGGGATTTTCCAGGCGAGAGTGCTGGAGTGGGTTGTCATTCTCTTCTCCAGGAGATCTTCCCGACCCAGGGACGGAACCCGGGTCTCCCGCATTGTAGGCAGACGCTTTACCGTCTGAGCCACCGGGGAAGTCCATTTTTCTAAGCTTCAGTTTTCTTGTAAAAGCAAGGGTGACGTCACGCTGTGTGAAGATTGAATGGGGTGCCGCGTGCGCCGGTCTCTGCATCTGTGCCTTAGGTACAGAAAGCATTCCCCGGTGGCTCTGTGGCAGAGTCCGCCTGCAACGCAGGAGACGTGGGTTTGACCCCCAGGTCGGGAAGATCCCCTGGAGGAGGAAATGGCGACCTGCTCCAGTATTCTTGGCTGGGAGACTCCATGGCCAGAGGAGCCTGGCGGGCTACATTCCATGGGGCCACACAGCTGGGTGTGGCTGAGCACGCACGCTCGCGTTTGGCGCGTGGCGGGGCGTGTCCGCGGTTGCTCTCCTGTGAGCCGAGCAGGGAGCCTGGGCAGAGCCCACCCTGTCGCTCTGCTTGTGGTGGCGCCTCGCCCGCTGGGCTCACTCTGCTCTGAAGGTGACCCGCCATCCTGGCCTGCTCTGCCCTGCTGCAGATCCAGTTCAAGGAGAAGGTGCTCTGGACCGCCATCACCCTCTTCATCTTCCTGGTGTGCTGCCAGGTAAGCCGGGCCTGGGGCCGCCGTCCGGGGCCCGGGCGGGGCACGGGGGCCGGAAGCATGTGCCTGGCTCCTCTCTGCTTGCTTCCAGATCCCCCTGTTTGGAATCATGTCTTCAGATTCAGCTGACCCTTTCTACTGGATGAGAGTGATCCTCGCCTCCAACAGAGGTAGGCTGACCCCTGCACCCCACGCTGCGCGGGCTCGACTGGCCGCCTGCAGCTACCCTACAGGCTTGGCTTCAGATGGAGTCCAGAGTGTTAGAGAGTGTTCGCATGCTGTGCTGAGAACAGCCCTAGTGAGAGCTGGCTTCAGCACCAGGCCCGTCACCCTGCTCAGAACTGGTTTGTATGCGGTGCAAAGCCTGCAACGAGAAGACAAGTCGACGTGGTAGGGGTTTCTAAAACGTGGGAAGACTAGAGTGCCTTTTAAGCAGCTGAAATGATGACATGTCTATCTCTCTCCTGTTTTGATAACATTCTTTAGAATGTGTAATTTGTTTCTCCGCTGTGTCTTGTCCGTATCTACGGGTTACATGTACGTGTCCAAAGAAATAAAGGCACAGACAATGTACTGTATACTCTGAACAGTTACCTGTTTGGGGTGAGGGGGGATTTTGAATGTTTATGCTGATACTGGTTTTGATTAACTCGTTTTAAAAATATGGTTCAAATTAACTTCCAGATCAGCTGGAAGTATAACTTGTTCTAGTGTAATGGAAACAGAGGTTTACGCGAAACTAGATACAGTGGTATGGCCCTCATCTCCAGACGCTGGAAGTTATTCTAACGTCACCCTTTTTTGTTAACTGAAGAGACAAACCTGTCTTCTCTGTACAACCAGCGTGAATCTGTCTTCATGAATTTAAATGTAGTAGTCCATTTAAATGCCATGTGACTTCCTAAACAGAATGAACTGACTTGCCCTCTCACTGCTGATATTTGGGGGCTTCTCTCTGACTTGAATGTTGAGGGCAGACTGAAGTGCGTGGGGCTTCTGCTGGGGCACACAGTCCAGCTGTGTGCGGTCATTTTCTTACCAGCGTCTTGCTTCTCCACACTGACGTCAGCTGTGTTTTGTCGCCCTTCCTAAGGCACGCTGATGGAGCTGGGCATCTCGCCCATTGTCACCTCTGGCCTCATCATGCAGCTCTTGGCTGGCGCCAAGATAATTGAGGTTGGTGACACCCCGAAAGACCGAGCCCTCTTCAACGGAGCCCAAAAGTGTAAGTGGGATTGTAAATGATGTTCAGATGTCTGTAGTTGAGACTTTGAATTTGCTACAAAGTTTGGATCATCAACAATTGGCTTGGGGTTTTTGGGGGGGCGGGGTTGGCTGTCTTTGCAGGAGTGGGGGCATCGTTGCTGTAATCCCCTCGGCCCTCCAGCTCTGTGTGGCCTGTGTCAGCAAGAGGGCCCTTGGGAGGGGCTGGAGCAGGCAGAGGAAGGGCGACGCTGCCCGAGGCTGGAGGGCCCGCCCTCCACCATCGCCCTGTCCTTCCCACTTAGAAGCAGAGCCGTGGTAAAGATTCATTTGAATATTGTGTGTGAAAAACCAGTGAGTGCCTAGCCAGTGGTAGTACCTGGCAGGGTGGTATTTCTCCTTGTGGGAGTTTAAGAGGATTCACTTTAGAGGAGTGATGGTCCTCTCTGCTTAGCTCTGCTGTGTGCCAGCTGTGTGACTCTGGGCAGTTAGATGCAGCTCATGTCCCAGTTTCTTCACCTGTAAAAATGGGGAGAATGGCATTTTCCCAGTAATAGATCATAAGCGTCACTCGAACAATGACCAGTCATCACAGGTAACCAAGTTAAGCCTGACTGTGGATTGACAGGTACTAATCAGGAAACAGTAATTACACTTTCCTGCCCGGCCGTGTTTCCTTCCACACCAGCGTGTTTTAAGATCTTAAGTTAGTAGGTTAAAGAGCTGAGCACAAACGAGTAATCTAGTTGACGCTTGTCAGTTTCAGACACAAACCAGGATTTCAGAATATACATGTGCGTTATTTTTCAGAACTATAGATCAGCTGTTTTCTCTTTGGTCTTGGACTTTATAAAAACATTTTTTCTGCTCTTTTTTCTGCCTTAAGAATTTGGTCTTATTGAGCACTTTTAAAAAGTCAGAGAGGGACTGTGTACCACAGGCACTTTGGAGTAGAATGTATATATTTTGGCGGGGGTGGCAAACTGAGCCGAAAAGCTGGAGTTGAATCCCAGTCCCATACTGTAAGATCCATGCAGCACCGTGGAATCCAGCAAAAACGTGTGGATTCCGTTGTACATCCCGGTGGAATGAAGTGAATGATACAGGACACAAGACTGTCCGTAAAAAGGAAAGTCTCCTTTCGGAGAGCTCCGGGAGAGCTGTGCGGCAGGGGAGCGGGCCGAGTAGGTTGGCGGCATGATGGGTTTTTCCTTAAATAATGCATTAAATACGAACTGGGAAGGCTCGCCTGATGGCCGAGTCTGTGTTCGGTTCCCTGAAGCACGAGCCTGTCTGGTGACCTGGGCGAGTGCTCCTGGAACCTGGGCCCCAGATGATGACTGCAGTGTGGCGTGCAGGTTGGGGACGTCCCTGAGTTGCGTTCGCGTCTGTCCTAAGAAGCTGGGTGGTGATGCTTCAGGCCTTTCCCCCTGCCTGTCACTGAAAGGAGATGCGTCGAGCAGGAGGCAGAACTAGGAGCGCCCACGAGCTCTGTCCCGAGCTTGAGTCACTGAGCGTTGCTCTCGCTTTGTCCGTGTGGCCGAGCTCCCTGGGGGCAGGGTCTGTGGGCCTCACCTTTGTCCTCCTGGCGTGGAGCTGGCGTCTGGTCGCCGTGTCCTCCAGGACGGTGTGCTCGCCCCAGGCATGCAGCTCTCTTCTCGTCCACAGTGTTCGGCATGACCATCACCATCGGGCAGTCCATCGTGTACGTGATGACGGGGATGTATGGGGACCCGTCCGAGATGGGCGCCGGAGTCTGCCTGCTCATCACCATACAGGTAGCGCTGGGCTGGCCCCGCGGCCGAGGCTCCCTCATGCCCGCCCCCGCCAGACAGCAGAGCTGAGGCAGGCTGAGAGAAGCTTCCTGAGATGAGCCCGGGCCCTGTGCTCCCTTCTGAGTTCACAGAGGAGCCCCCAGCGGCGGGCGTGCCCTCTGCATTCAGGGGCTCCCATGGAGAAGCCAGCTCCCAAGGAGGGGCAGAACCAGGCTGTGGGGAGCACTCAGGCAGTCTCTTTAGGTTTCTGTACCTTTTTATTTCTTAATACCGACAGCTCTTTGTGGCTGGCCTGATTGTTCTGCTTCTGGACGAGCTGCTGCAGAAGGGGTACGGCTTGGGCTCTGGGATCTCCCTGTTCATCGCCACGAACATCTGTGAGACCATCGTGTGGAAGGCGTTCAGCCCCACCACCGTCAACACCGGCCGAGGTGAGGCCCTGGCGCCCGCGGGCGGGGTTCGGTGAGCAGCACGCACGCCCCCGTTTCAGGGGAGAGGCGCCCTGTGGACAGGTTTCAGTGAATAGCACCTGCGCTCCCCCATTTCAGGGGAGAGGCGCCCCGTGGACGGGGTTCAGTGAACAGCACGCGTGCCCCTGTTTCAGGGGAGAGGCACCCTGTGGGCGGGGTTCAGTGAACAGCACGCGTGCCCCCGTTTCAGGGGAGAGGCGCCCGTGGGTGGGGTTCGGTGAACAGCACACACGCCCCTGTTTCAGGGAAGAGGCACCCTGTGGGCGGGGTTCGGTGAACAGCAGGTGCGCGCCCCCGTTTCAAGGAAGAAGGTCGGTCTTAGGTGCATCGCTTCTGATTGGCCTGCGCGTGTGTCTGTGAAGGTTCTGAAGGCACGGGTTTCTGCTGACCCTGAAGTGTCCGTGGCATGGTTCTCCTGGAGAGCACGCTGCAAACACTGGCCCCTTCCGGACAGCCAGCCCCGCCTCGCTTAGCACAGCCTGGCCGTCACTGCCCAGGCGGGGCAGCTCTCCCAGCAGGCCTTCCCCGGGGGACACCCAGTTGCTTCCAGCCTCTGCAAGGGGCAGCTTTGTAAAAGAGGCAGGGATGTGGGCGCTCGCAAGCTGAGCTCAGATCCTGGCCACGCCGTTGGCTGCCAGGATTAAATGACAAATAACAGGAGCTTACGGGGCCTAGGCTCACAGCAGGTGCATGATGAATGTAAGGCTACCGAGGGTGTGTTCAAGAAAAAGTTCTGAACGTTCAGGGAAGTGTGACTTGCTAGGAAAGGTTTCTTCGTCACTAAATGCGTTATTCACTCAGGAGAGGCCCAGGAGAAGCAAATGTTTGTACACATTTGACTTTTCTTTCAAGTAAGTGCCGGAGACGACCCCTGGCCTCCAGAATCCACGTGACCTTGTCGTTAGACTGAAATAGGTCCCCACGCCAGTGGAGGCCGCTCGTGCTCTTCCCCTTGAGCCGCTGGTGGGCGTGCTCTGTTCCTTGGCGCTCTTCCTGGCTGTGCTGCTGGCCTGCCCCCGCGGACGCTCGGGGGGGGGCCTGAGTGCCAACAGCAACCAGCCGTGAGTGGGCACATGCGTCGTCCCCCTGGCTTGGCTTTGGGGTGAGGAGCAGAGCGCCTGAACCTGTCTTGTCTGGACAGCTTGACCACAGCTGGGTGCTGTGCTGCCAGGGAGCCCCCAGGGGTGTGGGGTGGGCAGCTCTGAGCCCCTCAGGCAGGACCCCTTAAACCGGAGCTCCACAGACATAGCCGTTCAGACACTGAAAGTGTTAGTCACTCAGTCATGTCTGCCTCTTTGCAACCCCATGGACTGTAGCCCACCAGGCTCCTCTGCCCATGGAATTCGCCAGGCAAGAATCCTGGAGCAGGCTGCCACTTCTGGATGGCACTTTCTCGACCCAGGGATGGAACCCTTGTCTCCCGCGTTGCAGGCTGATTCTTTGCTGGCAGAGCCACCAGGGAAACCTGGTGCCCCACACGCCTGATGTCCCTTGACTCTCACGCCGCAGAAGTGAGATCAGTTAATTCACACGGAAGGCCAGCCCCCTGCAGGGGGGTCTGCAGAACAGAGACGAGGGCTGAGAGGCCCCACTGTGGTTCCCAGAGCAGCGCCGTGTGCCCCGGAGCCGGCCCCGTTCTCGGTTCCGGCCTCCAGGCTGCTCAGGGCCGCCCTGAGCCCCCTCTGCCTTCGCCCGTGACAGGGATGGAGTTTGAGGGCGCCATCATCGCGCTCTTCCACCTGCTGGCCACGCGCACCGACAAGGTCCGAGCCCTGCGGGAGGCCTTCTACCGCCAGAACCTCCCCAACCTCATGAACCTCATCGCCACCATCTTCGTCTTCGCGGTGGTCATCTATTTCCAGGTGGGTTCAGAGCCAGCCCTGGGGAGGCAGGAGGGTCTGCATTTCCCATGCCCACACCCCAGGGGTGGCGTGAACCATCGCATCGCAGTGAAATGAGCAGCTGGCATCTGACGGAGGGCGCTCCGTGGGCTTACGGGAACCTGCCTGAACTGACAGGCTGAGGCAGAGCTGACGTTTCACGGTCTTAATTCAAGAGAAGTGAGAGTCGGCGCAGTCTGAGCCCTTGCTGCCGCCCATCCAGGCTTGCGGGTGGCTGTAGGCACAGTTGCCTGTCCTCACGAGAGTGGTCCACGCTTTCGCTGTGAGTCTGCGCGACTCTGGACAGGAGACTCGGCTGCCTGTTGCTCTGCCGTAGTCGGTCAGCCGCGCTGTCCTGATACACGCGTGCTGGGGGCTGAGCACGGCTGCTCCGTTAGGTGATGTGGTTAATGACAAGCTGGCTCCTCAGGGTCTTGGGGTTTGATTGTTGAGGTTTTATTTTAAATATTCTGAGCTCTGTTCTAGGCGCTGGGAGATTGTTTTTTTAAAAAAAAACACGCAAAGGAAACCTTTTTTGTATTTTCGAAGGGTTTAAGAGGGACAGGTTGTGTTCATAGGAAAGTAGAGAAGCTTAGCTTCTCTGCAGTGAGTGAGAGCATCCGAGAAGGCCGTGTGGGCGTGGGGCTCGTCCGGGGCTGCCGTGGGAGCAGGGAGGCCGCTGGCCACCCGCTGATAGCACTCCGTGCGTCCCACGGTGGTGCGCCTCTAATGCAGTGGACTTTGTTTTCTGACAGAAACGCTGCTGTGCTTGGGTGCATTTTAAGCAGCTTTTCTGGGCTCTTCTGTCCGTTTGCTCCTGAGCGTGGGGCGGGGAGGGGCCGTGGAGGCCCGGGTCTGAGCCCTGCGCGAGGCCCGAGCGCGCGGTTGGAACCCCGCCTCTGCTTGGCTCCTCAGGGCTTCCGCGTCGACCTGCCCATCAAGTCGGCGCGCTACCGAGGCCAGTACAACACCTACCCCATCAAGCTCTTCTACACGTCCAACATCCCCATCATCCTGCAGTCCGCCCTCGTCTCCAACCTGTACGTCATCTCCCAGATGCTGTCTGCCCGCTTCAGCGGCAACCTGCTGGTCAGCCTGCTGGGCACCTGGTCTGTAAGTGCGGCCGCCCCGGGAGCCCGTGCGGGGCCGGGCGCCGGTGCAAGGCTCTGGCTGGGCCGTGCTGGCGCCCGTGTGCCTCGCTCAGGGCCAGTGCCGTTTACCCTGAGATGCTCTCTGGTTGTGCCTGGCACAGGTTCAGTGACGTTTCTTAGGGGTGGGACAGCTGCCCCGAGGGGCCCCTGCTCGGAACTGTTTCTGTGCTGAGGTGGGGTGACGAGCGGCGCTCACCACTCCCTGAAATCCCCCCAGGACACCTCCTCCGGCGGGCCGGCGCGGGCCTACCCCGTGGGGGGCCTCTGCTACTACCTGTCCCCGCCCGAGTCGTTCGGCTCTGTCTTGGAAGACCCCGTCCACGCCGTGGTGTACATTGTGTTCATGCTGGGCTCCTGTGCCTTCTTCTCCAAGACGTGGATCGAGGTCTCAGGCTCCTCCGCCAAGGACGTGAGTAACAGTTGCAGTCTCTGGGAGGTGTTGACACAGAACCAGCGTCCTCGCCCGCGGCTGGAGCGAGGGGGCTCGGCTGGGCCCTCCTCCTGGGATGGGCCTCTGAACACACACAGCAGTTAGTCCTTGCTAGGGCCAGTTCCAAAGCGTTAGCGACCGTGGCCAGACCCCGGGTGGATGAACCCGTGCTCGTCTGGGAAGCAGCAGGCAGGGTGAGCTAGGCTTTCCGTTCCGCCTCCTGGGCGGCGGCTGCACAGCGCATGCGGGTGCTGCGGGCGCCTGCGTCTCGTGGCGTGCCGAGTGTCTGCCTGGGTTTGGACTCGCCCTCCCGGGTGGGCCCTGGGCTTGGACTCACGTCCTCCCGGGTGGGCGTCACACAGGTTGCAAAGCAGCTGAAGGAGCAGCAGATGGTGATGAGGGGCCACCGAGAGACGTCCATGGTCCACGAGCTCAACCGGTGAGTGCCGGCGCTGAGGCTGCCGGAGTCCGGGGGGTCAACTCAGTGCCTCAGCCCCTCCCCGCAGAGGGGCAGCCCAGGCGGGGAGACCGGGGCTTGTGGTGGACGCTGCGGTGAGGGTGCTGACCGAGAGGGCGGGTTCTGTGGGGCACTCCAGGAGGAGCATGGGGGGTCGGGCGTCTCGGGGGCGTCCCAAGTGCAGGTGAGGTCAGAGGCCGGTGGAGGCCACTATGAGGGGCCAGTGTGTGGAAGGCCCGTGCTGGAGGCCGCAACCCCCGGGCAGGGCGAGGGGGCTGCACTCAGAGGTGGGAGGGTGGGGAGGCTGCGGCAGTCTGCAGGCCTCTCCCCTCATGGTGGGGCTGCCCCGTGGGCAGCAGGGTGGGCCATAGTGAGTGCCTTAGACCCTTAAGCCACCTCATTTCAGCTCACTCTCCCTCCGCACGTGAAGGGACGCACACACGAGTGTGACTGGCTTCCTGTAGAGCTGATTCCAGGGTCGAGGTCCGCAGTCAGGGCCAGGTCCGTCTCGGGGACCGCAGCTCGCCTGCCTCAGCCACAGGAAGTCAGTGTGGCAAATGCCGGGTCATTTCGTGCTGCGGTTCATGGGGTCGCAGAGAGTCGGACACGACTGGGCGACTGAACTGAACTGAGCAGAGGGAGCGGGCCGTTTCGTTCGTCCTTTAAGAGTTTTAGGTTTATAGTGCTGTTCAGAAGAAATACAACGAAAAGTCACGAGGAGACATTTTACGTTCCTGTCTTCAAAAGCTTTTGTGACGTTTCCAACGTCTCAGTTTGGACTGGTCCTGTTTGAGTAGCTGTCAGTGACTTGTGTGCAAACTTACTAGACAGCAAGCCCTAGTCTAGACCGTTAGGCTGCCTGAGCAGACGAGACCCGACGGGGCCGTGGAGTGGTCCTGAGGGGTCGGGGTCCGCAGGCAGGGGTGAGCAGGTTGCTGCACAGCTGCTCGCAGCCCGGCTCAGGCCCGAGGACTCCGGGCGGCCTGTGGCTGACGGTGCCCCTCCCCAGGTACATCCCCACGGCCGCGGCCTTCGGCGGGCTGTGCATCGGCGCCCTCTCGGTTCTGGCTGACTTCTTGGGCGCCATCGGGTCCGGCACCGGGATCCTGCTGGCCGTCACCATCATCTACCAGTACTTCGAGATCTTTGTGAAGGAGCAGAGCGAGGTCGGCAGCATGGGGGCCCTGCTGTTCTGAGCTGTGGCTCCCGGACCCGGCAGAGGCGGCGTGCCCCCCCCACGGCCGAGGGGCCGGGGCAGCCGCGCTGCAGGAGCTCGTCTCAGGCGCTGCTGAGGCGCAAGGACTTCGGTTCAGTCGTGTGTTTGAGTTTCATATTCTTTTCATTCCACTTTGTAAAATGCTAGAAATTTTCCAGTTTAAAATTCTGCTTTTTGCTCTGGCATTGGCGGCGGAGCTGTAGAAGTGGGGTCTCGGTCAGCTCACCGCCAGCAGCCCCGGTGTCCACGGCACTCCTGCGTTAGCCTTCGCACTTTCTCAGTGTTGCTGGCGGCCGCAGCAGTCTCGGCTGCCCCGCTCGAAGGGAGCATCTCATTGGTTAGAAGCACAAATATTGTTGAAACGTCTCCGTCTCGGGGCAGGAGGGCGGGCCCCCGGCAATAGGCTTTTCTGGTGCCTGACGGCGGCTCACCAGCGCGTGCCCGTCACAGTCCGGCCGGAACATCTGGTTTAAAACGGTTTCTCTGGAAGACAATCATTTTCCCTTTTGAAATTAGCTCTTTAGGACACAGTTTCTTCTAAACTAGAGCGGAATTTCCAGAAGACCCTTCTGGCCCGTCTGTGCGTCTTTCTGTTGGCTGACCTGGTGTCCTCACTGGTGCAGCCGGGCTGTGAGCCACAGCTCTGCAGCCGCACCGGGCTGAGCTCGGTCCGTTGTGCGGAGGACCCTGGGCTGCCAGCGGTCCAGTTGCCCTGGGCATCACTGAACTTGCCCTCCGTGCTGCCCGGGGTGCTGCGTCCCCGCCACCCGCCCCTCAAGAGGGCAAGAGCTGTGGCCGGCCCCACACACTACCTTCCAGGCTGAAGACTTCCCATTTGTATTTTTTTAGAACATTTTTACTGTACTTAGGACCAAACACAAGTGAAGTAAATGACGGGATGCCTCTGATCTCCACTGCCACCAGAACCGCCCAGCAGATCCACGGTGACATCACCGTCAGACATTGGTTTTTTGCTAAGTTTCGCCCATGTTTGATATAAAAAGACAATTATGTCTGAGACAAATTCTGTTTGCAATAATAGGTGACCTAGGTCTTAGGAATTACCACCTTCTCAAAGGCCTTCAGGGAAGCCCCTCTTGGGGACCAGCAGAGTTAGCTGCTGCAGCCTCAGGGGTGCTCCCTGGAGGGAGCCCCCTGGGTGCGTGCTGCCCCTTGGAGACCAGACCCCACCAGCAGCAGGCACAGACCTGGTAGAGGCGGCAAGTTTGGCGCCCATCCGAGTCCAAGGGGCTCTGAGACTCACTGGCTGTGCTGCCCAGGGAACAGACCAACCGAGGGACGAGGGGACTTGCCCAGCACCACCTGGCGAGTGGACAGCAGAGCCAGGATGGGCCTTAGCCCGTCCCCCCTCGGCCAGGGCACCCACCACACCACACGCGGCCTTGTCCGACCCAGTCCCACGGGGAGATCTGACGCCCACAGCCTCTGACCATGCACGGCTCGGGCGCCTGACCCGCAGTCACTGGTCATGGAGGCGGGCTGACCCCGACTTCCAGGGGACTCACTGTGGACGCCCAAGCGGCATAACTGAGATAAGGTGAATGAGACAAATAAAGCCAACTTTTTACAAGCTGCCTGGTGGTGGTCTCTTGGTTTTCAGTTCTGTTGCCGAAGCCAGTGAGGAAGGCGTGGCCTTGTCTGCCTTCGGGGGCACAGGGCGGGTGTGAGACGTGAGTCCTCGTGCACGGAGTGCCCAGGGCTCCCCCTCAGGAACCTGGAAAGCTTCGTTGTCCAGGTGTGCTGCGCACGTGCGGGCCCCTCCGGCCCCTCCAGGAACGGGCGGTGGGCTGACGGCAGCTTCCAGCACTTCGAGTCCAGGCCTTGGCTGCAGCGCGTGTCCTTCCCCACCTGGTAGCTGACAGACTGTCCCCTCGGCGGTCTCCACTCCACCCTGGACCCCCAGCACTGGAGGCAGCGGTGCTAGGTTCGATGGCTGCTCTCTGGGACGTGCTGTGCAGAAGAGTTTCCAGCAGTTTCCATCGAGCTGAACAGTAGGCGTTTCCACAGTGACGTGAGCCTGTGTTGTGAACTGTTGCTCTCATCCAGACAAGGCCACCCCCCAGGCCTTCCACGCCCACCTCCTCAGGGGCCCCCAACGACATGTGGACAGGGCCTTCCTCCTGAGCTGTCCACATGGAGCCCTGGCGCTCATCTCATCCAGGAAACATCTCAGGGGGTGTGCCAGCAAGGCAGGTTGGACCCTGGAACCCTGGGAGGGACGGGTGCTCGGGCCGGGCCTGCAGAAGCCGGCACTGAAGCATGAGAGGTGGGGTGCCCGTCACAGCCCCCACAGCTCTGTCAGAGGCGCTCTCCACCGGCGGAGCGCGGCAGCCCTCCCCGCCTGGCAGTTGGGCTCTGCCTGCCTGTGGCGGGACGGAGCCCTGGAGCCCCCTGCCGTCACTCCCCACTAGAGGCCTTTCCTGGAGGGTGGGCTCTTCCCACTGCACTGGAGAAGAAACGCCCCGGGAAGCTCCTGCAGGTGCCTCTGCCGGAGGCCTCTGCGGGGCAAGGAGAGGGGCCTGGGCACGGCCGCCACCTCTCCATGTGGGAGCCTCCTGGGGCCTGTCCAGCTGCCCTCCACCCCTGCCCTCCGCCCCTGCCTGCCCCACATCCTCCCCGGCCTGCTCTCCTGAAGGCCTTCCCTGGGCCAGCTCCCCAGCAGCCTCAGGAAGCTCTTGCAGGGGAAATGGGTGGGCGTGTGTTCCTGTCCAAGGGCCAGCAGGAGGCTCTGCACTGACCTCAACACCGGCTAGTGCCCGGTTCCAGACAGTCTCATGGGGTCCCTTGGGCTGTGCCCCCCCAACTCCCCTGCCCCGAAATAGACCCGGGGCACGGGGGGGTGGGCATCGCACTGCCCTGAGCGGTATCTATGTGAACATGGCTAAGAACGAAAAAGGGGCAAAGGAGTGGAGGTGAAAAACCTCCTAATAAAAATGCTATAAAGCAGAGGGTGGCTGACGGCAGGAGGCAGGGGAGACTTTTTGAATTTAGGCCGGGTTCAGTAAGGTTCCCTGATGCTCTTGCCCCGTGGGCGTTTGACGCACGCTGCTCCCCTGCCCCTCCACGGGCTTGGCCTCCGTCGTGGGGCAGGACGGCCCGACCCGCCCGCCGGGCTTGGCCACCCCGGCCGCGGCGGGGCAGGGCGGCGGCGGGGTGCGCGGGCGCCGCGTGGGGGCGCCGCGTGGGGCGCCGTGGCCTCGCAGAGGCGGGCGCGCGGCCGGCGGCCGCAGAGACTCCGGAAGCGGGCAGGAGGGCCCGGTGCGCGCCGGCTGCTGCGCGCGCGCGTCACCCCCCCGGGGAAGCCCTCCTCGGCGGCCCCGCCGCACCGGCCCGCGCCCCTCCGGGCCGTACGCCCTCGCGCACGGGGCCAGGGCGGAATGCGGGCGATCGGGCCAGACCCCAGGTTTCCAGACGCCGGGCCGTGGGGAGAGGCTGGCGGCCCGCGGGCGGAGGCCGAACGGCGGTCCCCGCGCCCAGCCCTCGCGCAGGGCGGCGCACGCGTGTCCCGGGAGCGCCGGCCCCGCGCGCGCGCGTGCGTCCCCCGCACCGCCGCGTCCCCATTAATCACACGGCGACGGCGATGTCGAGCGGGCGGCCGGCGGGCGCCCATCGGCGCATCTTATCGCGCCGGCCCAGCCGCCGCGCGCGCCGCCCATTGATCGCGCCGGCCGGGCCGGGGTCAGCGCGGGCCCGGCGCCTGACAGCGCATCCATCGCCGCAGACGCGCGCTGACGGCGGCCCGGGCGGCACGGCCTGGCCATTAATCACCGCGCCTGCCGCGAGTGACGGCCAGGGTGACGGGGCCAGCCGGCGACAGCCAGCCCTGCGGCCGCCCCGGCACCCCTTCCCCGGGGCCTGCTGTCCCCAGGAAACGGAGGCAGGGCAAGGACTGGATGGGTGGACCCCATTCTACTCTCAGCGGGCCTGGTTGCAGACGCCAAGGGGCAGGGCTAGGCTGGGACACAGCAGGAAACCAGCGCCCCGCATCCCCGTTGCCCAGCCCTGCCTGCACCTCATCGAAGAGGGGGCCCGGGGGCAGCGAGGGCCGGCACACCCTTCCTGGAAGTAGTGGACATTGAGGAAAAGGCCCAGACCCCTGCTGGCTCTCTCCCTTCTCCAGCCTGTGGGCCTGACAGGTCCAGCTGCAGGGGACCTCCAGCCTTCCCAGGACGAGCTCTCAGGACCAGGAGGGGCAGGGCCCAGCGCCCAGCCGCTTCTGGCTCCTGTTGGATGAAGTGTGGCCTCCTCTTCCTCTAAGAGGGACAGGGGTAGGGACTCTTCACTGAATCTCAGCAAATGGAGTGCCTGATGCAGCCACACCAGACCCCCCAAGTCTGCACACCAACCCATCTTCACAGGAGGAAACCAAAGCTCAAGAACCAGAGGGATCAAGGCCAAGGGTCAAAGACAACCCAAGCTGCGCCCCTGCCTGCCGGGCCCCCCCGACCCCTGCCCCCGCCCACCTGCCAGCTCTGCCGGAACCCTCCAGAGCAGGCACTGCTCAGGCTGGTGCAGACGCTGGGGGGCACCCGAGTCTGAGGCTTTCCTGGGCAACGCCTGCTGGGGTCTGAGACGGGGGGGCCAACAGGGAGTGCACCCCCACCACTGTGGCGCTCCATTTTATTAGAAAGACAGTTGAGAAAGGTCTGCTAGCCAAGACGTCACCATCATCTGTTTAGTTCTAAAAACCAATATCCTCTAAAGACCAATCCTGGGGGTGCAGCCTAAGAGGCGTGGAGGTGACGACGGGCTGAGGAAATGGGAGCAGGGGCCTCCCTTTCAAGAGCCCGTAGGTCCTGGGCCCACATGCATGCCTGGCCATCAGCACAGCAGCAGGGGGCTGGGACGCAGGCAGCCCACCCAGCTGGCTTCCTGGGAGGCACCCAGGACAGCCTGGGACCAGAGCCTGGACCATCAGCCACTTCCTGTGAACAGCCGCCTCCCTGCCTCCCGTTAATATGGCAACAGTTCTTCACGTCGGAGCTGAAGTGGGGCTGCGGTAATCGTTGGTAGATTGTGTGTCTGCCAGATAAGATGTAACAAATACTTTCCTCCCCACCAGGGTCTGTTTCCCTCTCGGTAATGGATGGAGAAACTTCTCATAGTCGGCAAGGGATTGGTCGTAAAAACTTCGCCTGGAAGATTAATGTAATGATCACAAGCTTTGCTGGGAAAAATAGGAGGGAAATTAAAATAACCCAGCCTTCCTACCTGTCCATACCCGTCCCCCTCACCGTGAGTGCCGACGGACGAGCAGACCATCTCTCTCGGCACCACCAAGGCCAGGAGAGTGAACAGGGGGCCATGAACACGCGCCCACCCTCCCCAGGGCTCGAGGGCCCACCCCGAGACAGCGCAGCACCGTAAGGAGCACAGCCCCCAACCCCCGATGCGCCGTCACTAGCTGGGCAGGGGGCCCCCAGTCCAATCCGGGGGCTGCTGCGAGCACGCGGGAGGCGCTCGGCCCCGCGGCAGGGCGAGCTGTCGCTGCGTCATCTTCGGTTCACGCTTCCGTGGGCCCAGCACGGCTTAAGCTGGGAGACCAGAGACATGGGCGCGGATGCAGGGGAGAGAAGCCAGCTAAGGCCAGACCGCCTGGCCCTGGCCTCGGGAAGCACCGCACCACGCACCCTGTGCCCTCGTCCCTCACACCCCCCGCCTCAGGACCCCCATGCTGGGGAGCAGCAGGGCCCACACAAGACCCATGCCGGCAGCGGGGGTTCAAGGACCCCAGCACTCCGCCTGCCTGCCTGGATTCCCGCTCAGGCTCCGGTGATGGGGATGCGTGCAGGCCGACTTACGGTGGTGCTCAGGATTCCCGTCTCGGTGGGTCCCTCTCGCACACAGGAAAGCACCTGGAGACCCTGCCCGTGAGGCGCTGCTCCTGTGCCGAGCGCTGCCTGCGGTGAGCAGCGGGCGCGGGGACAAGGGCCGGCCCGGCAGAGCGCACCGTGTTCCTCCTTCCCGGCAAGGACAGCCAGGCGGCGTCTGCCCACGCTCCGCGGGCCCTCCCTCCCAGGGCCTGACAAAAGACGTCATCCCAGTGGCGGGGGCATGGCTCAGGGACACAGGGCCCAGCTGAAAGGGATCCCGGTGGTCAAAGCTGAACAACTTGAGCAACAAGAGAACGTCGTACTGGGTTATAACCCCGAAGCATCTGATAAAAACCCAGGGGCCTCCAGGTGGTCCAGTGGCTAAGTCTCAGGGCTCCCAACACAGGGGGCCATGTTCAAGCCCTGGCTGGGGAACTCCATGCTGCAACCAAGACCCAACGCAGCCAAATAAATTAAATAATGAAAGTAAAAACCCCAAAAGTCCATCTTGACACAAAAGAGAACAGATGACCTCCGGGGCAAAGACACTCAGCCTCCAGGAGGTGAAGTGAAGGTGCCGCCCCCTGAGAGGGCTGGGCTTAGAGACGCCTTCCAAGGAGGACGGTGAGGAAGGCACGCCCGGGCCAGGGGGCCCAGGCCAGCACAACAGCCAGGAGCCCCGCCAGCGGGCACAGCCGACAGGACCGGATGGAAAAGCCCCGTGCTCTTCTCCTAGTGACCCTTAATCCCAGTTTCATCATGAGAAAAACACCAAAGCAGCCCCACTAAGGGCGCCACGCCAGAGCACCTGACCAGCACTGCTCACAACGGTCCGGGCCATCAGAGACAAGGAAGCCACAGGTAAGACATGGTGCTGGGCGGCTCCTGGGATGGACAGCGGACAGCTGACCGCCGAGGACACATGTACAGAGCCCACAGTGTGCGTCGCGGGCTCAGTGCACACAACTCACGCGCGGCGGCGAGGGGCTGGCGGCCAGGGACCGCTGGGCCGTCTTCACAGCCCTCCACCTCTCCAGCTGCTCCAAAGCACAAAGGTCCCTTTTTAAAAATTAAGGGAGTCATGTCACCAAAATCACCTATCAGGGTTTATTAGAAAACACACCAGGGGCAGGGCTCCTTCAAAGCAGCCGTGGGAGGAGCCACAGTAACTTGAAGGGAACGTCTCCATGCCGACCTCACAGCGCTGCTGTCCGCCGGGCGGGGACAGCACCCTGCGTGGCTGGAGCCTCCTGTCCACGGCCGGCCCGGGGCCTGGCTGACCGCTGTGCCTGCGCAGAGGCCCTCAGCCGCCTCACTTCATGTACTTGTCCTGCTGGTCGGCCAGGATCTTGGCCGAGGACTTGGCGTCGTAGAAGAGCTCGCTGATCTCCTCCACGTGCTCCTTCTCGATGCCGTCCTTCCCGTTGATCTTGGCCAGCAGGTTGGCTGGGGTCAGCAGCTGCACCGCGTACCTAGGGCGGCCAGGGCGGGGGTGAGTCGGGGCCACGGGCAGCAGCCCTTGCCGATGCCAGCGGGAGCGCTGATGAGCCCTGGGAGCTTGTGCCAGCTGCTGCGCACGCAGCAGACAAGGACACCGGTCACTTCCCAGAGCGCTGGACCCACCACCCGACCAGAGGAGCCAGAAGTCACCAAATGCCGTGAGCCCCGCGGCCTGTCACCGCCTGAAGCGCTCCAGCAGGAGGTGCCCACTCTACGAGAAGGGGCCCGCAACCTGGGGGACACACGGGGGTGGGGAGCCAGTGCCAGGGTCCAGACGGGGCGGGGCACACGGCGGGGAGAGGAAAACGTGCCCGAGTGCACAGGCGCCATCCAGAGGCGAGCAAGTGCACGCACCGTGCCGCCCAGCCGGCTCGCAGCCCTGCGCCCCCCTGAGAAGCGAGGCGCCGACGCCAAGGGAGCCAGGCCGGGCTGAGCACTGAGAGGCCGTGACTCACAGGAAGGAATCAGGGCACTGAGGGGCCTCTGGCCGCTGGGAGCAGTCAGGACAGCCGCCTGCTGGCGCCCCTCCCCGCCACCAGGCAGAGGTGCCGCAGCTGCAGGGGGCGGCTGCCCCACCCCCCTGCCCAGTGCTGACCCCTCCTGCACCCCAGGGGCCGCCGGGCAGGGGGCCCATCTCGGGACGGAGGACTTGCCTGCCGCTCAGCTTTCCCAACACCGCCAGCGGGCCGTTCTGGCCCTGGGCCAGGCAGGGACCCCCATCCAGTCGGGGCCCGGCAGCCAGCTCACCTCAGGGTGGTCTTGGTTCCAATCTCCCCCAGGTGGTTCAGCGCCTCCTCACTGATGTTGATCCCTTCTGTCTGGGCTCGGATCTTAATGATCTTTGGGAGAAAAATTGTGATCTACAGCGGCCGACCTCAGCATTCTCGTCCCACCTCCTGAGAGCGTAGAGGCCCAACCCGGGCGGGCGGGGCAGAGCCACCCCCGTGGGCACTGAGGGCCTCCCACCCCTCAAGGACGCAGCCACAGGCCCACAAGGAGGCAGCTGGTGCCCCCTCGCCCTGCCCCTCGGGGGCTCCCTCAGGGCAGCCAACCTCCCTCCCCAGGGCAGGCACTGCCACCTGTAAGCACGTTGGCAAAGAGAGACACCCTTTCCCTGCCTGACAAATGATGGTTAAATACATTTAAAAAGTTACTTTTAAAGATTCAGCAGCCCTCATAACATCACTCACTGGGTGACATCACATCTGTTGTGAAGAGGCTGGCGCGCGTGCCCTGGAAAGCCCAGGGGCGGGTGGGCGGCGGGCTGGGTGGGGCCGGCAGCGCGCGTGGCACCGGGGCCCGGCCACGCAGCGGTGCCGAGTGATAAGGGGCAGCGGGGGAATGATGCTGCGTGTTGTGTAGCTGAGATAACTCGGGGACGTCGAGCCTCGTGTAACACAGGAATTTTTCACTCTGGCAGCTTCGTAAACAAGATATCAAGAGGGCCTCGTTTAAATTGAAGCCATAAACGTGCGCCCGGGACACAGCCACGGCAGTGGGGGGACGGAGCCCAGGCTCAAGCGTCGCCAGGGCGGAGGGGCCGGAGGGTCAGGAGCTGTCGGCAGGGAAGGCCCTGCTCGGGAACAGGTCCCGCAGACCTGAGTGGCGAGCGGGCAGGGGCAAGGTGGGTGGGAAGGCAGCCGCTCTGCAGTAAGCGCTGCCACCAGGGCCAAGGGCCAGGTGCTGGCAGGAAAGTCTCAGCTCAGACTTTGGTATGAAATGTCCTGAGCGCTAAAATGCTGTCCACCTAGACATTTCACAAACGCTGCGCTGGCCACATCAAACGTCAGTTCAGCCGGGGGCTGCCAAGTGTGACCTCAGTCACAAGCATCTATGTGCGTGAGGGGCCCATCTGCGTGCTGCGGAAGTGCAGCTGAGCAGAGGAGTCACCAGAGGGGCACGCGGGCGGCGGGGAGAGCAGGGGCGGAGGCTCCCGCCAAAGGACAGCCCTCCGGTCCCGCCCATCAGAGCAGGGCAGCTCTGCGCTTTCGAGTAAAAAGAGCTTCTCGCCCAACAGCTGGGTCTGCCACAAGGAAGTCCCCAGGGCCTCAGGGAACTCTCGGGAGATGGGGACACGGGGTCCCGGGGCCTGGTGGGGAGAGCCCAGCGCGGGCAGCCGACACCGGAGGGTGCTGGGGACGCTGCGCTCTCTCTCCCCCTGAGCAGGTCACAGCAATGCCAGGAGCTCCTGCTCCAGACCGCTCACCAGCGACAGTTCATAAATTAGATCTTTAATCATTTAATAACCTGCAGGGGATAGTTTATGAGGGTGTCGGCGCTGGTGGCAGAGTACACAAGTTACATCACTTTGTTTTTAAAAAAACCCACCCGAGCTCCAGGAGAAACGCTGAGACTGTCCCCTGAACGGCATGCGCAAAGCCAGGCTTGTCATGGAGCTGGCCTGTCATCTCCCCGCCCAAGAGAAAGCCCGAGAAGAGGCCCCCGGCTGAGCCTGCGGACCCTGGGGCAGCACGCACATGCACGGCGGGGGCGCAGCATGCTCTGGGTGGAAAGGAAGCCACAGAGGCTGGCTGGCTGATCTTGCGATGCCAGCCTGGAGCCCTGGTCACTGAAAGCTGCTGTGAGGAGCCCATGAGAAGCAGCCCTTCCTCCCTGCTCTCCCGCGCTCTCCCCGGGGCCTCCCAGCGGCCCCAAGAGGAGGGAGCGCTTGTCCCGTGAGCAGAGGCGGAGGCCCACAGAGGACACCACGCAGCCACGAAGCGCCGCGGGGTGCAGGGCGCCGCCCCAGCCACAACAGTGGGCTGAGGAAGGGACCGACTTCTCTGCTTTCGCTTCTGCTCCTAGTCAGCGAGAGCCTGGCTTCAACCCAGCATTCATCCAAGAGCGAGAGCCTCTTGCGTGGCGCCAAGGCCTCCAGCCATGGACCCCACCTCCCACCCAGCTGCTGCCAACTACAACCACCTGGGGTCTGAGCCATGCCGTCACGCAGGGAGAGCACTGGCTCTACACATCACAGGCCTCCTGGGCGCTGGTCCACAGGACACGCAAGGCCAGGCCAGACAGGCCACAGGCAGGCGGGGTGCTGCTGCGGAGGGTCCAGGAGAGGCCCTCTGAGCTCCGAAAGGAGCAGCCTGCTGGCCAATTGCCACAGAGACGCCTCCCAGACGGGACATTTCTCACAGGGAGGAGGCTGGTGGCAGAGACATCAGGTAAGGGGCTTCAGGATGAGACAGCCTGGGTCCCAGTCCCAGTCCTGCCACAGATGGGCCATGTGAACCCGGGCAAGCTAACCAGTCTACATCTCAGCACCCGCTCTTTAAGAACATCAGTAGTAACTGTCTGCCCTACCTTGAGTGACGGGATCAAACGACTCAGTACCCCATCTGAGAGTGCTCTGGAGGAGACGGTCTGGCAGAGTCCCCCGGATGTCAGTGCGGCCCTGGGCACCCCAGGTCCCCAGCTGTGGCCGTACGGGGACCCACAGTGAGATCTATGCCCCAGCGAGACTGTCTGGGGTCAGGGTGGGCAGAGCAGATGGCTGGGCCCCGCAGCACACGGCCGGCTTTGTGTCCTGGAATCGCCACTTAGGGCTCAGCCAGCACCGGGGGAGAGGATGGCTCGGAAGGCCCAGAAGGGACGGGGCTGCCAAGGCTGCGGGCGCTGCGGGCACGTGGCTGCGGCTCCGACTCTGCAAGGAGAGCTGGGGCTGCGCCCTGCGGACGAGGCCAATCCCGCGGCCCGTCACCTCTCCTGATTCAGCACAGGCGGAGCCGCCGTGAGCTCAGCGCGCCCCTGCACACCTTCCCTGCGAGCGTCACTCCACGGCCGCCACCCACACTGCCTCTGCTGGGGCCTGGGCTCTGCCCGCGGGAGCCAGGCTGCCGCAGGCTCCGGCGGGCTGGCGCCTGGGCGGGCCCATCACTGAGCGGCGCTCTGCTGCCTCTCTGAGCTGGGGCCTGCTTACTGGTGGTCCTCCAGTTGGTTTTCCCACGTCCTAAGGTTACCAGGCGGGATGGGGTAGAAGAGAGGACCGCCAGGACTCCCGGCAGCTGAGCCGCTGGGACACGGGAGGCAACGCCCTGCTGGCTCGCGTCACTCAGGTAGGCCAAGGCTGGGGAGCACGGAGACACGCCCTCGGCCGGCAGCGCCGTGGGGGGCGGTGGGGGGCCAGAGACACTCACGGGCTCCGTCCTGCCCGGTGTCAGGGGCCCGAGGGCGAGCGAGGGCGGGGAGGAGGGGCGGCGCGGCCCACCTGCTTCATCTCCTGCGGGGTGTACAGCATGGTCCGGATGATCATCACTCGGTCCAGCAGGTCGAGAGGGATGCCGTGAGGAGAGGTGACGTCCTCCGTGCCCCTGCAAGGCCGACAAGGTCCAGGTCACTCGGGCCTCTCTGGACAGTGGAACCATGGCCGAGGCCCCGGTGATAACAAAGCAGCTAGTTCTCGTCCTGAGAGTCAGAAGCAGGACCGCGAGGACAGACTCACTCGGGTGGCATCAGAAACCACGCCATTGTTTCTGCGAGCATCACCACCACGGGGAGTCGGGGGAGGAGGAGAAGGCCAACTGCAGCCGCGGCGAGGCTGTTCACAGCGGCATCTGCCACCCCCGCGCGCCACCCTAAGTGTGCAGATCCGTTTGGGCCGCTCCTGTCCCTGTTGTTTCAGTATAAACAGCCCATGACGAGTCTCACTGGACCCAAACCACCGGGCATTCACGTAGTGGTCCCTAGTGTTACTGTTATAACTAACGGTGTCTTAGGCATAACTGCCATGAACATTTCCTCAGCATCTCTCACAGAGCCGGACACAACCCTGAACATCTCCCTAAACACATGGACGGCTGAACCAAGGAATGTGCTCACGTCTGCAGCCGCGCGAGCGATCTGGCCCCCCGACACTGTGGCCAGCGCTGAGCAGCCTCACAGTTTGCTGCCTAAAGTTCTAGGAAAAGGAAGGTCTAGCACCGCATCTGACTCTGCGAGTCCTTGATTATTCATGAATCGTCTGAAGGCCTTCCCTCGTGTCCATCAGTTATTTATTTCTTTTGGGGAACTGTCCCATCATAACTTTTGCCTGTCTCTCTCTCGAATCCTTAGCCAAACCAGTGACTGGCCACCCCACGGGGTTGAACAGCACCAGCTCCCAGCGGGCTGTGTCCCAGGCAGACCCTGCGGCACGTGTTAGGCTTCAGCCGCGTCTGGAAGCCCAGCGAGCTGAGCCGGGGGCTCCTGCCTCCACTTGAGCAGGCCACAGCAGCAGGCCCCCAGTTCTGGCCTCCCCAACACTTAAAAGTAACTAAAGCGGCAAACTATGTTCTATGCATTTTACCACAATGAAAAAATAAAATAATAAAATGCTACATTAATAATTGCTAAATCTAATACTTAAAAATAATTAAGACCTTTTCAAACAAAAAAGGAAACAGACTAGTAGCAAATGCAAAATGTTAAGAAGCCACTAGAAAAAAATGAATCTTTTTCACCAACAAATATTTCTAAAAAAAATAAAGAATTGTAAGGAAAAAATTCTGTCATGATTAAACTCAGTATTTGGTATACCTGTAATCGTCATATTAAACAAAATAACCTCTAAAACCTCATTTAATCTTCAGTTATTTGATTCTGTTTAGGCTGTATTTTTCTCTTTCTACTTCGATATTCTCCTGGGAAAGTTTAAACGAGCTCAATCAGCCATCTTGAAACATCCCCACTTCTATAACACTCATGATAAATTATCTTCATTTCAGAGACAGTGAATATAAAAGTCTAAAGAAAAAAAATGGGAAAAAAACACGAAGGAACAGAATTTGTCAATATGTGTTAAAATCTTCTTTTGGTTTTAAGTCCATAAAACTAAAAATTTAAACAGAAAACAAAAACAAAACCTCTGCTTAAGAAATACTAAGCACTTCTCAGGAATTAAAGACCAAAGACTGTGGAAATGTGTTCAAGCTCGGACTCTGAGGCACAAAATTTCTTTCAGACAACGTATTAGAGAAAATGGTTTCTGGAACACATATCCTTCTGGATGGGGCTGGGCCCAAGTTCCCCAGGCCCCACTGGGTGGGTTCTGAGGTCACGGCCACCCTCCCGTGCCTCTTTTTTCCCTAGACGGCAGGAGGCGAAGAGGACTCTGATCCTGAGAGCTCTCGGCCGGGGTGGGCTCTGGCCGCGGGGCTCCCTTGGCAGGGGGCGCCAGCTGTCCAGGCTGGGCCCGTCTGCCCACTGTCACCCTGAAGCCAGGCCCCACCAAAGCGAGCCCAGAAAACATACGCGGCGCCTGTGTGGCCGGACACCGGGCTCTCCAGGCCAGGTGCCGTTTCCAGATGCTGCCCAGGGAGCCAGGCCCTGGCTGGCCTGGACCTGGTCCAAGCTGCCGTCCCTTCAAGACCAGAAGACAGCGGTGACGGTGACGAGCGGTGTTCTTGACAAGACAGCATTACAGGGATTCAAAGAGGGGCTGCACGAAGCTGCCGCCTGCACGTGCAGCGCGCACACAGACCCTCACTCTGGGCGAGAATGGCCACCTGAGCGGGGCCTGCCCCAGAGCCAACAGCACGGCTGCCGTACAAGCTCAGCAGAGACAGAGCACCTCTACACAGGCAGGTCTAGGGTTCGGGCTGGTCTAGGCTCCTCACTCTCTGGCTGCAGCTCTGAGCTGAGACAGTCATGGTCTTGGGGTCTCTCTTCAGATTCCCGCTCCCCCTGGGCCAGGAGCATGCAGTCTCCGGGCCCTGCCGCCCTCGCCACTGTACAGCAGGCTTGCAGAGGCCCCTGCACCACCCTGTCGTGCCCCAGCACTGCTGGGAGCAGGCCCCACACCCAGGGGGTGCAGAACACGGGCAGCCAACTACTGGGCACACGGCGCTCACTCGGGCGCTGGAGAGGGCGCGGCCCCTGGGCGCCCCTCCTTTTCTAAAGCTGAGGTGGGCTTTGCTGCTGCGTGTGGGCTTTCTCTGCTGCGCTGGGTGGGGGCTGCTCTCCAGCTCTCCGGCTCAGGAGCCACGGTGCACGGGCTCAGCTGTCCTGCAGCACGTGGGGCCTTGCTGGGCCACGGAAGAGCCCACGTCCTCCGCACTGCGAGGCAGATTTCAACCCCTGGACCACCAGGAACGCCCCTGGGCTCCCTTCCTGAAGGTGGGCCTCGGGGATCGGTGGGGAGGTGCCAGTGTGGCTCCAGGAAAAGGTTTGGGCCGGAAAGAAAGGACAGGCTTCACTGTCAGAGCCTGGGTTCTTGTCCTGTCTGTGCCCAGGGGCGCCCCATGCTGTCACCCTGTTTCCTCATCTGGAAAGTGAGCTCACGACACACACCTCGGGGAGCTCACGTGGGAGGAAGCCAACACAGGCCGTGTCGCTGAGGGCTGGCCCACCCGACCCTTCCTTTGCCCATTCCAACCACACGACCAAGTCACACCCACGGGAACCCCAGTTACCACGAGGAAGCCCTCCCACGCAGAAACGGGAGCCACTCCGAGCGCTCCCCTCAGGGGGAACAGGGCGCCCTCCTCCCCACCTCGACGCGCGACCCTGGAGACACTGAGGCGCCTGGGGGGCTCGGGTACCTGATGACGCAGTTGCCTCGGTTGGACGCGAAGATGACGATGGGGGCAATGGAGGACTCGAGCGCGCGGTGCAGGTAGGTGAAGCACTCGATGTCCAGCATGTGGACCTCGTCCACGAACAGCACGCCTGGGACCAGCTCCGCCACGCCCTGGTCAATGTACTTGTTCACCACCTTGTTGATCTCCCCCCGGAGTTTATCTAGGAGTCGACGAGGGTGACAGGCAGCGTCAGTGTCGTGGGGAGGCGATCACCTTTCTCGTCACTGCCTCCGAATCCCACCCGAGCCCAAGTTTAGCGCTGGGCTTCAGTGCGAGCTTCTGACCCCACCACAGGCTACAAGCCCACTCCAGGCTTCAGTTTCATCTGGAAATAGCGGGGCTCCCTAAAAGCCAGAGCACTGCCCGCCCCTGGACTTGGGCTGAGCGTGTAAGCGCGCGTCTCCACCAGGGCGCACACCCCCGGCTGGCCCGTCACACTCCCCCCAGGCCTCATCACACCACACCAGCGCCTGGAAGATGGGCGGTTCTCATATGCAAATTCCCGTGCTACACTGAGTAAACGACCCTTTCTCGTGGCCTGTGTGACAAAGCTTCGGTTAATTAACTTTCAATCAAGCGCCTAGAAGGAACAGGGTGCGTTCAGAATCCTCTCTGGAGGAAAGCCCGTGAAGAATGGCAAGGTCTGAGGAGAAGCCCCATCTCAGAGCT
Organism: Ovis canadensis; assembly: GCF_042477335.2. Lineage (NCBI taxonomy): Eukaryota > Metazoa > Chordata > Mammalia > Artiodactyla > Bovidae > Ovis > Ovis canadensis. The sequence continues at coordinate 74,014,951 of NC_091263.1, read as the reverse complement.
CGAAGAGGGACGAGCATCTCAAAAGCTGAGTAACTGTCCAAGGTCACAGTTCTCATTCTCCAAACCAGCACCTGTCCCATCAGCAGGCGGGGGCAGCCCACACACCCAGCACCTTCCGCCACAGCTGTGAGGCGGGGCTGGAGAGGCCGTTTACGATAAGGACACTGCTCTGGGGGTTCACATCGTGCCCCTGGCTGAAACTTGAAAGAAAACAGCTATTGTAATGCTGACAGCTTTCAAGTAACAAAGCTACGTGCAGTAATTAGAAAAAAGAGGAGGAGACAGTCAGCAAGAGGGGCAGATCAGTCAGAGGCCCCAAAGGGGCAGCCGGCCTGCGGCCTCACCCGGGGAGGCAGGCCGGGGCCCCCGGGGCGAGCGGGCAGCGCGCTGCAGGCAGGACGCTCCGGGGCGCCTGTCTCCCTCTCGGGATGCGCACGCGGACCCAGCGCAGCCCCTGCTGTCAGGAGGGGCAGGACCCCGCACGCCGCCAGGCTCGGGCCCGGCACTGCGTCTCGTCTCACCTGTGATCTCCGTCTTCTTGGGCTTCATGAGCTGGCCCATCATGGACAGGATATCTTGTCCCCCCTGCACAAGAGAAGGCTCAGGGGTCAGCCTCGCTCCCTAAGGCAGCTGCAAGCGCCTCATCACCACCTCCCCCAGGGGCCCTCACCAACTGATAACTCAGCAGGGGTCCCGAGAAGCACAGACCTCTGGCACCTGCACTGGAAACCTGAGGAGCTTCTCCGCACAGGGCTTTTAAGAGGCTCCCCCACCCTGCCACAATCTAGCAAAACCCCGTCCCAGCCATGTCTCTTCCCAGTCCTGAATGCCTGCCTGACTCCACAGGACTGCCAACCCTTCCCTAGGCACCTGACTCTCCAGGACTCACTTCGAGCCCACCTGCCGGGAATCACACCCTACTTCCCAGGAGGCTCCAAGCCCGACCCGCTGCCCCAGCCCTGCAGGGCAGCACGACTCTGGGCGTGCGTCTTATCAGGCCTAGTGACCAGAGCTGCCCGGGGCCTGGAGCCTGGCGGTGCAGCGGGCCGCTCCACGGCAGGCTCTCCAGCTGCCAGCCCCTCCGTGCAGGCAGCCAGAAGCTGGCTCTCCACGGTCACCTGGGGCTGCCAGGCCCTACCAGGCACGCAGGTGGCCCCTGAACGCACAGCAGTGACAGGTGGCGAATGGTTCCTGGCACTGAGGGCATCTGATCCCCAGAGCAGCCCCGCCAGGTAGGAAACAGTACGCCCTCTTCTCAGGGGAGCAAAGAGAAAATCAGAGGGCCCTAAATCATAGAAAACCTGAAGACTCAAAGAGACCATTAGCTGAGCCAATCAGTGTCGGAGCCACACAGCCCCTGAGCTGACTCGGGCGAGTGGCTCCCACAGGCTGGCCTGGGGCAGCTGCTGCACAGACCGAGCGGAGGTTCTTCAGCAGCTTCTTGGCCAAGGCTCCAAGGGACAAAACACCCACAGATCAGATTTCAGGTTAGAAGCTCTTCCCTTGCTGGCGGGGATAGCCTCTTTTAGGACGAAGAGGAAACCAGACCCAGAGACCACCAGTGGGGAGAGAGTCAGTCCTCTGGAGCACACATTCCCCAGAGATGGCAGAAAGTCACCCCGCGCTTCCCCGCGCTTTATTAGTCAGCACACAAGCGTCCATCTTCTGCTCACATGAGGAGCAGGGGCAGCTCCAGCGCAAAGCTATAAAACTGCGGGTTCTGCTGGGCAGGGGAAGACCACTTTGTGAGGCTCTCTGAAATCCTGCAAAGGGCTCAAAGAACACTCCTGCCCCCTACCATTCACTCCCAGAGCATCCCAGGCCCGAGCCAGTGCTGGAGGGAAGCCAGGGAGAAGCTGGCAGCTCGGGCCGGAGGCTGGGCTGGGAGAAGGGGCAATGCGCAGGAAGCATCTGTGACTAGAGCATCGGAACTGGAACAAAGGAGCCCCTCGTCGCTCTCGGCGATGTCAACTGCCCAACATGACAGGCAGAAAAGGACTGTCTGCCCTCAGAAGCGGCAAGACCGACAGCGCGCCCAGGAGCCCCAGCGCACAGACGGAGCCCCCAGCGCACAGACGGAGCCCCCGGCGCACAGACGGAGCCCCCGGCGCACAGACGGAGCCCCAGCGCACAGACGGGGCCCCAGCGCACAGACGGAGCCCGCGCCAGCAGGGCTGGCGGCGGCTGCCCAGCAGGCCCGGGGCGGTACCTGGGGCCGTGCGTTGGCCACGTCCAGGTCGTGCAGAGTGACGTCCTGGATGATCTCCTTCTTCTTGTGCACGTCGCCCTTGGGCAGGGGGACGTACTCTTCAGCTTCAAGGTCGAATTCTGTGGCGTAGGTATCACACCTGCCCTGCCTCTGCAGAGACAGAGAGAAGCCTGAGGGCCTGGGGAGCCCACTGCCAAGCCCCCACGCCCCTCAGAGCGAGACACAAGTCTCCAGCCCAACTGCGGCCAGCAGCACCTTGACAAACTTCAAACGTGGCCTGGTCCTCTGCTGCCAAGAGAAGGCGCTAGCTGCTCATCGCCGGGCTCCACAAGCCCAGCTGAGGAGGACACCCGACACTTTCTCCCAGAATCTCCCCCTTGTTTTAACTGCATGCGATTCCCGATAAAGGGCGAACCCAGTAGATTAACTGGAGACGGAGGGGCTGCTCAGACTCTTTTGTAGGTGGGTGATTTAGCGCACGATATGAAGTATTATGCCCATCCATTAAACAGTGAGGGACTCTGTGCAGGACCCCGGAAATCAGATACTAATGCAGCATTCCTTTCCACATGCATATATCTTGGGAAGAAAATACCAAAGAGATAAAAGGAAGATTAAATACCCTGCACATTTCAATTTGGAAATGACTACCGCTATTTCACCTCCTCACTGTTCTCCCCTTCCAAACAGGTTACAGTGTTTTTCTAACAGACTGTCTGCTTTCGTCATGAGAAGGTTAAAGAATGCAGATAAAGGGAAAGCAAGCTTGACTAACCATAAAGGAGCAGCAGATCCAGCGCCCCTCCCACCCCCAGACCCCATGAAGAGAGAGGCCGCTTCCCGCCCGGCTCCCCCTGCGGCCGCACCTTCACGGCCCCACTGTTGGCTTCGATGTAAATCACATCTCCAGCTTCTACTCGCTCTTTCTGCAAACTTTCAAAAATGCTGGGGTCCAGCTTAAAAAAAGAAAAAGAAGTGAACCAAGGAATATATAATACACATATTATATATATAATACACATATTCTGACATACTGTAAGGCAGCTTCCCATATGAGAGTTGAGGTAGTCGGCGATCACATGGAGAAAGAATGCATGTGTGAGGATGTGTGAGGCGGGCTCTAGAGCCTGCATGTCCCAGAGAGCAGGCAGGAGAGGGGCAAAGAGGAGACCTAAGCTCCTCCTTCCTCTTACTCCAGAGGCTGCAAACTGGCAAACACAGGTCTACCCACTTCCAGGTGGGGCCCGCGCTGCCCATGGGACCAAAGGCCCTGGCACCCCCTTCCGAGGCTGCTCTCCCTGCTGCAGCCCTGGCCCTCCCCACCTCGCGCGGGGGCAGCAGTTTCCGCACCAGAGGCAGGGACAGAACCTGTTTACTCCCCACGACTGCCCCTCGGCAGGCCTGTGCTTTAGACAAGGCTCTCTGAGCTTCACTTTCTTCACCCACATGACCGTAGTCACATCACAGATGCGATTCATTCAAAGGGGCATAAAACCAGGGTCTCTCTGAAGCCGGTGGACCCAAATCCCAGTGTCTGCTCCTCGGGCCCAGCTGCTTCTATCTCCAGAAGGAAAAGCAGCACACGTGGGAAAAGCTGCCTTCCCCAGGTGGTCCAGACTCGGGCCACCTCGGCGACCGATATTCCGGGAGCGCATCTTTTGTAAGGAGTCTTTATTTAGAAATGTTTCTCTCTGCTAAACTTCAAGGGGAGCTATGACTCTCAACTCCCAAACAAAATTAGAATAAAAACTTACCAGGACTCAGTAGGAAAAGCCATACATAATAGAATACATGCTGCATGATTCTATTTTTATGAAGCACTCAGAAAAGGCAAATATACAGAAACAAAGTCGATCAGCGGTTGCCAGGGCCTGGGGGTGGGGATGGGAAGTCACTGAAACAGGCGTGAGGTTTCTTTCCTGGGTGACGAAAGCGTTCTAAGAGTGCACTGCGACGATGGCTATGCCACTCTGCGAACCCGTCAAGATTCCTTGAGCTGCGCACTTAAAATGGGTGAATTTTACTGAAAATTTGGCCTCAATGAAGTTGTTACAAACAGTAACCACAGGAGCCCAGGCCTCCACCCTCCTGGACCACTGCCGAGGCCGAGGCTGGTGTGCGGGCCCCTAACGTGGGGCCAGGACAAGGGCGGCACTCTATAACGGCAGCGGCTTATCCTTCACCCTGAAACATCCGTCTCTCCAAACAGCTTGCACAGATGCTCAATGTGGCAGGAAGTACTCATTTTGAAAGCAAAACATTCATCCTCTTGTCATTTTCTTAGAGAAACTGCGCCAAACGGCTTTATGGGTAACTGAAATGTAACCTGCACCCTCCTGTTACCTATCCTACATCCTCTTGTCATTTTCTTAGAGAAACTGCGCCAAACGGCTTTATGGGTAACTGAGATGTAACCTGCACCCTCATGTTACCTGCCCTACACTCGATAGGACACATCCTTTTTTCTTTTTTTGGCATCAAGCACTTTTGTATCAGTTAATTTCCCGAATGAATTGACTGAAGATGTGATTACTGGAAAGGAGGCAGATCCCGCTAAGAAATGTAATTAATGCAGGATGGGAGAGATGAGGGGGAGGTTTAAGAGCGATACTTGCAGAGGCAAGCTCCTGAGATGGGAACCCTGTTAGGACACAGAGGAATAGCGCTTTGGAGAGGCGACGTTTTTATGATCTCCATAAAGCAGGGACCAAGACACCAGCGTACAAAATCAAAGAACGATAAGATCGCAGAGGAAGGCAGAGATGGAGACGTTACATGGCCGGCCTGCTGCAGTCTACAGACAGGGAAATGGAGCCCCAGAGAGCTCAACTGACGCCTAAAGGTCCCACAGCAAGTTACAGCGCAGACAGCAGTCGGTAGGACTCCAAGAATCTGCCCCGCCACTAACTAGCTGTGCGATCCTAGGATAAATGCCTAACCTCCTCGTGTGCCTCAGAGCTCTTTTATCTGTAAAATAAGGGAAATTACACACACACACAGATTTGTTGATGCACTCAGCCCAGGGCTTGACACATACAATAAATAAGTGCTGTGAAGAAAAGGTTATTCCTTATTATTAACAAGGCAAAGCCACAGTCAGATTGCTCCGTTCACAACAGCGGCAGCTGCCACACCCCCTGGCCTGTGGTGTCTCACTCTCAGCCTCTTCCCACCTTCAGACTCAGTCATCGTCTTACACTAGAGTCTCCTCAAGGCTTATGGGACGGGGGTGGAAGGTCACCCAGGACCGTCTCCACGGCCGCCGCCACGCTCTCCACAGAGCCCCGGGCCTATGCAGAACCACCAGCAAAGCCAGCAGGCCTCAAGGTCCCAACACACAGGAGGGGCTGTAACCAGGCCCCGCACCGGGCCCCTCGAGACCGCGCTGCCAGGCTCTTCAGCCCTCCCCAGACCACTCAGTGCTGTGTCTCCTGTGAGCGCCAGCCCTGGAACCAGCCGTCAGCGGCCAGGCCCAAGACACGCGCTCCCCTGGCGGCACGCAGGATGCACCACACAGCTCAGGTCCCAACACACACAATTTCCTCGGCGTCAACGAGGAGGAGCCGTCCTCACTGAGCCGTCTGTGTGCCAGCCCTGCCCACAGGCGCCATCTGCTGCCCTGCACAGACGCGCTCCCACAGCGGGGTGCCCCGGCAGAGCAGTGCCCGTAGGCACGTGCTCACCTTCAGCTGCTTGGTGCCCTTGGCCGTCTTGAGCCCTATGATCACGTGGCTGATGGTCTTGCCGTAGCCCCCCATGGGGTTCTCCGTCTCACACGGGGTGAGCTCCGTGACCTCCCCTTCGTACACCTCCTTGGTCTCCTTTATCCGAAGCCCTGGAAGAGAGACGGCAGAACAGACCGTGCTGAGAAACGCGGCGTCCTCTCACTTTTTCAAGTCTTTTTAGCCATAAAACCTGCACGTTGTAAGAACCGAGTCAGCCTCGCTCACACACGGCCCTGGGGAGGGGAGCACTGCACAGACGCAGCCCCAGGGTGAGGTGCAGGGTCCGTCCCTCTCCAGGACCCCTTTCCTCCGACCACACTACAGGGCCAACCCACCGACAGCGTTTCCCATGGAACCTGCCCTGTCCTTCCCCTTCCAGTCAACATGTGCCTACAGGCCCCCTTACTCCCATTCTGCCAGCCCCTGAGTATGGCCGCCCCCCTCTCTATCTAGTTTATACTTTGCCCAAAGGTAACAATAGAAACATAAGGGAAACACAGACTCAAAAGAGGTGAGATACATGCCAGCTGATCTATCATATAGACCTTTTTTTGTATCCTAATCGCACAGTAACACTATAACAGCAGCACATTCTGACACTTACGGGACAACCTGGAATTTAAACATTAACCACGCGTGTGCTGACAGTTAAGAATTTATTGTTAATTTCCTCTGGGGTGAAAATGGCATTTTTAAGTCCTTATTTTCCAGAGATACACAAATATTTATAGGTTAGAAAGCAGGTCTGCAATCAGATGGGGCTATGGGGAGCCTTCCTACCACTTGACTACTTTTCTTGGATACTTGATAGTTTCCAAAATAAAAATTTTAATAAAAGAAAAAACAATGAAATACTACTTTACAACCTCCAGAATCACTAAAATTAAAAAGACGGGCAACACCAAGAGTTGGCAAGAATGCAGGACACAGCTGGCGGGAGTGTGAGTTGGCTTAGAATTGATGTGGCGTTTATCACCTCCTGGAGCTGAACACATAAGTATCTGTGACCCTCCAATTCAACTCCAAGGTTTACACTGTCAAGGCTGCGGCGCACGTGTGCACGCAGGGACACAGCCAGCGATGGTCACGCAGTGTCCTTCTCACTTGCCAAACACTGGCCACGTTTCCCCACGTCTGCCCGCAGTGGAAGGGCCACTTGCGCTGTGATGTATTCACACCAAAAAATACCACAGAGCAACGGGAAACGATCGTGGCTCCTCGCAACAACAGGGATGAATCTCAGAAGCGGAAGGGAGCCGCCCCTATACGGATGCTCTGGGGCACTGGCGGCCATCTCTCTCTTGACTGGGCCTGGTTTCGTGGCTTTCCAACTTAAAATAACCCAGCGAGATACCCACCGATGCTCCGTGCACGCTTCTGGATGTGTGCATCCAACTACCAAGTCACTTTAAAAACACCTGGAGAGAGATGTCTGAGCAGACGATGGGGCTGCCCGTGCGACTCAGATGGTGAAGAATCTGCCTGCAATGCGGGAAACCTGGGCTGGATCCCTGGGTCGGGAAGATCCCCTGGAGAAGGGAGAGGCTCCCCACTCCAGTATTCTGAGCTGGAGAATTCCATGGAGATTCCATACAGTCCATGGAGTCACAAAGAGCTGGACACGACTGAGCGACGTTGACTTCACTTCAAGTAAACAACAGCAGCAGGACCAGGCAGAGGAAGAACACCGCCGGGTGAAGCTGAGAGCCCAGCTCCAGGTCACCACTGTGTGCAGTCACACGCTCACCCTGCAGACTCACCTGACCCCACCCTGACTGCACTCCGATTTCAGGGGTCAGGCCCTGTCACCACTAGGAGTTTAAAGCTCCCCAGATGATCACAACACACAAGCTCAGCTGAGACCCTCATCTACAGAATGAACCAAGAGCTCTGCTCCGCTCATGGCGTGGCGGCACCAGCTGGTGAGGATGGGAAGCCCTGTGGTGGCTGGGTGCCCCACCATCAGCGTCTCTGTCCTGACAGACAAAGATCCCACGGGCCTGTGACTCTCAGGCACTTCCCACTTTCAACCCCAGCATTATCACTGGGTTGGTTTCCTTCTTTGCCCAGAAACCCAATCAGGACAAAGACTCAGATATTAGAGTTAAGGAATAGCCTTACCCTCCTTCATTCGACCTGACCGACGACTACAAACGGGAGTCTCAGAGTAGCCCCAGAGGAGAGGCTGGACCTCCTTTCCACCACACCTAATGCCTAGTTCCTAAGAACGAAGACAAAAGTTTTCCAAACGACATGAACGCACCAGAAGATTGTGACAACATGGAAATTTCTGTACTTTTAAAATGACCTTTGATTTTTTTAAAAATCAAAACTTATAGCCCACAGAGACAAGCTCCTTCAAATGGAAGGCTTCCTTCTATTTCCTGGCAGACAACGGTGACACGCGGTTCCTGAGTGGGGAAGAAAGGCATTCCCGTCTCTCACCAGCCCTGCATTTGTTTAGAAGCTGCTCTGTGCTGACAAGCAGGCAGGGGATGTGTGGACGGACAATGAGACCGGCTGTTAGCCAGGAAAGGGGCCGGGCTGGCGCGCTCTCTGGCAACGACATCGAGAACGACACAGGTTTCATCTGCTGGCTCAGGTTTCTAAATCCCTGACAGGGATCTTCATCACGTCAGGAAGCAGCACAGACTCCTCGCTTTTCATTTCTGGTCAGCTTACTGCTTCCTCCCCACCCCCTCTGCCACTTCACAGGAACTCAAAGGCAGAGGAAGACGCTCAGGGCTCCCTTTTGAAGGCAGTCAATGGCCTGCCTTTCTAGTCTGTGGCAGGATCAAGAAATTCCTCTTCACCTTGCTGCCATCAAAAGAATCACATTGTCCCCTCGGCTCAAAAACGGCAAATCACTGGACAGATGCTCGGGAAATTCATCTTTATTATTTTCAAAATTTAAGGCATTCAAATTAACTTAAAGCAGTTCAGACATACGCATTCGTGTAAAGGTGAGCTTTGTCACCTTTTACCAATTTCAGAAAATAATTTTCTAGATAAATAAAAACAGATTTTAAAAGTGCTCAGATACCTGGAACCAACTGCAACATCTTACTCTTACCTCATCAGCTACTGAGTTACATAAAATCTCCAGCACATGCTCCTCAAATTCTTGAAAAGGACTCAGGAAGCAGTTAAACCAGAAAGAGGGTCTTGTGAGCCATTTCCATGGTTATTCCAGAGAGAGCACGATATGTACTAACAGGACCCGAACCTTACAAAGATAAAAGCTGTGAGGAAGCGAGACACAGCGCCTGAAGTGAATTCTGTCCAGAGAAAGTTTATAAAGCGGCAAAACTAAGCCACCCGGCCCGGGACACACACAGGCGTGCGGGGCTGCGGCTGCTCGGAAGCCACCGCCAGGGCGCTCAGGCCGTGTGGGGGCGCGCGGGGGGCGCGGGGCTACGCCTGGGCGGTGAGCCCTGTCTGCCGCTCTCTACCCTGAGCTGAACGGTGGCTGCGTGAGCAGCTACTTCACTACTGTTAAAATATAGGTACTTTTACACTTTGCTATGTGTATGTTATATTTCAATTAAAATAGGTACATAAAAAATCCAGTGTTTCAGGGTAAAAAAATATTTTCAGTCAGAGTATTTTGCAGTTTGAGAAAATCCAGAGCTTAGCCTGTTTTGCTGGGACCCCCATGGCCGTGCCGGAACGAAAGCTTTTCTCATCTTACAGGACATACCCCAATCTCCAAACACTGGCAACGCATTCGAGTTACTGAAAAACACTGTATAAGCCAAACGACACCTACCGGTCAGACGCGGAGCTGAGATGCAGAAGCCTCTGTCTCCTTCCACCTGCTCCAAGTGCAGCCTCCGCTCACTCAGAGGAGCAGGGCTGAGCGGCCCCCACCACGGGCCGGGAACGAGGGCGCCACCGGGGTGGGGTCCGCTGGCCCACAGGGACATTCAACAGGCCCTCCTTCCACACTGCCCCTCCACCGAAAACGGCGGCACCCGGCAGGCACCGCACGTCCTCTCTCCCAGCCCCACGTCTCATCTTTCAGGACATGCCATTGCTCCACCATCCCACTGGACCCAGGACCCAGCCATGTCTTCCCACCTCCATGAGGCTGGTCCACACCGCAAGACCTCTCGCCCAGACCCCTCATCGGCTCCTTGCTTCCGCTCTCACTCTCCATCCCAGCCAGAGGGGCTCTCGTGAACCCCAAACCACTCTTCAGCTGCTTCTCTTTTCACTCAGCATAATTTGCAAAAGCCCTATTCAACATACCCTTCAGCTAGACGCTAGATTCTTGAGGAAAGAATTCTGGGCTTAGACAAACCCACTCTCTTAAACTTTGAAGAAAACTTCCTTGAAGTTTTCTAGTAAATGTCCCTCTTGAGAATATGTACCTTGCTTTGACAACCAAAGGGACTCCACAGTGACACAGGTGCTCTGACAAGGGTTCGTCACCCATTACCCAGCAAGTCCATCCTAGAGACAAACGCAGGTCTGAGGGAGACTAGATTTCCCCAGACCCAGACCCGCAGGCACGGGGCCAGGAGAAGGCCCCAGGAGTCCTGGCTGGAACGAGGGACATTTCGGAAGAGCAGTCCCTTTCTGCTCGCTGTATGTTAGTCAGAGCACGGGCCCCAGGGCCAGACAGGTGTAGGCTCAGACTATGCTTCTGCGGCTACTTTCTGGGTCGATCACCACAGGCAAGTTATTTAACTTTATGAGACTCTGTTTTGTCAGATGCAAGATGCAGAGAACTTCCTCTTGGGCAGTGAAAGGCCACGGTCAGGAGAGGGCCTGACACGTTACGAGCACGGGCGCTGCAGGCCCTGCGAGGTCGGCACCACTGCCTCGAAGCTCTGCAGCTCCACACAGCTCCTTGCTCACTGACCGGCTGGGCGTGCAGGCCCGGCGCTCCGACAGCACGACACACAGAGCTGCTGGCTCACGTCCAAAACCTCTTCAGGGGCCTGTCATCTCTGAAAGCACAAGAAGGCTGCCAAGAGAATCTACTCTGTCAGATGAAACCCCAAACCATAGCTGGGCCCGTGTTTGCTGGCTGCTAAAGCACTTTCTGGAAAAACTGGGGTTTTGTGTCATTTGCAAAGATAACACTCACGGTGCCAACAGAAAAGAGGAGCGCCACAGATGCAAGTCCCAGAGGCGTTCCACCCGGAAGAGGCAGGCGAGGGCAGGCCTTGGCAGGCGCGGGCGGGTACTCACCAATGGCCCTGCGGAAGTTCTCCATCAGCACTTCCGTCTTCTTGATCTCCGTGGAGTACACTTCGCTCCCCACCATCGGGCAGAAAGGGACCTTACTCCCCAGCTCCTGAGCAATAGCCAGAGCGAGAGCTGTCTACGCAGAAAACAGAGGAGACGCACGTTTCACACTCTTGAAATGCAGTGGTTCAGGAACACACGCTGACAGCGGAAGTTATCAACTAGGAACTGGGATTACAGTCCTCTCAGCGCTAATCCTGCTTGCACGGCTCGCAGTGAACACTGACGACTCTTGCGCACTCGATCTCTGATGTGAGTGGCGTCTCCAGCAGTTCCTGTCATCGCAACGGCTGGCACGACTGAGGCGCGGCCGGTCAGGTCCAGCTCCCAGGGCTGCACACGCCCCTCCCGCTAACCGTATGAGCTAGACACCACTACTCTCCCCCCTTCACAAATGAGGAAGCTGAGACACAGATTAAATAACTCGTCCTTGGTACCGTAATCTAGAAAATGGCAGAGCGGAGCCTCAAGGTCTGGCAGCGGGGTTCCAGAGATCATGTTCCCATCAGAGTCAGCAGAGGCTTCCAAAACTGTTCCCTCAATGTCAAAACACGGCCCTGACCACGTCGCAGCAGGACAGCTCTGCTGGGTCTCTGAGATACTGCTTTCTATCTTTACAGACTCAGGAAGCCACCAACTACAGCCCATCCGAAATCAGTAATCAAGGGACAAGTGACCAGATGCTCACTTTATGCCGAGTGGCCCCACAAATCGGGAAGAATGACACCCAGGCTGGGATTCTGCGGCTACGAGTTGGTAAAGTCACACTTGAACGTGCCCATATAAACTACAAAATGACTTTTGCTAAAATAACCACAGCTGCTGAACAGACAGACTTAACAGATATATGCTCAAACATCAAGTGCAAAGAGCCAGAACCTTAAACGCTGCTTTCAGCTTTCCTCAGCTCTGACACAAAAGCCCAGGTAAGGTCAGCTCCCAAGGTGCACAGGCTAAGACAAGAAGCTAGCTGCTAAAGAATGACGTGGATCTCTGAGACAGTTTTAAAACTGGCCCAGGAAAAATGCCTCTTCTGTTCCCTGCTGATGGTTTAATGTTCAGTGAGACCCTGAGCACATGGGGCAGCCACATGCCAGACTTTCTCATCAGTCAAATCAAAATCCTGGGTTGGTCACTGGTAGCAAGCTGATTGCCCACAGACTGCTCCTATTTTGGCCTGCAGAGTCTCAGGGGTATTTTTCAACTCAGTTGTTGCCCATGCTTGAATTTGGGAAACTTCACAGAAAAATCCAGTTATGCAGCTTCTTCTGAGAAGCAAGAAGCTCTGGCCACAGCAGGCCCCAGTGACCACACGGCCGCACTGAGTGGACGCCCAGGCAGCCGCTCCCCAGCGAGGGCTCGCGCCAGCCCCCGGGCGCCGCACTCGGCCCGCCGCCCACGTGAGCAGGCGCCCAAGTGTGCGCCCTCGAGGCTGCTACTCTAGAGCTGTGCCCTCCTGTATTCTGAGGATGAAGGGAAAATCTCCAGAGCGTGACAGCAAGGTAGCAGCACGCTCAACCGGGACTCCCGTGGGAAGAGCCGCAGGCCGGCCAGGCCCACCTTCTATCCAAACTGCTCACCTTCCCAGTCTCTCTTCTTTCTCTTCCCCCAGCACTTCAGGCCCAGTTCCCCCACCTCAGGTGTGAATTCAGAGACAGGGCCACGCCTGATGCAGGGCAGACCCCACAGCAGCCAACACAGAAGAGACGGCCGGTGCGTTCCTGTGACAGTGAGAACTGCGAGGTTAGGAGACGCCTCGGGGCTGTCCGGCTGCCTCCATCTAACGGCTCTCAGGAGGATGGCATAAGACACGGCTACCGTACGGACTGTACCTGCACCCACTAAGCAGCACAGAGTGACTGGCACGAAGGCTGCGCGACGTGAGCCGTGAGCTTCCAGACGTTTAAGCTGGATTCAGAAAAAGCAGGGGAACCAGAGATCAAATTGCCAACATCCGCTGGATCACAGAAAGGCAGGAGAACTCCAGGAAAACATCTACTTCCGCTTCACTGACTACGCTAAAGCCTCTGCCTGTGTGGACCACAACAAACTGGAAAATTCTCAAAGAGATGGGAATACCAGACCACCTTACCTGCTTCCTGAGAAATCTGTACGCAGGTCAAGAAGCAACAGTTAGAACCAAACATGGAACAATGGACTGGTTCCAAATCGGGAAAGGAGTACGTCAAGGCTGTATATTGCCACCCTGCTTATTTAATTTCTATGAAGGGTACATCATGTGAAATGCTGGGCTGGATGAAGCACAAGCTGGAATCAAGATTGCCGGGAGAAATATCAATAACCTCAGATATGCAGATGACACCACCCTTATGGCAGAAAGTGAAGGGGAACTAAAAAGCCTCTTGATGAAAGTGAAAGTGGAGAGTGAAAAAGCTGGCTTAAAACTCAACATTCAGAAAACGAAGATCATGGCATCCGGTCCCATCACTTTGTGGCAAATAGATGGGGAAACGATGGAAGCAGTGAGAGACTTTATTTTGGGCTCCAAAATCACTGCAGATGGTGACTGCTGCCATGAAATTAAAAGACGCTTACTCCTTGGAAGAAAAGCTGTGATAAGCATCATCAGCATATTAAAAAGCAGAGACGTTACTTTGCCAACAAAGGTCCGTCTAGTCAAGGCTATGGTTTTCCCAGTGGTCATGTGTGGATGTGAGAGTTGGACTGTGAAGAAGGCTGAGTGCTGAAGAATTGATGCTTTTGAACTGCGGTGTTGGAGAAGACTCTTGAGAGTCCCTCGGACTGCAAGGAGATCAAAACAGTCCATCCTAAAGGATAACGGTCCTGGTTATTCATTGGAAGAACTGATTCTGAAGTTGAAGCTCCAATACTCTGGCCACCTGATGCAAAGAACTGGCTCATTGGAAAAGACCTTAATGCTGGGAAAGATTGAAGGCAGGAGGAGAAGGGGACAATAGAGGATGAGATGGCTGGATGGCATCAGTGACTCAATGGATGTTGAGCCCATTGAGTGCAGCAGTTGGTGATGGGCAGGGAAGCCTGGCATGCTGCAGTCCATGGGGTCAGAAGAGTCGGACACGACTGAGTGACTGAACTGACTTGCACAAGAGATCCTGCTGAGCCCTCCCAGCCAGCCCATGAACTTGATGGTCTAGCTCACATTTTATGGATTTAGAAACTGAAAGTCAAATTTCCAACTCACTCAAAGTCAGTTAGCAAGCACCAGGGCCAGAATGCAAGCCCCGATCTCTAGGACCTACTTCTGCATGACCACCCCCAAGCAAGTGGCACAAAGAGGTTGTTGCCAAGATTAGAAAGTCAACTGTATTTTCAATCTCATATGAACACCTTTTTCTAAAACCCAAACACAAAGCCCCATTATTATGAGTGTGCAGCCTTAAGAGGGGAATGGCCACATTCTGAACAAGCACCACACTCCTGCCGGCCACTCAGTTAAGCTGCCTAAACCTTGGGGCCCACGGGCACGCAGTAACGCAGGAGAGTTACCACGCGCCTTGAGCGTGTGGAGGGGGACTGGGTAACCCACAGGTGCCGAGGGCCTCTGGTGTCTCCCAGAAGGAAAACGGTGCGATGCTACCAGAGCACCAAGGACCCTCGGTTCCAGCAACTGGCCGAGAGAGCCACAGCCGCTCCCTCCTGTCACAGAACGCCCTGAATGAGTGACAGTCAAGACAGATCCAGAGCGGAAGCTGCCATGCCCGGGGGGCTGGGCCTGTGTCAGATGCCAGGAGTCATGGGCACAAAGACGCTCCAAGAGCAGGTGTCAGCAGACAAGCTGAGCAGGGAGGAGCTCTCCAAGGGCCAGGGACAGGCTGGCCAGTCTCAGCACAGCTCCGGCTGAGGAGGCCTCCCTGGCAGGCTCTCAGACAGAGTCAGGAGTGGACTCTACACGGCCTGACGGCCAGGAAACCCAAGCCACAAAATTCCCATCACGTGCCCTGGGGTGGTGGCAAGCAGGGCCCCTCACAAGTCCTCTCAGGAAGTACTCGGCCCTAACCAGGAGATCAGGGAAGCCTCAGATTTGATCAAACACAAGTCCACAAGCAGACACAGGATATAAAGTGAATAAGAAATTGTTTCATGAACAAGAAACAAGAGACAATCAAAAATAGCCAGATCTTGAAGAAATGAAAAAATTTAAAAATAGGAGGAGGGAGAGGCTTCTTCATTACAAAAAAAAGTAAAAAGATTAAAAAAAAAGCAGGCTAATATATGTATTAATGAGGAGGGCATGGCAACCCATTCTAGCATTCTTGCCTGGAGAACCCCCAGACAGAGGGCTCTGGTGGCTGCAGTCCTCTACGGGGTTGCACAGAGCTGGACACAACCGAGCAACTGAACGCAGCGCAGCACGCATGTATTAACAGAGGATACGGAGCTTTAGGAAGTCGCCACTGCGCAGCCACCACTGTGGTAACTGATAAGGCAAAGACCACTGAAGAACGCTGCAGCCCCGGGTGAAAGGACATTCCCGACATCTCAGCGTCACTTCCCAGGAGGGTGTTGCAGAGCGAGCCAGTCCCCTCAAAGAGAACGCGGTGGGGTGCCAGCCTTCCGCTGTGAGGCAGGTTCCAGACGCAATGCCACCTGCGCAGTGCTCTGCCAAAGTGCTGGGTGCTTCTTCAGACAAAATCAGACAACCGCTGTGGGACACTGTACAAAACAACCGTCCTGGGCTTTTCAAAAATGTCACCACGGTAAAAGGAATCAAAAAACGCAGGGAAGGGCGCCTGTTCTAGACAAAGAAACTAAAGAAACTACCGTGAATGCAACGTGAGGCGTGTGATTATAATTCAAATAAGAAGGATAAAAAATGAAAAGAAAATGAAACAAAAAAATAGAAGCACAAAAAACGAAAGAGCCAAGGGCGGAAACGACGTACAGACATCTTAATACGAAGCAGACGTTAGCTGACACTATTAGCAACGTTACATTTCCTGGGTGGATGACAGTATCATGGCAAAGAAGGTCCTGGCACTTACTTTCAAATGGTTCAGAAGTAAAATACAGAAAACACAAATGCCACCAAATATTTACCATTAGTTACCTATGAGTAGGGTACAGAGGGGTTCATCAAACTGTTCTTTCCACTCTTTTGTAGATTTCCAATGTTGCAAAATGAAAAATATTCAACGGACTGCATTGAATAGCAGCTTTCTCACAGGCTACAAGGCAGACTGGAAGAGAGGCCTAAAGAAGCTACCCAGAATGCAGCAGGGCCACAGAAACGGAGCACACACGAGAGGTTGCAGTCTCGAGGACAAGCTGAGAGGCCCTGGCCCGGGCGCTTCAGGCTGCAGAGCTCGCAGTGGGGGCCGCTCCACGCTCTGCAGGACGCCCTGCAGGCCCCGTGGCCTCCACCGAGAAGAGGCCAGCAGCACTCGCTGCCCCACCAAGTGCAACGATCGAAAATGGCTCAGGAGAGTGCCAAAGGGCCCCAGAGGGCAACGGTGGTCCAGGCGGAGGACCTCTGCAGGGGAGCGTCAGTCACTGGATTTCAGGAGAGGAAAGAGACCAGACAAAGGTAGCATCTGAGGAAAAAGAGGCTAGCCAGTTCCCAGAACTGATGAGATACATTACACACTCAGATCCATGTCAAGCAGGATAAATGAAATAAATCCACTCTTCGACATACTACAGTGAAGCACCAAACCCAAAATATCCCAAAAACACCCGGAGAGAAAAGACAAAAGCAACACTAGCAGCCGAAAGGCAGGAAACACCGTTGAGAGACACAGCGCTGAGAGAGCACCCGTCAGCTGAGTCACATATCCAAGAAAACTCTCTCTCAAAACAGGGCAATGCAATTAACACAAACCTGACTTTGCCACCAACACACTTCTAGAAGGAACTCCCTAACAATGCAGTTTAGGAAGAAGAAAATGGAAGGAGAGCAAACGTCTAAGATACGAAAAGGAACAGCAAGCAAATAAATGGTAAATACAGTGACGAACCTGGAGAAGGAAGGCAAGCACTCCAGTTTTCTTGCCTGGGAAAGCTCATGCACAGAGGAGCCTGGCGGGCTACAGTCCATGGGGTCTAGGGACTGGGCAACGAACACACACACGGTGATGAGCAGAAAGGAAACTGAAGTTCACGTTTACAGCCCTTTAAAGTTTACTTGTTCACAAATACAGCACTTTTTCCTCAACTTTAAGACATCAATGTAAGATACACTGGCAATTCAATCATATGACTTCCAAATGGTAAAGTCACCATCTTACCCCTACCAGTTTAATAACTCTTCAACAGGGAGGGCTTCAGAAAGGCTAAGGGACCTGCCTGGGGTCTCAGCACCGGGGTGGAACCCCCTTCTTTACAAACTCACTCCCAAGCTTCTCCTCTCCTGCATTAAGTGAGTAAGTGAGTTGCTCAGCTGTGTCCAGCTCTTTGCGACCTCATGGACCATACAGTCCATGGGATTCTCCAGGCCAGAATATTGGAGTGGGTAGCCTTTCCCTTCTCCAGGGGATCTTCCCAACCCAGGGATTGAATCCAGGTCTCCCTCATTGCAGGCAGATTCTTTAACAGCTGAACCCTAAGAGATGCCCAGGAATACTGGAATGGGTAGCCTATCCCTTCTCCAGCGGATCTTCCCAACCCAGGAATCAAACCGGGGTCTCCTGCATTGCAGGTGGATTCTTTACCAGCTGAGCTATGAGGGAAGCATCAAGCGGCCCTCTCAAAGAACAAACAGGCCCAGATGGCGTGTTTCAAGATCCCAGCCAAGCCCCTCACAGATCCCACAGGCTGTTAGGCATCCTGGCCTAGAAGGCCCTTTTCTTTCCTGCAAAGCCAAACCCTCTCCCGGCTCCAAGAGCAAATGTCAAGCCTCAACTCCTCCAGCCGTACCAGCCCGAGTGCCGCCTTCTGCTGCGATGCCAGCTGCGTCTGCGGCCCGGTGGCGCCCTGCAGCTCAACTGGAGGCTCTCCTGCTGCCACGGTCTCCCCTCTGCCCCGAGAGCCTATCAGGCCCTTGGCGATAGAAAGATGAGAACCTTTTTCCCTTCTCCTGCCATCTCTCACAGCTAGCATAGTGTTGCGTCGTCAGCGTGTGGAAAATTGCCTGCTGACCGATTTTCTTTCCCTCCCAAATAAGATGTCATTCCCAAGATTTTATGACGCCCTAGGCCAACAGAAATGTATTTCCAAAGCAAAGGAGACTTGAAAGAGATAAAAGACAAATTACAGACAATGAGACCCCTCTGAGGACTTCATTCTCTTTTCTCTGGAGGTCAGCCAGGATAATCTGAATTTTAGAAGCATGGATTTTAGATACTCAATTGTATTCCTGCACATCAGCTTTAAAAACATACATATAACCAATTCAGCTAAACAAAGACTAGTTAAGACACAAATTCAATTTGGTTTAGACATTAAAATCAACCTCTTGGGCAGATTTTTAAAATGAGAGAAAATGAGTACCTTGCCAGTTCCAGGAGGTCCTGCCAACAGGACAGCTCTTCCAGCCATTTTCTTGCTTTTGATTAATTCTACTATCACACCACATGCCTAGACACCACAATGGAAAGAAACAGTAAATCAATATTAAAATGCTTCACAGGAGGAAAAAGCCCAGTCTCTGGCACACACAATTCACAGACTCATTCACTGACTGCCAGGACACCACAGAGGCTGTTCTAGGTGCTGGAGAACACGAGGGCCGCAGAGCTCCTGCCCTGGTGGAGGAGACGACACAGACCACTAGGAGGAGGCAAGGGCAACAAAAGGGCTGGGGGCAGAGGTTACGCTACAGAGTGAGCTGGGAAGGCCTCTTAGACATTATATTTGATACATGGAACTCCAGGCGGAGCAGAAGTCAGTGTTCCCAGCAATTCAAAATACAGCAATGAGCTTGGCACACCCAAGGGAAAGAAAGGCTGCATGACCCAGAGTTCAGAGAACAAGTGGAAAAGGGAGACGAGGTCGTGGAGGCAGGAGGGGCAGGACTTGGAACAGGACCTGCCAGTCCCCAGTCAAGTCTGGCTTCATTCTGCATGTAATGGGAAACCAGTGAAGAAGTCTCAGCTACATGCCATGTTCTGAAGATTCGTTTTTAAGGATTCCTGATGGCTGCCATATGAAGAACGGAAACGGGAGCCGAGGCACACGCGCCAGGGGCCTCTAGAAACCAGAAATGAAACTGTGTATATCTTCACATGTGCATCTTTCCAGGGAGAGGATTCACAGCTTTCGTTAGATTCTCAAATTAACCCACCAAGTACTAAGAGTCAATGACACACTCTACTAGTTGGCCATCAGTCAACTATCCCAGGATGCTGCAAGCAAGCGCTACATGTGATGTTTAATCTATGGCATCATAAGACCCAAGAACTGCCTTTCAAATCCTAAAGATTAAATTAGTTGTTAGCGTACTGTAAACATTCTGAGTATTAAGCCATTCTGTACAGCATATACACTGTGTATGTATTTATATGTATAATCACATACATCCATATGTGTAGTTGACCCACGAACCCTTGAAGCTGGGATGCGCAATCTCCACGCAGTCAAAAATCAGCACATAACTCTACAGCCAGCCCTGCACATCCGTGACGGCAGCCAAGGGTCCTAACACTTATACACTGAAAGAGACCTGCATGCGGTGGGCTCATGCAGTTCAAACCCATGCTGTTCAAGGGCCCACTGTATACTGACACACATATGAATGTCCATCACAGAAAGTCTATAAACGGGTTGCTGATTGTATGCGTTTTAGAGCATTTCTGGAGCAAGGCTGAGAAAGTCACACTCCCTGAACTCCTGTATCTTGAGACTACACAAGATCCCTTACACGATTCAAAGCGCGCCTCTCTCCGAGGTGCATTCCATTTGTCTCAAGGCAGGTCACAGGTTTTCTCCCTGGACAGCACCTTGCTGACAACGTCTTGTGAACACCTGCTCTTCTCTCTCTTTTCCCCATGGACTGTGGAGACGTATCTTGCTCTCACACTTAGACAGCCCCTCAAAACACAGGTTCACGGAAACCACGTGGACGTGCTCCACCCCATTTCTGGCTCAGCTGGGAGAGCACGGCACACTTTCACAGCCCAGAAGAGATTCTTCAGAGGTCGCATTTTCAGAAAGAAAAAGGAGCCACTGAGGTCCTTCCACAGTGACCTCTGACATCATTCATAACCCTCAGCACTGGAGCTCTGGGCGATTCAAAGAGGAGGAAGACTTTTCAAGCCTTGTCTGTGTGCTCTTATTCACACACCCCCTCTTCCCGTTAATATGCTTCCATTTAGGTTCCTTCTCTCCAGTGAGCTTCTTCCAGTGAATTCCAAGATTTAAAAAGCATGAACTGGAAGGGCCTTTAGAGAGCTGTAACTCTCATTTTTCAGGTGAGCCTATTAAACACCAAGGAGGCTGGTGATGTGACCAGACCCAAACAAGGACCTGGCGGCAGCGGTGGGATGACTAATAAGTCAGCACATAAATTCTGAGTCCCTATCATAACCCAGGTTCTGGATATTTACCACCACCCGGTCTCTATCCTTGGGAAGCTCATATTCAGATGGAGGCACATAGCAGCTGAGTTAACAGCGTGGATTCTGGAGTCAGGCTGCCTTGCCTAGCTCTGCCAAGCACCAGCTGAGTAATCTGAGACCCATAACCTGATCTCTGTGAAACACAGTTTTCTCGTCCAAAAACAGAATTCGTAACACCGAGGCCCGAATGCTATCGGATTTACGGTGAAGTATACTAACGTCTGCGACTGAGCGTAACATGCAAAGGCAGCCTGCTGGAGGGCTAAATGGACAGACAGAAGACAAGCAACGGCGTGAAGTGTCGCTTGTAGAACCCGGGCACACAGGTACACAGCTCTTTCAGTTTTGCCGTACGTCAGAAGAGTGCCATAAAAAAGCAGAGAGGGGCAGTCTAAGGATGGAGGGGACGATAGGACGATGGAAACGGGGCTGCTTAGCACGTGGAGAGGACGCGACTCTGCAGTGACAGCCTCTCAGACAGCTGAGGCTGGATAAAGAGAAGCTAGTCACCTTAATCCTGCCACACTTTCCCCTCTGCAAGCATGGTGTCCAGAATGGAGGCTTCTCTTTGGCCCTTTCTTAGCACAGTTAGGCTAGAGGGCAAGAGTCTTGGCCTGGACTCAGAGCTGCTGAGCCACAGCAGAGGTCCTGGCAACGGGCTGGGGGGCTGCTACACAGACAGCACTGTCTCAGGAGTCAGAAACACAGCGCAAACTCCAGCGTTGCTAAACTGAGTCGCCAGGGGACTGAGTGGACAGGTCTCTCACCCTGAATTTTTTCATCTACGAAAAAAGCAACAATTAAAAAAAAGAAAAAAAAAGAGCCTGAATAGTTCTGTGATAATAATGTAGGAGAAACGACCGGGCACCGCCATCCCTCGGTAGATATGGGCTTTAAGTGGAATGGTCAAAAAGGACTCGGTACCCGTCACCTGCCGAGCCTGGCCACTTGCCGGCTTTAAAATCCCAGGGCCTCGCAATGCGCTCTCAGAAACCCCCCCAGAGCCCGTCCCCAAAGTCTAACACTGCCGTTTGGCGGTTTAAACGTTGTGTCCGAAACGCGCGGTCCGGGAGAGCAGGGTTCCGCGCCGCCCCGCCAGGCCCGCCTCAGCGCCCGCCTCAGCCCCCGGCCCCGCCGCAGCCCCGACCCCGCCGCAGCCCCGGCCCCGCCGCAGCCCCGGCCCCGCCGCAGCCCCGGCCCCGCCGCCCGCCGCCACACCTCACGCGCGTTCTCCTGGCCCACGAGGCCCGAGGCCGCCTGCTTGGCCAGGCCGCTCTCGTCCAGCCCCAGCCCCTTCACATGGCTGTGGGAGGCGATGCGCTGAGTCTTCGTGGTGCTCTTCACCTCCTCGATCTTCATCCTGACAACCGCAGCCCCCGAGCCCGCACAGCCCAGGCAGCGCGCACCCCCTCACCACGAGGCCGTTACCAGGCGGTTGGTCCCGCCTAGGTCGGCGTCCCATTGGCCGCGGCGGGAACGCCTCCGCGCTCCATTGGCTCCTGGCTGCGCCCGTCGCGGCTGCCGGTAGGGCCCGCCCACCAGCTTCCGGCGGTGTCCCACGGTTGGCTTCCCCCCGCGGCCGGCGCTTCCTTCCTGGGTAGGGACTAGCCGGGCGGCGCTGCGGCTCACTAGGGGCGCGCGTCCCGCTCTTCACCGGGCCTTCCGGCCGTGAGCGCGTTCGAACCGATACCGCTCTGCGGAGCTCAAGTTCGACCTCGGTGTCGGAGACGAACAGACAGGTTTAGAACTCAAGCTTCGACCTGCGCCGGCTGAGCAGCTTTCTGACAGCCACTCCTGCCGCCGTCTTCGGGGAGGCCGTGCTCAGCGTCCTCAGGGGGCCTGTCCTCTGCGTCCCCTCGCCTCCGCCTCTCGTTTTACTCGTTTAGGGTAATTCCTAGTCCGGATGAAGATGCGGGCGCAAAGAGGCCCCGCAAGTCACCCAAGAGCGCGCAGCAAGTAATCAGCAGTTGGAATTTCTGCTGAGGACTTAAGGCGCGGCAGCATGTGGGACCCTCATCCCAGCCCTCGGATTGGACGGTCATCCCGCGGCTGCGTCCTGTCCGTTCCATGAAAATGTCAGCGCTGCCTGGAACAGTGTGCTCTTCCCATCCACCCATCCGTTCAATAAACGTTGGTTTGCACCTGCTCTGAGCCGGACACTCCACGATGCAGGCTTAAATACAAAGTCTGCAGCCTTAACAAGCTTAGTCCTTAGTTGGGAAGCTTGCGATGGTGAGGTGTGCAAGCCCTGAGCAGGCCACCTGGAACAGCTGGAGAGCCTAGGAAGGCACCAGGAGGTGATATGGTAATGCCCACACGGAACCCTGATGGCAGGCTAACGTCCTTAGGAGAAGATGGTGCTTTGCCATGTCGCAGGTAAGTGGACTCAGGTCCAGAGAAACGAGGGACTTGCCCAGAGCTCAGGGGAGCCTTTCTGCATCGGGGCTGAGACAGGCCTGAAGCCACATCGTGCTGCAGTGGTTGCTGACTCTCGTCTCTCCTTGCGCTTCTCCGTCATCACCTCTGAGTCTAGGTTTCCAGTTACTTGCATGACTGTCCGGTCAGCGTCAGTCTCTCCCACTAAACTGCAGGCGTTGTGAAAGCGCAGACCTCGTCGTTGCTGTCCGTCATTTTAGCGTCAGTGTCTGGCTCATAGCTAAGGCTTCTGCCCGGTTCTGGAACCCCCCCCCCCCCCGCCCCCCGTTCCCACGGAGTCAGGCAGTTTTGCTGCGTGTATTTTACACACTGGATCTTAACCGGACTTGGTAGTGGTTTCTGTCAGTGAATGGAAACTTTTGTCCCCCACCTCCTCTTCCACCAGAGCGGCTGCATTTTTTTTTCCTGCTTAAAGAAGGGTTCAGAAATCTGATCTGACCCAGCATTCTCTTTTTACAGGTGCGGAAACTGAGGCCCTAAAGGAGGATGGAGTTTGTCCAAAATCACAAATTGAGCAAATGCCTTTCCAGGCCTAGACTGCAGGTCCAGCGTGCAGAGAAACTGGACCTGGCCGCAGAGTCAGGCAGTTCCTTCTGTTTCAGCAGAAGATGATGTAGCAGGCCAGGCTCCAAGGCGCATGAAGGTCGGTGAGGCCACAGCAGTAGACTTGATTATCATGCCTGCCCAGCACCCTTCTTACCTCCTGACCCCCCTCACTCTCATTTTCTGTAGAGAACCACCCTTACCCCTCTGGGCACCACATGGCTTAGATGGGTTGGCCCTCCCTCAGCTTCGTTTCCGGGATGGACACGGGACCTTGGCCTGGCCGATCGGTGTCCTCTCGTCCCCAGAATAGTGATTGGTTCAGAAATGTTAGCGGACAGTCCAGTGACACTTAGTCCTGCACCTTTACGGGAAATAACAGGAAAGAGCCTTGGTCCTGGGTCTCCGCGTCATCTTTGCCGCTTCATGGGAAGGCTCCGCCTGAGGGTGGAGCCAGCACAGAGGACAGGTCAGCTGGCAGAGACTCCTGAGGCAGTCCTTTACGTCCCCACACCCAGCCAGCTTGCCCCACTTGCAGGGTGAGCAGTGCAGACCCTGGGGCCTAACAGCTTGAGTTAGGATTCCATCCATGGGCCTGTGCAGTGACACAGACAAGGTCCGGGGCGGACGCTGCATCCCAGCTTGTGCTGTGCGGGCCCTGGCCTGCCTGCCGGCTGGCCCACTCTCTCCAACCCCCTGACCCTTGCTCTTCCACCGCCTGTCCCTTGACCCCTCATGTCTTCATCCAGGCCTAATCATCTCAGCCTCTTGGTTTCCAACGCTTCTGCTCCCTCCTTGCTTTGAAGTCTTTCATATCTGACCTTTGAACCCCCAAGTCCAGGTCAAGCCTGCCTCTGCCTTCTCCACACCTTGAGAACACTGCTGAGTATAGAGGGAGGCAGTCACTCAGGGACCCTGTGGAGCCACGCGCCCATCATGTTCTCCAGCCTCAGCTGAGCGCTCAGAGCATATCCTCAACTGAATTTAATAATGGCCCATCAAACAGTGCAGCAGTGGCATGAGGACAGACACAGGCCTACGGAATAAAGTAGAGCATCCAGAAATAAGCCTCAGCATACGAGCAAGGGAGCCAAGACCATTCGCAGGGGAAAGCTGAAACTGTAATTAGGTTTTGGTGACTTTGGGCTTAGCAGAAGGGACTGTACTTGGGGCCTGTTGTGTTGTTTCTTAATTTCCTCCTCCTGACCGGTTCTCAGCCTGAGAGAGGCGATGGAAATTTAAGGCCTTAGCGCTGCTCCCAGCCACCGCTCCGGAGCCCTTGCAGCTTCCCCTGAACCTCTGCGGTGCTCACAGCTCACGACGTCGGGTTTACATTCTTTACCTCAGTAATTCATTCTTTTTCTGACGCTTCCGTCTCAGGGAGATCATTTGCTTGGTGGTTAGTGGCTGCGAACGTGCATTTAAAGCTTTTGAGAGAATACAATGCACTATGGAGATTGTGATGATGATTGTAAGCAATATAATCCCCAGGGTCTGGGGTGCACTTCAGAGCCATGACCCCCAAGATCCAAACCAATCACGCTCAAAGCCAGAGAAAGTCCCTGTTGAAGGAGGCCCCCTTGTAAGCTACCTGGCTTCGTCTCTGGTCTTATATTCCCGCATTCTCACCAGCATTTGGAATGACCTCCCTTTCCGATTGTTGCCAGGCGCACTGGTATACTCGTTATTTCATCTCCAGGTTGATTTCTGGGGACAGAAGGGAAAGATGATTTTGCTGGCACCTTGGAAGTGGTGCAAAGAACACAACCAAATAACGTTGATCCACATAGTGAGAACATTACTGCCTTTTTAACCCTTTTTTTTTTAACCCTTTTTTTCCTTTGGCTGCACAGCTTGGATCGAACCGTGATCCCTGACCAGGGATTAAATCCCGGTTCACCGCAGTAAAAGCCCATGTCCTAACCATTGGCTGGCCAGGGAATTCCTGTGCCTTTTTAATTCTAATTCCGTGAATCTTGGTGGAGTATGACTCTCCGTTTTTAATACTTGCTAGTCTCACTTTCTATTGAGACTTTCGTGGGTCCCAGCTATTTGTGGAAAGTGATAGTGTTTTTCCGTGTATGGGGAAATACTTTTATTTAAGTCAGCCTTAAAGCTGTGTCTGCCTGGATCTTGTGTGAATGGTGAAGGCGGCTCATGCCACTGGGGTTGGAGACAGCTGGCATGAAACGGGGGTCGGCTGGCAGGCTGAGCAAGCCTCCTCTCGTGGCCCTCCTCCCTCTGCCGGGAAGTCGCCCCAGCAGCACCGCCGAGGGCTATCAGGAGAGTTCAGTGAGGTCCTGGCCCCGGGCCTGAGCTGGAAGCGGCGCAGAAAGTGGCATCCGCGCTCGTAATCCAGAGGCCCGGGCTCGCCCCTTTGCCATCTGCCCGCTGCGTGTGCTGCCTTCCGGTCGTCCTGCCCGCCTTTGCCCCGAGGACTCTCCTGGGAATCGCCGTGGAGCCTGAGGCAGAAAGTGGGGCTGGGGCTGGGGTCAGGTCAGCCAGCCTTCTCTGCTGGGGCCTCTCTCCATGCCAGCAGACATGCCCCACTGCGGCGGGGGAACAGCTGAAGCCTGCGGGTCCCCAGGGCTCTGGCTGCACCCCCGTCCCACGGTGTCACGTGGCAGCGGGGTCAGAGGTCAGGGGAGCGTGGTCTGACCGGAGGACAGGCCGTCGGGCTGTTTCTGGTGTACAGTCTTAGCTGTCAGACTGTGATCCTCTGACCAGGTGGGAGGGAATTATGAGCCATTCCCTAACTTAATAAATGTGAAAATAGACTCCACAGTCTAGTTAAATGTCTGTATTCGTTTACTATGTCTGCAGTAACCAATTCCTACAAACGGTGTCATGAGGCAACTCCCACGCGTTCTGTTACAGTTCTGCCCATCAGTGTCCAAAACCGGCCTCACTGGGGTAAATCCAGGTGTGGGCAGGCGGGGTTCCTTTCTGGAGGCTCCGGGGAGCTCCCACAGGCTGGGTTTTCCAGCTTCTGCAGCCTGCCCAGCTCCTGGACTCAGGTCCTGCTCCCACCTGTAAAGACAGTAACGGCCAGCGACGTCTTCTTATTTCTCCGTCTCTGGTTCCTTTCCTCCCTCCTCTCTCCCAGGGCCCACGGGATAATCTGGGATAAGCCTGCCCCCTCAACCTCATCTCAGGATCTTTAACCGAGTCACATCCAGGTCTTGTTACCGTGCAGGCCAACACTGTCACAGGTTCCAAGACGTGGACATCTTTGGAGGTCACTGTTGTGCACGGCCAGCCTCCCCCCGCAGGGGTCCCGTCACAGCCCAGATGATTTCCACAGGTCTTAGTCCGTATCAGAGAGCAGCATACTTTTGTACTGCTTGTCCTGGAAAAAGATTTCCGGTTTTTCTCCAGTTTTGCTAACTTGGGTCACACACTCACTGCCGAACCAGTGGCCATGGCTAGTGAAAGGACCTGAGTCTCAGGTCCATCCCTGGAGCTAGAGTGGGGTCAGCCCCCATGGTGACCCGGAGGAGAAGAGCGTGATGCCTCTGAGGACAGTTGAGGAGGGAGAGGCCGCCGACCCCTGCAGACCTTAAAGAGCTTGTATCCATATAATTCAGGTGGAAGAAATGCGGTGGGAGGCAGGTGGGGCCACGGGGCGTGATTCCAGCTTGGGACCAGCTCTCGCCAGGATGTCAGCTCCCGCCCTGCAGCTCAGGGGGCACTATCAGAGCTGCTCAGCACTGGCAGTGCCATGGAGCACAGTGGTGGCCTGGTGACAACCTGATCCGAGGTCAGCATGGGACACGCCGAGGAAGGTACATGGTTAACACGGTCACTGGCAAGGTGGATAGCCTCAGAGAAGACGGAAATTTCCATTTCACTCCTAAAAGAATCTTTAAAGCCAAAACTCAAATCAAAGAGCAAAGTATAATAACTTCCTCTGGGTAAATTTATAATTAATCCTGGATTAATTGGTCTTAATGAAATTGAATTAATTACTAGCTGTTTGTAAAGAACTTTGAACTACCTTAATACAAAATAGCATTAAAAGAACAGAAAGGGACCCGCATTGCATTAACATTAAGAAATCCCAAATAATCACAGTTCTGCAGGCCGTTCCCTGTCAATCATTTCCCAGGGACTGGGCCCAGCCTTGGAACCCAGCCTGGGACTCAGGAGTTTGTGGCAGAGGACGGTGTCTTTGTGGGCTGGAGGTCTGGCGGTGGCTCCACTCAAGAAACAGTTTGCACGTGCTCTCCTGGGGGCAAGCAAAGATATGCAAGGGTCCTCAGCTCACTGGGACAGGGGCGAGCACCAGAGCACCAGCCTGGTCTAAAGCAAAGTGGCTTCCCTGGGGTAGAAACCAGCAGAGACAAAGGGCAGAGAGGCAGGCATGATGGGACCTGCGTCTTGCTGGCAGCGGCGCTCCAGTTCCTGCAGGGTGTCCCTCGCACGCCTCCGGGCACACCTGCCAAGGCAGAGCTCTGTGCTTCCCTGCTGGTGCCCAGGCACGCTGCCCCCAGGATACAGTCTTAATCTGGCCGACTTTCAGACAACCCAGAGCTGCCATCTCCTTGGCGCTTGTGGAGATGGGGCTGGACTCCCCCACGGGGCTCAGGCCCCACCCCGAGGCCCACTGCTGGGGAAGGAGTGGCGTGTGAGCCGGCTGCGGTGGGACTGGAGACAGGAGCACCTGGCCTAAAGCCGCAGCCCTGCGGCCGGTGAGCGTTTGGGTGTAAGTCCGGCCAGGTCATGGCTGCAGCCCACAGCCCCAGGCATCAGGGGTTCACCAGGCAAATGTTCCTGGAATTTCATACAGAAACACCCTGGACAGGCGGGGCTGTCCCCGCTTGGCTGAAGCTGAGCAGCGGCAGCCCGTCCGTGCAGGGCCCCTCTGGGCGCTGCAAACGCTGCCGATCTCTCCCAAGAGCCACCCGCCGGGCCCAGGCAGGCATTTGGAAGTGAGGTCCGAGCCGCTGACCGTGGGCCACCCCTTTCCTGTGGGCGGCACTGCCAGAGCGTGAGCGCCGCGGGCCCGGCCCGGGACGTGCGCGGACACACGGCGTTGGCTCCCCGTCCGGCGCCCCGGCGGCCCCGGCTCCCCGGCGCCGCGGCGGGCGGGCCGGGGCCGGAAGCTTCGGCGGCGGAACGCGCGAGCCGGGCGCGGGCGGCGGCCGGGCCGGCTTAGCGGCAGGACCGGCGGCGGCATGGCGGGCCGGCGGGTGAACGTGAACGTGGGCGTCCTGGGCCACATCGACAGCGGCAAGACGGCGCTGGCGCGCGCGCTCAGCACCACGGCCTCCACCGCCGCCTTCGACAAGCAGCCGCAGAGCCGCGAGCGCGGCATCACGCTCGACCTGGGCTTCTCGTGCTTCTCCGTGCCGCTGCCCGCGCACCTGCGGCCGGCGCCGGGGGCGGAGCGCGAGCCCGGGCCCGAGCCGCGGCTGCAGGTCACGCTGGTCGACTGCCCGGGGCACGCGTCCCTCATCCGGACCATCATCGGCGGTGAGCCGCGGGGGCCGCGCGCCGGGGGCGGGCGGGGAGCCGGCGGGGCCGCGCGCCGGGGGCGGGAGGGGCCGCCCCGGCGACGCCGAGCGCGGCGGGCCTCTTTGCCGCGTGTGCGCGTGGCACGCTCGCCCCCTCGCTCGCAGCACAGGCTGGGGAAGCTCAGAGACCCGCACGGGGCCCGGAGCGCGTCCGCTCGCCGTCCCCTGGGCCCCGTCGCGCGCTCCCGCGCCGTTTCCGGGCTCCACGTGGAGACGGGGCGCCTGTGTCTGCGTCTCCTCCTCCTCTTCTTGTCCTTCGTTTTCCGTTTTTGCAAACAAGCTGGTGACACCGCAGGCACCGTTTCACTGGACGCTCCAAGCTGCCGCCCCTGTAGTAAAGCAGCACCCGCTCCAGTGTTCCTGCCTGGAGAATCCCGCGGACAGAGGAACCTGGTGGGCTACAGTCCGTGGGGTCTCAAAGAGTCGGACATGACTGAGCAACTAGGCACACACCCACCACAACACATCATTGTTTTTCAACATCCCACGTGGAAATCCGTTGCGCACTGGCGCCAACATTTTCTTAACGTCTTAATGATGGACGTTTGTGTCCTTTACCATTTTTGCTCACGATGCTTCTTCAGCGAGTTTTCTAGAACAGACGTCTTTGGTGGGTGTGCTTGTGTGTCGGTAAGGAGAGCCCCTAGAACAGTCATGCCTGGGCAGAGGGTCTTGGTGGGTACTTCTCAGATGCCCTCCTGTGATGCACCGTTTCATTAATTTTAACAGTACTCGAAGTACACGAGCACATTCTACTCTTGAAAAAACAGAACATCACAGACCAGGTAGAAGGCCCCTACTTACCCCTCCCATCCCTGCAGAGGAAGTTGCTAGAGTACCTCTGGGGAGTTACCTTTTCACACCCATTTCAGTGCACTGGACTCCACGGACAGGGCTTTAAAACACGTCCCTTTTATATAGAAAGACAGTGCTTTAACGCAAGCACATGGCACAAAGGGTGTGTAGCTCAGAGACTCTCCTTCTCACTGTGGACCAGGACCCTGGTATCGCCCACCTGTCTTCTCCTCCTGTTCCTTCTGACGGCACTCCCTGGGCCCACTGGCACATGTGGGAGCGAGGATTGTTCAGATGGTTCCATTGGCCTGCTGGTGGATGGCCTCACTGGGCGTACGGGGCCCAGGCTGTGTGATGAGTGTCCAATACTTCCACCTTGTTGCCTCCCGACTGGTCCATGCTGCAGGCAGTCTGAGAGTTTCCTGTTTTCCGGAGAGGAAACGGAAGCACTTCTTACCAGTGTTAATGCAAGACCTGAGCACATGGAGGCGATGGGCCCCAGGCTGCTGCTCTTCTTCCTTCAATAGATCAGATGCCCGCCTTCCCCTCGGGGAAGTAGAAAAAAGTGGCTTTTTCTTTTGAGTGGAAGGGAACGGTGTTCGAGGGTCTGCCAGCCTGTGGCTACAAACTGGTGTCTGTGCAGCAGTGCTGAGTGAAGGGGCGTGTTGGGGGAGTGTGGCCCCAGCTCTCCGCTGAGGACGCTGGAGTTCCCCGGACAGGGATGGGAAGCTGCTCGGCTGCCCGTGACCTGGGTCTGTGAATCCCCGCGTCATCCTCATGGCCCAGAGGCTTCGCACGTCTTGGTCTTCTTGAGACGGCTCCGGAGGCTGAGTCCTGGCTTCTGTCCCCGGACTCCTGCGTCCTGGACCTTGTCCTTCCTCCCTGCCCTCTCCTCCTCCCTCTGCTCATCCGTCACTGGAGGGATGGATGGTCATCAGATCAGGTCCGCTCTCAGCCTCGAGACTGCCCTGAGGTTGCTCGTTGCCCTCGTGGGAACCGCGGTCTGGCCTCTGCCCGCCGCGAGCCTCGTCCCTGTCTCCCGCCCTCCCGACACACTGGCCTGCTCCTTGTTGGACGGGCCCGTCTTGCATCTGCTGTTCCCTCCTCTCGGACCATCTGACGCCTCCTTACTGAAGTCTCAGCTTGAGTGTCCCCTCCTCAGATAGGCCCCCTCAGACCTGCTAGCCTGGAGCCCCTGGCTCTCTGTGCGCCTCCTTCCTCACGTCCCGTTGTTGCCTGCTAGCCCTGCGTGCCGTCTGATGCGCTTCTGGTGCTTGCTTGTCGAGGCCTCTGTCCTCCCTGGGAGCGAGCGGGAGTAGCGTCTGTCTCACCAGTGTGTTCTCGGTGCCATGACCAGAGCCAGGCCTGTGGGAGGCACCCGGTGAATGAAGCCACGTGCCAGCCCCGAGGCTGCCAGGGACGGTGACAAGTCACCAGCAGGGTGTCCTCCCCCTGCGGACTGACAGCGGAGCAGAGAGTGAGCAGAACACAGGTCAGAGGGTCAGAGCTCGTTCCAAGCCGTACTGACCAGTCCCCGGAGCACTGGCACTCTCAGTGTGAGTGGACAGGGTTCCCGTCCGCCCTGGCCCCTGCGATGGTGTTTCTGGGCGGTATTTTCCTCTGATCCATTTTAGAGTATAAATCTTTCAGAGTTAGAACTTCGGCAAGATTCAGTGATGGGGCTTGAGTCGGGGAGAGGGACTTGGACCCATCCTCGCTCTTGCCCTGGCAGGAAGGAGGAGGTCTGACAGATGCTGGCGGCTGGGCTCGGCCATCTGTAGTCGTCTGTGGCTGCAGGATTAACAGTGCGGTGTCTCCCTGTCTCCTGTGCCTGTGGGTAATGAACGGCCACTGTGTGCCCAACCATCGCCCTGATCGCCGGCCCCCCGTGCCCCTGCTTCAGCGGTGATTCCGCCAGGCTTGCCCCGCTCTGGGCCTGCCTGGCCAGAGCTACTGAGCTGTCAGAGCCTTACGCGTGCGGCTGGGGTTCCTGGCCTTGGAGGGCAGTGGGCAGCCCCCGGGAGCCTGTCTCTGCAGCCCGGGGCGGGGAGCATTCTTTATGACGCTTAAGCTTCCTCCGTTCTCTGGTTTTCCACGTCTCCGAGCTCACGGGACAGCATGGAGCCGCGCGGTGCCTTCAGCTGCTCTCTCCAGGAGTACTCCTGCAGCCTGTCTGCGACGCTCTCTCTGGACCCACGAGAAGGCTCGTGTGCGGATGACCGTGCATTTTCCCCAGGTTTTGACTCTGCTCGTTGGCTGTCTGCATTTAGCGCCGAGCGGGCTGCGTGGCCCAAGCAGAGGTACCACACGGAGGGCCTGGCCACTCCAGGAGTTCAGGTGTTCCCCTCATGTGAAACCAACCAAACAGAAAGACACTTCTTGTTTTCTCCACCCTAATCTTTCAGTGGGTCTGCCTAGAAACTCGCCGTGCTGAGTCGCGGCATCTCGCGCTTGTCCTCGAACGCCGAGGCGTGTTCAAGGCGGTGATGAGAGTGGAGGCGCTTCCTCGGCTCTAGCTCCTTTGGCTCCTGGAATCCGTTGGCTTTCGTCCCCTGCTCCTCGGTGCCAGGTGGGACCCCTTCTTCCAAGCCCAGAGCCCTCGACGTCTCTAGGAGACCCAAGTCAAGCTCCACCTGCAGCAGCAGCCGCTGGCCAGCGGGTGACTTTGCTGGGTTTTGGGTGACAGTGTGGGAGCCGTATAACGTCAGAGACGCGGCCTCGAGTTTAAATGAATGCAGAATATTTGAGCAGGAACCAACCGGGAAGAAAAATGGAAGCAGGTAGCCATACCTCATTCTGCTGGGGCACATTTTTCTTCTCATGGGGCTTGCCCTTGAGAACAAAACATATCAAATGTTAAATCAAAGACTATTTTCTAGTCGTGCCAGGAATAGAAAATAACGCAGGCCTGCTTTGGCGAGGTGAATGTTTTGCTGGAAGGTTATGATCAAAGTCAAGAGGAAACCATAGCCACAGCTTTTGGTAAAGCTGTGATCATTTAAAATTAGTTGCTTTTAAACTTCTCACTTAGCCTCAGATTTACTCCATCCAGGTTGGAATAAGATTTGGGCAGGCGTCCCAGGAGCCGACCAGTCAGTTAAGGCCTGAGACCTGTTCCTGCACGCTGGTCCTTGCATTGGCTGGTCCTGGGCCAGGCTGGGCCTGAGGCTCCCTCTGACCAGCAGGCCTTTGAGGCCATGCTGTGGGAGGTGATGGGGAGAACAGTCTCTGGAGCTCTGGGGACCCAAGAGGG
The DNA here is from genome assembly GCF_042477335.2 of Ovis canadensis. Classification (NCBI taxonomy): domain Eukaryota; kingdom Metazoa; phylum Chordata; class Mammalia; order Artiodactyla; family Bovidae; genus Ovis; species Ovis canadensis. The sequence continues at coordinate 73,981,724 of NC_091263.1, read as the reverse complement.
CCGAGAGGCCTTCCACCTGCTGTTCCCGCGAGCCTGGAGGCCTCCGGGTGGCTCTTGGGCCAAGCAGCATGGACCGTCAAGGCTGTTTTGTTAAACATTTGTTCTGAGATGTAATTCACATCCCATAAAATCTGCCCGCTTCAGATGCATATTTAAGCATCTTCAGCCTGTTCCCAGAGCTGTGTAGTCAGTGCCACAGCCTGAGCTGCCTCAGTGTGAGAAGATCCACACAGCCATAGGGGTCCCCACCCGCTCCCCGACCCAGGCCGAGCCACGGCGGTCCCCACGCGCTCCCCGACCCAGGCCGAACCACGGCAGTCCACACCCTGCTCCCCGACCCAGGCCGAGCCACGGCGGTCCCCATCCCCTCCCCGACCCAGGCCGAGCCACGGCGGTCCCCACCCCCTCCCCGACCCAGGCCTGGAAGCCTCTCGCCTGCTCAGCGTCTCTGTCCGTGTGCCCGTTCTGGAGTTCCGTACAAATGGAATCACACGTGACGTGGCCTTTAGCGTCTGGCTTCTTCCGCCAAGCGTGTTGCTCCCGGGGCTCATCCATGTTAGAGTGTGTGGGATACTTCATTCCCTTTTAAAAATCCATTTTTGTTTTTAATTGTGGTAAGACACGTTTTACATAAAATGTACCGTCGTAACCCTTTTTAAGTCTGCAGTTCAGTAGCCTCCATCTCCAGAGCTCGCTCTTCTTACCAAAGCAAAGCTGTGCTTGTTAAACCTGCACCCCCCTCCTCTTTATGGCTGAGTAGGAGAATCCCAGGGATGGGGGAGCCTGGTAGGCTGCCGTCTATGGGATCGCACAGAGTCGGACACGACCGAAGCGACTTAGCAGCAGCAGCAGTGCCCATTATACAGATAGATCGCCTTTAAAAACCCAGTCATCAGCTGAAGGACATTTGGGCTGTTTTCACTTCTGGACGATGATGAGAAACTCCACTGTGGACGTATGCTTTCACTCTCTTGGGTCTGCGCGCAGGAGTGGAGTCGCTGGGTCAGAGGGCATCTCTGTCTGCTTCTCGAGGAGCTGCCGCCGGCCCCCCGCAGCAGCTGCTCCGCTCTGCTTTCCCACCAGCAGCGGGTGCGTGTCTGGCTGCTCCACGGCCCCGCCAGCACGCGTGACCACCTGGCTTTTGGACCGTCGTCGTCGTCCTGGTGGGCGTGAGCTGATAGCTCACCGACACCTAAACTTGCATTTCTGGGATGTTTTCTCGCTTCATTTGTACGTTTTCTCTGGAGAGCTGTGTATCCAGATCCTGAGCCCTTTTTTCAGATGGCTCATTTGGCTTTTGTTATTGAGTTGTAAGAGTCTTTATGTATTGTGGATGCCAATCCTTTATTAGGTATCTGATTGGCAAATATTTTCTCCCCTTCTCTGGATTGTCTTTACTCAGTAATATTTGAGGTAAACAAATAAGTGAGTTGAATTAAGTGGACGTAGTTTGAGAGGATTATGTGTGCCCGACATTATTCAGGTGGTGAGGGGTAAGGGGTGTCTGGAAGTGCCATTTGCGAGTTTTTGGAAGGCCCTTAGGCACCACCACCCCCGCCCTCCTCCTGGACTCCCCCCACCCTCCAGTCCTCCTCCTGGACCTGCCCGCCCAGTCCTTAGCGCCGGCAGGAGGAGGCTCCTCCCGCCTGTCCACCCTGTGGAGGGTCTCGCCCCACACTGGGGTATGTTTTGATAGCCCCTGTGTTAAAGTATTTTTTCATAAAAATTCATTGCCAGCATGTCAAAATCAGGAGCTTTCATGTAACAGCCCAGAGGTCCACCGCCTCAGGTGTGAGTGAGTGTACGCTCGAGCGCAGAGTCCACGGGGCCGGAGCTCTGGAGCCTGGGGCGCCTCCTGTCAGGGGAAGCCTGGGGAGGTGCCGCAGAACGGGCACGGCGCCCGGGAGCATCTCCCGTCCAGAGCGTGCTCTTCCGGCCCCGATCGATCCCTCACCGCGTCCTGCAAACCGGCCCCAAGGCGGGGGTTTCCCTCCACACTGAGGGTCGCCCGCGAAAGGAGGCTGCGTGCTGCTCGGGGAGTGGCTCCAGGCTGTGTGCAGGGCCTCAGCCCACACTGCTCTGGGGGGAGCCCGGCTCCTGAGCAGCAGTTTGTAGTAAGTCAGTTTGTCAAAAGCACAGACTTGTGCCTCCATTCTCCCTGGGTTATTGGAGTTCTGTGTGTTGTTAATTGGGTCTTTAATTAGGCTCCTGCTGCTTTGAAGTGGCCGAGGCTGCTGGGGAGGGGGGAACCTAGTTGATGTGGTGATCCTCTCTTGGCAGGAGAAGAAACAAGTTTTGCTGTAGAGAGAGAAGTTGAGTTTCCCTCTGCCGTATCTCTCGTGCTAGGATGATGCCTCTGTGTCTCGGGGCTTCAAGGAGACCGATCGCCTCCTTCGTCTCTAACCTACTTCCCGAGGACGTCTATTTGCTGGCACGCACAGGTGCTACCTGCAGATAAGCCTGACTGTTCCCTTTTAGAGTTAGTACTGGGAAATGCCGGCGCTGACCTGCTGGGCCCCCTGGACGCGGGGCCCCATCCTTTGCCCCTTGGGGTCACCCGGAGGCGTAAAGCTCCTGGAATGGGGGACTCGGCCTCTGTCCCCTGATGTCGGGATGAAGGCTGTCCGGCTCCCGGCTGTGCGGCAGGGTGGCGCTTGCTCTGCTGGGGCCACTTCCAGGTGAACTGCAGAGCCCCTGCCCTGGGCACCCGAGACCCTCCCATGTGTGACCCCGGTGTTCCCTGCTCTCCAAAATACAGTCTGTTTGGAGGAGGTCCTCAGAGCTGCTGCCCCAGAGGAAGACGACTTTCCGTAAATGGCGCTGCTTTCCCCAAGCGCCTCTGGGGTCCACAGGCGGGCAGAGCACAGGGGGCCGGGAGGATGCTGGGGGCCCCAGCGGCGTGGGCTGGGCGGGGAGGGCATGCAGGGGCGTGTTTGGAGAGCCGGTACCGGGAGTGCCCAGCACCGCCAGCAGGCCGCTCAGGGATGCCGGCGTGTCCCCTCGCAGCGCAGTGCAGACAGCCAGGAGCCGCAGGCGGCTGCGGCCTCCCTGTGCGCCAGAGCGCAGGGGCCCCTCCACGCCGAGCAGCGCCCGCTTCTCCACCGCCGGGCGGGGCGCCCTCGTGACCGCCGCCGCCCTCCCGCTCCTCCCCCGCACGCCCAGCAGCGCGGCCCCTGCCCGCTGCCCAGCGCGGCCGCTCCGGGACAGGCCCCCGGCCGCCCCGCGCTCGGCGAGCACCGCCTGCGGCGTCTCGGGCCCCAGCCCCTCTGGCAGCCGCCCTTCCCGCCCGAGCGGAGGACTCTGAGCGGCTGATACGCCTATTTTATTTCGCTGCCGGAAAGGTTTCCGTTTTCTCTCCGGTGGTGTAAAGGCCGGGCTCGGCACTAGGCTGACGGCCCCTCCTGGGGGGCCGGGTGCCTTGCCTCCCAGCACCCCGGGCCTGACGAGCTGCCTGCCCGGCTCTGCACGCAGAGGCCGGGGTCCCCCTGGCTCGGCCCCGTCCCCGGGAGCCCCCCCGTCGCCACGCCGGCCGTGGGGAGGGCCTGACCCGCGCGCTGGGCCCCAGCCCCCGCGTTCCGCCCGGGTGGTCAGCGCGCGCCGCGCCGGGGCCTCCAGGGCGGGGGTCCCGCCGGCACCGGCTCCAGGACCAAGGGCAGGGCCTCCGCGCAGGCGCAGAGCGGGGCGCGCGCGGGCCGGCCCTCCGCCCGCGGCCCGCGCCCTGCCCCCCGCGGGGCCGGGAGCCCTCGGCCACACAGGGTTCATGCGCAGCAGACCTGCCTGGAGGTCAGACGAGTTAATCTTCCAGTGGAAATTCAATCCTCATATTTCACTTTCAGGCCACTTTGCGTAGCAAAGTAGTTTAACTCGGAGCAGATTTCTGCTGTGCTGATGGTTAATTTCATGGCCCGCAGAGGGTCAGCACGCCGGGGCCGGGGCCGCGGCGACCCCGTGCAGCTCGCCGCACACGGCGAGGGCCCGCAGCCTGTTGTCTTAGGGAGGCCATCTCAGGCATCCTTCAGCACGGCGCCCTGGAGTTAACAGGGTGACCTTTTCAAGAACATTTTTAAAAGCTACAACACAGATCCCTCCCACACCGTATATTTTCCTTTCTCCACGCAGTTCAAAGGGGCCGGGTTGTCTCATAGGTTTTTCCCTGGCGATCTTCAGCTTGACCCCGGTTGTTTAAATCTGCCGGAGGAAATTTGAACAAACTTGTACTTTGGTAATTCTTCTGCCTCTGTGAACCTTTAACCTTAAGGGTTCTTGGAGAGCCTGGGGCTTCATTGTCACCAGCCGTCCCTGCTGGGGCTCTCAAAGGCCATTGTCTGGCGTGTCTGTTTCCACTTTGCTACTGGAGTTCTCTGGAGGAAGGGTATTAATTCAGACCTGATCTGCAACAGGACGAGGACTTCTGAACTTGCCCCCGAGCTCGGGACGGGGAAATGAACATAATGTGAGCCTGTGGGCCCCGTGGGGTCCCGCAGTAGCTGTGGAGGTGGGGGCCTCCGGGGCGGGCCGGCGTGGTGGCCTCCCGCGGTGACCCACCTAGGCCAGCTCTTGTCGGCAGCAGGACCAAAAGCAGTTCCTGCCCCTGGTGGTCCAGCCTGGGGCCCGAGTTCTCCCCAGTGACCTTCCTGGAGCAGCAGGTCCTCAGGAACCCAGGAGGCTGGATGTGAGCCGGGACCCTACACCCTGGCAGGGCTGTGACTGCACCCTCCTGGGGAGAGGGGCTGGGCTGGACGCGGGGCCAGGTCTCCATCGGGTTCTCCCCGTGCTCCCCACAGGAGGGCCCCGAGACCCCGGGAGGTGTGCTGCCTCGGTCATGTTGGGGGCCCCGGCATTTGAGGCGGACTCTGCCCACCAGTCCTGACGGCTCCTGCGTCCTGGCAGCTGCTCTTTGCAGGAGACTGGGGGCTGCTGGACCCCCAGCCCGCCCCCACGGCTTTCTTTCTCTCCTCCCGGGGCTCCTAGTGCCCTGAGGATCTGGCCAGCCGACCTGATTCCTTATGGTCAGACTTTGAGGAAGGAAAGGCGGCTGAGGCGTTCAGTCATTCATTCACTCTGCAAACCCTGAGCCACACACGCACGCTCGGAGCGGGGTTTGCCTGGGTGAGCGGGGCAGAGTGGAGCCCCGTGTCCGCTGTGGGGGCAGTGCTGTGTGTTGTGAGTGTGCGGGGAGGGGAGGAGTGAGCCAGGCACGTGGCGATGGAGCAGTAGGCATGCGGGTCCTGAGGCCGCCCTGCGTGTCAGAGGCCGATCTGGCTGACTCTCAGAGCCAGTGTCCACAACAGGAAGCTGCTGTGGGCTGGCCGGTCTGGACAGATGAGACTGTCTGGAGCCTGTGTTCCTCCCAGGTTTGCCAGAGGACGAGGCAGTGCGTGTCCTGTGGTCCTGATCACAGGCCAGAGGCCAGGAGGGGGCCCGCCAGCGGCATGCACCAAGTCCTGCGTCTGGCCCTGGACCCCCTTTTCTTCCCGGGGGGAGGGCAGGACCACGGGGAGACAGGAAGCGGCAGGCACTCCTGGCTCACCTGAGCTGGACAGCAGCCAGGATGCCAGGACTGTAGTCGGCCGTTGACGCTGAACTGCCGAGCCAAGCGCTGGGTATCGCGCGCAGGGACTGAGGAGCTGAGGCCGCCGGCACCCCTGTGCTTCCCGCTGGGTGCCGCTGGGCTGAAGGGGGTGCTGGGGGCAGACTTGGTACTTACTGTGTGCTTTCTTCCGCCAGAGTGGGCTCCCTGGTGGCTCAGCTGCTGAAGAATCCACCTGCAACCCAGGAGACCTGGGTTCAGTCCCTGGGCTGGGAAGATCCTCTGGAGAAGGGAAAAGCTACCCACTCCAGTATTCTGGCCTGGAAAATCATAGTCCATGGGGTCACAAAGAGTCTGACACGACTGAGCGACTTTCACTTTCTTTTTCACTTTCCCCCAAAATGAGTTTGGCGTGAGGGTTGGCCCATCGTGTTGTGCCTGGAAGGGTGCGTGTGGGCGCAGCATCCGGGTGGCCTGTGGTGCTGAGCACACCTGGAGACTGCCGGAGAAGCCCAGGGCTCTGGGCGTGGGCTCCCGCCGGCAGGCCGGCTCCCGCAGGGCTGGACCTTGGCCTCTGCTCCCGTCGGGCCCTGTGCTGAGGGTCAGTGGCTTACACCCCGTGAGGCTCTCTGAGATGCCGGGGTGGCCTTCTGGGCACGGAGCCTGGGCCCCAGGGTGCAGGTCATGCTGCAGGCCGGGGCCCATCAGGAAGAAGAGCCCTGATTGAGCTCTGGGGGCGCCTCCGAGAAGCAGCACCTGGGGCCCCCCCACCTGTTGATTTCTCCCCCTGGAATCAAGTGGAATATTTTCCTGGCAGATATTTCCTAGATAAAAAGAAGTACTATACACTTGTTTTGCAGATTCAGTATTGTTTCTAAAAGTTCTTAAAGTAGATAAGACCTGCCGTGGAGACCAATGAAGCTTCTCTTCGAGGAGCGACTCTTCTAGGAAAGATAAGAGGCAGTTGTTTTGGGTCGGTTTCGTCAGCCGAATCTCCCCGTCTTCCTCTTACCTTGCCGTCTGTCCCGGCAGGGGGCACTGGAGGAAGCTCCCTGGTAACACACGTGTATCACCCTTTCCTGACCGCGTCCGGGCCGCGGAGAGGCCGCGCTGGGTGGCGGCGTCCCCGTCTCCCTGCCGACTCGGGCCTGTTCGGGCACAAGAGGGCAGTGTTTGCTCGTGGTCCTGGGTGGACACATCCCTGTGGGGTAACAGGTCAGCGGAGTTAGAATGACCTCGGGCTTTTCCAAGACAAAATAAACTGAAAGCCGCAGCCAGGGTGGCTTCCCATGTATGCCTTTAAGCGCTGACCCCTCCAGAAAATAGCTGCTTGCTGTCTTTTTTTTTTTTTTCCTTAAAAAGAAAAATATTGTTTCTTTGAACGTTTATTTTTCATTTTTTTTTAATCAATGGAAATATGGTTTGCAGCCTTGTACGTACAATGGCAGAGGTTAAAGACTGTTGCGAAAGCAAAACAACCGCCTTCCAATTAAAAGCCATCTGGGAGGGTTTCTGTTTGAAGCAAGGGGTCAAATGTATATGCCGCCCCTTTCGCATCAGCGTAAAGATTACCGGGCTTAACTTTTAAAGCGTTTGAAGATGTGGGCTCAGGTGCCAGCCCTCGTCACGCGGTATTCCTTTTTTCCTGCAAGTTTGTGGTATTAGCCAAAGCAGGGACTTTCCAGGAGAGAAAAGAGGTGGTCTGCCTGCCTCCCTGGGGTCATAGTTCTGGCTGAACTCAGCCATGTCTGCTCTTGTACAAGGATTTGCCTATTTTCAGCTCCTCCATGGTATTTTCCCGGGGCGGCTTTCAAGGCTGGAGGACATGTCCTGGTGCCCAGCCCTCCTGCTCCCCTGCCCCCCCAGATTCGGGGTCTCACAGCCTCCTTGTTCCCCTCAGCCTGGACATGCAGGTTTCAGGTGCCTCTGGGAGGGGACAGCCAAGCCCCCCGGGGAAGTGGGTGGTGCCCAGGTGTGGCCCGCCGCGGCTCTGGCAGCCCAGTGCGAGGCCACTCCAGTCCCGCCGGCAGCACGCCTGGGCCGCCGGTGGTCACCCCGCTCGCTCGGCGGCTGTTCCAGAGCGTGTGCTGCAGGAGGCTGTGCTGGTGTCTCCCCTCCGCCCCGCCACAGGAAGCCGAGGGCTGGGGGTGCCGGACGTGAGGCCGGCCCCTCTGCGTGGCTGCGGCCGGCCGTGGGGGTCCAGGTGGAGCCTCCGAGAGCCGGCGGGAGGAGAGTTGGGTTCCCAGGCTTGGCCTGTGTGAGTCCCCCGCGTTTCACCTTTTCTAGTCACAGCACCCACCTCCCCAGGTGACTGTGTCCACAGGACAGACGCAGCGTGCATGGTGGGCGTGGGAGCACAGCTGTCCCCTCGGGCCCATCCGTAGATCAGTGGCGTCTGACGAAGAATCTGACTGTGCCCGCCCTGCTGGAGCCTGGGGTGGCCTTCTCGCTTGTAATCTTGTGAAGCCCCTCTTCCGGCTTTTCTTAGCAGGGAGCCTGAGCTCAGGCTTTCAAAAGAGCCTCATGCCATGCTTCTCTAGGAACACAATTTGTGAAAAACGCCGGAACCCTCCACTTCCAGGGGAGGCTGGTTTGTAAGGGGACGGAACGCTGCTTCTGCCTTGGGTCCTGAGCTGGCTTCCATCTTCAGTGCCCGAGGCAGGAGTGGCGAGCAGGGAATGGTACAGACGCTCCTTGGCGGTGATTTCCCGGCAGATTCTTGAGTGCCGTGTGTGCTTCGGGTCACCGTCAGCTCATAACGGAGCAACGCAGAGTGAGAATCCCTGCCGTGGAGACGGGAGCGGCGCCCCGCAGACGTGCGATGGCACAGATAGGGAGCTTTCTGTGAGCGCAGGTTCCCCACGCTATCTGGAAAATTCAGATTGAATAGCCATTCAGAAGTGCTCCCTTTTAAAAGAAGTCCTTCCACGGGCATTGCAGCCCGGGTAAATACCAGTAATTTTTACTTCCCTCACCTTATCGGTGCCCCTGCTGCAATGCTCCTGCACAGCCTATCTGGTCTTTTCAAGTGAACATCAACTGATTAGTGTCAGCTTCCAACCTGAATTATGATCCGCCCTTTAAACCACAGGCTGCTTCCGCACCTCTGCCTCTGGAGCTGATTGCCCACACCCCGCAGTACGGGGAGGCACAGAGGGCAGGGCTGTGTGCCCGCATGAGAGGGCACGGGGCCTGCCTGTGCCTCTCGGGTGGGCGAGGGGCTGCGTGGACCTGGGAACGCAGAGGAGGCTGGGAAAGTCTCCCTACGGCCTGGAGGAGATGCCCGCTGTGGCCTCTGCCCCCCTCCTGGGGTCTGCCCCCACACCTGGGGGCTGCGCTGGGGGCGGCTGCTCTGAGACCTCACAAGCCTGGAGGGCAGAGGACGGAGCCGACGTCCCTGACCAGTTTCCCGCATGTCCTCCTTCTCTGCATCCAGTATGCTCGGCGGCCTTCTCTCCTCCCGTAGTGCCATCAGCTCAGCCCCAGGATGCCCAGGTTTGCAGCCAGTCAGGCTTTCTGGTTTGCAGACACGGTCACTGTGGGTCCTCTGCGTGTCCTCCGGGCGGTCCGCGGCTGACCTCCCCGAGGGGCAGAGACTGCCGGGCAGGGCCCTGAGGCCACCAGGACTGGAAGGGGATTTGGCTCTGGTGCTGGCTTGTTGTGTGACTGGCCGTTTGACTTTTCTGAACCCTTGTCTCTTCACACACTGCAGAAAGGAGTGGTGGCTCATTAATGGGGCTTGCCATTAGGGTTCCCGTGGCAGCCGTGGTACAGTCGGCTCCGACCTGGTGCCCTCCCTGCCAGGGGCGTGCAGACCAGCTCTGAGGGTCCGGCACGGGGCACCCCCCCCCCCGAGGGCTTGTGAGAGTCGAGCACCCCCTTCCCTCAGTGCTTCAGACAGTGGGAGCGAGCTCTGAAATTATGCAAGAGCTATGTTTCAAAGAAGGAAGCGAAATTCTTGCATTTTTTCAGGCAGAGAATGGGAGGGAAAATAGATTCATTGTTTTGCTTGGCGGTTCCACAGGATGCAGGACCTGGCTGCACTCGCCCCCCCCCCCCCCCCCAGTGGCATCGTCGGCTGACTTTCTTTCTCTTTCTCTTTCTCCCTCCCCCCGCTTCCTACCAAACTGCAACAGAGCCCCGCTCTCCCCAGTCGGGCTCAGGCCCTGGCCTGGGACGGAGTCCGCGCTGGGGACGTGCCCGCACTGGGGATGTGCCCGCGCTGGGCTATTTCCTCTCCGGTCTCCTGGTCAGCACACATGTGTGCTTGCGGAGGGGTGACCAGTGCTGGCCCTGGGCTGCTCTTGGGTCTTGCAAAGAGGCTCCCTGTCCTGGGGAGGGTGCCATCCCTTGCGTGCGGCCAGGGCTGGGCGGGGGAGTGGACATGCACAGAAAGCTGGGGGCTGACCGCTGGGTCCTGGGAGCCGGGGGTCACAGGCCAGGCAGAGGGTGGCAGGCGCTGGGGGAGGCTGTCTCGGGGGCCATAAAGTCCAGCGCCCCCTCCCAGTCACACCTTTGCACAGCCCGGGCAGGGGAACAGGGCGCGAGTGGGAATCCCTCGGGGGCAGTGGCTGCTCATAGCCTCAGTTTCCTCGTCTTCAAGATGAGGAGTCACGGCGCGGGCTCTGTGAGGCTCCACAGATAAGCCTTTGCCCTTATCTCAGCGCACGACTCTTGAGACTGACAGAGTTCTCTGCAACCTACGAGGTCTCAGTAAGTGGCGTTAGCTACTAGGACTGCAGCTAAGTATGATATGACGTTTTAATTTTTAAAAGACATTTCATGTAAAAATAAACCATTTGTCAGAAGTCTCCTTGTATCTGGTGGGAAAGAAAGGCCGGTGGATGGCATCTGACATGGCGGGAATGCAAGATTGTCGGTCTACTTTGTCATCGGCCGTAATGTCACTGGGGAGAAGCTGAATTGACCCACGAAGTACAAGTGCTCCGTCATGTGGGTCTGGCTGTAAAACTGTAAGGCAGTTGGAACTGGGAGGAGGAAGGGCCCACGGCAGGAAAGAGGCCCGGAGAGCGGGACGTGGACAGTTGTGAGAAAGCAGTGTGTTCTGTCTGCCAGGAGAGGCCGGGCTGCCGGAGGCCCTCGCTCGTCCTGCCCCTGCGGCATGCGAGCGGACCCAAAATTCGTGATGGGGAACGAGCTGCCTTTAAAGTGACCTGGGCCTCCCCGCGGCAGGAGAAGGACACGGAACTCAGGTCAGCACGCGCGGGAACGCGGAGCAGCTTAGAAAGCGTGAGGTTTCGAGCCTGAGAAGCTGACTTTGAGCCGTTAGCTGTGTGACCTTGGACAGATTCCCCGACTTCCTGGGGCCTGGACTTCCGGTTGGCAGAATAGGAAAGAGTCGTCCTAAGGAGGAGCAGAAACGGAGCTGGTGCGGGGCGAGCGTTCTGTGAACGGTGTTCTTGGGAGCGTTGCTCCCCCGGCGGCAGGCCCCGTCTCTGTGGCCGTGGGCGTGGGCTTCCCTGAAACGCTCTGGTTCCTTCTGTAAGCGAACACCTGGACCATCAGTTCAGTGTCGAGGGAGGCTCGTAGGTGAGTTCACGTGACTCAGCCTTGCTTGGAAAGTTCTTTTCGTTAACTCCTGATTTTAGTACCAAGACAGAAGGCTCTTCAGAGCCTGATGTGCTTGAAACCTGAGCTCAGCCTGTGTGTACACCTGGGGGAAATCCAGGTTTTTCCAAAGCCTGGATGGGGTGCCCTTCTTTCACTTGGGGAAACAGTTTCCCCCCGAGTTTACTGTTTATTTGGGGGACATGTATGTTTCCCAGCATATCAAACATAATACATAATATGGATGTATTTTAAAGTTTTCTAGCTAACAAACATTAACCCTTTATGAGGGTTTTTAAACGGCCTTGCTGATTCTCCGTTTCCCCCAGATTTGCACTTGTGAAATTTCTGGAAGCTCTGTCTGCCTGGCCGGGCAGACCACACCTCCGAGTGGCCCCCGGGCAGCCAGTCTCACTGCAGCAAACTGAGAGCCTGCGCGCCGCCCCTCTGCCGCGGTGCAGGTGGCTGAGGCCACGGGCGGCTGCTACGGTGTAGAGGTTTGTGTCTTGGAGAAGCAGGCTCCAGTTTGTGTTTACAAACAGGAAGGTTGATCTGCGAGGAGGTGGACGAAGCGTCCAGAAGGGACAGGGCACGTGGCAACTCCAGGGCTTGTTTGTAGGCGTCACGCCGTGAGCCGTGCATAGCTGTTCTTGGTGTAGATGGTCAGTGTCCGGGTCTCCAGAGGGGCCGCCCACAGATACGTGGCCCTCGAGAGCGGATTTCAGGCTCGGGAGGGGTCGATGTGTGCCTGGACACCCCGGGCCGAGCAGGGTGCGCCCAGCCCATAGCGCTGAGCCGGGGTTCCCGGGACCCGCACGACTCGGGCCTCCAGGCCTCTCTTACAGAGCGACTGGACTCTGGGGTTGTTTTAAAAGAGAGTCTCTTGGGCAAATGAGAAGTATGAAAACTGTCTTCTTTCCTTCAATGGAAACTTTTAAACATTTTTGCCCCGTGATCTTTTCAGCATATGAAGTGAAGCTGGAAGCAGTCTCCATAAGTAACTTATATTTGGGGGCTGAGAAGCACGGAAAATTCAGCTTCTGAAGATGACTCTTCACCGGAAGTCAGCAGCACCCAGACTGACCGTGCGGCGAACGTTCTCTGAGCCGTGACCGCGGTACCCCAGCTGTATTCAGACTCGAGCTAGCTCAGCGGTGGCGTTTCTGACTGTGGCTGTCTGGAGGTAGCTGCGTCCGGGGGCCGGCGTGTTGGGAGAGGCGGCACACAGACTTCAGTTCAGAGACACACCTTGCTTTCCTGTGAAGCTCATCACTGCAGCTTCCCAGAGTCTTTCCTGAGGAACAGCTGTGATCGCAGAAGCCCAGGACCCGAGCCGAGCGAGACTGGCCTCCCGCTCGTCTACCGTGCGGCTCGCAGACCTCCTTTCTTTACCAGGCCCAGAAACCGCTTCTCAGTGATAGCTCTCCCTTCTTATGCTGAATCTCCCAACCCCTGCTGTTGTTACTGGAATTGTTATTTTCCTGGAAAAACTCTTGCTGAACCAGCATGAGTCTCCGCGAGAGAAGAGGCCGCAGGGCATCTTGGCCCAGTGCACGTGAGGCCGCGCCGGGAGTGGGCCTGGGTTTGCAGGCATTTGCACCTCGCGGCCGGGAGGGAGACTTGCTTTCACAGCCTGGAAGGGCAGCCGTGAATCCCAGTTCCGGGGGATGCCAGTGAGCATACCAGCTTGTTCCAGTGGAAGGAAAGGAAGCCCTTGGTCCCGTTTGAGTCTCTGGGATGAATGGGGCCTATTTCTGATTCCGACTTGACGGAGGCAGTCTCTCCGTTTCCCCAAGTGCCGCTTCCCAGGGTGAACAAAACATGTTCTGTGCACAAGAAACGTGAGATGCCGGCGGCACGGGGGAGGAGGGGGAGAGGAAGCTGTTTGCAAAACTACTTAAAATAAATTTGAGGGGTCAAACATGGAACACAGTTGCCAAAGAGAAAGGAAACAACGCCTTAGGTCAGTTCAGCTGAGTAGCTGCGCATTCACATTGGCCGGAGGACTGAGTGTGTCTTGCTAATCAGATACAATCGGCCCAGATAATATTTGTGTATCTGAAGCTCGATCTCATTGCCTGTACGTCAGGGAAATTAACCTAGCGGGGCACGTTTCTGAGTGCGGTGATTTAGACGAACAGACACCGCTCGGAAGAGATGTGGGCTGTGGCCCTCGTCCTCCGAAGTGTTCAGACCGGGGTCTGCAGGGTGCCTGTCAGCCCTGGCCGCGCAGAGGGGCTGGCTGGCGTTAGCACTTCCCTGAGAAGCGATCGGTACTGCTAAATTAAACATGCAGTTATCTTCATGAGGCACTGAATGGAGGTTGCTGTATTATTGAATTTGGCCCACGGTTTAGCCAGTTCAGCAGGGTTTGGGGGTGTCTGAAGCAAATTAATATGCGAGCGCATTTGAGTCAGCAAGGTAGGAGATTACTGTCTTATCAGGACAAAAAAACTCCTTCCCCATGATCCACACTTTTCAGGAGGTAGATAAAACCTGTTGTTTGAGGTTCCCATCTAAGAATGACAACTTCAAATTGCAGATTTTAACCAGTAAAACGCACACGATGGAATAATTGCGTTAAACGGGGAAAAGATTGCTCTCTTATCTGCATGCTGTGTGGCATGGAGGAAGCCTAGGTTTGGGGGGAGGTTGTTGTTTTGGTTTTGCTTATATAGGTCAGGAGAAAACTTCATTTTCTTTGTTGTAAAAAAACTGTGGTGGTCCAAGCACCTGAACTTGCTTCATCCCGTAAGGCCGAGTGTGATTCCGTCTCTGCATCCTCTAACCTGGCCCGGCGCCCTCAGCTGCCGTGGTTTCCGGAGCCTGATGGCCCGCCTGCTTCCCGGATCAGCCCCAGCCCCTGTCCGAGGCAGCCCCTCACACCCGCCTCCCAGCCGGCACGACCTGTTTCTCATGGACACGGAGCCTTGCACACGAGGCTGTGCGGTCCGGGGTCAGGCGTCCCTCACCGTAGTCCCCTGTCTTTAAAACGGGAAAGTGAGGCCTTGCAGAGGGCTGAGGAGGAGCGTGCCTGGGGAGCTGACAGTGCGGGTGGCCCGGCAGCCCCGCCCCAGACCTACGGAGCGGGAGAAGCTGCTGAACTGGGCCAGGAGGGGAGGCCTGTGATGGGGCCGGAGCTGGGGGTGCAGCCGCCGCGGCTCAGGGAGCTGGCAGGTCTGTGCTCCACATCGCAGCCTGATTCTCGAAGGCGGGAGGCCTGGTCCAGCAGGACGCTTCAGTCTCTCAAAGTCGCTTACGACTTTAAAGCAAAATGAAGAGAAGGGCTCCCAGGGTGGCGACAGCCTTCAGTTCTGTGTTTTCTGTGGAGCCCTCCCCTGGGAGCTCCAGCCTGACTGTCTGCCTAACTGGGACCTGATGGAGCCCTCCCCTGGGAGCTCCAGCCTGACCGTCTGCCTAACTGGGACCTGGTGGAGCCCCTCTCCTTCTGGAAGCTCCAGCCTGACCGTCTGCCTAACTGGGACCTGGTGGAAGGTGATTCTCCCCTTTCCAGGGCCTGAGCTCCCCTCAAAGCGTGCAGCCCCAGCCACGTGGGGGCGCTTGGGGACATGGTCCCAGCACTCACGGCCGGCCTGCCACGTCCTTCACGTGGGAGACGCGGGCTGCGTTCCGGGCACACGTGGGTGGTGGCCCCTCCCTGGCACCGGGCCGGAGGGCTCCCTCCGGGCCCTTTCTGCTGCAGATGAAGGGTGCGGTGCTGGCCAGGACCGCGGTCACGTTGCAGCCCCAGCCCTTGCGGTGCGGAGCGCACTCTGCGTCTGCCCGCTTGCCTGCCACCCTCCACCAGGACTCGCGCTCCAGCCGACATTCCTCCCAGCAGACCACGCTTGGCAGACCGTGCGCTTTCTGGGCACTCTGCTGTGTTTTCAGCCATGGTCCTCGGTTCTCAAGGTCCTCCTGCAAGCCTCCAGCCTGATTTCAGATTTAAGGGGGAAAACAGCACACGCACAAAGCAGAGCAAGAGCCGTGATGTAAAATGGAAGTGGGACCTGGCAGCAGCCAGCGAGCTTGTGATCGGGTGGGAAGCGTCTCTCCTCTGACACGTCTGTCTTGGAGGAGTGTGCTGGCCCGGCACGGCCTGTCCCCTGGACCCCAACCCGGCCCGGCGGGGGGTGGGGGGCGGCTCCCTACCCTCAGGAAGGTCCGAGGAGTGAGAGGTGACCGTGAGCACTGCAGGGCTGGCCTGGTCGACTCCTGTGTGGTTTGTTGGTTGAATCTGCGGATGGCGGCTGACGGTCACAAAGCTGCTGCCGAGTCCCTGCTCCACTCCGCGGTCCCCACTGACCCCTGCAAGATTTCGGGGAGGAAAGTTTGTGTTTGCTGTTGGTTTTTAATAAATGAAAAAGAGACGACTCAGAGGGTGCCCCACAGTATACAGTGGGAAAGTGACGGATCCAGAGGTTTTATGAAAGGTGCTCTGTTTTCCTTTAGGCGCCTCACACCGTGGAGGGAAGCACACGGGCCTGGAGGGTGCAGGGGCAGGATGTCCTTTGGCCTCATGTCTGGGAGCTGCCCTGGGGTGACGCTGCTCACTGTCCCACGTGGAATCGGGGTGCCCTCTGCCTCTGTGTGGATGGGTCCCGGGGTGTGGAATCGGGGTGCCCTCTGCCTCTGTGTGTGTGGGTCCTGGGGTGTAGAATTGGGGTGCCCTCTGCCCCTGTGCGCGTGGGTCCTGGGTGTGGAATCGGGGTGCCCTCTGCCTCTGTGTGCGTGAGTCCCGGCGTGTGAAATTGGGGTGTCCTCTGCCCCTATGCGTGTGGGTCCTGGGGTGTGGGATCGGGGTGCCCTCTGCCTCTGTGTGCATGGGTCCCGGGGTGTGGAATCGGGGTGCCCTCTGCCCCTGTGTGCTTGGGTACCGGGGTGTAGAATCAGGGTGTCCTCTGCCTCTGTGTGCGTGGGTCCCGGGGTGTGGAATTGGGGTGCCCTCTGCCTCTGTGTGCGTGGGTCCCGGGGTGTGGAATCGGGGTGCCCTCTGCCTCTGTGCGTGTGGGTCCTGGGGTGTGGAATCGGGGTGCCCTCTGCCCCTGTGCGTGTGGGTCCTGTGGTGTGGAATCAGGGTGCCCTCTGCCTCTGTGTGCGTGGGTCCCGGCTTGTGGAATCAGGGTGCCCTCTGCCCCTGTGCACGTGGGTACCGGGGTATAGAATCAGGGTGCCCTCTGCCTCTGTGTGCATTAGTCCCGGGTTGTGGAATCGGGGTGCCCTCTGCCTCTGTGCGCGTGGGTACCGGGGTGTGGAATCAGGGTGCCCTCTGCCTCTGTGCGCGTGGGTACCGGGGTGTGGAATCAGGGTGCCCTCTGCCTCTGTGCGTGTGGGTCCCCGGGTGTGGAATCGGGGTGCCCTCTGCCCCTGTGCGCGTGGGTACCGGGGACCCATGTGACCTGGGACAGATGCGCTGTCTGCTGCCCCCTGTTTCCACGTCTGTGACCACGCCTGGGGGTTGCTGAGGACCGCATGTATCTCAGCACCCCCGGGGGCGCGGCTCCCAGCAGGCACACTCTCAGCTAGTGGCTGTTGTCTTCTTACCTGGCCAATTCGTAAAACTACTGGAGAGGAATGTGAGCTTCTGACCCCACCCGAAGTCACTTCCTGCCCCGTCGCCCGTGGCGGGGCCGGGGCAGGCAGCGCACACCGAGGCTGCTCGAGGACGCGCTGTCGGGGGTCTCCGTGCCCCGGCCCCTCTCGGGACCTCACGGAAGCAGAGTCCCCCAGGAGCTGTGGACGCAGCCCTCCCGACAGGCCGTCCCCGGGGCTCGTCCGAGCTGCAGTATGTGGCAGCTTCCCTCCTTCCACCGCTGAGTGGTGCTCCGTCGTCCGCATACTCTCCCAGGCCTTCCAGACGTAGACTGAGCGCGTGAGCACGCCCTGCGTGCCAGCTCTCTTGTTCGCAGCCGTCTCTGGAGCTCCGTGCTTCGCTCTGGCGCACGGCTCGCTCTCGCCCGTGTCACTGCCTGGCCTTTGTCAGCGTTGTCGGTGGCGACGGCGTGTTGGGCTGCGCTGAGCACAGGCTGTCTGCTTGCTCACCGCTTGCGGAAGTCGCTGTGTGGGACTCGCCGCGTGTGTCTGGAGCTGGCAGCGTCTCTCGGGGACACTGGGAGCGCGTGGCCTGCTCTGTGCCACTGCCCTCCGAGACGCTTGGCTGCACGGCTGAGCCGCCGCGGCTGTGTGCTGTGCAGGGCGGACCCACCGCTTCCGACACGAATCCCACAGCCTCTAGAAGTTCAAAGTGTCCTTTTGGGAGTTCAGATGTAAGCTGATCTGAACTGATTGAGGCTGTGAATAGCTTTTTGTAAAAGCTATTTATGAACCTCTACTTATAAACTTTTTATTTTCTCCCATTTAGTATGGACAGAGGTAATTTTAACGCCCCATCCCTGCTGCGTCCCTACATGATGAATGGTGTGTTTTTATTTGTGTAGAATTACCTTTCTATGGGTAATTTTTAAAAATGTATTCATAATCTGGTAATTGAAGCACTTAAGTAACTCCTTTTTACTTAATGATACAAGGTGGACATCTTTAATTTGTACTAGAACATTCCTTTGTACAGTAAATATATAGTTTTGAAAACTTTGTATAACAGCTTTATTGAGATTTAATTCGTATACCGTACAATTCAGCCATGTAAAGTATCGATTCAGGGGCGTTTGGCGCGCACAGAATCGTGCGCGTCAGCACCACCGCCGTCAGGACAGCCGCCCCCCAGAAGGAGACCGCGGCCCGGCACCGGCAGCCCACGCCCCTCCCTCTGCCTGCGGCAGCTGCTCAGGGCAGCGTCCTCTGTGCCCCTGGAGGCGCCTCTGCCGGGCGCTCCGTGCAAGCGGAGCCCTGTGCGGTGCGTGGCCCTCTGGGTGCGGCTGTTCGGCTGAGCAGAGTGCTTCGGGGGCTCGTCCAACCTGCGGCAGGAGGCTGGCTCCGTTTCCTTTTGGGCCCAGAGAACATCCCGTAGTCTGAACGGGAAGCGTTCTGTGTGTCCATCATCTGAGGGGCGTCTGACTGATTTTCAGTTTCCGACAGTTACGAGTCACCGTGGACACTCGTGTTCCGGTGTTTGTGTGGACGTGTTTCCATTCTCCTGGGTTTACACCTAGGAGAGGCACCCCTGGGTCAGACTCCGCCCCTGCTTTCTGAGGACCGCCCCCCAGCCGTCAGACTCCGCCCCTGCTTTCTGAGGACCGCCCCCCAGCCGTCAGACTCCGCCCCTGCTTTCTGAGGACCGCCCCCCAGCCATCAGACTCCGCCCCTGCTTTCTGAGGACCGCCCCCCAGCCGTCAGACTCCGCCCCTGCTTTCTGAGGACCGCCCCCCAGCCGTCAGACTCCGCCCCTGCGTTCTGAGGACCGCCCCCCAGCCGTCAGACTCCGCCCCTGCGTTCTGAGGACCGCCCCCCAGCCGTCAGACTCCGCCCCTGCTTTCTGAGGACCGCCCCCCAGCCGTCAGACTCCGCCCCTGCTTTCTGAGGACCGCCCCCCAGCCGTCAGACTCCGCCCCTGCTTTCTGAGGACCGCCCCCCAGCCGTCAGACTCCGCCCCTGCGTTCTGAGGACCGCCCCCCAGCCGTCAGACTCCGCCCCTGCTTTCTGAGGACCGCCCCCCAGCCGTCAGACTCCGCCCCTGCGTTCTGAGGACCGCCCCCCAGCCGTCAGACTCCGCCCCTGCTTTCTGAGGCCCCCGGTGTGCTCTCTGCAGCCGCTGCCCGGCTTTCCCAGTGGCGTGGGGGTCTGGAGCCCACAGCCTCGCCAGCACTGGCGGTCGTCCGGCTCTCTGGCTGCACCTGTCCGAGTGTGTGATGTGCTCTGTCGTCCTGGGGCCGGGGGCTGTGGTGGGGCCGGGAGACTGGGAGGGGGCGCCTGGGGTCGGGAGCAGACGCTGGGCACCGGTGCTGACTTCTGCCTGGGGCCAGGCGGCAGGACCCGGGGTGCAGGAGCAGGGCGGCATGGGGCCCCGAGTCGTGGAGCAGATGAAAGGGGCTCCGATCCACTGTGTTTCACGCCCGTCAGGTGCGGCCCTTGGATTCTGGGCGAGCGGCCGCGAGGCCCTGGGCGGCAGCTTGGCGCAGTGCAGTTGTTGACCCTTTGTACTGGATGGGAGAGTATCTGCCTTGCAGGCCAGGCCGGGGATCAGGTATTTGGAATGCATAGCTAATGCGTTCCACCCGGACCTTTGGCATTATTATTCCACAGAATCACATCTAATTGACGATTTCCAAGCGTCCTTGTACATTTCGCCCGTGGAGCAGGGCGGGCTGCCCGGGAGCCACCCCTCCAGCCTCGCCCACCTGTTGTCACGGCCCCTCTCCTGGGTGTAGAGGAGGGGCTGTCCTGTGGGAGGACAGCCTCCCTACAAGGAGGGCGTCGCAGGGATGCCCTTTCTCTAAAGGAAGGTTTTTCCTCAGGGCTGGCTGGGCTGGGGGTGGGCAGGGGACAGGCGCCGTCCAGGTGGGGCAGGCTGGGGCGGGCAACCGCTCCCAGCCCCGCAGGGCCGCCCACGTGCCTCCCCAGTGCCTCCCCGCGGCAGCCCCTCTGCCGGCCGGCGGCCTCGTCTCCTGTGCCTGCAGGATGGACACGGCCACTCAGGGCTGAGCCTCAGACACCTTCAGGGCTGCGGGGACTGCGGTCCATTCAGCAGCAGTTACTAGAAAGTTGGCTTGGCCCAGCCTTTCTGGGGGCTGGTTGTGGAAAATCTCTCTAGAGCCTTAAATAAATTCTATTTGTGATTTCGTAATTCAGCTTCTAGGAAACATCGACAGGAGCCAGAGCCGTGTGCTCAGAGACGGCCTCGCCTCCCACAGCAGCCGCCGGTGGGCAGCCGAGGCCCCTGTGCCACCCTTCCTGGAAACGGTGTTGACGGAGGGATTTAAAGCAGGAAAACGCCCATTAAGTGTGACATTAAGTGAAGCCACAGGCCCGGCATCCCGCTCCCGCCCGGCGCAGCAGTGCCCGGCCGCGGCCAAGATGCGGGAGGGGCTGCTCCCGGTTGTTTCCCTCCCCGAGTTGTTTCCGCGAATGTCTGTGATGAGCATCCTCAGTCTGTCCGTCCTCCCCACCCGGGTACCTGGACTCAGCCCTGTGCAGGGCCTGCTTGGCAGGGCGGCACCTCGCATGGTCTTTGCTCTGCGTCTGTTGGCGATTTGGGGCTCTTCCTTTAATCTAAACGCATTTTAAGGTTTCGGGGCCAGGCTGTTCTGTGGCTTTTGTTGAGGAAACATGAAGAAAATCTGCCTTCCTCGTATTTGTTTAACTACTAAAGCATTTAAGATATTTTTCCTTCTCTGAGATACCCAAAACACAGCTGACTCGCCATCAAGGTGCGGGGCTGGAAGCTCGCCCACGGTTAGCTGCCTGCAGTGGAGGGGCGGAGTTCACAGAAGCAGCTGCCGCGCGAAAGAGAGCTGAGCCTGGGTCTTGCTGAGCGCCGTTTGGTGACTGCAGAAGGAGCGTCCCAAAGCCCCCCGAGGCGTGGTCGCTGCCAGCTCTGGCGTCTGCGGGGCGGGGGGCCCTCCGTCCTCAGCCGCAGAAGGCGCCTCCCAGGCGGAGCTGCAGGTGCAGGAAGCCGTCCGTTCTCAAAGATGCCCGAACCTTGGCGCTGGCCCTGGAAGCTGGGCTGGGGGCTGGGCAGAGGGCAGAGCCGGGGTCTGCCGCCAGGACTTGCTGTGAGGTGGGGTCCCCACGGTGGCCCGAGAGCCAGACTGGGCTGGGGGGGAGCTCCGGCCTGTCCCTGCAGCAAGAGGTGAAGACTCCCAGCAGGGCCGGGACGCCAGGCCTGCGGAGGCAGCTCTGGCCGGGCTGGACCCGGGTCAGCGGCTGCCTGTGTGGGGCTGGAGAGTGGGCAGCCCGAGCCAGCAGGGAGGCCTCAGAAGGCGCGCCGGTGCCGCTCGGCCGGCTTGTGTGAGGGTCGGTGCCCAGGCAGAAAGATGAGGAAGCAGCCCCTTTACAGGGATTGTCTCAGCCCAAATGGCTCGTGAAGAGAAAGTCCGGCTGGAACGACCCCTCATGATGGACTGCGCGACGGACACCCGCACAGGTGGCCCTGCGCTGCGTCTCCTGGCCCTCCTGCGCGTGTGGGGTCTGTGGAGCAGGAGGCAGTTGCTGGGCTCACGGGATGTGTGGCTGGGGTGTGTGCTCTGATGCGGGAACACAGAGGCCCTTTATACAGTCTCAAATACAAAGCCATTGTTTTCCGACTGTGAAACTAATACAGACCTATTTTAGAAAATTTGGATAATAGGCAGATTATAAGGAAGAAAGTCATCATCTAGTTGACATGGTTGAAATTATAAATTTTATGTACGTTTTTTCTGCGGCTTTTAACACTTCGCCATTGTATTCTAGGCAGTTTTCCCCACACCATTAATCACGTTCTGTGAGCACCGTGGTTTCACGCCCGCAGGCATCCCATCGTGTGAATGGGGGACAGCGGACACGCCTCGGCTCAGAGACAAGTGCTCAGAAGCCCACAGTGACTCCCTGGTCCTGCTCGCTCTGGAGCCTGGGCTCCCCACCTGTGACCTGGGGGCCCAGTCGGTCCGGCGGGCTCCGTGGGACGGGAGCGTCAAGCAGCGGCCGCCCAGCCCCGGCCTCGTGTTGAAGCGCAGCCTCCCCCCTGCTGTGTGCTTCCCTCTCTCGCACCCGCGTGTGCCCTGCGTGTGTGTGGGGGCCGCTGTGCACCCCCTTGGAACCAAGGCAGAAGTGCGCACATGATCAGCCGCCCCCTCCGGCCCTGGCCTCTGGTTCTGTTCCCATGCTCTGGAGCAGCGGTGCCCAGGCTGAGCCCAAACGCCGGGCCGTGCTGGGCTGGGTTACTCCGCGGGGCTCGCGCACAGGCGTGACACCGCAGGGCCACGGGCACGTGTGTGTTCACGCCTCCTGTCCGCACCACCGGGTTCCCTCAGAAGGCAGAACCCGCCTGCGCTCCCAACCCTAAGCAGGGCTCGTGGCGAGCCCTGGGTCCCCGGCCCCCAGGTCCACGTGCCCCCGCCCCTCGCCGTGGCTCTTCCTCCCCGTGGCCACGCTGCCCTCCCCGAGCAGCCTGGGCCCCTCCCCTCCTGGGGACCCTTCCTTCTGGTGGGCAGGCCTCACTGCCGCCAGCCAGTCCCGCCTGCGTGGACGCCCCTCTGCCGAACAATGAGCACATTCAGGCCTGACTCGTGTTTTCAGTTATTAAAAAGCGGAGCCGCCTGTCTCTGCCTGTGACTTTCATCTCCGAGCATTTATTTCCCCGCCCCCCTTCCCTTCGCCTCGTGTCTGCGGGCCCAGCCCCGCTGTCCCCGCGTGCAGGCCTTCTGGACGAGTGCTGGCTCCCCGGCAGCGCCGGTGCCCGTGGCCCTGGGTGGTTTTGTCGGGCTCGGGGCCGCGGCCGGGAGGGCAGTGGTCGTCCTTGCCCGCACGCCCCGGGGCTGCACTCACACTTGCTTCCACACAGCTCTGGAGCCGGCGCCGGGTCCATCCTCTCCCCTCGTCCAGAGCTGGTGGAGCCCTGCCTGCCTTGGGCTAGCTTCATCTTTTTAAAGTTTATGTCTTCTGATGGTCTCTCAGCATTTCCTCCTGGGAATAGTTCTTCTGCTTGAATTATATCTGATAAAAGCTAAGTCCCAAGAAAAGATCTTCAGTGAGAACCTTAGGCCCCCCAAGACAGCCAGAAGCACGGGACCGGGCAGCCGTGCCCTCGGCTTCAGGAAGCTGCTCCCTGGGCAGCAGGGTGGATGCTGACACGGCTGGGCCCTGGCTGTACACGTGGGGACCCTGGGCCGCGGGGCTCTAGCGGAGGAGGGCCTTCCCATGCAGCGCCCTATCCTGCAAGCTGCCTGCCGCCCTCAGGGCCCGTGGGCGCCACGCAGCAGGCTGTCAGCACTTGGTGTCCAGGCTGTGTGCTCTGCTAGAACGCATCTCTGGGCACCACGTGGAATCTCTGAGAGTCTCTGTCTTAGAAGCAGAGACTGAAGGGGAAGTACGTTGTAACAGCTATGCCACCCACCTGGTGGTCGCCCTCTTTGTCGAAGTGATGTGCTAAGTGCCTTACCATCAGGGCGCTGAAGAACGGATGTGCTTGAGCTGAGGTGCTGGAGAAGACTCTTGAGTCCCTTTGACTGCAAGGAGGTCCAACCAGCCCATTCTAAAGGCGATCAGTCCTGGGTGTTCATTGGAAGGACTGATGCTGATGCTGAAGCTGAAACCCCAGTACTTTGGCCACCTGATGCAAAGAACTGGCTCATTGGAAAAGACCCCGATGCTGGGAAAGATTGCAGGTGGGAGGAGAAGGGGACGGCAGAGGATGAGACGGTTGGATGGCAGCACTGACTCAATGGACATGAGTTTGAGTGAACTCCAGGAGCTGGCGATGGACAGAGAGGCCTGGCGTGCTACAGTCCGCGGGTCGCAGAGTTGGGCACGACTGGGTGACTGAGCTGAACTGAACCATCAAGGAAATGAAGGCTGTGTCTAAAGTCCCAGGGCCGCATGTACCCGCTTCTCTGCCCTGGCACGCCAGCTCACACGCCGGGGTCTGCAGACCTGGGGCTGAAAAGCTTAGTCGCCTCTGCCCTGCTCATCCCGGCTTTACCGCACGCCCACTGTGAGCCGGCCTCCAATCCCGTGGCGGGGGACACAGGAGGATGTCCCCTCTCCGAGCACCAACGTGAGCCCTCCTTGGTGGCTGAGCTTTTACCGCTCTGCAGCCACACCTCGGGGGAGACTGTGGGTTGGAACTGTAGCAGCACTGAGCTGTGCAGAAATGAGTGGGCCACAGGCCTCGCAGCCGTGCCACAGAGCTGTGGGGGAGCGGGCCTCTGTCCTGTGTGGCCAGGGCTGCCCCGTGAGGATGCTTCTGGTCACCGGGTGCACGAGGCACCTCAAGGTGGAGCAGAGGTGCTCAGGGACGAGAGACACTCGATGCCGTCCAGGCCTGGGGCAGTTTGCTGTTGATCATTTGGTTACCACTGGTGATCCCAGACTCGAGCTGTTCATAGTGCACCCCGGCCGTCTTAATCTCTGCGCACGACTTTGCTGTTAGTTTTTACTGTTGTTGGGGGCACATTCCTGCCACTGCAGTGGAATCTGCCTGATCAAAGGCCCCAGACCCCAGCACAGGCTGCTCTGGTCTCAGGCGGCCTTTGTCTGCGAGAAGCTTGGCCTGTAAACGTTTTATTAGACCATTAAGTGGCCTGCAGCTCTCCCACGCTCACTAACGCCGGAGAGGGCCGTGCGCACGCGTCTGCTTTTCTGAAACTCTTGCTCTTCCAGAGGCTTTGTTAGCCTTTGACCTGATTTTCTCCGAGTCTCACCCTGTGGATCTGGCTTCACCTGCGTGGCCGGGATGGCCATCTGTAGGGAGGACCTCCCTGGAGTGGGAGGCGTGCTGATGACGTCAGGGGCCAGAGCACCACCAGCCCTCCGGCAGCCCCGTGCCTCCTAAGCACAGCTCTGCTCTTGAGCCTCCTGGCCGTGTGGCACCGGGGGCGGGGGCTCGAGGGCACCACCTGGACTGTGCCTGCGTCCTCTTCAGGGTGGCACGGTGATCCCGCGCGTCTCACCGCGCAGCCTCGGCAGCGTGCACAGCGCGAGTCGCTCTGGCACCCAGTGCCGTGGCCCGTGCGGTGCGAGGCGTTCTGGGCGCCTCTCTGGGGGCTGCCCGGGAACCCAGGCAGCGTTGGGTCCTTCCTCTGGCCAGAATCTGCAGCCCCAAGTTAGTGGGCCCCTCGGGCCCCAGGGCAGGCAGAAGGTCCCTGTGTGGGTGACCAGCCACCAGCCTCGAATGCTGTCCGGGTCCTCATCAGGCCCTGGAGGAAGGGCTGAAGGGGAGGCCCCCTCTCTGCCGGGGGCTGAGCTCATCGCCAGACCCCAAGTCAATGTCGCAGCTCGTCACAACAGCAGAAGAGTCTTCCCGGCCTGTCCCCATCTTACCGACCGTTGAGGCCGCGGACACGCCGCTCGCTCTGTGCTCGCGCTCGAGCCGTGGGCAAGGCTGGAGGCATGTGCGTGCAACACGTGTGTGCTGACCTGGAGGGCGCAGCGTGGGGCAGGTGCTGTGCAGCGGGGCACGCCTGCACGCCCCTCACAGTCCCTGCTGACCTGGCATTTCTGGACCATCCTTAATATTTTACTGCGATTTGACAAGAAAAAATTTCGACCTAAGAAAAATCATTCAGTGACAGATCGCTGATGTAACATAGGTTGGTGAGAATCACGACGTGAGATGTGAGTTTCAGCTTCCTTCGAGGCCGTCCAGGCCTGGGGCAGTTTGCTGTTGATTGTTTGGTTACCACTGGCGGTCCCAGACTCGAGCTGTTCGTAGTGCACCCTGGCCGTCTTAATCTCTGCACACGACCTTGTTAGCTTTTACTGTTGTTGGGGGCACATTCCTGCCGTTGCAGTGGAATCTGCCTGGTCAAAGTTACATCAGATGAAATGTCTAAGCAAAATTCTGCCTCAGCCTGTGGCGGCACCTTCGAGAGTGTTTTGTCTGCGGGCCGGGACCAAGCAGACCCACGGCCTTCAGGGGACCCCAGAGTGTCTGCGGCAGGTGTCGGCAGTGGGGCTCCCCGAGGGCCCTTGTTTCGGGGGGGAGGCTAGGGACTGCTGGGCTCTGGGTCTCCTGAGGGCTGTAAGTCAGGTGGCATTGAGAAGGCATGTGGTCAGCAGGGAGAGGCTCCCCAGCCTCAGAGGCGGAGGCAGCCGCGCGGTGACGCCCATCGCGAAGGCCTGAGGGCGGCAGGGTGGGGTCCGGGCAGGTGGAGAACCGAGGCGGAAGGTGGGGAGGTGGGCCGTGAGGCCCCGGTGGCGGCAACGCTCTGCACAAACTCCAGCCCCGAGCCGCAGCCGCTGCACATGGACGCTCAGTGGACGCTCCCTGCGGCCAGGCTTCCGCACGCCCAGTGGGCTCCCTGGCTGATGTCCAGCTGACTCAGGCCCTGGGGGTGAGGGGTGAGTCCGCTGCGTTTCGGACGGGACCGGGCACAGTGAGGCCTCCGGGCCTTCCCGGGAGGGTCGGGCTCCGAGGAGGTGGCCCTGCCCTCCGTGTGACATCGGGAGCGGCCCCGAGAGCGCGGGGCCGGAGATGCGCGGCCCCCGCGGGTCGGGTGAGGCGAGGGCGCAAACTGGCACGGGGGTTGCTTGGAAAATGCCCTGAAAGGTCAAAGGCAGGATGCTGAGGGGAGGAGAGTCGGTGAAGCCTGCTGGTGTGTAGTCTTCATTTGTGAAGGGCAGGAATTCCACCCAAACTGCTGCTTGGAACCAGCGCAGTTTGTGGGCCAGATTCAGGCACAGCTGGATCGAGGCCTGCCTCCGGCCACTGTCTCTGTGTGGTTCTGGAGCTGCCTGGGGCGCGCAGCATGGCTCCTTTTTGCCGGTCAGCGCCCCTGCCGAAGACGCAGGACAGACTGAGCGGCCAGCTGGGCCCAGCCTGTGCCTGGCGCTGGGCCCAGGGTTCCTGCCACATTCGGGGGCTGAGCTGGGACCAGGGTCCCGGGGGAGAGCAGCGCCCTGGGCGGCTGGCGGGCAGGGTGCGGGGGCCCTTCATGGGTCTCCAGCCCCTCCGAGCGGGAGCTGTTCTCAC
Organism: Ovis canadensis; assembly: GCF_042477335.2. NCBI lineage: Eukaryota > Metazoa > Chordata > Mammalia > Artiodactyla > Bovidae > Ovis > Ovis canadensis. The sequence continues at coordinate 73,955,061 of NC_091263.1, read as the reverse complement.
GGCCGCCAGCCCCGCAGAGCTCCTGGCTTCCGTTACAAACCAAGCATTCGGCTATTTTTCTTGCTCTGGGAATTGTTGATAAAAACTGTCTGTTTAGTTGAAACATTGCAAAAGTTATACAGGAAAAATAAACAGATCTGAGGACCTGGCCGGTTGTGGCCTGGAGGGACATCAAAGGTTGGCTGGTCACCAGGCCCGCTTGCACTGGGGCGTGTCGTGTCCACCGCAGGCCGAGGGCTGGACACCAGCTCCAAATCCAGCGCTGCGCTCGGGCTGGGCGTCCTGAGCCCCCGCTGGAGCAGCGGGTGGTCTGCACAGGCCTTCCTCCCGCCCCAGTCCAGGGGGGCCCAGGGAGCACCCCCCGGCGGCCCCCTCAGGCTTGCACGGGGGTCTCCCCACACCTCTCCTCCCTGGCACCCGGCCCGCTCCCTCCACCTCCCAGGAGCGCTCACCAGGGCCCTGTGTGCCGCTTGCAGAGGCCAGGGTCTCAGGCAGGTGCTGGCTGGGCCACGCTCAGAGCAGGCCCGGTGCTCCCACTGGCTGTGGCTGCGGCTGCGGCTGGGCTGCAGGGCTGGGCGCTGAGGCTGGAAGCTGTCTGGGGGCAGGGGCAGACTGTCCCCCATGGCAGCGTCAGGTCCCTGACGTGGCTGAGGGAGCCCTCTGGGGTGGACTCTGAGCGGGTAACACACAGCCAAGCGTCTCCACACTAGTGTCTTGGTGTGTAGTCGCTTTCATTATAAAGTATTTGCAGTTGTCGTAAAGTACGTTTTCTTGTCCCAGTTTTGGGAAACAGCAGAAGAAGAGGAAAATAAAAACCACCCAAGGCGCAGGGGCTCGGGGCGGCTGCAGAGCTCGGCCAGCGGGCTGAGCAGGGGTGGAGGCCGTCCCGGGAGGCAGGGCCAGAGCGCGCGCGCTTTCTCTCATCCCACGTCCCTCTTACGGGCTCTCTGCACGAGACGCTGAGGGCCGAGGGGCACGCCCTGCACAGGTGTGCTCTGCGCAACTCAGGGCCCTGAAGTCCAGAGGGGAGTGAAGGACAAAGCCCGGCCGCAGCGGGGTGCCTGAGCGGCCCTCTGTGCCGCCTGGCCCTGACCCCGGCGGGCCTGTGAGAACCGCCCCAGAAGCAGCTGGAGGCAGACTGTGCTCTCAGCCTCTCTGCTTCCTTGTCACCGGAAAACAATTGGCTCCCTGTCTCACGCGCTGGATGAAGCGGCCCAGACACCAGCTGTAGCTCAGGACGGGTTCTGCTCTCCTTGCTTTCAGACGGGAGATGGGCGGGCTCCCAGCCGAGCGCAGGGCCCACATCCGGGCTCAGCACGTCTGTTCTGGTCCATCCATCCTCCCCACCTCCCGGCTCTGCTGGGCGTGGTGCTGGGCCCGGGGCCTTGGGCAGCGCCCCCTCCCCCTGGCACCCAGCCGGCGGCTCTCCGTGTCAGGGTGCTGTGCTCTTTCTGGTCTGGGGCCTTCCCTGTGGCCTCCTTCCTAAGGAGGCTGGGACCCTCTCCCCTCCCGTCAGCTGAGGGGGCCGAGATGCTCACAGAGGGAGGCGGGGAGGCTGCTGTGAAGGAGCTCGTCGGGGGCAGAGCAGCAGGCCCCGCCGGCCACTCCCTGGACTCACCACCGCTCCACGGGCCTCCGGGAGCCCGCCTGACTCACCACCTCGGGCCCTTGGTACCCGCCTGGGGAGTCCAGGGGGTCCGGGCCCCCTGAGGCGAGTGGTGTCTGCCGCACAGACCGTCCCCCGGGACCTCTGCCCACCGCCCCGGCCTGAGACCATCCCCTCGGCCTCCCGCTGTGCCCACGAAGCTTGGTAATGCTTCCTGGGAGTTGGTGTATGTGATTTGATTCCTCACCGGTTTTTTTTTAAAAAGTCTCTCCCCGCCCCAGTCATTTATGCGTATTGAGAATCTGATTCTCGAAATAGAGGAAACTCTCAATTCCTCAAAATAGAGGAGAGGACGAGGGGGCGTTTGGGAGTCTGGTCACCGAGGACGCCGCCGTGGGTGTCTGTTCTGTCACGCTTCTGTGGCCGGGCGGTCCTCGGTCGCGGCGTGCGGACTCTTCGGGTGCAGCTTGTGGGCTCTCGCTCCTTGAGCAGGGGTCGAGCCCGGGCCCCCCGCAGTGGGAGCTCAGAGTCTCAGCTGCTGGGCCCCCCGGGCAGCCCCCACCTGCAAGCATCTGACGTGGTGTCTTCCTGCTGAGGCCCCTGAGTCTGAAGTTTCGGGGCCTGCTTTCCGTGTCCTGGGCCGGGAGTCTCGCCTCTGAACCACACAGATGCTGGCGGCTTGCTCAGCAGCTCCGCGCGCCCTCGTCCTGCCGGCCCCCCTGCCCGCCCCACCCTGAGGAGCGCGCCCGCCAGGCACAGGGCGCTCCCAGCGCGTCTGTCTGCGTTTCCCGCTGCGCTTCCGAGCAGTCGTCGGGGGGGACGGCTCCATCAGCAGGGGTGGGGGCAGTGGCGTGTGGACTGCTCAGCCTTACTGTAGTCCAACAAGGGATCCGGTCTTGTCCTGGGGTCCCGGGACAGAGCCCCTGAAACCTGGGAATGCCCCGGTGGTCGTGGTGGGCCCCTGGACCGCATCTGAGCTCCTACTGGGGGAGACAGAGGCCAGCAGTATGACTGGGGACCAGCTCTGGGCCAGAGACAGCATCCTGACTGCCTGTCCTCTGCCCCTGCCTGAGGTCAGGGGCAAGCGGACTGAGTTCAGTCCCGTGGCCAGGGTCTGAATTACTCACGGCCAAGTAGTGAGAGCCCAGTAGAAATCTGGGCCCAGGGCTCTGCAGGCCTCTGTAGCTGGTGCAGAGGTTGCTGGCGGGCGAGGTGCCCTGAGCCCATAGGGAGGCGGGGCTGTGTGTGGCCCGCGTGTCTCTCCCTTCAGCTGGTCCGGGCCCGTGCCCTGCTCGGCAACGTTGTGATCGGCCGCCCGTCCTGGGCTCTGTGGCTGTGGCGCCTTCTCTGTGTCTGTTCTCAGAGACCTCGCCGTGGGGCGGGGGTGACCGGGGCCCAACCCCAAGACGGCCTGGCCGCGAGGGGCCCTGGTGGACGCTGCGGGGCGTCGTCTCCTCGCCCCGGGTCTTCACAAGGTGCTGTGCCCCCTCACTCCCAGCTTGAGTCTGAGAGGCTCGCCGCATGCAGGAGGCGGCAGAGCGGGCTCTGATGCGTGGGTGTAGGGGCCAGGGGCGGAGAGACGCTCAGGACCGGGGCGCAGGGGAGACGCTCAGGACCGGGGCCCAGGGCAGGGGAGACGCTCAGGACCGGGGCCCAGGGGAGAATCCCAGGACCAGGGTCCGGGGCGGGGAGACGCTTAGGACCGGGGTGCAAGGGAGATGCCCAGGACCAGGGCCCGGGGTGAGGAGACACTCAGGACCAGGGCCCAGGGGAGACGCTCAGGACCGGGGGTCAGGGGAGACACCCAGGACCAGGGTCCGGGGCGGGGAGACGCTTAGGACCGGGGTGCAAGGGAGATGCCCAGGACCAGGGCCCGGGGTGGGGAGACACTCAGGACCAGGGCCCAGGGGAGACACCCAGGACCGGGGGTCAGGGGAGATGCTCAGGGCCAAGGTGCGGGGGCCAGCCCCCGTGCCATGATCACAGAGAGGAGGTTGGTGGTCCTTGAAGGAGAGAGGTGCCCAGGGGTTCTGTGCTGCTGACCGCTGTCAGGAGTCCCTGAAGGAGGACACAGGACCCTTTGGGCCTGAGAGGCTGACGGACTTTTCCCACGAAGAACCGTGTTTCCGTCCCAGGCGGCCGTGTGTGCTGCCCTCCAGGGGGAGAGGCAACAGCCGTCCCGAGTTGTTGCAGAGAAGCGGGGTCTGGTCCCCGAGCCAGCAGCCAGCGCCTCCGGCCCTTCCAAGGGGTCTGGCCCATCCCCAGGGTCTGGGGAATGCAGGACACATCCCTGCCACATCCTCGCTGGACCAGCCCCCTCCCCACTCCCCCTCCTCCTGCCCCCTCCACTCCCGGCCGCGGAATTCCCCTCTGCGGCTCAGCGCAGACTTCGCTTCTTGCTTTGATGTCCTCCACTGCGTTGACCTTACGGATCTGTGTGTCTTCCCACCGGACTGAGAGCTCCTCGAGGGCAGGGGTGGGCCGCGCTGGGGGCTGCGTACGGAGCGCGGAGGGGCCCAGCGTGGCTGGGGGGCAGCTGGGGAGGGAGGCGTGGGGGGAGAGGCCCGGGGGGGTGGCTGCTGCTCAGTCCCTCTGACTCCGTCCAGAAAAACGTCTGATTGTGTCTTGAACTCATTTTCGTTGCTTGCTTCAGTGGCCTCACTTGGCAGCTGAGGCCATATGCTAATTCCACCCTTTTCATGAAGGAATTCTGCTGATTTTACTGACTTTTTATGGTAGATTCCCCCCCCCCCTTTTCCTTCTTTTTTTCTCATGCTTCCCCAGTAAACAGATTCCTGAGACCACGCTCTCAGGCTCTGCGACCCTGCACGCTCCGATCTTGCCGCCTGAGGCAGCCTGGCCGGCCTCACCCCCCCAGCCCCTGCACCCGCCGTGCCTTCTCCGCCTTGGGGCTTGCCGTGGCTGGGGCCCTGTTTCTGGAAGGACCTGCCTGTGTCTCAGGCCACAGCAGCAAGCACCACTGCTCAGAACTCCCAGAACATGGCCCAGCTGTCTCGGGGTGGGGGCCCCTTCCCTGGCGGGGGGCGGCGGGCCTGTGGCCTGGGCTGCTTGCTGCCCCACCCGGAGTCTCAGCGTGTCTTCTCCCACGTGGCCTCACGAGGGCCCCTCCTCCCTGTCACTGGGGTCCCAGGGGTCTTCTCCCGAGGAATGCGGCCTCTGCAGGTCTGGCTCTGGTGCTCACTGCGCCGTCCTGCCTGGACGCGGCTGCCCACCCTGCACCCTCCTCCCCTCGCGTTTCTGGCACATGGGCACTCGGCGTGCCGGGGGCATCACGCCCCAGGCCAGGGAGGAGTCCGGCCGCGGCTCACGGCGGGCTGCTCAGGTTATCTGTGTTCCCTGCAGAGGGGCTTGCTCACCACCAGCTCCGAGTAGCGGGGGGCTGCAGGGGCTCCGGGGGTCACAGGATGCGGCTGTGCTGGGCATCATGGGCCCCTGGGAGCCCAGGGGAGGGCCGCCTGGTCCAGACGGGGTGGTGGCGTCTGAGCTGCAGTCCCCGCGTGCAGCACCAGGGGAAGGGGTGAGTGCAGGTGCCCAGGTCCCGGAACGCGGGGCTGACAGCCGGGCTGGGGCTGGTGGGGGAGGCTGAGGCGGGGCCAGCCCCAGCGCCCTGCCTTCTGCCCCTCGGGGGGCTTGCACTGTCCCACGGTCTCGCCCACTCGGGGGGGCCCTTTGCTTGTGGACTCAGGGCTGTGGGCTGTGTGCCCGCCGCCACAGCCACTCCACGTGCAGGACGTGGGCTGGACAGGGCACCTGGCCCCATTGGACGCCAGCAGCGAGGATGGCGTCTGTCCTCAGGGACGTGCCGGCCCTGGGTCGCCGAGGTTTCCACCTCGCTGTTCTGGGAGAACCGTCATCTTGGGTCCCCCTCGGGCTGCCTGTGTCCCAGCATGCTGAGCCGGTGGGAGAACCTTGCCCGACACTGGGGGGATGCCCGCCGGAAAGCGGCCGGCCGTGAGGCTGCAGGGGGGGCCTTTGGGAGGCCTGGGGAACCCCAGATGAGGCCTGCAGAGTCCCCCGCTGGGGCCCATGAGAGTTCAGATCTCAGCTAAGGTTTCTCTGGCCACAGGCCCACGGCCTCAAGCCCCACTGTACCCCCTGGGGGGCCTGCCTGGGGACCGTGGGGGCCCTGCCCAGCTCCTCCAGGAGGAGCCCCCAACCCCAGCACCTGCCCTCCTCCCGAGACCCAGGGCAGGAGGGCCCAGGGCTCAGCACAATTCACCGGCCAAAGAAGTGGGCGTTTGCTCCGCGACCTCCAGCCCCCCTCCGGAGACCCTCTGCTGGGAGCTGCAGGCCGGCTTTGGCCAATAAACATGTTTTGTTTGGGCCACACAGTTCAAACATGTTTTTGGAATTGGTTGTCGACATTTAAAAGTTGGCACAGTTCATGCAGAGGCCCAGATTTTTGGCTTCTTTTGAAAAATCGGAAGATCTGGCAACTCCAGGCCCGCATTCCTCTCTGGCCACGTGGGCTGGAGCTGGGGTTGGGGGGGCCGTCCCCTGCAGCGCGGCCCCCAGAGTGACCGTGGCATCCTCTCGCTCCAGGTGGAGGCCCCCATGGGCCCTGGGGGCCTTTGAATTTGCCCACTGGCCCCACCTTGGGACAGGCGTTCATCCAGGGCTGGGGTCGGTGAGGCTCGGACCTCGGGTTCAGCACCTGCCACGCCAGGCCTGGGGCTCTGAGGTCTGCCTGTGGCCCCGTAGTTGACGGTGAGCCCGGTATGCAGGTGGGAGAGTGAGGCTCTGTGAGCAGGCCTCCCCGGGCAGGCAGGAAGGGTGCTGGGGGAGCCCTGTACCCTGATGTGTGGTGACCTGTGTCTGCAGGCCTTGCCCTCACTCCTGTCTGTGGGAAGGGGAGGCACAGCCCGAAACCCGGGGACGTTTCTGCTTTGGGATCACAGGCTGCGTCTTTGAGAGAAATTGTCCCCGGTGCCACTTGAGGAGGACGCAGGCCGAGGGGCCCTGGGCCAGGCAGGGCCAGCTCTGCCTGGGGCCCCACCTGCTGCGTGAGCCCCACGGTGCGCTGAGCCCCCGCCGTGCACTGAGCCTCGGGTTTCTCTCGCAGTGATGAGCCTGACCAGCCACGCGCAGAGCCGTGGTCCGTGCAGCCGCGGTGCAGTGATGAGGCTTTCAGGCTCGTGCCCACAATGGGCCCCAGATTTGCAGAAGCTTAGTGGCCTCGAAAATCCCATGGACTGGTAGGCTGCAGTCCATGGGGTCGCTGAGGGTCGGACACAACTGAGCAGCTTCACTTTCACTTTTCACTTTCGTGCATTGGAGAAGGAAATGGCAACCCACTCGAGTGTTCTTGCCTGAGAAACCCCAAGGATGGGGGAGCCTGGTGGGCTGCCGTCTGTGGGGTCGCGCAGAGTCGGACACGTCTGAAGCACCTCAACTGCAGCAGCAGCAGCCGTGAAGAGCACGGACTTAAAAGCAGCACTTGCCCGGGCACGCATGGGTGCAGGAGGACCCAGGTCGGGGGCTCCGCGCCCCGAGGGCCCCGGGAGGCACACACCGCTCGCGGCTCAGTGGCCTGCCCCCATCTTGAAGATGAAGACACAGGCCTGCTGCTTGGCTGGTGAGCGGAGCCGAGGTGCAGACTCATCGCGCGGGGCCTGGCCACGACCCCACCCTGATCCCATCAGGCCCTGCGCATCCAGGGCCCAAGCAGTGAAGTCTCAGGAGCTGTCTGTCCCGGGGATCCTTTCGCTGCTGGCTGCTCAGCAGGTCCCGCGGGGAGCCGGCCTGGCTCACCCTGCCGTCTCGTGCCCGCGGACCTCGTAGCCCAGCCTGCTAGCTGAGGCTGTCCGGCCCAGACGTCCCAGTGGCGAGGGTGCTGCCGGCTCACGTTCCCATGTCCAGCCTCGGTGTCTGTCCACACGGAGCTCTCCCACCCATATTTGGCGATTTGTCTCTCTCCCCCGCTCTCCTGAGGTGTCTGCCAAAATCCTGTATAATTCGTGTCATCTCCCGAGCTGTTACAGTATATGAGGGCAGGGGATAATTTAGTTATTTTTGAAAAAAGAGTCTAAGCAAAAGTCAAAAAGGAGGGGGCAGTTTTCATACTCACTGCATGAAACAGACAATATTTCCTGAAAGAGGAGATACGAACCTCAAAGAATTTAAAATAAAACATTCACTTTATTATTTTTTTTAAAGAAGGAAAAACCAGGGGGGAAAAAGTAGAATAGTCAGTCTTTTTATCCTAAGTGCAGATGAAACTGATTAAACCTTAAAGGCTGGCCTCCACACACCCGGTTTATTAATTGAAGAATTTCCTCTTACCCAGAATGGGAAGTTCACATTAAACCGAGCTGGCCCCTGAGTGGCAGTGACACTTGAGAGCCGAGCGTTCTCCACAATCCTATTTTCTCTTCGGTGCGGGAGGAAATCCTAAAATGGTTACAGGGAGGAGGGGAGGGGGAGCAGAAACCCCACATTTTAAGGAAGCCTTCTTTCATTTCCTTGTAAAGCATGAAATCAAATTACAGCTCATGGCTCACAATTATTTTATTTCTACATTTCAAATTCCATTTTCTGCTCCTTCTCGCTGCTCTTGAACAGGAGTCGTACTGTTATGCAAAGTCAGCTAAAACGATTACCCCAGGTAGGCGACGACACAGTAGCTGAGGGAAGCGAGCACAGCCGGACTGCAGGCTCGTGGTGGCCCTGGAGCCTGGCGTCCCTGCGTCCCCCACGTCCCTCCGTCCCCTGCATCCCTGCGTTCCCCCGTCCCCTGCATCCCCGTCCCCTGCGTCCCTGCGTCCCCCACGTCCCTCCGTCTCCTGCGTCCCTGCGTTCCCCTGTCCCCTCCATCCCCGCGTCCCTCTGTCCCCCGCATCCCCCACGTCCCCTGCGTCCCTCCGTCACCTGTGTCCCCCGCATCCCCTGCGTCCCCCTGTCCCCACATCGCCTTCGTCCCTCCATCACCTGCGTCCCCCACGTCCCCTCCCTCCCCTGCGCCCCTCTGTCCCCTGCATCCCCCGCGTCCCCTCTGTCCCAGCACAGCAGGCCTGGGGCTCACAGCGTCGCCTCGAGTTGGGGCAGACTACTGTGCAGGGCCGTGTTTTGCTTTGTTGGTTATCTTCCCTGTTAGCTGTTTTTCCTTGTGGTGGCTCCGGGTCTTTGTCAGCGTGCTCGGCTCTCTCTAGCTGCGGTGCGTGGGCTTCTCGCTGTGGGGCGCGGGCTCTCGGTGCCCGGGCTTCTCGCCGTGCGGCGCGGGCTTCTCGCCGTGGAGCTTGGGCTCTCGCCGTGGAGGGCGGGCTTCTCGCCGTGGAGCTCCGGCTCTCAGCCGTGCGGCGCGGGCCTCTCACCGTGCGGCGCGGGCTCTGGGCGCGCAGGCTTGAGTGCTTGTTTTGTGTGCAGTTAGCTGTCCTGCTGCACGTGGGGTCTTCCCGGAAGGAAAGAAAGTGAAGTTGCTCAGCCGCATTGGACTCTGCAACCCCATGGACTGTAGCCCACCAGGCTCCTCCGTTCATGGGATTCTCCAGGCAGAAATACTGGAGTGGGTTGCCATTTCCTTTTCCAGAGGATCTTCCGGACCCAGGGATCGAATCCGGGTCTCCCACACTGCAAGCAGACGCTTTACCGTCTGAGCCACCGGGAATGCCCCAGACCAGAGATCAAACGTGTGTCCCTGGCGTTGCAGGGCAGATTCTTAACCACTGGACTACCAGGGAAGGCCAGTTAACTTCCGCTTACCGGGAGTTTAATGCATTTACTGTCGTGTAAAGTAAAAGTGAAGTCGCTCAGTCGTGTCCGACTCTGCGGCCCCATGGACTGTAGCCTACCAGGCTCCTCCGTCCCTGAGATTTTCCAGGCAAGAGTGCTGGAATGGGGTGCCATTGCCTTCTCTAGGGGATCTTCCGGACCCAGGGACCGAATCTGGGTCTCCCGCATTGCAAGCAGATGCTTCACCCTCTGCCACCAGGGAAGCACCAGGGAAGTCATGTAAAGCTGTATTTAACATAAGTGCGTTCAGTTCCAAAAAAAAGGACTCGCTTTAGACACACCTAAGTCCCCAGTACTAGTGGCAGTGTCCATGGATGGGCCACCCCCCGATGCAGGCTCGCCTGCTCTCCAGACCTCCCTCTGTGCCCCATCTTTATCAGCCCCGCCTCCAGAAGTTCTCTTAAAGGTCTACCCTTAAAGACTCTCTTAAAGAGGCTTTCATGCTTCCATTTAAGATCCTATTGGCCACATGGCCTGTCCTTCTGAACAGGGACCAGCCCCAGTCCAGCTGTCTCTCCAACAGTCCTCTCCTGCCTGGACCCCAGAATCAGGTGGCCCCCGGCATCTCTCCCCCCACCCCTACTGGACCCCAGAATCGGGCGGCCCCAGGCGTCTCTCCCCACTACTCCTACTGGACCCCAGAATCGGGCGGCCCCAGGCATCTCTCCCCACTACTCCTACTGGACCCCAGAATCGGGTGGCCCCAGGCGTCTCTCCCCCTGCCCCCACTGGACCCCAGAATCGGGGCGGCCCCAGGCGTCTCTCCCCCTGCCCCTACTGGACCCCAGAATCGGGGCGGCCCCGGGCGTCTCTCCCATCACCCCCACTGGACCTCAGAATCGGGCAGCCCGCCCCGCCCCGCTGTGAGCCCTCTCCCCTGCCCAGCCCCTCCCTCTGGCGCGCGGCTCACAGACCGGGGCCTGGTTTTCCGTGTGTTCACAGCCTTCAGCATAGGCTCGAGCTGGGGCCGGGCTTAATCAGTCTGTGAGCCTGAGCTGGCAGACAGCAGCCTCCCCAGCCTCCCCTCGGTTGACCAGGAGTGCAGTCCCGACACTGAGAGTCCGCTCCCTGCTGGCGTGCAGAGTGGCCTGAGTGCCTTGCCATGGCCGGGGGCTGCGAGGGGAGGCTCGAGTTGTCCACCCCCTGCCCACCCGCCTCTGCTGCCTCCTGGGATCCTCGGGATGGGAGGGGAGACTGCCAGGCCCAGAAGGGCTGGTGCAGACGGGACCAGGACTCGGCTTCGTCCACGGCCTCCGTCCGGCACTGCACACTGCCTCCGCAGTAGGCACTCGGCTCAGCCAATGCCAGGGCCTTCTGAGGGGTCCCAAGGTCACAGCGGCTCGAGGGGCCCCGCTGGAAGCCGGGTCAGAGCCAGGAGCCACCCGCGCCCGGCACCAGCCCCCGGTCACTCTGTTTCTTCCCCACACTTTGATCCTGGGACAGGAAGTGACATGACTGGCCCGTCTTGTCTTTCTCTAAATCCCCAGTATTTCCACAGAATGAATCAAACAGTGTCTTTTCCTATTCCCATGAACCCAGGGTAGGAAATCACTCTGAGGCTGCGGGGCCAGAAGGAGCGGGTGGGTGGGAAGCACCAGTCACAGCCTCGCCGCTCACAAGTGCCTCTCTGTGTCAGCCGGCCTATCAGCGCTTCCCATCTGATTCTGCAGACTGCAGAGTCCTTTAAAGGTTTGCGGAGCAATTAGAGCAGGGCCGAAGTCTCTCAGTGCTTCTAAAAATGACAATTTCCAATTCCATAGATTATATATCTTAATCGTTTCGGAAATAAAAGTAAAGAAAAACAAAGGTCAGCATTTAACAAGTTTTCTGTGAGATGAAATTTTCCTCCTGGGACTAAAAGAGGGTCCATGTGTTTGGGGGGGGGGGGTGAATAGTTTTCAGTGGGAGAAACTGAATATAAAATGTTAACCGTTTTAGCAAAACCAGATCATTAACCCAAGTTTGAGTTTTAATCAAAAGCTATGGGTATCCTAAATAAGAAGTAATATTGAATTTAAAACAAAGAAAAAACTTTAACTGGTGACGTTAAATATTCAAGAAGTGGCGTAGGTGCCCGGCAATCCACAGTGTAAAACTACCGTGGAAGCCGGCGTCTGCCATCATCAGGAGCGTTTCCCAGCGCAGCGAGCGCCTCTGTGCTCGGGGAGCCTCCAGGGCAGTCGGTGGACAGCAGCGAGGTTGCAGAAGGTGCCTTGTGAGGGGCCGTGGGCAGCGCCTCGGTGGGCAGCGCCTCAGGCGCAGGAACCCTAGGACGTGCGCTGCTGGGATGGTTCTTCCACGGCGGGCAAGGGAGAGGAGTCCTGGCCACGCGGAATGGTTCTGAGCGTGTCCGAGAGGCCCTTCACAGGGCCCCTGGTGAGTGCCAGCCCGTGGCCTGGAGCGCTGTGTGCCCTGCTGGGAAGGAGACCGGACTGTTTGAACCTGGCCTGCAAAGGGGTCTCCCCCCTGCACACACACACACGCACACATGCACAGGCGTACACACGCGCACACATGCACAGGCGTGCACACACGTGCACGCACACACGCACACACACGCACCCATCCTGCCCAGCGAGGGGCCGCAGCAGTCCAACCAGCTCCTGTCAGCGGCGCGCTGACCCTGTGTCCTGCAGACCCAGCGTGCCGTTGGACCCACAGGAGCCCCGGAACGGCCGCCGGCTGCAGGGACAGACCCCCGGGGAAGGATGCTGCTCAGCCCACGTGGACTGCCCACACTTGGCCCGAGGAGGGTCAGGTAGAACCTTTGGGAGTCGGCGGTTGTGGCCACCTTGGGCCTGCCTCCGACGCGGCCGAGGAGCCGTCCTGCTGGGCCCATGGCTGCCAGTCGCCCCAGCCTGGCGTCTGTGCTAGCGGCCCGGCTCCTGACTGCACGTGCGCCTGTGAGCCCTGCCTGCTGCACGCCAGCTCTGACCCTCAGCTCAGCCCGCGAGGAGGAGACCCCCTTCTCACAGGCGGGAGGTGGAGGTCCGGGCACGGGACACCAAGAAGCAGAGCCAGGGCTCGAGCTCGCGGCTGTCTGAGTCCAAACGTCCACTCTTTCCATTGCCAGCTGCCTGCTGGCCAGGGCCTGCAGTCCTGAGTCTCTGGGCCCCTGGAGCGTCCTGAAGAGCAGGTGGGCAAGGCACCTCCGAGGAAGCCAAGAGGACCGGGAGCGGCGGCAAGCTGCCGGCGTCCTCGGGACGGCCCGGGCGAGCACCGTCCCTGGGGGCGCGGGGCCGCTCACTCACCACCCGCTGAAGAGCCCGGGAGGACGACAGGGCCATGTCAGCAGAGGGGGAACAGGAGGAACAACAAAGCCAGCCGTGTCGGAGACGAGAGAAAAATAAACAGCCGAGGACAAGACAGCAGACAAAGAGAGGTGCTGGACCCCTGCCAAGAGGAGGAAGAGCCGGGAGCCGGCAGATGCTGGAGCCTCGCGACATGGCACCCGCGGGGCTGGGGGCAGGCCGCCGGGGGCGAGGGTGCCGCTGGGGGCGCGGGTGCCACCAGGGGCGCGGGTCCCGGCTGCAGGGTCCCGTGTGCTCTTCTCCTCTCCGAGTCTCACTGTCCGGGTCTGCAAAGGAGAGAGAGCGTGTTACTGCGACTCGGGGACGATGGGTCGCCGTCCAGATAACACTCAAGTTAGGTCTCCACCTTCGTATTAGGCCAGAATAACTTCCAAATGGGTCAGTTTGAAGCACAGACTTGTGAGCGTGTGTGTGTACATATGTTTGGCCGCGTTGAGTCCCGGCTGCGTCTTTGAGGTCTTGGCTGCTCTTCCGTTGCAGTGTGCGGCCCTTTGGCTGCGGCGCTCGGGCTCAGTGGCTCCGCGGCCCATGGGATCTTAGTCCCCCGGCTAGGGACTGAACCCACGTTGCCTGCCTTGCCGGGTGGATTCTTAACCGCTGGACTGACAGCGAAGTCTCTGAAGTGTAGACATTTAAAGCTGTAAAAGGCCTGGAAGAAAACAGGAAAAAATACATGTAGTCTTAAAAGTGAAAAATACCTAGGCAACATGCAAAGCGCAGAAACAAAAGGGGAAAAGAGGAGAGACTGACCATTTCCGCATAAGAAGGAAACGTTTCTGCATGGAAAGGAAAGATTCATAAAACCCAAAGGTAACTCAGGAGAGAGGCCTGGAATGCGCCTTCCCCACCCAGGATAGCTTCCCAGTGTTTACGGCGTCTCTTTAAATCGGCAACAAAGAGGAAACGGTGTCAGCCAACGGTGTCAGCCGGGCCCTTGCAGGTGCCCCCAGCCCCTCCTCTCGGCTCAGCAGCGTTAAACTGTCTTTAAATTGGCAACAGAGAGTAACAATCCAATCCGAAGGGGAAACAGTGTCCGTCTGGGTCCCACCCTCCTCGAGGGGGAGGCCAGGCCAGCCCCAGGCAGCGGCCAGTGGCAGAGGCGCCAAGTGTCCCGGGGAAACAGGCAGGAAAGAAGGCGTGACGGTGTGGGAGGCGGGGGGCTGCAGCCCTGGTCTGGCTGCCAGTCGGGTCCCAGGGACGGGAGACCCAGAGCCCCGGCTCGCAGAGGCTGGGCAGGGGCCGGGGCAGAGACCCCACAGGGTGGTGGGGGTCCACGGCCCAGCTCGGAGGCTGGAGGCTGCGGGGCCGTCAGACAGCAGGCAGGGCAGAGCCACGGAAGGCAAGCGGCTCGCGTTAGAGGTAGAGGCCCTCCGCACCAGCATTAGGAAGAAGCAACTTGAGGCTGCGTGGAGGTTCTGGTTTTCACCCAGTGGGTTGACAAAGCTCAGGGGTGGCCGGGGAGCAAGCCCTCCAGCTGCCAGGCGCTGTGCAAACAGGCTCCTGGAGTCCCCAGTGGGCCTGCCCTGCTACCCGTTTAGAGATGAGGAGATCCAGTTATAGAGCGGGAGGGGCCGGCGTTCCCGGTCAGGTGACCCCACCCAGTGCTAGGGCTGCGGCGCCACTCACCCCCTTAGCCGCCCCCCCACCTCTGACCTCATCCCCTCCCCTCTGACCTCGTCCTCTCTCCCCTCTGACCTCGTCCCCTCCCCTCTGACCTCATCCTCTCTCCCCTCTGACCTCGTCCCCTCCCCTCTGACCTCGTCCTCTCTCCCCTCTGACCTCGTCCCCTCCCCTCTGACCTCGTCCTCTCTCCCCTCTGACCTCGTCCTCTCTCCCCTCTGACCTCGTCCTCTCTCCCCTCTGACCTCATCCCCTTCCCCTCTGACCTCGTCCTCTCTCCCCTCTGACCTCGTCCTCTCTCCCCTCTGGCCTCGTCCCCTTCCCCTCTGACCTCGTCCTCTCTCCCCTCTGACCTCGTCCCATCTCCCCTCTGACCTTGTCCTCTCTCCCCCAGGGGCCCAGATCATCGATCTCATGATGCTAGTCATCGACGTAACCAAGGGGATGCAGACCCAGTCGGCCGAGTGCCTCGTGATCGGGCAGATCGCCTGCCGGAAGCTGATCGTGGTGCTGAACAAGACCGACCTCCTGCCCGAAGGGAAGAGACAGGCGGCGATCGACAGGATGGCCAAGAAGATGCAGAGGACCCTGGAGAACACCAAGTAGGTGCCGGGGCGCTGGCTGGCGTCCGGGGTGGAGGCCGCGGTGCTTGTGCCAGAGGACGAGGAGCCAGGGCAGAGGCTTCCTGACGTGAGCGGCGGGTGGCTCCGTCAGCGCCCCGTTCAGGGACCCAGGCCGCCTGCGTCTTGCTGGCCCGCCGCTGCGGGTGTGTCCTGGGGGAGTGGTCAGAGCCCGGCACCGGCGCACGAGGGAGGGTCCAGGGAATCACACGGCCTGAAAGAGCCCCAAGCCCCCCCGCCACCACAGGACCCTGTGGGTGAGGACCCAGCCCTGCCTGCTCACTGCCTGCTCAGCTGAGACCTGGTTATTGGAAAGGGGGCGGGTTTGGGTGATGGCTGGACATGACCGTCACAGAGGCTTACGGAGTTGGATGGACAGACGGACAGGTGGATGGAGGGGTGATGGACAAAGGCTGGATCACAGGGCCCTCTGGAGTATTTCATGCCAAGGGGTTTACAATTCTGTCCTGGGGGAAGTGGGGAGTTGTTGACTTTTGTGCAGGGGAGTGCCTGAGAGAGGCAGGCTGTGGTGGGGAGGGTCCCGGAGACAGCAGAGAGCCCAGGGAGAGGGCAGCCGGGCGGCCTGAGCAGGGGCCCACGGCCTTGTCCCACGCTGGCTGCTGGTCTTCAGGGTCCGGGGGCAGGAGGGGTGGGGGGCCGTGGGGCAGAAAGCGCCCTGGGTGCTCGGTGGCCACGGAGCACGGGGGTTCGTGCGCCCGGCTGTGTCCTCAGGCCCCCTCGCGGCCAGCGCCTCCTGGTCAGGATGGACCGGCGGCCACCGCCTGCCCCACAGCCCCCGACCCTGTCAGGCCTCAGCCCCTGCTCCTCCCGCCTGAGGGCACACACAGTGGAGATGGTTTTGTCTCCCGTCACGAAGATGGATATGCTCTCCCCCTACGACGCTTTTCTCGGCTCTAACACCTGCAGCTCTCGCTCAGAATTCTCCGGTTGGTTAAATTAAAGCTTCAGCCCCGAGAATGGGCCAAATGTGTCATAAAAGATTTCCCAGCGCTGCCTTTTGTTAGCAAAATTCATCAACCCGATAAAATCGACACATTTAGATAAGTGTTGCATAAGAATTCAGACTTTGTTATTCCCAGCGGAAGTGGATGTGAGACTGTAAAAAGGAAGATAAAAAGTTATATCTTCTTTCTAGTGAGTTATTTGATCTCCCTGCCGTTCTATTTACTTGTCAGAAAGGGGAGACCAGGTCCTTGGGACTCCTGTACAGCGTCCGCATCGTTTGCTATAAACAAGACCTTCTGGGAAGTGCTTAGGATGCTGCTAGGGGTCAGTTAATACCAACCATTTAGATTAGGTGCATTTAAGGGAAATTCTCACGCACGCCTTTAGATCACCCTTCCTGTTTTAATTTATCGGGTGAAGGTCAGTCACAGCCTTTATTGCGCGTGCAGAGGAGACTGGCCTCTGGAGGGCCGCTGACACCTCAGCTCTCCTCACGCAGTGCCTGGAGGTGGGGAGGCCCGGGTGCGCCTGCCAGGGCAGCCGTCTCGCGGGAGGGTCTGAGCGGTACCTGCACGCAGCTGAGAGCCCCCTTCAGTCCTTTTCAGTGGCCGTAGCTGGTGAAGAGTCCGCCTGCAGCGCGGGAGACCTGGGTTCGATCCCTGGGTTGGGAAGATCCCCTGGAGGAGGGAACGGCTGCCCACTCCAGCGTTCTGGCCTGGAGAATTCCACGGATAGTCCATGGGGTCGCAAAGCGTCGGACACGACTGAGCGACCGTCACTTTCCTCTCCCTTTCCTTACGGCCCCTTGGTAGGCAGACCCTTTGTAACAGCTGCTTCAAACGTGAAGCAGCTTTCAGGCTAGAGAGGAGAACGCTGGCCGGCCAACCTACGTAAGCATCAAAACCTTGAAAGTGGTAAAACCACGGTGCTTTATTTTTCCTATCCAAAGAGGAACTGAAAGAGACTTTGGAAAATAGAGAGAAGTGGTTAAAGAAAGTGAAGCCCCCAAAAGATTTCCCAGAGCAGCGGCTTCTAACGTGATTCACCCCATTCCCTTCTTCTAACCGCCCTGCATCACCGCACCGTCTTCCACGTTCAAAAGCACGACGTTTGCGCTTTTATCCATGTGTAAACGCACTGTTGCGGCGTTGAACGCCTTCGCAGAGCTGGGCCCCGCCACCGCTGCCGGCAAGCCTTGTTCGTGGTCCCCGAAAGCCCTGTCCCCACTGACCGGCCACGGCTCCCCGCTGTCCCCCGGGCCCTGCTGGCCTGACCGGCCACGGCTCCCCGCTGTCCCCCGGGCCCTGCTGGCCTCTGCTCTGCCTCTGTCTCTGGGAGTCTGACTGTCCTGGAACCTCATGGGAGTGGAAGCGGGCCGCATGTGGCCTTCTGCCTGCGCCGCTTCACTGAGCACAGGGCTCCAGGTCCGTCCACGCTGGGGCGTGTGTCAGACTCGCAGCCCTTTTTCCTCGGGGCTCGGGCCGTGTTTTGCGTATCCGTTCCTCTCTTGATGGACGCGCGTTGCCTTCTCTTGGCTGTGGGCAGTGATGCTGCCGGGACCGTGGGGCGTGAGCCTGGGGTGGGCCCGGCTCGCGTGGCGACGCGCTCTCTCGGCGGCTCTCTGGGGGCCCCCGCTCCGCCTCTCACGTGCTGCACGCGGCTCCAGGCTCCGCGGGCATCCTAGGAGGTGTGGCGTGGCGCCTCGCTGTGGCCCTGGCGCGCCTTCCCTGGTGGCTGCCGTGGAGACCTGTGTGTGTTGGCTGCTCTCTGCCTTCTTTGGAGAAATGGCCGTCAGGTCCTGTGCCCGTTTTTCAATCAGGTGCTTTGTTCTCGAGCTGGAGGAGGTCTTTACGTGTCCTGAAGGCTAAGCCCACGCCAGACTTGTGAATGTTTCCTTCCGTTCTGTAGGCTGCTTTTTACTCGCCTGATAGTATTCCTGGACGCACAGAAGTTTTCAATTTTGATGAAACCCAGTTTCCTTCTTGCTTTTTCTTTCTTGCCTGTGTTTCTGGTGTCATGTCCATGAAATTGTTGCCACATTCGATGTCACGCAGAGTTTCCCCAGTCTTCTTTTGCCCGAGAACTTTGTGTTAGCTCCTAAGCACAGGTCTCTCCTCCGTTGCTGGTCGTCTTTTCTGTACGGGCTGCATCAGAGGCTCACCTCCACCCCTCTGCAGACGTCCAGTGTTCCCGGCAGCGTATGGTCCCCTTTTGTGCTTTTACGTGTGGGCTCCAGAGGCCCCTGTCTGTCCCGGCCAGCACTGCCCCCCCTGAGTCCCCGCCCCTTTGTGGAAAGCTTGCCTCGGGAATCTAAGCCCTCCACCTTTCTGCTGCTGTTTCAAGACCGTTTTGACTTTGGGGTCTCCTCGCGATTCCCACCTGATTTTGAGGGTCTCCTTTTCCATTTCAGCACAGAATGGTGGTTAGAATTGTAACAGGGACTGCTTTGAATCTGGAGGTGGTTTTAGGTGGAATGGACACCTTAGCAGGAGTAAGTCTTCCAGTTCACTGACACGAATGTCTTTCTCTTTATTTGGATCTTTACAAATGTCTCGTATCCAGGTTTTGTTGTTTTTGGTATACAAGCCTTTCCTGTCGTTGGTTAGCTTTATTCCTAAATAGTTCATTCTTTAGGTGCTGTTATGAATGGAAGCGCTGTCTTAATTTCCACTTCAGATTGTTTTGGCTAGTATATAGAAACACAGGTGATTTTTGTGTGTTGACCTCATACCGTGCAGCCTTGCTGAATTCAGTTCTCCCCATTTAAGCACACAGCTGTGGTCCCGAGGTGTTCACCTTCCTGACTTGCGCTTCTGTTACTTAACATCTTATGGAGCAGTTGTTCATGTGGCCGTGACTCTGCTGCCGCCCCTTGGGAAAGGCTTAAGCTTCCTTTCTTGTTCGTAAATAATCCCTGATGAGCGTCTCTGACCAGCACTCAGCTGTGTCCGCACTGCCAGTCTTTTGCTCTTAAGAGAGCACCGGGTCACAGGGCGGGAGCCCTTCCGAGCCCTTTGTGCATCTCTGGGCGCTCTGACGTTTCTCGCAGGTGAACTCTAGTGTCCAATTTAACGAGAGATTTGAAAACTCCAAGGTAGAATGTTGCTTCACTCTCGTTATGATGATGCGCGGCTCTTTAATTACTGGTGAGACTGAGCGCCTTTCCTTAGGTCTGTGAGTGCTGTTTTGTGTTTAACTTGAGCCTGTATGTTCTGTCTGCTTGCCTCTTGCGATTTTAGTGCTCCCTTTTGATTTTCACGAGTGTCTAACGTCAATAAGGATGCCACTCGCTAACCCTCCGCCCGTCACGTTTCCTATAAGCAAGTCTTCAGCATTTGTTGTCTTTCCGTTTTTTGGTGGTTTTTTTTTTTTTTACGTGCAGAAGTGTCTAATTTTTATGTAGTCAAGCTCTTTGATTATTTTTCTTTCTGATTTCTTTATCTCTGAAAACATTTAAATTTACTCTTGCATGAGCATTTATCGGTGTTAACAGAAATAAAAATAGAAGGTAACAATGTGCCCGTATCTTCGCAACGCATCAAGCCACAGTGCTTCCCCGCAGGCCCCGTCTGTCTTCCCCACACGCACGGAGTCTGAGGCGGCTGTTATCCACACCGGCGCCATGCTCTGTTCTAGGCTGTTCTGCTTCTCCACTGCGGTTGCCGTCTGACAGCATCCTGGGGACTCTCTCCCAGACCTGCTCTGGTTCCCTCCTGTTTCCGTTCTAACCAAGCTGTCTGCTTACAGCGCCCCTTCCCTCAGCCTGGGGGGGCGATAAGCCCCTGGGCCCGGCGGCCCCCTGCACGGTGCGTGGTGCACCCCCGCTCGCAGCTGACGCGGTCTCCGGCACTGACTTCCTCTCCTGGCCTCCGTCATGTTTCTTCCTCTGTGGAGCGCAAGCTGATAGGTCTGGCCTCGGCGTGTTTATCGTCAGGGAGCCTTGGATGTGGGGTCCGGACGACCAGGGGCTTCATGACGAGCTGTCACGTGTGGAGCACCTGCTGTGCGCTCGGCCCTGGGCTGGGGCTTGCCCTCGCAGCCAGCTGTTCACGGTCACCCCCCGCTCTGTGCCTGGCTTGACTTGTGAGCAAAGGAATCCTAAGTATCGCTCGTGTCTTTTAATACCATTACTTTGCATTTTGCTTTTCCAAACCTGAGGCTCAGATTCCCTCTGTCTGCATCTTCTGTGTTCATCACACACGCACACACACACAGATGCCCGTGTGTGTCATTTTAGCTGATCGGAGGTGGCTCTTGTGTGCTGACGAAGGTCAGCCTGCGTGCACAGTCAGCAGCTCTGGGCCCGGCTCCCCGGTAAGGGGGCACAGCGGTGGGCGCGGTGGGGAGCCTGGGAAGAGGAGGCGCCCTCGTCACCCCACCCCCACCCTGCGCTGCTGGGCGGAGGGGCTGTGCTCCGGGCTCTTGCCACCGTGTCTGGCCAGCACCCCTGTGCCCCTAGAGCCCAGACAGCAGCCTAGGCCTGAACTGGGCAAGGGAGCCGCCTGGCCCCCAGGAGCCAGCAGACAGGACGCGCGGGGCGCTCAGCAGACCAGCAGGCAGGCCCTCGGGAGCCTGGGAAGAGGCCAGACACCGCCCAACACGCCGCTGCGCTCTGCTACAGTGCATGGCCCAGAAGGGCTTGGGTGAACAGTGATTGAATTTCCGAAAGCTTTATGGTTAGTCGCTGGAATTCTCAGCGCCTGCCTTCCCCTCCTCTGCAGCCCTGGGCCCGGGGCTGGTGGAGCGCGGGCCGAGGTGCGCATGGGACGGGCCTGCGCCCTTCTTCGGGCAGAGCGCCAGGCCCGCGCCCTGCTTCGGGCTAAGAGCCGGGCCTGTGCCCTGCTTTGGGCTGAGAGCCGGCTTCCCCAGGAGCCGCCAAATAGGAGAAATGACGCCGTTTCCCTGGGAAGGGGCTCCGAGGGGCACAGACACGCTGCTGTTTGCAGTGGCCGCCCGGCTGCTGGTTTCCACTCCGACGAGAGTCGAGCGCTTGAGGCTCCTGCAGGGGCGAGGCTCCTGCAGGGGCGAGGAGGGCGCATGGGAACGGGGCAGGTGACAGCACCGTGGCGGCCCCCTTGCCGAGGGGCTCGTGCTGAGCTCTGGCTGTTTCTCCAGGCTGGACCTTCCGTAGACGGCTTCGGGCCTCTGTTGACCTGCAGGGTTCTGAGAAGGCTGGTTTCTGATCATGTTCGCGGCGCTTTTACGAAGAGCCTCTGTGAGAGTCTTCACTCCACACTTGACTGGGTTTTTGGTCTGTCGAGTCTTTGACATACACCTCGTGAACGCGCCCAAACCAAGGCACCTCCGGCGGCATGCTCCTCTCAGTGTTGTTTGTAACAGTGAAGACTCTGAAATGTCCTGGATGAGTCCCATTCGTGGGGACAGCGTGCGCATCCCGGGCCCCGCGGTGAGGCAGGGCCCGTGTGAAGGGCAGAGGCGGCCCGGGTCGCGAGCCCGAGCTCTGGAGGCGCCGCCTGCAGCCTGCTGCCGCTGACGGACGGGGTCGGCGCAGACTAACTCGCCTTCTGAGCCGTTCCTCCACGTCTGTAAGGTGGTGACACTTCCGTCCTCATTTTCTGGGGTTTCAGTGAGAGCGTCTGTGTCGTATTCTTGGCATAGTCAAATGAGTCTTATGGTTGTTATTTTTCAACAGGAAAGTCTTTCTAATATGCTGGCGAACAAAGTAGAAGGGTATGAAATTGTGTGACTAACGGAACCGAAATATGAAAAAGTAGTTCCTTGGCAATGCATGGAGAGACCGAGGTTGGGAGCTAGGATGACGGTGATGAATCCCACCACAGTGATGGGATTGCACACGGAATGTTTTCTCTTTTCTGTGTTTTGTGTTTGTTTTCCAGTGGAAAATGTCAGTGTCTACTCCATGGGAGTCTTTGCTTAAAGTAGCAGGGCTTGGGAGGCCGGAGGCTGTGGAGTGGCCTGCAGGCACCCGGCGTGTCCTAAGTCCCTGCAGGCGGCTAGGCAGGGTCCGGTGGTCTTCCCCAGGGATCTTTACTCAGGGACAGGGCCTGGGCCTCACTGCGCTCCCTCAGGAGGGCTCAGCAAGGAGCTTAAACCCAGGGCCCCTCTAACATTTGTGGCTCAGCACGAGATGCTCCTTAGGGCCTCCGCATGGGGTCACCGGGCGGGAGCGTGACGGCCCCACTGCGGTCCCTCTGGCAGGGCGGGCACGGAGGCCTCCATCGCACTTGGTCCTCCGGCAGCCCCGGATGCGCTCGGTGACCTCAGTGGGCCTGTCTCTGTTCCAGGTTCCGGGGCGCACCTGTCATACCCGTTGCGGCCAAGCCTGGGGGACCAGACGCCCCTGAAACGGAAGCTCCGCAGGGCATCCCGGAGCTCATCGAGGTACGTCAGCTGCATCCACCCGGGGCACCGCCTCCCTGCCCTTCCCCATGGGGTTAAACCCGAACAGAACCGGTGTCTCCACCCGCAGCACAGGCCCGGCGTCCCATCAGAGTGCTTCTGGCGGGGAGGTTGGTTGTCACGCTCCGGGAGCTGCACTGAGCTCTTATCATAGGTGTCTGTGAACATTCACAGTCACATGACTATTAACGAACCTTGGGAGGCTTCAGGTGTTGATCCGCATTTTGGCAGGGAAGAGCCTGGGGCTCAGAGGGGTTAAGTGACTTGCCCAGGCTCGCACACAGAGCAGGAGGTGGAGCTGGGGTGCAGACCTAGGTCGGCTGGCGGGGTTGGCTCCGGGGTCCACTTGCCCTGGGTCTGCAGACCTGGGTCAGGCGTGACCACATGCGCGGCCTCCGTTTCTGTGATTATGCAGGGCAGGCCTTGCTGACTTAGCAGACCTGTTTCTGGGTGAAGCTTTGGTGACGTTTTCGTCACCAGCTGCAGAGCGCACTGGTCTGGGCTGCTGGGGCGGTGGCTTCTGCTGTGGATACGTCCGTGTGTCCCTATCGGAAGCCTCCGGGCCGGGCCTGCCCCCATGCTCTGGTCCTTTTCCATGAGAGTCTTCACCACAAGACCAGGACTCTGGACCGTTCAGTGCCAGACAGCTCTTGACGGAGTCTTCTCTGGTGAAGTCAGGGAGGAGCAAAGTAGAAAGAGTCAGGCGGTCTCCAGGAGGGCGGGGGTGTCCGCCCTGCCCCCGGTGTGTGGCACAAGCCTGTCTTTCCAGCTCCTGGTGTCCCAGATCTCCATCCCGACGAGGGACCCCTCGGGGCCGTTCCTCATGTCCGTGGACCACTGCTTCTCCATCAAAGGCCAGGGCACCGTGATGACGGGGACCATCCTCTCGGGCTCCGTCAGCCTCGGCGACAGCGTGGAGATCCCGGCCCTCAAGGTCAGTCTGGCCTCACCTCCCCTTCCTCTGGGCCCCTCTCGAGCGGCCCGGAGGGGGCCAGCCCCCGTGCGCCCCCGCTGCCGGGCCACGCTGCCCCGTCTCCCCTCTGTCCGTCCCGCCTGCGGCCTGGCCCAGCGCTTGCTTCGGTGCTCAGATCAGCACCGCCGACTGGAGCCTCGCGGGCGGGGGTTCTCGGTGAAGGCGGGAGGCCCCCGGGGGCACCTGGGCCAGCAGCACGGGCCCTGAGTGAGGCGCCAGGCAGAGCCCCTCCGCTTTCTGCAAGCCCCCGAGCCGGGGTGGCAAGGGCGTGTGGGCACTCACTCCCGAGTCCCTTGTGCGTCGCCACAGGGATTTCACTTTAAACGCGAGCAGAACCGCGGCTGCTCGGGGCAGGACAGTCTGGGGACACTCGGATGATGGCACGTTCCTAGCGTCACCGCAGGCGCCGCGTCCCCCGTGGAGGCCTGGGGTGGCAGCAGGGGGTCCTCGCCACCCCTCCTCCTGGTCCCTTCCGGCCCGGTGTCCAGTGGCTCTGGTCCCTCCCTTCAGGGGCTTTGTTTCCTGGAAAGGAAAGATGGATAGGCTACCCGTCCTCTCGTCCTTGGGGAACACAGGCGAGTGAGAACCTGCGAGGCCCCCGGCGTTCCAGGCCCAGGGAGGGTCTGTGATCCTCAGAGGAGGCAAGGGGAGGGCAGTGGCGTGTCTGAGGACGCATCTCGGCTGGGTCTGGGGCCAGGGATGCGGCCCTGGGGCTTCCGTGGGCCCGGAGGCTCATCTGCAGGGCAGGCCTGGGCGCCCACGGGATTTGTTGTGCTGGGTCTCAGACTTGCCTGGGACCATGACCTCTGAGCTTCCGCGTTCTCCGTGTGCCTGCGTGTGAGAGCCGATGGCTTGGCCAGTTTCACCATCCACACAGGGAGGCGTCTTACCCAGAACAGAGCTCCCTAGACCACTCGGGCCTGGTCTGGGGGCCTAGATGGCGAGACGCGAGCTGATGTTGAGAGGGGAGTTTGGAGCTCATTATCAGGCCTGGTCTGGGGGCCTAGACGGCGAGACGCGAGCTGATGTTGAGAGGGGAGTTTGGAGCTCGTTAGAGTTAAGGCTGTAACGAGGTGAGGATCTGGATACTGGGAGGGGTGACGGCGTTTTGCACACGAGCTGCCAGAGGGTGGGCGGGTGCGGGTGGCTTGTGCCCCAACAAGCACTATGCTCTCCAGAACCTCCAGGAGAGAGGTGAGGCTCTCACCCTGGGCAGGGCGGGCTCTCCACCAATGACAAGCGTCCAGTGACGCAGGGACTCTCAGGGAGGGGCGTGTCACCCTGGGGGCTGAGGCCGGGGCACTGCAGCCCGAGCCCAGGGGTGTGCCTGGTCACCCGACCGCCCGCAGCCGGGAGGAGTGGGGGCCATCCCGTCGGAGGTCCCGGGGCCTCAGCCCGGCCAACACCTGGGCCTTGGCCGCGTACCTCCAGCGGCGCAAGAGGATGCACTCCCACTGGTCCTACAGCGGAGCCTGCGGTGACCCGCCGTGGTCCCAGGAGTGAGTAGGGATTTCAGACGACAGGCCTGAGGTAGGAGGCTCTTCCCGCTCGCTGGGGCCTCGGGCTGGCCCTTCCTGTGGCGTTGCAGACGGCTCACTGTCCCGGCTGCTAGTGGGAGACGCGGGCCTTGGGGTTCTCGCTGATAGCCAGCCCCGCTCTCCCGCTCCTTCCTGTGACCCCATCTGACCCGGAGGAAGGCTTTGACCGAGAAGGCAGTAGTTGAAGCCACTTGGCCAGTGCCAAAGCCCGGCTCCGGGCACTGTGCCCTCCTCCCTGGGAGCCCCCGCTCAGCATCACGTGCCCGGGGCGCTAGGGCCCTGCAGGGCCAGGTCCAAACTGGACAGCTCTGCCCCGAGGCCACAACATCCCCGTCAGACTTCCCTAACCGCCTCGGACACCTCTCACCGCCTGGACTCCCCAGGCGGCGCGGCCCAGCCCCTCCAGATAAACAGCCCCGTCCCCTCCCGGCCCCCTGCAGCCTGCCAGACCCCGGCCCGGCCCTGCCGGCGTGTCCACCCCCAGCTGGGGCTTGTTAGCTGAGGGAGAGTGAAGGAGAATCAGAGCTCGCGGCTGACACCGCAGGCCCCGCCCCTCAGGCTCCCAGGACCTTTCCAGGCTCGGCTGGGGCCCTCCAGTAAGGCGCGGCCTTGGGGGCTCAGCTGGTGACGTGTCCACAGGCGACCCACTATCAGGGCTGTGACAGGACCCGTCAGAGGTGCAGGTTGTGAGGAAGGGAACAGGGACCTGGGTCAGGCCACAGGCAGGGCCCTCCGCCCTCTGCTCCACCGCCGTCACAGCCCAGACCCCGAGGGCCCCCGTCCCTGACCGGGGAGATGGGGGAGAGCGCCCCGCGCCAGGAGGCCGCCTTGGTGCTCAGCACCGCCGTCACAGGGGTCCGTGTGGGTCCACGCACAGGGAATGTGGGTCCTGTCCTGGTTGTGCGGGTACAGGACGTCTAGCGGGCCGCTGAAGTAGGCACGTCCGAGCCCGAGGGTCCGCTGAGAGCCACGTCAGTGTGATGAGGAACGGACGTCCCCGGGGGGTGTGGACGCCTGTTCCGTTATGAGGCTTTAGAGGAAGTTCAGATCTCGAGGGCGTATTCCTCCAGATGGAGGCTGCGTGCAGGTGGGCTCACCTCTCACTCAGACCCCACGGAGGAGATGCCGTCTGAGACAGGACCCAGCGGCATCTCCCCTGCCCTTGCCTCCGCTGGGAAGCTGACCCCCGGGGTGAAGCAAGGCCCGGACTCCGGGAAGACGAGGTCCTCCCCCACCACCTCTGCCACCCCTGCCTCTGGCTGGCCTCGCCTGTGCCCTCCCTGCCCGCAGGGGCCTCTCCTGGAAGCTCCTGGCCACGCCCTGGGCGTGTGCGTCTCTTCTGTGGGTCCCACTGCAAGGACCTCCTCGAGGGCAGAGACTGCGTCTGCCCGGCTCCGCACTCTCAGCACCTGACCCAGGGCCCAGCCCAGAGCAGGCTCCAGAAACCACCTAGTGAACGAAACAGCGGGAGAAAGCCAGAGAGTGAATAAGCAGCTTGTTTCTTAGTAGGCTTTTGATGCAGTTGACGACCTCAGAGGGCTGGGTAGACGCGGCTCCCCAGGGCCCCGGGGCAGGACTGGAGTGGGCGGTGGCCTCTCTGGTGTGGGGCCGAGTCCTGGCGCCCCCCAGCCAGCAGGCCCAGGACTGATGGTAAGCCAGGCACCCAGGGCTGTGCCCCGGCTGAGCCCTCTGCCTCGGTGCCCAGCTCCTCCTCAGCCGTTTCCTGGTACGGAAGGCTCGTCTGGGAGGGAGCGGTGCCAGGCCGGCAGGGCCAGTCACCCAGACCCCCCTGCCCTGCCCCCGGCCCCGGCAGGCCCTGCTGGGAGATGCAGCCACCCAGGGCTGTGGTCCCTCCTGCCTGCTGTCCTCTCGGCGGCTGCTGTGACCCTCTTGGTTTTATTTTCCTCGTTAAGGGAAAGTTGAGTGTTTCCTGAGTGTGCGTAGAGCCAGTGTACCACTTACACTGAATATTTATCATTCTTTCAAGAAATGAAACAATAATAAAAACACCATAAACATCGCTTGAATTGTGCACAGGCTTCAGCTTGTAATAATCCTGGGGAAATGGCGAGGGAGACGTGTCCCTAACGTAGAGACACTTGCCTGCTTTTGTGTGAAGTTTTGCTCAAATGCTTCATTGTATAACCTGTTCTTATTTTTAAAAAATGCCAGCCATTGTAGGTTTTTTTGTGTGTGTTTTCAAAAGTACTTAAATGAGATGCTTCTGGGCAGCGGTAAATCAGAGTCGAGCCAGCCTTGGGGGACTGAGCCAGCTGCAGTTAGGTCCTTGCTTGCTGTTAGTGACCCTCGTGTGTGAAGACACGCGCGGGGGTGTGTAGGTTAGGACGGGTCCAGTGGGTTATTGCATCTGCCTGCCCGGGCGCCCTCCCCTCTCCTCCGGCCCGGGCGCCCTCCCCTCTCCTCCCGCCCACGCACCCTCTCCTCCCGCCCGGGCGCCCTCTCCTCCGGCCTGCGCACCCTCTCCTCTCCTCCCGCCCACGCGCCCTCTCCTCTCCTGCCCATGCACCAGGGTGGAACTGTGGTCCCCGTGACAGGGCAGATTCCCGGAGAGCAGGTGGCAGGTTCCCACGTGAGGGTGGCAGGGCAGGCCTGGGTGCTGAGCTGGGAACACGCCTGCAGTGGTCCTGCTGAGGGGCAGCTTAGTGAAGGTGACGACCTGAGTGGGGGGAGGGGCACTTTAGCCGACGCCCGAAGACGGGAAGAGTCCGACGGGCAGGGAGGTAGTGGGAGCAGGCCTTGGTGGTGCCGCGGTTCCAGCCTGGTGAAGACAGTGGTCCCTGTAACGTGCAGGAGGTTCTGAAGGCTGCAGAGGAGAGCGTGGGTGTGTGCGTGCAGAGGGACAGGCCCAGGGGGCCGGGGGGCTGCTGTGTAGCCCAGCAGGTTGGGGCACCAGGGTCCAGCAGGCGGCAGCGCAGTGGGCCTCAGAGCGGTTCGGGAGGCGGCATTCCCAAGCCCGGGGTTGGGCTGATGGGGCCAGGTGCAGGGGCGGGCGCGTCCAGTTCGGCCCCCAGGCCTCTGGCTTGAGGAGCAGGTGGGCTGGTTCGGCCTTTGTGGAGGGGGAGCCAGAAGTCTGGGGTGGGGGCAGAAGTGGAGGGGAGCATGCGCTGGATTTTAGGAAGTTTGGGGTCTTTGGGGGCATCCAGTTAGGGGCAGTCTCGGGGCTGAAGCTCAGATATGTGGGAAAGCACGAATTCGTACTCTGTTGGCGGGTCCAGCACAGGGTAGGGGCCTCTGCAGAGGAGAGACAGCTGTGCTCCTAAGGTTTTCTTCCTGATGCCTGGAGGCCCCCAGCCCTCCTCCTGGCCGTGGTGTGGGAGCCGTCCAGCTCTGCAAGGTGAGGTCTGTGAGGCCCCACGCTGGCACCTTGGGGAGGAGAGAGGGTCCTCCCAGGGCTGTTTACACTCTCCAGGGTGACAAGCCCCCGGGCCGGCCTCGGGCGGAGCTGCCCTGGCCTGCCCGATGCCCAGGCCGGTCTGCGAAGCGTCCGGCCCCAGAGAGAGCCGCCGTGCCCCCAGCCCCCGCGACGCTGCTGCCGCCAGAAACAAGCAGGGTGACTGGGCGGAAGGTCAGGAGTTTAAGAGCTTGTTTTATTCGAGACGGGGCTGAGAGACAGGAGGGAGTGTGCGGGTTTATATGTGGATCCTGGTATTTGCTTTGAGCTGCGGCGAGTGGTCGGGCAGGGAGGGAGGCCGCCCGCCAGGGAACGCTGCCAAGCAGAGCTCCGCTAATGCGATCCAGACGCAGCCCATCTCCCGCCTAATGCAGTCCTTGCGGCAGGAAGGGCCCGGCAGCGCCGCTTAACCCTTCAGGAGCTACGGTCAGACCGTGCTCGCCCTGGGCCCCCCCCACCCATCACGGGGCCCCCCCACCCCCGTCGGGGTGCTGGGGCGTCTCTGCTCACTCGACTGCCGGACGCACCCTCAGGGCACTGACTGGGGCAAGCATGTGGGAGACGTTTGCTCAGGAAAGATGGCCACACTGTCCACAGGAGGGGTGACTGGCCCAGCATCTCGGGGCTGGTAGGAGGTGGAGCACGGTGGGACCTGATCCCCGGTCACAGCTCTGTGCGGGCCCGGGGCCCTCTGCCTGGCCAGCGTCCCCGGTCACAGCTCTGTGCGGGCCCGGGACCCTCTGCCTGGTCAGCGTCCCCAGGCACAGCTCTGTGCGGGCCCGGGACCCTCTGCCTGGTCAGCGTCCCCAGGCACAGCTCTGTGCGGGCCCGGGACCCTCTGCCTGGCCAGCATCCCCGGTCACAGCTCTGTGCGGGCCCGGGGCCCTCTGCCTGGTCAGCGTCCCCAGGCACAGCTCTGTGCGGGCCCGGGACCCTCTGCCTGGTCAGCGTCCCCGGGCACAGCTCTATGCGGGCCCGGGGCCCTCTGCCTGGTCGGCGTCCCCAGGTACAACTCTGTGCGGGCCCGGGGCCCTCTGCCTGGCCGGCGTCCCCGGGCACAGCTCTGTGCGGGCCCGGGGCCCTCTGCCTGGCCGGCGTCCCCGGGCACAGCTCTGTGCGGGCCCGGGGCCCTCTGCCTGGCCGGCGTCCCCGGGCACAGCTCTGTGCGGGCCCGGGGCCCTCTGCCTGGCCGGCGTCCCCGGGCACAGCTCTGTGCGGGCCCGGGGCCCTCTGCCTGGCCGGCGTCCCCGGTCACAGCTCTGTGCGGGCCCGGGGCCCTCTGCCTGGCCGGCGTCCCCGGGCACAGCTCTGTGCGGGCCCGGGGCCCTCTGCCTGGCCGGCGTCCCCGGGCACAGCTCTGTGCGGGCCCGGGACCCTCTGCCTGGTCAGCGTCCCCAGGTACAACTCTGTGCGGGCCCGGGGCCCTCTGCCTGGCCGGCGTCCCCGGTCACAGCTCTGTGCGGGCCCGGGGCCCTCTGCCTGGCCAGCGTCCCCGGGCACAGCTCTGTGCGGGCCCGGGGCCCTCTGCCTGGCCGGCGTCCCCGGGCACAGCTCTGTGCGGGCCCGGGGCCCTCTGCCTGGCCGGCGTCCCCGGCTGCCGTGAGGGCCGTTGACCCTGCTTCCTGGGAGGGCCGGCCACCACGTCCATTCCCCTCCCTCTCCCAGGGCAGCAGCCACGGAGCGCAGGGTGTCCACGCGTGAGCATCCCCCACAGGGTGACGTCAGCGGGGGTGGAGGGGCTGTGCTGGGACTGCCAGGCCTGCGAGGGCATGGGTGCCCGCTCTGCGCTGGGCCCTCAGCACATTCTGTGGGTGAAGGGGTCGCATGCATGTCTGCGTGCTTCCAGCCGTGTGGGAAAGCGTGTGCGCCTACACGTGTTTGTATGTGAGCTGGTCAGGAGGGCCCTGCGTCGTGGGTCCGTCTTGGGGGGAGGGCGCAATCAGGGCGCAGAGAGGCTTCCGTGTTCTCGTCGCGGTGCTTGGCGTTCAGACCTTTCCAACAAGCTGGTACTCGTGTTTCTCGTGTGGCTTTTAGGGAAGGAAAGCCAGACTCGGCGGAGGAACGGCTTCTGCCGTGCGCGTCCGTCTCCCCTCCTCCGTCAGCCCCGGGCCCTCACCTGCGGGCAGGCGGGCGGCCAGGCCGCAACCCTGCTGGGGGATGGCGGGCGGCCCCAGGGAGGCGGCCGCGCGTGCCGGGCGTCCTGCCGCCTCCTGTGCGAGCCGGAGCGGGCAGCCCACGAACGGATTTCCGAAGGGCGCGCCTCGTGAACTTGACCGTCTCCCGGAGGGGGAGACCCCCACAGGGTCGTGTGCTGCCCGCTGACCCTCGCTGTCCGCCGCCCAAAGGCCGCTGGGGGAGATGGTCTGACCTGGTGAGGCGCTGCCACCAGCGGCCGGAAGTGCCGGCCTGCCCGCGTCGGGTCAGGTGTGCCCGCGTCCGGACCGGCGTGCCCGCATCGGGGCCGGCATGCCCGCGCTCCAGCCCCTTCCCGGCCGCAGCCGCGGGTCATGGGAGCCGCGAGCGCTTTTGAAGTACAGCCTGGATGTTTGGCCTGACCGCGCATGTTTGCTTAGGCATTGCCCTCGCCAGTTCATTCGGGCCTTCTCTTTCTTTTAAGAATGTGCCGCTTGCCAAAGGTTATTTTGGATCTGTTTTTGTTTATCAGGTGACTTGTTCCAGCACGATTGGAAGCAGACACGCGCCTGGGCCACTCTCGGCCGCGTGCACGCACGCACACGCGCACAGGCTCCGTGCACACCTCTCAGGGCCCCAGAACACACCCGGCACCCTGGGGTCTGGGGGCTGCGGCGGGGAGAGCGCCGTCGTCCAGGAGCCAGCAGTCACAGGGCTGTAGGCGGGGGAAGCTGGGCGCTCCAGGGGACTGTGCTGGAGCTCTGGGCCCGCGCGGGGCTCCTGGCTAGGTGAGCTGCTTCCTGCCCCGGCGCCTGCTGCGAATTTCTTCTGCAGACGCGTCTCCCACCGTCTGGACCCGCTGTGCGCACGCGGGGCTGCTCAGAAAGCCCTTCCTGCTCCGAGGGGCCTGTGCCCCGAGGAGTGGGGGGTTGGCTCACCTGAGACGGTCCCGCGCGGAGGAGCGGCCTGCCGTGGTGCTGGCTCTGCCCAGGCTGTCCGCCCCCCGCCCCCCCGTGTCTGGACTTCGCTCTGCTCCGTGTGGTGTGGCCTTGGGCCAGCTCCGGCCCCCGGGAGCCCCTCGAGCTGCGCTTAGTCCTCAATTCCAGTGACGCTGCGTGGTCCCCAGGCCCGGGGTGCCGTCTGAGGCTGGCCCCGGGCACGGTTGCAGGGCCGGGGCTGGGGTCCCCGACATGGTGGCCGTGTGGTGTGGCCACCCCCCAGCCCTGGCCTGCAGGAACCCGCTTCTTCCCCCAGCGGGGACCAGCGGAGGGAGGTCCAGCCAGGGGTTTGGAGACAGCTTCTTTCCTCCCCAGATGGGAGCGGGGACTCACGTCTTAACGTTTTCTTCAAATTTAAAAAAAAAAATGCTCATCAGTGAAAATTGGAAGTTTCTGAACAGGATGTGGAGGTGACCTCCAGTCCCACCTGGGCCCCTTTGTGGGCGCCCTCAGCCAGCTCGAGGGCGTGCCGGCACGGGAGACAGCGCGACGCACGCGTTTGGCCAAGTGTCCTCGCACACACGCAGCCTGGCGCTGGTCCTTTTCAGTGTGTAGAGAAGATTGTGAGGTTGCCGAGCTGACTGCACAGCACAGAAGCAGTCACGTCTTCAGCTGAGCTTGGGAATCTTTCTAGAGTGTATTGTCTCAGTTCTTCCTAGAACGCTGCCTACAGTTTCCCTTGCACGCGGTGACTCAGCTCGTTTCCTTGAACCAGCGGACATCGCGGGGTTGCCGTTGACGTGTGTGGTCTCTTTGCTTCTCTGAAGGGGGCCCTGCTAGCCTGTCCAGTGGGAGGGGATTCACTGTGCAGGCCACGCGGCTGCTTGCAGAGGCCAGGTGGGCTTCTGGGCACTCCTGGGGTCACCTCATGAGGGGGGAACCCTCCCATTTGCCTTAAGCCCAAGAGCAAGGGGACACTGAGAGGTGTTATCAGAGGAGGCGTGGGGAGCAGTCAGACTGGGGGCCAGAGTGGGTGAGGCCAGCGGGCTGGTCCCGGCTGGGCTTGGTGGGGGTTCAGTCCAAGGTGGTGCCGGGAGAGAGGCACGGGTGATGGCTGTGCCCAGCAAGCGATACCCTGATGCCGGCGGGCGGGACTGGGAGATGGGTGCCCGTGGTGTGGGGGCCGTGGTGCCCGAGACACCTGGGCAGACAGCATGGTGCTCCGACATCCAGAGCAGCAGCGGAGTCTGGAGGCCTCCTGGACGGCAGGTCCCTGGAGCCGAGGGCAGGGTGAGGTCATTTGAGGAGTTTAAAGAGGAGGCCTTGCTTTCTGCAGAACCGTGGGGCGCGCTGTGTGTGTGTGAGTGAGGCGCCTCTCCAC
Organism: Ovis canadensis; assembly: GCF_042477335.2. NCBI lineage: Eukaryota > Metazoa > Chordata > Mammalia > Artiodactyla > Bovidae > Ovis > Ovis canadensis. The sequence continues at coordinate 73,922,433 of NC_091263.1, read as the reverse complement.
GCCCGCCCCCTCGCTGTGGGCACCGCCCGGGTTCTCCAGCCCCCCTCACGCCGTGCCCAAGCCTGTGTCGAGCTTCGGCGCCTCACCTGTGCCTCTGTGTACTTCCTCGTAGTTTAGCCGACACCTTTGCATTCGTGAGTTGAAGAGGGAGCTGGGTCATTTCCTGAGCCCGAGAGTGTGCTCAGCCAGCTGCGCGCGCAGACATGTGCCCTCAGCGGTGGCCTCTGTGCTCTGTCCCAGGCCCCGGTGGCGCTCACACGCCCGTGCTCCCGCTCCCGCCTGCGTCCTCCACGGTGTGCCCTTGCCGGTGGGGGTGGCGTCCGTTCTGGGCCCTTCCATCACGGCTCTGTGCTTCCTGGAGTTCCCGCAGCTCGCGTCGCCCTCCAGGGGCTCTTGCCCATCCAGAGGGTCTGTCTGGGGTCTGTCTCCACCCCCCACACACTGGAAGCTCCCTGAGCAGGGTTGGGGTGAGAGGGGCCGTGGGGGTGCCCCTCCTGGCGGAAGTGTGTGTGTGAACCTCGGATTCTCTTTTGCGGGCGATCTCTCGCTTCTCACTGTCGCTTCTTCAGCGTGTGTCCGTGTCCCGGACACTGGGCTGCAGCGCGGCACCTCCTTGCCCTGCTGTTCAGCCATCCCCGCTCGTCAGGCTCCTGTGTCCGCCGGACGAGCCCCATGATGTGCTTTCTGAGCCCTTTCTTCATCCCTGGGGCCGCAGGCTGCTGCGGGCCCCCTTCCCAGCCCCGGGGTCAGACCTTTCCACAGGGAGCCCACTGCTTCCCCAGGGAGCACCGGGCTAGAGGCCAGGGGCTGGGGCTGGGCTGTCCCTGCGCCTGGGCCTCTCGCCCACCTGAGCTGGGACACCGAGTGTGCACACAAGCCGTGCACATGTCTGTAATTACAGACACACGTGTCCGTCCGTCTCTGTCTCCACCCGCCCGTGCAGGTGCATCCAGGCCGATGTGAGCTCAGTGGAGCCCCTTCCCACAGGGGCCCGCGCTCCCTCCGCCCTCCCTCCACCCACCTCCCTGTCTGCGGAGCTACTTTTGCTAGACTGTGAGCCCAGGCCCCGGGCGCTGTTTCAGTCCATGGGCACCCACTGGCCCTGAGCCCCAATCCCTGGCTACAGGAAGGTCGCCGTTCTTGCAGACGGCTTGAGCTCTGAGCGCTAGCTTGGCAGATCAGGTGGCGAAACACCCCCTCCAGTGTGTCGTTAGCCTTAGTTTCTGACTGTTAGAAAAGTAGGTGATGGCTTTCTCCTGATGGAAAAATCCAGGCTCCACCAAGATGAGAAGCGCATGTCCCTCCCTGGCACCGCTTCCAGCTTCTTTCCAGGAGCATGTGCGCTCCCAGGCCCGCCCCAGTTTCTTTCCAGGAGCATGTGCGCGCCCAGGCCTGTCCCAGCTTCTTTCCAGGAGCATGTGCGCGCCCAGGCCCGTCCCTGCTCTTTCTTTAGATTAGTGATGCCTTAGTAAGCATATTTTTGTGCCTTGGTGTTTTGCCATGGAAGCTCTATCTCCTAAGACAGACTGAGGACTGAGCTCTGCCTTCTTTTCTCCCCAGCGCGTAGTGATAGCGCAGAGCCACCCGCGCCGCCCGCAGGCTGTGCTTGCCCCCCCCCGCCCCCAGCGCCGCGAGCTGCCCTGCAGCCACCTCCGCCCCACGCGTGGCCACGGAGCCCCCCGAGATGGAATAAGCGGGACACTGTCCTCTTGCATGGGGGTCGGCGGGTCGGTCATCTCTGAAATGACTGCTCAGCCCTTCGCGCATCTCTGTACCCAGTTGTTCATCTTTCTGTGGGTCTGAGGTTCCTGTTGATTGAGACATGTGTCCTTTGTCAGATAACGTATATTGAAGTGATTCCTCTCAGGCAGTAGCTTGCCTTTTCATTTTCTTGACAATGTCTTTCGAAGGTTTTTAATTTTGAGAACTTCAGTTCCTCGATTTTCAAGTACATGGCTTGTCTTTTTTTTTTTTTTTTGTCTCTAAGAAATCTTTCCTGTGCCCGCCCCACAGTTAGGAATGTATTCTGTTTTTCTTCTGGAAGCTTTATAGTTTTAGCTGTATATTCCATGTTCTGTTCTGTGTTCCCTCCCAGATTAATTTCCTTGTATGAGATGCAGAAGGGATTGGAGTTTATTATTTTTTGTATTTTTTTTTCATGACCATTTATTGAAAAGATTTGCCTTTCCTACTGAATTGCAGTGGGATCTTTGTAGAAAGAAATTAGCTAATATGTCCGGGCCTGTGTGTGGACCCTGCTCTGTACTGTTCATCTGTCTGTGCTTATTCTGATCCTCGTCTGCCTTGATCACTGTAGCTTTTCATTCCAATCCCAAAGAAAGGCAGTGCCAAACAATGCTCAAACTACCAGCAAATTGCACTCATCTCACACACTTAATGTTCAAAATTCTCCAAGCCAGGCTTCAGCTATACATGAACCGTGAACTTCCAGGTGTTCAAGCTCGTTTTAGAAAAGGCAGAGGAACCAGAGATCAAATTGCCAACACCCGCTGGATCATGGAAAAAGCAAGAGAGTTCCAGAAAAATATCTATTTCTGCTTTATTTACTATGCCAAAGCCTTTGTATGGATCACAATAAACTGTGGAAAATTCTGAAAGAGATGGGAATACCAGACCACCTGACCTGCCTGTTGAGAAACCTAAATGCAGGTCAGGAAGCAACAGTCAGAACTGGACATGGAACAACAGACTGGTTCCAAATAGGAAAAGGAGTACGTCAAGGCTGTATATTGTCACCCTGCTTATTTAACTTCTATGCAGAGTACATCATGAGAAACGCTGGGCTGGAAGAAGCACAAGCTGGAATCAAGATTGCCGGGAGAAATATCAATAACCTCAGATATGCAGATGACACCACCCTTATGGCAGAAAGTGAAGAGGAGCTAAAAAGCCTCTTGATGAAAGTGAAAGAGGAGAGTGAAAAAGTTGGCTTAAAGTTCAATATTCAGAAAACAAAGATCATGGCATCTGGTCCCATCACTTCATGGCAAATAGATGGAGAAACAGTGTCAGACTTTATTTGTTCGGGCTCCAAAATCACTGCAGATGGTGATTGCAGCCATGAAATTAAAAGACACTTACTCCTTGGAAGGAAAGTTATGACCAACCTAGATAACATATTAAAAAACAGAGACATTACTTTGCCAACAAAGGTCTGCCTAGTCAAGGCTATAGTTTTTCCTGTGGTCATGTATGGATGTGAGAGTTGGACTGTGAAGAAAGCTGAGTGCTGAAGAATTGATGCTTTTGACCTGTGGTGTTGGAGAAGACTCTTGAGAGTCCCTTGGACTGCAAGGAGATCCAACCAGTCCATCCTAAAGGAGACCAGTCCTGGGTGTTCATTGGAAGGACTAATATTGAAGCTGAAGCTCCAGTACTTTGGCCACCTCGTGTGAAGAGTTGACTCATTGGAAAAGACTCTGATGCTGGGAGGGATTGGGGGCAAGGAGGAGAAGGGGACGACAGAGGGTGAGATGGCTGGATGGCATCACCGACTTGATGGACGTGAGTTTGGGTGAACTCCGGGAGCTGGTAATGGACAAGGAGGCCTGGCATGCTGCAGTTCATGGGGTCGCAAAGAGTCAGACACGAGTGAGCCAACTGAACTGAACGGTGAATTTTGAAGTCAGGTAGTGTATTTTGAAATCAGTGAGTGTTTTTGTTCTTTTTAGATTTTTTTCTTTTTTTTGGCCTTTCTCGGTTCTTTGCATCCATGTAAAATTTCAAATCAACTTTATTTTTTTAAAGAAATATGTACTGGAGTTTTGATTGTCATTTGTGTGGACTCCGTAGCACACTTTGGAGACACTTGAGGTTTCATAAATATCGCATGCTCCAGTCCATGGGCGTGGCACGCCTCTCCATTGCTTTAGGTCTTTATTTTCTCTCAGCCACGTCTTGTGTTCAGTGCAGAGTCTTGGAGTGTTTTAGCAAATCTATCGCCAAGTGTTTTATCTGACACTGTGTAAACAGTGCTTTGAAATTTTCTGTTTGCTGTTAGAGTGAAGAGATAAACTCGGTTTCTACATGTTCACCCTGTACCCTGCCATCTTGCCACAGTCGGCTCCGAATCTGGTGCTCGTTTTGTGGAGCCCTTACAGCTTTCTTTGTGAACAGTCATGTTTCCTGGAAGCACATACGACTGTTTCCTATCGTTTTTGCCTTATTTTTTTTCCTGCCTCAGAGTAGCAAGAGATATGAGAAGGCTGCTCTGTGCCCACAGTGCGCCTGCCCACAGTCAGGCCCCCGTGGGCAGGCTGTGCCAGTGTCCCAGGCGCGCTCGGGTGGAGAGCCCCCCGGGCCGGGCTGAGGGCCTCGGCCAGGTTGCTCATTGGGCGTCCTCCCCCGCAGAGCCCGTGCTGTGCCCCGGAGCTGACCCACCAGGACCTGGCATCTGAAGGGCTGGCGGGGAGAGCCACGTCTTCCTGAAAGTTCGTCCTCATCAGGGGAGCTTAGAGGGAAAAGCGAGTGAGCTCTCTCCTCCGCAGGGAGCGGGGGTGGCCTTAGCCGCACCCGGACCCGAGCGTGACCCGGCCCTGCTCTGAAGCGCAGGTCTGTCCAGGGAGGGACCCCGGGGGCTGGAGGACCATCCCTTAAGGACCAGCGGCCACTCTGGCGTCACCCAGTGGAGGAGGGAAGGGCTTCCCGGACAGCATCGTGCGCGGACGCGCGGGAGCAGGGAGCGGCTGGGGCTGCGCTCCGACGCGCGGCCTGCTGTCTGCGTGGTCACCGTTACAGAGTGCAGACACAGACGGCCCCCCGTCACGTGCGGCTGCCGTGTTGACCGAAGGCCTCTTGTGTGCCCTTCAGGCCTGCGCTGCGCCCCCAGCGGGCACGTCCCGTGGGCTGGGCGGGCGGGGGCATCGTGTGGCTGCGGAGTGTGCGCCTGTGGCCCCGCGTGGGGACGTGCCTGGTCAGGGGGTGTTTCGTTCGGGCGTCCAGACTGGAGAGAAGCGAAGGGGGCCGGTTCCAGGAGCTGCTCCTCGGGGTCCAGGCGCCCCGAGACGTGTCCTGCCCAGCGCTGGCCCTTGGTGCCGCCGGACGCAGGCCACTGTCCACTGCCCGAGCCGCGCTGACCCCCAGGCCGCCCTCGGGGCCGGGCAGCAGAGGAAGCGAGCTCAAGCCTGTCACCTGGTTGTAGTTTTCGTAATTTCTGATTTGGCATTTTGATCAGTCTGTTTCTGGTCAAGGAAATGCATCCGCATCTCATAACAGGAAACCCTTTTGTGATCTTTACTTCAAGGCATTTTTCTCTCTCTCTCTCTGCTTCCCCCATTGGTTTTTTCTCTTTTGGCAAAAATACAGGCCTAATATGATGTGCATCTTATTAAAAGTTCAGCATAATTTATTGCCATTGGTTTGTTTACAAAGGCAACAATCCCCAACTGCACAATGTGGCCTTCCTACAGCCACCGCTCTTTTCAGACTTTCTCGGCTTTTTCCTGGGGCTAGGGTTGGGGTGGGGGACAAGGAAGGACCCGCGCTTGAAGGGGTCGCGTTCCTCTCAGGTCACAGCGCTAACCAGACGCCACACGACGCAGCAGAGCCACCCCCATCAAGGTGGGGGTCCCGGGGGGTGGTGGACACCAGGAAACTCTCCCCCCTCCCCAGCCCAGCGGTCCTCCTGCCCACAGAGCCCATGGGGCGTGTGGGACCCGTCGGGGGAGAACAGGCCCACAGCAGTGTGTCCAGCGTGGTCCCCAGCCCCCGCACGCATCTCTCAGGGGGAGGACAGAAAGTAGGGGTGGGCTTGCCCAGTCCCTAGGGCTGACTTAGCCCGGGGCCTCTGGGAGCAGGGTCCTGGCAGAGCTAGAGGGGCTGTCCCCTCCCAGGCCAGCACTTCCCCCGTCACTCTGCTGGGGGCACCCCCAGCCCACTCCAGAACCTGTAGATAGGACCTGGGGACATAGCCCGCAGGGTCTGGCCTCCCGGCCTCCCTGGTTGGGAGGCAGCTCGGCAGAGGCCAGAGCAGAGTCTGAGCTGACTGCCCTGGGCCGCCACCGTGGAGCTCCTCGGGAGCCGACGGGGTCTCCTCTCTCAGCCTGGCCCCCACGGTGTGTGTGTGTGCACCTGAGCCCTGGGCGCTCGTGAGACCACCCCCTCCTTCCCGCACCTGCCCTGCGGCAGCGACCACCAGAGGCCCAAGCCAGCCTGCAGGAATGCTTTGCCTAAGGGCCCCGGGCGGCGGGGACCTGTGGCCTCTGCCGCTGCCCAGCTGGGCCGCCACCAGGGAGGGCCTCCCCCAGGGCCCCCGAGGCTGGGCGGAGCTCCTGGGAGACCAGAGTGTGCGGTGGGGGCCGGTGGAGCGCTCACTGTCGTGGGCAGGGGGGCGCAGAGGTCAGGGGAACATGGGCTGTCCCGTGAGGCTCGCGAGACTGGGAGGTGTGGGTCTCCGCTCCAGCCTCCCCCGTCCCTTGTTTAGGGTTAGATCCGACAACTTCCCAAGGAGTTGGGGTCTGCAGGGCCTCCACCTCTGTCTCTAGGGCCTCCCTTGTGTGAAGAGGCAGGGAGCCTTCCAACCTTGCAGTGGAAGGGCAGCCCTGCGCAGAGAGCTCGAGGCCCCGGGTGACCTGGAGTCTTTGCGAACTCTCCTCGCAGATCCCAGGGCTTCCTGCCTCCTGACCCCCCACTCCCCAGGGCCTGCTTCAGGCATGGGGCGGGGCTTCACGCTCAGGCTAGAGCCCCAGTCCTGGGGACTCTCCCATGGTTGGAAAGAGTGCATCCTCTAAAGTTGAAGACAGCAGCAAAGCAGACTCGCGGCTCGTGAAGCTACCAACCCGGGGCTCCTGGCCTCTCCCCCAGGTGCTGGGCTCAGAGCCGGCGGCTGTCCCCGTTCCCCTCTCCTGGCCTCTCCCCCAGGTGCTGGGCTCAGAGCCGGCGGCTGTCCCCGTTCCCCTCTCCTGGCCTCTCCCCCAGGTGCTGGGCTCAGAGCCGGCGGCTGTCCCCGTTCCCCTCTCCTGGCCTCTCCCCCAGGTGCTGGGCTCAGAGCCGGCGGCTGTCCCCGTTCCCCTCTCCTGGCCTCTACCCCAGGTGCTGGGCTCAAAGCCGGCAGCTGTCCCTGTTCCCCTGGAGACCCTGGTGCAGGAGCTCCCGGCTGCCCTGCCGATTCCTGAGTGTTCACTGGCCGTGGGGGTCCAGGAGCTGGGCGGGTGGGCCTGGGGGCAGAAGGGGGTGCGAGGTCCCGAGCGGTGTGTGTGTGGCCTCAGGGAGTCAGCCCCGCACAGAGGCCGCACGCTCCCTGTGTGTGTCGAGCGCTCTGAGTCTTGAGAGGCTGCAGTGATGATACAAAGGTCCTGAGGTGAGCTGTGTGATTGGTATTCGGTGTTGGGCGCTGCAGGAGCGTCCAAGGAGGCTGCGCCCTGTCAGGGCTGTGCCATGACCAGCACTGTGCCCACCTGGAGCAGCTGAGGACCTGGGGGCCGTGTGCCCAGGCCCGGGGCAGGGCCGGATGCCAGCCCCCGCTCTCCCCGCTCCCGCCCCCCGTCGCCCAAGCCCAGGGTCTGCTTTGGACGGCCACCCTGTGTCCCGACCTCGAGCCTCCTCAGGCTGTGGGGACAGGAGCTGGGGGCAGGGGGATCAGGGCCCTGGGTGACGTACGGGGGCTAGGTTGTCTCAGGGCCGGGAGGGCCCAGGGCAGGTGGGCTGTGCGGAGTGGCCGCTGACCCTGGGCCCGGGTGGCTTCTGACTTCTACGTAAAGAAGACGAATTTTCTCATCGAAGGGGAAAAACTGCCCGATTTTTATCAGGGCAAGTTGGTTAGAGTGTTAGTTAAGTCATTTGTCAAAGCTCATTTAGTTGTCAAAATTAAATCATTTCCCTCCATTTCCTGGCGGATTGGTGGTAATGATAACTTTCCTGGCACAGCATTTATCATCCTGGTCCAAATGGGGGATGGGGTCGGGGGCAGGCGGGAAGGTGTCCCCAGAGCGATGCAACTCCCTGGTCCTCCTGTGGAGGGAGATGCTGTTTTAATCGCGCTTAGCTCCTGTTATCACTGACAGCATAGCGTTCACGGAGCTGCAACCGCGGGCCTGGACTAAGCCGGGGCGATGCCAGTGCCCGTGTCCACAAAGCAGGGAGGGGGACGCGGTGGGCTGTCAGCTCCCCGCCAGCGAGGCTGACGGCAGAGAGGGTGGCCCTGCGCTCAGCCTTCTGACTGCAGCCATGCGGTCAAAAAAATCAGCATCCTAAAATAATGTGAAAAAAAAGTGTGGCTCCTAAGAAAAAAGCGTCTTGCACAGAAAAGAGGAAGAGAAAACGGCCCAGTGTCTCGTTTCCCAGATGCTCCTTGGTTTCTGTAAGATCAGTCATGTACCCGCTCTCAGCCCTCGAACAGCACGAAGGTTACAGCTGAGGAGGGGAGGTCCCCCCACCCCAGCCAGGCTTGCTGATTTTTCTAAATTTTTCTCAGAAAGTTAGGCATACACACAACTCTGTGTGTGTGTCTGTGTGTGTGTCTACACACACACATACATGTAAAATTCTGTTAATAACACACTCAGAACAGTGTTTGCGTTTCGTTCGTCGCCGTCGCCTTTGCGGTGTGTGTTGGTGTGTGTGCTCACACCTGTCTCCCTTTGGCCGCTTGCTAGAGCGTGTCGTGTGAAGGCGCTGCGTCTTATTCACCCGCTGCGTGCCCCTGTTGACAGACAGTTGTCCTCTTAACAAGTGCAGCTGATGCGGCCTGCCTCGGAGGTCCCGAGGGACTCGAGTGAGCATACCCGCGGATCAGTCCTTCGCGGTGTGACCTCGCGTTTACCGTTCTGCTGCTCAGCGCCTCCCCTGCCCGCAGCAGAGGGGCGTGAAGTCGCAGCCCTGCAGTCTCTCGTGAGCCCGCCGGCCCCAGAGCCCCGTCCGCAGCAGTCACGCTTTCCTTGCCAGACCCACCAAGCGCCACTCCCCTAGCTTACGGACGAGCTCGCTGTCTGTGATCGAGCTCGCTGTCTGTGATCGCTGGCCCTGCGGGTTTTGCTGCCGGTAGGTTGCCTGCGGGCCGTCTCTGCCGGCCGTCGTTTTCGCTTCCCGGCGGTAAACCCTCCACCGTGAGCGAGGCGGCCGCGTCAGGCGCTGTGACTGCCGGGCCCCCTCCCGCTCGCGCGTCTCTGGTCCTTTACGCGCGTTTGGGTCATCTGTCGGGTCAGCCCCAGGACTCTGCTGCTCTGCCCTCCTCAGAACGGCCTCCAGCGGGACGGACTCAGGCTCTCTCCTGAAGTTGTTTCTCGCTCTTCCATTTCTCCGCCGTTGCTCCTGGACTTTGTTCACTGCAGTAGCCCGGTGGCCCCGGCGCCGTTTGAAGCAGCGCCTTGGTCGTGGGCTTAGCCGCTTCTCCGAGCTTTGTCCTGCCGCCTGGTTGCCTTTCACTGACTTACTCTCTGGTCTCCAGACACACTGCTCTCTCTCTCTGGGTCTGGTCCTCTCTCAGCTTCGTGTTGACAGGCTTTAGCGGCTGAGGCTGGCTTCTGCCTCTACCCAGCCCCATGTCTCTGCCTGGTTTTCTCCGGGTGTTTGTCGCTGTGACTGCACGTTTATCTTTCAGATGAACGTTACTATCATTTTTTCAGTTGCCGAAAAGCAGTTTCGATGTTGAGATTGAAATGGAGCTGAACGTAGACCAATTCCGAGAGGGCTTGCATCTCTATAGCCTCTAGGCTTCCCTTCTGACGGCACTGCGTGTCTTTCCATTCACCTGGAGATTCTGAGTTTCCTTCAAATGGATCCAGCGCATTTCCTCAGTTTTTACCTAAGCATTTCATTTTCCTGGTTGCTCTGATCACTTGGGCCTTCCCTTTCACTGTCATTTTTAATTTGTCTTTGTACAGAAAGACTGTGCATTGTTTACTGCTGATGAGTAATGCACCGCTTTACTGAGACAGGCTTCTCTGCAGTTTTCATTATTTTTTCCCATGGATTCTCTTGAGTTTTCTAGGTATATAATTCTATCCTTCGCAAACAGGGACAAGTCCATTCTTTGTTTTCAACGCTTAGACCTCCCCTTTCCTTCTTTTGTCTTATTACATTGCTCAGTGGGCCCAGAACAGTGCTGAGTGGCAGGCATCCTTTGTTTATAATGGCAATCAGAATGTGCCCAATGTTCTATCCAAAGGAGACCTAGCTTTTCGTACCGTGTATCTTCCTTCTCTAAGAAGCAGATATTCGTTCCTCTAATTTTTTAAAGTCAAGTTTTAATGTCAAATATCATGGAAACCCTGTTTGGCATCTTTGGGAGTGACTGGTGATTTCTGCCTCTTGGCGTGCTCGTGTGCTCTTTCTTAGCGGAACTTTCCTGGTGGTACAGCCCCGGGTACACCCTGCCTAGCTGCAGTGTGCTCTTCTCTTAATGCCCCAGCGAGCTTCATTTGCCCCTCCAGTCGGCGCAGTGCTTACGTTAACAGCCGTGATCACAAGGCCTGGTGTCAGCCTTTGTCACTCGAGCCTTGAGCATCAGAATACCAGCTTCACGGGAAGAATCTGGAAGCTTTCATTCTTTATTCTTCCTAAACAGTTTAAATAAGTTGTATGTTCCTTGGAAGGCTGAAGGTCTCAAACCATTGGAACTTTGTGCTTTGGGGGCTTAGCACTTTGGTGACTGATTGGAACTTTGTGCTTTGGGGGCTTAGCACTTTGATGACTGATTGGAACTTTGTGCTTCTGGGGGCTTAGCACTTTGGTGACTGTGGACTTTTTTCTTTTTTGTTGGTTTTCTTGATTCCCATCTCTTCCAGGGACAGTTTTGGTAAAAGATTTTACTAGAAAATGTTCTGCTTCAGTCACGCCTTCAAACCTGTTTGCACTGAGTTTCGCAAGTGAAACCTCCTAACTTTTCTGTATGTCGTCACTCCGTTTCTTCCATCTAATATTCTGTGTTTGTGCCTCACCACTTTTTAAGAGACAGCTTTTCCATCTGCCTGTCAGCTCGGCTGTCCGCTTTTCTGAGTGAGCGCCGCGGCTGCCCTCGCTGCTCTGCGCCCCTCCGCTGGCTTGGTCCTCTCCTCCTCGGGCTCCCTGGCGTGGCTGCCGCTGCGTCTGCGGCTGTGTCCGCTCTGAGTCCCACCTGGGCTGCACTCTGCTCTCTGCTTCGTGCTGCTTTCTAGATGTTCCGCCACTTCTGTTCCCAGCCTCCTCTGACCCGAGAGTTGCTTAATGAGAAGGGCTTTGTCTCCCGGTTGCATTTTTCCCCTGTTGGCTTGGTTTTGCATTTAGAGCTTTTATTGCACCGTTGGGGGAGGACGTGTCCTGTGTCGTGCTGACTGTTTGCAGTTTATTGAGCTTTTCTTCGTGGCCAATACATGATTCTGTCCATGTTCCAGCGGCTCTTAGGAAGAAGACTGATCTGCTACCACGCGTGAGATAAGCGCCCCCCGTGCGTCGCGTGTGTGGGTGTCGGTGCGAGCTGGCGGCTCCCTCTGCGCCGTCCGCTCTGACGTGCTCGCCCTCTGGTCTGCTGCAGGCTCGCTGGGGCGGCTCCTGTCATCTCCCCGCCCTTTCTCCTCTGCCCCCGACACCTTGCGGCCCGCTGTGGTCTCCGACCCTTCGCGACTCACCTCTCCCTGGGGATTAAGACCTTCCTGAATCACCAGTGGCCCTTGGGCTCATTTTAGCTTTTTCTGCCCAGAATTCAAGCTTGTTGGATTTCAGTTTGGCAGTTCAGGCCTTTTAATCTTGATCTTTTTTTTTACTTCTGACATCTCTGAGTCATTTTGTTTTAGTGAAGTAAAGTCGCTCAGTCGTGTCCGACTCTTTGCGACCCTGTGGACTGTAGCCTATCAGGCTCCTCTGTCCATGGGATTTTCCAGGCAAGAGTACTGGAGTGGGTTGCCATTTCCTTCTCCAGGGATCTTCCCCGCCCAGGGATCGAACTCTGGCCTCCCACATTGTAGGCAGACGCTTTTACTGTCTGAGCCACCAGGGAAGCCAGGATATTGTTTTAGAGGTGATTCTTATTTGCAGTACAACACACCATGGCCTTGGAAAATCAAAATGAATACTTAAGTCCCTCGGAGCTCTTTGGACTCAGTTTCCCTGTCTGTGAAGTGGGTAGTTTTTTCCAACCGAAACGTTATGTGCTGTTTACTGTACAAGTTATATCGCTAACTGGCACGATGCCATCCTTTTCAAGATATTTCCTCCTCTGACTTTGGCAAATGAGCCAAGCAGGTCCAGGGAGGTGAGTTTTCCAGAGCTGCCCAAGTGACCACGTGTGGGCTGTGGTTGCCCCCTGCCCAGGGCTCCCCGCTTCCACACCCCATGTCCCTTCTGCTCATCACGTGTAGCTGCCGTCGCACCGTCAATGAGAGCCCAGGTCAGCCTGTGTGAAATGATTTCTGGCTTTCTGGACAAGCTGTGGCAAGGAGGGTAACCTAGTAACCAGGTTCACTCTTATACTTAATTGGAAGCAGACCGCGGCGGGCTCAGGGGTCAAGCAAACAGCCTCCTCAGCAGCACCCCCCCGCCCCGCCTGTCCTCTGAGCGGGAGGGCCACCCTGCCGGGTGGGGGCTGAGCAGCCCCCTCTGTCTGAGGGCCGCCCTCTGGACACTGCTTCCGGCTCCTCGTGACCGTCAGAAACAGCAGATGGAGCCAGAGGCTCGGGGAGAAAGGCCACCCGGTCCCAAGCCCTCACCTCCTGGGGCCACGACCTCAGTGCTGAGCGTGGGGCGGGCTTGTCTCCTCCATGGGGGTCGCGGAGGTGCGGGGTCCACTTCAGACTGTCCTGGGGGTGGACTGTCTGAGGCCGCCCTGAGGAGGAGGGACTCGGGGCCCTGCTGGAGGGAGGAGGTCTGAGGACTTGGAGCCGGAGTCCCCCCAGCCCAGGGTGGTCCTGGGGGGCGGCTATGTCCTCACTCCCAGCTGTTCCTCTGGGGCCCACGTCCGGTCAGCTGGACGACCCAGCTGCTTTGCCTGCTTGGGGACAGTCGGCGCACCCAGCCCTGGGCTCCGAGATGAGCCTGTGGCCGAGCTTGCCCCACGTGGGAGCGGCCCAGCCTCACCCCTGCCGCCGTGGGCTCGGCCTCCTCTGCCTGAGTCCCGAGCTCGCCCCACGTGGGAGCGGCCCAGCCTCACCCCTGCCGCCGTGGGCTCGGCCTCCTCTGCCTGAGTGCCGAGCTCGCCCCACGTGGGAGCGGCCCAGCCTCACCCCTGCCGCCGTGGGCTCGCCAGGGCGGGGCTCGGCCTCCTCTGCCTGCAGGCCAGGCCTGGCCTTGCTCCGTCTGGGGGATGCTGACGACGGCTGCAGGTGCGCCTGCCCGGTCTGGTCCCAGCACTGCCCTGAGCATCCCTCGGTCCCTCTTGGCGGTTGTGCTGTGGGTGAGGGGAGCGGGCCAGGGAGCGAGCCTTCCAGCAGCGAGCAGAGGGTCTCTGCGCGGGCAGAGAAGCGTGACTACAGAAGCCGAGCCCTCAGCAGTGAGCTCAGGCCTTTGCCTTCGGCCCGGAGCTGGCCTCGGGAGAAAGGGCTGCAAGCCAGCCTCCAGCCCTGCTCTGCCTCTGGGCGCCTGATGGGCAGGGCCCTGCCCACTCAGGCTGCAGGGGCCCGCCTGGCCGGCCTGTCCAGGCTGGGAGCTCAGGCCTTCTGGGGCCAGGTCCACCCTGGCGAGGTGTGAGCCCCCGTCTGGGCGTCCGGGGTGCAGGGAGGCGTGAGCAGGGGGCAGACACACCCACCGAGTTCCTGGCGTGTGCTCAGCTGGGCTTCCCACCTGCTGACCCTCTGAAGGACCCTCCGGGGCTGCTGCTCTGAGCCCCACCGTGCAGACAGAGGCTGGTGTCCACGCATCTCACAGCGCTGGCGTCAGAGCCCACGGGACGGCCCTCCCAGCACCCGGTATGCCCCTGGGTGGCAGCTCTGTCCTCTCTAGCTGGGAAGGGTGGTGTTGGGGGCCTCCCATGCTCGCCACCTGGACCGGGGACTGAGGTCATGGGAAGACGTGGGGTGGCTGGCTCTGTGCTGCCAGGAGGTCTGGGCGGAGCGTGGCCGTCCCCGTGATGGAGGGGGCGAGGGCCTTGTAGGGAAGACGAGGTTTGGATGTTTCCCAGGGGTCCGGGTCCATCCGGGGCCAGGAGGGCATGAGTGGTGGGTACGGAAAGGGCGAGAAGCTGCCCAGAGAGCCAGGTCTGCCCAGCGGAGGCCTGCAGGCGAGTCCTTGCGGGTAGGAGCCCAGGGAGGCCCCAGGGCTGGCTCAGCCAGGAAGGCTGGGCAGGAAGTCGAGGGTCAAGACCCGCCTGGCGGGGGATGGGCAGGGGCTGCTGCTTCTGAGAGCTCACTGGGGCCTGGCAGCTGAGGCCCCTCCCCAGTTTTCAGATGGGGAATAGGTGCCAGGAAGCACCTCGGGGATTCATTCACACATGGAGTTTCAGCTGCGACAGACCGTGGCTCCTGCCCTCAGCCCTTGTGACTGGGTGCGAAGGTCCGAGCAGGTAGTGAGAGCTCCTGGCCCCAGTGGCCAAGGCTGGGGGCGGGGGGGCACGGTGGTCCTGCCAGCCCAGTGCCCTCCTGCGGGGCTGCCGCTCCTGGAGGCCCGCCCCGAGGGGAGCACAGGGCTCTGCTGGTGGGCCGTGCCACACCCTGCGCCCTGGCTCCCAGCCCTCTCGTCCGAGTGTAACTTGCACGGGCCCAGGGAAAGAGACACGTTTAGGGAAGGAAACGGAAGCAGCAGCTCAGTGCGGCCGCGCGGGGCCCAAGGCAGCGTCTGCACCTTGAGGAGTGCACGCACCACACCCTGCGATGCCCCAGGCCGTGCCGTCTTCAGACCGGCCGCCGAGCCTCTCAGCAAGGGCAGCAAACAGGACCCCCGCGCCCTGCGCTGAGTGAGGCCGGGAGAAGGTCCCAGGGTGTCCTGTGTTTGCCCTTCTCTCCCTGGTGCGTGTGCGGCCGTGGGAAAGCATGCTCCATGGGGAAAGGCCCGCTCAGGAAAGTTTTCAGATTTTCTCGAGACATCTGGTAAGGAAACAAACTACGCGGCAACGTGAACTAATTGGAAAATAAGTGAACAAAGGTTATTCACAGCACAGGATAGAGCCCTAGAAAAAATGTGAAAAATTAGACATTGGATTCAGACCAAAGTCACGTGGAGGAACAGGGATGTGCGGTGGAGGACTAACCGTGCGGCTCCTTTCGCTGACGGCTGCTTCCTTCACTGGAGTGTAGTTGTCTTTACAGGAATTTGATCCCTGCCGTTTGCAGAAGCGGGCAGTGTTTGGCACGCGGGGCATGTGATGGGTTGTGCCTCCGCGAGGCCCGGGGCTCCCCTCTGTGGTCTCCCCCGGCCCCTCCCCTGCCTTGGTGCAGCCACTTCCCTGCAAAGCAAGAGTCTGGGGGGTGGTCTGCAAGGAGAGAGCCTGGGAAAGGCGGGGACCCAGGGCTTCTTGAGGAGGGGGCAGCCTTTAGCTCAGAGCCGTGGCCCACCGCCTTCAGGACACAAGGCCTCCGGTGTGCGGGTGGAGCCCGTGCACCCCCATGCCCAGGGAGCTTGGCAGGGCCCCCTCCTGGCCTGTGCCCCCTGGAGAGGGCTCAGAGGGAGTGCTGACCTGCCCTCTGCTGCGGCTGCTGCCCTGCGTCAGCTGCTCTGCCCTCCCCCAGCTGTCGGAGATGCTCTTGGAAATCCTTCAAACTCCGACTGGCCCGGAGCCTGGCGAGGTCCACGTGGGAGTCAGCTCTCCTGCTCAGCTCTGCTTCTTGTGCGAAGCTCCCCAGCTGCTCCGTCTTGGGGTCCCAGCCCCCGGATGGTGCCCAGGCCACCGTCAGGTTCGTGCGTGGCCATCAGCCCCTGGGGGCCACGTGGGGGATGCGCAGAGCGTCTGCCGCAGCTGCTCAGGCGTGGCGGCCGGGAGGCCTGTGTCGGGAAGGTTCTACGAGGGGCCTTGCTGCGGCGGGAAGGCGGCCGCCCCTCGGCGGCTGCAGGCTGAGCGTCTTCTGTGCGTCCTCCCTTCTGGCTTCGCCCCCGCAGCCCTGGGCACCGCCATGATGCCCAGTCCCTCTGCCGCCGCGGCCACGCACGGAGGCGGGAGACAGACCCCGCTGCCCACATGTGCCCTGCACCCAGGACAGGGGAGCCTTTGTTCGGCTGAGCGCCCATCGGGAGCGTGCCAGCATTCCCAAGGACCAGCCCGCGCCCTCCAGGAAGGACAGGGCTGTCCTTGCTTGTTGAAAACTGGAACGTCAGCTAATGAGGAGCCGTTGAGAGATGGGTAGGTCCCGTCCCAGGACAGCTCACCGCGGTGGGCCTCACGGCTCCCCGAGGTGCAGTGGCGGCCGGGCGGGAGGCTGCGGCTCCCAGCCTCCTGCTCACAGGACGTGGCTGGGTGCCAGGCCTCGGGGGGGGGGGGGGGGGGGGCGGCGGGGTCAGGTTTTTTCTTCCCTCCTCACCATTTAGCCATGTCATCGTCTGAAGAGCAGTCAGAGGCGGCGTTCGGATCACCGTGGCTCTTGGGGACACCTGCAGAGTCAGCTCCTCAGGAAGGCGGCCTGGCCCGGGGACTCGGGCGGTCCTGGTTGAACTCAGGTTCGGTCCTGTCACGTGGCCTTGTGGGGCCCATCTCGGTCCCACTGCAGGCGACCCACTAACACCCGGGGACCAGGCGCCCCACAGGGTCTGGGTGAGACGCTGCCTCCTCCCCGCTGTGGGCTGACGGCGTCCACGCAGGTGCCTCTGGGTGCTCGGGTGGACCATCGGCGCGTCCCCACCGCACCCGTGCCGGGCCTTCCCGGTGGGGCTGCGCTCACACTGGCTGCAGGCCCGGGGGTCCACGTCCAGACACGCTCAGGAGGCAGCCGCTCTCAGGCCGCAGGGCAGGCAGGTTGTCGAGGGCAGGCAAGGCCGTGGCCTCTGTCTCATGCGTTCAGAAGACAGGACGTGCCTGGGAGGACGGAGGGACCCGGGGCGGCCAGGCTGCAGCCACTCCCACTGGGCAGAGGCCTGCAGCCCCCGCAGCGTCGGCACGGGAGGCTGAGGGTCCGCCTGTGGAGGCCCCACCCTTCCAGCGCAAGGTATGCGGATTTGATCCCGGGTTGGGGAACTAAAATCCCACATGCTGCAGGGCAACTAAGGCCGTGCACCATGACAAAGATTCCACACATCACACCTGAGACCCAGCGCAGCCACATAAAGAACCAGCGCCCAGGCCGCGGGTCACCAAGCCTGCCGGTGCCTCTGGCTCGCCCAGCCCTCTCCTGCCCTGCACAGGCCACAGGACTGGGGGCCGTGATTTGGATGCACTTCCTCAAATCTTTTCTTCTTTTCTGTTGAATGTGTTTTCTCCTGATCATAAAAGCAGCGTATATAGCTAGTGGGGAAAATACAGGAAAGAGTGACGGAATCGGCCGTAGTCCTATCACTTTCATATGAAGTCCCTTTCGCTCACGCTCCTGTGTCATAGGCTGTGTGTTTGTGTGCGGCAGGCATCACTCTCTAATGTCTGCCTAATACGTCAGTGTCTCTGGTGCATGGGGCACCAGGTTCACAAGTACATCCTGTGTCTTTGCGAGCGCTTAGCTTATTGCTATATTGCTTCTTCCTATGGTCCTTACGTTATTTTCTTTCTTAAATTTTCCTGAAGCACTTTGTGTGATGCCGGGAGGCATGCCGTTTCCGCAGCGCCTCAGGATGCTGGGAAGAGCACAGCCCTTTCTGAGCACCCTCAGCGCAGGTGTCTGGCACAGGCTCTGGCCGCTTGTGTTCTTCTTTTTTTTATTTGGCTGTGCTGGGTCTCAGTTGTGATATGTGGAATCCTTGTTACAGGGCACGTGGGATCTTAGTTCCCCGACCAGGGATCAAACTCGCATACCCTGCATTGGAAGGCGGATTCTTAACCACTGGACCACCAGGGAGGTCCCAAGGCCACTCGTCTGTGAATCTGCGCTTTGAAGAACGGTGTTATGTGTTGCCTTTTTCAGTTATAGTGGAAATGCATACTTGCGGAGAGCTTCACACACTCTCCCCTAAAGCTAAAAGACGAGTTCCCTACGGTGCTGCTCCCAGAGAGGACCAGTGGTAAAGGCATGTGCACGTCTGTTTGATGTCTGTGTGTACACACGCACAATCACAGACGCACACACACACACACTCACACAGACGCACGTACACACAGGCGCACACACACACAGATGCACGTACACACAGGCACACACACAGGCCCGCGCACACCCAGGCACACACTCAGACACACATACACACAGGTACACATAGGCACGCACACACACACACAGACGCACGTACACACAGGCACACACAGGCGCACACACACACAGGCGTGCACACACACAGGTACACAGACGCACGTACACACAGGCACACACACACAGACACGTACTCACAGGCCTACACACAGGCGTACACACAGGCCCGCGCACACCCAGGCACACACACAGACGCACGTACACAGGCGTGCACACACACATGTACAGGCACACACACTCACACGCAGGCATGCATAGACACATGCCTGTGCGCACAAGCACACACTCGCAGGCATACACACAGGCACACACACACAGGCACACACACCCAGGCACACACTCACACAGACACAGATACACACAGGCACACACACAGGTACACACAGGCACACACACAGAGACGCACGTACACACAGGCACACACACAGGCCCGTGCACACCCAGGCACACACTCAGACAGACACACATACACACAGGCACACACACAGGTACACACAGGCACACACACAGAGACGCACGTACACACAGGCACACACAGGCGCACACACACAGGTACACAGACACACGTACTCACAGGCGCACACACACAGGTACACAGACACACGTACTCACAGGCGCACACACACACAGATGCACGTACACACAGGCACACACACAGGCCCGCGCACACCCAGGCACACACTCAGACAGACACACATACACACAGGTACACACAGGCATGCACACACACACACAGACGCACGTACACACAGGCACACACAGGCGCACACACACAGGCGTGCACACACACAGGTACACACAGGCACACACACACAGACACGTACTCACAGGCCTACACACAGGCACACACACAGGTACACACAAGCACACACACAGACAGGCACACACACAGGTACACACAGGCCCGCGCACACCCAGGCACACACACAGACGCACGTACACAGGCGTGCACACACACATGTACAGGCACACACACTCACACGCAGGCACGCATAGACACATGCCTGTGCGCACAAGCACACACTCGCAGGCATACACACAGGCACACACACAGACGCACGTACACAGGCGTGCACACGCACACGTACTCACAGGCGCACACACTCACACGCAGGCACACATAGACACATGCCTGTGCGCAGAAGCACACACTCGCAGGCGCGCACGTGCCCTCGGGAGTAAAGGCCCCTGGTTGTGGCCGTGCCCCGTGACGCGCTGGGTCCGGTCCACAGGAGGCAGGCGCGGCACCGTCACGCCCCCAGGACGGGCTCCCCGGCTGCCCCGGGGCCCTGGCCGCACACGGCCCTCCGTGAGCGCCTCCTCAGAGCTGGTCCCGGCTTCCTGGACCGGTTGGCCCGTGGGCGGAGTCACGTGGTCCCGGGGCCGGAGGCCCCGCACGGGGGATGAGGCGCGCCCGGGCCGCCCGGAGCTGGGTGCAGAGGAGCGGGGGCCAGCGGTGCCCCAGCCTCCGCGGCCGGCCGGCCTCCCTCAGCGCACGCTGCCATCATTCTCCCTGCGTGACACTCGACAGCGGGGAGTTGGCCAGCTTGTTTCATCTCTTCTTAAGGAAAAGTTAAATTTATAGCCCCAGCCCCGACCTTCCCTGTAACTCATGTGCTCATCCTGCTCGCTGGTTTGACGTATGGCATTGCTGTTTCATTAAACAACATACAGGAATAATTAGTTCGGCAACGATGCCTCAGAACAAAAGCCCTTGATTTAGTTTGACTTTATAAGTTGCTCTCTTTTGATGTGCAGGAGCACATCTGGGGTCTCAAAGAGAGCAGAAAGGAAAATAGACGACGTCTAGTCAGGCTGGGGCTCCGGGTTTCCCGAGCACAGCCAGTAACCCTTTGGTCCCGGGCCCCAGCGGCCGCGTGGGCCCCGCAGACCCAGCAGGTCCCGCGCTCCGCGCCCGGCGGCCTGACCTTGCTGTAGCCCCACCTCCGCTGTGCAGACCCTCCTTCTCTTCCTTCCCTCACTCCGCGAGCGAGCGCTGAGTGTCAGGGCCCACAGTGTGTGGCGCCCTCGAGTGCTCTGGCCCGCGGGTGAGCAAGGCCTCAGCCCCATTTGTCCCGCCTTCGAGTTCTGTCCCCGCGGGCTGCCCGGGGGTCTTCCAACCTCCCCAGCCAGCAGGTGAGGCTGCAGCCTTGCCCGACCCCCAGGGCCCCGCAGGCCCCGTGCTCACGAGCCCCCGCCCCCGCCCCACATGCACCCCTCTTCCACGTGAGCTGCCCCCCCTCCTCCAGGCCCCGCGAACAAGTCCCTACCAGCTGGGTATCATGGCTTCTCCCTCGAGCCCTGGTGTCCTTGCCACCCCAGGAGAGCCCTTGGCACACGGCGCCCGGGAAGGAGTGACCGTCAGTGCCAGAAGCACTGGGGTGGGGGGCTTATGTCCTGGTGCCTGGCCCCCTCGCACCCCGCAGAGGGCCAGGCATAAAACGGGCTCCGCGCGCAGGAGTCTGGTCTGTGCACCGCCTGGTCCAGCCGTCCGCGTGCGTGGGGACCCCTGCTGCCCAGGACCACGTGAGCCGGGGGAGCCAGGGGCCTTGCGGGCTTGCGTTTACAACCAGCACTCCGGCCGTGGTGGTGCCGTCCTTGCAGAGGAGTTTTGGACCAAATCCATGCAGATTCTGTTCCAGCTGGCTTTCGGAGCCACAGGGGCAGATTAAGTGGCTCTCTCTCTGGCTTTCAGTTTCTAGGGAACCAGGTCTGGGACAGGCAGACGGCAGGTTCCCTGAGCCCCCGTCAGGCGACCTTCACCCCTTGCTGCTCCAGCCGTGCCCCACTGCCCTCTCACCCAGGACACAGAAGGACGCGCCCTCTCTCAGCAAGGCCCAGTGGGAGCGCCAGGGCCGCCCTGCCTCCCGGCTGGACAGGGGCCAGGACTGCCTGGCGCACGGCAGAGTGGCTGGCATCACTGCCCCAGCAGGCCGTCTGGCCCCTGCCTGTGGGCCGCAGACCCCTGGGCCCACCCTGCCGGTGGCTGCACAGTCCCCGTCTCTCGCCTGGCCTGGGCGAGGCGGTGTTCATCCCCACTTCACAGATGAAAACACCGAGGCCGGAGCGGGGACGTGACACACCCCAGCCCCGTGTCCTGGCCAGGTTCTGAGCCTCGGCCTGCCTGCGTCAAAGCCGCTGCTCGCTCTGCTGCTCAAGGCGAGGCTCCTGGGCTGACCACACACCTTTCCCACCTCGGTGACACATTTCCACACTCGGGGCCCATCAGCCCACTGCCCAGGCGCCCGGTCCCGACCTGTCCGCAACCCCTGCCCCGTGGCTCCAGCTCCTGACCCTCGAGGCCGCGGCATCTGCCAGCGGGAAGGGGCCACTGACCGTGCTGGCTGCATCACCGGGGACAGCAGGCTTCAGGAGGCTCTCCTGTAATCTCTCTATCCACACGGCCCTCATTTTAATTTGCAAAATTGAACCCAGATCGAGAGCAGTAAAGCCAGAAGACGGTAAATATTCATGCCTCAGTGAGCGAGGGCGGCTCCATTGCCGTCGTGAGATTGGGAGAATTACCTTGGGGATTATGTATATTCATGGGCCGATTTTTATTTGCGATATAACATGACTCCCGTTGGCCTGTGTGTTACCCGGTCTACCCCAAACAGACTTTGCGCAAAGCTCCCGCCCTTAAGCTCCTGGAAGTCCTCTCGAGTGGGTCAACCTCTCCCCGCTTCCTAGGAGACGGGCTGGAATAGCAATCGCCCCGCACCCAGCCGGGGGCAGCCGCGTGTCCTTGTCCGCTCCGCAGGGCGAGGTGCGGTTCTCGCGTGCAGGCCGCAGAAGAGGAGGCGCGTTCTGTTCCCACGGCCGTCTCCCCCGCCCCCTGCCCCGGGCTGCAGGACCAGGCCTGTGCTGTGTGCCCCGAGCTGGGGGGGTGCTCACAGGTGACCACCCAGGGAGGCCGGTCAATGGCGGCCTGCCCCGCGGGGCGTCCAGCTCTGTTGATGCAGCCGCTCGGGAGCACCCACGGGGGATCGGGCGGAGCCGGGCCTGGGCAAGTTGTCTGGCTGCCCCAGGTCTCTCCCAGGTGGCTCAGAGCCAGGCAGGGTCAGCCGGCCACTGCCCACCACCTGCTCTTAGACATAAAGCTTTTCGTGCTACGACGGCAGAGCTACGCAGCTGCGACGGAACCCGTGGGGCCTGGGAGCCCGAGGTGGTGGCCGTCTGGCCTGCTGCAGAGACGTCTACAGCCCCCGGTCCTTCAGCTTCAGGGGGCACGGGCCCTGGAGCCCCGTGTCGGGCCCAGCCCTGGCCCTCACGTCCTCTTGCGAATTCATTGTCACAGCGACCCCAGTGAAGCTGGGGTGTACGTCTTCTTTCTGCTGATGACACAGTATTAATAGTAATCGTGTTCATGGCTCATCTTTACTAAACAGTTCCTAGCTTTTGATGCCGTGTGAATGGCTCCTCGTGGATTACCTGGGGTAATCCCCACACTGCCCAGGGAGGTGGGTGCATTTTCCATCTGAGGAAGCGGAGAGGGCAAGCCCCGTGTGCCCAGCGTCACGGGCGGGCTCGAGGGAGCGGACCCGGGAGGTCTGACCGCAGAGCCTGCGCCGCTGGGGCCCTTGCCTCAAGCGCAAGCTCACGCAGCTTTGCTTCCTCCGCTCCGCCAGCCTCCTCCCGCGGGATCCCGTGTCCTCCAGGAGGCCTGGCCCAGGCTTCCCTGGCAGGGTCGGCGTCCCAGCCCACCGCTGCTGTCGGGGAGGCCTTGGGCCCCGTCTGCCCCCTCTCCACGGGGGTCGCGGTGAGACCGCCGACTCCTCGGGCCTGTGTGAGGGCTGAGTGGGCTGGTGTAGGTGAGCTTGTTGGAACACTGCCCAGGGTATACAGTGGGTGCTCCCTGAACGGCAGCAGTGGCGAGGGGAGGTGACAAGGTCCCCAGGCGTCTGAGCGGCCCATTGGTTAGCACGTCAGCAGAGGGTCTGCAGACCACGAGCTGCAGGCCAGAGGCCGGAGTGGACCTTGGGCGCTGGTCTAGCGCCGCGCTGGGCCCCCGAGGCCGCGGGCGTGGAGGCGGCTGGGGTCCGTCTGCGCTGGGCCTCTCGTGCGTCCCTGGCTCCCCTGCGCCCAGCTGGCCCCTTGATGGGACACGCCACCCGACTTGCCACCCCACCCGGGGCGCTCAGTTGCTTGGCTTTCTCCCCTCCGAGTGCTAGCTTTCCGAGTTTAATCTTCGTCCATCTCGCCTGCAGGCGCTGCGCTACTCAGATAGCGTGACAGGGTCCTTTGCAGCCCCACCAGGAGGTGGGCATGTCGGCTGTCTGCGCTGGGAGCCTTCCATGTCTGAGAGCCCTCTCCAGATTTCCAGGCAGACCCTAGTCAGCCTAGGCTTCACCGGTGCCTTGGGAGCTCTCTCGGGCGTGGAAGAGACTCTGCCAGCCTTAGCTGAGCCTCTTCTTCGTCCCACGGCGCCCTGGGTCCTCGGTGTCCTCCCCGCGGGCCAGGCTCGGCGGGGCTCAGGTGCCCTCACGCGCTGAGGCCGGTCCTCCAGCTCTGGCTGGGGCTCCAAGCTCAGCCGGTGTCGGGAGCGGGTGAGTGGCCCTGGCCTTTGTCCCCTGCGGCCCTGAGCCTGCACAGCTGCCGAGTGTAGTTCTCCGTGGCCAGGCGTTCGCGGTGACTGCCCCCGCGGGCCGGGGACGGCAGGCCACGACCAGCAGGTCGGTTTCCCTCAGTGGCAGTTTCCAAGAGGGCAGTTACACCCAAGCCTTGTTTTTATTTTAAATCAAACATGGAGGTATTACGGCATCAAACACAAAAATTTCCATGAACCTTAAAACTTAGAAGCGGTTTTGTGCCCCCAGCAGCTGGCGTCCTGCACCTACCCCCCTCTGTCACCTCCTGGGACTGCTGGGCTCTGGAGCCCATGGGCTGGCAGGCTCCCCCGGCACTGTGAGCCCGCAGCTTGCCCTGAGGGGCCCGGGAGGGAGAGGCTGTGCTTTCATTTCTGAGACTCCCCCGGTCTCGTCCGAGTGGGCTCGTCCTTTGAAACCCCGTCGCCTGCCCAGGATCCAGGCCACCCGGTTGGTTCTCCACAGCCCGAGTGTGGCCGTGTCCCTGCTTGGGACGCTTCTCCAGGCTGAGCCCCTGGTCAGAGCTGGCCCCCTTGGCTCACCTCCCAAGGATTCCTTACCCCCAAAAAAGCCCAAGGATGTCGTTAAAAACAATTAAAGCCCCAGTTGTATGGAAAACAGGAGAATCAGACATCGCTGTAATTCAATTTAAGCTTTTATGGGATGACAGATGCGTGGAGGGTGGCTGGGGGGAGGAGCGTGGAGCTTCCTGGCAGGCCCCTTGTCACTTTTACGGTTTTCCATTGTTGCCGGACTGGGTGGCGAAGAACCTGGGTGAGTCTGTGAGGTCGCGGTGGAGGGGCGGGGCCTCTTGGGCCCCGCGGTAGGAAACCCAATCCCCCTTCTGCCCGCCGGGTGCCCACCACGAGACAGCAGCAGGAGGGGCCAGCAGGCAGCAGGGTGGCATGGCCTGCCATGGGCAGCCGCCCACCCGGCGCAGGCGCCCAGAGAGCAGAGCCAGGCGTGCAGGTGCGGCGCCGCCGTGGGGCCTGACGGCGTATCAGCGCTCGCTGCGTCCCCAGGACTCTGGTCAGGGCCTGAGCTGGGGCGGTGCACATGGGCCTGGGGGTGACCGAGCTCCGGGCATGCAGCCTGGCCAGGCACTTGGGGGCGGGGCAGTGGCTGGAGTAGACAGACGCGCCAGCAGGCAGAGCCCCCATCGGAGCCTGCGCTCGGGTCCCCAGGCTTCTGAAGACGGCCTCCTCCTCTTAGGGGGCGTGTCTCGTTCCTGAGCAGGGGCCCCTGAGAGGAAGGCCTCCTCACTCTCCTCCCCGGGGGCAGCTGGCTTTGGCTGAGGCCCCCGAGGATGTCTGCGTGGAGCAGAGCCCAGCGCTGGGCAGCAGCAGAGCCTCCCGAGACGAGGCCAGGCGGGGGGGCGGGGGAGCACTGCCAGGCCCAGGTCCTGGTGGTGCCGGTGCCCAGGGGCAGGGGCTGGGGCACCGAGCCAGGACAGGGAGGGGCCGGCCTGACCTCCTGCGATGTCACCTCCCAGGGAGCACGCCTGGGAGGCCACTGGGCCTGGCCATCCGCTGTGGGGAGGAGCTTCGCCCCTTCGCCTCAGGGTGAAGTGGGGGCAGCAGGGACCCCCCAAGGAGCCCTGTCCCAGTGGGCGACAGCCGGGCGGCAGCAAACAGCCCACAGCGTTGCGTGAAGGCACTTCCCGGCGCTGCTGGGGGCGAGTGGCCGCGGCAGTGTGCGGTCAGGGATACTGAGGCAGGCGTGCGCCCCACCACGGGTCTGCGTGGCGGTGCTGGGAAGCGCGAGGGGGGCGCGACAGGAAGGCCCCCCGCGGCAGCGTGCCCACAAGTACGGGCATGGGTAAGAGGAGAAGGGACCGCGGCATTCAGGAGACAGACCGTGCGGCCCAGCCGGCCGCTGTGTGAGCCTGCAGAGACGGCTCCTGACAGGAGCGACGCCCGCCCAGGGCAAGGGGGTGAGTCGTCGAGCAGGCCAGCGGCACAGCCCTGCCCTGGATGCTCGCAGGCGCCTGCGCCTCCCGGGGTGCTCACGTGGCTCTGAACGCCTGTGGGGGGACATGTGAAGACTCCCTGGAGCTTGCTCCAGGGCGGCAAGGCCGGAGTCAGGCCTCGGGGCCTTCAACCCCACACTGAAGCCAAGGACGAGTGGCGGCTCAGACGGGTCAGTCCCAGGAGGGAGCGCAGGCCGTGGGCACCTCGCTTGACCCTGAACCTCTCTGAATGGTTTGTTCCTCTAGAGTACAAGTGGGTGGGGACTGACCCCCGGGGCCTCCCCACTGCCCCCACAGCCCAGGCTGCCCTCCCCCCAGCGGCGTCCTGAGCTTGGCTTTTTGTTCAGGACGCAGTTAATGCACCAGGCGGGGGATGTCTTATCTGTGCCCGGCCCAGCTCAAAGAAGAGGGAGAAATAAGAGCAGCCAAATTGAAACCTTATTAAACCAAATTGGTCAGGTCTGATGGAGCCAAACCTAGACGGATCTTTGAAAGCTGATTTCATTTTTCCCTCCGGTCTGAGCCTCTTTGGATTGCAGTAACTGATCCTGGTGTAAGCTTGTTAGTGTCGACCTTGTGCGTCTCTCCTCCTTTCCCGACTTACATTTCATTAAGCGCTGATGCAGTCACAGGGCCCTGACCCTCGCCTTTGGCACAGCCAGGAGCTTCCAGGCTCATTAGTGGACAGAAACGGATAACAGGGGTCCAATCTCATTACGGCCGGTGCCATTATCACAGCAACCTCACCCATCAGAAGCGCGGCTCAGCCCCCTTCTCTCCGGCATCTGCTGATTCTGGAGGCCGTCGGGGGCCGGTCCCCCCACGTGCTGGCCCCCCGCATGGGTTGTGGCTCTGGCTTCTCTGTGTCCTGTGCTGCAGAAACAAAACTGCCAGAGAGCCGGGTCAAGGGCTGCAGTGCTGGTGGGCGCTGGTGGGGCTGATGTGTGTGGGGTGACGGGAGAGGGGCTTCCAGACGGGCACGTGCCCCACCCCCAGGCCTCAATCCCGGATCTGTGAAGTGCGGTCGCCGGAGCTGTCTGGGGGTGGTTGGGCGAACGGTGAGGACGAACTTGACACTCGACGAGCGTCCTGCGGACGCCATGTCTCTCCTCTGCCCTCGCCGCCGCTGGCTGGGTGTCTGATCCTGCAGGCTGGTGCTGTGCAGGGCAGAGACGCACGCCTCGGGACCCCACCTTGGGCTACTTCCCTGCCGGCGTTCAGCGGCCTTAGAAAGCGCCCCGGTCACTGTGAGCCCAGCCTTCCGCCGAGGGCCGCAGACACCAGAAAGCGCTGCACAGGGGCTCAGAAGCCGGAGAGAGCCCCTGAGTGGGGCCGGGCCGATAGGCATCCGTCTGCTCTCCCACTAGCCCGTCCCACTGGGCCCCCGCTGGACAGAGTGGGGTGCTGAGGGGCTCTTGAGGGGCCAGGTCTGAAGTCTGCCGGGCTGGCCATCAGGAGGCACCGCTGAGCTCCGCTGGGGCAGGGGAGCTGGCTGGCCCCTGCCTCCAGCCCCAGAGCCTTCTTCCTGGATTCATGGTGGGGGTGTCCACCCTGAGGCCCCCAGCACCACCCCAGGTCAGCTGGTCGGGTGGTCAGGGGACAGGCCGGGAGCCAGGCCTGCCTCGAGGTCCTGGAGCTGATCAGCCCAAGTCCCAGTCTATTTGCCTTGTGACCTTGGAGACATCAAAAACCTCTGTTTTCTCGTCCATAAAATTGAATGTAAAAATATTGACCTGCCTTGTAGGGTTTTATGAAGAATAACTGACCCAGAGGATGGTAAATCTTGTTTGTTCATCAGAAAGGGCCAAACTGCTTAGCAGGCATGAGCTCGAGTTTGCAAGTGTTGGCCATGGTGTTCCTCCTCCCTCCTGCCAGCTCCCTGCCGCCGCCCGCCGCCCCATCTCTCGCCTCTGGGGCTCTCGCCTGAAGGACCGCCTCGCCGGTCCTTCACGTGTTGCGGGCGCTTCCCCCGTGGAGGCTCAGGTGCCCCCCACACACGGTGTGGCAGGCACACTGCAGGGACAGGGCCCTGCGGAGGGCGGTGAGCGCATCGCGGGCCTGGGCAGCAGGCCCGCAGCACGGCCAGGGTGAGGCCCGCGGACGGCTCCGGCGGGGCCCCATGCTCCAGGCAGGGCTGGTATCTCTCCGAGGTCACCCGGTCACCCCGAGCCACATTCCTGGAAGGCCGCGTCCCGGCACCCGCACGAACCGTGCAGGGTGTCTCTTTCTGACTGGTCTTGACGGTGGCTTTTGACACCGCTCCTCTCACTTTCTCTGCCCCCTGACCTCCTGGTTAGGTGGTTAATGGTCTTTAAACAAACACTGGCTTTTCAGGCTCCACTGGGAAGGACCAGGCTCTTTCCGCCCAGCCCTCCTCCACGGGGAGGAGACGGGGGTTCCACACCCGACCTCGTAGACTGGGCGCCCGCAACCTAGCGGCCAGCGCTGCCTTCTGCCGAGGTGTCGGTGGGGGGTGTCGGTGGGGGACCGCCTTCCGCGAGGGTGTCGGTGGGGGGTGTCGGTGGGGGGCCGGCGCCGCCTTCCGCCGAGGGTGTCGGTGGGGGGGTGTCGGTGGGGAGGTGTTGGCGGGGGTTTCTGCCCCTCTGCTGCTGCTGTAAGCAGAGGTCCTCTGATGGTCTTGTCACCCGGACGTGGGTCTCTGCAGACACGTTGCTGTCACTGTACACGTTTGTGGGGCCTTTTCTGCGCCTGCTCCTAATTTAGCTGCCTTGGGCGCAGAAGTGTGCTGCTGGGTGGGCGTGTGAAGGTTTGGGAACAAGTAAGATCCGTCGCCCCTGGTGGCGTCACGCTGCGCCCCACTCCTCGCCCCCGCTGCAGCCCCCACCGCCTCCACACCTCCAGGGGCCCCAGCTGTGAGTGGACTTTCTCTGGCCCCGCACAGCTGGCTCTTGTGATCAGGGTGTCAGCTCAGACATGGCCTCCGCAGAGGTCTTCCCTGACCTTTGCCCCCACACAACCAGACTCCCCCAGCCCGCAGCGCGGGGCCCCAGCATCATGCCGCATCGTTCACTCTGAGCAGGGCGTGGATGATGCAGGGACTGTGGGTGTTGGTCACACGTACCTACACACACCAAGCGCCACGTGTCTGTTCCGTTTATGCTAATGGGCGCCGTTGCTACGACAGTACCTGTAGTGCTGTTTCTGGATGCTGCGTTCTTTGCGGACACAGCTGGCCCTGTCCCCACGCCCGGAACAGCGCCCAGCACGCAGTGGTCCCGGGGCCCGCGTGTCCAGGGAATGAGGAGTGGCTCTGCCCGGCGAAGCCCACAGGCTGGCAGCGGACGGGTCTGAGCGGGCAGGGGTGGCACAGCGGGCGGTGTGGCCGGGAGGCACTGGGGCAGGGCTCTGCCCAGTGGGGTCTGGACAGCCGTGTTTGTCCTGCACTTTCGAGGCAGCTGGGCGAGGCCAGGCAGGCGGGGGCGGGGTGGGGGGGGAGGTTGGGAAAGCAAGGCTAGACTGAGGGCTGGGGAAGAAAGTGCAGGATGGAGCCTGGGTGGGAGGGGGCGAGAGGGGCCCCAGAGCTGCAGTCAGGCTCCAGTGACCACCACCCCCAGCCAGGCCTGGGCGCCCCGGGGGCCTGCTCTGTGCGGGGCCGTCTGATCGGGAGCCCGTGGCTGCTGGCAGCCCTGGGACAGAGACCTCTCGGCGTGGGCCCCGCCCAGAGGTGCAGACTCTGAGCCCGCTCTCCTGTGCCGCCCAGGTGGTGAGGAAAGTGAAGTCCATGCAGATGTTCCACACGCCGGTCAGCTCCGCCGTGCAGGGGGACCGGCTCGGCATCTGCGTCACCCAGTTCGACCCCAAGCTGCTGGAGCGCGGCCTGGTATGCACCCCCGAGTCCCTGCACACGGTCCACGCGGCCCTCATCTCCGTGGAGAAGATCCCCTACTTCCGGGGGCCCCTGCAGACCAAGGCCAAGTTCCACATCACCGTGGGCCACGAGACGGTCATGGGCCGGGTGATGTTCTTCAGCCCCGCCCCCGACAGCCTCGACCGCGAGCCCGTGCTGGACTCCTTCGACTTCTCCCGCGAGTACCTCTTCCAGGAGCAGTACCTGTGCCCGGGCCCGGCCGAGGCCGACGCGGCTGAGGCCACCGAGAAGGCGGGCCAGGCCTCGGCAGGCCGCTGCCCCCGGCAGCAGTGGGCCCTGGTGGAGTTTGAGAAGCCTGTCACCTGCCCGCGGCTGTGCCTGGTGATCGGCTCCAGGCTAGATGCCGACATCCACGCCAACACGTGCCGCCTGGCCTTCCACGGTGTCCTGCTGCACGGGCTGGGAGACAGGGACTACGCGGAGAGCGCCCTGCCTGCGCTGCGCGTGTACAAGCTGAAGCAGAAGCACGGCGTCGTGGAGCGGGTGAGCACGCCTTCCTGCCTGCGGTCCTCAGACGGGGAGCTGGGTCCACGTCCTCTGGCTCGGCCGGTCAGAGCCAGGCCAGCACACAGGCGGGCCCTGCAGCTGCTTGGCCCAGCTGGTCAGCGCAGGTGGGTGGCTCCTTGGGCGGCCCCCCACTGTCAGCCGTCCCTGCAGCCCCACCTGGGAGCCCTCGCCCGCTGGGCCCTGAGCGGACGCCAGTCCCTGTGGCTCCCTGGCGTCGAGTCCAGGGGTCAGGGACGGGCGTGGTGGTCCTGGGACTGGCCGGTGTGTGCAGACTCAGAGCCGCCCGCTGAGACGCCGGTGCCGGGAACTCAGGCTCCCACGGGGCCTGCCTGAGGCCGTCCTGGTGCAGCCCTGAGTGTGTGTAGCCGCGGGTGATGGGGATGGGTGTGCAGGGCCCTGGAGCCCGTGACTGCGGGTTGCGTGCCCTCGTCTCCGACCCCCTGTGCCTTGTCCTCTGCTGGCCCCCAGCGCTGACCCCCAGGGGCCTCGGCGCACACTGCTCTGCGTGCCTCACGCTGGAAGGCATAGTGTCATCTTTGCCCTGGCCACCTGCAGACAAGTTTCAGTGAGAGTTGGCACGGCCGGGAGTTGGGCAGTCTCTTTCCCTCAGTTCCCTTTCTGGAGAAGCGGGGGCTGTGCACCCCCACACTCAGGGCCGCGGGCAGGGGGGCTGCCATGTGGGCAGGGCCAGCCCCAAGCGCCAGGCCCCCTCTGCTCTCCTGCACTTCCCTCCTGGCACAATTGCCCGGGTTCCCAGCTGGCACCTCTCTCTCCACTATGCTGGGGTCAGCCTGGGTGTGCCGGCCCCCCTGGGCCTGGCCCCCGCTGGCGCCGGACGGGCAGGGCCTGCGGGCTGGGCAGAGGAGCCCGCAGCATCGGCCCAACCAAGTGTGGACGCGCAGACGCCACTGGGCGCGCTGACCGGCTTTGAAGTCTGGGCGGCTCTGCCGAGGCTCCCAGCTCGCCCCGCTCCACTGCTGACGGCTCGCTAATTGTGCCCGGAGCCCCGGGGAGCACGCCGGCCCGGGCGCAGCCGGCCTGAGACTGCCTCTGGCCAGTGCGGTCTCTTCGCTGTCCGGCAGCGCTGCCTGCAGCCCCCCAGGCCCCACCCGGCTCCCAGGCCGCTCAGGGAAATCGAGACTCTCCTGGAGCCGCAGCCGAGCAGGCCCCGCCTCGGGGAGATCAGATGGCCGCCCGCGAGTGCTGGCCCCGCCCAGCGCTCAGGTCTCCCCTGCCTTCCCCACGGCATCTGATAGCCCGTGTCTGTTGGCACCCCCTTTGAAAATGGCTTTTTCTGTATAGACAGAGGGCCAGAGCGGCTGGCCGTGGTGGAAAGTGCTGGCTCTGGATCCGATGTCCCGAGCAGGTGCTGGCCTGGCCCAGCTGTGGACCAGTCCCCCCGCCCCCAGCCAGAAGCTGTGGCCTCTCTAATGGAGCTGGTGGAAAGCTGGTGAGACCGCGCGTGGGAGGGCCTGGCCCGAGGGGCGAGCCTGGCCTGTGAGAGGTGCCCAGCAGTGTCCACCCACCTTTCATCCCGGAACACGGCGCTTTGGTGCCCCTTCGTTGGCACCAGAGGAGCTTCACCCACGTCGGCGCCCAGGGATGGGGACAGTCAGCGAGGCAGGGTCCGTGAGTCAGGGCCGTGGACACCGGGCCTGTCCCTGCGGGTTGGCGCCCTGGGTGCTGGGCAGGCCTCGGTCTTGAGGAGTGGGCCTAGGTGTCCTGTTAGTGGGCGATCGGGCCAGAGCCGAGCCCCGAGGCCTCTGGAAGTTGCCGGACACAGTGAGGTGACTTGCAGGTCAGTCTCCACCCCTGGGTTTGCCCAGGGGGGTTACATTGGGCCAGTCGTCCCCAGAGACCCTGTGTCTTCCTTACAACCACCTTGCAGGGGATACACGTGTCCTGTGCCCCCAGGATGGGGTGCGGAGACTGGGGAGGGGCCGGGCCACCCCACCTGGTGCTGGGGATGGCGTGGTCGTGGCAGTGTGCTCCTTAAGCCGGAAAGGACAGACGAGCCTGGACGCCTTCGTCCGGGGACCTGGGCACTGCCGGTCCTGGCGGCCCGAGGGCCCTCCCGGTGCCCGTCCTCCGCAGGCTGGGCACCTCGCCCTGCTGGCCCCGGGTGCTCAGAGGAGCACCCACACCTGCAGCCCCCGCTGCCCCCAGCTTCAGCTTCTGCGGCCGAGGTCCTGGCCCCTGGGCGGCTGTCTTGCTGCTGGGTCTCCCCTGTTCTCGCGGACACCAGCACCCCCTCCTGCCAGGAGCCCTTCTGAAAGAAGCCCCCAAGGCTCAGCAAAGCCCTGGGCACAGGCTGCGGGGCCGGGGGACGTGGACCAGGCCCCCTTCCAGTGGTCCCCCATCCCAGCGCCCATCCTCCGGCTGGAGTTAGGACAGTCGCCTCAGGACTTGGCAAGTCCCAGGCCACGCCGCGGAGCCAGCCGGAGACCGACGCGCGTGACGACGTAAATAGGTGCGCTGCAGCCGAGTCCCGCTTGGGGGCTGGGGCGGAGGGGCCGTGCCCGGTGGACCCCGTGAGAGGCTTGCTGCGCTCGGGGAGCAGCCCACGGCCCAGGGCCGACCACCCAGGTGGGTCCTTTGTGGACGCTGCAGCCCCTCGGACCGTCTCACTGCCAAGGCTCAGCGTGGGCCCTGGCCAACATCCCGGGGTGGGCTCATGGGGAAGCCGGCCTCCCGGTGGGACGTGCTGGTGCCTGATCCCCAACGGCTCCGCTGAGGCTGGGAGCCTGTGGAGACGAGCTTGACCGCCGCCCGCAGGAGGCCTCGTCCTCTGACCCCAGGGGTCACTGAACGCCAGCCGTGCGGCAGAGGTTTGCTGGGACCCACGGCCATCACTTCTGGAGGCCGTGTGCCAGGTGCAGAGGGTGCCCTGGCCCCTCCTGGCTCCCCGGCGGGCATCTGTCCCCGCTGTTCCCCCACCCCCGCATCGGCAAGCGACTCAGATCCTGTCCCTGAGCTCAGGAAAACCCTTGCAGACAAGGGCTTGCGGGTCCAAGGGGCTCTGAGGGCCTCCCTGCTCTGGCCAGCGGCCTCAGCAGTGATGCCGAGCTCGGGACTGGCCCCAGGTGGGGACGCGCACGGCTGGCCCAGACCCACGGGTCCATTTGGCTGTCGTCCTGGCCCTGCTGGCTGACCAGGCCCCCCATGAGGCTGGGACAGGGCTTCACGTTCAGGCCCTTCTGCAGGGGTTCAGCTGGGGGCCTGCGGAGGCGACAGGCACCCTCGCCCTGAGGCTGGTGACGCCTGCTCACCTGGACTACCCAGTTCTAGGGGCCGGAGAAGCTGCTTTGCGCCGTCCATGTGCAGCAGGCCTGGGCACCCTCATACAGCCTTGCCACGTGGAGGGCGCGGAGCAGCTCCCATGGGGGTGAGGCTGGTGGCTCTCCACGTGGCCTGTGTCCCGTCCGCCCGTCACTGGGAGCAGGGGTGGGGCGTGTGCCTGGTATCTGGCTGATGAATCTAGTCGGGTGGGCTGTGTTTTTCTGCAAGGTTTTTAGGGTAAGTGGGGCAGTTTATGCTCTTCAGAGCAACCCATCCGGATGCTTGGCCAAATCTTGGCATCGTGGGCAGAAGTGCGATGCTCCTGAGCCTGGCTTGTGGGGCCCTAGGAGGAGGTCCCCGCTGACCGCATGCCCGCCTCCGCATGCTGCCCAGGCAGCGCCCAGGGCCCAGAGGGCAGGAGGAGGCCTCCCTGGCACTCCGAGGCCTGGTAGACCTGGTGCTTACACGCGCGTGCACACCCCTTCCCCCTCTCTGCAGAGGCCGCGGAGTGGGGCTGACAGGGGGCCTGGAGGTGGGAGGTCACCGAAGTGCGGGCGGGGCGGGCTCGGGAGTGGGCGGCACCCCTTGGCCTTCCTGAGGAGCTGTCGGCTCCAGGCCGGGCGGGCGGGACTGCTGTGGGCTCTCGCCACCTCTGTGGATCCCTGCGGGTGGTGGCGTAGGGCGCTGGTCATCAGTGGTGACGCGGGCTGACCGCCCGTGCACGTGGCAGATGGCCGTCCCCTGACACTGACACTCTCCCCGGGCGGGTGGGCACAGGTGCTGGATGACCACAGCGTGATCGGCCGCTCCCTGTTCAAGAAGGAGACCAACATCCAGCTGTTCATGGGACTCAGGGTGCACCTGTCTACCGGCGAGCTGGGCGTCATCGACAGCGCCTTTGGACAGAGCGGCAAATTCAAGGTCCACATCCCTGGTGAGTGGCAGTTTCCTCCCGCTCGCGGGAGCTGTCACCCTGCCAGGCTCAGCCCGCGGGGCCTCATGGCCTCTGCCCCCACTGCCCTGTGCCCAAGAGCCAGCGGGTCCTGGAGACGGCGGCTGTGGGCACTGCGTCTGGTCTAAGCACCCAGGGCACATCACCTGGCTTGTGCGGGGCATGGAGCCACTCAGACCAGCAGCTCAGGGGGCACGTGGCTCCCTGGGGTCGGGGTTGCCACCCCATCCCTGCCTCCGGCTGGCTCTGAGGCGGGCCTTGTCCCCGTGGGGCTGCAGCGCGGGTCTGCTGCCTGGGGCCCCGGTGTGCCAGCCGGTGGCCTCCCGCTGGCTCCGCAGGCCGGGAAGGAGGCCAGGGAGTCCTCTGGGTATCCTGCCCCACCCCAGGCGCACTGGGCCTCTCGCGTGGGACCGCGCAGCCCATGGGACAGGCCGGGTATCAGAGGCCGGGTTGCAGGTGAGAGCGAGAGGCAGGAACCGGGGGAACGCTGGCCTGGGAGTCGGGCTCCATCTGACGCCCTGTGTGTGGAGTTTGCTGATGAAAACCTGAAATGGTCTGAACTACAGGAAGCCTGTCTCTGGGCTGTGTTTGCCCACCGCGACCCGTGGCTCCTACTTGAGCCTCAGGACGGACGCGGGGGCGTCAGAGTCACGTGTCGGCTTTGAGCTGTAGTACGGGAGCAGCGCCTTGTGGAGCCTTGGACGCTGCCTTCCGAGACCTCAGAGCTGAACGGGCTCGCAGGACGGCCCCTCCCCATGACACCTGAGGAGCTTCCCCCAAAGTCTGGTGCCTCATGGTTGAAGGGCCTGCGTTGACAAAACTGCCCCTTCCAAAGGGCCACTTCCGTCCGGAAGGCCCGGAAGGCCGAGGCCCTCCCTGCGAGACAGCTTGGGGACCCGCTGGGCGGAGGGTGGTGAGGGTAGGGGGCGTGGCCAGCAGTGACAAAGGTCCCCCCCGTCCATTTCCACGTTGCTGGCTCCCAGTGACCCTGCCCGGGTTCCGGGTCATGCCTCCGAGGGACCCGGAGCCTGGCCGTGGGGCAGCGCCCAGGGGTGCAGGGGTCCCGGAGCCACCGCGGGGTCAGCCCGGGGTCAGAGGCAGGTCTCGACCGGATGCACAGTTCTAAGCATCCCTCGGATGACGGTCTGAGAAGGCAGAGGGAGGGGGGGAAGGCGGAGGCCGCTGCGGCACAGGAGACCGCGCTCTGGGGAGGTGGAAGCTCACGTTGGTGCCGGGGGTGGGGCGTCCCTGGCGTCCTGGTCACGATGTGGTCGTCTCCCCACAGGCTCCACACAGTGGGCCTTCGGGCTGCGCCGGCCCTCTGCGTTCAAAGTGAAACTGTTTCCTTTCCTGTGAGACGCGCCCTGCCCATTCACACCACCCCAGACACTGAGTCCCACCCGTACACGCTGCCTGGAGTGGATTCTCGGGCACCCTCTGAGCTCGGGCCACCCTCTTAGGGGCGCCCACCAAGGGCCGCCAGCCTTTTCTGAGGCACCGTGGGCTGGGCGTGTGCGGGCTCTGCAGCCCTGTGTGCCCAGGAGGCAGGGACGGGGCTCCTGCAAAGAGCAAGGGCCTGCGGCCTACCAGACCCGCCTGAAAGCCTGGCTGGAATGTTAACCTTCCTGAGCCTCAGTTTCCCCATCTGTAAGATGGGTCTTTTGTGAGGGTTTTTTTTCCTTCCCAACTCTCTTAAATAACTTGATCCAGAGGGAAAAGCAGAAAGAAAAGCGTGCTGAACACTCACGTTCCTCAGATTTCACACCTGTCGGCGCCGCACGTCGGCAGAGAAGGCACAGCAACCCCCACATGCCAGCTCATGCCCCTGAGGATGGCGCCTCTGCACAGCCACCCTCTCCTGGAAGGGCCCTTCCAGGGAGGAGGACCCAGCAGGACCGTGCCCAGCCCGGAGCGTCACCTCCCCGGAGGAGCCCCGCGAGGGTACATGGCCAACGGCTGATGTCACCTTTGAGGCGCCTGACCGCGTGAAAGGGAAGTCTTGCAGAGAAAAGAAAAGAGACCCAGTGAGAGCATGGCGCTGGGAGGCTGCGCGAGGCTACTGTCCTCTTCAGCTTTCTCCCGCGCGGAGTGCACTGAACGATCCTGGCGGGTGCGTCCACAGCTCTGGGCCAAAGACACAGAGACCACCCCCAGCTCAGACCCCTGCACCAAGCCCGGACCTGGGCCGTCGTCAGCCATGGCTCCAGGGTCATGGGGGTCCCAGAGTCACAGGAGGCAGCCCCTGCTGCCCCCGGGCCCCACCATCGAGAGGCCGGGGAGGCAGTGAGGGTCACGGGCTCTTCCCACCTGGAAGGATGAGTCACCCATCGCTGGACCGCAGACGGCCTGGGCCCGAGGGCAGTGCCCACGAGGGCCCCAAGCCCCAGCTCTGGGGCCGCGCCGTCAGGGAAGGCGGGTGGCACAGGGGGCGGTGGGCTCGGTGAGAGCCTTGGGAGGGAAGTGGGCTTACTCCAGGAGGGGCCCCTGCGCGTATTTGAGCAGAGGAGGCCAGGGTCTGTGGTGTGTGGGGTGGTGCTCCAGGGAGCCTGCACAGTCCCCAGGGAGCCCCACCCGGGCCCAAAGCCGGCGGCCTCAGGGCAGCGACCCTGAGGTGCGGGGACCCCCCAGGAGGATCCCCAGGCAGTCAGCAGCCTCCCACCAGGTCCTGTCCCCAGCCGGCAGAGGAGACTCCATAAAGCAGCCTGGCAGGGAGAAAAGAGGGCTGCAGAGCGGTGAGGGGCGAGCGCTGAGGCTTCAGAAAATCCCTGTAAAGTGAGAACAAAGCATCCGTCTCTCCCTGGCGTCTCACCCGACAGGGGCCTATGGGGCTCTGGCTCCGTCTGCAGGGACAGCAGCTCAGAGGCCCGGTCCCGAGCCAGCCGCACGCTGCCCTCTCCGGAGCATCCTGACTTGGGGGCCCATGTCACCGAGCGCAGGGAGCCCTTGGGGTGCCTCTTTCCCCCCAGAAGAATGGCCCGCCTCGTCCCTCTTTGGCCAGTGAAGCACTTCTAAGCAATTGTAAAAATTATATGAACCCCATCGAAGAACTGTTACAACAATGTTTATACCCAGCATTTGAAACAAAGACAATGATATTATAAATAATTGCAGATGATGAAGATAGGCAAGAAAAAATAACATCATTAAAAGAATTTTACAAGACGGACCGTTCACAAAGATGGATGGAGTAACACAATACGGTAAAAATATCTGCAATTAACATAAGCATGGCCCCGTGGACAGAAACCATCTGCCGGCCCCTCACCCAGTCGGGCCCCTGGCCGTCCCCACGGGCTGCGCCACGGCTCCCTGTGCCCCAGGGGAAGGGCCCCTGGGGGCCTATGACCAGCAGGCCGGGGCTGCTTGGGAGGCTGTCCAGCAGCGCGAGAGCTGGGGCTGAGGGCTGTCCTCTCTCCGTCCTGCCCCCGGCCAAGGCTAGCCCATCCGTGTCCCCACAGCGCCCGACGCTTCTTCCCAGCTCCTCGATGCAGAGCCGGGTCTCTGGGGTCGGGGACGAGTCCATGGCCTCTGGGTGCCTTGGACAGTGTGCGGTAGCAGTGCCTCAGGCCAGGGCAGCCTCCCACTCCTTCATCCACAGTGGACGGATGGCCCCCAGCAGAGCGCATCCCTGCACCCCTTTCGCCTTTAACCAATGTTTGATGTTCTAAAAAAAAGGTTATTTTTAACCCTGGAAAAACTTTGGCCACAGAGAAGAAAAGAGAAACCCTCGAAACCAGCGAGATTAGAAGACTCCCCCGAAACCAGCCAGATGAGAAGAGGCTCCCCCGAAACCAGCCAGATGAGAAGAGGCTCCCCCGAAACCAGCCAGATGAGAAGAGGCTCCCCCGAAACCAGCCAGATGAGAAGAGGCTCCCCCGAAACCAGCCAGATGAGAAGAGGCTCCCCCGAAACCAGCCAGATGGGAAGAGGCTCCCCCGAGACCAGCGAGATGCTCGAGCCCTGCCCCTGCCCCGACCGGGAGCCCCTCGCCATGCTCCCGTGCCACCTCTGCGGCCTTGTCCCTGGCACAGGCAGCGTTGCCGAGGTTTCTGTGGCTCCGGCCTGGGCCTTGAGGGTGGGACCCACGTGGTGCTGCGTCCCCGGGGTGTCCTCGCCAGCCCACCCGTCCGCCTGCCACCCTTCTGAGCACAGGTGGGCTTTTCCCGGGGGCCCCCACGACCAGCTGGCCTGGTCCCCACCTCGTGGAGAACACAGTCGGTAGGCTCTGGAGCCACACAGCTCGGCCCTAAGTGTCAGGCTCTGCGGGAAGACCAGGGCGAGGGCAAAGGGACACCGCAACGTTCAAGCGGAGGCTGGCTGCTGTGTGCCGGCCCCACCTCTGCCGCCAGCCCCTTCCCGTCTGTAACGGGGCTCAGAGCACCTTGGGGCCTGGAGTGGGAGGAACGCGGGGCTCTCGTGGGGAAGCGCTGTCTCCAGGCGAGCCAGCCCCTGATGTAGGGGTCAGCCCTGAGCAGGGGGTCGGCGGGGCCTTAGTCCATGAGCTCAGGACGGAGCTGCCACCGGAGCCAGGCAGGGCTGCTGTGGGCACCCCTGGCCACGTCCCCCAACGCTGGGCCCTGCGCCCATCTCTTCCCCTGACCAGGCTCCCGGCCCCCGCTTCCCAGACCTGAAGAACAAGCCTGGCAGCCTTTTGCCTCCTGGTGGCCCTGTGCTGACCTTGACAGAACCGTCCTCCCCGCAGCCCACTGGGGGTCTGGGCCTTGCCTACCAAGGGCAGAGCCTGCAGCCACCAGCGAGCCCGCGGCTCTGGAGGAGGGCGGGAGCCTGACCGCTGCCCGGGCCCTGGCTTAGGCCCCCCTCCCTGCAGCCCCAGGCCCAGCGGAGCCCCCGGCCGGCAGGAGCGGTGCAGGCCACAGCTCTGCCAGACGTGTCTGAGCCTGTGCGTCCGCCAGTGTGTGCCCGTGTGAGTCCGCACTCCTGTGTGTCTGTGCCTTTGAGTGCGTGTCTAGCCTGTGAGTGTGAGTCTGTGCCCGTGAGTGTGAGTCCGTGCCCGTGTGTGAGTCCGTGCCCGTGAGTGTGAGTCTGTGCCCGTGTGCGTCCGTGCCCGTGAGTGTGAGTCCGTGCCCGTGTGAGTCCGTGCCCGTGTGAGTCCGTGCCCGTGTGAGTCTGTGCCCGTGAGTGTGAGTTGTGCCTGTGAGTGTGAGTCCATGCCTGTGTGTGTCTGTGCCCGTGAGTGTGAGTCCGTGCCCGTGTGAGTGTGTCTGTGCCCGTGCGTGCACTCGCGTGTGTGTGTCGTTTTTCCTTAGAAGGGGGGTGACTGAGAGGCCAGCTTCCTGACAGGGCAGTTGTAAAACATTCATAAAACTTTTATTGGACTTGCCACCCTTCCAGATAAATATTTTTCGATTTTATGGGCTTGTTTTAGGGCCCTAAGCTTAATCATGGCTTTGTAGCTGCTTTAAAAAAAAATTAATTATTGTTTTGGCAGAGGGAGCCCCCACCCCCACCCCAGCAAAGGCGGCAGCTCTCTGAGCTCATGAATTCCTGCCTCTCAACTCTTGCCCTCTCCCTGCGTGCCCTCGCAGTGCGCCGGGGTGAGCCTGGACGCGGAGGAGAGCGGGAGAGGAAGACTCACTCCAGTCCCCACTGCCGCCCTGGCCTCGTGGGAGGGCAGTCAGGCCCGCTCACAGCACCCATGGGAGAACGGGCTCGGGGTCCCGCTGGGCACCTGCCGCCCCCGTGGAGCCGCCCGCTGGGCTGACGCGAGTGGGTTTGCACAGCCCCCGGCTCCTTCCAGCCCCTCGCGGGCTGAGCCGCACCCCGTTGCCCCCCGGAGCTCAGCGTGCTGCCCAGCACTCTGCTGCAGCCCCATCCTCCCCACGGCGGCGAGAGCTGTGTGCCCTGCAGAGGCGTCCACGCACGCTGTGTGCGCGCCGAGGGCAGAGCCCGGCTCTGTGTGCCCTGCAGAGGCGTCCACGCACGCTGTGTGCGCGCCGAGGGCAGAGCCCGGGCGAGAGGTGTGTGCCCTGCAGAGGCGTCCACGCACGCTGTGTGCGCGCCGAGGGCAGAGCCCGGGCGAGAGCTGTGTGCCCTGCAGAGGCGTCCACGCACGCTGTGTGCACGCCGAGGGCAGAGCCCGGCTCTGTGTGCCCTGCAGAGGCGTCCACGCACGCTGTGTGCGCGCCGAGGGCAGAGCCCGGGCGAGAGGTGTGTGCCCTGCAGAGGCGTCCACGCACGCTGTGTGCGCGCCGAGGGCAGAGCCCGGGCGAGAGGTGTGTGCCCTGCAGAGGCGTCCACGCACGCTGTGTGCGCGCCGAGGGCAGAGCCCGGGCGAGAGCTGTGTGCCCTGCAGAGGCGTCCACGCACGCTGTGTGCGCGCCGAGGGCAGAGCCCGGGCGAGAGGTGTGTGCCCTGCAGAGGCGTCCACGCACGCTGTGTGCGCGCCGAGGGCAGAGCCCGGGCGAGAGGTGTGTGCCCTGCAGAGGCGTCCACGCACGCTGTGTGCGCGCCGAGGGCAGAGCCCGGGCGAGAGGTGTGTGCCCTGCAGAGGCGTCCACGCACGCTGTGTGCGCGCCGAGGGCAGAGCCCGGCTCTGTGTGCAGTCACGCGTGCCCGGTGGGCCCCGGCGCGGCTGATGGGCTGTGTCCGTCCCTGCTCCGTGCTGCTGGACACGGCCCTGAGCACTCTGCATCCCCCGAGCTCCTGTGGGCCTCGTAGTTCAGAGACGCCGTGGAGGCTG
The DNA here is from genome assembly GCF_042477335.2 of Ovis canadensis. Taxonomy (NCBI): domain Eukaryota; kingdom Metazoa; phylum Chordata; class Mammalia; order Artiodactyla; family Bovidae; genus Ovis; species Ovis canadensis. The sequence continues at coordinate 73,881,370 of NC_091263.1, read as the reverse complement.
CCTCCTGCTCCTGGAACGCGAGCCCCAGGAAGGAGCCCCCAGCTGCCTCTGCCTGTGCACAGACAGGACTACTGCGCCTGGGCAGGGTGGGAGCCTTCTTGGAGGCGGCGGCACTGAGCTTCGCTTGAAGGGGGCGGGGAGGTGGCCTGGGGAGGGCTGTCCCAGGCGGAAGGGACTCTGGCTCGGCTGCCCAGAATACGGGGGTTGAGGGGACGCTGGGTGGGGCACGGGATGCCTTCCGAGGGGCAGGATTGGAGGTGACTGGGGGTCCTGGCTCCAGGAGGAAGGTCTGACCCAGGCTGGAGGGGCGGAGAGAGGGTCAAAAATCAGGCCAGACGCGGTGGGTGACCAGATAATGTGAGGGCAGGGGAACCCTGATGCGTCGAGAGTCAGGTGCCACTGGCCCGTGCCAGGTGCCCAGGGTCGGGGACCCTTGCGGCCACGTGGCGGATGGCTGTCAGAGCCGCGCCTTGGGGACGCAGTGACCGTGCCACCAGCCTTGGAGGGCACGCTTGGGCACCCCCAACACCTGCCTCCCCTGGGCCTGTGAGAGCCAGCCAGCCCGCTCTGCCCCGGCCGGGGAGGGTGGACCCCGGAGCCCCTGTGTTCCGGGCAGGAGTGTGTTGGGACCCAGCTGTCACCCCCAAGCACCTGTGGCAGTCCGGACTGCAGCCCACCCGCCCGCGTTGGAGCTGGGGCTGGTACGTGATCAGACTGCCACCCGTGGGCCCTGGAGCCGACCGCCTCAGCCTTTGTGCCCCTTCTTTACCCCGGATGAGGCTTTTTCCCGACTCATAAAAATGACAGTTTTAATAAGTGGAATTTTTTTTTAAGAAAAGCAATATGAAGAAGACTTTTATTGTCAATAAGCTCTTCCTTTTAAACCAGTTATCGTAGTTTCTGCTCTAGGTATTTTAATTGAAGATTAACTGCTGTTAGAGTGTGCATTTAGGGAGTGAGTGTCTGGAGGGTTCAGATTCAGCTTTCTTGCCAGTGGGGACTGTGTTGGTGGGGCCACCGGGTCCCAGGCCCGTGCCCGCCAGCCTCGGGGGGCTGTGAGTGGAGGAGGCCCCCGCAGGAGGGTTCGTGACCAGCATGGGCTTCTGCAGGCAGGGCTGGTGGGTGTGTGCCCCGAGCTGGCTCATCCCGACCCGGGAGCCCCCCGCTCAGGGCCGGGGGGAGGCCAGCGCGTGGCCGCCAGGAGCTGACCAGAGCCTCCGCAGCGGTGGCCCTGCCTCTGGGGCCTCCTGTTGGAGGTGTGTGTGCTCTGCAGACCGGCCTGCTTCAGAACTTGTGTGTGTTGGGGCGGGGGCGGTTGCTGTGGTTGGGGGTGCTGGGCGGGGGTAAGAGGGGCTGGGCGGGGTGGGGGCGAAGCCGTGGGTGTGGGCACACAGGTGTGCAGGAGACGGCTGGCACGGCTGGGCTGGAGAGCTTGGACACCAGCCTGAGGAGCGGCTGAGGATTGCCGAGACGGGCGCGCGGGTCTTTGTTCTGGAAGGGTCTCTGGCTGCTGACCCACGGGCAGATCAGAGAGGGAGCTGGCCCGAGAGCCTGGAGGCTCCTGCCAGGAGGCCGGTCCCAGGCCTGCTCTCCCCCGCACCGGGGTGCCCATCACCGCTGCAGGGTCCGAGGCCCGCCTGGGGCTCCAGACCGCAGCCCAGGAACAGCCCTGTCACGCCTGCCCTGGCCGAGGCGAGCGGGAGCCGCTGCTGGTGCTGCGGGGTTCCCGGGCACCCAGCAGCCGCACACCAGCTGTGCCCGTTGAAGGCGACCGCGGGCCCCTCTGCCCAGGCCGCCCCCGCGACCCACCCTCTGATGCTCGCAGCCAAGTCATTTCCCACTTGAGAATGGTTTTCTTTTTCACCTTAAAACAAAGTCCTTCCTTCCGCACGGCACCCTGCTTTCCCTCCCCACGCACCCCCGGTCGCCAAAGCCTTGGCTGCGTTGTAATTTCAATTTACACAGTGTGAGGAAGATTTTTGCAAAGGGTCCTTTTTTGTTTTTGAAGAATTCATCATTGCTGCTAAGAAGCTTAATATAAGTTAAAGGAGGGATTAGGCAACATTAAGACGTCAAAATAGGGGTGCAGGCGCCCACTGCCTCGCCTCCGCCCGTCAAAGGGCCGCGAGGACCCGTTGAGTGTGGGAGCCTCAGATGGGCCCGTCGCCGCTGCCGCCTCCCCGTTTCCCTTTGTCGCAGGGACGGTGGAGCACACGTCTGATAAAAGCTTAATCACCTTATCTTTTTAAAGCAAATTGCATCTTTGTTTACATACGGGGTCCATAGCAGGACGGGAAAGAAGGGAAACTGGGCCCCCTCCGCCCAGCCTGCCAAGCTGGAGGCTGGGAGCACGTGAGCAGCCGGCCTCCTAGAGGAGGTGTTCCATCCAAAGTTGCCATCCCCCGAATCGGGGTTCGGCAGGAGGGGGGCCAGGTGACCCCGCCTGCCCCGCGCCGAGCTCGCTCGCCTCATACACTCCACCGCCTGCCTGGCGGCCAATCCTCCTTGGCCCCGGCCAGCCTGGGCCCCGTCTTAAGTGGCCTCAGCCACACCCGCCCCATCCAGAGTGGGGCTCTGGCTGAACTCACGGTCTCTGTGTCCCTCTGAGCTCCCCAACCCCCGTCACCCCACGATGTGACCCCCCCGAAAGGTCCCCCCGCCCCCGCCGCGGCGTCTCAGCTCTGCCCGGAGCTGCTTGCCCTGGGAATGGCTGGACTTGAGCCGGCCAAGGGGGGCCACTGTGTGGGCCGGTGACCCGAGCCGCCCACCCGCGTGGAGGCCCCTCGCCCAGGCTGGCCCCGACATGAAAGCCAGGCCAGCAGCTGGAGGCAGTTTGGCGGCTTTGATGGCCACGTCCGGGCGGCACCCGCGGCCCGGCCTTGGGAAACAGCACGGCCACATTCTTCCCTGATGACCGAGCCCGGCCCGGCCAGCGGCCTCCGGCCCATTGTGCCTTTGTGTGGGGCTGGCGCTCGGTGAGAAAGGCCACGCCCGGCCCTGGGAGAGTGTCCCCAGGGGGAGCCGCGGGGAGCAGCATCGGCCCAGGGTCACGCCCGTCGCCCCCAGGCCGCCGGGCTGCTGGTCGGGGGTGGGGCAGGCCGCTGGGCTCCGAGAGTCCCCGGGTTTAGGGAGAAGGAGCAGGGACCCCCTGAGCCCGGGGTTCAGGCGCTGTGAGAGCCTGGAGCCTGGCGGCCCTCCCTCCTGCCCGCCCCGCCCCCGCCGGGTCACGGACGGGCCGCTTGCCCGGTGGGTGGCGTTTCCCGCTGGGCGGCCCCCTGGTCTGCTGCCCTGCACACCCAGGCAGGACCCCACCCACCCTCTGGTTTCATCCGACACACCCGCCTGCAGTCGCAGGCCAGACCCCCATCCCGCCCTCGCCCCAGACCGGCTGCCGGGGAGCTCCTGAGCTGCCAGCCAGCCTGGGTGGGATGGTGGCTGAGGAGGAGTCAGGAAGGGCAGGGCACGTGTCCAGACGCGGCGCCCTTGGTGTGGTGGCCGTGGGGTCACACTCAGGACCCGGGATGCAAAGGAGGGGAGAGGCGCCGTCTCCTGGGCAGAGGTCCGCACGGCGGCCCCCGGTCAGCAGTCGCCCAGGGCAGTGGTCCCGGGGTGGCTCCGGGGACGCCTCCTGTGCAGGCAGGCGGTGGGAAGGGCCACCAGAACTTGGCCTCAGCGGCTGAGACCCTTCCTGTCTGCTCGTGAGCCCGACTTGGGGGGCACCTTGCGGACATGGAGCCCGCGGTCCCCCCGGAGCCCTGGCCCCACAGCCCCACCAGCACGGGGCCAGGCGCTTGCTGTCCCCAGGCGTCACGCTCCCCCCAGGACTGGATGCTCAGATGCGGCCCTCAGCACTTCCACGTGGCCAGTGCGTGGCGCCGGGCCCCCGGGTCCCCCTAGTCCTTCGCGGGGCAGCCAGCCCACAGCACCATCCCCGCTGGCCTGCAGGCCGCCCTCCCGTCTCACTGCTGCTTCCTGCCTGCCCCTTCTCAGACCTGAGCTCTGAGAACGCGCCCCCGGCGTCTCCCAGGCCAGGAGCACTGTGTACAGGCTTCCAGGCGACCACCGACGCCCTGACCTGCCCTCCGTCCATGCCACTGGCCTCTCGGCCGAGGGGAAAGGCCACCCTGAAACAAGGCGGCTCCCAGTAGCGCTGCCAGGAACCCCAACAGCCAGCTGCCCCAGCGGACGCGCGCTGCTGGTCGGCACGCTGGCCTCGCGTCCAGGCCGCCCCATAACGAAGCAGAGAGCAGCAAGAGACACCACGTCCTCCCAGCACCCGGTAGACTCCCGGCTCCGCTGCTCTGGGCGGTGCGAGGTCTGTGCCGTGGGTAATAAGAGCCCTCACAGCGAGATGGCCCGCAGATTGGGCCGCGCCTGTCTCCCCGCCAGGCGCCAACCCCGGGAGCCCCCTCCCTGGCAGCCGTCAGACCTCGCAGTACCAGAGGGCCCGGGCGCCCATGCCGTCCTCCAGGGTCGGTGCCAGCCCCCGCCCTGCAGGAGGAGCCCGGAGGCAGAGGGCACCTGCCAGCCTGGCGCCTGCGGGAGGGCTGGCCCAGGGCCCTTCCCACGCCCCGCGCCCTGGCCCAAGGCCTGCGGTTCTTCAACCCGCTGCCCAGCAGGAGCCTGGCTCCCCGGGGCAGTGGGCCCCTCGGCCACTCGGTCCCGGAGCCTCATCGACCAAGCGCCCGGCCCCCCGCGCAGTGGAGAGGCAGGCGGAGCCCCCGTGCAGGGCAGGGCCGCCCCAGCTGAGTCTGCGGCCATCCCCGTCCCAGACGCCCCACGGCTGCTCCTCGCGTGGGTCCAGTGCAGCGCCATCTCCCACAGTCTGCCTCGGGTGCACACCCCCGCTCCCAGGTGATGGGCTGGGGGCGGCCGCCCGCATTCAGCCCCAGACGTGGCCCAGAGTTCACACACCCGCCCAGCCCAGCCCAGCCCCTCAGGCCCTGCTCCCCACAGGCGTGGGGTGGGGGGAACAGGGGTCCTCCTGGTGTGACGCAGGGCTCCGCTCCTCGGGGAGCCAGCCAGCGCCCGGGCGGGGAGGGGAGGACCCCCCAGGCGCCGGCACAGGTGGGTCAGGGGGCGCCCACCCCCACCCCGCAGGCTCCTGACACCCAGCCGGGGGTCTGGGGCAGATGGAGCCCCTGTGTGTGTGTTAGGAGTGAGGGCCTGTGCTGGGACACGGCGGCCTGCGCTGGGACACGGCGGCCTGCTGGTACCCTCGCTGCCCAGAGGGGGAGGGCACAGCTTGCTCCCACCAGGACCCCCAGCAGGGTCGCGGAGCTCACGGAAGGGGAGTGACTGGCCCTGGGGTGCCCGCTGGTGCAGGGCTGGCCGGAGCCTCAGCCCGTTCTCCCGGGGCAGCCCATGAAGAGGCTGCACCCTGCTGCCCCCAGGCAGGCTTCTTGTAAAGACAAACCCTGCAGAAAGGGGCCCTGGAGCCGGGGAGGGCAGGGCTTCCGCACAGAGGAACACCATCAGCTGTCGTGAGCCCTCGAGGGCCCAGGACCAGCTGCGGGGACAGAGAGCAGTGGGCGGTGGGTGCCAGCAGGAAGCGAGCTCTGCCGTCGCTCAGCCAGCAGTGGAGACAGCGGGTCTGCACCCGGCTTGGGTGCTGAAAGGAGCCACGGAGCCGTGGGGCTGCCCCACTTGGCCTGGAGTTGGTGGACAGCGTCCGCCAGCACCCAGGGAGGGGCACCAGCTGGAGCTCACCGGCCCCTCCTTCCACCCTCCCACCCCCCGGGGTCCCTGGGCAGAACCGTGATGCCTCCCGCAGAGTCACCCCAGGCTAGAGAGTGTCTGGGGTCTCGGGTGAGAGTCAGAGTGAGCGCCCGGGGCAGCAGGCCATTCACGGCAGGAGAGGACAGGGCCAGCGAGCGCGGGGCTGCCCCAGGGGCCTGGGCACAGGCTGGGTGCGGGCAGGGGGCTGGGAGCTGGTGGGAGCCTCACTGAGCCCCAGGCCAGACAGGCTGGTGGCCAGAGCAGCATTGGTGGGAGAGCGAGGCGGGGGAACCGAAGGGGCGGGCCCAGCCGGTGCTGGGGGGGTCCTGGCTCCATGGGGGAGTCGGGCCAGGCTGGTGCTGGGGGTCCTGGCTCCACTGGGGGTGGGGGGGCAGGCCAGGCCTGTGCTGTGGGGTCCTGGCTCCATGTGGGGGCGGGCCAGGCCAGTGCTGGGGGGGTCCTGGCCAGGCCAGTGCTGCAGGGTCCTGGCTCCATGGGGGGGGCGGGCCAGGCTCCATCCGGGGCGGGTCACTGCAGAGTTGGGGACCGGATGGAGTGACAGGCTCCCCCTCTGTGCCTTGCAGGTGGCCTGAGCCCCGAGTCCAAGAAGATCCTGACATCCGCCCTCAAGAAGCGGGGCCGTGCCGGCCGGGGCGAGGCAGCCAAGCCGGAGGAGGCGGAGCGGCTGGAGCCTGCCCAGCCCGTGGGCCTCAGCCTGTCCTTCAAGCGCTACGTCTTCGACGCCCACAAGCGCATGGTCCAGTCTCCCTGAGTGCCCGCCGGCCCCCAGACCCGGCCAGGCTGCAGTGCCAGACATGCCTCCGCCTCTGGGCGCTCCCTGGAGGCCCTGGGCAGGCTCTGTCCCCACACCCCATGCCTCTCGCCAGAAGAGCCATCTTGAAAGGCTCAGGGTGCCCCAGGCTGCCCGGTTGGCAGCTGCAAATAAATGCCCCGTGGTGCCCACTTGCCGTGCTGGTCCCTCTGCCTTCACGGGCGCCCCCTCCCTCCCAAGGCGAACGTCAGAGGAACTGCCGCGGCTCCTAAGGGGCCTGGGGCTGCAGGAGGGACCCAGACTCAGCACCCAGTGGGCTGAGGGTATCCATGAAGCGTCAGGCCCTTAGGCAGCCTGGGTGGCCCCGGGGTCTCCTGGACCTTGAGAGAGCAACCATATCCAGGGAAGGCACCTCCCAGAGGAGCACCCATGGGGTATCTGGGAGTTGTGGGGGCCAGGCTAGTGCGACGGGGCAGGAGGCAGGCCGGGGGCTGCCCCGACACGCCAGCATCAGGAGCTCCCAGGCCGGGCGCTAAGCCCCACAGAGCCTCTCAGAGCCCCGCAGAGGCCCTCAGAGCCCCCTCACACCCCGCAGAGCCCCCTCACGCCCAGCAGAGCCCCCTCAGCGCACCGCAGAGCCCCACAGAGCCCCCTCACGCCCTGCAGGGCCCCACAGAGCTCTACAGAGCCCCGTAGAACTGCTCAGAGACCCACAGAGCTCCATAGAGCCCCGCAGAGCCCTGCAGAGCCCTACAGAGCCCCGTAGAACTGCTCAGAGACCCACAGAGCTCCATAGAACCCCTCAGAGCCCCTCAGAGCCCTGCAGAGCCCCCTCAGAACCCAACAGAGCCCCTCAGAGCCCAACAGAGCCGCAGCCTGGCTCCTCTGCCCCCCTGCAGCCCAGCCATCCCTGCGGACAGGTCACGGGGCATCAGGGCGTTTACAGACGTTTGCAGGACGGACAGATGCTCCAGCGGCCCTGGGTTTGGCCTGCAGGTGGACACAGGGCTCCCTTTTACCCCGGTAATCGGCGCATCATACCATAATTTCCAAACACGGCATTAAAAGCATTACCAGGGACAGGTTGTGATCAGGTGACTAGGGCCTGGTCAGCCCTGAGCACAGCCCTGGGAGGGCAGGCTGCTGTGGCCCCGTGTGTGTGGCTATGCTGGGTGGGAGGTCCGTGTCCAGGACGGTAGCAGAGGGCCAGCCAGGCAGGGAGAGTCCAGACCCAGTCCCCACATCCCAGTCGGGAAGCCCCTGTAGAACGTCACCAACTCCACACCGCCGGCCAGACTCTGGGCCCTGCTCCCATTCAGCCCCCACCCCTGCCTGCAGCTGTCTCTCCAGGATGGGGTCCCCAGGGGGTGACTTCAGGGAGAGGCCCTGCAGCCCCCAGCCCGGTGCATTTCACGGGGAGCAGCAACCCCAGGTGAGAGGTGGACTCGGGCAGGGACGCCGAGCCACAGGGCAGGGGCCCCCAGCCATGGCGTGCGGCTTCGGAGCAGCGTGCCTGCCTGCGTGGCCTGCAGCCCAGGAGGAGATGCTATCAGGCCTGGCATCGGTCAAAACCCGAGTGCCCCAGCCACGTCGGCTGGGCACAGCCTTTGAAGGGGGAGCGCGGCAGGCGGGCACCTGGGGGCTGGCACCCTGTGCTCTCGTGGGCAGTGCCCACTTCCTGTGGCTCTGGGCACCCCCAGACTTTCTGCGTCTCAGGAAGAGAGGGCCCTGAGGCAGCCAGTGGCATCTGCAACCCCCGCCCGCCGGGTGCCCCAGGAAGCAGGTTCCAGTTTAGAAGTGGGGGCCACCCGTGTGCAGTGGAGCTGAGCTTTGAACCCAGGGTCTGGACGCCCCCAGAGGCCCCCACCCCGCCCCAATGCCTCTGCTGCGGCCTCAGAAAGAGCTGCCCGCGGGGAACGGGCCCGGGGGCGGGCGTCCTGCCACGGGCTCGCTCGGCGGGAGGGGCGGCTGCGATCTGCAGGCCCCTGGCTGGCTGGCGGGGCTAATGCACCAGCCGGGCGATAAGCCTTATCTGGAAGCGTCTCTGGAATCGAGACTCTGATGGAAACAGGCTTCTGGGTTAATACAGTTTTGACAGATAAAGTCTCGTCGACGGGAAGCTCTGGGGGCCAAGGCAGGCCAGGGGGCAGCTTCTGTCCTTGCCGGCTCCTGCCCGGCCGGCACGTGCCCGTGGGCCCATGTCTGGGGGGTGGCCCGTCCTGGGGCCCTGCCCTGCAGGCTGGGGGTCTGGCGTGTCGTGGGAGTGGGGCGGCAATGCGGTGTCAGGCGTGCACAGGGCAACAGTGTGCTCCTGGGCCAGCTTGTCCCTGGGGCCCGGTGGGGGTGGCATGGGGACTCACGGCCCCTCTGCACACACCCGGGCTTCCCCGAGGGGGCCCAGGCCTCCTCTCAGCGGCTGGAATTCCCAGCCTCCCTCTGGGGGCTCAGGCCAGTCCTAGCCACGGCCTCCCAGCTCTGAACTCAGCCGTGTCTGTCTCCCTTGGCTGCGTGAGGCGGGGTGAGGTCACGTCCCTCACCCTGGCTGGGCCCCTGGGAGCCTGCACACCACAGTTCTGATTAAAGAGAGTAACTAGCGTTTGGCCGAAATGGAGCGGGGCCGCTCCCCAGCCGGCTCAGGCAGGGCAAGGGCACGATGGCTGGGAGGCAGCCAGGCAATGGGGTGCCAGGCCAGGGGTACCATGCCCCCGGGGCAGCTGACCCCAGCCCTGGGCCTGCGGCAGGGCAGGGAGGCGTGGGCGCAGCCGCGGAGGCCGCAAGAGTGTCAGCTCAGCGTTTAAGAGAAGCCCCAGCCCCCAACTTCCCACCAGCTCTGGGCACCCCTCGCCAAGCCCCAGGCCCTCCCGGGGGGCAGGGGCCCCTCGAGTTGGAAGAGGACCCCCAGGGCGGGCTCTTGATGGGCCAGTGGGGTGGAGCCGGGCAGGGGGTAGGGGTGCGTGCAGGCTGAGGCCGAGTCCCGGGAAGGGAGGGGACAGGGTTGGGAAGACGCCTGGGTTGCTCACTGCACCGCTTACTGAGCACCTGCTGTGTGCCACACTCTGTGGGCCGGGTGGCCCTGTGCCCCCCCAACCCCCCGGGCTGGCAGGTTAGAGGTCGTGCACCCATGGGGTGTTGCTCAACGCCATCCCCCCTCTCTGTTATCACCGGGTCTGGTGGGGAGACAGCTCGGCAGAGAGAAACGGCCGCTTCCTGCGGCCACAGCTGGGCTGCAGATAAAGGGCGGCTGGGAGCCCAGCCTCCCACCTCGTCCCCTGGGGGCACCCACAGACAGCCCGGCGCCCAGCTTCCCACAGCCACCACCCAGCAGGGCACCTGCCCCCCAGCCACAGCCGCACCCTGCAGCCTCGGGGAGTTGTCCATCCCATCTGGGGACGGGAGAGATGGGGGTGGACCAGGTAGATGCAGGACCCAGGCTTCCCCGGAGCCCCAGGCAGGCCCTAGGGGCCCAGCTTCCCTGAGGCCTCCAGCTGGGCCCGAGTGCACTGATCGCCTTTCCCACGCCAGGTGGGCCCTGCCCCGTCCAGCCCGCCTCAGCCCATAGTCCCATCCAGGCCTGTCAGGTGGATGAGCGGGGGGCCCAGAAGGAAGGGCCGCACACAGGGGGGACGGGGGGGCCTCTGTCCTTGGCACCGGGGGGCAGACGTCCGCCCCGAGGTGGGAGCCCACAGTGGGAGGGGTGCGGGACACCTGGGCGTGGTAAGCGCAGCCCCATGGCTTCCAGGAGACATGGCACCCGGGGCTGGGGGGCGGGGGGCGTCAAGGCCAAACGGGAGAGGAGGGAGATCGGGGCGTGCTCTGCAGGGCCAGGGGCAGGCAGAGGGGGTCTGGACACAGCTGGAGATGCTCAGCCAGCGCTAGTCCTGCGGAGGCGGCCGGGCCCCCCAGGGGGCCAGGCAGGGTGGGCAGACTGTTGTGCAAGGGGCAGAGGCCTGAAGCAACCTGCCCTCAATCAGATGTGGGCCTCCGGCCAGTGGCGCCTCCCGGCTCTCAGACCTCAGGGGAGTTGGGGTGATGGGCGCCCCTACCCCAGTACCTGCCAGGCGCAGGGGGCTCCAGCCAGAGACCGACTGGGGAGCAGACGTCCCGCTTCCTGGGCCCCTCCTCACGGGGAAACGGGGGCACACGGGGGTCCTCTGCCCCCAGGGCAGGTCCCAGCGCAGAGCAGGGTCTGGGTGCGCGGGTGGACGCCGGGTGGGCTGCTGATAAGAAGAGACAGTTGTCAGAGTCACAGGGTGCCACTGATAGAGAGACAAGATCTCCCGGCGGGCGGAGGCGCTGGGCGGGGACCCCCCCGGGGGTGCCCACATCTCGGGTGGAAGCACTGAGGCTGTCCCCGCCCCCGGCCGGAAACCCTCACCGCGAAGCCAGGGGACAGGCCTGGACTGGGGCGGCCAGCCTGAGGCCACCCTGGGACAGGGCTGAGCCGGGACCCGGGCCCAGCCTTGAGGCTGCAGCTCAGACGCCCCCTGGGTGCTGGGAACGGGGCCGCAGAGACAGACAGAGATGAACAGAGACAAATAGCAGGACAGAGACCCCAGGAGTGACAGCGGGGCAGACTCAGAGAGACACTCAGAGGGGCCGGGCCACCCTGAGCACCGAGTGCACCCTGGGGGCGGCCCCAGAGACGAGGGCGGGGGTGGGGGGGGCGCGCGCGGGGCCTGGGGCCGGCCCTGCTCCGATTGGCCGGGGCTGCCTGCAGTGGGAGCCCGTAATTGATTCCCTGGGAGGACGGGATCATTTCCATGCAGAGAATTAAGATTTCCTTCCAAGATGGAAATAAAGATTAATTTGCAATTTCCTTCCTCGCTGCACACAGGAGAGCGGCTCTGCTGGAGGCGGCCTCAGCGGGCAGGTGGGCCGGAGGGGGGCGGGCGGGGGCGGCCTCACCGGGGGAGAGCGGCCTCCGGGGGCTCCTGGCGCCCCCACCCCACGTGCCCGCCATGGCCCCGAGGGGCAGCCTGTCCCCCGAGGGCTCCCGGCTCCATGCCCGCAGCTCACGGCACCCCCGCCTCCGGGCCTCCACTCGCCACACCAGGCGCACCAGCCAAGCCCAGGCAGGAACCCAGACTGGGCCCCTGGAGAGAAACACTGGGTCCCCACAGCCTCCAGCTCTGCACCCTCCACTGGGGCCCAGGGGCAGAGAACGACAGCCCAGCGCAGACGCCAAGGGGCGCCCACACGCAGGTCCCTGGGCCGGGCATCCCAGGTTGTCTCCAGCAGGCAGGGCACGGGGCCACGTCACACCCTCCGCCCTCTCCAAGCCCGCTCCCTGCCCACACACTCTCTGAGTGAGCCCAGCCTGCCCGGGCCAGGCCGAGGCCCACCCATAGCCGGGGCGCTGCGACCCCGGGGCCCCTTTGAGTGGCCCCAGCACAAGCTGGGGGCTGGCGGTCTCGCCCACGTCCACAAAGGCTCAGGGCCAGTGTTCAGTGTGGCCTCTGGGCAGTACCCCTGGGAACCCCAAGAATCTGACCTTGGGCTCTCCGCCATGTGTAGCCCTGAGACCTACCGCACTCACCTCCGCTCCCCGCCCACCCTGCGCTGCCTGGTGGCCCACCGTGGGCCCCGCACTCTGGGGAGTGAGCAGCCTGGAGCTGACCTGGGCACATGAACAGCCTGGAGCTGGCCCACCGTGGGCCCTGCAGCCCGGGGAGTGAGCAGCCTGGAGCTGGCCCACCGTGGGCCCCGCACCCCGGGGAGTGAGCTGCCTGGAGCTGGCCTCTGCACTTTGTGCCAGCCTCTCCTGATGATGACCTCTGCATGACCTCCTCCAGCACAGGAGAGGCGGGAGGAGGAGGTTTACGAGCCGGGAGGCGGGCGCATTCCTCCCGGGTGCAGCCCGCCGGCCTTTGCCTATCTCCCCATCGCCACAGGACCGAGGGCCCGGCTGCCCCCAGAGCCCCGAGCACCCCTCCCCAGCCCACCTGCAGACACCACGTGCTCCAGAGCGGGACGTCACCCAGCCTGCCCACCCTGGCCCCGCAGGCCAGGCGGGGCCCACCGCCGAAGCCTCTGCTTGCACAACCCCAGACACAGGGCGATCCGCACCCCCAGCCGAGATGGGCTGCCCCTCGCGGGGGGACACCGGGGGCTCCGAGTCTGCACCTGCAGCTCCCTGCCCCCAGGGCTGACCTGCAGGGCGGCGTCCCCCAGCCAGCACCTCCAGAAGCCCGCCCCGCCCTCACCCGCACCCCGAGACGCCCCGGTTGCTGTCAACCGCTGCATGAGGCTCATCGCCTCATTGATTCCTTTGACCAGTAACAGGACTGTAGTTCCCTGCACGCTGCCCAGGGCCTCGGGGCATCTTGGAACGGCCTGCCCCCTCTGAGGGGCACCAGGAGGGCGGGGACGACCGCCGCTCCGGCCCGAAGTCTGTGAGTCCCAGTCCAGCCTCTCTCCAGGGAGAGTCAGCATCCAGGTCCATCCTGCAGCTTCCACGGGCTGCCTGCCCCTGGGGTCACATGGCCAGTTCCCAGACCCCACAGCCACCAGCACCCCACTTTCAACAGCACAAGCAGATGTGGGCCCAGTGAGGCCTGGAACAGGTGTCTCACCCTCTGTGGGCCCACAAGATGAGTGACTGGCAGGACCTGTCCTCCCAGGGAGCGGTGAGGGTGGAAGGGTACGCAGCAGGTGCCCACCGCCTGCTCCACGGCTGCCGCCGGGGGTCTCCTAGAAAGAGACAGTGACTGCCCCAAAGTGGGAGCGGCGCTGGCCTTCATCAGCACGCGCTGGGTGCGGCACAGCGCCCGGAATGTTACCGCATGAGGCCCACTCACCTGAAATTATCCGGTGATGAAAGTGGTCACAGAGGCGCGCAGCACTGATGCCGCGAGGACGGGCCTTGGAAACACCGCGCTGAGAAACAGCCAGACGCTAAGGGGGCCGCGCCCCGTGATTCCCCGAGTGTGGGCTGCCCAGAGCAGGCGGCTCCGTGGAGACGGAGGGCGTGTCCTCGGGCCAGGAGAGGATGGGAGGAAGAGGGCCGAGAGCGTGGGGGACAGGGTTCTCTTCCAGGTGCTGAAAAGGATCTAAAGCTGACTGTGGTGATGGCGTGCAGCTCTGCGACTGTCGTGAAGCCACAGGGTCACACACAGAGTGGGCTGTGTGCTGTATGTCATGTCACAGGGAAGGTGCTTTAAAAAAAAGTAGCAATAAAGCTACCATGTGACCCAGGAATTCCACTCCTAGGCCTGGACCAGAGAGAGCGGAAAACGTCGGTCCACACAGAAGCGCGTGCGAGTCGGGACGGCGGCGTGGAGAGGGCCCGACTCCATCCGCTGACGGGTGGAGAAGGAAACGTGAGGTTGAATACGGATACAGGCCCCACGTGGGCTTCCCTCAGAGCTCATCCGCCCGCAGCGCCGTAGACCCGGGTTCGTTTCCTGGTTGTGCAGATCCGCTGGAGAAGAGAACGGCAGCCCGCTCCAGTATCCTTGCCTGGAGAGCCCCACGGACAGAGGAGCCTGGCAGGTTACAGCCTCTGGGGTCGCAAGAGTCGGACGGACTTAGCAACTAAAGTACCACCACAGGCTGCACAAGGATGAACCTTGGAAACAGGCCCAGTGCAGGAAGCAAAGTCACACACTGGATCATGCATTTTCAGAAGGGTCCCGAGTAGGCAAGCCCACAGCTGTAGACAGCACCCTGTGGTCGCCCGGGGCCGGGGGACCTGGCCGGATGGCAGTCGGGGCTCGTGGGTGTGGCTCCCTTTGGGGGACAAAATGTCCTCAACTTAGATCGTGGTGACGGTTGCACCGCGTTGTCAACACTTGAAAACCGCTGAGCTGTCTGCTTCACTGGGGAGCTTCCCGGCATGTAACTTCTGGCTCCAATCGGCCAACACTGTCCTCCCAGCCTCCCAGCCGGTCCTCAGCAGTGGCCCCACACCATCCGGTCCTCTCTGGTGGGAAGCCAGCACCCACCCCCGGGGGCTGCGGGTCAGAATGCGTGCAGAGCCTTGGCGGTGGGGGGCGGGGACGGGAACACCCAGAAACTCACGCGCGGCCCGGCCCGGGCCCCCGCCGCCCACTGCGCCAGCCGTGGTGGCTGTCGGCTCCCAGGGCTGCAGGAGAGGCTGGCGGGGTTCTGCAGGGGGAATCGTGTTGCTCTTGTTTTAAATCACTTCAGTAATTGTCGTGTTTATTAGGGAACTAGTTCAGACATGAGAAAAATGCAGAAAGCATAACGAAGTGAGCTCCCACCAACAGCCACGTGGGAAGGGAGTCGTGGGGGCAGCCGCTGGGACCCTCCAGACTCCGCGGTCGAGCCTCTGCGGACCCCCGGCCTGCCTGTCGTCGTGGGGAGCAGGCCTGCTCAGGAGGCGGGGGCCACCCCGTCCTTTGCTTTCCCAGGCTGCAGGATCAAAGTTCACCATCGGGACCAGAGGTGGGGGCCCTGCCTGCATCCAAGACTCTGAAAGTCAGTAACTAGCTGCGTTTTTGGAAATCGTTGCTGGCTGCGTACAGGAAAAAATGCACCTTTCACACGCACAGCTTGTTAGTTTGAGGAAACACACTCGGTCCATTCCGGCCGAGTCGCGCCCTCCAGATCCCGCAGGCGCCCATGGGCCCTCCTGCACGGCCAGTTTTCTGTCGTGCGTCGCCTCAACTGTCCCGCGAGCGTGGCCGTGTTTCCTCCTCCGGGTCCATCCACCGTCCGTAGAGTGGACAGTGGTTCCCTTTGCCGCTGAGCAGGTTGCACGGCGTGCGTGTCCACCAGCTGGGGAGCAGTCAGGCGGTTTCCAGTTTGGGGCAGCTGTGAATAAGCCGCTGAATTTTTAGGTGAACCTGTGTGTGATGTCTCTGGAGTAAGCGGCTGCTTGTAGAAGGCTGGGGTGTGAGGTTAGCGGTGTCTGACGTTCCCGGTGACCAGCAAGCTGCGTCCTCTCCTGACACGGCTATCTTGCTCCTTCCCCGGGGGGCCAAGCACCGAGCCAGGCCGGGGGTGGCCGGCGAGGCGCTGCCAGCCCAGTAGAGGGGAGACGAGAGATAAGAGTCGTGAACCCGCAGGCTAGTGTTGGACCCCGAGGGTGACGAGGAGGGGACGGTTGGCGAAGCCCTTGCAAACCAGGGGAGCCATTGGCCTGAGGCCCAGGGCACTGAGCTGAGCCCCGGGGCTGGCGCGTCCTGGCATGGCACCATGCCTGGGATGGATTTACTGGGCACTGCCTGTGCCCAGGCCGTGCGGGAGACCTCAGAGACACACCCTGCTCACAGCCGAGGGACCGTGAGGGCCGCGGCCAGGCGGGCAGAGCTGGGGCCCTCCCTGCCTCGTGCTGTGTGACCCCGGGCGGGTGGTGGGCCCTCTCTGAGCCCCCACCCTCCCATGTGCGCCACAGCCCCTGGTGGGAAACGGCACCGCAGCGCCCGAGGGCGGGAAGAGACACACGGGCGGGGCGAGCCGCGGGCCCCCGCGCTGCCGCCGGCCGCCGACAGAGGGCAGGAGCGGCCCGCGCCTCCAAGGCCGGTGCGGAGGCGGCCGGCAGGGACACCTAAACGCACTGCCTGGCTGGGGTGCCTCAGGCCCCGCACCTCCCCCCGACCGACCTCCAGGGTTTAGCGTGGAAAGCGGATGCAGACCGCCTCGGCCAGCAGCGTTCACTCGGGTCACCTGTTGAACCCGCACTCTTTTGGACACACCAGGTTAAACAAAACCTGAAAGTCAGCTTCACTTTCTTTAAACGTGGCTGTTTCGGGCTCTAGCTCCACGCAGGCTGGCGGTGCCTCACGCCCCGGGACCCCGGTGATCCTCCCCGAGAGGCGTGCCCCACCACGACCCCCAGTCACAGCTGGGGCTCCGAGAGGGGACAGGCGTGCTTGGGGCTGCCCCCTGCCTGGTGCAGACACACATGTTCTGTGCGTGGCGCACGTGTGCAAGAGACGGGCGGACCAGGGCCCAGACACACCCACAGCCCTGGCCAGCACCCTCGTGCACGCCCCACACACCCACAGCTGTGCGCCCGGGGCCCCTGAAGGCCCGAGCCCCACCTGGACGGCCGCGGGGTCCTATTCTTGCCCATCAGGCCCGAGAGGGTCGCGGTCTCCCGGTCACCCCAGGCCGGGACAGGGGCGCCTGGCCACCACCGTGGGTGGGTCTGGGAAGCCACCCCTGCGGGGAGCGGGCGTAAGTGGCCTTGGCCCAGCCCCGCGGGCCCTTCCTCCCGGCCACACAGCATTTGCATAGCGCCCCCCAAGCCCACAGATCGCGTTACATGGAGACCCGATGATAATCTTTGCTGAAATAATATTTAGCACATGCTGCACTTTTAATTAACTATCTGAATAATCTCAAATTAATACCAGAGCTTTAAAAATAAGTTTTCATGTTCACGTTTGGTAACATGATAGCGGCCCGGCCGGCCCGTTTCCTCCTTTGATTTAATTAAAAGCCCTTTTGTACGTCTCTTGTCACTTCAGAAACGGACAAAAGCCCCCGCGGTGGGCAGCCCGGCCCCCGACTCAGGGCCCAGGGCCGGGGTCACGGCCGCGGAGTGCCATGCAGTGTGGCTGCTTGCCACACACGTCCACATAGAGGGAGGGGCCTGGTCACAGACACCCACACGGAGACAGCGGCTGCTTCCGCCCTTCCACGAGCGTGCCAGGCCACACAGCCACTCCCTGCACCAGCCCCGCAGGGGGACGGCCGGCTGGCCCCCCGCCGGGCAATCGGGGTGCCCCTCAGGCTGGCTGGGGCGGGGGGTTCCTGGCTGGCATTCCAGGTCTGGGTCCAAGGCCACAGCTGCCGGCCAGTCGGCTCCCCGTGTGCGTGGGTCTCCCTGTCACGCGGTCTCTGTGCGTCTAGGCTCGACGCTTCAGAAGCGGCCAGGTGGGCACCTCGGGGGGCGCACGGCAGACACCCCTCTCCCGAGCCCGGATTCCTGGGAGGGGGGGCCACAGAAATCCTTTTGGCTTGGGGGCTGGGGGTCAGAAACGGCTCCTGCGTGGAGTGAGGTGGGTGGGAGAAGGGCCCATCCCTCAGGGCCCATCTGAAAATGGGGCATCTCCGCAGGCGCAGGCTTCTCCTCCGGCCAGCAGACATGGAGGGCTGCGTGCAAGCTGAGTGGTGCCCTGACCGGGCAGTGCCGTGAGAGGCCCCTGCCCTCAGCGGGCCCTGTCAGAACGTGCTGCTGCAGGCGGGAAGCCAGGCTTAGCCAAGGGGGAAGATGAGGTGGGTGGGCGCCTCCCCAGCGGGAGGGTCAGAGGGGGCCCCCGGGGCCACAGTGCCCGACACCAGGGTCCAGCCTCCCTCCCGGGCACCAGGCCTGGGACCTGGAGCATGACCAGCAGGGCCTGGCCTGGGAACCAGCTGCCCTGGGGTCCAGCTCTCCTCCCCGACACCAACCAGTCCCTTCTGGCTGAGGCGGACTGGCCAGCCCCGGTCAGCAGGGCCCAGCAGACTCCTGCCCCCAGGGCTACCTGCAAGGCAGGAGAGCCTGCTCCTACCCACCTCCCCCTGGTTGGGGAGGACCGGCCTGGCCACTCCAGGTGCCTCGCCCCCACCGTCTCACACTCACACACACACACAGAGTCACACCCGTGGTCACAAGTCACCCAGGACCACGCATGAGCGAGCACACAGGCACCCAGTCAGCCCACGGCCCACAGGGAGGAGTGATCGCCGTGGGCTGGGCTCCAGGAGCCCACCGGCCTGGGAAGGCCGCGTACGGGCCGGGGGCACCCTCATCCCGCGTTCCCAGTGGGTGCTGGGGGCCCTGTGTGACCCAGGAACCAGCACAGGCAGGGCGGGCAGAGGTCCCAATTCACAGGGGGGGAGCGGAGCTGGGTTCAGAGAGGCCAGGTGAGTTGCTCAAGGTCACACGGGGGCAAGGTTGCATAAGCGGCCAGCCCCCCCGCGCCCCTCTACTCCTGAAGGCAGCGTGGCCAGACCAGGAGCGAGGCGGTTCCAGGAGCAAGGCGGGTGGGCGACCGCGGCACTGGCCCCCCAGTGCTGGCCTGGAAGACTCGGGAGCCGGGGAGCTGGGGCTGAGGAGGAAGAGGCTCCCGCAGCCTCCGGAGGTGGTCACAGAGCAGGCACTCTGAGGCCTGACCCTGCGACCTTGTGCTGCCCGACACAGCTCCTGCTGAGGTCGGCTGGGGTGGGGGGCACGGGTGTGAGCCCCAAGCTCCGAGAAGTGCCCGGAACAAGGGGCGCTGCAGGCCAGCCCCTCACTCGCTGTTTGGTCAGCCACCAGGTACGCACCCAATGCCCGCGGGGCAGGCGCTGTCCTGGACAGGTGTGGCGAGCCTGACCCGGGCCCTGCCCTCCCAGGAATGCCATTCCCCTGGGAAAGGGAGACAGCACACATCAAGAGATGCCGCGCGATTGCAGATAATCAGGGCGGGCTTCCCTGAGGAGGGGTCATTTGGACTGAAACCTACCTTGGCAACAGGAATGAGGCGGCCAGGGAATGGCTCCTGGGAGAGGATTCCAGGCAGAGGGACCACAAGGGCGGGGGCCCAGAGCACGGGAAGCTCGCAGGAGGGGGCCCCGCGCAGGGCGGGGGTCTGCCGCCCGGCCTGGGAGCAGCCTGGTGGTCTGAGCACCCAGTGCGGCCAGAGGTCCCAATTCGCCCAGAAAAGCTGGCGGTCTGGGTTTTGACACAAAACCTCGATTTTTTAAAAAATAGCCACAACCAGTTGTACTTTTCCTAAAACTGTTCTGAGGGCCGAAGACAGCCGGCGGGCCTCTAGTTCAAGCCCTCCGTTGGAAGTGAACAGCAAAACTGCAGTGTTTGGACTGTAGGATTCTTCCTGATCCAGGGATCAAACCTGAGTCTCTCACGTTGCAGGCAGATTCTTTACCATCTGAGCCGCCAGGGAAGCCCCCTCCCTAGAAAGCTGGAGCCTGGACTCCAGTCCTGCCTCCCAGGCTTGCTGGCTGTGTGAGCCCTGGGCAGGTTGCCCGTCTCCGTGTGCCTCAGCGCGTCCACCAGGAAAGGGGCCGCTGTGGAGGCCCAGTGCTGGAACGCACATTCAGCGGCCGTCTCCTGGACGCCTCCGCGTGCCCGAGTCAGTGGGACAGAGGGGGGTCGTGCGGACGGAGACAGTGTCCACCCTGGCGCCTTACCCTCCACGAGGGAGCAGGAAATGAACGAGTCAGTGGCCACCGCCCAGGACTGCTGTGTGTCCAGAAGGCCGAGGAGAGAGAATGGACCGAGACAATCAGGCATCAGGCGCAGTGGCCCAAGCAGGGCCAAGGGCGTGCAAAGGCCCTGGGGCCTGGCTGCTCCAGGAACAACCAGGCTGAGGTGGGAGGATCTGGGGCTGAGTGGGAGGGAGAGGAGCCCTTTGGGGGCTGCGGGGGCTTCAGCTTTTCCCCTGAGTCAGGTGAGCTAGGGGAGGGTGTGCAGCTCGGCACAGGAGAGGTCGCCTCTGGGGTCCGAGGGAGCCTCCTGACTGCTGCTGGGGCTGCAAGTGGGGGCCCAGGAAGGCGGTCCAGGCAGGGTGAGGGGCCGGACCTGGCCGGCCGCAGTGGGGCTGGGAGGATGGTGAAGGTCCCCCGGCCCAGGGAGGGGTCAGAAAGACGCCTGGGCTTGGTCCAGCCCCTGGATGGAGAGGCCGAGAGAGCTGGTTCCCGGCTTCGGGGCTGCAGCCGGGGCCCACTGGGACATGACCTCCAACGTCCCGCCGTGGACGCGCGGGTGGGGGGCGAGCGTGTAGACGGCAGTGGAGGGGCGGGGCCCTCGGCGGCTGGGGCCCGCAGGCGTCCCTTCCCCCACGCCACCTGCGGGGTCGGGCCGACTGGCCTTTGTCCCGCCCCGCGCAGCGCCCCCCGAGCAAACACAGCTGAGCGCCGGGCTCGCGTGCCGCCCCGCCCCGGCTCGGCGGGCCCCAGCTCCGGGCGGGCGGCGGGCGCGGGGCGGCGGCTTAGCGGGCAGCTGCGGCCGCGGGCTGGTGGGCGGCCGGCCGCTCCCACCGGCGCCGCGCTTTGTCATGCAGATGCCCGCTGGCGGCGCGCGCCCGCTCCCCAGCTGACCCGGGCGGCTGGGCGGCCCCAGACCCGCTTGATCGTCCGCCGGAACCGGATCTGCCTGGTGCTGGGCGGCCCGGGCTGGGAGCCGGGCGTCTCTGGGCCGGTCTCCTCGCGTTCCTGGCAGAGGACCCCCGAGTCGCCCCTGCGCGGTGGGAGCACATTTGGGGACCAGCCCCCATCCCTCCCGCGGACGGTCCTCTGCCTTCCCTGAGCTCTGCGGCCCGCCCCGCCCCCGCCTCAGTCTTCCCATCTGTGCTTTGAGGGCAGGTGACTAGGTGACCGGGATGGGCGCGTGGCCTCGGGCCGCGGAGGCTGATGACTTGGACCGCAGCCCCCGAGCGCTTCCCCCACTGCCTGGCGGGCAGCTGGGACTTGGCCTGGGGACACGCCCACTTTCTCCGGAGCCAGAGGCACCAGGAGAGAGGTGATCAAATGGAAAGTTATTTACTGCCCGATGTCAGGAGTCAGGCCCGAGGCCAGGCCGGGAGCAGGAACATTCCTGGGTGGGATCAGGCCCTGAGCCGCCCGGTGCTGACTCGAGGTCACCGCATCCACCCCGTGGCCCCAGCCAGTGCCGGCCTACAGAAATGACCACCACCAATGGGCCTGGTGCTCAGGGTCTGGGACCCTGCACCAGAGGAGGGGGTCCTCTCCAACAGCCCAGCCGGGCAGTGGGCAGGGACCCCTCCCAGGGGAGGCCCCGAGGGCACCCCGACGGTGCCCAGTTTGTCAATCCTAATCACACGGGCAGTTCCGAGGAAGCTCTGGTCCAGAGATTTCACTCCTAGGACTTCATCTTCAAAGGGTGAAGTGTGTGTGCCCTCTGCCGCGTGTGACCTTGGGCACCAACCTCCGTGTCCTGTCTGGAGGCGGGAACATCGGCACGCCAGCCTCCAAGGCTACCTGAGGAGGGCGAAGACCCTGCAAGTCGGGGTCCTCATGTGGCAGACAAATGGAGAGGAAACCCCGTCCCCAGGTGCCTCAGGGTCTGTCCGTCCCCCACCCCACCCTCCTGCACCCAAGCTCTGATGGCTGGGAGAGGGGCGTCAGTCCCAGCCCAGACTCCCCCTTGCCTGTCACAGGAGAGGGCTGGGGAGGCCGGGGCGGGAGGCCCACACCTCCACCCCAGGCCCCCCTCCTCTGCTCAGGCTGGCGGGAGACACCCTGGAAGGTGGGGGGCTCGCCTGAACACACCTCCAGGGAGGGGCCTCCATCCCCAGATCCGGTTTCTGGCAGGACTGGTTGGTCTAGGTGGCCCCGATGGATGGCTGAGATAAGGCGTGTGCAGGTCGGTTGAGCTAAGAAGGGGGTGGCCCGGACCCCACCCACTCAAGGGTGGCTTGGGGTCCGAGCCAGTCTTGTCTCAGCTCCTGGCACTGGCCTTGGGGGGCCACACAGGCGCCCTGTCTGAACCCCTTCCCTGCCTGCTGTGAAAGTGCCACACGAGACGGTGACCCTGGGGAGGGGGCTCCCGGCCCAAGGTCACCCAGGCAAGACCCACTGCAGGTGAGGGCTGTCCAGGCGCACGGCAAGCTTCTGGCGCCAAGAAGCAGGTGGACAGAGGTTGCCCGGACGCGAGGTTGTTCGGGACCCCAGGTCGCAGCAGGGTCCAGGCCTGGCTGCGTCTCCGGCCTCCTGGGAGCCCCAGGGCTGGCCCGTCCTCAGCGGCCGCAGCCTCCTTGTCTGACGTCACCACGCCTGCGAGAGTCCCTGCATTTGCTCCTCTCACCTGCTTCCGGTGCCACCCCTCTCCTGCTGGGACCCTGACCTGTAGACCTCTGGGGCCCTGAAGCCCACGGGACCAGCTGCGGCCCCTGCACTTCAGGGCGAGGCGCCCCATGGGGACGGCCACAGAGGAGCCCCTAGTCCCCCAGACAGGGCTTCCCTCAGCTCAGCACGGGCCTTGGACAAGGTGGCCCTCAGATCTGCCTGGAAAATGGGTTTTGCGTGTAGGATGGAGTCATGGGAAGCAGTCCCGGGAAACAGGGGCAGCCTGGGGTGGGGAACAAGGCCAGGCAAGGGGGAAAGCGAGCTGGAGGAGGAGCTGCTGCCCCGCGGTCAGGGGGCTATGGACCCCGGGGAGGCCAGCTGAGAAGCCTCGAGGGGTGTGCTGAGGCCCGTTCACCCGGAGACGAGCGGGGCGTGGCTGTAGCCCTCACCTCATCGGGCAAGGCTTGACCATCGGCCTGCAGTGTTCAAGCACACAGGGGCCCAGCAGGCCCTGCAGGCGTCCTCACGTTGGGTCAGGGCAGCTCTCGGGCAAGGAAGGGCGAGCCGGGCCATCAGACGGGTCTGTGGGACGGTCTCCACGGCACCGCAGCTGGCAGACACGTGGTACACACTGCCCAACGGGCACGCTGCCCGACGCACACCCCCACACCCCTGTCTGCCCTGGGGCAGCCTTTTCTCACTTTCGCGTTGGGGGCAGATGAACCCAGGTCTTCCTGCGTCCACCCCACCCCCGACTCAGGTTCGGAGATGAGCAGTCAAAACCTCTCTCCCTCTAGACTGCAGTCCCCTCACAGGTGGGAATGACCTCCGCTCGCCACAGAGCCGACATAACACGGCGCCCTGACCGTGGCACAGCGGGCGGGCAAACCCGTCCACCCTCCCTGAGTGGGTCTCTGCTGGTGGTGATGGCACCGGGGGTGACTGCTCACCCGCTCCTGACCTTTCTCCTGACCCCGAGCTCATGGCTGCCTATCATGCGTGCCATGCTCAGCAGGCCCCCAGTGACCCCTGGTTCCCCCTCCGCCCCGTCAGAGCAGACAGGGCCCTCGGAGGTGACCCAGGCCTTCCCACAACTGCTCTGCCTTCAGCAGAAGCTGCCCTTCGGGGCCTGGGCACGTGCCCCCTGCAGGGAGCACTCACCCCACGCCTCCCTCGCGTCTGCCAGGAAGAGCGGGCTTGCAAGGCTGAGCCCAGGGCAGACACGTCCTCGTTCAGCACAAGTGGTGAGCAGCTTCCGTGGCTCCGGGCTGCAGCCCAGGACAGAGTTAGTCAGCGGGCAGTTAGACAGCCTATAGCCCTGGGTCGGGCAGCACCCAGGCTTCTGAACCAGCCGGCCTATCGGGAGGAGACCCAGCAGCGGGATTTGTGGCTGAGCTGATGCTGGCCGGGCTCATGGAGACGCGCAGACGCTCACAGGCCAGGTGATGTTGCCAGCCAGCCTTGCCCAGCCAGCAACTAACTGGCAGGCAATCGATAAGCCTAATTAATAATTAACTTTTAAATTAAATATCAATTTAAAACAAGTATGGGAATCAGTCTCTTGCAATTAACACCCTTGCTCTGCTTTCGGAAAGGGGCTGGACGGGAGATCCGGGCTCCAGAGCCACAGAGGCAGGGCGGGCACGCAGGATCCAGCTGGAGGCGTGGTGGCGGGGGGTGGGGGTGGGGGGCCATGCTGCAGGTCTGGGGTGGCCCGGGGCGGCCCGGCGTCTGCAGCGGAAAGTAGCTGGTACATACCCCTGCTGCCACCCCGGAACCCCACGACCCCAGGGGTTTCCTGACCGGCGGCTCGGGTGACCGCAGGCATAACCACGGCGCCTGGGGGCTCAAGTGGCTGGTGGTGCAGGTTCCTGCTTGGGGGGGGGCGGTGACAGTGTGGTGTGGTTGGCGGGCAGGGCCGCCCGGGGCAGGCGCTCGGGCTCCCGGGCCCCACGGTGCCCCCCGGGTCCTCAGGACACGCGTATGGCCGCCAGGGGCATCCAGACTTGCCGTCCTGACAGAGGTGCACAGCACGGCAGGGTCCGCAGGAGGTCCGTGCAGGGAGCGGGGAGCCAAGGCTTGCCCCACACAGCAGGTTCCCGGGGAGGGGCCCCTGCTGAGGGGCAGAGGCCGAGGAGGGGGCAGGCCGGGCCTTGACTGTGCGGGTGGTGGGGCAGGCTGCCCCGGGACAGGCCCGACCGAGGCCGGGTCTCAGCCGGGACAGCACGTGGGCAGGCAGGGAGCAGAGCCCCACGACTTGTCCCCGCGCCCCCCAAGGCCTGGACGCAGGGAAAGCGGGCCGGCATCTGTTGACGAAGCTGCCATGGGGCTCCTTCCTGGCCTGTGAGAGCACAGGGTGGTCAGGAGGCGGGGTGCCCAGCGGCGGACGGGCACGCAGTGGGTGTTCAGCAGCCCCCCACCGCCGGCCTCAAGGGGAGGACATCCCTGACGGCAGGAGTCAACTGTCCTAGAGGCCAGACCAAGGGCGCTGGCCGCTGCTCTGCACCAAGCTTGGGCCCCTGCCTGGCCAGGGAGGGACCCTGGGGTCTGTGGCCTTTTTGCGGCAAAGGGGGCAGACCGGGGAGGTCTGAACACACCCGGCACTTCCCGGGGCAGCGCAGAGCGGGCTGCGCAGGGGCCACACTAGGGCTAGAACTTGGCCCAGCCAGGCTCTGGACGGGGCGGTCTCTGTCCCGCCAGCCCTACCCCGAGCCGCGCTGGGCATCAGTCCCGCCACTGCCCCCGGTACTGCCTCATCTCCCCCGCCTGGGCACCCTCGAGCTTCTCCCCCAGCTCCAAGGCCCTGCCCCTTGAGGGTCTCTGGGTCCCCCTCACCCCCACCATTCTGCCCCCTCCCGCCCACTCCAGTGCCCTTATCTGGGTCCAGCCCCTGCGCGATTGCTGGGAGCCCATCCCCATGACAACGGGGCAGATGGCGGCTGCGATTAGCTGCTCTCCCTCCCGCCACAGCTCAATCCGTCTTTGAAATTAAATCAGCTGCGATAACATCGACTGGCCAGGGAGGGGGGGCAGGCAGGAGGCTGCCCAGGCCGCACCCATCCCACCCCAGGCCTGGGCGCAGGGCGAGAGGAGTAGGAGGGGGTAGACGGGCTTCCAGTGCGGATGGGCGAACTCGTCCATGTCTCTCGGCCTCCAAGCCTCAGTTTCCCCATCTGTAAAATGGGGGCAAGTGGCCGTCCCTGTTTTGGGGGTCAGTGAGAGTCTCTGGGGAGAGTGTACAGGAGGAGCCCTGGGGGGCTCTGCTGCTGCTGCTGCTGCTGCTAAGTCGCTTCAGTCGTGTCCGACTCTGTGCGACCCCATAGACGGCAGCACACCAGGCTCCACAGTCCCTGGGATTCTCCAGGCAAGAACACTGGAGTGGGTTGCTATTTCCTTTTCCAATGCGTGAAAGTGAAAAGTGAAAGTGAAGTCGCTCAGTCATTTCCGACTCTTAGCAACCCCATGGACTGCAGCCCACCAGGCTCCTCCATCCATGGGATTTTCCAGGCAAGAGTACTGGAGTGGGGTGCCATTGCCTTCTCCACTGGGGGGCTCAGTAGGGCTGAAAACATGGCCTGCTCCCGTCCACGGAGAAGCTAGAGCCCTGGGGAGAACCCAGGCCATCAGGGTCCCAGGTGGCCTCAGGTTATATGTGCTCGGAGGCTGCAGACCTGCCCTGCGAGCAGTGGTGCTGCCCTCGCTCATAAAGCCTCCGGCGTCACTGAACCTGGTGCCCGAGGGGCAATACTGGGACCCCGTCATGTCCACCTGCAGTAGGGACAGTCAGGGGCCCGGAGGGACATGGGGACCCAGGAGAGGCGTGTGCAAGACGGGGTATAAGATCTCCCCGAGGGTGTGGTGGCAGGAGAGGCCTGGGTAGAGCAGGCTGTTTCAGAAACCGGGCTGGTCTGTGCAAAAGTCCCACTTCAGGAAGAGGGGCTGCAGGGAGGGGAGGGTGGGGAGGCGAGCGGGGACCCAGGGGCAGAGGGGAGACAGAGGCCCGGGAGGAGGGTTCCTGGCACGGCACAGCCCGTGCTGAGGTCTCAAGGCAGGAGTCCCCTGGGGAGTGTGCAAGAGTGGGAGGAGGCCGCTGGGGCTGGAGCACAGAGTGTGCCGGGGAGCCAGGGAGGCCGTGGGGGCCTCAGCGGCCACCCCGAAGACCTGATTTTTCCTTTGAGTGTCTCACGAACCTCTCAGGTTTTCACAAGACCCTTCCAGCTGCGGGGATGACAGCCGGATGAAGGGAGGAGGCTGGGGCACTGTTTGGGTGAGCCAGGAGCAGACGTGGGCCTGGTGCAGGCGGTGAGCGTGGGAGCTGCATTCTGAACGGGGGCCTCACCATCTCCTGCCTCAAGGCTTTTGCACGGGCCATGCCGTGCCCGGAACCCTCCTCCCAGACCCCTCTGTGCCCGCCTCCCACGGGTCTCTGTCTGGCCTTCAGCTCGGCCGCCTGTCAGATGGGGTTCCTGGCCGAGAAGAGGATGCAGAGAGGGGCTTAGGATCAGAGAGGGGCTGAGGGTGTGCGGCCCACTGAGCTGGCTCTGGCCGCTGCCAGGCTCCATCTAGAGGGACTGGAACAGGGGACCGCTCCGACCAGCCTGTGAGTTGGGGGGGACACCGAAGTGAGGTCCTTGGGGTGTCTGTAAACGCCCATGCCTTGCGACCACCCAGCCCCAGGACCCTGCGCCCGCTGGTGGGCTGCTGGCCCATAATTGGATTTGCTGGGCAGCTGTCGGGGCTAAGCAGGCCCACTTGATGCAGCCGCGCTCGACCAGTAATTGGTGAAGTTAGCAGGTCGGCGAGGGCAGAGGTCGGGTAGTTAATGCTGTCGTGGGGGCTTTGATGAAGTCAGCCCGGCTGCAGGGCTGGGAGCCGCGGTGAGACCCTCTGTGCCACGGGGCTCCGCTGGCTCCTGGCCTAACACGGTTAGGGGGCCTCCAGCTGCGGGCCGGCCCGGGGTTCTGCGGGACTGAACCCAGGAGGCCTGAGCCTGCAGGGGCAGTAGGTCACCTGCTGTGTGCTCCAGCCCAGGGCCCTGCAGCACCCGAGGGGACTCGTGGGCCCCTAGGGATCTTGGGTTGCTGCCCTGTGGCGGGGACGGGGGAGACAGCGGCAGGGCCGCCGGGATCTCGGGGGAGGGCGAGGCCTGACATCTTCATGGTGAAGGCGAGCAGTGCCCCTCCACCCGCTACCCCCCCCCCCGCCCCCGCACCGGCTGATGGTGCACGCCTGTGGTAGTTAGAGGCCCCAAGCCGTGGGCTGGGCAGGCGGGCGGCCGTCGTGACCCTCACGACCCCGACAACGC
The DNA here is from genome assembly GCF_042477335.2 of Ovis canadensis. Lineage (NCBI taxonomy): Eukaryota > Metazoa > Chordata > Mammalia > Artiodactyla > Bovidae > Ovis > Ovis canadensis. The sequence goes on along the minus strand of NC_091263.1, from coordinate 73,853,873 downwards.
ACGCGCACGGACGCAGGCACGGACACGCGCGCATGGACCTGCACGCGCGGAAACGGACACGCGCACACGAACACGGACACGCGCGCACGAACACGCATGCACGCACGCACGCACGGACCCGCACGCACGGACCCGCACGCACGGACCCGCACGCACGGACCCGCACGCACGGACCCGCACGCACGGACCCGCACGCGGGCGCAGGAGGTGCCAGCCCGGAGCCCGCGCGGCGCCCTGACGAGGTCAGCCTGAGCCGGACGCCTGACCCGTCCCCGGGCCTCGCAGCTGGGCCCGGCCGCCCGCCCCCCGCCCCGCCAAGCGAGCCACCGCGCCCGCAAGCTCACGTAGCACGTTTATTGAGCACCGCCGGGCGGCGGGCGCGGGTGGCGCCTACTTGCTGTCCACCCGTTTGAGCTGCTCCTTGCCGTTGATGGTCACCGACTTGAGCTGCCCGTCCTCCTCCACCTCCACGCGCTCCTGCCCGTTCTCCACAATGCGTTTGGTGGTGACCTTGTGGCCGTTGACCACCTCGGTGGACGACATCACCGATTTGAAGCCGGAGCCGCCCGAGCCGGAGCCGCCGAAGGACGTGGACGAGAAGGTGGTCCGGCCGGTGCCCCCGCGGCCCAGGCTGTCAAAGGCCGAGAAGGCCTCCATGAAGGCGGGGAACTCGCCGAAGCCGGCTGAGAATGCCCCGCGCAGCCCGTGGCCCCGGGCCCCGCGCTCGCTGCTGAAGGGCGCGTCCCAGAAGTCGAAGGAGAAGGGGTCCAGGCCTCCGAAGAACTCGCGGAAGATGTCCTCCGGGTTGCGGAAGGTGTAGCCGCCGCCGTGCGGGGAGCCGGTCCCGCCGAGCCGCCAGCCGTCACAGCCCGCGCGGTCGTACAGCGAGCGCTTCTTGGAATCGGACAGGACCTCGTAGGCCTCGGACACCTGCTTAAATTTCTTCTCGGCCTCCTCCTTGTTGTCGGGGTTCTTGTCGGGGTGCCAGCGCAGGGCCAGCTTGCGGTAGGCCTTCTTGATGTCCTCCGGGGAGGCGCTGGCCTGCACCCCGAGCACTTCGTAGTAGTTAGCCATGCTGAGGGCTGGGGCGCGGAGGTGGAGAGAGGCGGGCCGAGGGCCCGGGTGGCCGGGGGGCGAGGGCAGCAGTGGCAAGTGCGGGCCGCTCGGCGGGGCCTGGCCGGACTCTGGCTCCGGAGCGGCTCTGCCCGGCGGACTACCCTTTCATAGTACCAGTGCAGGGGGATGGGTGGGCGCCTCGCTGGAGGGGCAGGGGGAGGGAAGGCAGTGCCGCTAGGGCGCCCCCCTTGGCCACAAGGCCCCCCGCAGAGCCTCCTGGCCCTTTGTGACATCGGGCCTGGGCGGGGCAGAGCCCGGCCCCTGCAGTCCGGGGCCTGGTTCACGGGCCGGCCCTGCGCAGGAGGCCACGCCTTGGGGTGCACACTCGCAGCTCAGGCTGCTGGAGCCTCCAGGGCTGAGCCCCAGGCGCTGAGACAGGACCAGCCTCCGGAGGTGGGCCCCAGGGTCTGCGCTGGGGCTCAGGGAGGGGCGTGAGGACCCCGGGGTGCAAGTGGACTGAGCCCAGAGTCTGGGTGAGGTTGGGGCCGGAGCTCCTTCTGCTGGCGCCCGGCGGGCCTCTCAGGTTGTCTGAGGCGAGCCCTGCAGAGGCCCGGGTGTGTGTCAGCATCTCCAGCCAGCACGCGTTCCCTGAATGAATGAGGCCCAGAGACTTGTGGCATCAGACTCAAGGTGGGTGAGAGAGGGAGGTGCTGGGGCGTGGTGGACGGCACCCTGGAAGGGGCGTTCCGCTCAGTGCTGGTGGGAAGGGCAGGCCAGTGAGCGCGGCGGGTGGAACAGTGGCCCCGTCCCAGCCGCAGAACCTGTGGGTGTGCTCGTATTGCTGTTGGGGAAAAGGGTTTCTCCGTATGCAGTTAGAGATCACCCTGGATTACCTGGGCAGGTCCAAAACCCACGAAAGGAGTGCCTGGGAAAGACAGCCGTGCTGAGAGCAAAGGCGGGGGAGGGGGGAGAACACAGCAGGGCCCTCCGGCTGCCCCGGGACAGGAGGGCGCTGGGGAGCAGCCCCCGCCCACCCTGAAGGAGAGCAGCCTCGGGTGCTGTCTGCCGCGCGTTTGGCGGGAAGTGAGGAACCCTGGGGCGGGGGGGGGGGGGGGCATCCCTGCGGCTTTTGTTCCTGTTCTGACGCTGGGCGCATCAGGAAGCAGCATTAACAAGCGCGTTAACACATCGATTCCCATGCCCTCGCCCCCTCCAGGTGAGACAGAGGCACCGCCCCCGGGGAGTCAGCGGGCCCACCGGGAGCTCGTGGGACAGCGTCTCCCCGCGCCCATTTCTGGCCTGCACCCCTTCCTGTTCCCGCCTCGATGGCTTTTTCCCTGATGCTCACAGGTGCTGGCCTCCCAGCACCTCGTGAGGACAGCATGTTCTAACCAACCCCAGATGCTGGGGGGCGGCTGAAAGCAGATGGTGGGGACCCCAGAGAGACAAGCGCTGTCTCCTCACAACCCTCGCCCAGAGGACGGCTCACCCTCTGTCCCCAGCCCACCTACCCACGTGCTCAGCGGTGGAGTAACCTGGCTGGACGCGGGCGCAGGCAGTTCCATAGGTGGGACGCTCGGTGTCTTGCTGCAGCGGGAGCCTGTTCTCGGCAGGCTTGTCCACTGGGGCTGAGGGAAGGTGCCCACAGGAGGTGCCTGGTGGCGGAGGCACTCCGCCACGTCACAGAGGCTTAGGACCGATGCTTGGCTCTCGCCCACTGTACGCGTCAGCACCCCTGGGACAGCTGCTGGGGCTACAAAGCACATCCTCTCCTCCCGGAGCCCAGACTGAGGGGTCTCTGGGGGAGAGAGCGAGAGCTGGCAGACACTGGGGACCCTCCCACAGCCCCTCCCGGGACGTTGCAAATGGCATTCTTGCCCACAGCACGTGGGCAAGGCCGTTTTCAGCAGAGTGGGGAGTGGCGGTCCTTCAGGACAGGTCCATACGTTTCCAACAGCACTCTGAGAGGCGCGGTCCATGCCAGAGGGCAGAGGGCGAGGGCAGTGCCTTGTGGTGGGTGAGGCGGCCGTGGTCCTGGGGGAGGAGAGGCTGGCTCTGCTCCTGCTGGGGGCGGCAGTGGTGGTGGCGGCCCGTGGCAGGAACAGTTGGGATGCTGGCGGGGATGGGGGCCGCAGAGGGGAGCACTGAGAGCGATCCCGCCGGCCGGCGCTCACGCAGGGACCACCGTGCTCCTCCGGGGTCTCCATCGCACCCTGGAGGAGCCCCTTGTGGCTGGAGTCTGCAGGGGCCTGAGGTGTGGAGGAGAAGGAGACAAGAGCAGGCAGAGGGCCACCCGGAGGTTTGCAGCAGCTTTGGGTGACCCTCCCAGAGGCCATGCTCTGGGGCAGCGGGCTGAGGTGCTCGGGGCACGCGCACCCGATTGTGCCGGGGCTCGAGCAGCAGCCGGGTAACCCTCGAGAGCTGCTGCTGTGGAGCCGCAGACCGCGGTCATCGGCGACTGGCTTCCCTGGTCTCTGTGCCCTGTGTTGGCCAGCAGCTGTGAACACGGGTGCCACGTCTTCATGCCTGTTACGTGGCCGGTGACTGTCTACCCCTTGGCAGTGGCTCAGGTGAAGGGGGTGGTGGCCGTGGAAATGGGGGCGATGTGGGTGGGAAGGGCGTGGCCACGGTGACCGCCGCTTGCCGAGGTCGGGATGCTGGTGGCGATGCAGGGATGGGGGAGAAGCGTGTGGATGGTCACGGCAGCGCAGACGCAGGCTGGGGTGGTGGCGACGGACAGGGCGCGGCAGATGGCGGGGGGGGGGGGTGCCGCCAGCGGGGACGGGGCAAGGGGCCGGCGAGGCGGCTGACATCAGAGGCGGCGGCAGAGGCGGTGGTGGGGTGTAGGGTGACCACCCCGGCGTGAGCGTGGTGCCCGTCGGGCGGGTGGGGAGGGAGGAGCAGGCGCGAGTGCTGGCCTGCTGCCCTGATGATGGTAACGGGTATGAAGTGGGTGGAAGCCCGGGCCCCGTAACAGCACGGTCAGCACAGTGTGGGGTGGTCACAGCAAGGTCGGGCGTGGGACCCAGGGTGGTGAAACCCCAGGGCACCCCGCAGACCTGACCCTGGCCCCCTCTCTGCACCCTGCCTGGGGCTCCCCAGGCCTCCACTGGCCTCCCGTGGAGGAACCTCCTCTGACGCTGATGCCGCCTGAGCCCCTCAGCGGGCTCCCTGCCCTGCTCTCCCCCAGGTCCTGGGCTGGCCTGAGGCCCCCAGAGGGGGCGGGCGGGCGGAGGCTGTGGGGAAGGAGACAGGCTGGAGGCCATGGGGAGTGGGGCGCAGTGCAGGAGATGCAAGGCGGGCAGGCTGGGCGAGGAGCCCGCAGGGCGAGGATGGAGGGCGGCCGGAGATCGCAGCAGGGCCCATGAGGACGGCCGCACGCAGCGGGGCTTCCTTCTGTTCAGGGGGCTCTCCTTCTCTGTAGAGGGCTCCCCTTCTGCCAGCTTGGACTGGCATCCTCTGAGGCCCAGGAGCCGGAAGTGTCCTTGGAGATGGTGGGAGCGGCCGGCCCAGGCCCCTCCACAGACCCACCAAGGCTCAGGGCTGAGCCGACGTTGGCCAGCCAGCCCCCACCCTCCTCTCTGCCTTGACCGCCCATGGGTGGCGAGGCATCTCCGTGCAGGGCTTCCTGCTCCCTGGGGAGCCCCTGGCCTCTCTGGTCTCAGGCCCACCTGGAGCCCCAGCCCAGGGCGAGAAACAGGCCCTTGGGTGACCAGGCGCTGGCTGGCAGAGTCCAACCCGGTGCCAGGACACCCAGAGAAGGCAGGGTGCACCCAAGGTCACACAGTGGCCCCAGGGGAGCTGGGGGGGGGGCCAGGCAGCCAGTTGGTATTCTCAGCAGCCAGAGGCCCCTCTCTGTCTCTGTAATTAATGGAGTGGCTTTTTAAAAGGATTCTAATCACCCCCGATGCTATCTGCTTATCACTAGCGTCCCTAATTAGATGATTCTGGCAGTCACTCGGTTAATTCCCCCCCAGCCCCGTGCAGCCCTGCCTGGCCTGGGGCAGCCCCCCCAGTGCCCCCTGCCCCCCCCCCACCCAGCCAGATGGGCAGTTCAGGCCTGGTCTCCCTGCGGGGCCCCCAGTGTGCTAAGTGCATTAGCTCCAGGATGGATGGGCCGCTGGGTGGATGGGGACCGGTGAGCGCAGGGACTGGGCGGTGGACAGCGACAGGCGGGCACACGGGCGGGGAAGCTGCGCGCTCGGCCCGCCAGGTCCGACAGCTGCCGTCTGCCCGCTGTGCGTTCTCGAGGAGGTCACTGCTCCTCTCGGGGCCTCGGTCTCCTCTGTCAGATGGGGGCAGAATAGCATCTTCCCCTTCGGGTTGCTGAGAGGACAGCTTCGGACGGCGGAGGAGCCAGCCACCGTAGGTTAATGACGGAAGTGTGGGCGACGGGCGAGGTCAGGGTGGGCAGGCGGAAGGACAGGACGGATGAGTGAAGGCAGAGGGGTGGACGGGCGGTCCGAGGAGTCGTGGGCAAGTGGTGGAGGGACATACAGGCTGGTGGCTGGGAGCAGGGCCACCGGGCAGGTGAGGGCGCGGGGCGGCCTATCCCCCCAGATACCCCAGGACGGCCTCCGCACAGACGAGGCTCAGACCTGCCGGCCCTCCCCGGACCTCCAGGGGAGCGTCCCGCCAGTGACCTGTGCCCACCGGGTCTCTGCGTCCTCACCCTCCCCACCCCTGGGGTGGGCCGCGTGGTTACACCCCTGGGGTGGGCCGCGTGGCCTCTGGAGGCTCAGCTCCAGCCTCCAGTGGGCGATTACAGCCTGAGAGAAGGCGTCACATGTGGGACCATCCCCCAAGTTCCAGAGTGTGCCAGCCTCCAGGGCAGCCGCCCTCCCCTCCCGACCCCCGCCTGCAGCAGCCCTGGGAAGGGCTCTGATCCCAGTTCCCGCAGCTGGTTTCAGGCATCTAGGAGAATCCAATCCCCAGAAGCTCCCCCAGCACCCAGGGGCCTCTGCAGCTTCCCAGCTGTGTGATTTGCTAGGTCTTTGGCAAAAGCATAGAACAAAGAAGCCCGAAGCCTGCACACACGTACACACGTTCACACCAGCCACCCACTTATCCACCCGTCCTCGGCATCCATCCACCCACCATCCATGCGCCTACCCACCCATCCTCCCACTCATCCCTCCATCTATCCATCACCCACCTGGTTATCCATCCTCCCATCCGTCAGTCTGCCCACCCATCCTCCCCACAAATCCATCCATCCATCCATCTACCTCTCACCCGCCCACCTACCTACCCATCCATCCGCCAATCAATCCTTCCCTCTGTCTATCCATCATCCAGCCAGTTATCCATCCTCCCATCCATCCATCTGCTTATCCATCCACCAATTCACTCATCCACCCATTTATCCAACCATCCACCCACCCATGCACCCTCCCATTCACCCATCTATCCGCCCACCCACCCACCCACATATCCATCCACCCACCCACCCACCCATCCATCCATCCATCCATCCATCCACTCACCCACATATCCATCCACCCACCCACCCACCCTCCCATTCACCCACATATCCATCCTCCCACCCACCCACCCACCCATCCATCCATCCATCCATCCATCTATCCATCCACTCACCCACCCACCCACCCTCCCATTCACCCACATATCCATCCTCCCACCCATCCATCCATCCATCCATCCACTCACCCACCCACCCACCCTCCCATTCACCCACATATCCATTCTCCCACCCACCCACCCATCCATCTATCCATCCATCTATCCATCCATCCATCCATCTATCCATCCACCCACCCGCATATCCATCCACCCACCCACCCACCCACTCACTCACCCACATATCCATCCACCCACCCACCCACCCACCCATCCATCCATCTATCCATCCATCCATCCACCCACCCACCCACCCGCTCACTCATCCACATATCCATCCACCCACCCACCCATCCACCCACCCACCCATCCATCCATCCACCCATCCATCCATCCATCCACCCACCCACCCACCCACCCACCCACCCACCCACTCACTCACCCACATATCCATCCACCCACCCACCCACCCATCCATCCATCCATCCATCCATCCATCCATCCATCTATCTATCCACCCACCCACCCACCCATTCATCCACCCACCCACTCACATATCCATCCACCCACGCACATACCCACCCGCCATCCGTCTCAAGCATGTCTTGAGCTCCTGTCAGGCTTGTGCCGGGTGCCAGGCCCTCTCTGGGGGCTGCAGCTGTGTATGCCAGTGGGTGCACCCGATGGAGTCTTGCCTTGTGGAGGCGACTCTAGTGCAGAAGGTCTGAGAAGCTGATGCGGGTGACGGCTTCGCGTGGCGCCGGTAGTGACAGCGCCGTGAAGGAGAAACAGAAGGACAGCTCCTCCTGACGGGGCAGTCGAGAGGGCGCGCACGCTGCGCACGTATGTTCAGGCCAGGCCCCAGGGCCAGGGCACACCTGTGCCCGTGAGCACACGCAGCCCCCACGAGGCCAGAAGCACTGCTGTGCCTGGGGGTCAGGGCACGACGTCCCCTAGGATGTGGATTCAGCTGGGTCACCTCCCTCTCCCCGCCCTACACAGCCTGCTCCAGGCTCTGGGGAGGACAGAGACACGACCAGCTTTGAAGGGGGGCCAACCCTTTGACTGTGTGATACCAACAAGCTGGAAAATTCTTAAAGAGACAGGAAAACCAGACCACCTGATCTGCTCCTGAGGAACCTGTATGCAGGTCAGGAAGCAACAGTTAGAAGTGGACATGGAACAACGGACTGGTTCCAAATTGGGAAATGAGTACGTCAAGGCTGTATACTGTCACCCCACTTATTTAACTTCTATGCAGGGTACATCATGAGAAACGCTGGGCTGGAGGAAGCACAAGCTGGAATCAAGATTGCCAGGAGAAATATCAATAACCTCAGATATGCAGATGACACTACCCTTATGGCAGAAAGTGAAGAGGAGCTAAAGAGCCTCTTGATGAAAGTGAAAGAGGAGAGTGAGAAAGTTGGCTTAAAGCTCAACATTCAGAAAACGAAGATCATGGTCCCATCCCTTCATGGCAAATAGATGGAAAACAATGGAAACAGTGACAGACTTTATTTTTTTGGGCTCCAAAGTCACTGCAGATGGTGATTGCAGTCATGAAATTAACAGATGCTTGCTCCTTGGAAGAAAAGCTGTGACCAACCTAGACAGCATGTTAAAAAGCAGACACGTCACTTTGCCAACAAAGGTCCATCTAGTCAAGGCTATGGTTTTTCCAGTGGTCATGTATGGATTCGAGAGTTAAGACTATAAAGAAATTTGAGCGCTAAAGAATTGATGCTTTTGAACTGTGGTGTTGGAGAAGACTCTTGAGAGTCCCTTGGACTGCAAGGCGATCCAACCAATCCATCCTAAAGGAGATCAGTCCTGGGTGTTCATTGGAAGGACTGATGCTGAAGCTCTAATAATTTGGCCACCTGATGTGAACAGCTGACTCATTGGAAAAGACCCTGATGCTGGGAAAGATTGAAGGCGGGAGGAGAAGGGGACAACAGAGGATGAGATGGGTGGGTGGCATCACTGACTCGATGGACATGGGTTTGGGTGGACTCTGGGAGTTGGTGATGGACAGGGAGGCCTGGGGTGCTGCAGTCTACAGGGTCGAAAAGAGTTGGACACAACTGAGCAACTGAACTGAAGCGATAGACCAGAGGTATTCGTTTCATTCATATGCACATTTAAAACCATACAGGTGACTTGTTTGGCTATTTATTTCCTAATAAATTAACAAGGTCAGAACCTCGAAACATGAAGGAGTTGCGGGGCCTGTGGGCACAGAGGCTGCAGGGCTCGGGCACAGGGCTCGGGCACAGAGGCTGCAGGGCTCGGGCACAGGGCTCAGGCACAGAGGCTGCAGGGCTCGGGCACAGGGCTCGGGCACAGAGGCTGCAGGGCTCGGGCACAGGGCTCGGGCACAGAGGCTGCAGGGCTCGGGCACAGGGCTCGGGCACAGAGGCTGCAGGGCTCGGGCACAGGGCTCGGGCACAGGGCTCAGGCACAGAGGCTGCAGGGCTCGGGCACAGGGCTCGGGCACCAGGCCCGGCTGTGCGTGTGTCCTGGACTGGGGGGCCCTGGGGCAGCTGTGAATCAGCAGTAGGGGAAGGACTCGATCAGTTGCAGGTTCCAGAAAGGCGTCTCCGTAGCGAGAGACTATTTCATACGCAACAAACTGGTATAAACGCAGCGTGCGAAACGCAGTGAGTGGCAGCGAGGGTGTGAAGCTCCCAGGCCCTTAGTGGGAATGGTGACTGGGACGAGTTTGGAAATCCCTTGGCCTTCGCCTACAGGTCGGGGGCGGGGGAGTCCCTTGACTCAGTAGTTGCAGTCCTAGGCTCCTCCCACTCCCCCGAGAAGAGGGGGCTCTGGCTTAGGAGGGGTGTCGCTCTGGGACTATGGGACTTTATATGAGCTCCGCCCAGTGGGTCCCCCCGTCAGAGTCTTGTTTGTTGCCCACTTAGAAGGAGCTGCCAGATGGCGCAGCTGCGGGGGAGTCGAGGAGCGTGGCATCCGGTTGGGTGTCTCTGCGGTCCAGCCTCTGCTGAGAGGCCAGCCCTGGTGGCACCTCGTCTGCAGCCACGTGGAGCCCTGAGCCGCCCCGCCCCTGGGCTCCTGATCCACAGACGGTGGCACAGACATGCGTGCGCCTTTGAGCGTCTGGGTTGGCGGCGGTTTCTTACACGGGATAGAAAACCAGTAGCAGGTGGAGTGCGTGCTTGGTCACGTGGGTCGGGTCTGCCTCTTCGCGACCCCGTGGACAGTAGCCTGCCAGGCTCTTCTGCACATTGGATTCTCCAGGCAAGGAGCCCGCAGTGGCTTGGAGGTGTTGTGTGGTTGGCTCTCTTTCTGGGTATTCACCATGGAAATGAAAAGGTTGCACGCGAACCCCATGGCAGAAGAGGCAGGTGGCAGGGCCCGAGCAGCGGGCAGGGAGTGACAGAGGAGGCCAGGGTGCTGCCCGTGGGTGCGGGCAGAGCCAGGCGGTGTGTGGTGGTGCCCTGGGGGGACGTGTGTCTGTAGATCTGCCTGCCTGCTCCTGAGGACGAGGGACCCCCAGCATCCGCTCCTGAGGACGGGGGCCCCCCAGCATCCGCTCCTGAGGACGAGGGACCCCCAGCATCCGCTCCTGAGGATGGAGGACCCCCAGCATCCGCTCCTGAGGATGGGGGGCCTCCCCCAGCATCCGCTCCTGAGAACGGGGGACCCCCCAGCATCCACTCCTGAGGACTGGGGGCCTCCCCCAGCATCCGCTCCTGAGAACGGGGGACCCCCAGCATCTGCTCTGTGCCTGGATCACGGCCTCCCCTAGATCAGCACAGCCACACCTGGAGGTAGGGGTGAGGAGAAGAAAGAAACCGGCATCTCCCCGGGGTCCCCCCAGGAGCCCTGCATCAGGGTTGGGGTGAGGGGTTAGGGGGCCAGATAGCTGGAAGGAAGCAGCTGGGCTGGGGGCCCCAAGTCCCCTCTCTGGGGAGGAGCCCCAGCTCCAGCCTGCATGCCAGTGGCAGCCATCCTGCCTGCCCCCCCGGGGAGCAGTGCCCAGCAGTGCAGGAGGGTCATCGGGGGCAGCCCGCCCTGCTAGGGGCCGGCCAGGGGGAAACGTGGAAAGCACCCACTGAACGGCCAGGGCCGTCGCCTTAACACTCCCATCCGCAGCCTTAGGCGCCCTGGAGAAGCAAGAACAAAGAGGCCGCCAAGCACGTGGGCCTCCAGGGGTGGAGACAAGCTCCGGGGCTCCATCTGAAGCCCCCTGAGCTGAAATGGCCCCGGAAGGCCGTCTCCTGCTTGGGTGGGCTTTCCGAGGATGGAGTACCCTTGGCCTTCCTTATATTACCCCTTCACCAACCCTGCAAGGTGTGGTCTGCCTTTGCTGATGAGGACTGAGGGTTCAGAGGGACAGTCACTTGCTCAAGGCCACACAGCAAGAGAGAGGCAGTTCTGTCTGCCCCACAGCCAGGCAGCGACATTGGCTAGGGACTAGGGAGCCCTGAGGGGCTGAGCGGAGGCGGAAGTCAGGTAAGGCTTCCTCTAGGGTCTTTGGCTGGGGTTTTGAAGGGTGAAGAGGCGTTCTCCGGGCAGATCTGAAGGGGAGAACCCCCGCGAGACGGACCAGAAACAAGGCAGATAAAGGAGAAAAAGTTCTAATAATGATTCTTTATTTTCTGCATAACACAAGTGGCAGCTTATGATAATAACACAAATTTATAAAGTGAAAGCTACCATCTTCCCACCTGTGGCCTCTCACACTTCCCAGAAGTAACAGCTGTTACTCATGAGGCATGTCTTCCCAGATTTCTTTATATATCCACACAGATATTTTTTAAAACAAAAAAGTCATGCATTACATACTGTTCGGCATTTTCCTTCCCCCCCGCCCCCCAAAAAAAACCCTTGCAGTTGGACTTCTTATTTCTAGTCCTGAGACGAGCTTGCTGGGCCCGGGAGCACGTGGAATCCAGTCAACGCTCCCACAAATGGCACGTGCCAGCAGCCACTCCTACAGGCTGCTGGCCTTTGCCGTCTTCCTGAGAGAGAGGTTAAAAGTGGTGCCTCCACGCAAAATCTGCGTGGACTTGATTCTCTCTGAGGTTGAGCTCCCGTCCAGATGATTGCCAGGCGTTCACTCACGTGTCTGTTGGGAAGGACCCCTGGGTCCCTCCTCTGCCTGTTTTCTTTTTCTTTTTCCTCGGGGGCCGGGCGGGGAGGTGTCAGGCAGCTGCCTTTTTATTACATGTTGCATCTTTCTGTTTTGAGCTTTTGCATACTGGCCCAATTGCAAAGTTTTTATCTTCCATTTTGCAATGGTTCGTCTTGAATAATTCTGTTTATTGTTAAAGCTGTTAAACCTCATTGTGGAATAGTTGGAAAATGGGGAGAAGGGGAACTCGCCTGTCACAGACGTCACCCTCTGTTAGCGCTTAGGGACAGTTCCTTCCCCAGATGTTGCAGCGCCTGTTGTCACCGTGCTATACACTCGGCTTCAGAGCAGAGCCTTCAGGAGGCATTTTCAAGGCTTCCTAGTGGGAGTCCTGCGGTTCCCTCACCCCCTGCTTCTGGTTTGCTGTAGTAAAACACGCAGAACATGAAGGCTGCCGTCGTAACGTGTCCAGCCACTGGCCGTAAGCGCGTCCCTGTTCGCGTGCAGCCCTGACCACCGTCATCTCCAGGGCCTCTGCGTCTGGCCAAACCGAAGCTGTCCCCGTTAGACGGCTCCCCGTCCGCCCCTGCGCCCCGGCCCTGGTAACCAGCCTCTCCTTTCTGTCCCTGTGGACCTGGGAGCTCCTGGGGCCTCCGACGCATGGGATCAGCCAGTCCGTGTCTGCCGCTGACTCGCTTTGCTGAGCGTGAAGCCCTCAAGGTCCGTCATCCGAGCTGTAGCGGGTGTCAGAGTTCCCTTCCTTTCTAAGGTCAAGTAATATTCTGCTGTGCGGATGGGCCTCACTGCCTTCATCCGCTCATCCATCAGCGGACACTTGAGTTGCCTCTGCCTTTGGGCTGCTGTGAGTAAAGCTGCTGTAAACATGGCTGCCAATAGTGCCTGCTGGAGTTCTGCTTTCACTTCTTCGGGGAGTAAGTGCTTACCATGCCCTCTTCCTGAGTGTGTGGGTTGCATCCAGGCTGTCTTGGAAGGTCACTCAGCGTTCTGGCCTTGGAGCTAGAATGTGATCTCAGGGCTCATTTCAGACGCACCGCACGACCCCAGGCGTTGTCCCCACTCCCTCCCTGCCCCAGAAGGCTTGCAATCCCAGCACATTTCCTTAAAATGGGCCCTTCTTTCTCTTTGATTCCTTCAAAGGCCAGACTTCACCTAGAGTTTTGCAGTGTTCCTGGCCAATCTTTCGGTCGGAGAACCTACCCGGCTGACCCAGCTGGGTAGGTTGCAGTGAATGATTTTGAGAACAACTCCTTGAGAAGTCAGGAAGTGGAATAGACTCCATGGGACGCTGGACACAAGCTCTGTGTCCCCAAGACCCAGACAGGCCTGGGCGGGAGGGGCCCTGTGGGGACGGAGCAGGGCTTGAGGGGAGCAGTGCAGAGATGGCCCTGCACACATGCAGCCCCTCAGCGCCAGCTCTTCGGCCTCTTTTTAAGTGAATCTCCCAATTTTTTCTTTCTTGGCTGTGCCAAACGGCTTCCAGGATCCCAGTGTCCTGACCAGGGACTGAACCCAAGCCGAGGCAGTACAAGCCTGGAATCCTGGCCACTCGGCTGCCAGGGAGCTCCCTGAGTCTCCTACCTTAGAAGTATTTGCAACTCAGTCATATTTTTGTCAAAGATGGTGTGGCCCAAACAAAGCTTGTCCGCTGGCTGGCCCGGCCCACGGGCTGACGGCCCCAGACCTGAGCAGGCCTTCACCCGTGGAGGTGCTGCCGGCTGGGTGTTCCGACCCCTGGGACCGAATAGCCTGCATCAATGCAGGATACCTCGTTGATCACCCGTTATCTTGTAAATAATCGGGTTTCTTTTGGGCTTACCCGAGTCTGAGCCGTTGATCGGCTTATTCTGTCCGCCCAGCCACGAGGTTTGAACGACCGGGATGAGAGAATCTTGTTTAATAGTGGAAAGACACGCACACACACTGCGCTCTGTTTTTTCCCTACTTTTCTGACTTGTTCTGCTGGTCTTGTTTTTCCAGATAAAGTTCGGAATCATTTCATCATTTTGCCTAAAAGCAAAACAAGCCAGGCCACCTTCTGATGTGCCGGCCCAGGACTCGCCGCCCGACCCCCCCCTCCCCCCCACCATCAGTCCCGTGGCTCACCTTCCCTTCCTCCCAGGTGAGCCGGACCCAGGCATCCCGCGCACGCCTAGTTCCCCCGGGGTGGGGTCGGTCTGGGACCCTGGGGCCTGGAATGCTGGCTCCCTGCCCTGTTCCTGGCGGAGGGTCACCAGGAGCGGGGAGGAGGGTTTTAGGGACCGAGCTAGACTGTAAGAATTACAAGGAGGGGTTGGGTCCTTCCTCCCACAAATGGGAAGAAGGGGCCCCGCAGGAGGAAGGGCCCAGGCCGCCTGTCCCCCTGGGTGCAAACAGATGGAACAAAGGCTGGCCCACCCCCGGCGCCCGGCGCCGCCCGCAGTGTCATAAAGGCCCCGGCGCCCCGAGCAGCCCGCCAGCACGCCCGCCCTGCCTGGGAGCTCCGCGGCCACAGAATCGAAACTGTTTCCAGCACAATGACCCTGGGCTGTGTGAGACTTCACTGGGGGTTGGGAACAGCGGTGCGGAGCCAGAGCCCCGGGCCTGGGCCTGCTGCTCTGGAGGGACTCGCTGGCCTGGAAGCTGGGCCTCCAGGGCCAGCACGAGCTGCCCCCTCTACTGCGGGGAACACCGTCCCCCTCAGCACCGCGACCACCCTCCACCCAGCTCTGTCAGGGCCCCCTGCCCTGCAAACCCGTCATCCTGGCAACAGGTCCCCCCCAGCAAGGAGCCTCGCGTGTCTCGGGCCCACCCCCACACCAAGAACCAACGGGGCTGGTTCCCGTGTGCGGGATCAGTGACCGGGTCTGGTTCACGGGTGTCTGAGAAGCGCCTGCCAGTGGCCCAGCATCCAGCCGGCTCGGCACCTTCCGCAGCCCTGGCCCGGGCCCCTGCAGGGACTCTGGCGGCAGAAGGAAGGAGGGAGGTGGGGGGCCGCTAGAGAAGCATTGGGGACAGGGAGGCCTCTTCCAGGGGTCATCCTGGGCTGTGGATTCTGTGCTTGGGTCGGGAGTGGGCTCTGGTTCTGAGCTGCAAGCTCTGGACTGAGGCTTGGGGCCCACAGCAGGGCCCCGGGGGTTCTGGGCTCTGCTCTGACGCCTGGATTCTGAGGTCCGGGCTCACGGCCTCAGGCTGAGTTCCCGCAGGTAGGTGCTGAGTTCTGGGTCGGGGGTCAGGCAGGCTCTGTGCCCCGTGCTTCGGGCAGCGCTTAGTCTCCAGGCTCCAGGCGGTGGTCCTGGACTCTGGGTGGAGGGCCTGTTGGCCAGAGGCTGGGCGGGGCCGCCATGCCACTCACAGCCTGGAACGTCCTCTGCTTGGGAGCAGGGACTCTTGCTGGTCTTGTGGGCCGGGTAGCCCCCAGACCATAGCAGGGCCAGGTGTGCGTGTGCTCCACGCACCGTCCAAGTGAGACACCCTCTCCTGGTCGGGAGCCGGGGCGCATGTCAGCGCCCCGGGAGGGGAGGCCAAGCCCCACGGCCGGGACGGGAGCTGCAGAGAGCCCGCCCTGACTACACAGCGGGCTGTTCCTGCTCCAGCGAGGGCGCGGGTGGAGGGCACAGCATGGGCAGGGGTGGCCTGGGTCAGGGCCCCAGGCAGGCACTCCCCCCCCTCTGTCCTGACTAGGGGGCTGGTCATCTGAGAGCCCCAGCAGGCACCCGAGCCCGCGCCCTCCAGCCTGCGGTCTGGGCTGAGGAGGATAAAGGGGAGCTTCCTGGGCAGTGGACGTGAGGGCCTGGGAGCAGGCAGATGGCCGTCAGATACACGTCGCCAGGGACCCAGGGAGCAGAGACGGTGGGGGTCAGGCTCACGGACGGTGAACAGAGGGACTTGAGGAATGTGGCCTCGGGGAGATCTGAGATCCTGCTGGGGAGAGGCGGCCTTGGCCGCAGATCTAGGGCCGTGGGGAGTAAGCAGGTGATGGGGCATCAGCGTCCCTTTCGAGTCAGTGGCCACGACCACCCAGAGGTGTGTGATCTTGTGGGGATCGAGGCGCTGATGGTTAGAGACAGGTGTTCCTGGGGACCTGTGAGGCTGGTCCCCCGCTGCTGCTGCTGCTGGGGGATGAGGGACACTGGTCACCGGGGACTTGGAAGGGAAGACTCGGCAGTCACCTGTGTCGAATGTGATGGCTCTCACTGGGCGGTCGGAAGATTCGATGGCAAGCAGGCCCCTCCGCGACCAGTGCCAGTGGTCCTGAGGCCACTGGAGACGAGGGACCGAGGCATTGCTGAGGGCCGCTGGTGCTGGGGCAGCGTCGGCCTGCAGACGCTGGGCACGCACAAGCAGTCAGACCTGCCCCTGACTAGGACAGTCCTGATCGGTGACCCCGGTGGCCGCGCTCTGCGTGACCCGAGACAGCAGTGACAGGGCACGGTGGTGGTCGGGAGCAGGGGCGTCGGCAGCCAGGCAGCCCGGGCGCAGACCCTGCTGAAGACGGTGAGAGGCGGTTAGGAGCCCTGACTGGTGAGCAGGGCCTGCTGCTGGAGACACTGCCGAGCAGGCAGTGACGGGACACAGCCCCGAACAGAGGCCTGGAGGGAACCCTGGTGATCGCGAGCTGGCGATTGGCTGCTAGGAGACCGACTTCTGCAGCCACAGGCTCTGATCAGATGTGCCATTGATCAGGAACGTCAGTCGTGCTGACTGTCCCCAGTAACCAGAATCATTGATTAGAGAACAGCACTCAGTGACATCAGCGGTCAGAGACACCGGCGATCACGTTTGCCGGTGGACACGGACACCGGTGAGCAGGGAGCTCAGACACAGGAGCTCGAGGATGGCAGGGGGACGTGTCCCCCTGGGCTCTCCCTGAGCCCCGCTGAGCCCTTAGGAAAATGGCCAGCACGTGGCTAGAGGCTGCAGAGCCCACAGCCTCCCTGAGCCTCCCCCGCACCCACCGAGACCCCGGGACCCCCACCAGGCAGTGAGGAAGTTCAGGTGGCTCAGGGGAGGCACAGGGACCCGTGTTCCAGGAGCCCCTCTGTCTGAACCCCAGGGCTGTAGGACCAGTTCACTCTTAACAATCCCCACACCCAGGCGGGACTCAGGAGCCCCGTGAGCCCATGAGGCAGGCCAGAGGCATTCACAAAAAGTATTTTATTATTCTTAACAGTATTCACTTTGAAGGAATAGGAAGAGAGCATACAATTTTTACAGACAATATATAAATGTTGTACATAATTAACAATAACTTAGTTCACTAATCCAAAATAAAACGAGCCAAATAAAACATAAAACCAGAAAATACTGCCGATCCTTCTTCTTATGCGGATACTAGCACAAAATAAGTTACTTCTGGCTGTGGTGCCCCCTATTGCACTCGGCCTACATCAGCACAGTCCTCTTCCTGGGCCGGCCCCGGCCAGCCGCCGCGCCCGCTGCGGCCGCAGACTCTCCACCCGGAGACTCTCCGCCCGGACACGGTTATGTACAGCTGTACCTTGGGAAGGGTCCAGACACCCACAGCGTGGCGCAGCGGGAGCCTGGCAGCCCCACCTGCCGCGTCAGCCCCCCGAAGCCTGGAGCCGCCCCGGCCCCCGGCCCCCATCCGAGGCCGGTGCCATCTGAGAGTCTCTCCAGCCACAGCCTTGGTTTGCAGGTTTCCCTTTTCCCCACAGCAAGGGCTCCTGTGGCCACGTACAATTGACTGGACCCAAAGAGTTTAAACAGAAAAACTCATCAGCGAGTTAAGCTTATGCAGGTTTTCTCCTTTTGTTTTTATACGTTTTTCTTTTGCGTCAGTGTCGGAGAAGAGGGGGGTTCAGGGGGTAGCAGAAAAAGGAGTATGTACAGAGTGTCCCTGGCCGAGGCAGCGGCAGCGGCTCGGGGCCGAGGAGGGCACTCGGGTCAGGCTGGCTCCAGCCTCAGGACCAGAGCGCGATGTGGGAGACGCTTCCCCTCTCAAGAAAGCGCTTCCTTCCTGTGACCCAGCCCTGGCCTGGGAATCTGCACAGGGCCGCCCCTGATTGTCTCTGCCCTCCGGGGCCTTCAAGGCCCCCCTGGAGAGGCTCAGCCCAGCTGGGTTCGGCGCTTGCAGAGGGGGCCCAGGTCCCCCCAGAGACCTGCCCCCAGAGCCAGGCAGGCGGGCTGGCCACGTGGTGCTCGGCCCTAAGAACCAAGCCTCCCCGTCCTCGTGAGAAACCTGAGCCAGATCAACTCTGCCGCCTGCTCCCCTGCCTTCTCCGCGGCCCCCGAGGGTCCCTCGCCCGCTCGTGTCTCTTCAGAGTTGTCCTTCACGCTTACAGTCTTCGGTGGAAACCCCACCTGGGTGTGGCCAGGCCTGCCTGGGAGCTGCTTCACAGTGGCGGCCAGGGCGCCCTCAGGCGAGGCCACGCGTGTCCAGCTGGGTGGGCAGGGGCCGCGGTCTCAGGGTGGGCCTGCCAGCTGGGCACTGGGTCCCCCGCGCCCTGGGAGTGCCGTCCCCGGTGTCCGTCCGTCGGTCCGTGGGGCGGTCCCTAGCCCATGGCGGTCACCATGCTGGACGGGTGGGGGTGGCCGAAGGAGAGGCTGGAGGAGGGGTGGATGGGCGTCGGGGTGGGCAGGATGTGTCCGGAGTGGCTGAAGGGTGGCAGGTGGCCCACAGGCGCCATGTGCCCTGCCAGGGCGGCGGCGCTGAAGGGGGAGGCCTTGTCCTGCACACACCGGGACAGCTCCTCGAAGCACTCGGCCCCCTTCTTGCTCTTCTTGGACTTGCTGGACATCTTCCGGTTCCGGGTCTGGATGCCTTCCTTCTTCATGGTCAGCGGCCTGTTCACCTGGGGGGCCACGCAGAGCTTTCAGAGGCTGGAGCTCCCTTCCCAGCCAGACCACAGCCCCAGCCTGGCCAGGGGGGCCCCTCCGCGAGGCCCATCGGCCTCCAGGGCCTCCCCACCCTCCCTGCCAAGAGAGGCGCCGGGAGGCCACTGCCCCCGCCCACCGACCCTGCAGAAGCCCGCCCACGGCAGGCTCTGCTTCTGAGCAGAGAGGCCCGGCCATGGGGGGCGTCCTCCAGCAAGCCGCCCCCCTCGTGGGAAGCCCTTCTGGCGCTCGCTTCCCAAGCCAAGCCACGCTGGGGCCGGCGGCCCAGGCCGCTCCCCGCAGCACGCAGCGGTCCCCGGGGAGGGGCGGGGCGCGACTCACATTGTGCAGCTTATAGTAGAGGCCGCAGGCGTTGCACACCGGGTCCCCGTTGGCGTTCCGGCGCCATAAGGTGGTGGTGGTGGTCTGACAGTTCGCACAGCAGGTGCCTGCTCTCCTGGCGGCCGACTGGGGGGCGGGGCGGGGCAGGGTCGGCAAGGTGGACTCCCATGGCCCCCCGCGACCTCCCTCCAGACCCTCACGCCACCCCTGCTCCCTTCCCCCACCCACTGAGCCCAGAAGCCTCTGCATCTCAGAATCGGAAACTAAACCGTCAGAGATCTTCAGACTAAAGTGTTCTCAGAACCAAAGGGGCTGCAAGAGCTGCAAGGGAAAAGCAGCCGCCTCCCCACCCCACCCCCCGCCCCCGCCCCGAACACGAATGCCACACGAGGGAGCCGAGGCTCGGAGAGGGAGCCGAGGCTCGGAGAGGGAGCCGGTCTAGACGGCTGGCCCGTCCCCTTGGGCGCCTCAAGCTGGGGCTGTAATTCCCACAAAATACACAGTCCTGGGCACATCCAAAGCCCCAGAGCCAGAGGACAGGGCCCTGCAGCTGCCCAGGGCAGGGAGGGGAAATGCTCAGCAGTCAAGCTGCACACCGCCCAGCGCAGTAGCCACTGACCACGTGGCCATTTAAATACAATTGAACTACAGTTTAAACAAGTTAGAATTAGTTTCTTCAGTCACAGCGGCCACATTTGAGGGGCTCCCTAATCACAGCACAGCTGGAGGCAACCACGATGGATGGTGCACGCCCAGAAGGCGTCCATCGGTCACAACTTACTGGACAATGCTAACATACCTGTCCAGGGCCCTGTCCCCCAGTCCCCAGGGCCCTGACTGCCCCCAGCCCCTCGGGGAGTACAGGACTGACCCGGAGCCCTGGACTCCTGGAGGAGAAGGCAGCGGCAGGCGCCCCAGAGGCGGGGTGAGAGGAGCTTCACCCCAGAAAGCAGACACCCTCTCCAGCCCCACAGCAGCAGCACGTCCCAGGAAACAGCAGCGGGCGGATGGGCTGGGGGCGGGGAACCCAGGCCAGCAGGGGCAGGCGTGACCCCAGGCCCCAGGCTGGTCCAGAGGGGCCAGCCTGCAGCCCCGGGCGGGGAGGGGTGAGGGGTGAGTAAGCAGCCGGAGCTGGAATTCTGACTCAGGGGCTGGCCTCGCATCCTCCGCCCGCCTGGGCCCTCACCCCGCCCTCGCTCCAGGAAAAAAAACCAGGGGCCCCCGAATCGGCAAGCGATTTAAGCCTCCCTCGTAAATCACTTCGCCCTGAAAAAATATATTTATTATTCTTAGCATTTTACGCATTATTTGCAGAGTGGAGGGTATTAGAAATTTCAAAACAGCCCAGCGAAAGGCAGGACTGAGCCGAGGAGAGAGACTGAAAACCCTCGGAGTCCGGAAACAGATACGCGAAGTTTCCTTATCTTTGGGCTGCAGATGTCCGGATAGGAAACTCCGGCAGGAGATCCGAAAGGGCATTTTTTTTAAATCACTCAAATGAAAATACACAGTATAGGTGACTCCATGGAAAAATAATAAAGGGCAGGTTTTTTTTTTGGTGGTTGGTGTGTGTGTTTTATTTAAATAAGCACGAGGAGACTGTGTGTTGGGAAGCCAGGGAGAGCAGCCCGGGGCTACAGGGAACATGACTTCACGGCCCTATTTTTAAAAGTTTAACAGAGGCCAGGGGACAGGACCTGGGCCCCTGGATGCTCTGCTCTGGTGGTGGTGTTGGGGGGGAATCCCTGAAGGTACCAGGCGGGCTGCCCAGGGAAAAGCTGGCCTGGAAAGAATCTAGCCTGAAAAGCCGGGCTGCCCCAACTGCCAAGCAAGTGCTTCTCATGATAAAAGACTGCCTGCATTTGAATGCTTGTTTTTTTGTGTGTAATTGACTGCGGGCTCGGCCCAGGTCGACGCTCTGCCCCAGGGGCTCCCCCACCTCCAGGCCCCCCACTGCTCCTACCAGCCTCCGCTTGGGTTTGATGAGTGGCCGGTTCTGCCCGTTCATCTTGTGGTAGAGGCCGCAGGCGTTGCACAGGTAGTGCCCGGTGCCGTCCCGCCGCCACAGAGGGGTGGCCGTGGCCCCGCAGTTGACGCACTCCCGGCCTTCTGCAAGGGGACGGGGGACACAGGGTCACGCTGCTGTAGGGGCCGGTGGACTCTTAGTTCCAGCCGGGCTGGAGAGGGACCAGGAGGTGGGATTCAGAGGGCAGCGGGCCCCGGGGGTTCTGCTCAGGGCACCAGCTCCAGCCGGGCTGGAGGCTGGGCCGCCTCGAGTGCCTCTCTCCGCCCTGTCCTCTCTCCCCAGCTGCGTCTGCCTTTCCTGGGTCCCTGTCCCAGGCCCTCAGATTCTGCTCTCCGTCCCCCGTCCTCGGTCACTTCCGTCTCTCTCCCCAGCCTCCCTTGCCTTCCGCCGAGGCCCTGGACTGGGATGGAAGTTGCTGCTGTTTCAAACGAAGTAAATAATCAGCCCTTTCGGTTTTAGGCTGAGCGCCTTGCGGGTGGCTCCTGGTGGTGCTATTTTGTTTTGTTGTGAAAAGACCATCTGGAAACCAATTTGGGAGAAAGAACTACTTAAAAGGCCAGCGAGCTGGTCGGACGGGCTCCCCGACATAGGTCCCAAGTGGGCACGGGCGGTGGCCTCAGGGCGAGCTGACCCTGCACGTTTCTCCGCACGTCCTTTAAATCGGCAGCCCGCACGGGCAGGAGCGTGTGGCTTCTGGACTCTGGAGCGAATGTTCTACAAGTGACCTTGAAGGGAAGGAGGTGAGGACGGCGGGAGCCCCACAGCAGCCTCAGCGTCTGCTCCCCAGCTGGCTGTCTCCAGCCAGTCCCCTAGGCCAGGCAGAGGCAGCCCCTGACCCCCGAGCAGGGAGGGAGAGGGAAGGACACGCCAGGGGGCAGGGAGCGCTGGGCCCGGGAATTTGGCCTCGGGGGAACTCTCCCGAGGAGACTGGGAGCCGTGAGATCCCTGATTGACTGGCAGATCTAGATTCCTTAAGGGTCTGGAGCCCCGAGGAGGGCAGAGGGCCCCCAGCGCAGCACCGACGCTCACGGACACACGCGTCTGAGCCGCCGCGCCGCGCTGCCTACACCCAGCGCTGTCTCTCACACGGTCATGAAAATGTTTGCTTCAGACTCAGGGAAGGGATGCAGGACCCCCAGGTGGGCAGTGGCCCACCTTGGAGGGGACGGTAAGCAATGGGAACAGGAAGCAAACTCTGGGGCCACCAGGAGCACCTAAGAAGGTCTGCGGGCGCCTTCTCCCCAGTTCTGGGGACTCAAAGATAGGTTGGGGGCCATCAGGCATGGACACCAGCCACCCCTGGGTCAGAGAGACCCGGGCCGCCCCCTCACCTGGGTCTCAGCCCCCACCCACCGAAGCGCAAGCCCTCCCCACTCCAGGGAGGCCCTGGGCCCTCGCCTCACCTGAGCAGGAGCGGGCCTTGCTCCTCTGCTTCGGGGTGAAGCTGGAGGCCGGGCCGCCCAGGAAGCCTCCGGGGTGGAAGAGCCCACTGCTGTAGTCGTGGGCCGCGGCTGGCACATAGGAGGGGTAGGTGGGGATGGGGTGGTGAGTGGCAGGCTGGGTGCCCATGGTGGCCAGGCTGGGACGCAGGGGGCTGCCACCTTCCATCTTCATGGTCTCGCCCAGCGGCACCTGGTACTTGATGCCATCCTTGTCGTCCCCCCGGGGGGCGGTGCCCCCCCCTGCCGAGGAGGAGGCTGGCGAGGCGGCCCCAGTGGTACTGGGGTCCGGAGACACTTCCTTGGGGGGCGTGGGCGGGAAGCCGAAGAGGTGGGTGCCCGAGTGGGCTGCGGTGGGGGTCAGGGAGGCCACCGAGCCGCCGCCGCCCCCGCCCCCAGCCCCGGCCCCCGGGTACACAGACAGGGGCCCCCCGGGGCCTCCGGCGGCCGAGGGGTGCAGGGGTGTCTTGGAGAAGGGGCTCACGGTCCAGGGGTTGTGGTGGTGCGCGGCGGCCGCGGAGAGGGCTGCCTTGCCGCCGTCCAGCCAGGGCAGCCCCGGGCTGTGCAGCAAGTGTGGCCGGCACATTTGGCCTCCGGTCAGGCGGGCTGCGGGGGGAGGGAGCGTCAGGGTGCGCCGGGGGGAGCCAGGACGCCCCTCGACCGCGACCCCTCCCCAGAGACAACCGGAAACATAATACCCCAGCAGCAATGCACCAGGCACGTCAGGCCCTGAAGGACGAGTGGCACAGAAGGAGACGCTGGACGAGCCCGGAGGGGCCCCTCCCCCCGCAGGCCAGCTGGGAACAGGCAGAATCCCCAGGGGCCCCGGAGTCTCCCCAAGAGGCCGCTGCCCACTCCTTTCCCGCCCCGATTTCTCAGCGGCCCCGATTGCTGCGGACCCCACATCCGGGAAGCAGGCAGCGGGCCTCCCCGCGTCCCGCGCCGGGCGCTCGGCGTCCGGGCTCCTGGTCACGCTCGGGCCCGGGGCTCACCGTGCGCCGGGCTGTAGGAGACGCGCGCGCGCGCGTGGGCCGGGTTGGCGTAGTAGGGGTTGCCCTGCGAGTCGAGGTGGTTGAAGAAGACGTCCACCTCGTCGGGCGGCAGCAGCTGCGCCGGCTCCATGTAGTTGTGCGGCAGGCCCGGGTGGTGCGACTCGGGGTGCTGCGCGTTCAGCACGGCGGGGTGCGCCATCCAGCGCGGCTGCTCGGGAGCCACCTCCATGACTGGCGGCGGAGGCGCGGGGTCTGCGCGGAGGCGGTAGCGGCGCGCCTGCACGACGGAGGGGGCGTGAGGGGGGCCGTGAGGGGCGCCGCCGCGGCCGGACACCCCCAAGCCCCGCCGTGAGGCGTCCCGCGCGCCGCTGCGCCCGAGCCGAGCTCAGCCGCGGACTAGTCCCGGGTGGGAGGAAGGCCCAGAGCTCAAAACGAAAGGAGGGGCGCGGGGAGCCGGCTCAGCCACGCACGCTCACACGGTGACTCGGGTACCCAGAGCCACACACTTCTGCGCACGGGGTCACACGCGGGGACAAAACCTCGGCACCAGTGACCCCAACGCACGTAGAGAGCCGCACTTTAGTCACCCCCCATCTCGCCCCGCACCATGCCACCCCGCACCATCCCTGTGCATAAACACTGTAAAAAGTTAAAGCCCGGCGCCCGGGGGGGCCCCCGCGGGGCGCACGATGCTGGCGACACTCAAAACTACTCTTGGCGCTGACCTCGACCCCCCAGACACACACACACACGCGCGCGCAGCCCCACGGGCCAAGCGCCAGCCCCGCGCGCGCTGCCCGGCGACACAGGCCGAACTTCTCACCGAGGTTCCGCACAGCGGCCACCCGCGGCCCGGCCCCCGCAGTGACCTCTCGGAGCCCGGCGCGCCCCAGGAACCCCCGCCCGCTCTCGCAGCCCGAACTTACAGACGCAGCGGCGCGGGAGGGGCGCGGCCTCGGCGCGGGCTCGGGGACGGCGCGTCCGGCGGGCCGGAGGGGCTCACGGGGTGCAAGCGGGGGGCAGCGCGCGCCTCGGCCTCGGGCCCGCCCGGCTCCGGCCGCTCCGCATCGTCCGGCCGCGCTGGCGCCAGCTCGCGGCTCCGGCACAGACATGAAGCGGGGGCCGCGCGCGCCTAAGAAGCGCGCGCCAGCCAATCAGCGCCGCGCGCCGCCCAGCCTCCGCCTCCCATTGGCCGGCCCGCGGCTCCCGGGCCGCGGACTCCGGACGCGCCCGCGGGCCGCCCCCCGCGCCCGCCCGCCCCCTCCCGGCGGCCCCTGCTGCCGACGCCCCCCGCCCGAGGACCCGCGCCCCCGGCGGGCTGCTGCGCCCCTTTCTCCGGGCGCGCGTGGTCCCCCTACCCTCCGGGCCCTGCTCCCAGTAACTAACCTCCAGCCGGGCCCCCTCCCCAGGAGCCTGGGCCGCGCACCCTCTGGGCGTTCGGTGTCCTCTCCAGGGGACCCCAGTCCGTCCACTCTCTCGGACCCCGCTCCTTTACCACTGAGCGTGGCCACGGTGGTCCAGCTACCTCCCCAGGCCGTTCCGGCCCCCAAACGGGGGCTCTGGCGAGACCGGGGCCAGGGAGTCGGAGAACAGCTGCGGGGCAGGAGCAGCGAGGGGCGGGAACTCCAGGGCCGCCGTGGGCACCTGGGCCTCGGGCGCTTAGGACCGCTGGACCCGGTGGACGTGGCTGGCTGGGGCTCCGGGGAGGGGGAGGGGGCGCCCCCTTCCCGGGCGTGGCCTTCGCAGACCGAAGGGCCGAACTGCCTGGGGCGAGGCCGTGCAGACCCGGACTGGCGCCGGCGCCGGCTCGAAGGAGACGCCTCGGGGCGGGAGGAGGCATTTTCTTCCTGGGGGGGTGGGGTGGGGGGTCCCTAAGGCGGCCCCTGGGTAGAAGGAGACGGTGGTCTGAGAACTAACCTCAGCCACCTGGAACTGCTCTCCACAAACGTCCAGTCCGGGGATGCAGCCGCGGGTGAACCCGGCCCCGCGCGCCGCTGTCTTTGCTCGCTCCCATTGTACAGACGGGAGACCGAGGCGCCCAGGGAGTGGGTCGGGAAAAGGAAATTGGGGAGGGGGCCTGGAACAGGTGCGGGGGTAACGGGGAGTCACCGACGTCCTCCAGCCCCTCTCTCCTCGCTGGGCCCACGGCCCTCGGGGGTAGACGCCCAGAGGGATGCTAGGTGGGCCCGCGGCAGGAGGGAGGGCCGGGGTCCCGGCCACCCCCGGGAGGCGGGGGGAGGGGCGGCGGGATTGACAGTCGGTAATTGGGTAACTGGAGGCGGCTTCTCCGGCCGGGCAGCCCCGCCACCGCGACGCCGGGGCCCTGACGTCACCCGATTCGCCAGGAAATGAACTTTTTAATAATCTGAGGAGGGAGGAAAGCCCTCGGTCCCCTCGGCTCGGGGGGCACCAGGCCAGGCCGGGCTCCGCCGGCATGCCCCCGTCACCCCCTCCAAGGCCAGCTCTGGCAGCGCCAGGGGGCCTCCCCCTGCCTCGGCGTCCCGCCGGCCCTTTCTGCCCGAGGCCCTGGCGCAGGTAAAGGGGCAGGGGGGACAGGGGTGCAGAGGCCTGGGCCGAGGGAACCCGAGCGTCTCCGGCCCTTGGGGACCCGTCTGCCCTCGCCGCCGCCGCGCCTCCCGCTCCGGGGCGCGCGGGGCCCTGGCTTCTCGGAACTCCGCTCCGCGGGAGAGGAGGCCGGCGCTCGCCGGGTAAGGCGCACCGGGGCCGGGAGCGGGAGCGAGAGCTCGACACCCTGATCGCCGAGCCTCGGCTGCCGGCCCGGGCAGGTGAGTGGCCTCGGCGCCTCCCGGCTCGCGCGCCCGAAACGCGCGCGGCCTGGCCCGGACCTGGTCTCTCCGTACGTCTGTTTCTCCTCCCTGCCTGTAGCTTACGACTCATCAACGCGTAAAACGCGATCGCAGCGAAGCCTCTAGCCTGTCTTGCCGCCTCAGAGCCCAGCCTGGGCTTCTCAAAGACAACGCGGCACCGGGGACAATCCCCGGTGTCCGGAAGGCCGCCCCATGGAGTTCAAACTCGGGGACCGAGCGCGGGAGGCCCCGGACTCGCAGGCCGGCCGCGAGGCGGTGAACGCCGGAGCCGAGCGGAAGCTTACCGCCGGCCGCGATCCCAGCGTCGGCTCGCGGGGAGACGGTCGTTCCGAGCCTTCAGGAGAGCAGGTAATCGCCTTTTTCCCCCCAAAGCGCGGTTCAAATGATCGCCGGGGCTGGCTGGGTCTGCAGTTTCATAACCGCGAGCTCGGCTGCAAGCTCCTCCGGGGCAGCCTGAAGCCCCTCCGGGGCAGCGTCCCGGCCGCCGCAGGGATGAAGTGACCTGCCCGGTGGGTCTCTGCTCGAGCCGCAGACCCGCGCTGCCCGCCGGCCCGGCGCAGCTCGAAGCCCGAACGGGGGGATTTAATTACGCCGCTCGGCGGCTCAGAAAATCGCCGCGAAGAGGAGCTTAGCAGCGCAGTTAAGCAATGCTCGAGCGGGGGGCCTCTGGAGAGCCTCATCAGCCCCCCTTCGCGCAATCCCGGCCTAAAGGAAAAAAGGGAAAGAGGGACCCTGCCCGGTCTCCCGGGAACATGGGGTCGCCTTCCCAGAGAAGGCGGGCAGGCAGCCTGCTCGGCGGCGGCCTCCACGGTGAGTGAGCCCCTGCGTTGGACCCGGGACTGCAGCCTTCTCCCGCAGGAACCAACCCGCGGGGAGAGGGAGGCAGGCACCAGGCATCTCGGCCCCCAGCCGGCCAGTAGTGGGGGTCTCCCGAGAGTGTGTCCGCTGGACAGACCAATGGGTGCTAACCAGGAGCCTCCCCCACCGAGCAGTGAGACCACGGGATCCCTGCTGAGGGAACAAACCTCCAGGGAGGCTGAGGGCCGCTCCCAGCTCCGAGGATGGGCTGGGCTGGGGTGGGGATCCGAGGCTGTAGAGAGCGGATTTATGTCAACCTTTATGTAGGGCCTTGGACTTTGGGGGTCTCCAGACACCCACTTTGGAGGCACGTGTTCCTTTTTTTTTCTTTCTTTCTTTTTTTTTTTTTTTTTTGGTTCACTTGCAAGGATTGTTGCGAATGCGGGTCGCTGCCCTTTGGTCTCACTGAAGCGGTCCCTTTCCTTACATGGGAACAAGATTTTACAAAGGACT
Organism: Ovis canadensis; assembly: GCF_042477335.2. NCBI lineage: Eukaryota > Metazoa > Chordata > Mammalia > Artiodactyla > Bovidae > Ovis > Ovis canadensis. The sequence continues at coordinate 73,826,364 of NC_091263.1, read as the reverse complement.
GGGGAAGGGCAGCCACGAAAACAGTTTTCTAACGACCTTTTCCAAATGACTGGAGACTCGCCGGTGGAGCGTGGCTCGGAGGTGCCTGGGTGATTTCGCAGGGAGCTGGGAGTGCAGACATCCGGAGCCTCAGCCCCGCGCCTAGCTGCCCAGGGCTCCCTCATCCCGGGCAAGCCTCCTCCCCGCCCTTTGTTTCGACTTCGCTCCCCTCTGGGGCTGTAAGTTCGCCCTCTCTTTGTAACCGAATTCTTCTCACCTTTTCCTGTGGGCGCTAATTGGCCAGCAGTGCAGGGCGTTTAAAGAAATCCATTTGCTCAGCAGCTGCCTTCCATAGGGATATTTACTTTGCCACCCAGCAGCCCCCCAACTCCACTCCGGCAGTGTGACTTGAGGGGTCCTGAGGAGGAGTAGGGGACTGCTCTGGCCAGAGGGGTTCAGAAGTCTCTAAGGCAAGACCTGAGATCGGGCCTCAGCCATCCTCCAGAGGGGCACCCCCGTGCGGGGACCAGGAGCCCCCGCTCTTTCAGGTTCACTCCCAGCCCCCTAAACTCCGACTCTCTCTCTCCCCCTTCTCCCTGCTGATTCTCCCACTCCCTGTATGTCCTGGACCTTTCTGAATCATAAAGACCAGGGCCCAACGTCCTTCGTGTGTCTGCACCCTGGGCCCAGGCTCCTGGGAGATCTTGGGAGGTTCTACCCGCCACCTCCAAGCCCAGCTGCGCGGGGCCCTGCTGAGACCTGCAGACATGCGAGCGCGGTTCCCCCTCCGAGAGCGGCCTCGGTTTGCTCGCAGGCCCGGCAGCCCTGCAGCCCTGCAGTAGGACAGCGGGTAAATCCGATTCGTTAGATGCAATTTGTCAACCCGGCTGGGAAACGCGACCCAGACGCCCGGGCCGCTGCTGGCCCTTCCTGCTTCTCGGATCCTGCCTGCTCATGAACGAATCCCAGCGCGAAGAGCCTGTGTAGACCAGAGCTCACAGCCAGATGTCCCCGACCCCTGGAGACCTGGCTTTTTCCAAAACAACGAATTTCCTTCCGTGTTTTCCGGGAAAGGAGCGGCCGCAGCATCCGGGGGCCCTGAATGCCAGACCTTTCCCCTCGCGGTTGGGGCAACCTGGAGTCCAAGCCTGACCTCTGCGGAACGATTCTAAATGCCCTGGGTGTAGACAAACCCAGACCCTCGCCGTCTACGCCTCCCGCCTCCCCGGAGGCAGATCCCTGAGCCGGCGGCGGCCCCATTCTTATTGAAATTCCACTAAAAGGATTCCGACTCCGGCATGGGGCAAGGGGGGAGACTTCCAGACCCCAGGTTCTCCCCACCCGCACCCCAGCCACACAAGATAAAGGGCCGAGGGGCGCGGCGCGCGGGGGCGCACGCAAGAGCGCGCCGGGTTAAGCCGCGCAAAGCCGGCGCACGGGGCCAGCCGGCAGGTGCAGCCCGCGATCGGCTGCCCGGCTCGGGCGCATCGCTGCCGCGGCCTGGAGGTGGGGGGCGGCCAACACAAAGGGCCCGGCCCCGGGGCTGGGGCGGGAGGGTGCGCTCTGCGTCTCCCGGAGCAACCGGGAACCCGGGGCCTACGGCTCCGTCAGAGAAATGGGAAGGCTCCTGCCCGAGTCGGGCCTGCTGGCCACAACTCCCCCAAACGCGCTCTCCGGTTTTGGCCCCTGTGACCTGGGGTTCCAGGCGCTCGGGTTCTTACTGCGAGCCCCGAAGGCCACATGTTGGGGGCACCAGGCCAGGCGGACTGCTCGTCTAGGATGCCAGGTGGGCCGAGCCTGGGGGCTGGCAGGGCCCTGGCCGGGCGAAGGGTCGACTTACCAAGCGAGATGCGGTGGGCGGCGCCCCCGGGCGGCCGGGTCCGGGGCGGAGCGGGGCGCCCAGGGAGCCGCGCGGGCAGGCCGCGTCACCAGCGGGGCCCGAGCGGCGCGGAGAGCGGCCTCATGGTGTGCGGCGGGTGGCTTTTGTTTGCGGGGTGGATGACGGGGCGACGGCAGCCAGGAGGAGACGTGAGCGGTGAGCCCGCGCGGCGCTGGCCCTCCCTGCCCCCCGCCGCGGCAGGCTGCTTTTATTTCGACATCACCTTGGTTGGGGGGGGGCGAGGCGGGTGCGCTGCGTGGGGGGGGGGCAGGAGGGCGCCGGGGCTCTTGCCCAGCCTCCCTGGTCCAGCCACTGGCGGCTGGTGGGCGGTGGGCACTCAGGGCGCCTCTGCCTACTTGCCGGCACTCCAGCCCACTCCCGCCGTGGCAGGGGCGCACACGGTGGGATGCGCTCAGAAAGGCCGCCGGTCTGTCTTCCAAGACTCTCCCCCGGGACCTCCAGAGACGTGGGCACACGCGCTCAACACATGCACGCACAGAGATGCCTGCTCGTCCTCATCCAATCCGCCTCCAGTCACACGGCCACATGTACATCCGTGCACACCCATTAGCACACGGCGTGGATGGACATCCTCAGGCAGGAGGTCTGGGTCACACCTACGTGCACACACGCAAATGTAGCTAGACGCCCATCTAACATTCACACGACTGCCTCACTCCCAGGTTGATCAGGCTGGGTGTAACAAAGCCCTTGCCCTGGCCCACCTACAGCCCACCCCACCTCCAGAGCAGCCAGGGGATTTCAGAAGTGGAGTTTGAGGCACCGCCTGGCCCTTCCCAGGAGAGACCTGGAGTGAGAGGGCGGTGGGGGCAGAGAGCTGTTCTTGGAAGGCTGGGTGGAGGAGCAGGGAGTTTTCACCCCAAGAAGATCCTGAGGTTGGGAGCTAGGAAGGCCAGTTCTTGAATTTCCAAAGTTCCTACCAGGAGATTCAGCACGGTGGCTGGAGTCCCATCCCAGCTGCCCAGGGAGAGTGAAAGTGCCCTTGGGGACCTTTGGCCCAAAGACAAAGTACTTTGCCTCCAAAAGACTGGGAAGTGCTTGCCCAGGTGTGTCCCAGCTGCCAGGCCAGCGGCGTCCACTGCGTGGGGGGCTTTCTTGGAAGCTGGGGGTGACTGTACTGCCTGTGCGAGCCCTCTGGGCTGAGAGCCCGCGTGTGTCTGTGGCCATTTGTGAGCACACTGGGAGGGAAGTCTGCAAAGCTGAGGCTGCTGGTCTGTCTGCTTCCTCTTGAGGCCCCGGATACTCTGTGTGCTGTCCTGTGGGTCCCTGCGAGCTCGTGTATTGTGTGTGGCTGCTGCAGAGTGCGACCCCACGAGTGCTCTCGGGAGGGAGTAGCTCTGGACTTGGACGTGTGCCCCTGTGTATCTGTGAGACCAGGGTGACCGTGGACCTTGCGATAGGAAGTGGGCATTTCCAGGTGCCTGGCTACACGTTGCTGCCTGTCCCTGAGGACACACACAGGAGCGGGGCGGCAGCAGCGGCGTCTCGGGCCCCCTGTGTCTGTGAGCTGGGCTGCGGGCCTCCGGGCGCACGGGTCTATCTGCCAGCTGCGTGCGACTCTTCCCAGGGTGACTGTCTTCGGGCTGCGGAGGAGTGTGTCCCTGGCTGACACTATGTGCGTCTCTTCCCAGACTGCCTGCCTGTGCACTTCCCTGACCAGCAGGGCAGGCCGCCAGCGGAACCAGGGTGCCATTTGCGAGGGCACTTGCTGTCTGTCTGTGGGAGGGGGAGATGAGCTGATAAGGCTTATCTGCCAAAGCCAGCACCATGCTGAATAACTGCTCTAATGAGGTGGCCTCCTTGGGGGGGGGGGGGACGGGGGGCACAGGAGTGCACCCCACAAACCCAGCAGGCGCTGTGTCTACAGGGCCTTTCCTAGTCTGCCCTGATCCCTGGGAGGGGGATTCCGCCTCCCCCCCCCCCAGTTACCATCTCCTTTCCCGGAGGGGCTGGAGTCTCCCTGGGGTGGATGGAGAGACAAGGAGAGTCTGTGCTAGAAAGGTCCAGAGAGACAGGTAAAGGGGACAGGCAGGGAGACCCCAGGACAGACCGTAAAAAGCAACAGCGATAATGGTGGAGGGTTGGGGGAGCCTCAGGGATACAACCAAAAAGTAGCAGAAAGAAAAGAAAAAAAAAGTGGCAGAAAGGGTTGGAGAGATGGGAAGGAAGGCTGTGAAAGTGTTAACCAGGGAAAGAGACACGGTCAGAGAGATGAGAGAGACGGAGAGAAGGGCACCCCAGGGGCTCCTAGACCTCGGCGGGGAGGGCGAGCGGAGACAGGGCCCCTCGGGGAAGGAGGCGGGAGAGCAGACGTGAAAGATAGACTGGGCGGGGTGGCAGACGCGGACGGACCGCCAGCCGCGCCCTCCCCCCACCGCCCCCCGCACGTCCGAGCATCCTCGAGTGCCCAGGCCCGCCGCCGGGAGGGCGTGAGCGTGGAGCCCGCGGGCGGGCGGGCGGGCGGGGCCCCAAGGCGCGGGCAGGGGGGTCCGCGCGGGGCTGCGCCGCTGTCCGGGGGTAATTTTTCATCTCGGCCGGCTAATCTTTGTTCCCGGCGAAGATAATGAATAGCCAATCGTTATCTGCCCGGCTCCCGGAGGCTGCCCGAGAATGGGGCTGTACAGGGTTAGGGAATTGTCTCCAAAGTGCCGCGGAATAAATGGTGCTCCTTATCTCTGCCTTCCAGATTATCGGAGCCCTTTCAGAGCGCGCACAACAAATGCGCCCGCCATCGAATGCATCATTTACCACCGCAGGTCCGCGCGTTGATGGGCAGGCAGATAGCCGTCTGCGGGGGGCATTCGGGCGCCCGGTGCGCGGGCCGCTGGCCGGCCGGCCTGCCGAAGGCACCCAAGTGTGTGTCCCCGGGTGTGTCCGGCGTGTGTAAATGAGCAGGGCGGTGTGCCAGTGGGTGGGCCCCGAACGAGCAGGGTTGTTGGCGTACCTGCGGGCACGTCGAACAAGTGTGAGATGAGGAAGCGCGGGGGTGTGTGCTCAGGGCGAGTGTGGGCGTGGTCCAGGTGAGGCTGCCTGAGGAAGGGGTGCTGCGTGAGCGTGCGGGCATGCGTGTCCCCCAGCGTGAGCAGACACGTGCGAGGAGGAGCGGTGGTGCCAGCCTGCGGGTGAAGGCGTGGCTGGGGGGGTGTTCCACGTGTCTGCCCTCCTCAAGGCCGTCTAGGAGTGCACACGGGAGGAGGTGTCGCCTGACACCAGGCCAGGCTGTGGGTCCTCGGGTCCGCATGCTCCTAGGCGCGTGCCTCCACGCGTGACTCTCTGCACAGGTCTGCACGAGGGTGGGTGCGGCCTCGTGTATCTTCTGTGTGTCCTGGCGAGGGGGCAGGGGCCTGGCCCTGGGCCTGCCGGTGGTGGGCCCCCACCCCCAACCCCGCACACACCAGCCGGCCCCACTCCTGCCAGAGGGGGTGTGTGCCAGGCACCAAACGAGGAGCTCGGCAACACCCAGGGGTCCCCGCCCGCCTCGAGGCTCGCCTGCCCGGGGCCCCAGAGCCCCCTCGCTCAGGACCTGCGGCGAGAGAGACCGGAGCCCCGCCGCCAGGGGTCCCCGCGCCGCCCACAAAGGCCGTGCTTTCCAGGCGTGCGCGCGCACCGACATGGACACACACGCACACACACACACACACACACACGCACGCACACGCGATGGTCCCCATGGCGACGCAGATAGCGCCGCAGCCATTTTCCCTGTCTCCCAGGAGCCTATTATACGCCGGGATTAGCTCGTCGCCAGGCAGGTCAAACCCAAAGTCACCCCACCTGCGGCGCCGCCCCGCCCCCGCCCCGCCCCCCGGCCGGGCCCGCGACCCCCGGCGCGCGGGCGCAGCGCGCCCCCTGGCGGCCCCGCGCGGGAGCGGCGGCCCGGGGTCTCCGTCCGCCGCCGCCGCGTCCCCAGGCCCGCCGGGCCTCGGGACACACCCCCCGAGTGTCTGCCGAAAGGATGGATGCATCGGCAGGAAATCACAGACGGGGCCGCCTGTCAACGCCACCCAGCCTAGCTGGCAGCAAGCTCACCTCTCAGAAGGACCCTCGAGAACCTACCTAACAGGCCTCACTGACCCTCAGACCCGGTGTCCCCGCCTCCTGCCGCGGCCGCAGGGGCCGCCTGCCGCGCTCTGGGGCCCGAGCATCCCCGTCCTGGGCTCTCCGCCTGCTGTCGCCCTGCCTGCCCCTCTGTTCTGTCTACTGAGTGCTTCTCTTGCAGTGCGGACTGGGCGCGACGTGAACTGGCCGGGTCTGTGACTGCTGGCCCCTGGGGGGGGCGGGGGGTGGGGGGCGGCTGGCTTGTTCCCCGCAGGCCCTCAGCCCTGGAATCCTTGGGGGTCCAGGGAATGCGGGCAGGTGGGCCGGGCCCGGCATCTCCGCTCCACTGTTACAGCCTGCCCACCACCCAGGGTGCGTGGTGCACCCTGGTCCCCGGGGTGTCGGCTCCACTGACCTGCTGCGGCCTCCAAGTCTGGTGGTGGGGGTTGAGGACCCCCGCCGTGTGTTTTCGAGGGCAGGGACAGGAGCCTGGTCTCTCCCCCAGCCTGGGCCCCAGGAGACTTCACTCGTAATACGAGATAATTGCCCCGCCTTGTCATCAGGCTGCGATGATGAATTGCTGTGAGCCGGCCGACAGGAGGCCACGGCCCCAGTGGGCTTCCAGGTGGAGCTCGGCCTGCCCATCTCCCTCGACAGGGGCTGCTCAGCAGTGCCGTTCCTCCCGGAGCACCTCAGGCTCGGGCCGGACCCCCCAGCACGCACAGCCCCTCCCGGCTGGGTGGCCTTTGGCAAGCTCCTTTGGTACTCTGAGCCTCGGGTCAGGCCCCGGCATTGTTGCGAGAATTCCTCCCGAGCGCGCATTTAAACAGCAACTCGCGAGCAACAGCCCACTACTGCCGATACTTGGGAGCGGAAGAGTTCGCGTGAAGAGACTCATTTCCAGGTTCGCTTGCAAACCTGGCTGTCCCAGGCCCACATTCGGCATGGCGGAGGTGGTCTCACCAGCCTCGTGCCCCCCTGCAGGCCCCTGGGTCGGGGATGTGTCCTCCGCAGGAATAAGGGCGGCTGTTTCCAGTGTCTTTCCGCCTCGGTTCTGTAAAGTCCTTAGGCGCTTGTCAGCTAATAGGTCCAGTGGGCGCTTTCCAGTGCCCGGCAGCAGCATCTGCACCCTGGGTGCACGGTGCCGAACAGAGTGTGCTGGCGCCTGTCGAGGCATCGCCTCTGCGAGCGAGCAGGCTCACACCCGTGAACACACTGTCGCGAATTGTGAGAGGAGCCATGAGGGGGAAAGACCACGCGTTTAGAAATACCGAACCGAGGCTTCTTGGCAGAGATGCTCTGGGCCATGTCCTGTGCTGAGAGGTTGGAGGTCGGGGAGTAAGATCAGGTGTGGCCACTCCGTGGTGGAGATACAGGCACATCAAGAGATCCCACTCGTCCCCGTCTAGGGGAATTGGAATCCCCAGTGCTTGCATGAGGAAAGGCACTTGCCCTGGTCTGGGAGCATTATATACAAAGAGTATCTGCAAATCAATAAGAAAAAAAAGTACAACTACAAAGTGGGCAAAGCTGTTAAAAGAAAATTCAAGGAAAATGAGAAAGAAGGGATCTTAATGAAGACATGCTTGATCTCAGTCAGAGAAAATTTGAAATATGTGAGAGATTTGGGAAGAGAGAGGTGTTCTAAAACTAGACTGTGGTGATGGCTGTAACTCCATTAACTTATTAAAACTCACTGAAGCATACAACTACGTTAGCTTTATGCGGCGGGAATCAGAGCATGATAAAGATGCTTAGAAATAAGCTAAAAGCCAGTTTGAGATGCCACTGGACCCCCAGCGGTGTTAGCAAGCATCAAAACAGACGCTTGCACACTGTCTCCCTCAGCGGGTGGGGGAGACAGGCTGGCAGGGGTGCCCACTGATGCGCCGTCAGGTTGGCATGGGGAATGTGGCACTATCGAGTTTACAAATGCATTATGCTTGGAGCCGAGAGTTCCATTTATAGGACTTTTCTGAGAGAGATGCTCCCAGACTTGTGCAATCTGTAAGGGAATCCACGGCAGCCTTGTACATTACGGCACGATTGGAAACTCAAGATGCTCTCCTGGAAGAGACTCTTAAAAGTACTGTCACACAGCCAAACAGTGGACTGTTATGCTGAGAAAGGAAGGAGGGAGGGAGGGAAGAAAGGAGGCAGAAAAAAGAAAGCAGCAGCTCTCTATATGGATATCAAGTGATCCCAAGAGAGAATTAGTAGCACACTGCAGAAGCTGAAGGGTGGTGTGGTTACACACGGGGACAAGAAGAGATGATCCATACAGATGTGCTCACATGTTTACAGAATTTCTCTGGATAGAAAACAAAAGAGCCGGCTAACAGTGGTTGCACCTATGAAACGATATACCTTTGGGTAGCTGGGGGAGGGAGAAGAGAACGACCTTACTGTGGAAGCGCTGATCACTGTTTAAAATTACACAGATGATAGACAGATGGAAATAGAGATACAGATGGATATACACATATCCTATACAAAAAAAAAAAGGTTAAAAACCAAAATATTTTGATTAGAAAATAAAGATAGAGAGGAACAGAAGTCTGCCAAGAAGAGAAGTTGGAGGAAACTCCATGACTGGCTGCAGCGCAGGGAAGGAAGAATCCTCTGGCCGTCTTGGCTGAAGGGCGAGTTGGTGCAGGCAGTCTGCAGGCCCTTTGGCTGCATCTAGTACAGTTGGAGACAGGAATGCATGTGGCTCCGCACTTCCTCGTCGAGGCATTTCAGAAACCCTCACACATGAGCAGAAGAGATGTAGGCAAGGATATTCATGGCGCACTATTTGTTCAAAAAAAAAAGAGAGAGAGAAAGAAATTAAAGAGAAACTCTGGACATGAGCTAATGGCCCATCTCAAGGAGCTGGACCAGCCAAGAGTGGCAGCGTCCTTGGATGGAATGCCATGCAATGGTGACCTTGTGTGGCTGGCACAGAGCGTCGGCCAGAGGAAGAACGGGCAGAATTCTAAACACAAAACAGAACCGTATATTGTTTGTGAAAAATAAAGCACATGAAGTAGAAGTGTAGAGACAGAAATGGGATTAAATCTTCTGGAAGATATCAAAATAAGATCTGGAAGAGAGCAAGCCAGGGCATGTTCTTGGATGGGAAAACTTAATACCATAAAAATGTCAATTCTCCCATATTTCCGGCACAGATTTAACAAAATTCAAACTGGAATACCAACAGTGTGATTAAAAAAAAAAAAACACAACTGGATAAAACAACCTCAAAGTTTATGTGGCGGAATAACCAAGGAAAGCTGGAGAAAGAGCGACGTGGGATTTTTGCCTTCCCGGAAATAAGAGCATAGTATAGAGTCACTGAAATCAAATCAATATGGCTCTGGCAGAGGAACAGACAGTGTCGAACAACAGAGAACCCCAAAATAGATTCCCACGCGCATGAGGACGTGACATACGGCAAAGGTGGTCGCTCGGCTCGGTGGAAGAGGGCAGATTGTGAGATGAGTGCTCTTGGCGCACGGGAACGGCCGTCTGGCAGAAGAGAAGACTGGCCCCCGCTCAGATACGGCCAAACACGTTCCAGATGGATTAAAACATGTAAACGTGAAAAATAAATGACTAGCGATCTTGGAAAAAAAAAATCTCAGAGGCGACACAGGAAACCCGGGCGGAGGAAATGAGAAGGCCAGAGGCTGGGTGGCCTCAGGGGCACCTGGACCGGCAGGCAGCCGCCCGCGGGCCGGTGGGCCAGGTGTGTCCGGGGCCTCCCCGGGGCCGGGTCTCATCCACTCCCCTCTGCAGGAATATTCGCCTCGGCGCTTCACCGCCGGGGCTGTCTCACATTTTCTTTACATCGATGGATGTCTTTATACACGAGGTTGTTACTGAGAGATACTTTTCTATTACTGACAAGGTAATGGGTTCGGTGAGCTGGTGTTTTGTGACGCACGTGGCAATAGATCTATTGACTATCAGGACGGAACACTTTGGCAGTGGGTTCAGCTGGCGTTTGGGAAGTCTCTCTGTGGGCAGAGGGGACTGGAGGGGGTCGGAGCAGTGGTCCCCTAGAGGACAGTGAGGCGTGAGCCAAGGTCACGGGGAGCATCTGCCCCGCCTCCTCGCGCACCTGCCTTCAGTCGGTTATTCCAAACTCTGACCTTTACCAGCGTCAACACAGCTCCAGCCCTGGTCCAAGCTGCTGACATCTCTCCTGGATTCCTGCAGGATGGAAGGCCTCCAGCTGCCCCACCGTCCCCTCAGACCACCATGGCAGAGAGACCCTGGGAAAATGTGAGCCTGCTCCTCCTCGCCCCAGGAGCCCAGGCCATCTGATCTAGCCCCTTGTTGACCCTTTGATCTCATTTGTTTGCTTGCTTACATCCAGCCTGCAGGGATTCCTGGCTGCTCCTCAAGCCGACCCGGCACGCGGTGACCCCAGGACATTTGCACTTGATGTTGTCTTTGCTCAGAGAGCCACGTGGCTTCTTCATCCTCCAGGCCTCGGCCCGAGAGCCTTCCTGGACCACCTCCTGGTGACGACCAGGCCAGCTGTGGGTGATAGCCAGAGAGCAGATGGGTGCTGCAGGCTCTCCGGAGAGAGGGAGATAGAGACTGAGAAACAGAGAGAGGCAGGGGAGTGAGAGACGGGAGTGCAGGCAGGACTCTGCTCCGGCAGCTCTAACTGCGGTGCGGCCAGCTGCAGTTCCCGTGCCCAGGCAAGGCTGCAGGAGAACACGGCTGCTGCTGCTTATAGTCTGGCCTCCCAACCCCTGGCACAGCGAGAGGGCATGACCATAGCCGGGGGCACGAACCACAGCACGTCTCCAGGCTTGCGAGCAAGAACACTGGGAAACGTGAGGCAGGATCGCCGTGTTCTCTACGCCACCGGAGCAGCACAACTCCCAGGTGTGTGTCCAAGACACAGAAAAATGCGTCCACTCACAGGCTGATACATGTGTGGTCATGATGGCCCCAGAGTGGAGACAGGCCCATCAGCTGATGAACGGCTAAATCGTGGTCCAGCCACGCGGTGGAATATTACTTGGCCGTAAAAAAGGAATGGAGCCCTAACACACCCTGAAACTTGGAGAAGGTAGTGGTGAGTGGTTTTTAGTATATTGACAGAGCTGAGCAACCATTACCACAATGTAAGTTTAGGAAATTTGCATTGCCGTTATCCATCAGCAGCCCCTCTCCTTGCTCTGTCCCCAGCGGCCCGTGGCAACCAACAACGTGCTTTCTGTGTCTGCTGCGGATGTCTGAGGCGCACGGGCCCACGCACTCCACTCTGGTCTTCCACTCAGTGTGATGTCAAGGTCCATCCTGTCGCAGCATGCTTGAAACTTCTCCCCGCGTTTCCTGGGCGGCTTCTCCCTGCCCAACCCCCGCTCCACGGCCATGTCTGTGCGGCAGGCACTGGGGTTTCCATCCGTCAGTGGCAGCCGACTCCTGGCGGTGCTGTTTCAGACATTAGAGATTGCTGAAGCTTGCAGACAACGTCACGTAGTCTCGTTTTGTTTGTTTGTTTTTGTGAGTTTGTTTTTGCCAGGCTTGGAGTTTTTTCTGGCGGTGCAGCCCCATCAAAAAGGTATTTGGTTTTCTCCTCCCTTTCAGTTCAGTTCAGTTCAGTCACTCAGTCGTGTCCAATTCTTTGTGACCCCGTGGACTGCAGCACGCCAGGCCTCCCTGTCCATCACCAACTCCCAGGGTTTACCCAAACTCATTGAGTCGGTGATGCCATCCAACCATCTCATCCTCTGTCATTCCCTTCTCCGGTCTTCAATCTCCTCCCTTTATTTCATGATAAAAACAGACTCTGAAATATTTCAGGCACACAAAAGTACCTGAAGAATGTAAAAGATACCTATATAACCAACACCTGGCTGAAGCATTGAAACATCCCCAGCATAGCTGAATCACGGAAATCCACTACATTCTACGACTTCATCTGTAACTTGGAGGTAGCAAGGGGTTTTCTAAGCATCACACAAAAAGCAGAAAATGTGAAGAAAATGATTGAGCCTCCCTGCTGGTCCAGTGGTAAGAATCTTCCTGCCCGAGCGGAGGACACGGGTTCGATCCCTGGCCTGCAAAGATCCCACACACCACAGGGCAGCCAGGCCCTTCACCACAACTCCTGAGCCCACGTGCTGCGGGTACGGAAGCCTGCGAGCCCAGAGCCTGGCTCTGCAGCAAGAAGCCACCCACTGAGAAGCCCACCCACGGTGGACGGGGGCCCCTGCCCCCGAAACTGCAGAAAGCCCTTGTGCAGCAGTGAAGACCCGGTGTGACCAAAACATTTTAATTAATTAAAAAGAAATTTAAAAATTGAAACATTGGTGCCAACTTCTGTATAGTTAACAGAGCTATAAACAAACTTAGAAGGTCAACCGCAGACTGAGAGAGAATCAGTATTTGCCATGCGGATCATGAGGCACTAGTCGTATCTGTAATATGCAAAGTGCTCCTAAAAATCAATAAGGGAAAGGCAAGCAACAGAGAAATAGGCCACTCGCCTAAGAAGAAACGTCGGGGTCAATAAACATACGAAAAGAAAGCACGCCCTCCTTTGCAACCAAAGGAGCGAAAATGAAAACTAACAGTGAGATAGCACTGGGCGTTTAGCAGGTGGAGCCAACACAAGCCACAGGGGGGATAACACCCCTGACTGCGAGCCTGAACCCGCAGGAGCGTGGCTCCTGTCCTCCACTGCTGACGGAATGGAGATTGGTAAAGCCTGTATGCACGACCAAGCAGCCGGAAGCCACCTGAGCATAAAGTGTCCATACACTTGGCAACAGATCACACACGCTCAAGTAACAGATCGCGCAGAAAGACCGTTAATAGCATATGAGAAGATAATGCAGCAACCTCATTTGTAAAGAAAAAATCTTGAAAACAGCTTCCAGGTTCATAAATATGGACTGGTTAGATACATTTTGATATAAACATGGACATGAGTTTGAGCAAGCTCCAGGAGATGGTGAAGGACAGGGAAGCCTGGCATGCTGCAGTCCCTGGGGTCGCAAAGACTCGGGCACGACGGAGCGACTGGACAACGGCAGCCAGTATTGTTTGGCTTGTTATGCAGCTTTTTCAATGGATGAGTTTAGACCTGCATGTGCAGATCGGGAACGCTGTCCACAATTTATTTCTTGGGAAATAAATAACTTGGGAAAACCAACTTATAGAGCAACAGGCATAATCCCGCTAGGTTATTTTAAAACCCTATATGATAACTGTATGTGCACTCCCCAAGGTTCTCCGTGGGAGACATGGTTTGAATTGTAATAAAAAACATACCTCTTTTGTGATACAGAAACTGGTAAGAACTCTGAAAAGCCTAACACAGAATGTGTACCAAGTATGTGAGCTAAAGCTCTGAGGTTTAGAGCTGTGATCCCTTTGGGTTATTTTTGAGTATGGAGCAAGGTAAGAGCTGGAATTCTCTTTCTTTCCAGAAAGACATTTAATTGTTCAGCCACCGTGTTTAAAAAGCAATATTCTCCTCCATCGAATTACTTTAGGGATGAATCGGGAGATTGGGGCTGGCACATACACGCGGCTACATACAGCAGGCAACGAAGACCAGCCTCCTGTTTCGCACGGGGAGGCCGCTGAACACTCTGTGATGGCCTCCATAGGAAAGACTCAAGCAGAGCGGACAGGTGTGCGCGTGCCGCTGATCCCCGTCATGCGCACCCGAAACCTACCCGCGTTGCAAGTCAATTACACTCCAATAAACACGTGTCAAGAAACTCAGTTGACTGTATTCACGTGGGGTCTATTTCTGGACTCTCTCTTTTGCGTTGGCCCAGAGGTTTCTCCTAACACCAGTGGCACACGGCCTGCATTGCTACAGCGGTGTTACAGGTCTCAAGGGGGGACTGCACACGTCTTCCCGCTCTACTGTTCGTCTTTTTATTTTTTTCAAGATTGTTTTGGCTCTCCTCGGTCCCCTGCCTTTCCACATAAAATTTAAAATTCGGTTGCCAATTTTTCTTTTGATCAAGTCCGTAAGATTTTTACTTGGCGTGTACTGAACGTGTCGGGCAATCTGAGGATACCTGCCATCTGAGCGCTGCAGGATGTCTGGTTCATGACGGTGCTGTGTGTCTCCACTTCGTTAATTCACCTCTCATCTCCGTAAATAAGGTTTTGGAGATTCGGTTTATTTGGGTTTATCATTTGCCTGAGTGGACAGGGAGAAGCTGGGCTGCAGTGCAGTCAACACGAGGCTCTGTCGGCCCTCGGGGAGCCCTGGCGGCTGGGTGGCCTCTGTCCAAGAGGGAGCGGGGCAGGGGCACCACGCCTCTAGACTCCTACACTAGGTAGGATTTGGGGGCCGGCCGCCCCCAAACGGGGCCTGACCTTGAGAGACACAGGCTCCCCTGAGCTGCAGTGATGGAGCCATAATGGCAGGACTCCCGGCAGGCAGGTGCGGGGTGAGTGCGGACCCCGAGGCCCATCACCGTGTCCACTGGGCCTGCTGACTCTGCCGAGAACCTCTCCAGGAAGTGGGAGCACCCCAGCGGGGTTGGATTCACCTGCCAGTCCCTGGAGCGTCGATGTCCCAGGAGCTCGGGCACACGGCCGCGTCGCCAGGCTGATGGCCTCTCTGCTCCTCCACAACCAGCGGACGCCCGCTGCGCCCTCCTCCGAAGGATGCCCAGCGGCACCCGCGGGGTCTGCCCATGGACTGGCGTGAGCCAGTCTCCCTCCAGCGTGCCTTTGGGGCCGATCTTGCCATGAACACCAAGAAGGGCTCCTGGCAGGTGACGGCGGCTCCTCGGAGGTCCACGCCTCCTGGGGCTGCTCCGTGGGCTCGGCGGCTCTGCTGTCCGGCCAGAGGATGGCGGGGCCCTGGCAGCGTCCCTGGGGACGGCCGGGAGCGGGTCCCGGGCAGCGCCGTCAGCGTGCTTCACTCTCAGACTTCCTTCGGCCTCTGTGGGGGGCCTGGCAGTGCCAGCCGACACGTGTGGCACGGCAGGCTGGGTTGCAAAATATATCCGGCCCGGCAGTTGCTGAAGAAGTTATGCAATCGCTGCCAACTTACGGAAACCGCCTCGCGGCGCGCCTGGGGGGCGAGGAGGCCGGCGGTGCCACCCCGGCCACGGGCCCAGGCTCCAGACCGGCCCAGACTGCGCGCGGCAGGACCCGTGAGGGATCTTCCCTGAAGTGGGAGCGCGTGACCCTCAGGACCCCTCGACGCTGCGTCTCCTCCTCGAAGGAGTCTAGGGTCCCTCTGTCCTTCTCCACAACCTCCAGGGTTCCTCTGTCCTTCACAAGCTTCAGGAGACGGACCCCCAGACTCCCATCTCAAACCCCCAGAGAGGAGGTCCGGCCTTAGGGAGCCTGGAGGGGACAGCTGGAATGGAGGGGCTGGGGACCCCCCCAGCTGAAGGGGCTGAAGTGGGCTCAGCCCGGAGAAGGGTCCAGCTCGGGGGGAGCAGGGGCATTCAGGGGCACAGGTGGCAAAGCAGGGCTTGCGAGTTCGTCACAGGGAGGCCAACCTCAGCCCCCCATCAATGCACGTCCTGTTCAGAGCCCTCCACTAGCCGACCACCTTAAACCCCCAGACTGACACCTCACACCGAGGCTCAGTACCTTCGAGAGGCGCTTAAACTGAGTCCAGGTGGGAAGACAGCCCAGACACATTCTCCCGTGCCCTTTCCCTCTTCTTAGAAAGGCCGGCTGTGACCGAAGCCCTGAGTTAAATTGTGATTTGTGCGAAACTTCAAGGTATGCACGCTCCCTAGAGTAAGTAAATGCTACTACGCTTTGCATACCATTCTGCACTTGACTTTTCTCACTCAACGTTTTGAAAGCAAAAAGGTGCGAGTCCTCCGACTTCGATTTTCTCCTTCAGGATTGTTTTGGCTCGTCTTCGTCCCCTGCAATTCCGTATGAAACGTAGAATTCGGTTTTCGATTTTTACGGAGACGCCATCTGCGATCCTGACATGGATTGTGTTGAATCTGCAGATAAGTTTAGAGAGTACTGTAAGCTCAACAACACTGGGCTGCACTCACCCAGTAGTGCCCGACTCTTTGTGACCCCCTGGCCCGCAGCCCGCCAGGCTCCTCTGCCCATGGAATTCTCCAGGTGAGGACACTGGAGTGGCCCATGCTCCAGGAGATCTTCCCAACCCAGGAGTCACACCCAGCGCTCCTGCACTGCAGGCAGATTCTTCACCAGCTGAGCCACCAGGGAAGCGACATTAAGTGTCCAGCCCATGAGCACGGAGTGTCTTCCCACCGATTTGGACTTCAGTTTCTTTCATCAATCTATCAGAGCTTTCAGAGCATAAACCACGCACGTGTTAAATGTATTGCTGAGTCTTTTATTCTTTTCGGTGCTGCTGCTCATTGAACTGTTTGCTTGATTTCATTTTCAGAGTATCTTTTCTAAATGTATAGAAGTACAACTGATTTCTGTGTATTAATCTTGTATCCTGCAAATTTGCCGACTTTGTTTATTAGAGCTAATAGTCTTCGTGTGGCTTCCTCGGGATTTTCTATATGCAACTTCATTTCATCTATGAACAGAGATCATTTATACTTCTTCTTTTCCAATGGGGATGCTCATTATTCCATTCAGTTTCCCAACTGCCCTGGATAGACCCCTGAGAACAGTGCTGAGTCGAAGTGGCAGGGTGAACATTCTCGTCTCGCTCCTGTGGTTGAAGGGAAAGCATCCGGGGTTTCACTATAAGTATAGTGTTGCTGCTAAGTCGCTTCAGTCGTGTCCAACTCTGTGTGACCCCATAGACAGCAGCCCAGCAGGCTCTCCTGTTCCTGGGATTCTCCGGGCAAGAGTACTGGAGTGGGGTGCCATCGCCTTCTCCTCTGTCTAATGTTAGTGATGTGGTTTAAAAGATGCCCTTTATCAGCTCGAGGAAGTTCCCTTCCATTCCAGCTTTTTTTAGTGCTTTTTTTTTAACCACGGAAGGGTGTTGCGTTTTATCAAGCTCTTTCTGTGTCTCCTGATGACCACGTACTTGGTGCTTCACTCTATTGATCCGGCGCGTTCCACTGACTGATTTTCACGTTAAGCCAAATCTGCAGGAATCCAGCTTGGTCGTGAGTGTGTGTGATGCTTTCACATAAGCTGCTGGGTTCGGCCTGCTGCCGTCTGGCTCGGGATCTCTGCATCCGTGTCCGTGTGAGATGCAGGCTGTAGTCCTCTCTTCCCGTGATGTCTTTGCCTACTTCCGGCATCAGGGTGATGGCTGGCCTCACAGAATGAGTTGGGAAGCGGTCCGTTCTCTTCTATTTTTGGAAGATTTTGTGAGGAGTTGGCGTTAATATTAATTATTCTTTAAATGTTTGGTAGACATCACCAGTGAAGCCATCTGGCCCTGGGCTGCCTCTCTTTGTGGGTAATTTTTAAAGAATTATTATAATTCAATCTCTTCGCATATTACAAAGGCCTAGTCAAATTGTCTGTTCATTCTTGAGTCCGTTTTGGTATTTTGTGTCTTTCTAGGAATTTGTTCATTTCATCTGAGTTATCTAGTTTATTATCACACTGTTGCTTACAGGGTGCCTTTATAACCCTTTTTATTTTCTGTAAGGTCAGTAGTAATGTCTCTTTCCTTGCTGATTCTAGTCATCTGAGTTTTCTCTCACTTTGTCTCAATCGAGCTGAAAGTTTCCAGGTTTCCTGAAGTTTTTAAAGAACCAGCTTTTAGCTTTGCTGTCTGTCTCTGTGGCTCCTCTGATTCTGTGTGTTCTGTGTGTTCCGTGTTCTCTTGTTCTGTGTGTAACCTGCTCTCTTGCTCCTCTACCCTCCCTTTACTGCTCTCGTCTGCATTAAGTGAAGGTAGCGTTTGAATCCGGAGAAGGCAGTGGCACCCCACTCCAGTGCTCTCGCCTGGAAAATCCCATGGACGGAGGGGCCTGGTGGGCTGCAGTCCATGGGGTCGCTCAGAGTCAGACACGACTGAGCGACTTCACTTTCACTTTTCACTTTCATGCACTGGAGAAGGAAATGGCAACCCGCTCCAGTGTTCTTGCCTGGAGAATCCCAGGGATGGGGGAGCCTGGTGGGCTGCCGTCTATGGGGTCGCACAGAGTCGGACACGACTAAAGCCACTTAGCAGCAGCAGCAGCAGCATTTGAATTTCTTTAATGGTTTTTCACTCCATTGTTTTGAGGTATTTCCTTAGTAGGCTGCTCTAAGGCTAATCAACAGCTTCATATTTCTACTAATTTAGTTTGTGACATAGAGAAACACAACTCTTATATAATGTCCCCTTCTCTTCCTTTTTAAAGAATCATATTAAACTCGTTGATTATATTAAACTCATTGATCATATTAAACTCGTTGCTGTTGTTCAGATGCTAAGTCACGTCCCACGGACCGCAGCTCGCCAGGCTTCCAAATTCACGTCCATTGAGTCGGTGATGCCATCCAATCGTCTCATCTTCTGCCTCCCTCTTCTCCTTTTGCCTTCAATCTTTCCCAGCACCAGGGTCTTTTATATCAAACACGCTACATCTGTAAATGTTGTAAACCCCACAGCATGTGATGATGGCTATTATTTCTGTGATTTGGTGTCTGCCTGGTCCACCGTCCATGCCCCGTCACGGAGGTCCTTCCGCAAAGGACCCAGGCTCATGGGGGCGGCCGCCAGACTGGGCCTAGGCACCCATCAGTGAGAACTTCCCAGGCGGAGGAGAGCGATGCTGGGAGAGGTCGGCTGATTCACACCGTGGAAAGACTGGCGCCCTGGGCTGGGGGGCGGGGTGGGCCCGGTTTCCAGGAAGGCCTCGGGCAGGACGCCAGGCAGGAAGGGGCTGGAAGTTTCTGGAAGGGCAGCCTGGACAGGCTGGGCCAGCAGCCTCGGGCCTCCCCGCGCAGGGCAGCTGCCCTGCCTGTCAGAGCCGGGGAATCCGCAGCACTTCCTGGCACATGCAGAGGTGGGGGAGGAGGGCAGGAGGCTGCTCCTCAGCAGGCCTCGGGCAGGGGGGCATGAGCAACAGGAGGAGAGGGCGGGCAGTCGCACCTCTCGCCCGGGGGATGTGGCGAGGGGGCCAGGGTCAGGGACCCTTGGGCAGAGAACCCGCTGCTGTGTGGGCAGGAGCCTCGGGGCCCACAAGGCAGGTCCACACATCAGAGACTCGGCTCTCTCTGCCTGAGCCAGACACCCCCACGGCCAGCATTCCGCAGCAGAACATCAGGAGGGGACAAGGGACGCCCCAATCTACCGGGGCCATGCCCACCTGAAGGGACATCCTTAGTGCGCAGTCACCTGCTTCTCTGCAGGTCCTGCGACTGAGAAATAGTGGGGCAGACGTGGGGGCCGCTGGCCATGTCCCCCGCGTGCCCCCAACGTGCGAGCCCACACACAAGCCAACTTCTTCCTCCGAACACCAAAGGGACGCCGCTCAGGGCACGTCACAACAGCAGCAGGACGGCCCCAGCCCGCCCGCAGCCCAGTGTGACCCGGGCCTCTCGCCTCCTGGCCCGGGGCCCCGCACACCCGCCCAGGCGAGGCCTGGGGCTCAGCCCTGCATCCACTTGTCCGTTCAGCCCGCGGTCAGTGAGGGCCTCCGGAGCCCCACCCTGCAGACCCCTTCCCACACAGCAGTCAACCCAGGGGGTCCACGCGGGCCAGATGAGGACCCAGGCGGGCAGTGCTGGACGAGGCTGTGAAACTGGGAGAACAGGGCCTGGGCTGCAGGGAGGGGAGGCCCTCCATCCCCCTGCCGAGAGCTGCACGGAGAGGACCCATGGGGGACGGGGAGGCCTGGCTCCGCTGGTGTCTGAGCCCCTGGGAGCGAGGCTGCCAGCGGAAATGTTCAAGGACGCTATTTTCTGCTGCCTGCGATCCAAGCGGACCGATCAGACCCAGCAGATGCCATCCTTGCTGTCCCGCTCAGGGGCCTTCTCCCCACTTTCCCACTGGCTTCACCTCCTGTGATGGCAACACTCTCCTCCCGATGGAGAGGTGGCTGCCGCGGTTCCAGCCCTTTCATCAGGAAACCAGGCTGTCTGGTCAACTTTGGGTTATGCCCACCTCTGAACCCATTGCTGTGGGTGTGAGGAGCAGGAGGGGGCCACTGCGGCCTGGGTGGGAGCTGAGGTCAGAGGGGGAGGCGGGGAGGGAAGGCTTTCTCCAAACAAAGCTACTTTTGGGGAAGATGAGCTGGCAGGATTTGCTGATGGACGGACTGATGAGGGGGAGGGAGGGAGAGAGATTGGCACAGGCCACTGAAAAACCCGGGCCAGGCAGTCTTAGGAAGCTCTGGGCTCTGGGTCACCACGCGGGCTGTTTGCAGTCACGGCACCTGCCTGGCTGCGGCAGTGGCCCCAGAGAAACTGCAGGTGGTGGCTGCCTGCTGGCGAGAGGCCGGGTCCTGCGGCCTGCCCCCGGGACCACACGCTAGCCCGTGGGCTACTGCGAACCCCCCTCACCCCCCGTGCCACAGGCCAGTCGTCCAGGGAGCTAGGCCCGCAGCTGGGGGCTGAGCGGGGGTGGGGGGCAGCTCTCTCTGGAGAGAAGCAAGAGGGACGGAAAGCAGGGGCTGCTGTGCTTTTTCAGGAAGGAAGCCTTCTGCTGCAACAGTCTGGGAGCCTCGGTCCGCCCGGCCAGGAAGCTCCCCGCCCCCACCCCCGCCCGGGTCCAGGCCAGCACTTCTGAGGCCGGAAGGGAAGAGGTGAACGGGCATCGGAGCAGCTGTGGAAGCCCCGGGCCGGCCCAGGTGCCCCGTCTTACGTGCTGATGGCAACCTCCACGCCCCCGAACTGGGAACTGGCCTGCGAGGTGGGGAGGGGGTGGGGGCAGGGTGGGTGTGTGGGGCAGGGCGCCAGGCTCCAGGACTCGGCCGGAATTCCTGCAGGACGCTTTGTTCTCAGACAGCAGCCCCCGCTAGGGCCCTGAGGCCCAGGCGGCTGGAGCTCCGCCCCAGGAAGCCCTCCACCGGCGGGGGGCTGGGCACTGCCCCTTGGTGCCCGCCCGCCCACCACCAGGCACGCTCCCCCCCCCACATATACCCTGGCGCCTCCACCACTCCTGGGCCCCCCACCCTGGAGCCGCCTGGAGCCTGGGCCCCGGCCAGCTGGACAGGTGTGTAGCTGCGCTCGTGGGCTCCGCAAGGCCTCTGCTTCCTGCAGCAAAGTCCTCACGAAGTCCCCCACCCCGACCCGGCCATGACCGCACCCCCACGCCAACCTGCTGGGCACGGCACAAACCCGGCAGGCCTGCCTGTCTCCAGAGCGCTGGGAGCCGGCAGAAAAACAACCTAACCTCTCTGCCGTCCTTTGGCGTCCGCTGCGGCATGGACGGCCTCAGGCCCCATGAGGGGACAAACATTCGGCTTCAGGGACTGATTCAGAATTATGCAATCAGAAAAGTCTGCAGGAAAATCCAGATTTCAGCACGAGTTTTGATGTCACTTTGATTTGTGGGAATGTTTTTAAACAAAACACACGCGGCGCTTTGTTCTGGGCACTGACGCGGCCTGCACAGAGGTGCCAGCGGCCGCTGTTCCAGGTACCAGAGGCGAGCCCCAAGGCCTGGACAGGTGGGCAGCTTGGCCAGAGGGGGACGGCTGCAGAACTGGGGTTCAACCCAGTCTGTCTCAGGGCCTGACTCCTAACCCACTCTGCACGCCAGGTCCCGAGGACCAACGCCCTCAGCTGACCACCCCGCCACCCCAAGGGTCCCCTCTCAAGAAGAAGTCGTTTTCCAGAACTGTGCCAGGGGGAGGCATCTGTATGTGTGTGTGAGAGTGTAAACTAAGAGTGCATTGCACATGAGTACATTGTGTGTGCGTGTTTGACTGGATGTGCAGGTGGGTAGTGTGAGTGAGTGTGTGAAGTTGGTGTGTGTGTGTGTGAGTGTGCTGTGAGCAGATGTGCAGGTGGGTAGTGTGAGTGTGTATATGAAGTTGGGGTGTGTGTGAGTGTGCTGTGAGCAGATGTGTAGGTGAGTAGTGTGAGTGAGTGTGTGTATGAAGTTGGGGTGTGTGCATGTGAGTGAGCGGATTGTAGGTGGGCAGTGTGAGTGAGTGTGCCTGTGACGTTGGGGTGTGTGTGTGCAGCAGTGTGTGTCTAGCAGCCCATAGACTCCCGGAGAAGGGCTGGCAGGGAAAGAGGGCGGGGGCAGGGCTGAGACTTTGGGATGCGCCTGAAAAAATTAGAGAGTGATTAGTCCACGCCGAATTGTTTTTCTAAACTCCTGATGCAAACAGCATGTGGGGCAGCGCCCAGATGGTGCCCGGGAGCACCCGGCGGGGTCCTCAGGAAACAGGTGCTCTGGGAATGCTTCCTGCCCCGGGCGCGGCGGGCGGGCGGGTGGGCGGGTGAGGGGCCCTGAGCTCCACCACTGTCAGGCAGCCCGTCCAGCGGGGTGGAAGCCACAGCAGCGGTCACGGCGGCACTGCCCTCGGCTGGGCCCGGCCTCCCCAGGCACAGGGCTGCAGCCTTGGCTGGGCCGGGTGTGGGGAGCTGGGCTCTGTCCACCCTGCGGGGTGCTGGCAAGAGGCTGGTGAGCATCTTTACTTGGGAAAGCCACCGCCCATCTTTCTCCCAGGCGTGGCACCCATGAATGGTCCACCAGCGGCAAACGCTCAGCCCTGTCTGTGCACCTCTCCACAGACATGGAACCTTCTCCATCTTCTTCGTCCTTGCTTGCCTGATAGAGGAAAACGCCATCTCCCCGGTGGGCATCTCCAGCCAAAGAGGGGCACAGTGACGCCTGTTTTAGGAAGACCGTGATGGGGGCTAAGCCGATGACAGCCTGGGGTACAGCCTGGATTGTGTTCTGACACAAAAAATATCTCAGCAACTTAAGCAGATAGGGATTTATTCTTTTAGCACAATGAGAAATCCAAAGTGTTCAGTGGCTGAACCATGCTCGGGCTAATAAAGCCTGTTTCTCTGTCCTCGTGCTCACAAGATGACAGCTGCAACTCCAGCCAACAGCTTCAAGCTCTGTCCTATTTCATTTTGTGAGACACCGTGACGCGTGTGCGTATGTGTGTGGCCTTTTGTTTTTTAAAGATTGTTTTTGACGTGGAGTACTTCCTTTTTTTTTCCTTTGAGGCCTTTTGTTGAATTTGTTACAATGTTGTTTCTGGTTTCTGCTTTGGGTTTCTTGGCGGTGAGGCACAAACTGGAGCCCAGCTCACTGACCAGGGATCAAACCCGCAGCCCTGGCGTCGGAAGGCAAGGTCTCAACCACTGGACCGCCAGGCGTGTCCCACCACCGTAATGCTTTTGTTGACGTACTGACGGGCGTTTGGGTAGCTTGAACTTTGCGGCTGTTAAAAATAATGCTGTGTCAGGACTTCCTGACCGTCCAGGGGTGAAGACTCTGCTCTTCCACTGCAGGGGTGCAGCTTTGATCTCTGGTCGGGGAACTATGATCTCACGAGCCACGTGGCTCAGCCAAAAAAGGGAAAAAAAAATGGTATTTTAAAAGAAAGCTTCTATGTCACAGTCACTTTTTAAATCTTACACTGAGACCTTTAGACAAGCATCCCTGTCCTCTGTCACACACCTAAGCCCTCTCCCCCACCTGAGGCGCTGCCCCGCACCTGCAGAGCCACATGCTGTGACTTCAGCCCCAGTCCTCCTCGGGCACCGTAAGGTCCACGTGGCAGCTGCCTCTCCCCTGCCTTCCTCCCTGCTCCTCCCTTGCAGGCTGGCGGCAGCTCCATCCCCCGGCCTTGGGCAAGGACGTCGTCACCCACGCCGCCCGGGATGTCTGCTGGGCCCTGCAAGTCCAGCCTGTCCCTAGGCGTGCAGTCCACAGAGTGGTCCACGAGTCTGGAGTTGGGGTGAGGTCAGGGCTGGGGATCACTCAGCAGGAAGTTGTCGGCGTGCACGTGGTGTGTAAAGACAGGAGACTGAGTGAGATCTCCGAGGGAGGGAGGGGACGGAGCAGAGGTCTGGGGACTGAGTCTGAGGCTCAGCCTTCCCACGTGAGGAGGACTGATTCCGATCAGCCAGTGAAGGTGAGAAGAGAGTGGGGTTCCAGAGCTGGTGAGCCTGCCCACGGACGGCAGACAGAGAGGCAGACAGACAGACTTCAGGTGGTCGAGAGGAGGAGGACGGCGAGCCGAGACAGCACGCCAAGAAGCAGGAGCATCACTTTGTGGACAAAGGCCCCTAGAGTCTAGACTGGTTTCCCAGTCGTCACGCACGGATATGAGGGCTGGACCGTAAAGACGGCTGAGAGGCAAAGAACGGATGCTTTTGAACTGCGGTGCTGGAGAAGACTTGAGAGTCCCTTGGACTGCAAGGAGACCAAACCAGTCAATCCTAAAGGAGATCAGTCCTGAATAGTCATTGGAAGGACTGACGTTGAACCTGAAGCTCCAGTACTTTGCCCACCAGATGCAGAGCCGACTCATTAGAAAAGACCCTGATGCTGGGAAAGATTGAAGGTGGGAGGAGAAGGGGACAGAGGATGAGACGGTTGGATGGCATCACCGACTCGATGGACATGAGTCTGGGAAAACTCTGGGAGACAGTGAAGGACAGGGAGGCCTGGCGTTGCACACTGGGACACGACTTAGTGGCTGGACAACAACAGACAGGTGATGATAGAAAGATAAAACACTACGGATGGATGATAAATAGATGGCAGACAGAAAGCAGACCAGCAGACGACGGTCGGATGGACGGATGGGTGGGTAGATCTGTCCGTAGACAGGGGCACTGACCTGCGGAGGTTTCCGGTTTCGACGGTCATGCGCTCCCACTGCGGTTTGTCCTGAGTGCCACCGCGGCGTCACTGAGCAGGTTGCTGGCACACAATCAACTCTTGGAAGGTGATGTGAACTGGCTCCTGCTCAGCACTGCCTGGAAACCAAGCGAAGAAAGAGTCCCGAGAGGGTTAGAAGAGCGGAACAGTGACCCTCACATTAAATGCTGTTGACGCGTCAAGCTGGGTGAGGACTTCTGCGGAGACGTGTGTCACGTTTTGTCACGCAGAATTGTTAGCCTTCGTCCAGGAGAGCTGCAAAACCAGCATGGCCCCATACCCGGCTTGTGACATCACGTTCTCCCAGTGCAACTCTAAAAACCAGAGGAAGGAAGAGAAAGGACCACTTAGCTCCTTTGTTTTCCATCTTTTTTCTAATATATGTATTAAGGCTACAATTTTCCCTCTGAGTATGACTGTAACTGCATTCCACACGGCTTTATATTTGGTATTTTATGTACCATTCTCTCAAAATATATTTTTTATGGCCCTAGTGTTTTTTTCCTTTGGCCCTTATGGTTTGGGGTTTGGTTTTTATTGTTGATGCTGTTTCGCTTAATTTTTAAAGCAAAAGTCACTCAATTTTCTTAAATTGAGAGGCCAAGAGAAGACGTATTCAAAGAAACTACAGTTTGATCCCAGGCTGACTCATTTTTACCTGCGTCCACATTTTTCTTCAGCTTCTTTCTTTTTGATGGAATCTCTCCTCGTATCTTGTGCATAGCTAACATCTGGAAATTTTAGTCAGATTTAAAGCGTCACACTCAAATACATCTCCATAATCTTCAGATTGTTTCAGGATACACTGTTTTATTAGTGCAAACCTTGGAACTTGTCTACTGTAAGCATTAATAGCATTTCAATTATATTAGTATCTATGTAACAAATGTATAATGTTTCATCTTTTAAAAACAGTTATTTTTAGTAACTTTTAAACCAACATTTCTAACTTCAGTATATTGTGGTCAGAGAACGCATCCTGTAATATTCCAATTCTTTGAATGAAACTTTTTCAGACTTGCTTCCTACTATGAGCACATTTTTGGGAAACTTCCAACATGTGCTTGAAAAGAGTGTTTTCTCGAGGAGCCGTGTGTCCATCAGGTCGAGTTCTCCAGTCCTGGCATCTGGGTCTCTCCCATCCCTGAGCTGCTCCTGCCCGCTCGGCGCCCTTTCTGCGGCTCTGGCTATTTCTCCTTGTCTGTGATCCTCTTGGTTCCCATTCCACGGCCTTGTCTCTGTCTGGCCTGGTTCCTTTCACTGGGTGCTTGCTGTAAAAATTTTAAACGTTGTTGGTACAAATAATTTGAGACCTCAAATGCAGCAATCTTCCTTCAGAGAGATATTTAAATGTATTAAATGTCTTCACACTTATTAAATGTGTCCAAAAAGCCTCTCTAGCGCCTTAGACCCTAAGCCCTAAATCTGGTCTTGGGAGCTGAGCTCACGGGATAGCGAGCAGCTGCTCCAGGCAGGCGATGCGGGTCTGCCTGCCGTTCAGCCCTCGGTCCCCGGGCAGTGGGGTGAGGGGGTGCGGCTTCAGGCCCCCACCAGCTGCAGCAGCCCTGCGCCACCTCAGCCCGCACCCCCCCAGCAGCACCTGCTCCCGAAAGCAGCCTCAAGGGAAAGGTGACCCCAAGCGCTGAACTCACGCTTCCAGAATTTTGACATCACACTAGGCTCCTGGCCCAGTAGTTTTTCGCTGTTAGCTCTCCAGTGCCTTCAAGCTGGCGCTTCTCTCTGCTATGGTGTTGTCCAGCTTTTCCAAGCGTCCTCAATGAGAAGGGGGGTACCTGTCACTCAGTCATCTTTAGAAAGCAGCAAAACTCTTGCTGGAGTGTTCAAAGGAAAAAGTCATGGCTTGCGGTCCCCCAGGGGAAGGAGCGCCTTATTTCACATCGCGGAGCGTTCCCTTCCACTGATGGAAGTCTGAGGGGCGAGGGCCTTCAGTAGGGCCTCTCAGAGGCAGGCAGCTGTAAGAGCAGAGTTGGCAACAAGCAGCCAAAACGCTAAACGCAAAGCCGCTGTGCTGAACTCCTGCAAACCTCAGGAACCATTCCACCCCAAGCCGGCAGGCAAGACGGAAACAGCACTGACACTTGGTAACGGCATGTCCTACCCAGGGGGAAGCAGAGGTCCAAAATCAAGCCGTTGGTTAGGACAACATCACCACAGGGGGGCTGACGGCCAACCCCTGCCTCAAAACGCCAGGGAAGGGCTGATGCAGAAGACTGACCTGGAGAAGAGAGACTCAGGCCAGCGCCCACGCCCAGCTCAGCCTGTCTGCCCCCGTCCTCAGCGCTCAGCGGGGGTTTACTTGCAGTTCACACTCCAGGGTCTCGAGAAAAATCTTGGTCAATGTTTTAGCCACCTCCCTCCATCCAGCCTCTCTCAAGTTCTCTTCTGGACGCCGCCGACTGACCCACCGACATCAACACCATTTCTAGTTCCCGCCCTAACAGCCAGAGGGGCCTGGTGTTGCCGCTGGGAGCTCTCCAGTGACCCTTCACGTCCCAACAGGAAGGAGGGGACACTCTGAGAGCCTGAGCTCCGGCCCAAAGCTGCAGCCACTGAGGCAGGGCCCGGCCGCTGCTGCCCGCCTCCCGCCCCGTCCACGCAGCCTTGGACCCGACGCGTCCGTGAGTCCAGCTGCCCCGCGTCTGACCCTTCAGCAGCCTCTGCTTGAACACACCGAGGGACAGGGCTTCGCGTGGGGCTAAGCCTTGATGGACCAGCGAGCCTTTACCTCAGGAGAAAGTCACCCCCTACAGCGCCCTGGGCCCAGCTCTGCAGCCTGAGCCACACAGATTGGCCTCCGCACGAAACTGCAATAACAGCAATAATAGTAATAATAATAATAACAACAGGACATCGACAGGGCTCTGGCTGGGCTGGTGTGCCGCCACCGGGCTCCAGGCCCCTGCACCTACTGTGTCGCTCGGGGCTGGAGACCAGCGACTGTGCCCAACCCCCAGCCCAACAAAGACAGGAAGTCCTCAATTTATGAACTAATTGTGTTCCTGAAATTCCTTCGTAAGGCTGTTGTTTGGATGGTGGAACCGCTTTCCCACATAAACAAGTTATAGATGGCCGCAGGCGCCCGAGGAGGCCCCGAGCCTGGCGGTCACCACGCCCGTGGGACCCCAGGGCCTGATGGTGACGAAGACCAGGGCTGGGGGCTCCGGCCACAGTCATCACCCAATGCAGGGAACACGGGCGTCCTCCGTTCATCTTCACCACGGCCGCCGGGGGAAGCGCCGGCCCGGACCAACACGGCCAAATGTCCACGCCGAGATCGGTCCCAGAGCCAGCCCTCCACCAGCGAGAGCCCAAGGAACACGCCCGAACAGTGCCCACACGTGGAGGGCATGGCGTGGGCCTGAACAGTGCAGGACGGCTGGCCCCCGTGGAGGGCAAAGGCTGGCCCCCGTGGAGGGCAAAGGCTGGCCCCCTGCAGGCCGTGGCGTGGGCCCACGTCCTGCCGCTGTGGCCCTGAGTGGCCTCCACACCACCTCGAGGGTCCCGCGTGGAGATGCAGCCACCATCCATCGCCTGCGGCCCAAGCCTGCCCTGGCCCCCGGGCTGCTGGGGGTCCGGGCGCCTGCGAACCCCAGTGTGAGGGTGCCAGGTCTGTGTGGCATCAGCCTCCCTGACCTTAGGGTCCCACGTCTGCTCCGCGCACAGACGCGCCTGCGCGTGCAGAGCTAATTTTGAGGGCTGCGATGATGCCGTGCGCACGCGCGCACACACACACACCCCACAACCGGTACTGAGGTTGGGACTCCAGGGACAGCAAAGAGGCCAGTGGACCAGCCCCTCCCCGCCGCTCTCACCCAGACGGCTCCGTCCCGAGTGAGCCTGTCTCCTTGGGGGGAAGCACCTTCTACCAGGGTCCAGGACGCGGCTCACACGGTAGCGCTGAGAAATGGAGCGGAGCTTGTCAAGGAGCGGGCCTTTTTCAGAGACCGAAGCGGACTCAGGAGAGACCGTCTCCTCTCTCTCCCCCGGCTCTGCCGAGTCTCTCCCCGGACACAGCCTCTCCCAGGAAGCAGAGGCTCAGCTGGGGCTCAGGTCCTGCTGCGTGTTTTGGGAAAATCGCTGACCCTCTCTGAGTCTGAGACCCTCATCTCTAACTGCAGGGAGGAAGGTGACAAGCATTCATTCACACACGTTTTTACTGAGCATCTGTGAGGTCAGGCCCTCAACCCGGGGGGCAGCAGAGACAGTCGGGGGTGGGAGGAGGGCGGGGTGGACGGTTCGGGGGAGGGTCAAGCTTCAGGCACAGCGTCTGCAGAGATCTAACTGCCACACAACACACCCAGCTAGAAAGTTGTGGTCAGGCAAACGTTCTTCCAACAACTTGTTAGGACCCCTTCGTTCAGCACAGAAAGTGAAAAGTAGATCAAAGCAGAGCTGCTGGGAGGGATCTCTCGGGGGGGGGGGGGGGGGGGGGGGGGCACGCCTAGGAGGGGCACAGCAGGAGCCTGGCGCGGGTGGGGGGTGAGGGCAGGAAGCGTCTGCAGGGGGCCGAGCGGTCCCAGCCCAGTGGGCACGGGGGACCACGGGGGACCGTCACCCCTCTCTAATGGGGGAGACACGAGGCCCCACTTCACCCAGCATGGGGGGTGGGACCCCGCGTGTCTCAGCTGGCAGGGCCCCTCCTTCCTGCCGGGGGTGCCCGGGGTGGGGGCGGGAGCCAGGGGCGAGGGGCCCAGGGATGCGATGAGGCTGGGGCCGGGACGCTGGGAAGCAGCTCCCTGCAGCCGCCGATTATCTGATGGAGCGCTTCCTTCATCAGCGCTAATATCCATGTAGTGAAACAATGAAAGGGCTTCCTATCAGTTCCAAATAGGACGTGAAACACTCTCGGTGCTGAGGGTAGAGGATGCTCGATAGGGCAATGGGAAACGCCTGAGTCACCAGAGGGCTCTTTGATTCCGACGGCCAATCGGAGAAAAGAGAGAGACGCAGAGGTTCATCGCAGTCCTTCCCGAAGGGGGCGGGTCACGGGAAGGGCGGCCCTGAGCCTGGGACGCCACCCCTCCCCACGCCCCGCCCCGGGCTGAGAGTGGGAGGAGCTGGCCACGGGGACGCCCCCGGAGAAGGGAATGGAAGGCCCGCGTCCCGGCCTGGGAGCACGTTCCCCCGCTCCTCCGCAGCCCCAGGCCCCAGGGCAGTCCTCCAGCCCCGTGCGCCCGGGAGCCAGTGGCCCCAGGGCCAGCCCGGCTGAGGAGGCCTGTCCACCCAGCGCCTTGTCCTACGGCTCCGGGCAGCCTCCTGGGCATTTCAGATTTCCTGCAGGTAAAATGGAAGCAGCCCTCAGGCCTGTATTCCTGCCCAGGTCTTTTGGAACGGACCTCCCAGGCCCTCCAGACGGCGGCCCGCTTCCATCCTTCTCTAAGAGGGTACCGCGCTATTTTTCTGGAATAGACGCAATGATCCTATACCCAGAGTCTACCTGGGCAGAATGGCTGTTAGCGCCGTGGTGGGTGTCGGAGTACACAGCTGTACCCCGAAAGCTAACTGCAGGCCGCTCGTCCGCCTGGAGCTGACAGGAGGGGCCTGGCACAGCTCCAGTCTACAGGAACTGCACAGCTTTCACTGAAGGGAGCCGGCCTTGACTCGACCTCACTTGGCCTAAGAAAACAATGCTGGTCTGAGTCTTGCTCAAGAAGGACTCCCTCTGGGGTTAGAAGCCCCTGCCTTGCGGGGTGATGGCAGCCTGTACCCATCTTTAAGTGGCAATGCTTGAACTGGCCGGTGGGCATGTCACCTGCCTGCACCGGGTGCCTGGGCGGGGCGCATGCAAGCCGTGACCTGCCCTGTGTAGACGAGAGTTGGTGGGAGAGACCTGTAGGTGACCAGCCTGCTCAGGTCCACGTCCTGTGCCCAGTGGGGGGCCTTTCTGAGCCCAAGTCCATGGACCCTGAGCTGAAGGGAGCTTATTCAACGCGTGTCATCCAGGGTCTCCGTCCCCGGGAAATGGTGCGTCGGGCGGAGGCAAGGCTCCGTGGGCTCCGTTCCAGGTTGACTTGGAGGCTCCTGAGAGAAAGGGTCCCCCTGTTCAGCTCTGGGCGGAGAACAACGCCGAGCACTCACCAGGGCACAGGTGTGTGCGCTGGGAGCGGCTTCCTGTGGCCTGCGTCCCCGATCGCTCTGGTGGCTGCCTTGACGGTGGGACCTCGGGGGCAGCATGCCAGCATCTGTTTTCTCTCCCAGAGGCCTGCTTCCGGACCCAGGCCCATGGGCCCCCCAGACCCTGCGTGCTGCGCTGGGGGCTGGGAGCTCGAGAGCCTGACGGCACGGCATGCTGGCCCCATAATAAGCAAGGACTCCCAAACATCAGGGCCCGCGTCATCCCTCCTGTGGGGAGCTGCACCTGAGCCAGGCGCAGCGGGGGGCACTCTCACGCCCCTCTGCACCTCACTGGGAGAACATGGGGGTCCCGTTTGGCAAAGAACGGAGGCTCAGAGAGAGAGGCCACCACCCAGGTGGTAAAGAGAAGCAGTGGGTTCAACCACAGGGCTGTCTGTCCCAGGCCTCGGGGCTCTCCTGCAAACTCCGATTCCTCCAGGGTCCGGGCAAGGCACCCCAAGGGGCACTCCGAGGGGCAGCACGGGCTGTGGGTAAGCAGGGGGCCGGGGGGGCGCGAGGAGAGCCTGCGGCAACCTTGGAGCAGCTGCCTGTGCTGCCTGACCTCCGTGTGGACCCCCACGTGCCCCTGCCTCAGGGAGTGGCACCAAACACCGGGCAGGTCTGAGAAGGCCGGTGCCCCGGACTAGTGACAAGGACGCACACCTCCAGCACGCAGGCGGTCCCTCCATCTCTCTGCACCCCGCCTGCCCACAGCAGCTCCGCTCCAAGGGACAGAGCAGCAGATGGAGGCCAGCCTGTGCCCGTGTGCCCGCTGCGGTCCCGCCAGGTCAGAGTGACCCCATGTTCCCCAAGAGGCGAGGGGAATGCTCAGGGGTCCAGAGGAGGCTGGGGACGCTGGCCTGTTTCCTGGGGCCATTTTCCCAGTGCTGGGATGGCCTGGGACCGTCGCCGGGAGCCTGCACTGACCGCCGGCTGGCTCGGCTGGGACCAGCCCCCCTGCCCCGCTCAGCTCTGCGCTCAGCCACCAGCTCTTCTCACCGGAGGCTCCACACCCCTACTGGGGGCCCCGGACGGTCTCCGGCCCCTGCCCAGCCGCCTCCCCCGACTCGAGGAGACGTGGCCGCACCAACACGTGCCCGCTGCCCCCGAGTGATGGGGCCGCCCCTGGGGGAGGGGAGCCTGGGGCAGCAGGGGGGGGCGCCCTGTGCAGCCCTCCTGGGATGACAGGAGCCGTCAGCCCCGCACGCCTGGCAGCCCGAAGTGCAGGAGCCTTGACAGGCCTGGACTGGCTCCAGGGGGGAGCGTGGGGGGGCGGCGTCCTCGGCACAAAGGCCGGGCCTGTCTTCACACCTGCGGGAGAACTGAGCGGCCGGTGGGGGTGGGTGCAGGGCGTCGGGGGCCGGGCCCCATGAATAATTTGCTCTGAAAGAAGCATGTCACAGGGAGATAGCTCAGCCAGACACTTCAAATAAAGGCGAGCGGCCGCAGTGACAGGGGACATTCTTTGCCACCGACGCGCTGCTGGGACCTCAGGGCTGGGATGTCGAGAAAGAAAGGCGTCTTGGACCCTTCATAGTTATTTTTATTAAAAAAAAAAAATGAGAGCGAGAGAGAAAGGATGAAAAATACCAGCACGATGCAGGGATGAGCCTGCAGCCCCTGGAGGCCAGATGACCCAGCGGCAGCTCTGTCCCGCTGGCGCGGGGACGGGGGTCGGGGCCAGGCGGTGCCCCTCCTGCTCACCACCCCCGGGCCCCCGCCCCCACCTGCCCTTCCTGCTGCGTGAGGACCGCCGGCCAACCGCCCACCCGCCCACCTTCTGACTGCCCCCAGCCGCGGGGCTTGGGTGCGACCCGTCCAGCCAGCCCAGCCCTCGCAGCAAGGACCCCACTCTGCACGCTCCGTGTCCCCCAGCAGAGCAGAGTCTCGAAAACAGTGGCCGCCACTACGCTTCCACTGCCACCCGTACTCAGGGGGCCAGGCCTGAAGGCCTGAAGGCCTGAAGGCCAGGCCCGGGGGGGCCCCCAAACAGCCCCCCGGAGAGGCGGGGGGGACCCGAGCTGAAACGGAGTCACGCCGGAGTCTCCTCTTGGGGGAAGGCTGGTCCCCAAGCCACTGTCCCTTCAAAGGGCTCCAGGCCTGCCCTGGTCGAAGAGGAGAGGGCCCAGGGCAGCTGCAGCTGCGCCGGGGCTGGGCCGTCTCTTGCCTGAGCGGTGGCTGCCCCCAAGAGGACAAACACGGCGCCAGGCTGGCGTTTCAGGAGCAGGCTGGCTGGCCGTGGGGAGGGGGTAGGGAGAGAAGGGCCCAAGGGCCGGACACATCGACACACCGGCCTGTGAGAGGGACTGAGCAGGGGCCGCCTAGTTCGCGGGCTTTAGAGTAACAAAGCTAGAGCTGTTGGGAAACCAACTAAAATACGCTACCGGGGATGGATACTCATGGAAGCAATGAGATGTACGGGCGCAGGCGTGTCTTAGCCTGGAGAGGCTGAGTGCCGAGGTGCACGCGCGAAGGCGTATATTAGCCCAGAGAGGCTGAGGGCCGAGGTGCACGCGCGAAGGCGTATATTAGCCCAGAGAGGCTGAGGGCCGAGGTGCACGCGCGCAGGCGTGTCTTAGCCCGGAGAGGCTCTAGGGGAGAGGGGGCCGCTGAGAGGCACAAAGTCACACCCCAGGGAGGAGCACCATCTCCTTGCAGCCCCGTCGGGGGTTTTCTGCCATTGTGTTCAATCTTGTGGTTTCTTTTCCTGTTTTTAATTTTTAAACCACCCTGTATTTCAAGCAGTTTGAGATTCACAGCAAAAACGAGTGGTATGTACTTGTTTCCACACACTCCTTCCCTTGCCACACTCACAGCGCCCCCCGTGATCAGTGTCCCCCCACCCCGAATGACGAGGCTTTGTTACAAGTGATGAACCCGGAAGGACACAGCGTAGGCGCCCGGAGTGCACAGGTTCCAGGAGGGCTCCCTCTCGGTGATGCAGACCCTGGGACGTTAATAAATAACAAGAGCACAAGGACACGCATTCACCATCACTGCATCGCACAGAGCGCGAACGTCCCGAAATTCCTCCGGGCTCCACCTGCTCATCACTCCCTCCACGCCCACCCCCCACGCCCGGTGACTCCTCACCTTTTCCGCTGTCTCCACAATTTTCCCTTTTCCAGAATGAAATAACAGTTGAAAGCACACAGTGGGTAGCCTTCTCCGATTGGCTTCTTCCGCCGAAGCAGTACGTCCCTCAGCTGTAACATACACTCCCCTCTGGTTTAGCGAGAATGATCCCCGTGCGCACGTTACTCCTTCCCTCGATGAAGGCCGTCTAGGCGACTTCCGTAACTGCAGATAAACCTTCCTGTGCGAGGGTTCTGAGGACATAAGCTTGCAGCTCCTTTGGGCGCAGACCAGGGAGCATGATTGCTGGACCGTACGGTCAGAGTCAGTTCCGTTTTGTAAGAATCTGCCAAGCTTGCTTTCAAAGTGGCTGCAGCAACCTGCCTCCCTGCGAGCAGCGGGTGTGAGTGCCTGTTGCCCCCCGCTCGGCAGCCTGGGGTGTTGTCCGTGTCCGGATTCTGACAGGTGTGCCGTGGGGCCTCCTTGTTCCCGTTTGCATTTCCCTGAAGACACACGAGGTGCCGCGTCTTTCCGTGGGCTTATCTGCCCTCTGTCCATCTTCTTTGGAGAACTGACTGTCCAGGCTCTTGGGTCTGGACAGCCGGGTCGTTCGCTTCCCATCGGAGCTCTCTGTATAGTTGAGGCAGCCGTCCTGGAATCGAGAGCTCTCTGTATAGTTGAGGCAGCCGTCCTGGAATCGAGAGCTCTCTGTATAGTTGAGGCAGCCGTCCTGGAATCGAGAGCTCTCTGTATAGTTGAGGCAGCCGTCCTGGAATCGAGAGCTCTCTGTACAGTTGAGGCAGCCGTCCTGGAATCGAGAGCTCTCTGTACAGTTGAGGCAGCCGTCCTGGAATCGAGAGCTCTCTGTATAGTTTAGGCAGCTGTCCTGGAATCGAGAGCTCTCTGCAGAGTCTAGACAGCCGTCCTTGATCAGATGCGTCTTTTGCGAAGATTCTCTCGGTCTGCAGCTTGTCTTCTCACCCTCTTGGTGTTTAACCTCTTTCACGGAAAATGTTGAGGGTCTGAGGCTGAGACCCACCCACATGCCGTATCTGTGGGACCCCCACCCTCCCCGTGCCCCGTGGCTCCTCTGGGGAGGGGCCCGTGAAGGAAAGCTTAGTCCTCACCGGGAGGGACCGGCTTCCTCCCTCGGAGGAAAAGGCTGAATGTGTGTGTGTGGCCAGGGGTGGAGGTGGGGGGTCAGAGGGTGGCGGATGGGGGAACCCTTGGGGACAGCCCGAGGGGCACGAGGGAGGCCTGGCGGGACGCAGGGTCCATGTGAGGCCTTTGTCCACGAGGCTGGGATGTCCTGGAGATGGAACCACAGGGACTATCCTCTGCCAGGACACTGGACTGGACCCTGGAGAGGACCTTGGAGTGGGCCCCGGACAGGACGCTGAAGTGGGCTGGGGAGCGGACCCTGGAGAGGGCCCTGGACTGGACCCCAGAGCGGGCCGACCAGGCCTGGAGGCACCGCCCTCTGCTGCCCCTAGGGGGCCGTCTGCAGCTGCTCTGGGCCTCGTCCAGGTGCCCCGCCAGCCGGCCCTTGTCACTGGGGCCTCGTGGAAGGCCGTCACCCCTGGTGCTTCCACGGGTCAGACCCTAAAGGGCCTGTAACCAAGTGCAAGGGTCAGGGCCCGCTACGTTCCCCCCATGCCCTGCACCCTGGACATAAACCAGAACCCAAATTCAAACCATTCCCCGAGGCCTGAGTCGGGGACCAGGGCCCCTGGAAGAACCCTCACTTAAATATTCCCTGACTCGACAGAACAGGCTGCTTTCGGGACGCCCATGAAATTGTTGGCATTTGATTTCCCTTCTCAAAACCCACATCGCCAAAAATAATCGAGGAGGTAAGCGTAACTCCGGGCTGGAGTCCAGCTGTCTCTTCGGGCCTGAGTTGTTGCCAGTTTCGCGCACGCCCGTCAACTGTCACAGCAGAACCGCGGCTCTATCTGCACCGCCCCAGGAGGAACAGGGGCGGCCCCCAGCCCCCATCACGAGATCTCAAGGCGGAGATCTTAGCCAAGTGTCCTCAGCCCCCAGAGGCCCAGAAGCAAACCCAGCAAGGGGCCTGAACTCTGACAGTCCCGCTCTGGGACGACTTTGTCAACTCATTAGCACCTGGAGGTCCTCACGGGCTCTCAGGTTGGGGGCCAATCCCCGAGGGGAAGGATGCAAGGAGGAGGAGCTGGAACAAGTGAAGCTCAGAAAGGAAGTCAGATAAACGCTAGGAGCATCTGAGTCACCAACCTGCAGATGTCACAGGCAGGAAGCACGCTGACGCCCCCTCCGACCCCGGGACAAGGGGGCAGAGACCCCAGCGCTCCAGGCACCTGACCTCCGCGTGCCCCCAGCGCTTCCCCGGTGCTGTCGCCCAGCACCCCACCCTCAAGGCTCTGATCTCCTCTGGGACACGTACGGACACAGGGGTCAGCGTAGACAGATGCAAACAACAGAGGCGAGGGACGGTGCCCGCGTCACGATGGAGCGCGACACAGCTGGGAAGGGGAGAAGCTCGTTATCGGTGGGTCTGCAAGAGACACGGTTCAAGAGAAAAAATCAAGATGCAGGACCTCGGTATAAGAAGCAGGGGGACAGAGATACAATTCAGCCAAAAAAAGAGAGAGAGAGAAGGAAATCCCACCATTTGCAGCAACACGGATGGAACCAGAGGGCAAACTGCTAAGTGAGATGAGTCAGAGAAAGAAGGAAAAATACCGTACCACCTCGCGTACACGGAAAACGTTACAGCAAAGAAAGAACCCTGAACTCGTGGAAACAGAGACTGGTGGTTGCCAGAGGCGAGGGGTGGGAGGGTGGGGAAAGCGGGTGAAGGAGGTCAAAAGGGACAAATGCCCAGTTAAAGGGAAATAAAAATAAATGAGCCCTGGGATCACAACAGAGACACACTGTCTACGAGACTGAAAGTGTCGCCCGCTCAGTCGCGTCCGACTCTTTCCAGTGCCGTGGACTGAAGCCTGCCAGCCTCCTCTGTCCATGGGATTTTCCAAGCAAGAGTACTGAAGTGGGTTGCCGTTTCCTACTCCAGGGGATTTTTCTGATGCAGGGGTCGAACCCGGGTCTCCTGTGTGCCAGGCAGGTTCTTTACCGTCTGAGCCACGAGGAAAGCACAGAAGACAGTGACCAGAGGTATTTAACAACGCTGCGCTGCATGCTGCTAGGCTGCTCGGACTGTAGAGCTCAGAGAAGATCCTCCCAAGAGGGACTCCCCTGGCGGCCCGGCGGCCAACACTGCGCTTTCACTGCAAGCCGTGTGGGTTCAGTCCCCGGTTGGGGAACTAAGATCTCACATGCCATGAGGTGTGACCGAAAAATCATAAAAAACTAAAAAAAAGAAGGTCCCAACAAATGTTGTTAAGTATGTGCAGTGATGGGTGTTCATTAGCCTTCCTGCCCAATCATTTCATTATGTACACGGGTATGGTACCATCACGTCCTACGCCTTGGATGAACATACCATTGCATGTCAGTTACATCCCAATTTGAAGAGAAGACCTCCGCACACAAATGCTCACACGTGGGAGAGCCACGACTAGAACTCGCTAGGGTCCGAGCCGCCGGCTGTGTCTATGGACTGCAACCAGGGGAGGCAGTGGGAGCGGGGGTCCCACCGCGTGCCCGTCTGTGCCCTCTGAATCTCAGGTCACCAAAATGTGTTACCTTTTAAAATATACTCAGATTTTAAACGGAAGGGAATAAAACAGCTCTCCGTGGAGAGACGCTGAGATACAGATTCGCGAGTCAATGAAAGCTGGTAACAGGGTGTCCAGGGCGCATCGAGAATATTCACGTCTTTTCTTGCCTTCAGAAAACCGAATCGAAGGAGCAGGATGCTGTAGCTTGTGAGGGCGTCCCTCCCACCATTTCCCGGAGCCCCTTCCGTTTAAGGAGGAAATGCCCAGGAAGACACAGCCGACCGCCTGAAAGGTGCCCAGCAGGTGCCTTTGGGGCAGAGGCCTCTCTGGGGCGGCGGCTTCGGTCGGCCGCTCCGCGGGCGCAGGTCCCCGCCGCTCCCCACTGTCACGGCTCCGGAGCTGAGCTGCTCTCTGAGGCCTGAAGGCCTGTGCGCTGCTGCTCTCCCTGCGGCGGAGACACGGCTCTTGGTGCGCGATCGAAAGGTGGGGACCAGAAAGGCACCCGAGGGACCGTGGGTGTTACTTGCACACGTGGCGTCCACCTGCGCGCGCGCTGCCCTGCTCGCCACGTGCATCGCCAGCTCGGCCAGGGCCGCCTCGCCAGGTCGCCCGGGCGGTGCGCGGCGCATCGCAGGGCCCCGTCGGCAGCTCCGGGGGCCCAGCACCCGCACAGCTGAGCCAGCAGAGGCCCCGGCTCGGCCCCGGCCCCGCCCGTTCGCTCGGGCCGCCCGCCCTCTGTGGGCCGCCCTCGCCCTCCGTGGGAGCCTCTGACTCACGAGAAGTCCCCCGGGGCAAGGCTGACTCTGGCCGCGTCTCTGCCCGGCCTCGCGCTTCCTGAAGGGGCCTCAGATAACGCGATGTGGATGACCACGGCGATAAGGGCGCCTGGGAGCCCGGCATTTCCCACCCGCCTCGGAAGAGCCGTCTAAGATCCGGCTTCTGATCGGCGACTCCCACACGCAGCCTCCGCCAATGGGGATCCCCTCGCTCAAGGCTGGGCTTCACACACGCGCTGCCGGGAACCGTTTACGAATTTTTTAACTTATCCCCCTTGCCATGCTCACCGATTTCTGGAAATCTAGCCTCGGAAAGTCATAAAAAGAAAAGGAGAGAAGGAGGGAGGGAGGGCAGAGATGGGAAGGTACATTCAGGAAAACGTCCACTGGGCGAAATCACGTCCAGTGGCGGCGGCAGGCATGTAGTTTAGCAGGCAAAGATTTTTATTCATTGTATTCCTGTGTCCTTGAGAACTTTCTGTAATGTTACATTAGTTTGATAACTCGGACTAAATCGATGCCAGCTCATGGCCTGATGTGACTGAAGGACTCCAGGCCACCCAAGGTCCGCAGGGCGGGTCTCCGAGCTGGACAGCCTGGGCGCCGCCCCCCTTCACTCCCAGCTGCGAGTGTCCAGGAGCTCGGGGACCTCTCTGGCCCGGCTCCCTTACTGTCCAAGGGGCACAGCAATAGTACCAACCTCGCGAGGCTGCCGCACCATCGAATGAGTTAACAAAGGTGGAGACGCAGCTCTCAGCAAGCCCTTCTCCGCTGCCCTCACGGTGCAAACAGCAGCTGTGCCGTCATCCGCGTCCCTCCCAGGACAGGCGGCCCACATTCCGGCCCAGGGCGGCACAAAAGCAGCTCACCCGGGAACACCACGGCTCTCAGCTGCGGCTGCGGGTCATGGCCGAGGAGGAAAGGCCTGGGTGACAAGGACCACACACCCAAAGTGCAGTGAGGTTCCCCACACCCCGTCGTCAGAACGGCCGTCATCAGAGAGCCCACAAACCAAACACGCCGAGAGGGTGTGGGGAAAGGGAGCCCGCCTACGTGGCTGCTGGGAGTACAGGCCAGTGCAGCCACTGTGGAGAAGAGGGAGCAGGTTCCCCGGAAAACTGCAAACAGAACTATTTATGGTCCAGCAATCCCACTCCGGGGCACGTCTGGAGAACTCATTCAAAAAGATACACGCAACCCAGCGTTCACAGCACTTGGACATGGAAGCAGTCTGTGTCCAGAGACCCAGTGGTTTTCATAACGGAGCAAAGCAGGTCAGACAGAGAAAGACAGACATCAGACGATGTCACTTTTACGCAGGATCTAGCTTATGATGCAAACGGACTCACTCACAAAACAGAAACAGACCCACAAACAGGGAACCAAGCATGCTTCCAAAGGCGAAAGGCGGGAGAGGGTGATTCAGGAGCGTGGTGTTAAGAGACGCACATGCACAAAATGGACAGCAAAGATGGGGACTAGAGTCAGCATCTCATAACCTACAGCAGGAGAGAACCTACAGCCGGAAGAACGATGCATCTGTATATTTACAGCTGAGTCACTTTGCTGTCCACTTGACCCTAATACAACATTGTAAACCAACTATACTTCAATGGAAAGTCGCAGTTGTTTGTTTTGGAAAAAAACTCTATCTATATATAACTGACATTCCCGTTTTCTCCAAAATAAAGGGAAGGGGCCAGAGGCTGCAGACAGTGGGCTGTGTCCGCTCTGCTGTTTGTGGAAAGATGGGGGGCCGTGGATCTGAGCCCACAGGAGAGCACGCAGAGTGGGGGCCGGGGGTCGGGGGGTGGTCATCCACAGGGGGGAAGGGAGAAAAGACAGTGGAAAGGAGAGTGGGCCACGAGGCCCTGCCTGGGCCTGCCGGGACCTCCCTGACTATAGGGCTGCCTCCACCCCTCCGGCCAGCGCCCTGCGCGGGGCCAGCTGGGCCCCAAGGCGGCCCTCGCAGACCGCGGCCCACACCGCGGCCCACACCTCGGTCACGTGGCCCCCCGCAGGCCCTGTCCCCCCAAGGTCCAGGCTGGAGGCCCATCAGAGGGCCTGGGAGCAGGAGGCAGAAGGGGTCCCATGGCCTGCCGCCTGGTGCCCATCACTTGACATTCCCTCTCCCGGGCCTTGTTGCTAGGTGGACGGGCGGCCTGAGCGTGGTGGGCCTCGCTGCCCGGCGTGAACCCCCGAGT
The DNA here is from genome assembly GCF_042477335.2 of Ovis canadensis. NCBI lineage: Eukaryota > Metazoa > Chordata > Mammalia > Artiodactyla > Bovidae > Ovis > Ovis canadensis. Next base: position 73,785,901 of record NC_091263.1, on the reverse strand, counting down.
GACCACCACGGACATCTGTCCCTGCAGCGAGGTCTCCCCGGGGCCCCCAGCTGTAGGTATGGCCTCCGCCGTCAGGAGCACGGCTGTTACTGACGCTGGGTGACAGCCGCTCCCCCTGCAGCTGGGAGCCCTCGAGCAAGCCCTCGGCGTCGGGGCAGGCCCTTCACAGGCGCGTCTCCGAGACTTTCCTCAAGAGCTGAAAGGACTCCCGATGGCTGAGCTGGGGGAGCGAGCCTTACAGCCCTGTCTCCATGGCCCCAGGGGCAAGGGAGACACACGTGGGCCTGGCCCGGGTCCCACCACGGCAGGGGTGGACCCCCGAGTGGACCCTCAATCTGGCTGCTCCCCCCACCCCATCCACCCTTCCCCTCCCGGGGCCTGGCCCCAGCCACCGCTCCTGCGCCCCCACCCTGGGCCTGAGCCCCCGGCAGACACGGGGGGCACCTGCCCACAGGCCCGGGAGCGCCCCCGGAAGGTGGCCGGCCTCCTGCATCCGTTACGGCCCCGGGCCCGGCTCTGCCCACCACACGGCAGTGATGGACAGTTTGTGAAACACCCCGAGTTTGCGGTTGACCAGAATTCTGAAATAATTCCATTGAGACCGGAATTCATGCAATGTTCTGTATCCTGATGTGGTAAAGGGGGCGGCCCATGGGGGCGGGGTGGGGGCAGGGCACGCGAAGGCCAGGGACGTGAGGCAGCCTCCAGGCCCTCGGGGGGGCTCCCGCCGCCCCCCCAGCCCGCGCCCACGGGCTCCGGAAGGCCCATCTGACAGGAGCGGAACCCTGATAAGCACCACCTGATCAGGAGGCCCGGGGCAGAGAGACCAAGGCACAAATCGTCAACAACCTCCCCTGCCCCCCACCGTGGAGCAGGGGCTGCTGGGGCGGGGTGGGGGGGGGGGCGTACAAGGCAAGGAAAGCTAGCTGGGGCCTTGGCCAGAGAAGGCGGGCCCCAGCTCCCCGACCCGCAGCACTGGGCCCCGGCCCCCCCACGTGCAAAGCGTGGCTGGGGGCTGACTCCAGAGACCCCCTTGGCCTGGAAGCGGCCCGCGGCTGGCCAGGTGGACGCCTGAGCCTCCAAGTCAGCACTGGGTCTCAGGTGCCCGGGGCTGTCCCAGCCTGCGAGGTCCTTGGCTGAAGGCCCGCTGCTGGGCCTACTTTGCCGCCGGGGTAACTGGGTTTCCATCTTTAAATCTGAGTCCACTCTTGAGCTGCATTCCCAGCCTTGTTCTGGAAGCTCTGAGCCCCAGCCCCTGGCCTGTCTTTTGGGGACCATCTCTTGACTTTTGAAGGTGGAAAACGAATTTAGCTTTCCATAATGATAGTAACATTCTGCAAGAAAAGATGAGGTGATCCACCAGAGCCCAAGCTACACGAGGCTGATCAGCGCTGGAAGAACGCAAAACCAGCTGGGGCGGCATCTTCAAAACAGCCCTGGGCGCCTGCGGAAGGTGGAGCCCACCCCAGGCCCTGGGAGGTGGGTGTGGAAGGGGGCAGAGGCAGATCGCAGCAGAGCCGAGAAACTGCGGCCCGTCACGCGGGCAAGGAGAGTTCCCTGCGGCAAGCGCAAGGAAGTGCCTCAGGAGTTTTCCTCTGGGAGGGGCGCTGGCAACCGGGGGCTGCTGGCAAGGTGGGAGCATCCACTTTCCTTTCCACCTCTCAGGTGCTTGAGTGTTTACACGAGCAGGTATTATTATTACTTTCACGATTTCTGAGACACAGGAAGCATCTTTTAATGACTGAATTCCGGCGCAGTTGCCCATGACATGCTGTAGTTCAGAGGCCGGGAGGCCGGCGAGGCCCACCTGCCCTCACCTAGGAGGGGGCACAGCCTTCCTGGGGCCCGCTGCGGCTGGGCTTCAGAGAACGAGTAGGAGCTCCTGCAGGCAGACCGGGAGGGACGCGTCTTCGAGGACCCGGGAAATCAGCAGCTGCCGCGGTTGCTGGATAAGGCTCACGGAGTTTATGGAGGGCTGGACCTCAGCTGGACCTTGGAGGAGAGAAAGAGTTTCAGTGAGAGAGGCGTCAGCGGGGTGGGCCTGGGACCAGCAAGGACGGAACGGAGGAATGAGCCTGTCCCACGTTAGGGGTGCCAGCTGGGGCCCATGGAGGTCCTCTCCCAGACCAACCTGTCCCATTGCCGAGCCATAACCTCCAGGGTACTGCAGGGCACCTCCAGAGCGGGTACCACCCCTGAGGATGTCCCCAGGTCCCCTCAGGACCTGGCCCAGAGCTGCCACCCAGAGTCCAGGGGTCTGCCTCGGGCACTCTGCCCACGGGGTGCCCGCGGGCTCCCAGGGAAGCCTGGGCCAAAGGCGCTGGTCGTTGCAGAGGCCTGAGCAACGTGCCGTGACCTGGATCCCACTGGAAACTGCACTCACCACGTGGGACCCTGAGGCAACCCTCCCTAACCTCCAGTTTCCTGCCGGGCAGCAGACAGGACCCTGGGGTGTGAGGCTCCAGGTCCCCACGCAGGCCCTGCCTGGAGCAGAGCAGCAGGCACCCAGCGGTAACTGCCACCGTGGACCGGCTCCCATCCTAAAGCTCCTCCACCGCCAGCTCCCTCGGTCTGCAGAGATCCCTGGACGGCGGCTCCTGGACGCCCTGAGATGACGGGGGCCTGCGAAGTGTCGGGAGGGGGGCCGGGCGGGCAGCCCCTCACCTGCTGGGCGGGCACTACTCTGCTTTGCCCTTGTAAGTAGAACCCCCGTCCCCCCCAAAACAGAGCTCTTCCGGGCGGGGCCAGAGCACAGCCCCGAAGGCACAGCACGGTCTCTGCGCAGTGTGAACATTTCCCAGGCAGGGGCTCCCTCTGGCGGTGATGGGGGGCGTGGGTCGCAGTCCCCACCAGCCTCGGAGGGTCTCTGGGGCAAACCTGAACCTCGCTCACCCCTCAGGGGTCAGGGCCCAGCCGCCCAACTTTGCGGGGGAGAATCAGGCCCCGACGGCAGAGCAGTCGCTTCATTCGGAGCTCCAGGACCCGTCCACGGGAAAACGACAGGAAACCGGCGGGAGCCCGGAGGCTGGCCTGCGGCGGGGTGGGGGTGGGGGTGGGGGTGGGGGTGGGGTGTGAAGGGGGATTCCAGCACTTAATGAGCACCTGCTGTGTGCTCCACAAGTATGGTCTCCCAGGACCCCTATTAAAGAAGAAATTATTCCAGAGGCCCCGACATCGGGGGGTCTTGCAATGGGGGAAGAGATGGGGCGTTCAGCACAGCCAGGAGAAGGGGGTTTACAGGTGCGGGCAGCGGGTGGCAATGACTAAGAGGAAACACCAGCGGGCAGGGTTCTGGCCAAACCAACCTCCCCAGAGCCTCGCTGAGGGCGGGGTGGCGAGCGGTGAGGAGCCCACCCATCAGATACACAGGGTGGGGGGTTCCAGCTGCACAGACCTGGCAGGACTCTTGATAAACCCGGACAGTGCAGAGAGGCGCACAGAAGCCCGAAGGTCAAGGCCCGGGGAGAAGGGGGCTCCGAGGAGCCGGGTCGCGCTCTGGTCGTGCAGAGGGGCCCCTCCTCCGGGTGTCGCCCCCCACAGCAACCCTGGGCACCCCATCGCATGTGTGGGATCCGAGGCTCCGGGGCTGGGCGTCCAGGGGAGTCTGGCACCTGAGACAAGGGGCTCAGCTCCCTGGGAAACAGCAGCCAAGTCACAGGGCGTCTAACACCCGCCCCTCCCCCGCGACCATGTAAATGTTCCTGTTACAACAGACCCCACCCAGAGTTTACTGCGGGCCAGTGCCCACCCTGCCAGCTCCTCCGAGCCTCACGCCGACAGTGCCTCTCAGTTAGCAGTGAGCGTTACCCCATTTCCCAGGTGGGGACGTGAAGGCACAGGGCAGCTGAGCGGTGGCGGAGCCAGCAAAGCAGCCCAGCAGCCCGCCTGGAGCTCGCAGCCTCGGGCCCCCGCCCTGGCGACAGCCTGTATCCCCACCCAGTGGAGGGCCGGTATCACTCGCCACTAACGAGCACCTGGAAAGAGATGCTGTACTGCTGAGTGCGAGGCTCATATGCGCCCAGGTCAGAGCCCCCCACCCAAACCAGGGTTTCCAAGTCACCCCCAGACTCTCCTGGGCACGGCTGCTCTCTGGGGACCACCCCGATACGCAGCCCAGGCTTTACAGGGGGCACGTCTCGGGCCAGGTCAGGTCAGAGGCGGCTCCCAGCGCTGGGTGGGCGGCAGCTCGTGGTGGCCGCTCTGCACGTCCCTGCCACCTGCCTGGCCCCCGACCCGCCTGATGGACACGGGGCCCCAGAAGGGCTGCCTCTCCTTCCCAGGATCCTGTTCTCCTGGAAATGAGTGACACCTCCTCCCCAGGTCTGCTGTAAGGACTCAGCAGGTACACTCTGCACCAAGCGGAGGGGGGGGCACCCTGAGAAGGGGGCACACTGTGGCCACCCTGGCGGAGCCTGCGAGCCCCTCTGTGGGCACCGACAGGCCTGCGGGGGCCAGCGCTCTGGGCGGGGGTGTCCAGAGGCAGGGGACACACGGCGAGGTTGTCTGGGTCATGACATCCGCGTGCACCGTACCCGTGGCATCGAGAATCGACCCCAAACGTGACCCAAGAGACACTAACAAGTGAGCTCTAGAGCCAAGTGGCCGCGTGCGGGGACGGGCCCTTGAGTTGAGCTCTGCTGGGACCTGCAACCCACAAGCCCGGAAAGGGCCCCGACGCCCTCCCCAGACACACACGAGTCACAGCCGCCTGTCCAGACTCCTGCTCGTAACATGGGCATGATCGGGTCTGTTGTCTGGGTCAGGAAACAGGTGGGAAGGTCCCAGGTGACTTGCAGAACCCAGACGGAACCCCAGCAGACTGATGGTCCCTCTTCCAACCACCCAGCTGCCGCCCACAGTCTGGGAAACAAAGGCCTGCGCTTCCCCCTTCCCGGCAGAGGCTGGTCCAACATCCACCCCAGAGTGGAAGGACCCTGAGATGCTGGCCTGTGCAGGAAGATTTCAAGCCCAGAGAGAAGGCACTTGCCCAAGGACAGGGGGCCACCCAGCGGGAAGACTTGGGGGCAGGAGGTTCTGGGGGGAGGGGAGGCAGAGAGACACCAGGGGCGGAGGCAGCAGGACCCGCAGGGCTGGCTCAGCCCTCCAGCCAGCCCTGGGAGCCTCCCCAGGCCTGCAGCCAGCTCTGGCGATCACATCACCTATTTCATTTCCTTCAGAGCACTCAGCACTACCTACGAGGATTTATTTTCCAGTTTCTCATCCTTCTGAAAGTCACAGAGGGTCCTGTCTAGTTCCTGCGTCCCCAGTGCCTAAAACCCTGCCTGACACACAGTAAAGACCACTGAGAGATGGATGGACAGGGTCTCCACCGGCTTCCTGCACGCAGCTGCAGGGAGGCACAGCCCAGTGCTCAGAGATCTCCCGTGAAACCCGCTTCGGCACTCAAGTCCCTGCGGTTCAAGACCCTTCCCTCCACTGGCCCCTTCTCTCCTGATCGGCAACCTTTCCCTCCCCGGGACCTTCTTCTTCACCTCCAGCATTGAAAGGGGCTCCTGTCTTTCTCATCTTAAGATGGATCATCCTGGATTCCACCTCCTGAATGGAAGGCCACAAGGGGGCTGGAGTCGGGCACCTGCAGAACCTCAGGACACGGAGACTGCTCCCCTAACCACGCCCCATCCACCAGCTCTCCCCGCGGCCCACCCAGGCACTCTGTTCACACGTTTCCCTGCACTTGGTTCTGGCCTGTCGCAGCAACCATGGGACCAGTGACCCCAAGGAGGCTGCGAACGTGAAGGGCCGGGTCGGGGGCTCCACCACGGGAGGGAAGGCCGCCCTTAGCCCGGCTCAGGCCTGGCCCGGTCTGCAGGTTCCGTCTTCCCTCCGAGTCGCCTCCCTGGCCATGCAGGCAGCTGACCGGTGGGTGCCCAGGTTCAGGCCCCACCGGCCGGGCAGCAGCCGGCGCAGGCGGCCGCGGGGGCCTTTCCTGCCTGGGCCGCGGCCCCAACCGCTGGCAGCGCTTCCGGCGGGCCTGCGGCGGGCTGCACTATCAGCGCGGCGCCAGACGCCCGGCCAGGATACTTGTGGTGAAACTGTGAGGGCGCACTCGGCCCTCTGGGGTTTCTCCGTGTCAGCCTCCAAGACAAATGGAGGGGGAGGCTGCCACCCGGCCCGCCTCTTCGGCCCCCTTTCCCTCCGCTGGCCCCCCGCGGCCGTGGGCCCGCTCGAGGCCCGGCCACGGAGGAGTCGGGCTGGACCACGGGGCCGGACAGCGGCGCCGGCTGATGGGCCGGACGGCAGGCTGGCCTGGGGGCCTGGACCGCCCGTGGCCCAGGGGCCCCCGCCCCCCACCAGAGGCCCAGGGAGGAGGCTTGCCCGCGACCAGTGGACGTGTCCTCGTCCAGGCACCTCTCCGGGCACCCGGGGCCGGCCCAGTCCACCCTCGCCCCTGGCCTAGCAGGGGGCGCCAGGCCCCACTGGCCACGAGGGAAGCCAGGGCCAGGGAGGCGCAGGGCGGCCCGCGGCGCGCAGCTGAGGAAGCGCGGAGCTGGGGCGGCCGGGCCCAGGCCTCAGCCGGGCCGCGCCGGGGTGATGGACGAGCCCGGCCGCCCGCCGCCCCGGCGCACCTCTGGTCCAGGCCGGGCGGCCGCTCCCGGCGCGCGCCCCTAGGTGGCGCCCTCGCCTCCAGGCCGGGTGCGGCCTTGCGCATGCGCGGCTCCCCTGGCCGCGCTCCCCGGCGGGCCCTCTGCGCCTGCGCACTCGGCGGCCTCGCGCGGCCCGCCGGCCCGGCAGAGGGCGCCCTCCGGCACGAGCCCTCGGCCCCGGCCCCGCGGTTCTTCCTCTTCCTGCTCCGCAGCGAGGGATTGACCCGAACTCAGCGGGCGGGAGGCGGGAGGCGAAGCCGCCCACGGCCGGCCGCGGGGACCCTCCGTCCGAGGCGGGCCGGGGTCGCTGCAGCCCGCTCGGCGGCGGCAGGGCTCGCGGAAGACGCCCGGGAGGAGGGCCGGGACCCCACTGGGCGGGCGAGGGGCCCCCGCGGAGGCCGGGCCCGCGTCTCGTGCCTGGGAGGCAGCGGGCGCTCAGCCGGCGTCCAAGCTGAGCGTGTCTCCCTCTCCGCTTGCCCTTCGCCTGACCTCGGGGTGAAGCCCGCAGCCTGCAGGCCCCGGGCTCTCCCGGGTGTACCCGCAGGGCCTGCCAGTTTGTGACTGAGTCTGGCCGTCACGTCACTGCTGTCGCCTTAGTGCCAGAAGAACTCGTGCCCCGGGTGCTCCACACCCCTCCACACTCGGGGCCTCACCTTACCTTTGTGGCATCAGGGTTCCCAGATGTAAAATGTAACCTATACTCGCCACACAAACTTGCTCCCAGGAGCAAATCCGTCTTTTTTTTTTTTTTTGCAAATCCGTTGTTTAGTGGATAAAAAGCACCTGATGAAGTACTATCCCCAAAGTTAAGAAATAAGTTACGACAGCTTTTCGGCGCAACAAAACCCAAGTTCACAGTCCGAACTTTATTGTCACTAGGTCACACACACTTTAAAAAACACACGCGCTTGTAAAATACCCACACATCAGGAACTATAAGGCTATAAAACAAGGGCTTACAGATGCCAAAAATATCCTAGGATTCAGAATAAACAAAACTCAAAAACTTCTTTGTTCAAAACACAAAGATATTTTGTTTTTCATGACATTTAAGTTTTGCTGTTGTTTTAAAGGGATACTTTAGGGACAAAAATGAAGCTTCTTGCGTTGCCTGAGGCAGGGCCTGACTTCTGTCTTCCTTGAAAGCCTTTTACAAAACCCAGAAGCCGGTCTGTGCTGGCCTTGCCGTTTGCGCCCAAGCCTGCCCTCTGCAGGGCTACAGGGCGTCCAGGATGTGGTCGATCTTGCTGACCAGCTCCTGCCGCTTTCCCGAGATGAGTTTCTCGTTCTCGATGTACGTGTCTTTCTTGAGCTTGCCGGCCACCAGCCGCTCGGCCTCCACCGCCGCCTTCAGGACCAGCTCCTTGACCTGCGCGTCCAGCCTCTGCATTTCACTCACCTGAACGAGGCAAGAGCAGGGCAGGGTCGAGAGTGTCCCTGCACCAGCTGCCAAGGCAGGGACACTGTGGGGAGAGGCCAGCTTCACCCCCGCGAGCCCTGTCCCTTCAGCCTCTGGCCCCGGGGGGCCAGCCCTTTCACCACCCCTGGCCCCAGCCGTGGAGTGTGAGCATCAAGTGTGACAACACGTGAGCCCCCACACGGTGCCGGCACACGCAGGCACTCAAGGAGCATCTGTCCCCCCCCCCCCCTCCCCCGCTGCCAAGCTGGGCCAGGGACCGCCAGGCAGAGCACCGAGAGCAGGGCAGGCCACGGGCGTCGCCACTGACGGGGGTCAAGCCGAGGCCTTCACAGCCACATTCGCTCGACACTCAGCGAGCGTCTATGCACCATGGTGCCGGGCACGAGTCTACGCTCTGGAAAGCAGCAGACGGGACAGACAGGCACCCCGCCCGTGGGAGGCCAACAGGCAGTACCCATGTGAGGACTCGCCTGAGTGGGTCAGAAAGGGCAGGGGCGCTGACGAGACCAGCTCAGGGCGACAGGAGGGGTCAGTGGTCGGGGGCTCTCGGCCTTACCCCCGGGCTTCCCACACGTCACACACGCTCACAGGCTCAGCCACGACGGCTACGAGCTCAGCCAGGACCCAACAGCTCCCCCCAACCCCCAATGTAGAGATGCGGAAACTGAGGCACCCAAGTTAGGTAACTTGCCAGGCTCACAAAGGATGAATCAGAGCCTGGATTTCAAGCCATCATTCAAAGTCTGTGCTCCTCCGCACAGCCCAAGCAGCTGGAAGGGCAGTGCTCCACAGCGGCCACGTGGACAGTGCTGTGCAGGCCCTGAGACCCCAGATCTCACAGCCCCGGGGGGCACGTGCAGCACGGGAACTCAGTGGGAGTGCTCGCCCCCCAAGCCAGCGGTGAGCCGGGGTGTCCCACGCTGTCGGCCACGTGGACCGAGGCGGCATCAAGCCGGGTGCGCGGCGGCGGCGGGCACTCACCTTGTCGCACAGGTCAGAGCCCTCGGCCTTCAGCCTGGACTGCAGCAGCGCCACCTCGCTCGTCAAGGCCTTGTGCTCCGTCTCCAGGCTCTTCCTGCCACTGTTGAGAGTGGACACGTCTCGGGACTGTTTGTACCTGTTGACTGTCTCGTCAAAGTGACGGTAGAGACCTAGTCTCTTGTTGACCAGGGTCAAGACCTGCTCTGTGATGCAAGCCACCTTCATCCTGGCTTCCGCAGCTGGGTCCTGGGGAGAGACACCGTGTGTGACGACATCTGGGCCTGACCCGGTCTGACCGTCACCTCCCGAGGAGCACCCGCCCCAGCTGTGAAGCCAGAAAAGCATCTTCTCGGGAAGCCAGAGGCGCACACTCGCAGACACAGGCGCTGGACGGCTCAGCGGTGGGCAGCACGGGGCCGGGAGATGAGGAGACGGCCACATCCAGGTCCGGCAGGAGACACGGGTGGGGTCAAAGGGGCGCCACCGCCAGGGGGCCCCGCCAGGGCCGGGAGGTGCTGAGGGAGGCGAGAGCCCGGCTCGGCCGGGGACTCTGGGGACCTTTACTGCGTCTCCTCCCGCTCAGCACCTCCACGTGTTTCCAGGGCCTAATGGCGAAGCCCGAGCTCCGTGGCCTCCACAGCCTTTTAGACCTGGCCCTGCACACTCCCCAGAACCTCTCAGCACGGGCCTACTGCACAGAGCAGCGGACAGTGATCCAACAGGCCACTGAATCCAAACAGCCAGCCACGCGGGAAGCTTTTCCTCACAGCGGACAGCGGACTGCTAAGGGGAAAGGCCCCCACAACTGGTAACAGACTCAGACAAGAACCAATAAGGAATACTGTTAACTCACGGGTGAACGTATACAGTATTTACATAGCCTCGAACAGACTGTATTAATTGCAGAGAAAAACAGTAGCTTTTTGGTGAAGAAACCAGACAGGCACCAAGTCATCCAAGAAATCACCACCACCAACCCTGGACCAGCTGACACCAGGTGCCTGCTGACATCACGCACCACAGACATGGCACCAGTTTATCACACTCTCACCAAAAACGTGTAATAGGGATTCTCAGGGAGAATCGCAAGAAACCTAATTATGGATGTTTCAGATTAAAGGGGCCTAACAGCCTCAAGCATGGAAACCACGCGCTCTAGAAGCCGCCCACGCGGCAGTCTGTGCAGGGCTCACATCACGGGACACCATGCTCCCAAGGTCGATCTGTGTGCTCCAGCCACTCGAGGCGGCGCCCGCAGGCTGCACACACGCCTGAGCACGCACGGAAGGGCGGCGGCTCCCCCTCAGATGGTCCAGGGAGAAAATTACAGACAGATGGGGACCAAGTGTTAACTGCTCCGTCTGGATGATGGGGGCATGCGACTTATTTTTACTGTTCCTACAAAACGTCTACATGTAGAATTATCTTAAAACTCAGCATTTTTTTAATTAGTGAAAGAATAAGCAGTTTTTATACCTTAAAAAATGGGCATGTCATCATAAAACCTGGACTCAGCCCTCCCCCGTGACGGGGCTAACTGGCCGCTGCCCGGCGCACCCCCACCCCGGGCAGCCTGGGGGACCAAGCTCCTTGTTCAGAACCACGGCCCTGCTGTCTGCACGCCGCTCCGTCCGGCCAGTCGCCCCCGACCTCCTGCCCGGCGGGGCGCCTCGCTCGAGGCGCTCTGCCCACCGCCCACGCCACGGCACTCGCCGCGGGGCGGCACCCTGCCCCCGCAGCCCCACGCGCCCGTGACGCCAGCAACAGGAGGAGGGCCTCCAAGGTTAAGGATGGCCGGCGCCACCGGCGGGGCGGGGGTGGGGCCCCCGGCGACAGCGTGTCGTCCAGACGGACGCAGGGCAAGCGCGCCACGCAGGCGGCCGGGTACCTTCGTTATGGAGAAGTCTAGCCTGACGTAGACGATGACGGTGAAGAACAGGATGTAGAAGGCGGCCACCACCAGCAGCGGCTCCTGCAGCATGAGCACCTTGTTGAAGGTGTAGTGCACCTGGGGAGGAGGACACTGCTGGCACGCGGCCGCCGGGACGCAGAGCCCGGGGGCAGCGGCCTCCCCAGGCCGAGCGCGCCCCGCCCGCGGCCGCTCCCGGGGTGCAGGCGGGGCCGCCCTGGCGTGCGCGTGTGCCCGCGGCCGCGCTCGGGGCCGGGTGCGCGCCCCCGCCCGCTCTCGGGGCCCGGCGTGCCCTGCCCGGCCGCTCTCGGGGCCGCGCGCGCGCCTACCACGATGTCCTGGATGTGCTGCTCCACCAGGTTCTCCTTGTGGGCCACGATGACCGGGCGGCCGAACGTGTCCAGATAGGTGTAGTGCAGCTCGTCGGGGGCGCGGCTGATCTCGTAGGGGCTGTCCACCTGGATGTTCCTGGAGGGGACCCGGTGGGACAGCCTGACAAACCGCACTCCCCAGCTGTAGCTGGCCCCACAGCGAGGATCCCCAGGCCCAGGGCCCCAGTCCTACTCCTAAGGTCCCATCTGGCCCCCAGACCGTGGGCCCACTGCCAGAAAAGCCTGCCTGGGCACGTTTCGCCCCCCGTGCCAAGGGCAGGTGGCCCACTGGTTTCCACCGGCTGGACTCATGGAGAGGCTGGGCTCTGTCCGCCCCATCCTGGTTCAGCAGAGGCCGTCTTCTGATGAGATCCCTCTCCCTTCCAGATTCCTTGTTTTCTGCTTAAATTGGCCACAGACAGCTCCTCTGTCCATTAACCATGGAACCTGATATACCATATGAGACCCCGCCCTTCTGAACCTGGTGTGCCCAGCCCAGACAGGACAGACTGTCTCCACTGTCCTTTCCTCTGCGAGGAGCGCAGCACAGGCCCCCCGCCTGCCTCAACTCTGCATTCTTTCCTGCTGGTAGGCACCCGTCGGCCTCAGGCCATCACCCAGGCCTGCTGTGGATGTTCCAGGTTAAACCGCCAAGAGCCCCTCCTCTGCACCCTGGAACCCAGCGTCCCCAAGGCACCAAGAGGGCGGGACCAGGAGGGGCGGGAAGGGAGGGCACGCTCACTTGGCCCCTTCCGGCAGGATGATCTTCACGGTCAGAGAGTCTATGACCTGCTCATCAAACACGTGGTCCACCAGCCTCATCTTCAGCGCGTACTGGTCTCCTAAGGGTCGAGCAGACACAGCAGTGAGTGGCTCGTGTGCACCTTTCCAGCAAGTTCTGGAACCCAGGCCCTGAGCACCACAAGAGGAGACAACGGCCACCACCGAGTGCCCGCCGCTAATGAAAGAACACGTCAGCCAACTCTCGCTGAAGGGGCACCCTGTGTCAGACTGGGCTCCAGAGACACCTGCCAGTGTGCTGGAGAGACGGAAGCCACCCGTGAAGAGGGGTTCCCGCTGCCAGCCTTCCCGAGAACGAGAGCGCGCTCCCCCATCAGATCATCACACACGAGGAGAAACCCCCGCAGGAAAGAGATAGGCAGCCTGTGCCTTCTCCAGCCTCTAGTCACTGAGACTGACCCAGGTTGTAGAGGTACTCGTAGCTTGGGAGGTTGTAGCCGACGATGTAATGTGTCTTCCAGCCGCCGAAGAGCGGGAAGCGAGGCCGGATCTCCATCTCTACGGAGTCGTCCAGGACGAGCAGGTGGCTGGTGGACACGTTGCCGATCTCGTCGCGGTAGTACACGTCCTGGGCCGCAGCGGGGAGGATGGTCTGCAGAGAGCAAGCACATTTTTTTGGAGACCCCAGAAAGGGACCGGAGAAGGACCACCGAGCCCAGGACAGATGTCCCGCCCCAAGCCCCTCAGCACAGCACGGCGTAATGAGACCATCTCCGTGTGAGCCACCTCAGGAAAGCCTAACTCCCCCAACAGGCTTCACAGCTCTAGACACCTCATCTGCCTCTCAGTCAAGGTTGGCAAACAGCCAGATTCTCATAAATACCTCTGCAGATGCTAAAGACTTAGTACAAAGCTAAAAATAACCTGTAAGTTGTTTTGCAGGAAGGGAAACTAAAGATGGAAGAAATCACATCAAATCACTAGACGGTTTACGGTTTATTTTTACAAAAGGGGATTCTCCACCTAGTATTTTTTACGATTTTTAAAGATTTTTTTCTTACTTTTAAACTGCTTACTTCCAAATCCGTAAGCATCTTTTGATAATCGAGGGGAAATACAGGGCCTTTGTTTGCTCAGAGCCCTTGTGTATCATGCAGGTACATGAACATATTTCTACGGTTTCATTTATAAGACAAAAGATATAAAACTGCATACAGTATACGATCAAATGTTTTTTAAAAACGATATAAGGAAAAAGAAATACATGTAAGTGTCCGCGATACCAGGGTCTGGTTTTCTTTCTTTTTCCATTATTCCCACTTTCTGTAACAGAAAATGGCCTACTTACATGAACGGGGCTCTTTTGGGGGGAGGGCTGTGCTGCTAGTTCCCCACCAGGGCCTGAAGCTGGGCCAGTTATCTCCCTGACTAGACAGTCACAGTGTCCACCAGGGTCCGGGCCCACCAGCCCACACCTTAAACGAGCGGACGGAGGAGACCCCACTGTCCGGCTGCCTCTGGTAATCGTAGCGTGAGAAAGGCCCCTTGAGCACGGCCCCCGAGTGCTTGAGGTCCACATTCTCCTCCACGGCAATGTTGCCCCAGTGGGAGACCTCGATGACGCGGGTCATGCTGGTGATGGTCAGGAAAGGGCTGTTGTTCTCGGAATGCACTTTGAACGTGTCCTGCAGAGGAAGGAACAAGGAGCTCAAGGATCTGAGGGAATAGGAATCAACACTAGCTCACGGCAGACCGACTGGAGGCGCCGGCACCTCAGCCCCAGGATGGCTAAAAACAGAACTCCACACTCCTTTAAAAATCTTAAGTTGTAAATAAAGAAAAACAGTAATGAGGAAACAGCAATAAATACAAGAGCTAGTGAAGACATGTGTCACCAGTGCGCTAACAAATAGCTTAAAACTGAGCAAGACACACAGCATTACTGACTTTTCTCTCCTGGAGAAGAGTAATCTGGAAACACTCACAGAGGAGACTTTTTAGGACAATGCGCTGTTATACAGCTAACATGCGTGTACATAACAGTTATATAGTTATGCCGGGGAAGGGGGTGCTGAGGGAGGAAGGGGGGCTGGGGGAGGAGACGGGGCTGAGGGAGGGCTGGGGGATGGGGGACAGGAGAGGGGCACTGAGGGGGCAGCACTCCAGACGCAGAATCAGCAGCTTCAGTGTCTCTGCATGGTACCGTATCATAGCTGGGCTTTCGGTGGTGGTCATTTAGAAATGCACAGAAATATTCAATCACCATGTTGCGTAACAGGAACTAATGAAGTGTTGTACGTCAACTAAACTTCAAAAAGCAAAAGACAAATTCACAAAAAAAAGAGACCAGATTTGTGGGCCCCAGAGGCGGGGCGAGGGGAGGGGCAGAGGGAAGGGGAATTGGATGAAGGCAGTCGGAAGGTACAAATTCCAGTCACGACACAAGGAAGTCCTCGGGATGCAGCGCACAGCATGAAAAGCGTGAGCACCACTGCCGTACGTTACATACGAAGCTTGAGAGTAAGCCTGAAGAGTTCTCATCACAAGAAAAGAGTTTCTTCCGCTTAATTTTTTTTTGTATTTCACAGCCCTTCGCCCATCAACTTTATAAACAAAGAACCGCAATTGGAGCCAAAGTCTGAACAGGTGGCTGTTTCTTTAACTTTGCATGAGCTGACAAATGTGTGCTATGCTCCTTATGATGACTGTTTCATGAGGAAATAAAATCACTGCACCGTAAGCCTTTAACTTACTCAGGGCTGTGTGTCAATTATATCTCGATAAAACTGGAAGAAAAAAAAACAGAATACCTTTCTTTCCCAAAAGTCGAAGAAATTGACAAGATGAGGTGTATTTCAACTCTTACAGCTCTGGCCACTTCATTCATTCTATGACTAGATTTTCAAGAATCCAACTGAATTATTAATCATATGTGACTGCAGTTAATGCCAGTACTGACGAGGGTGTGCGGAATCTGGCCGTCACGTACTGCTGGTGCCATAACAAATGGGCTAAATTTTTTGAAAAACCATTTGAAAGTACACCACAAGAGATTTTTAAATGTCCATATGCTTTGCTTTGAGAACTTTTTAAAAAATCTACCGAGAGTATAGAGCGAAAAAGGGGAAAGGCTGGCTGAAGCCTTAAGGTAGAGCTCGAAAGCCACCGACGCCTCTGCCCATGATGCTGTGTCTGCTTCTGCCCCAAGTCCCACCTCCTCTAAAAAGCCTTCCTCAAGCCGCAGCCTCTACCTGAACTCCCAGGAGGAGGGCAGTGAGCCCCACGGAGTCACTTCCCAGCAGGTTAAAATCCTGGGATTGCTTTCACAAAGGGCCCTGGATTCCCACCCAAGCCTCTCAACGAGGTCCCTCTAGGGCTCCAGAGCAGACGAGTGCTGCAAGGGCCCACCTGACTGTAGGCAGGGACGTCGCGGAAGGGGCCGTAATCCAGGAGGTCCTCAGAGCGCGTGGGGTTCCCCAGCTTGGTGTAGCTCTCTACGTTCCGGGAGGCGAGCTTCACACGCATGGTCTGCGTCTTGGTTGGGTAGGGAGAGTAGAAGTAATGGTTCCCCTCAAACACCACGAACTGCTTCTCCGACTGGGTGATCTGGGTTGGGTACGGCTGAAGCACGTGGGTATAAACGGCTTCCACGATGACCGAGATCTTGGCCCCAGGATCAAGAGCCACTGGGAGCTTGACTGTGAAGAATCTCCCGCTGCAGAAAGAATGAGGAGAAACAAGAGACCAAGACACTGAAAAAGAACGGCTCACAGTCTCAGCGGTATCTTGTGCCAAGGTAACACCACTTGCCTCTAAGAGACTACCTTCAACCTATTAATTTAAGCCTTTTAAGACAAACGTTCAGGGAGCTCCCTGATGGCCAAGGGGTTAGGTTCTGGGCTTCCACTGCGGCGGCTCACGGAAGATCCCGCAAGCCATGCAGTATGGCCAAAAAAGCCTCAGACAAAATGAAAACAACAAATGTCTACAGGCTCATCTCAAGGTTGTTTATGAGAGTGTCAAACAACCCAAATGTCCGACAACAGGGTAAGTGCAGAAAGCATCACCGCAGAGCCACACAGTGGAATGCCGGCCGACAGGAAGACGCGGCCAGGCGCGCTGACTGAGGCAGCCGACACGCCGGGCGCGCGCCAGGCCATCCGCTGTTAAGGCTGCTGCCTGCAGACAACGTGCAGCCAGAGGCGGCAGGGCAGACGCATGCCAACGGTCACCTTACCTTTTACCCTTGATGCTGGTTTCTCTTACTTCCAGATTGTTCTCTTCCTCATCCTCTCCCTTCACCTGCAACAGGACAAACGAAGTTATTCTTTGTCTTTTGGCCTCTAAAGTTTGAGGCAGCAATTAACTAACTGCCTGATAATGTCCACATTAAAGAATTCCAGCTGCCAGAACTTTGTGAAAATCGAATTCTGGTTTCAGTAACAATGTTTTAACCAAAATATAGGAACACTTCAAAAGACTGACTTTGGCACTGAATAAACTGTATAATATGCTCCACAAGATCATAATATTTTCCTGAATGATAAAATACATGTGTTCAAATTAAAATTATACTTCCAAATACACTTCACACTCCCAAATATAAAGGCTGGAAAGGTTTCTTTCTGGAGATTTTCTTCTTCATTTACACTCACATATGCATGGGAAAAAAACCCACCATTATTTATTGTTACAGTAGAAAAGTCTCATGCGTAATGAAAACTGACTTTACTTGCATGAAAGAAATGAACAGTGGCGCAAGAAGCGGCACGACACACTCCTTCACCCTGATCCTTCCCCGCAACCCAATGCACAACCACAAAGAGCACGCCAGCTCCAGCAGGCTGCAGGGTCCTTCTGAGGAAGAGCAGGCCTCATCTCGAATGAGACTGTGGAGCAGGTGATAAGGAAAAAACTTATACACCCACCACTATATCTTTGCCAACCCAAACTCCGCCAAAAGAAAAAAATTTAAGACCACCTTTTAGGACCGAAGCAGTGATCCACCCCACTCCAGTACTCTGGCCTGGAAAATCCCATGGACGGAGGAGCCTGGTAAGCTGCAGTCCATGGGGTCGCGAAGAGTCAGAGATGACTTAGCGACTTCACTTTCACTTTTCACTTTCATGCACTGGAGAAGGAAACGGCAACCCACTCCAGTGTTCTTGCCTGGAGAATCCCAGGGGCGGGAAAGCCTGGTGGGCTGCACCAGGCGGGGTCGCACAGAGTCGGATGCAACTGAAGCGACTTAGCAGCAGCAGCAGTGATTCCCCAATAGAGTATATATACAAAGCTATAATGAGAAAGCTATTTGTATTATTTCAAACAGCCTAAAAGTTATCATACGACCATCCTCAACGGAGTCAAACAGCCTAATAAACACGACCAATTTCACTTCTCTGGCTAGACTCTTATCACAATGGGAACATTCTAGTATACTCCTATTTATCAGGAACTCTCACCGTTCAGTTATATGGAGATTTTGTCTTAAGAACTATTCCTCTTCATTTTTAAGTATTTATCAGATTCACTGCCTGAACTAAGAAAAGATAGAGAGACAAAAGATTTCAGATATAGGATGCAAAGGAAAGGAAAAATGTCTTTGGTGGCCAAGGAGACACTGGCTCCTAGTCACTGATCCCCACAGTCCCTTCCACCAGCTTCTGAAAGTCTACATGTAAGGGTGAAGATAATTCCCTGAAAAAACTTCAAGCAACCGCACCAAGACTCCCAGTCAGTTGTTGGAAAATATGCATCGTCTTGGTTAAGTTTATCATCCGGTTATGTCCCCCACTGAGACAGAGGTACAAAAAAGCCTCTCTTTTGGACTCAAAAAAAAAAAAAAAATTGACTCTGGATAAATCTGGTGACCGGACCGCAGGTTTTATACTCCTGCAGAACCCTGCCTCTTCTCACTTAGGCCAGAAGAGGCAGTGTGGTGTGCTGAAGAACACAAATGAAGTCTGAAACAAACTAGCCTAAGGCCTGACTCTACCCTAAGACTGCAGGCAGGGGTTTAAACAACTCATCCCCCAGACTCCAGCCCTCACGTGCAGTTAGAGTACACACCAAAGGGCTGTTGTGAGAGTTAAATGCGAATGTCCTTAAAATACCGACCACAACACCCAACACCAGGTAAATTCTCAGTAAGACACCAGTACAGTAACCCAGGTTCGAAGCAGGCTCTGCAGGCATGATGGCCAGATAGCTTCTGCTGTAGTCGTCTCACACTCTGGCAACCTCGCTGGGTAGGAGGAGCTTTTATAAAATAGGACTTAACAGTTCAGCACATAAAAGTGAAGTTTTAATCCATCCTTCCACAAAGCTTGAAGCAAACCTGTGTCCTACATCATGGAGGAGGCCTGAGAGGGAACAGGAGTCATTTCGGAAGCATGATCTCTATAAAGGCAACTCTACAGCTCCAAGTTCAGAAGTACGACACTGTAATGACTATTTTCCCAACTAATAATTGGGTAACCACTTAATGCATGTTGTCTAATGGGAACAGCAATAAAAGGGAAACCTCTGTATATGTATGTTCCCTACGCCCAAAGCCAACACTGCCTCCTCGAGGGACGTAAAACTGACGACTGAAATGCCTGGAAGAAAAGCAGCCGACTGGGGATCCATTTATTGCTTTACTGTCAGAATGAGAACAGGTCGGGGGAGGCAGAGAACTGGACTTTCCTCTTCTGTACCCTATGACTCGCACGAGTTTTTAAACTAACTTAAAGAAGAGAGAACTGTTTTTTTCAAGAGTTCCTCGCAGCCGTAAGAAATGCGTTCTGTGTGCAACGGTTTCAAAGAGGCACAACCCTGGAAGCAGGAGACCCGAGTTTCCGACCGCTGTGGCCTGGGGCGGCTCCCCGCGTCCCCGCGCTCCGGCCGCGCGCCCCCGCAGGCCCGGGGCCCGGCCGCCCGCGCCGCAGGCCGCTGCTGACGTGTCCGGGGCGGCCGCCGCGCCGCCCCGCCGCCCCGCTCACCTGCACGCCGAGGTGCGCCAGCCGGGCCTCCAGCTCGGGCTCCAGCGCCAGCAGGAAGGAGGCGGCGCGCGGCGAGGAGCCGCTGCCCGCGTGCGCCAGGACCACCTCGGCCGTCACCTTGGCCAGGTGGCTGCTCAGGTCCACCGTGCGCTTCACGTCCTCGTTGACCAGCGGCGGCGCGTCCGAGGAGGCGCGGCCCGGCGCCGGGGCGCAGGCCGCGAGCAGCAGCAGCAGCAGCAGCGGCGGCGGCGGCAGCGGCAGCAGGCGGGCGGCGGGCGCCTCCATGGCCGGGACCGAGCTGAGCCGCAGGGCGCCCGCCCCCCGCGCGCCCGCGCGCGCCCCGCGTCCGCCACGGCGCAGCCGCCCATTGGCCGGCCGGCGCCCAAGATGGCGGCGCCCGCCCGAGGACCCGGTCTCCACGGCAACGGGCTGCCCGCCGAGCGCCTGCCTGCGCGCGGGCGGCCGGCCGAGCGGCGCCTGCTGTCCCCACCGCCGGAAGCGGGGCGCGCGCCGCCGCCGCCCCGGGAAGTGCTGCCGCCGGGTGGGCGGCGTGTTACCTTCCAGCTTAGAAAACGCTGCCCCCGAGCTCTCTGTAAACCTGAAGACACTTGGCGCCGCTCCTGACTGCCTCGAGAAGCGGCTTGACGGAGCTCTGAGCTGCGTGCCCGTCTGAAGGAAGGACGGGAGACGTGCTTTTAGCGGGGAGCCTAGCTTTGGCGGGGAAGAAGGGGAGGGAGGAGGGCTGGAAGACGGTGGGCGACCTGGGCCTTAGAGCTCCGCGGCCCCAGGGACTTGGATCGCTTCCGTGTGTGAGCCGGCGCGCACCAGACATCACCGGTGCTCGAAGGCAGCGAGACCCCAGTCTAGGCCAGACTCGCTCTCCCGGAAGCGGGGGCCGGGAGGCGGCAGTCGCCCCTGAGCGCTGCGGCGCGGACGCTCGGCCCTGGGGGCTCAGAGCCGCCTCGGGCCCCAGCTTCTGCGCGTGTGCGTCTTCAGTGCCTCCCTGGACCCCGGGCGCACGAGCGCTTCTAAAAGACGGAGGAAGCAGGAGCTCATCCGGCTGTAGGCAAGCGTTGCGGGAAGCAAAGTCACTCAGAAGGACAGTGCAGATAGATGGCGGAGTGCGGTTTATTACACCGCCCGGCCCAAGGCAGCGCTCTTAGCCAAGGACCCCGACCAGTTTTTGTGAAAAACCTTATATGCCCTAACTGTACGTGCTCAAACCCACCTCCCCAAATTCCCTGAAACTGGTCTGAACAAGGTAAAAGATACGATCAAAGTTAATCCATGATTCATGTGTCATAAGCCTAGATAGTTACACAGTAGACATTTATCAATAGGCCTGTGGTCATATCCCAATAAACATAATGGAATTTACGACTTTGTTCTGCTACATAGAGAATTAGCATATTCTTTTAGGTGACTGAGAGTCCAAGTCCTGAGGCTCTTTTATCGGGGTTGGGGGGGGGGGTCTGGTTTTCCATTGGTATGTACGTCAAGGCTGTATATTGTCACCCTGCTTAATTTATATGCAGAGTACATCATGACAAACGCTGGACAGGAAGAAACAAGCTGGAATCAAGATTGCGGGGAGAAATATCAATAACCTCAGATATGCAGATGACACCACCTTTATGGCAGAAACTGAAGAGGAACTAAAAACCTTGATGAAAGTGAAAGAGGAGAGTGAAAAAGTTGGCTTAAAGCTCAACATTCAGAAAACGAAGATCGTGGCATCTGGTCCCATCACTTCATGGGAAATAGATGGGGAAACAGTGGAAACAGTGTCAGACTTTATTTTTTGGGGCTCCAGAATCACTGCAGATGGTGACTGCAGCCATGAAATTAAAAGACACTTACTCCTTGGAAGAAAAGTTATGACCAACCTAGATAGCATATTAAAAAGCAGAGATATTACTTTGCCAACAAAGGTCCGTCTAGTCAAGGCTATGGTTTTTCCTGTGGTCATGTATGGATGTGAGAGTTGGACTGTGAAGAAGGCTAAGTGCCAAAGAATTGATACTTTTGAACTGTGGTGTTGGAGAAGACTCTTGAGAGTCCCTTGGACTGCAAGGAGATCCAACCAGTCCATTCTGAAGGAGATCAGCCCTGGGATTTCTTTGGAAGGAATGATGCTAAAGCTGAAGCTCCAGTACTTTGGCCACCTCGTGCGAAGAGTTGACTTTTTGGAAAAGATATCTGATGCTGGGAGGGATTGGGGGCAGGAGGAGAAGGGGACGACCGAGGATGAGATGGCTGGACGGCATCACTGACTCGATGGACCTGAGTCTGAGTGAACTCTGGTAGTTGGTGATGGACAGGGAGGCCTGGCGTGCTGTGATTCATGGGGTTGCAAAGAGTCGGACATGACTGAGCAACTGAACTGAACTGAACTGGTGCCATTTCTATTGACACTGGGCACAAACTTGAGAGTCCACTGGGAGGGTGATCATGTGTGTAGCCTAATGTTCACAGGCTGGCCTAAGATGGAGTCCAGTTCTGTCTGTCTGCTCCTTCATTAACCCCTCCTGATGCTCTTAACTCCTAGTATGAGCATCACTGATAGGAATATATTACACCCTGTCTCTCTGACCACCAATTTGGGAGAACACCGCCAACCTTTGGGTTACAAAGTTCATAATACATTGTAAAATGCAGGGTCCACAAAGCAGAACTATCAAGGCAACTATAACAATGGTTAATATAGTTTTCCACCAATTGTCCTTCATCCAAGATAGAACCAAAGTCCAGAAAGGAATGTTTCCATTCGACAGTGCTTTTACCTGCATTTTCACGTCATCTAAAGCAGCTGATACACTGCCAGGCAAGCCAGGAATGTATACACAGCATTCAACCCTGGTTATGGCACAGGTCCCTCCTTGAGCAGCTGTATGTCCAAAGCCATTCTCTTTTGCATTACCGCTCTTCTCATTTGGACTTGCTCTTCATTTAAGCCTTGGATGGCTTTTGTGCTATCTAGCAGGGCCTGTTTTGTGAAATTAGTCAAGGCCTCTACTTCAATCATAACATCTCTTGTCCCTATAGAGGGTACGAATAAGGCAGCAATATACTCATACCATTGAAACAGAGACCTTGTCCACCTGGCATGTAAATAAGTAGATTTACCAGGGCTTGTTGTAGGTTAGGCTTTATGGTGCCATGGGCAAAAGCGAATCCCAGTGTGCAGCAGCCTACCCAGCCGATTGGTAGCCAAGGCCAAAGGTTAGGCCCACAAAGCCATTGGGTTCCATTGGGCGCTACCCAGTGGATTCCAGCGTTATATTTCCAATCAGAGCCTGGCCAATGGATGGACTGGTTGTGGTGATATGTGACCTCAATGTTTGTTTACATTGTTCAGGGGATAGGTATCCCATAGATTTTAGTTCTTTCAGGTCTAAGGGATGGTCACCAAACCCTACCCTATGTTCTTTTTGTTCCCAGCGTATAGCGGTGGGAGTAATTAATTGACCCTTTTCTGGGGTCTTCCAGAAATATTCATCCCAGACTTGGTAAAATTGTTCAACATACCTAGAGGCTTGTCCTCCCTTGCTGGTCAGGGAGCCTTTTTCCTTTTTGCTCTTTAAATATGAGGTAGAGGCTTTTGTTACTTCTGTGAAACTGGCATTTATATAAAATGTAACCCCATGACCTGGGTCTATTGACTGTAGGTCTGGTTTACACCAAGAGAGCAGAGAGAGATTGTGATTGGCAAGAGAAAGGAAAGTCTCTTTTTGTCATCCCAGAAAAGACCTGAGTGGTTTAAAATCTCCCTGGTGGAGACACCCACCAAGGAATTCCATCCATCACAGACAGAGGCAGAGCCCCACACACCCAGCAACTGGAGGTGTTGCGGAAGTCTGCGCAGGAATGTGCCCAGGAGATGAAAACATTGTCCTGAGTTGAAACGGAAGTTGAACTCAAATCACGTGGATGAGGCCGAGCGGCAGGAGTTGATTGTGCGGCCTCATCCTGAAGGGGCTCGTCTGGGATCTTTTCTTTCTTCTCCTGAAGGATGGGCTTAGTCTCTCGAGGGTCAGCGGGGTCCCTCTGTGTAGTCCACTCAGCGTTTCCTGGGTCTGCGTGGTATGCTCTCTTCACCCTCGTGTGAGGGATCCAAGCGGCAATACCTGCAACTTTAACTGCGGTAGGGGTAGTTAGAAAAACAGCATAAGGGCCCTTCCACCGAGGGGCTAGGGAATCACGTTTCCAATCTTGACCCATGCTTGGTTACCAGACGTAAACTCATGAATCTGTTCTCCCAAAGGGAACTGCACTCTTTCTTGTACAAACTTAGTTACCTGACTAATTATCTTACCTAACTGCTCCATCTGCTGTGAAGTCCCATCCCCCCTCACCTGAGGCAGATTGGTTGATACCTGTTTTATTATGGGAGGGGGTCTCTGTATACAGTTTCGTATGGAGAGTAGCCATGGGACCGTGGGGTCATCCCGAGTCTGAGCAGAGCCGTCGGAAGCGAGTCCACCCAGGAACAGTCTCTATGATCCATTTGGAGAGTGTCTCTTTCAGGGTCCGGTTGGTCCGCTCCCCCATGCCAGAACTCTGGGTCTGCATGCAGTGTGCAGCATCCATTTCATGTTCACAGTTTTGCTTACTTGTTGTCCTACATCAGCTATGAAAGCCGGGCCATTGTCCAATCCAATGCTGGTAGGAAATGCAAAGCTGAGGACTATCTCCCTAAGCAGGCACCGGGCTACTTCTGATGCTCTTTCACTCTGAGTAGGAAAAGCTTCTACCCATCCCGAGAAGTACATACCATGACCAGCAGGTAACGGTAGCGTCGGCGAGGTTTCATTTCAGTGCAGTCCGCTTCCAGGTGTTCAAAGGGCAGCGTGCCTTTCAGCTGAATCCCCGGAGGTTTCTGTCTGTGCCGAGAGGCAGCACTGACCTGTGAGCAGGCAGTGCACTTCTGAGATTCTGTCCTGCATAGGGAAGAGAGGCGGGGAACCAAGAAATATTTTCGAATTAGCTGTTCCAGTTTATCATGGCCCAGGTGGGTCGCTTGGTGTGTTTGGCTTACCAGAGTGGGTGCCAGTTCCTCCAGTACCAATAATTTGCCACTTGGCTCTTCCCACCATCCCTTTTCAGTCTTAATAGCCCCTTCCACTTTGGCTAGTTGGTTTGGGGCTTCAGTGTATTTTGGAGAGTCCAACGCTGGCTCAGGCAGTTCTGCCAATAGGAGTGTTTTAATAGGGGCCTCACTTGTGTTCCCCATGCCCTCGGCTGCTTGTTTAGCGGTCTTATCTGCCTGTCTGTTTCCCCGAGCCTGGCGGGTATCCTCTTTTTGATGTCCTCTGCAGTGTATGACTGCAACCTTTTCTGGTTCCCAGACAGCATGTAATAGGGTCAGAATTTCTTTCTTATTTTTGATATCTTTTCCACTAGCTGTCAAGAGGCCTCTCTCCATATATAGAGCTCCGTGTACATGTTGTGCGGCAAAGGCATACCTGGAGTCGGTGAAGATGTTTACTCTCTTGCCTTTTGACAGCTGGAGTGCTCGAATCGAGGCCCGTAGCTCGGCTCGTTGAGCAGACCAGTGTTGTGGCAAGGAGCCAGCCTCGACGGCGGTCTTTTCTGTGGCCGTAGCGTAAGCCGACAGCCGCTGTCCTTGCTTTATCAGGCTGGTACCATCAGCATACAGGACCCAGTCAGGGCCCGGAATCGCTTGGTCTCGGACGTCGGGTCTCTAGTGTAGACTTCTTCCAAGACTTCCCCACAGTCATGAGGAGGTTCACCCTCTCACTGGAAGGAGTGTGGCTGGGTTTAAAGTCTGGCAAGGCTCAATACGGAGGCTGGGGTTTTCACACAACAACCCTTGAGATTGAGTAATCCGGGAGTTTGATAGCCATTTGTGGGGATCTCCTCGTAAGACTGCGTTGACCTCGTGTGGGACTCTTACGACCAGACCTTGGCCTAAAGTCAACTTAGTGGCTTCTCGTGCGACTAGGGCGACCGCGACAACGGCCCGCAGGCATCCTGGCCACCCGGTGGCGACATTGTCAAGCCGCCTGGAGAGAGAGGCTACAGGCCTGTCCCACGTCAACACTGAGTTAACACTCCCATTTCTGTCTTGCCCTTTTTGGTTACTCATAGAGGAAATGGCTTGGCAAGGTCTGGCAGCCTTAGTTCATCACAGGCTTTTTGTTGTTTTTCAGTCCAATTTAGTGGATTTTCCTTAGGCCCTGTCAGTTCATATAAAGGCTGGGCCATTTGGGAATATCCTGGAATCCAGATTCTGCAAAACCCAGTAGCTCCCCAAAACTCCCAGGCCTGCCGATGAGTCTTAGGTGTTGGGATTCTCAGGCTCACCTCGTCTCTGGACTGGTCCAATAACCTTGTGCCCTACTGGGCACTCGGGAACATAGAGGAATTCATGAGGCACCTGGTGTCCCCCCATCTGGCGTTTTCTGGGCCGGCAAAATGATCTAATCCTGTCTTCTCCCGATACCCCAGTTACAGTGCTAGTCTTTTTGGACAGTGGTGCCACAGGCTTTGTTACTACTGACAGTTCTGCTCCTGTATCCACCAGGAAGTCACTGTTTTGGTCCCCCACGTTTAAGGTTACCACAGGCTCTGGGGGACCTGAAATCTCTGAGCCCCAGCAGTCCTTTAGCTTCCAAGTCAGCAAGTCCCACAACCGTGGGAGCTTTTTCTTCCCTCCTTGCCTTAGGGCATTCATTCTTCCAATGGCCAAACCCTCGGCACCAGGCACACAGGTTTGGCTGTAATGGGGCCCGGGGCCTTTGCTGGGACCTGTTGAAGGGCTGTCCTGTCCCTGGAGCAGGAGGCGGTTTTCCTGGAGGGCCCAAGATAGACTTTCCTGGTGCAGCGGCTAGCATTGCAAATCTCCAGCCTGTTCTCTTTTGTTCCTCTTTATATTTCTTTCCATATTTCTTTTTTATTTCTGTGTCCCTGTTCAGGAACACTTTTGTCTGCTATTTCAATTAATTGGGAGCTGGACATGGATCGCAGCCCTTCTGTCTTTTGAAGCTTTCGTTTAATATCAGGGCACGCCTGCGAGATGAACCCTGAGTTTACAACAATCTGAGAGCCCGCAGCTTCCGGGTCTATAGGCGTATGAAGTCTATAGGCTTCGAAGAGCCTTTCATAAAATTCAGAAGGCGATGCATTCCCCTTCTGAATTAGCCCAGCAGGTTTGACGTGTCCGTTGGCTTACGGGCTCCCCTCTTCAGCCCTTGTATAATGGCTGCACTATATCTGTCTAGCTGAATCCTCCCTTCTTCTGTATTATAGTCCCAATTAGGTTTATCAGCAGGGAAGGCCTGTTCTATCTGCTTTTCTAGGTTTGCAACACCTCCTGGAACCATCTCTCATAACCATTGTTTTGCTTCCATATTAATCCTATGCCTCTCCTCAGTACTGAAGAGAGATGTCAATAATTGCATGACCTCATCCCAAGTTGGTTGATGGGTGCAAAAGATGGTTTCCATCAACCTAGTCACAGCTTGTGGCTCTCCTGAGTAAGTGGGGGGGGGTATGCTTTTGTCCATTCAGTGTCTCAGCTGATGAGAAGGGCTGGTAGTAATAAGCTACAGGAGCTTGATGGGAATTACCGTCCTCCCCTTGCACCGGAGGTTGCTGGGCTTCTCTGAGAGGCCTCTGTGGTGGTGCCTTTCCCTCCGGCTCTCTGGCAGAGCACAGCCTCTGCTTAACTCGTGTCTCCCTTCCCTTGTACAGTAGTACTTCCTGGGAGTGGAGGATGGAGCTTGGGGCATATGACGTCAGCAGCGGTTGAATCCGGTGGGTTGTAGCCTGTTATCCCTTCAACTAAGGCTGGAGCTTGCCGGAATGGCGGCTCTACACCCTGTGGGACTCTCGGGAGGACTGGGGGAAGTGGAGACGCTGGGAGGCTCACCGGCCTCTGGTCAATTCCCTGTGGGGCGGCTCTTGGCCCCGCAGGAGCGGTGGTTGCTTGGGATCACCATCCAGGATGGTGGCGGGGGAAGTTCCTCCCCCTCTGGGTCCAGTAAGATTTCCTTTTCATCGTTGGTTACTTTTTGAGCCATTAATATCTTTCCTTCCCCACTATGGATATAAAATAGGGCCCATTTTGGGGCGGGGTGTCCTGGGCTATCCCTAGCCAGGAGTCTATGTGTGGGAACTGATCGGGGGTCCAGGTTTTCCTGTAACTATGGCACAGACTGTCTGTATTAAATTTAAGTCCACGGTACCCTCTGGTGGCCAACTGACTCCCATTGCAGGCCATTCGACCTCGCAGAGAGTGCGGAGTCGGCTGGGTGTCATCTTTGTCCCGTAGATTCTGTCAAATCACTTTCCGAAGTTTTTAATCACATTTTCTAGTACAGTTGCCTTAGATGGCGCTTCCTCCCATTTTTCTTACCTTCTCATTGATGGTTTAGACGTCATTCTTGTGCCGGCGGGCTTCATTGGATGAGGATAAAAACACAGATGGGTTAGATACCCCACGTCCCAGGCTTCTCCTGGAAAGGCCAGTTTGTACTCTCTGATGCCCTTTTTTTCTTTCTGTCCTAACTAGTTTGAGGGATTGGGGGTTTCGCAGCAGACAGGGCACCTCCTGGGGGAACGTAGAATACGCGCACACAAGAACCCAGTTTCTTCTAAAATTTCCTGGTGATCGCTTCGTAATAATTTCCCCTGAGACAGCATGGACACACCTCCTAAATGACCTCCACAAATTCCCTTGCTAAGCCCTAACACGCTCTTGACCTGTGTACAAAGCCATCACTGCTGCCTGTCTATTCCAGGCCCCTGTGGGTCTGTGCCCCTTCTAGTCCCTCCCAGGGGGGTGATCAGGCCCCCTCTTCCACCCTGCCGGGTGGGTTCCTCCTCACCTGAGCGATCAGTTCCCCTGCTGCTGTCTACTACCTGCTAACGTGAAAGGTTCGGGCGTTGAGAGGCAGAATCCTTCCAGAAGGATTCCAGAAGGCGCCTTCCCCCGTCCAGAAGCTTCAAGCCACAAGGTTGTGGAGCAGTCCCAAGTGGGACTCGTCTCCTCAAAGTGAGGAGTTTCCCGGCCAATGCACCGAATGTTGTAGCCGCGTGTTCCGGGCAGCAAACTCACTCAGGACGAGGCAGATAGCGGAGCGCGGTCTGTTACGCCGGCGGGCCCAAGGCAGAGTCTCCTCTCAGCCAAGGACCCCGACCAGTTTTCGTGAAAACCTTATATGCCCTAAGTGTACACGCTGAAACCCACCTCCGCAAATTCCCTGAAACTAGCCTGGACAAGGTAAAAGAGAGATACGATCAAAGTTAACCCATGATTCATGTGTCATGAGCCTAGACAGTTAAACAACAGACATTTATCAATAGGCCTGTGGTCATATCCCGATAAACAATGGAATTTACGACTTTTTTCTGCTACATAGAACATTAGCATATTCTTTTAGGCGACAGAGAGTCCAAGTCCTGTGGCTCTTTTATCGGGGGTCTGGTTTTCCATTGGTGTGGCATTTCTATAGACAATGGGCACAAGCTTCAGAGTCCACCGGGAGCGTGACTGTGCCTAATGTTCACAGTCTGGCCTAAGATGGAGTCCAGTTCTGTCTGTCTCCTCCTTCAATCCTACCCGGCCATTAGTAACCTGGGGTCAAAGTCAAAGACATTATAAGTTAAAAAAACTACAGATCAGTATGTTTTATGAATATATATGCAAATATTTTCAATAGCATATTAGCAAACCAAATCCAGCAGCATATAAAAATAATTATTACCACGATCAACTGGGCTTTCCCAAGAATATGAGCATGGTTTAACTCTCCAAAGTCGAGTGACGGGGCTACCCTGGTGGCTCAGCGGTAAAGAGTCTGCTGCCAGTGCAGGAAACATGAGTTCGATCCTTGGTCCCAGAAAAATCACATGTGCTGTGGAGCAAATAAGCCCAGAGGCTCCAACTATTGAGCCTGTTCAGTTCAGTTCAGTTCAGTCGCTCAGTCGTGTCTGACTCTTGGCGACCCCATGGACTACAGCACCTCAGGCCTCCCTGTACATCACCAACTCCTGGAGCTTGCTCAAACTCATGTCCATCGAGTTGGTGATGCCAACCACCCATTTCAACCTCTGTTGTCCTCTTCTCTTGCCTTCAATCTTTTTCAGGAACAGGGTCTTTTCAAATGAGTCAGTTCTTCACATCAGGTGGCTAAAGTATTGAAGTTTCAGCTTCAGCATCAGTCCTTCCAGTGAATATCCAGGATTGATTTCCTTTAGGATGGACTGGTTGGATCTCCTTGCAGTCCAAGGGACTCTCAAGAGTCTTCTCCAAAACCATGGTTCAAAAGCATCAATTCTTTAGGGCTCAGCTTTCTTTATAGTTCAACTCTCAAATCCATACATGACCACTGGAAAAACCATAACTTTGACTAGATGGACCTTTGTTGGCAAAGTAATGTCTCTGCTTTTTAATATGCTATCTAGGTTGGTCATAACTTTTCTTCCAAGGAGCAAGTGTCTTTTAATTTCATGGCTGCAGTCACAATCTGCAGTGATTTTGAAGCCCCTCAAAATAAAGTCTCTCATTGTTTCCACTTTTTCCCCATCTATTTGCCATGAAGTGATGGGACCAGATGCCATGATGTTAGTTTTCTGAATGTTGAGTTTTAAGCCAACTTTTTCACTCTCTTCTTTCACTTTCATCAAGAGGCTCTTTTTTAGTTCTTTGCTTTCTGCCATAAGGGTGGTGTCATCTGCATATCTGAGGTTATTGATATTTGTCCCTGCAATCTTGATTCCAGCTTGTGCTTCATTCAGCCCAGTGTTTCTCATGATGTACTCTGCATATAAGTTAAATAACCAGGGTGACAATATACAGCCTTGATGTACTCCTTTCCCTGTTTGGAACCAGTCTGTTCCATGTCCAGTTCTAACTGTTGCTTCCTGACCTGCATACAGATTTCTCAAGAGGCAGGTCAGATGGTCTGGTATTCCCATCTCTTTCAGAGTTTTCCAGAGTTTGTTGTGGTCCACACAGTCAAAGGCTTTGGCATAGTCAATAAAGCAGAGCAGATGCTTTCTGCTACTCTCCTGCTTTTTCAATAATTCAGTGGATGTTGGCAATTTGACCTTTGGTTCCTCAGCCTTTTCTAAATACAGCTTGAACATCTGGAAGTTCATGGTTCACGTACTGTTGAAGCCTGGCTTGGAGAATTTTGAGCATTACTTTACTAGCGTGTGAGATGAGTGCAATTGTGCGGTAGTTTGAGCATTCTTTGGCATTGCCTTTCTTTGGGATTGGAATGAAAACTGACCTTTTCCAGTCCTGTGGCCACTGCTGAGTTTTCCAAATTTGCTGGCATATTGAGTGCAGCACTTTCACAGCATCATCTTTCAGGATTTGAAATAGCTCAACTGGAATTCCATCACCTCCACTAGCTTTGTTCGTAGAGATGCTTCCTAAGGCCCACTTGACTTTACATTCCAGGATGTCTGGCTCTAGGTTGGTGATCACACCATCATGATTGTCTGGGTCATGAAGATCTTTTTTGTACAGTTCTTCTGTGTATTCTTGCCATCTCTTCTTAATATCTTCTGCTTCTGTTAGGTCCATACCATTTCTGTCCTTTATCAAGCCCATCTTTGCATGAATTGTTCCCTTGGTATCTCTAATTTTCTTGAAGAGATCTTTAGACTTTCCCATTCTATTGTTTTCCTCTATTTCTTTGGACTGATCTCTGAGGAAGGCTTCCTTATCTCTCCTTGCTGTTCTTTGGAACTCTGCATTTCTCCTTTGCCTTTCTCTTCTCTTCTATGCACAGCTATTTGTAAGACCTCCTCAGACAACCATTTTGCCTTTTTGCACTTCTTTTTCTTGGGGATGATCTTGATCCCTGCCTCCTGTTCAGTGTCACGAACCTCCGTCCATAGTTCTTCAGGCACTCTGTCTATCAGATCTAATCCCTTGAATCTATTTCTCACTTCCATTGTATAATTGTAAGCGATTTGATTTAGGTCATATCTGAATGGTCTAGTGGTTTTCTCTACTTTCTTCAATTTAAGTCTGAATTTGGCAATAAAGAAGTCATGATCTGAGCCACAGTCAGCTCCCGGTCTTGTTTTCGCTGACTGTATATAACTTCTCCATCTTTGGCTGAGAAGAATATAATCAATCTGATTTTGGTATTGACCATCTGGTGGTGTCCATGTGTAGAGACTTCTCTTGTGTTGTTGGAAGAGGGTGTTTGCTATGACCAGTGTGTTCTGTTGGCAAAACTCTATTAGTCTTTGCCCTGCTTCATTCCATATTCCAAGACTAAATTTGTCTGTTACTCCAGGTGTTTCTTGACTTCCTACTTTTGCATTCCAGTCCTCTATAATGAAAAGGATATCTTTTGGGGGTGTTAGTTCTAGAAGGTCTTATAAGTCTTCACAGAACTGTCCAACTTCAGATTCTTCAGCATTACTGATAGGGGCATAGACTTGGATTACCATGATGTTGAATGGTTCACCTTGGAAATGAACAAAGAGATTATTCTGTCGTTTTTGAGATTGCATCCAAGTACTGCATTTCAGACTCTTTTGTTGATTATGAGGGCTACTCCATTTCTTCTAAGGGATTCTTGCCCACAGTAGTAGATATAATGGTCATCTGAGTTAAATTCACCCGTTCCAGTCCATCTTAGTTCACTGATTCCTAAAATGTCGATGTTCACTCTTGCCATCTCCTGTTTGACCACTTCCAATTTGCCTTGATTCATGGAACTAATGTTCCAGGTTCCTATGCAATATTGCTCTTTACAGCTTTGGATTTTACTTCCATCATCGGTCGCATCCACAACTGGGTGTTGTTTTTGCTTTGGCTCCATCTCTTCATTCTTTCTGGAGTTACTTCTCCACTGATCTCCAGTAGCATATTGGGCACCTACCAACCTGGAGAGTTCATCTTTCAGTGTCCTATCTTTTTGCCTTTTCAAACTGTTCATGGGGTTCTCAAGGCAAGAATACTGAAGTGGTTTGCCATTCTCTTCTCCAGTGGACCACATTTTGTCAGCACTCTCCACCATGACCCGTCTGTCTTGGGTGGCCCCACAGGGAAGAGAAGCCCCAGCAAGACTGTAGGTGCTGGAGCAGAGGACTCCGGGAGTTGGTGATGAACAGGGAAGCCTGGCCTGCTGTGGTTCATGGGGTCACAGAGAGTCGGACACCACTGAGTGACTGAACTGATAACGCTAACATAGAAATGAGAGAGCGATGATGATTCCAAGATAAACGAAAACTGAGATAATTTGTTGCTAGCAAACCTGCATTCCAAGAAATAACAAAGGGAGTCTTTCAGGCTAAAGTGAAATGATGCTAGTCAGTAACTTGATTCCAAATACAGGTGAAAAGAGCACCAATCAAGATAAATGTAAGCAATAACATAATGTACTTTTGTTTGTAGCTTTTTTATAATTCTACTTTGCTTAAAAGAGACAACTGCAAGGGGAATTCCCTGGGACTCTTGGTACTTTCACTGCCAGGGTCCAAGTTCAATCCCTGGTTGGGGAACTAGGGTCCCACAAGCCAAGTAGCACAGCCAAGAAAAAAAAAAAAAAGACAATTGCACGAAGGATTAATTATTCACGTTATGTGGATACAAGCGGAAAGGCCTGATGTTCCTGCTTGCTTTGGTTAGTGTTGTCCAGTATGAATGTCCGGGACGATATTTGGCAATTTCAGTGTTGGACAATCACAGAGAAACAGGATGAGGTTTCCTCACTTCATTTCTCCTGCAACAAGGTTGCAATATCTGTGATGTGCACACCTGGCTTAACAAACCTTGTATATTTCCAGAGGACAGAAACAGCATCTCCCCTGGGTCATGTGATGAGGATGAGGGTGAAAACTGACTCAGACTTGCCTGTAACCACTGTACCTCCATTAAGGTGCTAACTCATCACCCATGTAGGTAATTTTCCTACACAGAAAAATACAAAGGTAATTTTCCACTTTAAAGAGACGTCTCCTGAAGCCCTGGAATGCATCTAATTTCCAGAAAGAGGAAGCTACCCTGATGGAAATCGAGGCAGTCTGATTGCTGGTTTGAAGCAAGGTAGAGCAGGTAATCTTATCTACTGCTGCTGCTGCTAAGGCGCATCAGTCGTGTCCGACTCTGTGCGACCCCATAGACGGCAGCCTACCAGGCTCCTCTGTCCCTGGGATTCTCTAGGCAAGAACACTGGAATGAGCTGCCATTTCCTTCTCCAGTGCAGGAAAGTGGAAAGTGAAAGTGAAGTCGCTCAGTCGTGTCTGACTCTTTGCGACCCCATGGACCACAACCTACCAGGCTCCTCTGTCAGTGGGATTTTCCAGGCGAGAGTACTGGAGCGGGGTGCCAGTGCCTTCTCCGAATCTTATCTAAGGAGCCCTTAAATCATTATATTTCAGCTTCTTACTTAGCATGCAGGGGCTGTGCATCTTGATGTGTGACTCCCAAACACATGTAGTCCTCCTCATGGGAGAGGACAGCAGGGGCCCTCCAAGGGCGGCCAGGCGGCCAGACTCCTGACGGAGCCAGAACGGCCTCTGGGCACTGCCCAACCTGTCAGGCCGCTTCAGGCTGAGAGCTGGTAGCCAGGTGGTACCAGAACGCTAGCCCATGACAAGCCGTCACCAGCCACAGGGGAGGAATACGGCTCTGTGGTCCTGGGTCACATCATGGAATTCTCCAGGCAAGAATACTGGAGTCGATTGCCATTCCCTTCTCCGGAGGAACTTCCCAACCCAGGGATTGAACCCTGGTCTCCTCTCTCACAGGCAGATTCTTTACCATTAGAGCTACAGGGAAATCTGATGAACCACTAGGACCCTCATTGTCCTATAGGGTCATTGGGAAAGACCTTGATGCTGGGGAAGACTGCAGGCGGGCGGAGAAGGGGACGACAGAGGATGAGATGGGTGGATGGCATCGCCGACTCGATAGCCATGAGTTCGAGCAAGCTCCGGGAGTTGGTGATGGACAGGGAGGCCTGGAGTGCTGCAGTCCACGGGGTCGCAAAGAGTCCGACAGGACTGAACGACTTTCGCGTTTCACTTTCACTTAGGACCCTCAACCCGAGCAGGGCGAGCGCGCCCCGCCCCAACGTCGATGCGCATGCTCCCCAGGCCACCCCAGCCGCGCCCCGCCCCCTGGGAGACCCGGAAGCAGAATCCTCCTCGGGTCAAAGCTGTCGGCGCTTTTGCGGCGCTGCCGCCAGAGGGCGCTCGCGCCGCCTTTGTCGGCTCGCACCGCGCGCGTCACGTCAGCGGCCGGTCCCGGAAATGGAGGGCTCTGCAGTACAAGATGGCGGCTTCCTGTGTGGCGGTACGGGACGCGCAGGGGCCGGTCTGTTTCTGGGACACCCGGCGACCTGCGAGCGGGGATCGCAGTAGGCTCCCCGCGAAAGGCAGCTTCCGCAGTGTCCGCCGTCTTCGTCGTCGTTTGGGTGGCCAGGAGCCCAAGATGGCGGCGCCCGCGGCGCGGCCGGAAGCGGCCTGGCTCCTCCCGCGGGGCCTCGGCGCGGCGGGGCGGCGCCGCCAGGGAGCCCCGCCCGGCAGTTCGGGTCCCCGCAGCGCCAGTGCCCTCAGCTGCCTCGCGAAGGCTGTCCTCCCGCCGTGCCCGCGACGCCAGGGATAAGCGGGAGACGGGCTCGCCGCTCCTGGCGGGGGAGCGCCCTGCCGCGGCTGGAGAGCGCGGGCCGGCTCCTGCGCTAAGGCGGGCCCAGCCCAGCAGACAGCGAGGGGCGCGGAGTGCGGAAGCTGCGGGCGCGTCGTGGCTGGCGGGCTTCGCCTTGTTTCTGAGCTCACGAGGGTAGGGATGCCCGCCTCTCGCCCAGGCAGGGTCCCTCCCAAGGGCTGAAATGGCGACCCGGGCCGGATACACGACCAGTTTGGGAATACCTAAGTGTGCCGTCTGAAGACACCGTTTTTTCGTAAGGTTAGGGAAGGCAACGTTAAAAGAAACAGAAAGGCGGACTTTCAAAATCTGAGACCACGATATTTAGTAAAGATTCACGAGGTTCTGTTTGTGAGGACAGACTCCTCAAGGTCAGTGCCGCAGTACTTGCTGCAGAGGTTAGCTGATGAGACGGCCTGAGCCCTCTTGAAAGACACTTTTTGTTTTTGAGCGGGAGGAGAAGGAGCCTGGGTTTGGCCCCGCAGACAGACGGCGCCCAAGGCCTGTTTGTTGAAAGAACGAATAAATATTATTACTAATAATACCTTCCTGCTATGAACACACGTATTTGTAGTGAGCCCTGTTGCTGGAATATCTTCCAGTGTTTTTAGGGTTGCATGCGAACCCACGGATCAAACCTTCATCTCCTGCATTGCAGGCAGGTTCTTTACTGCTGAGACATGACGGAGGCCCTGTGTTTTTAGGGTTAGTATTGTGGAAAACAGTTGAAGGAAGTTCTGCCTTAAAATCATGCCAAAATGGCTTCTCAATGCTTAAAATATCGTCTTAGAACCGACGTTGATCTTGGGAATCACCAGTTTGAATGTGAAAGAAATGTCCTCCTTGAAGCCACTGACTGTTCGTGAGCTTTACTAGTGTGCTGGGTGTTGGACAGGCTGGTGCCCTTACACGTGACACTCCAAGCTATGGCGTGTGTTAAATACGGTAGTGGAACTAGTCAGCCAGGTTCCTCACCCGTGCTGAATGCTCAGTAAGCAGCAATTACTGCTGGCGGCGACCTCGAGTTGCTTTCTGTGTCTAGGGCCTTTGTCCTTGTTCAGTAGCTAAGTCGAGTCCGACTCTGCGACCCCGTGGAGTACAGCATGCCAGGCTTCCCTGTCCTTCACTATCTCCTGGAGTTTGCTCAACTTCACGTCCACTGAGTTGGTGATGCTATCTCACCATTTTATCCTGTGCCTCTGGGGCCTTGTAGGGTCTTAAAAAATATGCTAGTTGCCCTATGGGCATTTATTGACTTAGAGGCCACATGGTGTAATGGAAAGAATTTTGCTCCTTCTTGTGTATGTTGAGTAAGTTACATAACCTTTCCAGACTTTGGCCTCCTCATGAGTAAGAGAATCCCAAAGCCTCTTGCACAGCCTCCCTGTGGACATGGCTATTAGAAACACCGCGTGTGGAGCCCCTAGCACAGAGCATGCCGCAGGCTCTCAGTCCTGGCCTCCAGTTCGGCCTCAGGGTAAGGGACTAATACTGCACTCAGAAGCCTTCTCCACGGGGCAGGAGCGGGTGGCCGCAGAGTGCCCGTTAACACAGGAAGCCTGTGAGAAGCGGGAGGCGGGGTGGGTCTGCTGGCTTCAGGGCCCCAGGCTTCCTGTTTGCATGGGGAGGCTGCAGGTATGGTCTGCAGGCCGTTCACGGCAGTGTCTCCTTGCCAGCAGCCACCTGCTCTGTTCAGTCCCAGACACCCCTTTGGAGCATCTTCCAGCACGTTCCACAGGTGTCAGCCTCGGTTCGTGGGGCTCAGTGTTCACACTTCATTGCTCATTTAATGTGGAACTCATACCGCATAGATCTAAAAGTTTAAAAAAAAAGTAACAGCGGTAAGGTGCACATAATGTAGAATTTACCATTTTAATATGTTTAAGTGTGCATTTCAGTGGCGTTAGTGCATCCGCACTGTTGTGTCTTTTCATTTCACAAAAAGATGGAGCTCTGTGCAGTCAACGGCGCTTCTCCGTTTCTCCTCCCCCTGACGCCCTGGCAGTCACCGCCGACCTTCCTTGTCTGTGAAGTGCACTGCTCCTGGGACCTCCTGTACGAGGAGCGAGAGTACTTATTTGTCTTTCTGTGACTGGCTCATGTCACGAAGCGTAACTCGTCCTCGAGGTTCAGCCACTGTAGCGTGTGTCGGAACTTCCTTCCTCTTAAAGGCCGGGTAGTGCTCTCTCGTCTGCGTGTAGCCCCGGACGGGAGCAGAATACACCAGCCGAAACACACCACTTCGTCATGTGAATTAGTTTGAGCCGAAGGAGATCCAGACCCAGCAGTTTTTAGGAAAAACCTTTACCTCTTTATCTGCCTGAAAGACTTTAAATAGGGGGCCAGCCCCTAGAGACAGTAGTCACCAGAGATAGCTGTTTTATCTTCTGGGCTTACCTGTGCGGCAGGACAAACGTGATCACCAGACGTGCTCTCGTCGTCCTGTGGGTGGCCCTCCCCTCTGCAGACCCAGCCCTAACCATTTCCTCAGCTCAGGGAGGCAGATAAGCCTTAACTGCCTGACTGCCTGTGGGTCTCGTATTTTTGTGGGGCTCCCATGCATATGAAATGAAATCGGTTTGTCTCCAGTTAATCTGTCTTCTATCAGTTTAACCATTAGACCAACCAAAGAACCTGGAAGGGGAGAAGGGACATGCTTCTGCCCCAACAGCACATTGTGTTGTTCACCTGTCTGGACAGCTGGGTTGCGTCTGCCTTTTGGCTCTTGTGAATAATGCTGCTACGAAGCAGAGTGCATACATATTTTAACTAGAAGTAACGCCCAATAGGATTGTAATAGAGACTACAGTGCGTTTTATATGCTTACATTTGATGAAGTAATTCTGAATCATGAAAAATGCAGTAGTAAGCTGTTCACAAGATCATTGGATGGGTTAAGAGACGTCACGGTGCCTCATCGGCCGTGCCGTGGCTGGCGATGGGACGCACATTCAAGGCGCTGTGACTGTCCTAGTCGCTTCTGCCCCACCGGTGGGTGTGGGGGAGGTTGTGGATACTCTTATTTAAAGGTGGCGTTGAAAACCTAAGAAATAGGTGCACACAGGTAGGAATCAAAGACCTGTAACAGATGACTGTGAGGTGAAGTGTTGGGAGCACTGGAGGCCTAGTCTGTGAGGCTGGATGATGAGAGTGCGCAGCTCGGGGTCGTGGGGAGCACAGCAGGGCCACGTGCACGCAGGCGCGGATGTTGGCCGTGACGACCGCCAACGTGCACACATGTCCGTGGCGTGCAGGTAATTTTCAAAAGGAACGCAGTGAATCTAGGTGAAGGGAACACGGGGATTTACACGGGTTCCTTACAAGTCTTCTGTATAAATTTTCCTATAAACTCTTCTGTAAGTTTACGTCAGACTAAGCTAAAAAAACACACAACAAGGGACTTCCCTGGCGGTCCACTGGTTAAGACTTCACCTCCCAACGCAGGGAGTTCAGGTTTGATCCCTGGTTGGGGAGCGGAGATCCCACAGGCCTCAGGAGCGAAAAGGCAAGACAGAAAACAGAAGTGCTGTTGCAGCAAGTTTCATACAGACTGAAAAATGGTCCACATTGAAAAGTCTTCAAAACCAGAACCCACATCAAAATAGCATGTGAAATAGAATGCAACTGTGAGGGAGAATGGACGCACACAAGAGAGACATGATATTTTCATATCACACATACTCATCACGCTTATCTCTGGGCGGCAGTGTTTTCTTGATTTCACCGAGTTTTTTGTTGTATGCATTTATCAGTTTACTGATTATGGAGAAGAACACTAGTACTTAGTT
The DNA here is from genome assembly GCF_042477335.2 of Ovis canadensis. Taxonomy (NCBI): domain Eukaryota; kingdom Metazoa; phylum Chordata; class Mammalia; order Artiodactyla; family Bovidae; genus Ovis; species Ovis canadensis. The sequence goes on along the minus strand of NC_091263.1, from coordinate 73,747,460 downwards.
TAATAAACATGGACTCCAGTAGTTATCTAATAATTATCTAATGGAAACGTCTCTGGTAGCACAGTCAGTAAAGCGTCTGCCTGCAATGCAGGAGACCCAGGTTCGATTCCTGGGTTGGGAAGATCCCCTGGAGAAGGAAATGGCAAACCACTCCAGTGTTCTTGCCTGGAGAATCCCAGGGACGGTGGAGCCTGGAGGGCTACAGTTTATGGGGTTGTAAGAGTCGGCAATGGCACCCCACTCCAGTGCTCTCGCCTGGATAATCGCATGGACGGAGGGGCCTGGTGGGCTGCAGTCCATGGGGTCGCTAAGAGTCGGACACGACTGAGCGACTTCACTTTCACTTTTCACTTTCCTGCATTGGAGAAGGAAATGGCAACCCACTCCAGTGTTCTTGCCTGGAGAATCCCAGGGACGGCGGAGCCTGGGGGCTACAGTTTATGGGGTTGCACGGAGTCAGGCACGACTGAAGCGACTCAGCAGCAAGAGTCGGACACGACTAAGCACACAGCACGCGTGGCAGACACACACACAGAAACACCTGAGGCCTTTCATGGACTCCCGCTCCACCCAAACGGCCCCTGGCTTCCGTGAAGGGCCATGGCCTCTGGGCAAGGACAGGCACTGAGGCGTGATGGCTTCTGGTCCCACTTTGGGCAAGTCCTTTATCCAAGGTTGACAACATCAGTTGAGAGCCACATCAGATGCTTAGAACATCAACAGCGCGAGGTTGAGACATCCTTCATGGTCGTGGAGTTCACTTCCTGGCGCTCTGGACAGCTCCCCCTCCAGTGCCTGGCCTCAGCTGGTCCTTGCTTGGCAGCTCTGCCTGTGGAAAGGCCTTACTTCACTTGGAGTCCAGATCTGATGGGTGCTCTGTTCCTCAGAGATGTGCCCGACCAAGACCGCCAGCGAGGGGCTCTGAAGTGTCTGCCCTGAGCTCCGGTGATGTGTGCTTCCCCAGCCCAGCTCTTTCCCCCAGCCCCAGCCCCGCCCCTCTGGCGCTCCTGCTCTGTTCTCCATCTCACTGAGACCTCGCACGCAGTGTTTCTGAAGCGTGGCTCCTCTCCCCCCGTCCAGGACCCGAGAACAACGTGTGCGGTCACCCGACCTGCTACTGTGATGGATAAGTTAGGGAGGGAGCTCTTGGTCACGGCTGTAGGCTCTTGCTAGCTCTTGCTCACTGCCTCCGAGGCACGGCTTCTCCTGGCCGCGGTGCACTGGTGAGGAAGCTCACAGCTAAGACCTGGGCACCTCTGCTCGGACAGACGCGCAAAATACAGTGACTGTATTCAGATGAAAGAGTGGCTTCTCTCGGCAGGTCCAGTGACCGAAGCATGAGGGGTCAGAGTCAGTGGAGGAGGACGACAGAGGCACAGAGGGGCGTGAGCCTCCTGTGCCAGCCGGCGCGGGAAAGGGGCCGGGCCAGACGTCCCCAGCAGGCTGTCCCGGTGCCCCTCACCCTCGGCGCCCCTGAGTGGGAATCACCGGAGCTGGCACTTGAGGCTGAACTCCCGTCTGCGATGGGGGAATCCGTGAGAACCGAGGAACAGATGAAGCCTTGCGGAGAGAAGCCACAGGCTGAGAGAGCGGAGAGCCCAGGCTACTCCATCTTGTAAAAGAACTCCATTTTGCAAAGTTCTGGGCAAAAAGACATAGACTTTGGATACTACCTAACCTTGCCCCACTGCCCCCGAGCCAATCGGCCCTCAGGTTGAACCTCCCTGACTTTACGTTCAGGAGCTTGTGATTTACCTTGAAAGTAAAACCCAATCAGGAATCAGCACACAACGCTATAGAAGAAGGTGACCAATCAGATGTCCTTTATAGAAAAAGGTGACCAATCGGATGTCCTTTATAGAAGAAGGTGACCAATCAGATGTCCTTTATAGAAGGCAACCAATCAGATGTCCTTCAGCCTGAACATCCCCCTTTACCTGACTATTCCCTATATAAGCAATGAAACCCAAAACTCGGGGCCCCTCCCTAGAGCCACTGCGAGGGTAACAGTGGGAGCCCCAGCTCGAGCTTGGTAATAAAAACTCTCTTGCTTTTGCATCGGATAGCGGCTCCCTGGTGGTCATTGGGAGATTTCGCGACTTGGGCATAACAAGAGCAGAGGAGGGTGGTCTGAGCGGCAGTGCTGGGTGGACGCGTTGAAGCGATGACGGAAGCCGGCCCGCTACTGCGTCGGGAACCGAGGGCTGAGAGCCCCACACCAGTGTCCCCTCCCTTGTTGGCAGGGAGCTGCGGCAGCCGGAATGCTGGGTCTGGCTCACCCCAGGCGTGGGCCGTGCTCGTGGGGCTGGTGTGGGGCACGGAGCCGAAGTCACAGTGGCGAGGGCGGGACAGGTCCCCCAGGAGGCTGCACTGACGGGGGTGGGGGCGGGATAACCGAAGGGTCTGCCGCGCTCCCGCTCTCTTCCTGGACGTTAGGGGAGGGCGTGTGATGATGTTCTCTGTGGCCCCCTTCGAGGAAATGGCCGGGCGTGTCCTGGACCCCTGGTGGGGGAGCTGGGGAGATTGCCTGGAGGAAGCGCTGTTCCCACTGACGTCTGTGAGCAGAACAGCCTGCGTGTCTCCCGAGCGTGCTGGGTGGGCGGCCGCTGTGCTGCCTTCATCCGATGGGCACCGCACAGCGCTCTTTCCTGAGGCGTGCCTGTGCTCAGCCGGGCAGTCATGTCTGCCTCTTCGCGACCCGTGGTCCCAAAGTCACAGTAACACGTCAGGCCCATCAGGAATTATATTAAAAAAAAAAAACAAATATTGAAACAAGCCACTCAGTCATGTCTGCCTCTTTGCAACCCGTGGTCCCAAAGTCACAGTAATACGTCAGGCCCATCAGGAATTATATTAAAAAAAAAAACAAATATTGAAACACTTATACACTGCTGGTGGGAATGTAAAATAGTGTGGCTGCTGTGGAAAACTGTGAGGTTCCCCCCAAAATTACCTAGAATGTCCATGCTGCTGCTGCTAAGTCGCTTCAGTCGTGTCCGACTCTGTGCGACCCCACAGATGGCAGCCCACCAGGCTCCCCCGTCCCTGGGATTCTCCAGGCAAGAACACTGGAGTGGGTTGCCATTTCCTTCTCCCATGCATGAAAGTGAAAAGTGAAAGTGAAGTCGCTCAGTCGTGTCTGACTCTTAGTGACCCCATGGACTGCAGCCCACCAGGCTCCCCCATCCATGGGATTTTCCAGGTGAGAGCACTGGAGTGGGGTGCCACCGCCTTCTCCGATAGAACGCCCACATGATCCAGCAATTCCTTTTCTGGGTGTATTGCGAAAAGAACTGGAAGTAGGTACTCAGGTATTTATACAAGGATGTTCGCAGCCGTGCACCCCAGATGGCTCAGTGATAAAGAATCCGCCCGCCAGTGCTGGAGGTGCAGGCTTCATCCTTGGGTTGGGAAGATCCCCTGAAGGAGGAAATGGCAGCCTGCTCCGGTACTCTTGCCTGAGAAATCCCATGGACACAGGAGTGTGGCGGGCTACAGTCGGGGAGTTGCAAAGAGTGGGACACAACCGAGCCATCGGACATGGACACGTAGCGTAAGCAGCAAAGAAAGCAGTGAAGAGCGACTGCTCTGAGGAGCAGCCTTGGGGTCAGGAAGCGCTGGGGTGGCTGGCTTTGCTAAAGGCCTTTAGTACTACTATTTTCTAACCATACACATGCATAAGCCATGCAAAAGATCACACTGCAGAGTGATCTGTCATCTCTGACCCCATTTTTAAAAGGAGCCCAAACCCCAACAGACCGTCCGTCTGTGTACAGATCATCTGAGCACCGGGAGTCGTGAGAGCGGGCGCTGGCGTCCGGGAGCAGCAGCGGGGCGGGGGGAGAGGCCCTCGCCTGTCCTCCGTGCTGTGCTGTCTGCCGTGACCGCGGCCTGGCTGGGCGAACTTTCTGTCTTCATCACTCCTTCTCCCTAAACCACGCGAGCCTCTGTCCACAGTCCATCAGGCGCTCCATCAGATCTAGGCCCTTAGATCTACGTCTCACTTCCACTGTATAATCATAAGGGATTTGATTTAGGTCATACCTGAATGGTCTAGCGGTTTTCCCTACTTTCTTCAATTTAAGTCTGAATTTGGTAATAAGGAGTTCATGATCTGAGCCACAGTCAGCTCCCGGTCTTGTTTTTGTTGACTGTATAGAGCTTCTCCATCTTTGGCTGCAAAGAATATAATCAGTCTGATTTTGGTGTTGACCATCTGGTGATGTCCATGTGTAGAGTCTTCTCTTGTGTTGTTGGAAGAGGGTGTTTGCTATGACCAGTGCATTTTCTTGGCAAAACTCTATTAGTCTTTGCCCTGCTTCATTCCGCATTCCAAGGCCAAATTTGCCTGTTACTCCATGTGTTTCTTGACTTCCTACTTTTGCATTCCAGTCCCCTACAATGAAAAGGACATCTTTTTTGGGTGTTAGTTCTAAAAGATCTTGTAGGTCTTCATGAAACCGTTCAACTTCAGTTTCTTCAGCTTTACTGGTTGGGGCATAGACTTGGATAACTGTGATATTGAATGGTTTGCCTTGGAGACAAACAGAGATCATTCTGTCATTTTTGAGATTGCATCCAAGTACTGCATTTCGGACTCTTTTGTTGACCAGTTCGTGACACTGTACAGGAGACAGGGATCAAGATCATCCCCATGGAAAAGAAATGCAAAAAAGCAAAATGGCTGTCTGGGGAGGCCTTACAAATAGCTGTGAAAAGAAGAGTAGCGATAAGCAAAGGAGAAAAGGAAAGATATAAGCATCTGAATGCAGAGTTCCAAAGAATAGCAAGAAGAGATAAGAAAGCCTTCTTCAGCGATCAATGCCAAGAAATAGAGGAAAACAACAGAATGGGAAAGACTAGAGATCTCTTCAAGAAAATTAGAGATACCAAGCGAACATTTCATGCAAAGATGGGCTCGATAAAGGACAGAAATGGTCTGGACCTAACAGAAGCAGAAGATATTAAGAAGAGGTGGCAAGAATACACGGAAGAACTGTACAAAAAAGATCTTCACGACCCAGATAATCAGGATGATGTGATCACTAACCTAGAGCCGGATATCCTGGAATGTGAAGTCAAGTGGGCCTTAGAAAGCATCACTACAAACAAAGCTAGTGGAGGTGATGGAATTCCAGTGGAGCTATTTCAAATCCTGAAAGATGATGCTGTGAAAGTGCTGCACTCAATATGCCAGCAAATTTGGAAAACTCAGCAGTGGCCACAGGACTGGAAAAGGTCAATTTTCATTCCAATTCCAAAGAAAGGCAATGCCAAAGAATTCTCAAACTACTGCACAGTTGCACTCATGTCACATGCTAGAAAAGTAATGCTCAAAATTCTCCAAGCCAGGCTTCAGCAATACGTGAACTGTGAACTCCCTGATGTTCAAGCTGGTTTTAGAAAAGGTAGAGGAACCAGAGATCAAATTGCCAACATCCGCTGGATCATGGAAAAAGCAAGAGAGTTCCAGAAAAACATCTATTTCTGCTTCATTGACTATGCCAAAGCCTTTGACTGTGTAGATCACAATAAACTGTGGAAAAGTCTGAAAGAGATGGGAATACCAGACCACCTGACCTGCCTCTTGAGAAATCTGTATGCAGGTCAGGAAGCAACAGTTAGAACTGGACATGGAACAACAGACTGATTCCAAATAGGAAAAGGAGTACGTCAAGGCTGTATATTGTCACCCTGCTTATTTAACTTCTATGCAGAGTACATCATGAGAAATGCTGGGCTGGAAGAAACACAAGCTGGAATCAAGATTGCCGGGAGAAATATCAATAACCTCAGATATGCAGATGACACCACCCTTATGGCAGAAAGTGAAGACGAACTAAAAAGCCTCTTGATGAAAGTGAAAGAGGAGAGTGAAAAAGTTGGCTTAAAGCTCAACATTCAGAATACGAAGATCATGGCATCTGGTCCCATCACTTCATGGGAAATAGATGGGGAAACAGTAGAAACAGTGTCAGACTTTATTTTTTTGGGCTCCAAAATCACTGCAGATGGTGACTGCAGCCATGAAATTAAAAGACGCTTACTCCTGGGAAGAAAAGTTATGACCAACCTCGATAGCATATTCAAAAGCAGAGACATTACTTTGCCGACTAAGTTCCGTCTAGTCAAGGCTATGGTTTTTTCTGTGGTCATGTATGGATGTGAGAGTTGGACTGTGAAGAAGGCTGAGTGCCGAACAATTGATGTGTTTGAACTGTGGTGTTGGAGAAGACTCTTGAGAGTTCCTTGGACTGCAAGGAGATCCAACCAGTCCATTCTGAAGGAGATCAGCCCTGGGTGTTCTTTGGAAAGAATGATGCTAAAGCTGAAGCTCCAGTACTTTGGCCACCTCATGTGAAGTGTTGACTCATTGGAAAAGACTCTTATGCTGGGAGAGATTGGGGGCAGGAGGAGAAGGGGACGACAGAGGATGAGATGGCTGGATGGCATCACGGACTTGATAGACGCGAGTCTGAGTGAACTTCGGGAGATGGTGATGGACAGGGAGGCCTGGCGTGCTGTGATTCATGGGGTTGCAAAGAGTCGGACACGACTGAGAGACTGAACTGAACTGAAACCGCTCGAGAGTGAAATGGAAACGTTGTTTGACTCTGACTTTGGGGTTTATTTCCTGAGATTGCAGGCTGTTGTTCAGTTGCTAAGTCCTGTCATTCACTGTCTCCGGGATTTTGCTCAAATTCATGTCTACAGAGTCCGTGATGCTATCTAGCCATCTCATCCTCTGTCTCCCCTTCTCCTCCTGCCGTCAATCTTTCCCAGCATCAGGGTCTTTTCCAAGGAGTCGGCTCTGCGCATCAGGTGGCCAAAGTATTGCAGCTTCAGCTTCGGCCTCAGTTCTTCCAATGAATATTCAGAGTTGATCTCCTTTAGAGTGGACTGGTTGGATCTCCTGGCAGTCCACGGGACTCTCAAGAGTCTTCTCCAACAGCACAGTTCGAAAGCATCAATTCTTCGGCGCTCAGCCTTTTGGATGGTCCAAGTCTCACATCTGTACGTGACTACTGGGAAAACCATCGGCTTGACTACACAGACCTTTGGCAGCAAAGTGATGTCTCTGCTTTTTCATGTGCGGTTACAGCTTTCCTTCCAAGGAGCAAGCATCTTTTTAATTTCATGGCTGCAGTCAGCATCTGCAGTGGCTTCTGAGCCCAAGAAAGTGAAGTCTGTCGCTGCTCCCACCTTTTCCCCGTCTATGTGCCATGAACTGGTGGCCCTGGATGCCATGATCTTCGTTTATTTCACGTTGAGTTTCAAGCCAGCTTTCTCACCTGCCTCTTGTACCTTCACCAAGAGGCTCCGCAGTTCCTCTTTGATTCTGCCATCAGAGTGGTATCATCTGCATATTTGAGGCTGTTGATATTTCTCCCAGCAGCCTTGATTCCAGCTCGTGAGTCTTCCAGCCCAGCATTTTGCGTTATGTACTCTGCACAGAAGTTAAATAAGCAGGGTGACCATATGTAGCCTTGTCGTACTCTTTCTCAATTTTGAACCAGTCAGTTTTTCCATGTCTGGTTCTAACTGTTGCTTCTTGACCTACATAAAGGTTTTTCAGGAGACAGGGAAGGTGGTCTGGTATTCCTGTCTCTTTAAGAATTTCACAGAGTTTGTTGTGATCCACACAGTCAAAGGCTTTAGCGTAGTCAGTGAAGCAGAAGTAGGTGTTTTTCTTGATCTCCCTTGCTTTCTCCATGATCCAGCGAATGTTGATAATTCAGTCTCTGGTTCCTCTGTACCTCTGAGGCCCAGCTTGTACATCTGGAAGTTCTCAGTCCACATACTGCTAAAGCCAAGCTTGAGGGATTTTGAGCATAACCTTGCTGGCATGTGCACAATTGTGCGGTAGTTTGAGCATTCCTTGGCATTGCCCTTCTTTGGGATTGGAATGAAAACTGACCATTTCCAGTCCTGTGGCCACTGCAGAGTTCTGATACTAAACCAGAGTACTGTTACCAAAATATAGAAACTGGACATTGATACAATCCTGTTATCTAACGTGCAGCCCATGGCCAGGTTCTCCCAAGTCACAATAATGTCCTTTCTGGCCAAGATCCACAGGGCTTCCCTGCTAGCTCAGTTGGTAAAGAATCCACCTGCAATGCAGGAGACCCGGTTCCATTCCTGGGTCAGGGAGATCCGCTGGAGAAGGGATAGGCTGCCCACGCCAGGATTCTTGGGCTTCCCTTGTGTCTCAGCTGGTAAAGAATCTCCCTGCAGTGCGGGAGACCTGGGCTTGATCTCTGGGTTGCGAAGATTCCCAGGAGAAGGAAACAGCTACACACACCAGTATTCTGGCCTGGAGAATTCCACGGCCGCAGAGAGTCAGACATGACTGAGTGACTTTCACGTCCAAGATCCATTCGAGGACCACACATTGCATTTCATTTTCGTGTCCTTTAAGTCTGTTGATCGGGAGCAGTTTCTTAGCCCTTGTCTTTCTGACCTTGATATTTGTAAAGAGCACAGGCCAGTTGCTCTTTAGACGGTCCCTCCTGGGTCTGCCTGACGTCTCCTTCTTGTTACACGCGGCCTTTGCGTTTTCAGCAGGAACACTGTATATAATACTGGGTCTGCCTCAGGTCACCTCGTCACGAGGTCCTGGTGCCACTGTGTCCCGGCATTGCTGATGTTAGGTGGGGTCACTTGGTCACGCCGGAAGTCTGCCAGCCCTCTCCACTATAAAGTTACTGTCCGGTGGTGAGTGAGTCAGTGGGGGCTCAGTCGTCCACGTCACTTTATTTACAGCGTGTGAATTTCTGCTCTTCAGCAAAGTGATTGAGTTATACATACATATACTGTTCGTACTCTTTCCCATTATGGCTTGTCCCAGGATACTCATACCCAGTAGGACTTGGGGTTCACCCAGTCTGCAGACCAAAGCTTATACGCGCACTCACCCCATCTCCCGCTCCCTCTCCTCGGCAGGCGCACACCTGTGAAGCTGTTTCCGTTCCACAGACAGCTTCACTGTGTCTTGGCTTAGACCCCACGTCTAAGTGGCAGCACGTGGCGTTTGTCTTTCTCTTTCCGACTGGCTTGGTCCTCTCTGGCGCCTCCGCGCTGCTGCAGACGGCGCTCCTCCGTCCTCTTTGGTGACTAAGTGGTGCTCCTCCTGTGTGTGCACGGGGCGTCTTCTGTGTCCATCCCTCCGTTGTTGGGCGTGTAGGTTGTTTTGCAGTTTTGTGTACTTGTTTCTTTACTTTGGGTGCCTGGACAGCGACCTGAACCCTGGACCCTCAGAGTAATGCGTTGATGCTCTGCTGACGGAGCTGCCCAGGCATTCGGCCAGCGTGTCTTCTTTTAAGCCAGGCGACAATGACAAGGAAGCACTTAAGAAGACGGTTTGGTCACGGCCAGCATCCAGAACCTACCATCCCTCCTGCTCCCCCGCTCCCCAGGTCCTTGGTCACCGCTCGCATCCCGTCCATCTCTGCCTTGGGTGCTGCAGAGCCAGGATCGGAAGGAGGCCCTGCACACAGTTCTTCAAGCCTGAGGCCTCGGCGAGGCGAAGGCAGTGTTCCTCCAGCTGTTATGAGAATCTAAGACAGAGGAAACAGAAGTCCTTTGGGTTGGAGAGCAGTGAGCTGCAGCCGAGCCCAGCAGACATCCTCTCCCCCACAGGCCCGCCTGTGGGTGCCCAGCCGGCGCCCTGGGTCAGCGCTGAAACCCCCGGCGCTGGGGGCGCACCCACGGCACTGGCTCCTCAGGAGGCTGGCCCGGACAGCTCTGAGCCCGAGTCCTGGGCCACATGGGTCCCTGGTTTTTGAGAAGGGACTCAGCCTGTGCTCAGACAGCCTCCCAACCCCCGCAGCACCCCAGCTGCACTTTCTCTCCTGTTTCCCTGGGAAATTGACTGCAGCCCCGAGAGGAGGCCAAGAAGCTCGGACAGGCCCCTGCCTCCTCTCTGCCGCTGAGCCTGAAGGCACCCTCTTTCTTTTGGCCCGTGCCCTGGAGGAAGCGGCCAGCGTGGACATCCAGCCCCCAGACCTGGCACCTCCCCGGGTGCTCTCTGCAACACACCAGCCCCTCCAAGGGGAACCAGGACCTGGGGATGCGACGGCCCCTGGGAGGAAGTGGCCTGGAAGAGCTTCTCACTTCTCCAAAGTCCCTCTCCCTGGTGTGTTTCAGGGTCTGCCTATGACAAATACGGTGGGGGTGGGAGGGGCAAAGCCCGCAGCGGTCAGGGGAGAGTCCCAGCCGCGTCACCGACCGCTGGCAGCCATGCGACACCGGCGAGCCACCTCAGCCGGCTGAGCCTCCCTCTCCACCTAACGTGGGGGCAGAGCTGGGCAGCCCCTGCAGCTGTCCCCAGGGGCAGACGCCTTCTCGCGGTGGGGCTTCCAGATCCTAGGAGCCGGCGTGCCACCTGCGTGATTCTGGCCGTCTCTTCGTGCCGCTTCTGCTATTATTTCCCTAATAATTCTCCACAGCTGGTCTTCCTTTCTAACATGTTCTAAGGGAACACTGACCACGAAACTCAGTCTGTTTCACACGTCATGTTTTCCTACTCCACCTTAAAATAAGTGGATAACGACTGAATTGAAAAATATCCACTGTGGTCCCCAGTGGGGTCCCGGGTGCAGCGTGGGGGCCCCTCCTCTGTGCGCCGCACACCAGCAGTCCTCCCCAAAATCCCCCAGAGGCTGACTGAACCTCCGTTGGCTTTGTTTGTAGGGAACAGAAGGAGGCCCCCGGTCTCTAGGATGAAAGGCGTTTCAACTCACTCGATGCGTTGCTGCAGACACTCATCAGGCCCGAGTCGTATGGCGTCAGGCGGGGACGGTATGGTCCTTGCCCTCTGTGTGGACAGAGGCAACCCGGCAGCATCAGGATTTCCGCAGCGCAGGCTGTGTCTGCTCGCCCTGAGCCCCCTCAGAGGCGGCCTGCGCGCCACTGGGGCCGGCCAGGCCAAGGGAGCTGTTTGACGAGGGGTGTCCACGTTGCTTCTTCAGCATAACAGCAGGAGGCTCTCCAGAAGCAGGCAGAGCCTGAACTTGAGCCACCTTTTAGGTGGAATACGGCTGAATGGCCAGCTCTAACTGCAGGCCTCTGCATCAGTCAGGGTCCAGTTAAAGGAAACAGAAGCCATTCCCACCATTCTGATCGGAAAGGGATTTAACCCAGGGCGTTAGATGCTCCCGGAGTCACTGCCAGCTCTGGGGGTGGGGGCAGGGCGGGGGCCGGGGCTTGAGCGGCAGCGCGCCGGGAGCGGGTTCCCTGCGCAGCTGGGCCGCTGGTAGAGGGGAAGGGGTCTTGTGTCGCGTGCCCGCGTCCTGGTTCTGAGAGCAGCTGCAGGAGCACCCTGACTACTCCTGGGTCAGCGCCACGGGCACTGCTGCCTTGTAGGCGCGACTTCTGGAGACAGCACGGAAACCCGACAGGCAGCGCCTGCCTGGGGCGGCGCAGTGCCGGCTGTTCTTCCTGCGCCCCTGTAGCAGGGAGGCGGACCCAGAAAAGACACCCACTCTGCAAAAGGTGACCGTCTAGGAGGTCGTGTGTGTGTTCCACTGTCTCAGGCTTCCTTGTAACAAGGTAGCCTGTTCCCAGCCTCTTTCCTGGAGGGTTGTCTTTTTTAATGCCTTTTTGAAATTTTAAACCATTTTTCACTTATTTATTTTTGGTTGTACCGAGTCTTTGTTGCTATTTGTGGGCTTTCTCTAGTTGCAGCAAACGGGGGCTACTGTCTGGTTGCAATGTGAAGGCTTTGCCTCGCAGTGGCTTCAGTAGAGAGCAGGCTCAGTAGCTGTGGCACGCAGGCTTACCTGCTCCACGGCACGCATGATCTTCCTGGACCAGGGATGGAACGTGTCCCCTGCACTGGCAGGCGGGCTCCTAACCGCTGGACCACCAGGCAAGTCCGGTTCCCAGCTTTAAAGGAGTTTCACCAAGGTGCAGAAAGCTCGTTACATGACAATGTTCATCATCGTGAAATATGAGAAATGATCTAATAATAAATCAACATGGGAGAGATTAAAGAAATTCATTAAGTCAAAGGAAAATTTCACCCACTAAAATAATGACAATTATGTGTCAATGAATACTATGCTTTGAAGTTATGCTAAATCAAGAAAGCTTATAAAATGAGACTGTTGAGTCTTAGAGAGACACCGGTTAATAAAACATGGTCTTGGGCTTCCATAGTGGTCCGGTGGTTAAGATTCTGTGCTTCCACTTCAGGGGGCAGAGGTTCAATCCCTGGTGAGAGAACTAAGATCCCACATGCCACGGCAGCCGGAAAAAAAAAAAAAAAAGAAAACCTCATGGCCCTGCTACGGCTCTCTGCTACGGGACTGCAAGCACTGCTATGCAGTTAAACGCATGACGAGCTGCCGGTCAGTCGGGAGCAGGGAGAAATGGTTTGTAACTTTTGTCAGTTCTGTGGTATAAACACTTCCCCCATGGCTGATTTCAAGCTGCCGGTGGAGCCTTACTGAACGGGGAACTGGGGAGACATGCACACAAGTGGCTGCTGAGAGCCAACACCAGCTGGCTCCTCCTGTCCCCGGAGCCCTCCTCCTCTTCATGTGGACCAGCCGGGAGGGGGGTTAAGTGAATAGTCATGTATTCGTAGGATGGGATGCTAACCAGTCATGAGCAGATGATTTTTTGAAATAATCAAAGTTGAGAAACATTCAGGGTTAGTTGCAACTCTAAAACACAAGCAAATGTGAGCAAGATCGGTGAGAATGTCAGTGTAAGGGCTCCAGACACTGCCTCCTCCATAAAGTCAACCGGAAAATGGGCAAAAAGCGTCCCCTTTCTTAGTCGAAGCACCCTGGAGAGCATTCATTCAAGGGTAAGGGTGAGCAGAGCGCCTGCTGACATTTGCCTTTGCCCTGGACTCGTCCGTGTTCCCCAGGTCCACAGTCAGCTCAGAAACAACAGCTTGCGTTTCCGGCGCTGCCCGCCAGCTGCCAGAGGGACAGGAGGCGCTGGAGCCCGCTCCAGGACCTGCGCTCGGGGGGGGGCCCTCGTGTGACTGTCCGGGGCTCCCCGGAAGCCCTCGGGCCAGGCTGCCTGGGAGCTCACTCAGTGTGGAAGGCTTCTCTCCACAGAGGACGTTTCGGAGACGCCGTCACGTGGCTTCCCTGCTGGCTCAGTGGTAGAGGACCTGCCTGCCAGCGCAGGAGACCCAGGTTCCGTCCCCAGTCCAGGAGGGTCCCACATGCCGCGGGGCAGCTAAGCCTGTGGGCCACAACTGTGGAGCCTGCGCCGTGGAGCCCCGAGGCCACAACTACCGAAGCCTGTGTGCCCTGCAGCCCGAGCTCCACCGCGACAGGAGCCGCTGCGGGAGGAGCGCATCCGCCACACCCAGAGAAAACCCCGCAGACCGAGGGCGTGGCACAGCCACAAAGAAAGAAGAGCAATCCTTGTAAATGAGCGATTACAGACAAGTGCCTTAACTCTGCGACTGTCAGAGGCAGCCGATAAGAGTCTGGTCAAACACCAGACCTAAAGAAAGAAAAGGCTTCAAAGAGCAGGCCAGGGAACAGAGCCCCTAAGGGCTTTGGAGGCGCTGGCGTACTCGGGCGCATGGGTGGCTGTGCTCACCTGTGGCTCTGTGTGCCCGGGGATGTGCGCTTGCTCAGGACAGAGCTCAGAAGGCCCTAAGCGCTCACCTCCGGTTGACCTCAGAGCCTTGCACACACAAGGCAACGAAGCCTAAGGTGGAGCCATGATCTGCCTGCCTGTAGCCTGAAAGCCTGTCCTAACACGCACTCCCGAGCCCCACGGCAGAGACTGGGAGAGCTATTTGTTCCAGGCCTTTGAAGAAGACGCTGTCCCGTGAGCCGACCACTAGCCTAACTGACGAGAGACGGTAGTGGCCTTATGTGGCAAAGGACGCAGACACTGTGGCATCAGTTCAGTACAGTTGCTCGACAAGCAACCAGACAACAAGCGGTGACGACGGCGGACCTTGGGCACGGAGATCTTATTTCTAAAGCTGTTCATTCAGTCGTTTAAAATATTCAGTTTTTAGCAACAACGAAACAAGAACACTTCCCAGCTCATTCTCTGAAGGCAGAATTACTCTGTCACTGAAACCAGACACCACAAGAAAACTACAGACCAATATCTCTTGTGATTGTTATATATTTTGCTGTGGTGGTTTAGTTGCTAAGTCATGTCTGACTCTTTGTGGCCCCATGGACTGTAGCCAGCCAGGCTCCTCTGTCCGTGGGATTCTCCAGGCAAGAGCACTGGAGTGGGTTGCCATTTCTCACAAACTGAATCCAGAAGCATATAAAGACGATTATGCACCATGGCCAACTGGGATTCATCTCAGGATGCAAAGCTGGCTCAACATACGAAAATCCAAATTGATCTACAGATTCAGTGCAATTTGTATCAAAATCCAGCTGCCTTTTTTTCCAGTCATTGTCAGGCCGATCCTAATATTAATATGGAAATGCAAGGGACCCATCATAGTCAAGACAGTCTTGAAAAATAAGGACAAAGTTGGAAGACTTCATTCTTCCCCGCTTGAGAAGTGCCTGTAACCCAGGCAGTGTGGTGCTGGCATCGGGGCAGACACGTGGATTAATGGAACGAGCTGGGGAGTCCAGGAGTAAACCCATTCACCTGTAGGCAGCTGCTTTCAAGGAGGGTGCCAGGCCATTTACTGGGATCAGAACACCCTTGTCAATAGATGGTGCTGGGGCCACAGCGAGAGAATGAAGTTGGCTCCCTAACCATCCTGTGTACAAACATGAATTCAAATTGATCAAAGGCCCGAGTGTAGCCACTGACACTGCCAAACTTTTAGAAGAACACGTGAGAATTCCCTGGCGGCCCAGTGGCTGGGGCTCTGTGCTTTCACTCCCAAGGCCCCAGGGTCAGTCCCTGGATGGGGAGCTGGGATCCTGTGAGCTGCATGGTGTGGGCAAAAAAGCAACAAGGAAGAAAACAGAGGAAAACGTTTTCGCCTTTGGAGTACACGGTGGTTTCTTAGGTGTGACATCTATAAACCACAAGCAGCCAAGGATAAAATTATTGGGACTTCATCAAATTTTAAAGGTTTCATATGTCAAAGAACTCTGTCAAGAAAGGTAAACAAATCCACAGGATGGAAGAAGATATTTGCAAATCATATCTATGCAAAGGACATAATACCCAGAACGTATAAAGAACAGTCACAACTCAGTAATAAGACAACCCGGTTGAGAAATGGGCATAGGATTTGACGGGACATTTCTCCAAAGAAGGTATATAGAAGTTCAGTAAGCACATGAAAAATACACCCAACTTCATTCATCGCTAGGAAAACGCAAACCAAAATCGCGATGAGAAACCGTTTCACACCCACTGGGACGAGTAAAAGGAAAGAAAAGTGGGCAGTACCAGGCGTTGTCCAGGCTACCAAGCAACCAGAGCTCTCACTCATTGCTGGCGAGCGTGTAGAATGGCGCAGCAGCCTCGGAAAAGAGCTCGGCAGTTCCTCAAAAAATTAACACAGCGTCACCACATGACCAGCCAGGTGTAAACCCAAGAGAGTTGAAAACACACGTTCACAAACATGTGCACGTGAATATTAGTAATAGCGGCATGATTCCTGATAGTCGGAAAGTATAACAGATGTCCGTGGACTAATGACTGAATGAACACAATTTGTCCTTCCATATAGTGGGGCTTTTCTCGGTCATGAAAAGAAATGACATACCATCACACGGATGAACCTTGAATACAAGGCCACAGACTCCATGCAGCTCCTCTGCGCGCAGACGTGTAGCGTCCTGATACTTCATGTGTGCGTTTATGTGCGATATTCGGAACAGACAGTGCTTGCCGACAACGTGGACCAGTGGTCTCTGGGCTGGGAAAGGGGGAACAGGGAGTGGCTGCTCACGGCAGTGTTTTACAGGGTCTTGAAAATGCCGGGAGTTGGTGATGGACAGAGAGGCCTGGTGTGCTGCAGTTCATGGGGTTGCAGAGAGTCGGACACGACTGAGTGACTGAACTGAACTGACCTGAAAATGTTGGGGAGTAAGTGGTGGTCTCCCCGCAGCCCTGTGAACATACTAGAAGCCACCGAGTTGCACGCTTTAAAACTGGTTTTGTGGAATAAGAACCATCTCCAATGAACAAAACGCAAGTAGGCTATAAGACAGTCTTGCCTGTAAGTGGTCGGTAGGTAGCCTGCAAAGTGACCCCGAATGGTTTTCTTCCCCTTGTGTGTCACTCATGCTTTGGTGCAGACCAGATTCACTTGTGTTAATAACACACAACACAGCAGAGGTGGTGGAAGGCCGCCCGCGGTGTTAAGTTGAAAAAAGACGGAGCTTCTCCATTGCCCTTCCTCTACGCATATCCCTCCCCCTGGGGGGGCAGATCCACGCCCTGAGTCCTCTGTGGGGCTCCCACGTTAGGGGGGCCGCTGCCTCAGACAGGCCAGCTCAGCCCCACCGCCGGCCAGCAGCCACGTGGGGCAGCACCCAGGGGTCCTTGCCCAGCCAAGCCCCGAGGTGACCGCAGCTTCAGCCAACGCGGCAGCTGCAGTCGGGTGACTTGTCGAGACCGTGAGAGCTGAGTGCTCATCTTTCATAGCTGCTGAGTTTTAAGGTGATTTTTATATTTTCTGAAGTTAAGTAGTGTGGTATGTTGTGTCAGACATAGACAGAAGACATGGATGATGAAGACCACTTACTATTTTACCAGTTATCTCTAGGTAGAGGGATGGTTGCTGCCTCATTTTCCTAGCCAGATGTCCGATTCTCCTAAAATGTCCAGTAACGGACCTATGCTGTTTACAGAGTCAGGGAGAAGGTGAAAGTGACGGCTGATTTCAGGAGACTTGGGGACTACGTGGTCACATAGGCGCATCTGGCGCAACGTCTGGTAAAACGGGCAAGTATAAAAGTGGCGTGCACGGAACTCCTCGTGGCCAGTGGTCAGGACTCCGCGCTCACTGGCTAGGGCTAGGGTTCCACCCCTGGCTGGGGAACTAAAAGCTCACAAGCTGCTCGGTGCGGGTCTGTATTCTGTTATCACCGCATAAAAATTCCATCTGCGTTTGAATGAGGCCTGGACAGGAAAAGTCAAGACATTTAGTTCTTTGGGAATCTCTATCTTAAATAGCAAATGCAGTGTTAAATGCGATGTCTAATTATCGAGTTGCATTGGCCATAACACGGAAAGTGAAGAAAGGTCCCTCTGGCAGACACTGGAGGGAGACAGGGTGGATCCCAGCCCCAAGCGGCAGGGGAATGGGGATGCCACAGGGAGCGCGAAGGTTGGGGTTTGGAATGGACCAAAGCCCAGGAGAGGACTAGGAGGGGACAGATGGGTCCTGGTGCCTGGCTTCACGCGAGGACAGACAGAGACGGTCCAGATAACTGCCTCACACTTGAGAACACAGAAGAGGAAAATGCAGTATTGATACAGCTTCCCCCACTGGTTGAGAGTAAAGTGTTCCTAAGAGATCTTTCATGAGCCAAGCTGCGTAAACGGGAAAAGCAGTCACCTTAGGAGACGTCTTGCTCTCTGACGCACAGACAAGTCAGGATCAGACGCTCGCAGACACAGCTCACAGCTCTGGCGGCCGTCTCGGAGATGCTGAGTGCGCTTCCTGGGAAGGACCTGCGGGGGGTGTGCGGCTTGCCGCTCCTGCTGCTCAGAGCTTGCGCTGCCTCTAACAGTTTGCAGCAGAACTCACGGGAAATGCTATTTCCACTTTCTGCCTTTTTCTTATAAAAGTGAAAATCCTCTTTGGATTTCTTTCGGTTAGTAAAAACAGGTACTAACGTAGGGCTTTCTTAAAATTGGAGTGGCATAAAGCGACCGTTTAAAAAGTGGGGAATGCCTGCGTCGGGTCATTTTGAAAGTTTTCCATAACTGTCTGTGTTCTATTTGCCTTGTTTCTTCCAAGAATAGATTAGAGACCTGGCCTTTTAGGGTGCTCACCAGTGCATTCAGAGGGGGAGGAACGTCTAACCGTGAGATGATGGGCATTAATAGTCGGCGCTGTTCATTAGCACTCAGAGTCCTCTCCTTTCAAGGACGGGTAAGATCCTGCTTCCCTGCCTCGTGGAGGTTGCTGTGACCCGGGGTGGGGAGGGGGCAGTGCAGGGAGGCACCGCGGGTCACGTGTGGGTGAGGTCTCCGGGGGGCAGTGCAGGAGTGGGCCACACCACAGCTGAGACACAGCAGGCAGGTGGCCTGCAGGGGTGGGGGCTGGCACCATCGGCTCGGATTCCTGAGTTAGAGTGGCGTTAAAACGCATCTGGGTGATGGTGGATACACAGACATGCCGAGTAGTGTGTAGGCCGCCTCTCTGGACTGCTTCTCACACCTGCATGTGGGTCTACAGTCAGCTCCAGAAAACCAAAAGCGACCGAATCACTCCTTTTCCAGTAGTTTCCCAGTCTTCCTGATCACCTCAGGGGGTAATTCTCGGGATGCTGGCAATGCGCTGGTCGCATTTCTCTAGAACTAGCAAATACGCATTTTGGATAGAGAAAGTGTAGGCATCCTTAAATGGCAACCCACTGCAGTGTTCTGGCCTGGAGAATCCCAGGGACAGGGAAGCCTGGTGGGCTGCCATCTATGGGGTCGCACAGTCGGACGTGACTGCAGTGAGTTAGCAGCAGGCTTCCTGCTCAAGACTTTCAGCAGACCACAGCCACTTATAAGTCAACAATCTTATTTTTGTGATGCTCGCCTTGCCAGTTATCTTCTCCGTTTGGCAAGGGAGACTCATCCCCTTATGATGCTGATACAAAGGTTTATTTACAAAAAGTTTAAATTTTTAAAAATCAACTCCCTTTCCATAACTAGCAGTATTGATGGCATGGGATATATCAAAAAAATCATGCAAATGATAGAATTTGAGGGAACACAGATCCCTCGGGAAAAAAGTGAAGTTTTGAAACAAGTTTAATGTTAATCGATTGAAGAATCTCAGTGTCTTGTAACATAAATACAAAATACGCCATGAGTTCGATCCCTGGGTTAGGAAGATCCCCTGGAGGAGGGCATGGCGACCCACTCCAGTACTCTTGCCTGGAGAATCCCATGGGCAGAGAAGTCTGGCGGAGTATGATCCATAGGGTTGCAAAGCATTGGACACGTCTGAGCAACTTAACACACATGTGCCATGGGCAGCAGATTTCCTAATGGCGTCAAATATTTGGAAGTGTAACCCATATATGAAAAAGCATTCAAATAATACAGAAGTGTACAACTCAATAAAATTCTCCCCAAGTGGATCATAAATGCCATGATTCCAGCCTATAGCAGAATTTTTATGTGGAAATTGACAAGCTGAGTCTAAAATTCATATAGAAATGCAAAGGGCCAACGATCGCAAAGGCCTTCCAGAACGGGAGGAGGAGAAGGTTGGAGAACCTACCCGCCAGATCTCAGGACCTCCCATGTAAGTACGGTAATTAATCCAGTGTGGTGTTGGCATAAAGTTGGGCAGACAAATCCGTGGAACAGGACGGTCTAGAAACAGACCCATGAATCTCCAGTCATCTGACTTCTGGCAAAGGTGACAGCTGAGGGCCGTGGGGGAAGGGCGTCGTGCCCTGGGAGCCCCAACACCTGCGGGGCCTGCGCTGCACACGGGCCACGGGCGAGCTACCCACAGAGCCCCGTGGGTCTTCCCCTCGCTTGGGTCCACGGGAGGGTAGGGCTGGCCAGGCCAGAGCTCTTCGGCCCCTCCAGCTCCTCGTCCTCGGGTGCCCGTCCCCGGCCAGCCCTCCCAGCTGCAGAGCCAGCAAGAGAGCCGCGGTCCGCAGCCTCCATGACAGCCCACGATTCTCCCGCCAGGGGTGCGCGGCCTTCCGTGGTCCTCGCGCAGTGAGTCCGAGCTACCCTGCGTGAGCCCGAGCTCTGTGGAGGAGATGACTGCAGCATCACCTTGGCCTTTTGGGTGGTTTGCTCAGGCGGAAGCCAGCTGCCACGCTGTGCGGATGTGAGCAGCCCTGTGGAAAGGCCGAGTGGAGAGAGGCGCGCGTGTCAGCACCGGTCACCGTTGTGTGAGCCAGCCCCAGGCGAACCCTCCGCTCGCCCCTCAGCCAACTCCCTCTGCCGTGGGATGCCCAGCGGCCCTGTGGCCCCGTGAACTCTCTCTCCCCCCTCTCTGCGGTGCGGTGGGGGAGGAGGTGAGCCGGGTGGCGGGGCCAGTCCTGCTGCTTCTGCCTGTGCCGACACAGGGCCGGGTCTCACCTGTCTTAGCCGGTGTCCCAGTCCTCCTAAATGTCAGCTCCTCCACGCTCTTCACCCTCAATTGTGGATCTGGACTGTCAATAGCAGGAAAACAGGAAAAGGCTCCATCAACCTCGGGATCAAAGGCACTCGGGACACACCACCAGCCGGCCTTTGTGCATGAGTTTCCTCTCGGCTCCTGCTTCCTTCCCTCCAACTCTGTTCTCCAGGAACACCAACCGGTCAGCAATTTCTGGAACGAGTAATGACATGCTCTCTTTTCTCTGAGCCTTTGCACACAGCCGTCCCTCCAGGGTAGTCACCTTCCTCTTGGTCCAGCAGGTTCTTATTCATCCCTCCTGAGTCACCTCGGTACCACCTCCTCTGGGAAGCCCTCCTTGGCTACTCCATCTCCTGGGCAACCTCATGAGTTTCTCCTGCACCACCCGCAGTCCTTGGCGTCCAGCGTTCTCCACGCTGTGTCTGCGGCAGGGCAGACAGCTCGTGGCCAGGAGCGCCTCCCTCCTCCGGAGCGCACAGCCGGCGCCTCGCCTGTCGCCCCGTTTTGCAGGTCCCCTTGTATCCAGGTGTGCAGCACAACTAACTCTCGCCAGAGGAATGTGAGCAGAGGTGGTGTGTGTCACTCCTGCGCCGAGGCGTTCAAGAAGCAGCTGTGCCATCTCCGTGGAGCTCCTCCCCCGCTCCCAGCTCTCTACACAGTGACAAGCCCCTTGTGAACAGTGTGGCTACGGGGTCGCTCACATCTGCGTGTGCAGGAGAGCCACCTACTTATGTCTTGTTTGAAATCTGACTCCTTGGAGGCCTATTGTTAAAGCAGGTAGGGTTACCTTCTGAAATACAGCACCATGACTGTGTGTTTACTAATATAATCTTGCTAGACTAGTCTCAAGGGAGTGGTGGGAGCTCCTAGTGTGAAAGGAGAGAATTAGGGAGACGGCAGAGGAATGGAGTTATCAGTCGCTCAGTGAATACTCACTGAGTACCTGTCACGACTCAGGCACTGTTCCAGGCATTGGAATCTCAGCATCAAACCAGGTAGACAAGGAAGCGGCCTGATTTTGGGAGACAGGGAGGCTGGGGCCACTCCCTACCCACTGCCATTGCTGTGTTTCTCCTCGTCACACTTAAAAAAAAAAAAATTACTTATTTGGCTGTGCCAGGCCCAAATTACAGCATGCAGGATCTTTGATCGTTATTGCAGAATCTTTGGTTGCCCACAAAGCCTTAGCTCTGGCATGTGGGATTCTTAGTTTTGTCACCAAGGAGCGAACCTAGGCCCCTGCATCGAGAGTGGGGAGTCCCAACCACTGGGCCCCCGGAGAAGGCCCAGGATAGGACCTTCTGGTTGTAAAGCCTTTAGCTTCTATTCTGACTTATGGGAATAGTTTGAGCAGGAGAATGACAGGTTATTCTGACTGCTGTGTTGATGCTAGATAGGGAATGGGGTGGGAGCAGGAAGCCAAGTTACTGCCGTAATCCAGGTGAGAAAGGATGGTGGTTCAGAGCAGGTGGTGGTGGCAGAGAGTGTAAGGGGTCCCATTCCGGGTATCTTTCAAAGGCTGTGGATGAGGGGTCTGAGAGAGAGCTTTAGTGTCCTGGAACTGCTGGTGGCTTAGAGCAACTGAAATAGATTCTCTGAAATACAAAAGTCATACTCAGCACGAGCCCCCACCCCTTGCTGCTGGCATCCTTTGGACTGTGGCCACTCCATCTCCACGTGGCCTTTTCCTCTTGGTTTATCTCTTAAAAGAAGGTAATCCAGGAGGGTCTCATCTCCAGATCCTTAATTACACCTTCAAATACACTTTTTTCCAAATCAGATCGCACCCACAGGTTCCACGATGTGGACATACCTTTTGGGGCGTCACTATTCAGCCCACTACAGTAATCAAGAATGATTCCATAGTTATTGTATCCAGCAACCAAAAGAATGAAGTTTGCAGAAACCAACGCAGGAAAAGGCTATGAGAGGAGCATGTTGCTGAAGACGGAGCCGAAGCTCTGAGCAGCTCCTACGGTGTGCACGTGGAGCTAGAGCTGGGTGGGGTGCCCCACCCTCCGCGGAGCTCTCGGGGTTCCATTTCTTCGCTCTTTTTGATGAGGAGCTGCTTAGGGGCTGGGGCTTCGGTGGGTGGGTCCAGCATGGCGCCGCCCTGGTCCCGGCGGGGCCTCCAAGATGGCCGCAGCTACTGGGGGCAGACATGTTTGTACCACGTGACTCGGGCCGGGGCCGGAGACGGCGGAACGTGACGCACGGCTGAGGTGGGGCTCCGCCCCCACAGCCCTGACGTCGAGCGTCTCGTGACAGGTACTTCCGTTCGGGGCGGCGGCGGTGGCGGAAGTGGGAGCGGAGCCGGAGTCTTGGCCATAAAGCCCGAGGCGGCGGCGGCGGCGGCGTTGGAGGCTCGGACAGGCCCGGGAGCCCGCAGGAGCCGCAGCTTGGACCTCCCCGCGCGCCGGTCACCCCCCCCGTCTCCTCCTCGGCGGAGCCCTCGCGACGCGCCCGGCCCGGAGCCCAGCGGAGCGGCCGCGGTAAGCGGCGGCCCGGCCCCATCCCCCTCCCTGGCCTCGGTCGCCGGCGCGAGCCGTCCTCGTCTCGGGCGGGCCCGGCCCGGCCCCGCGGGGGCCCCCGCGCCCTCGGGCCCGGCGGCAGGCCAGCCGAGGGGTGGCCGGGTGTGACCGCGGCCGGCCGCCACTCGGGTCGGCGCCGCGCACGCCCTCCTCGCGGGCCGGCCGGCCGGAGCGGCCCGGTCTGCGCGCCCGGGCGGTGGCCAGCCGGCCGGCCGCGGGGGCGCCGCCCACGCCGCCCGGATGCCAGGCCGAGCCGCGTGCCCCCAGTCCCGTGCGCCTAGCGCCAGGCCGGCCGAGAATCCCCGACGCCGGGAGCCGGCGGAGAGCAGGTCACGTGCCCCCAGCTCCCCCGCGGACCGCGAGCTCCCGGGACGCGGAGCTTTTTCTCTTACACGCGTCGCGGGGAAGCCTGGAAGAAGTTTGCAAAGTTGCTGGGGCGAACCGCTGCCGGGTGCTGCGCCGTGTTAGGTCTGGACCGCGGCGGGGCCCGCCTGTACGTTGAGCCCGAGCTTCCCGGCGAGAAATGGTTCGCGAAACTGGGCGATTGAGAATAAAGACGGCGGACACTGGGGTGCTTACTGTCTGTCGGGCGGCGTGGCAAGATCTCTGCACGGATTGTTGTATTTGATGCTTAGCACAGCCTTCTCAAGTACATTGCCGTATCCACTGGTAGATAGCGAAGTCGAAGATGGGAGAGGTTAAGGCACTGGCCCAAGGTCGCGGACCGGAGAGCGGGTCCCTGAAGCTTGTCATCTGTCTCTTGCCCCCCGTATCTGCCTCTCTCGGCGTCTTTTCTTTCTGGGGATGTGACGCTGGAAACCTTCTCTGGTAGCATTAGTTCTCCCTTAAAACCACAACATATTCCGTTTTCAGTTGTGAGTTATAATGCCCTTTTTTTTTTTTTGTAGTGTCGCGCCAGTCAGTTGGGACCTCTAAAATTACAGTAGAGTTGTTAGTTGAGGTTTGAAAATTTTTGTCACCTTGGTCTCTAGTCAGGTGAGTTGGGCTGGCAATCTTGTGTGTGGACCTTTCCTGAAGCCTTAGTGCATGGGTGTCGGGCCCGTTGGTTCTTTACTGTTGGAAATACTGTATCTTCTCTTTAGATTCCAAAAGAACAGGCTCTTGTCTCTTCCTTGTGACTGAAGCAGCTGATTCCCCGCATGACTTCTCATCCATGGATTAATAAAGTCTCCTGTTAGTGCACTTCTCTCTTCAGACTTAGGAGAGTTTGTTCAGTTTTGAGTCTTAAGAGCTGGAAAGTGAGTCCTGAGTACTTCCCCTGAAGGTCCTGTCCAGGCTAGAAGTTGGTGCCTCCTACCTTGTTGTCTGATTTCTTCTCTTTTTTTTACCCGGTCTGATATATTGAAATGAGCGATCTGCGTGGTAGCCATAACTATTGTTTGTGTTTGGAGCAGAGTGGTGGTGACGAGTGGCTTTTCATCCACTCATCAGATGTTCTCAGTATCTACCGAGTGTCAGGCGTGGCTGAGTATTGACTCAGGGAGAGAGGTCTGGTTGCTGTCCTCAAGGACTTTAAAACTGGTGAGTGATCATGGCCGGGAATTCTCTCGTGGCACGGCATGGTGGTACTGTGGACGTTGAAATTTTTCATAAGGGAGAGTTATTTTTCATCTCAGCAAGGGCATCTGTGGCAATCTGGGCAGCATGGGGTCCTGCCCTGACTTGAAAGCTTTGTTACTTTCCACAGCAGCACCTGGTTTGGTTTGGTTTTGAAGAGGATGTGTAGAAGCTGTTGTCTAAGCTTCTAGCTGGTCATGTGTTTGGAGAGTAACGTTGGGCTCTAAACTTGCTCTTCTTTGCCCTGGGGCATTTGTCGTTCACTCCACGTGGAGCTTGTGTCGCGAGAACCTTCCAGGACAGGCCTTAGCTGCTGGGGGCGCTGAGCAGAGATGCTCTTGTGGGGCCGAGGCAGCCGCTCCCGCTGCCAGCACAGGTTAAACGCGCCAGGGTTGCCCCAGCTGACTCCCGCCACCCCGTCTCCACCAGCCCTCTGTCTCCGCTTGGTTCACAGGGGCGTTTGCGTTTGCTGTAGGGTTAAATGAGTGAACACCCAGAAGGGGGAGTGGGATGTAGTGGACACTCTAAAAATAGCTTTATCGGTACATTTTTCCAGGTAGTTGTAAGCAATCTCCTGAGGCAAAAATATTTTTTGATGCCAAACAAGTCTAAGCCACCACCACCACCAACCCCCAACAAACCCCATAATCAAAGACCATTGCTTTATAGTAAAGTGTGGCTTTGGATCCAATTCCTTACCCTACCACCAAAGAAAGAAAAAACAAAAGGGGGCTTGGGTATTTGATCAGCTGTCAATAAGTTCCCAAAGGGACCTGCACGGGGTATACACTTGCCCTTTGACTCGGCGTCGGTGTTTCTGTGCGAGGCTGTGGCGAACCCGGATCCCACGCGCGGGACTATCCTTTCACGAACTGTTCTCCCAAATGGGACCTAAATATTTGTCGTGACTCCTGTCTGGAGTCGTCTCGTTCTCCACCCAGTAGTTCACATGGGACTGAGGAGAACTGGACCAGTCGCTGGACTGCGAGCTGTACAGGCAGCGTGTTCCTGGGGCAGTCAGGAGGAGTCCTGAGCCAGGCCCAGGTGGGGGTTCCCCCGGCGCTGATGGCGTCTGGAAGTCAGCTCCCTGCTCCCCACCCCACTTGGCAGCTCCTGGCATTCTGTTGCCGCGCGTCTCCCCTGTAGGGTCGCCGTTGCGTGCCGGCGTCCGCTCCGCTCCTGCGTGTGATGAGGCACGCCCGGGGATGCCGCCTCGCGACTTGGGGCTGCTGTCTGCAGTTTGCTGCAGTGTGCTGATGTCTTCAGCTATTGGCTCTCGTCTCTTCCCTCTGTTTTCTGTTTTTTTCCTTCCCGTGTACGGCATATACAAAAATAGTTCGCATTCATGTTTTAAAGCTTCTTAATGGTGGCTGTGGTCAGTGTGGCTTGTGAGTCAAAGGTGAGAGCCGTGCAGTGGGGAAATCAGAGCAGGCTCTTCAGCGCCGCCTCCCACTAGTTTCAATCTCAGTACTCCAGGCTGTGATTTCAAAAACACATTTAAGAATAGCTACTTGCAGAATGCCTCTGGGGGGAGGAAGCGAGCTCGGCAGTGGTTCCAGGGGGGACGCGCAGTCCTGGCCGAGCCCTGCCTGGAGACGCAGCATCGATGCAGGGATCGCAGGCCTCGCCCGGCTGCTCTGTTTTGGTGATGTCATCGCTGCCGAGGAGAGCAGTCTGAGTCCCTCGTCCGTTTCCTGGCTGCGCTGGACTGCTCGCTGTCCAGCAGAGCAGCTCCGAGGAGGCCTGTGAGGGGCTGGGGGCCTGGCGAGGCTTTCGAGTGGACCTGCTGCCGGATGCCGCGAGCCGCCTTCCGTGGTCTCCCCACCCTGTCAGGTGTGAGCGGCTTTCTGCTTGCTACTGGCCTTCCTGGCCGGACCCAGCTCTGCTAGGGAGTCTTTGGAACATTACCCTGCGGACACCATTGGTTTCCCATTCTTGTCTGCAATTTTAATTTTTTAAAATCGATTTCCACTTGAGTTGTTTGCGAGTACACAGCAAAGCTACTATGAATTAACCTTTTAGAAGCCTGATCATAACAGCACAGAACTTCGGGAAAGTTGGTGCCCTTTACATGCGGTTTTTAGTCAGGCTGCTGACGGTTCTCTGGGCACTTACCTGGCCGGGGGCCCCGGAAATCACTCAGGGTTGCCCGGGCAGCCTGCAGGTTAGGAGACTTGCTGAAATCCCCTGACCTGTGCCTTGCTGTGGGTGCTTGGGGCTGAGGAGCATTTTTGTAGAAACTTTGATACACGATACTCGTCTTGCAGTGTTATTTCCTTAGTGTCTGGGGAGTGTTTACGGTTCCACAGGCTTCCAGCCGGTGCTCCTTCGCAGCTGTCCTGTGGGCTCAGGAGGCCCGGCCGCTTGATTGCCGGCTGGGCTCCCTCGGAGCACACTGCGGCCTGGCACCTCAGCCTGGCTTCTGGGTCACTCACGATCGCTCTGAAGCCTCAGCTTTCGACTCCTTGTAAAAACGTTATCCTTCCTCCAGTGAAAAGTGCTTGCTGCTCAATCGTGTCTGACTCTTGGCAACCCTGTGGACTGTAGTCTGCCAGCCTCCTCTGTCCATGGGATTTTCAGGCAAGAATACTGGAGTGGGTTGCCATGCCCTTTTCCGGGGGATCTTCAGGACCCAGGGATCAAACCCGGGTCTCCTGCATTGCAGGCAGATTCTTGTACCGTCTGAGCCACCAGGGAAGCTCTACTTTTTATTTAAAGTGACATTTCTCTTTTGCTGATTATTAAACTAGTCACTTCTTTAAAAAGAAAAAAAAAGAAAGCTAGGAAAATACAGAAGTAAAAAAGAAGAGAAATGTAATTCACTATCCAGAGGAAGACCAGAGTATTAATTGGTAATTTTATTTTCATGAACGCATATTTTAATGCCTTCGTTTAGTGAGATTGAGTTTTAAAGAGATGGTGTGAGAAAGTAATGTGGTGTTGGTTGGCCCCTCTGACAGGTGGGAGGGGAGCTGGGGTCAGGAGACAAGCTGTGCGCTCTGACTGTGGAACGGCAGCAAGGGCAGGCCCTGTGAGTCCGGTTGGCTGGTGAGGTTGGCTTGCTGTGGTGCCAGTGTGCCAGTAAGGTATTAACAGCTGTCATTTCTGTATTTTACTGAACTCCGGATTTGCAGCGGGACGTATGAAGCGTGTGCAAATGAGAGAAGCTGGGAGCGTTCCCGTGGACCGCGCCTGCTAGCGGGCGTTGCTGCCCGCGCCTGCCGGCTCTCTCTTCCTGTCTGGGCGCTGTGGTCCGGCTCCGGCCGGGTCTGTGTCAGTCCCACACCGGGTGCCCTCCTGTCTGTCTGTCTGAGTCCGTGTTGCCCGCGGGCTTTCTGCTGGGGGCAGTCCCGACTCCGTTTTCATTGCCCGCTAGTGCTTCTTCCCGCGATACACCCTGATGTGTTTATTGCCTTCCTGATGAGCATCTGGGTAGCTTGTAGTATGTGGCTGTTAGAAGCAGTGCTGTCCTGGGAGCCCCCTGGCGCTCCCGTGGTTAAGACCCCACACTGCCGCTGCAGGCGGCCCGGGCTCCATCCCTGGCCAGGGGGCTGAGGCCCCGCATGGCGAGAGGAGTGGCCAAAAAAACCTCCGCGTGAACAGTCCTGGGTCTGTCTGCTGATGGACGTGTGTGCACGTTTCCGTTACATCATTCCTGAGGAGCGGAAAGCCTGGTCTCTAGCCTGCGTATCTGGAGGTTGCTAGGCCACTGTACCATTTGTTGTCTCTGAACTTCGGAGCCTGGAAGTCCACGTGCGAGGTGCTGGCGGAGGCCCTTCCCGTGGCTTGTGGGGGCCGTCTTGTCCCTGTTCGCTCACCCTGTCTTTCCTCTGTAGGGGTCTGCGTCCTAACCCCTCTTCTCAGGACCCCGGTTAGGTCCGTTGGGCCTGCAGGGCCTCGTCTGACTACCCTCCCCCGTAAGGGCTCCGTGCCCCGCTGCGGTCGCGGTCTGACGTTTTGAGGCGGCGGGGTTAGGACTGGAGCGTGGGGGGCCCGGTTCAGCTGTGCCCGTGCGTGCGGCGCTGTGGTGGACCCGCTAGGTTCCCGCAGTCCCACCGCTTCCGCGCCCGCCAGCCGTGTGTCAGGGCGCCAGATGCGCCGCGTCTTTGCTGACTTCCCTTCGTTTTGCCTCTGGGGTCCTGGCATTGCACCCCTGTCCATTACTAGCGTGGGCTGTTCTTGAGCGGGTGGGGAGGTTGATTTTGAAACAAATTGCGTCAGAATTTGAGAGTGCCTCTTGTGAATGCTTCTTGAGTCCACCGGGGATAGAAGAGCAGAGTGGCTTCAGCAGGGGAGCAGGCGGCCCTCCGTACTGGCCCGTGGGGGCTTCTGCAGTTATCCCCTGACTCGCTCCTGGGGGTGGAGCTGCCTCAGAGTGCCACCCCTGTGTGTGGAGGTGGCCATGGAAGGGCTCTTCGTTGGCCTGACACGCGTGTCCTTAAAACACGGGGTTCCCGCATGTGTATGCGCGGAATTGGCCCGCATGGCGTGTTCTGACTGAGCGTTTAGACGGTCCTGGTGTTGGGCCCGCAGCTTTCGGGCCAAGTGCTGGCTGTAGACCTGGGGTCGCTGGGGCAGTGCTGCCCCTCCCCTCCCACACCCACCTTGAGGGCAGGGGTGAGTCACGGCTCCAGGATGAGCCTTGAAATACTGCTCAGCAGCTTGGTAATATCTCCGGTTCTAACTTTGCACACTGGGTTGCTATTTGTAGCATGTAAGTTTTGATTCTGGGCCAGTGATGAATACGGATAGCCTCCCTGAATGATAAGTCGCGCGTCCTGTGTTCACTCGACGCGGTTTCATTGTCTGCTACAACAAAGCGCGGCTGGCAGCTGCGGGGACGATCAAATGAAAAGCGCTGGAGGCTTCCGAGTCGTTGAAACGAGACAGATGCCAGTCCCAGAGACGTTAGAAGAGGCCGGTGGCTGGGTCAGAGGGTGCTGCGGAGGAGTCCAGGAGAGTGCCTCGCAGGGGGATCTGGGAGAGCCCCTGGAGGGCACTAGAGGGAGCTGGGGGGGGTGGTGTGGGGGGCAGGTGAGGGGCTGTGGCACTGGGACTCGGGAGTGGCCATCCGGGTGGGGCAGAGCCGGGTGGGGAGCGGACG
Source organism: Ovis canadensis (assembly GCF_042477335.2). NCBI lineage: Eukaryota > Metazoa > Chordata > Mammalia > Artiodactyla > Bovidae > Ovis > Ovis canadensis. Next base: position 73,718,017 of record NC_091263.1, on the reverse strand, counting down.
AGCCCCACACACGGTGAAGGGTTGTGTTGAAGTGCTAGGCTCGGCCATAGTCCTTTCCCCTGACCTGCGAAGCCCTGGTGGGTAGGGAGGATGGTGTCTCAGTCATCCACGAGGAGTGCCTTTGATGGTACTGCTGCTAAGTTGCTTCAGTCATGTCCAACTCTGTGTGACCCCATAGATGGCAGCCCACCAGGCTTTCCCGCCCCTGGGATTCTCCAGGCAAGAACACTGGAGTGGGTTGCCATTTCCTTCTCCAGTGCATGAAAATGAAAAGTGAAAGGGAAGTCGCTCAGTTGTGTCCGACTCTTATAGACCCCATGGGCTGCAGCCCACCAGGCTCCTCCGTCCATGGGATTTTCCAGGCAAGAGTACTGGAGTGGGGTGCCATTGCCTTCTCCGTGTTTACCTAAAGACACACTAAGAGACGAGTGGGGCTAGGACTGAAATGCAGAGGGCATGCTTCAGCCTTCAGGGACACATTTCGTCAGAAGCGCCTGCAGCACAGATTAAAATTGGGGGCTGGTGTGGGGGTGCTGACTGAAGACAGAGAGCAGGTGGTTTGGTCCTCTTCAGCCAGCCCGCTGTGTGGGCTCTTCTGAATGGTTAATGGGTGCCGTTTTATCAGATGGATGCCTGAGATACTCTAAAGCTGATGTCAGATGTTCAAAGTATTGAAAAATAGTGTGTGTAGCTTTCTCTGTTTTCCAGTCTGCCTTACCAAAAAGAAAAGAAAGGGGGCACGGTCGTTCTGGTCTCTTAATAAGGACTCTTAGCTCTCAGTTTGGCACCTGCCTTGAGAGCAGCGGGCGCGTCCCTTAAAGAGTCTGTCGATCTGGGCTGCAAAGTCCTTGTGACAAGAATTGCTTTCCAGGGAGCTTGACTCTGTGAAAAATGAGTCCACGTGAACGTGACACCTTGGGAAAAGCACGTGTGTGTGTCTGTGTGCACAGTCTCTTCACGTTTTGGAGAGTTTAGCGTTCACCTTGCAGCAGCATCTGAGTTGTCAGCGTCTGTTTCCAGAGGAGAGACCCGACTGAAAGATGACGCTCAGTATCACAGGCCAGCGCTGTGTGTTGTAGGTAGGCACACGCGTCTTTAACCCCAACAGTGCTGAGACGAGAACACCGCCTACGGAAGCACAGCCTTGGTGAATTTTAGTGATATGCTGTGTTTATTTAAGGACTTCCCTTGTGGCTCAGACAGTAAAGCGTCTGCCTACAATGCGGGAGACCTGGGTTCGATCCTTGGGTTGGGAAGGTCCTCTGGAGAAGGAAATGGCAATCCACTCGAGTACTCTCGGCTGGAAAATCCCATGGATGGAGGAGCCTGGTAGGCTACAGGCCATGGGATCGCAAAGAGTCGGACATGACTGAGGGACTTCATTTGGTCACTTGGCCTTGGTGTTTATTTAAAAGTGTTTTGGAAAGAGGGATGCTTTGACAGGTCTGTTTCTTCTGAAATGTAAATTTCTGGGTAGTGGATTTCATGCAGCTCTGACTGAACTGGCTGTTCTTACTCGGGAGTAACACACCGTCTCCCAGTGACTGCAGACTGCCTCACATTTGCTTTCTGTGGGCGTGGGTGCTCGCTGTGGCTCTCCCGGGGGTCTGCGTCAGCCTCCCGCTGCTGTGGGGGGCGCTGCTGGGGGTCCCGGCCGGAGGGTGCTCGGCCGCGGGGGAGGTCGACCCGCTGGCTCCGGCGAGGTGCCTGGTGTGTGGTTTCCTGTCCCGGCCCGCTGGCCGTTGGGCACCCGGCACCCTCGCTTGGAGTCCCTCCGTCCCTTTGGGCAGGAGGGCTGAACCCGCGCGGGTGCCTGGCAGTGCGCTGAGCACAGCGTTGGGGGGCAGGGAGTGGTGGGCCCACCCCGTCCTCGTCGCGTGCCGCTGTGGTCCTGGCCCCGCATGGCGGTCTCCAGCGGCTTCCCGGCTGTGTCCTGGCGCCGACCGAGTCCCGCCTGCCGGACCTGCCTGCCGTGAGCGGGCTTCGCTCTTGCTGCCTTCCGTCCAGGCCCCGCCGCGTCCCTCGTCCACGGTCGTCTGCGCCTCCCGCCTCGCCCGGCTCCCGCGGCCTCGCTTCCTCAGCTTTCCTGGCTGTGTCCCCCTTAGTCGCGCCTCTCGCTGACCCTCGAGTGGCTGTTAGACGTGTGTCTCTCACAGGCCTTGTGGGCACTGCACCTGCTCTCGGAGGCTCTTAACGGAGACCCTAGACGCTTGTTTAAACCAGTGAGCCTTTCGGGAGGGGAGCGCCGTGCAGCTTGCCGAGCCCGAGTTCCCTGAGCAGGGAATGACTGCGGGCCCCAGCAGGGAGAGCCTGGACTAACACTAGGCTCCCAGGAGCTCCAGATCCTAGACTAATCTGTGATTTCCCCCAGAAGGTAGCCACATGAAAGAACGAACTAAAATACATTCCCCAAGTGGCTTTTGATACACACTCCCACCCCGGCCCTACCCTCACCCCCCTGCCCCCCCCCCCCCACCCCGCCTGCTGCTCCCTGGCTGAAAAGCAGCGCATGCCTGTGAATCCCTCAGCTTGCTTGGAGTCGGTGGACCGGGAGCCAGGGGCGTTGCAGAGGCTCCTTAAGCAGGGCCACAGGGCGGCTCTGAAGAGCGTTGCTGAGCTTCGGTTTCCACAGCTGCAAAATGCGAGCTCCGCGTCCCCCCTTTATTCCCCGTGTCACTTTTTGCTGTTCCAGTTACCTTCGGTCAGCCACGGTCCAAGAATACTAGATAGACGCTTCCAGAAGTAAACCGTTGGTCATCTGACAAGGCTTGCTGCTGGGAGCGCTGTGATGGAGCCTCACGCCGTCCAGCCCCTCCCCACCTGAGGTCTCAGACCCCAGGCCTGGACCCCGCAGCGGCCCCCTGCCCAGCTCACTTCGCGGCGGTCCTGCCGTAGGGTCCGAGCGTGGGTCGGGGCACAGGGCCTGCGCCGCCCACCTCCCTTCCCCACGTCAGGCAGCTGGCCTCTCCCCTCACACAGGGGGGCGGAGGGCACGGTGCAGCCAGATGTCCTGAGCGAGGCCTCACTCACGTGCGCTCAGTACAGTCTGTTGGTAGCATCCTGTGCCCAGCATAGACGTGATCAGACCAGAGGCACAGGAAGGGCCGCTGGGCGAGGGGTCCGGCTCCTCCGTGGTGTCAGGCATCCACTGGAGTCTCGGAGCGTGTCTCCACGGACGGGGCCCCGACTGTGCACAGGCTCCTTCGCGGTTTGCGTCTCGGGCTCCTGCTCACCTGTGGTGGTTTTTTGCAAGATGATGTTGCTGAAGTGCAAAGGACCCTTCCAGCCATTTGAAACCCCGGGCCCCCTGTGGAGCCCTGCTGGTTCCCGTCCTGCTGGGTGGGGAGGTCTTCCCAAATGGCTTGTTTCTAAACCACAGACGCGGCATAGGAGCCTGGGGGAGGATTCTCTGTCCCCCTTCTTGATCACTGGGTGCCTGCGCTTCCAGACGTACACCTCTCCTCCAGAAGGGCTCGCCAGCACACACTTCGCAGCTGCTTGCGGAAACCGCCCCCTGCGCACGCGGCACCTTCCCTGGTGGGTGCGCTCTGCTGACCGTGTCACTCCGCCCACACCAGTGTGTAGCCGTTCTCAGTGGACGTCGCGGTCCCTTCCGCCTCTCCTCTGTAACAGAGTCGTTGTCTCTGCCCGCTTCTGTGATCGTGTCCCGGAGGTCCTGTGGCTGTGCACCCTTAGGATCCGGTGCTTGCTGTTGTCCTGCCCCCGGGAAGGCTGTGGACTCAGCTGTTTGTAGTTGGAAGATTCTATTTGTATAGGTGTCGCTTTTCTTAGTGGTTGCCAGTGTAACTACTGGGGAAAGTTTTAAAGGTGCCTTGTTGTTTAACATTTACATTTCGTTGATTAATGGATTAAATTTTGTAAAAGGGGGATTAGCTATTTTGTTATTTGGCTTCCAGGAAGAAGGTGCCCGTTTCCCACGCTGCAGTGTTCCAGGCTTGTTTCACTTGGCTTGGTTTGGTTGATGCTGTGTTTTTGTAGTGTTCAGTTCAGTCGCTCAGTCGTGTCCAACTCTCTGCGACCCCATGAACCACAGCACACCAGGCCTCCCTGTCCGTCACCAACTCCCAAAGTTCACTCAGACTCACGTCCATCGAGTTGGTGTTGCCATCCAGCCATCTCGTCCTCTGTGGTCCCCTTCTCCTCCTGCCCCCAATCCCTCCCAGCATCAGAGTCTTTTCCAATGAGTCAGCTCTTCACATGAGGTGGCCAAAGTACTGGAGCTTCAGGTTCAGCGTCAGTCCTTCCGGTGAACACCCAGGGCTGCTCTCCTTTGGGATGGCCTGGTTGGAGAAGGTTTAGGTAGTCAGGCCTGTTGATTTGTTTCGTTTCTGGATTCTGTGTTATACTTGGCCTTCTCCTTTCCTGTGCTGGTTTTTCCCCTGGTGCTCAGCACGTTTGAGAGTTCTGTGCAACGTGATGTCAGACAGCCCTTTCTTCGCGCATGCTTACCCCGCATCTCACTGCACTCTCTTCCTTTCTTCCCCAGCTAGCGGCTTCTCATCGCGCACACTGGCCCGGCCCCCCCACGCGTCTCTCTAGACGCCCGGTCCCAGCCTTTGTCTCCAGGGCCTGGCCACTGTCCTGCTGGCTTCGCTGCTTCGTGATGCCTTTTGATAAGCCCGGAGTGGCCCGTCTTCGTAGAGCTCTGCTGAAGCTGTGCCCAGAGGCGCGTCTGCTTCTGATCTAATCGGTGCTTCTCCTGCCGCTCGTCCTGTCTTTGGTCGGTTTGTCTGACAGTCTTTCCTCGGGTTGAGGGGATGCCCTTTGCTGAGATGGCCTGGTGGAGGGAGGGAAGGCCCGACCCCCGTGTCGCGTGCCTGCTGTGCAGACAGGAGAGCCCCTGGCTCCTGAGCCCCAATGTCGCGTGCCTGCTGTGCGGACAGGAGAGCCCCTGGCTCCTGAGCCCCCGTGCACGAGGCTGCATCCCAGTGTGCGTCCCCGTTGCCTGCGAGATGGCCTGGAAGGCAGGCAGCCGGGCTTCCGTGTGTTCGTGGTGTTCCTCACGCTCTGCCGCCTCTGGTCTCCTGCAGCGTCTGCGCAGACACAGTTACCTCACGATCTGCACTCCGTGTGGGCTTCTAGAATGCTCTTTTCATTTATTGTTTGTCCAGGGGTGGCATATAGGGTCTTAGTGCATTAAAAAAACATGCTTCTTCTTATGAATTAATTTTCACAGATAAAGAGTAGACCATTGGGCCAGTCTTTATTTTCGCGATTTTTAAGTCTGAGTTGGTAAAGTTTTCTTTTTGACAGGAAAAAGTGCACTAGTCAACCAGTTCTTCCCTCTTTCTCTTGCTTGTTGACAAGTCTGTGCACGTGAACTCCGGTCTGCTCTCCAGACTCACAGGTGCCCGCAGTCTCTAGGGAGCGGAGGGGGAAGCCTGGTGGCCCACGTTAGCCCAGTGGGGAGGCCTGGTGAGGGCTCCTCTGGGGTGGGGTGCGGTCGGGTCTGGAAAAGGTGTGCCTGTGCTGGGGCGGTGCCCAGGAGTCCCAGAGGGGTGTCCTGAATCGGCCCAGAAGGAAGCTCTGGAAGCAAGTCTATGTTCCTCAGTCTGTCCACCTGGAGACCATGGTGGACCCCCTGATGGCTTGTTTTCGCTACCAAAAGGACAGTTTGTAGGCATCCGCTCAACAGCGTGAAAGCTGAATTTGTACTCTTAAAAAAAAACCTAACTACATTTTAGAATGTTCATTAATAGTCCGTGTGACAGTGCCTGGCATATTTGTGTGTTTTGAGCATGTGTCTTGGAGGGGAGGAGAGAGGGGAACCCGAGGCCCTCCGTGCGTGTTGCTGTGGTTGAGTCTGGAAGCAGACTGCCTGGGTTCTGAACCTCACTGAGCGTGAGGCGGTGGTCGGCCTGGGACAGGGCGGTCTGGCGAGCTGGGGCTGAGTGCAGCGCGCAGGCAGCGTGGGGCGGGCTTGGGGGGCTGCGCTTTTCAGCCGCGTGGTTATTCGAGAGCCCAGGTAGAGGTGCCGTGATGGGGCTGAGAGCAGTTTGGTGGTGGCCTCCTGTTCGCCCTAACCACAGTTAGTCACCACGGCTGATCCACGTCTACATGTTGAGATCGCGGCAATCCCTGTGGCCGAAAGGCTCTGCAGCTGGAACAGCGCGGGTGTGATGCGACCCAGCCTGGTCAGGTCGAAGCTCTGAAAGCAGTGAAGCCTGTTTGACTTGCTTGGGAGGTGGGGGGTGGGTGGGGAGGCAGGGCCCGACAGCAGTCCTGAGAGGGAGCAGGCTCACGGCTGCGGAGCAGAGGAGGAAGCGCGGTGTGGGGCGGTGCCGGCGTGCCTCGGGCCTGGCCATCCCTGCCTCTGGTGACAGAGGAGCTCTCACTTCCCCCGCTGCTTGGCGGTGCTCGCGTCACACTCAGGGTGACAGATGGTTAGTTGTTGATGCCATTTGGCTGTTGTTACTGGAGGAAGGACTTGTTGGATGGGATTTGCTGGCCGTTACCCCATCAGTTTTTCCATCATTGTAGCCTGTGGGTCACTCATTGATACAAAGTGACTGCTGCAGAAAAAGCCTGCTTTGGAGAGAGAAGGTTGCTGATAGGAGAGCTAAATACTTACCCCGTACAGACTGTTGTGTTTTCTTAGATGTATTTCCAGAAAGATGTTTAGGACAAAAGAAGCGGAATATTGCAGCAAATACTCAGGTTCCTAAGTGGTTAGGACTAGAATGCAGAGTTGGAAGTATTGATTTCAGCTGCAGCCTCGGGCCCTAGAAAGCTGTCCTAGAAATGGGACTGGAGAGGTGGCCTCTGTGCCGCGCCCCTCTTCACACTAGGTCCGCCTCCAGGGTTCTGAGCAGTGCGTGAAGCCAGGAGCCACGGATCGTGATGCGTCTCTGCCTTCGTCCTTCCCTGTGGTTACGACAGTTCTGCCGAAGGAGCCACACTGAAGAAGGATGGCCATCCTGATGGTTTCCCAGCACTAGAAACGTCACCGTACCTTATGGCAGGAAGGGCATGCGTGTACCTCGCATTTTCTGCTGAGAGTTAGCAGTGATTCAGGGGCTTGGATGAGTTTGATCAAGGTCTAGAAATGGGACAGAATCACTGATATTTAAAGACCGCAGACCACAGTGACGCTGTGCAAAGTGACGGGACGGGAAACCTGGGCGCAGCCCCTCAACCAGGCCGGCAGAGCGAGAGGATGGCTGGGATTGGCAGCTGGATGAGGCCTTGCGAGGAGACAGCAGCTGGTTTGGCGAGTGGTGTGCTCAGGGTGAACGCTTCTGGCTCCCAGCAGGCAGCAGCCCCGGAGGGAGGGAGACAGATCTCCAGAACACCACAGCGAGACTCTCATCAACAGAAAATTACGGACCATACAGAGAAGCCCAGGAAGAAATGCAAGGCGATCCAGCCAGGCCATCCCAAAGGAAATCAGCCCTGAACGTTCATTGGAAGGACTAATGCTGAAGCTGAAACTCCAATACTTTGGCCACCTGATGTGAAGACCTGACTCCTTGGAAAAGACCCTGATGCAGGGAAAGACTGAAGGCGGGAGGAGGGGACGACAGAGGATGAGACGGTTGGATGGCATCACTGACTCGATGGACTTGAGTTTGAATAAGCTCCGGGAGTTGGTGATGGACAGGGCGGCCTGGCGTGCTGCAGTCCATGGGGTCGCAAAAAGTCGGACACGACTGAGCGGCTGAGCTGAACTGACTGAGAAGCGGCAGCGTGTGGCCCTCCCAGAGGAGGCGGCGGCGTGAGGATGCCGGCCTAAGTGTGTCGCTGCGCTCGAGGAGCCAGCGGAGGGCGCGGCAAAGAAGCGGCAGGAATTGGGGATAGGTGGCTGAACCAAACGAGGGCATCAAGAAAAAGGAATTCTAGAGAAGCAGACAGTTCTGAGACAGAAGGGTACAGGAGCCGAAAGGGGAGCTTACGGAGGGTTAGGAGCCGCGTGAGCCGGCAGGAGAGCGAGCCAGCAAGCCGGAGCGACTCCCTGTGAGGGCAGGAGAGCCTGATGAGGGGTGGGCACAGCCTGAGTGTAAGTGGGCTAAACTCTCCCGGCCCAGCTTGGGCTGACGAGGGGACCAGAGGCAGCCGCGACCCAGCCCAGGCCTGAGGCTCCCAGGACGGAGGAGCAGAAGAAACTGCGAAAGAGAAGCCGCCTCGCAGGCGTGTGGCCCCCGGAGCGCGGGAGCTGGGGCTTTGCGGGGAGCAGACTCGGGCTGTCGTCCAGGGGGCGGGTGAGGGAGCGGCGCCTCTGTACCGCACGGACAACTGTCTTCAGCATCCTGTGATGGGCCGTCGTGGGGAAGAGCGCGAGAAGGAACTCCGTGTGTGCGGCTGAGCCACTGCGCTGCGCGGCAGAGGCGGGCAGCGTGGAGAGCCACCTGCACTTCACCTGAAATGAAGGTAGAGCTTCCCCTGTGGCTCGGCGGCGAAGCGTCTGCCTGCCGACGCAGGAGACTTGGGGTCGATCCCTGATCCGGGAAAATCCCACAGGCCACAGAGCAACTAAACCCATGTGCCAAAATAAATAAGTATAGTGATTTTTAAGTCCCCCAAACCTTCATGGCATGGCCTTCATGGAAAAGCGCCTTGGAGGTGGAGGAGCTCTGCTGCTGTTCCTTGATGTCCTAGACGGCCAGCCGGGCCAGCGCCGCCCTGGTGAAGCTGCGTGGGCCCACGATCTTGAGGAGCTCGGCGTAGTCCACGGGCGCCTCGTCGGCAGGGAGGCCTCAGCGCGGCCCTGTGCCGTGGGCGCCTGCTGCCTGTGCTGACCGTTAGTAACTGCGCTGGCAGTGCTGCCTGCCTACCTCATTTTAACACACTTTGCTTCATTGCACCTGGCAAGTAGCGCGTTTTTACAGATTGGAGGTTTGTGGCAACCCCGTGTCGAGCGAGTCTGTCAGCACCGTTTTTTCCACACCGTTGGCTCAGGTCAGATGTCTGTCACATTTTGGTAACTCTCAAAATATTTGGAACTTAGTTGGATGTGTTATGGTGATCTGTGGTCAGTGATGTTTGATGTGACTGTTGCGGAAAGATCACAACTCCCTGGAGGCTCCGGGGTGCTTGGTGATTTTAGTGATGAAGTATTTTGAAATAAAGGCACGTACATTTTCTCAGCCATAACACTGTTGCACACTGAATAGACGAGAGGGTGGTGCATGCGTAGCTTAGGTGCGCCGGGAAGTCCGTGTGGCTCGGTCTTGTGCAGCCTCGCTGTCTGGCGCTGGCCGGAGCCAGCCCTGCAGCGTCTGCGGTGCTCTGCGGTGCCAGCTGCTACGCCAAGAGGATGACCCGTTAACAGAGCTGGTGATGAAGTGAACAGTATCTTGAGAAAAACAGTGAGCTGAAAATCAAAGATTATTGAATTTCTCGTCAGAAACCTTGGAGGCTGTGTTGCTGTGTTCAGAATCTAGAGGGGAAAGCTGTCAACCAGGAAACCTGTCATGGGGAACACTGTCCTTCAGAACTGAGAGAGAAGCTGAGAGCTTCCAGAGAAGCCAGAGCCGAGCGAGCTCTTTACCACAGACCTGCCTGTAGAGAGGCGGTTCCTTCAGATTGGACAGCGCTGGACAGTGACCCAGAGCCCTGTGAGGAAGGGAAGACCTGGTAAAGGAGACACACAGACGGTCAGAAAAGCTGGCGCTGCTGTGACCCACCTTATTGTCTCCACTCGATTTCAGGGACTAACCCAGCTGTCCATCTTCTGGGAGGACGCGGTGCACAGAGATGTGATTTGGTGACGTCCGTGAGGGAGAGGGCGTGGGCTCCGGGTTGCACGGGAACAGTTTTGTATGTTAGTGAAGGTGAGCTGGTGTGAATTGGCCCGGTCAGCTGCTGCCGCTGTAGGGTGCTAACTGGAATTCCACGGCTACAAGGAAGAAGCTAGCCATGAGATATACTCGGAAGGAAATGAGAAGGGAATTAAAAGTGTTTTGCTATAAAGAATCAATCAATAACAAAAGAAGATGGCCGTGCAGGAAATGCGGGACAAAGAAGCGACGAGGCATGTGAAGAGCAAGCAGGGAGAGGACTGAAGCGAGTGCCTCCCTGTTAGTGATTCTTCACCTGTGCATGCATCAGACTCGCCAGGCACATGGCAGGTTGGCGGTTTGGATAGAAACACATGAGCCCTTTACTTGCCCTCCACAAGAGACTGACTTTGGAGCCAAAGAGAGAGAGATGTTCGGTGTGAAACGGTGTGCAGAGGACTCATGCAGGTCGTAACCAAAAGAGACGGCAGCTGCACTCCTCTGAGGTGAAATAACCTTCAAGGCAAAAACCTGACAAGACAGAGCATGTGAGAAGATGCGGTACAGCAAGAAGGCCCAGCAGCGCCAAGCGTGTGCACACCGTTCCACAGCCGTCAGAATCCTTGAGGCACAAATGGCCAGAGCTGAGGGGAGGGGAGTCTGACGCAGACACTGGCAGTGGATGGACTCTGGCAGCAGGCCCGTGAGCGAGGAGGCCGGGAGCGGCTCCGTGAACGGGCCGCGTGCAGCAGGCACGGGTCTCTGCCCCCGCCACCAGCACACACGCTCTGCCCAAGTGGACACGCTCGCTCTCCATGATAGAATACATGTTGAGCCGTAGTAAGTCTCAGAAGGTGTTAAAAAGTGGGTTGTCGTACGAGGCGCCTTTCTTTTTTCCTGTGGTGCCGACCACTGCTGAAGCCTCTATCGAGTGTGTTACAGTTATTGTTGCGGTTTTACGTGTGAGTTCTTGGCCTTGAGGCATGTGGGATATTTGCTCCCCAACCAGGGGTGGAACGTGCACCCCCTGTGCTGGAAAGCAACATCTTAGCCACCAATCGCCAGGGGAGTCCCCAAGGTACCTCTCGGACCACCATGAGAGCCAGTCAGAAGTCAGTAACAAGCGGAAAACTGGACAAGCCACAGACACCATCGATGGCAAACAGCACATTCTTACAGAACTGCCGGGCCAGAGGAGCAGTCACAAGAGAAGTCGTAAACTGTTTAGGGCTGGGACTCGGGCAGGGTTAGGACTCGGTGCGTTCGCTGCTGGAAGCCTAGGTCCCGTCCCTGGTCTGGGAACAGTGGCCCTGCAAACACAACACAGCAGAGCGCGCAGGACTCGGCGCAGAAGTGCTGAGGGGCAGAGTGCAGCCTCAAGTGCTGACAGCGAAAAGATCTCAAATCAACAGCCTGACTTCACTTCCTGAGGAACTAGAGAAAGAACCGTTTAAACCCAGAGCTTAAAAGGGAAGGAAATAGTCCAGGTTAGAGCAGAAAACCCTTTAGATTAACTGAGAATTTTTTAAAGGTTCTTATCACTAAAGTCAGAAAAGAAAGTGGAGATATAAGTAACCATTTTCATGAATGAAGAGGATTCTCACTCGGAACACATGTACAGGACTGACTTGCGTAGCCCGGGTGAAGCAGATTCCTGGAGATGCACAGACCGCCAGACGACATAGAGAGTAGGGCTCGTACTGTCGTCAAGCTAGGTGGTGGAGTCGGTTACCGAAAGCTTCCGGACAGAGAGGAGCCCGGGGCCTAACGGCCTCACTGGTGAGTTCTGACGGGTAAAGGACTAACACCAGTTCGCAAATTCTTCCCAGATATTGAAGAGGGGAGAACCTTGCTGCTTTTTCTTCCAACTTTTTATTTTGTATTGGGGTGCAGCCTGTTAACAGTGTTGAGATGGTTTCAGGTGAGCGGCGAAGGGCCTCAGGGTGTTCATGCATCCCTTCAAATGCCCCTGGCCGGGCTGCCGCGCGGCGCTGAGCAGGCCCCCTGTGTTCTGCTGCAGATCCTGTCGGCTGTCCGCTGTGAATCTGGCCCTGTGCACATGTCCATCCCGAATCTGTAGTCTCGAGGGGAAAACAGTGCTGAGCCCGTTCCATGAGGCCAGGACTGACAGTGAAGTGAGTGTTAGAGGCTCGGTCGTGGTCAGCTCTCTGCGACCCCGTGGACTGTTGCCCTTCAGACTCCTCTGCCCACGGGATTCTCTAGGCGAGGATACTGGAGTGGTAGCTATTGTCTTCTCCAGGGGATCTTCCTGACCCAGAAATTGAATCCGGGTCTCCTGCATTGCCCGCAGATTCTTTACCTTCTGAGCCACCAAGGAGGCCAGCATGGCTCTCATACTAAAGTCAGACAGACACTACAAAAAAAAAGGAAAGTATCGGTCAGCATCTCTCGTGAAGAGCGGTGCAAAAGCCCCTAACAGGATAGATGCCTGTGAAGTTGATTCGGCAGGAGTTATGGACCATGACCCGAGTGGGACTTATTCCTTGCAATGTTAGGTTGGTTCCACAACCAAATAGCGATCGTTAATAGACCACGTTGACAGAATGAGAGGGGAAAACATCATCTCAACTGATGCAGAAGACGAAGGACACGCTTTGTCTTTCAGGATCAGGAACAAGGCAGAGGGGCCCACTGTACCACTCCTCTTCAAAACAGTCTTGGAAGTTCCAGCCAGAGCAGTTCAGCAAGAAAAAGAAAAGACATCCAAACTGGACCGGAAAGAGAGACGTGATCTTATACGTGGAGTACCTTACAGAGTTCATACCCCGAAATTAAAAGACTAAAATCTCTTAAAGCTAATAAACTAAGTCAACAAATTTCAGGATACCATCTGAAAAAGAAAGTTAGGAAACAGTTCCATGCACAGTAGCACCAAAAGGAATAAAATACCTAGGAATCTAAGTTGGTAAATGAAAAAGCCTTCTAAACGAAAGACTATAAACGTTGCTGAGAGAGGTTAAAGATGTAAGTGGAAAGACAGCTCATTTATGAATTAGAAGAATTAATATTGTTGGGAAACCATCTACAGATTCAATGCAATCCTTGTCAAACTTCCAAATACTTTTTTTTTTTTTTTGCAGAAATAGAAAAACCTGTCCTGAAAGCCATGGGACCCTCAATAGTCAAAGTAATTTTGAAAGCTCATAAGTTGGAGGTCTCCCACTTTGAGATTTTTAAACTGCAAAGCTCTGTGGTAATCAGAACAGTGTGATACTAGAATAGGAAACACGGGTGAACCAGCGGAACAGACTGGAAAGCCCAGGCACTAACCTTCACATGCAAGGTGAACTGACCTTTGGCAAAGATGCCGAGCGCGTTCGGCGGTGAAAGCCGTGCCTTCCGTGACTGATGGCGGTGCTGGGAAACGCCTGCCTGCAGACGGATTTGGACCTGGACCTGTCGTCATAACGCAAGGTTAAATGGGAGACCTGACGCTTCTTTCATTGACGAATCGTTGATTCACCGTGTTGTTCTGACTTCTGTGGAGCAGGTGACTCCGCTGCACGTTGCCTCCTTTTTCCTGCTCTTTCCGGGGCGGTTCGCCCTGGGGCGTTGAATGGACGCCCCGTGTATGCGCAGTCGGGCCTTGTCGCCCGTCCCTTGGGCACCGGTTTGCCTCTGCTCACCCTAACCTCCCAGTCCCTCCCCCTCCCCCTTCCTCTCGGCGGCCGCAGAGACGCCTCCGTGCCCTCGGTCCGTGAGTCTCTGCTACCCAGGTTTGCGGGCGTCCTGTTTCGGGTTCCCCGTGTGAGTGGCAGCTGGGGCGTCTCGCGGCGGTTCGCTCGGTGTCGCCCGCGTGGCCGCGCGGTGGCGCTGTTCCCCGCGCCGCTGTCGTGCTCCAGTGCGCATGCGCCGCGCTGCTCCGGGCGCCCGCGCGCCGCGGGACGTCCGAGTGTCTCCAGCGGCTGCCCGCCGGGGCGGGGCGGCCTGGGCCCTGGGCTGCGTGTCTTTCTGAATTAGTCTGTCCGGATATCCGCCCAGGAGTGGGACTGCTGGATCATGTGACAGCTCGAGTTTTCGTTTTTGAGGCACTTTCCTAGTGGCTGCAGCGGCTTGTTGGTAAACTCCTCCCAAGCGTGTGGGAGGGCTCCCTTTCCTCCACACCCTCTCCGGCATTTATTATTTGCAGGCTTGTTAATGGTGGCCATTCTGGCCAGTGTGAGGTGGTACCTCATTGTAGTGTTGAATTGCGTTTCTTGAAAAATTAGCGGCATTGAGCATATTTTTATGTGCCTGTTGGCTACCTGTATTTCTTTGGAGAAATGTCTATTTAGGTTTCGCCCGTGTTTTTTTTTTTTTTTAAAGTCTATTTGGCTGTGTCAGGCCTTACTTGTGGCGTGCGGTGTTGCTTTCGTCGCCCCGGGCCTTTTCGTTGCGAGGCGCGCGCTCAGTTACGGCGTGTGGGCTTGGCTGCTCTGCGGCCGTTTGTGTGTTGTGTTGAGTTGTTGCTACTGAGACGTGTGAGCTGCTTGTATATTTTGGAAGTTAGACCCTTGTCAGTCATACCATTTGCAAATATTTTCTCCCATTCTGTAGATTTCCCCCCTTTGTTTATGTTTTCCTTTTCTGTGCAAAAGCTTGTACCTTTGCTTAGTTCCCGTTTGCTTATTTCAGTTGTTGCTTCTGCTGCTGTGGGAGACTGGCCTGAGATAAGAAAGCACTGGAATGACTGATGTCAGAGAATGTTTTGTCTGCATTCTCTCCTGGGAGTTTTATGGTGTATTGCAGTCTCAAAGACCTCAATCTTAAGAGGTTAAAGGAAAAAAGTGAGGGACTTCCCTGGTGGTCCAGGGGTGTAAGACTCCACGCTTCCACTGCGGGAGATGAGGATTTCATCCCCGCCCAGGGAACCAAGATCCCACATGCTCCTCAGTGCTGAAAAAAAAAAAGAGAGCTGTGGGACTCTGAGAAGCAAACAGGGCGAGACCCCTGGTGCTGGACCCAGCGATGCCACGGCTGTGATACCAAGAGCGCCTGCAGCAGCAGAGGAAACAGGTAGACTCGGCTTCATCCAAACTAGACCTTTTGTGTTTCCAAGCACGGTGTCAAGGCAGCAGAAAGACAACCTGCAGAATGGGGAAGATGCTTACCAATTGTACATCCGATAAGGCTGATATTCAGAATACATATTTAAAGTTTGAACAACTCAGTAGCAAACAGGCAATTTGATTATAGATGGTTCAGGATCAGAGTAGACATTTCTCCAAAAAAGATGTGGAAGTGGCTGACCCACACAAAAATAAATACACAGCACCACTAGTTATTAGGGGAATTCAGAATGGTGATACATGCTTTACTTGGATTACGGTGGCTCTTTTTCTCCCTTGCCAGAAGTAACCTTATTATCTGTTTATTTACGGCTGTGCTGGGTCTTCGTTGCTGCTCAGGCTGTCTCTAGCTGTGGTGAGCAAGGGCTCCTCTCGCTGTGGCGGGCGGGGGCGCCTCGCTGGTTGCCGCGTGTGGGCTCACTGCAGTGGCCTCTCTGGTTGCAGAGCTGGGCTTTGGGGCGCTCGAGCTGCAGCAGCTGCGGTCTGCGTGCTCTGAGGCACAGGCTCCGCAGCTGTGGCACGTGGGCTCAGTTGCTCCAAAGCGTGCGGGTCTTCTGGACCAGGGGTCAAGCCTGTGGCTCTTGCATCGGCAGGCGGATTCTCACCACTGAGCCACCACAGAAGCCTGGCTCTGTATTTAAAAAATACGTGTTGGTGAGCATTACGGAAATTGGGACCCTTGTGTATTGCTGGTAGGAGTGTAAAATGCTGGACTTGTATGGAGAGCAGTGTGCAGATTACAGAAAATTACCGTATGTCCTGGCACTGAGGTGCATCTACCCATCAGATTTGAAATCAGCATCTCCAGCAGATAGTCATGCACTATGGGTTAGGGCAGAATTACTCACAGCAGTCAGCGGGGAGAAAGACCCTGTGTGCTCATCTGTTGGTGAATAGATACGGGGGTGTATTATTCACCATGTACAGGAATGAAGTTCCAGTGTGGGCTGTGAGGTGGACGGGCCTTGAAAACATGCCAAGTGAGATAAGCCAGGCAGGAAAGGACAGATTCTGTAGGACCTGGTGCACGAGCGCTGTTTGCAGGAGGCCAGTTCCAAGACAGAGCCCAGGGCCGGGGCAGGCGAGCAGGGGCTGCTGCGTGCGTGATCCGCGCAGGGTTGCTCTCGGCCCTGGAGGAAGGGTCCCGGAAACAGTCCCAGTGGCCGCTCCACGGGTGAGGCTCTGACAGACGCACACACTGAGGTGGGTGTCCTCGCTCCAGACACGCTCTTCCTCCCAAATAAGAGCCAGCTGGCATCTCGGCTGGCAGATCGCTGACCTCGAGATGTGATTTCGTGTTTCCATCCTGGGTGGTCACGGTGCCGGCCGGGGAAGCTGCGAGGTCTGCTCTGGAGCGGCTGTCCCGCCTGAGGAGAACCGTGGTCTGCACGTGGCGTGTGCCACGCAGTGCTGCATGGACCTGCGGAGAAGCGCCCACTCCTGACCTGGCGACGGGACGTTCGGCTCTTCTCCTTTCTAGTGGGTCACTGGTACGTTTCCACCCTGAGTTAGTGTTTAGCAGTGGTTTTCCTAAATGCTACCTGCAGCAAGCTGGCTGTCAGTGATCTTGTGAGGCAGGTGGGTCTGTGGTTTGCCAGGTTTTGCACGCACTGCATCTGAATCCCTGTAAAGCTGCACTTGAGTAATAACCTTCGGATGGGAACCTTTGTAATGGAGGACTTCCTCCTCAGCCAGAGGAGCTGAACCCTCGCCTGAGCCCTGAGCTCTGCGGGGCTTTCACACCTGCCTGGCGTGCTGGTGAGTGCTGTGTGTCAGCCTGGCCAGCAGCGGCCCCCAAGGGTTAGCTAACGCTTGCTTCCAGGGTGTCTGTGCTGTGTCTCTGGGTGGGGCGCACAGCTGGGCGTGAGGGCTGAGCAGGGCAGGCTGCTCTCGTCCAGGCCTGGGGGACGCCGAGGGGGACTCCCAGTCCCCTGCTCAGCCGAGATCTGACACCAGCTTGCCTGGTTCCCAGGCCTTCAGACTGCCGATTGCGGGGCATCTCGGCCTCCGTGACCTTGTGAGAACTTCCTCACTAGTCTAAATGCTACATCTCACACGTGTGCATTCCGTGATCTTATACATCCTTACAGAAACATGAATCTCATGTATGTGAACTTTATTTTTAACACTTTTGAACTCTCACTTTGCCTGGGAAAACACAGGTTCCTACACGGCGCCAGCAGAAGCAGTAGGTTCTGTTCCTTCATTCTTGGAACCGTGGTTCTGTTTCTCTGGAGAGTCCCCACTGGCGCATACGTAACTGAGTCCAGAGAATAGCAAGGAGAGCCTTCTTCAGTGAGCAGTGTGGAGAAGCAGAGGATAACAGCAGACGAGGGAGGCTGGACGCCTCTTCAGGGAGACTGGAGCCAGCGAGGGAGCGTTCCGTGGAAGAGGAAGCACAGTAAAGGGCCGAGACGGTGTGGGCCTGGCAGAAGCAGGAGAGGTAAGGAAGAGGTGGCAGGAACACGCAGAAGCCTCTGCAGGATAACTGCCGTGGTGTGGCCCCTCACCTCAAGCCAGACATCCTGGAGGGTCAAGTCAGGTGGGCTTTAGGAAGCATCACTACCAACAAAGCTAGTGGAGGTGATGGAATTCCAGCTGAACTGTTTAAAATCCTTACAGATGATGCTGTTAAAGTGTTGCAGTCAATATAGAAACATTACAAATTTGGAAAACTCAGCAGCGGCCATGGAACTGCAAAACGTCAGTTTTCATTTCAGTCCCAAAGAATGACAGTGCCGAAGAGCGTCCAGACCATTGTACGACTGCGCTAATTCCACACGCCAGCGCGGTGACGCGCAAGATCCTTCAAGCGAGCCTTCAGCAGTAGGGGAACCAGGAACTTCCAGATGCACAAGCAGGGTTTGGAAAAGGCAGAGGAACCAGAGATCAAATGGCAAACATTCGTTGGATCATAGAGAAAGCCTACAGTAAAGCCTTTGACTGTGCCAATCACAACAAACTGTGGAAAATTCTTAGAGAGAGAGGAATACCAGATCACCTCACCTGTCTCCTGAGACTCCTGTATGTGGGTCAAGAAGCAACTGTTAGAACCGGACATGAAACAACGGTCTGGTTCCAAATTGAAAAAGAAATATGTGAAGACTGTATATTGTCATCCTTGCAGAGTAATCATGTGAAATGCCAGGCTGGATATTTCACGTGGTGGAATCAAGACTGCCAGGAGAAATCTCAACCTCAGATATGCAGGGGATACCATTCTAATAGCAGAAAGTGAAGAGGAACTAGAGAGCCTCTTGATGAAAGTGAAAGGCTGGCTTGGAACTCAGCATTCAAAGTACTAAGACCATGGCATCGAGTCCTATCACTTCACGGCAAATAGAAGGCAAGAAGGTGGAAGGAGCGAGAGATTTTCCTTTTGGGCTCCAGTATCGCTGCAGACGGAGACACAGTCATGAAACTGAAAGATGCTGACTCCTTGGAAGGAAAGACCCGACAAAGCTGGAGAGCATATTAAAAAGCCAAGACATCACTTTGCCAACAAAGGTCCGTCAAGTCAGAGCTGTGGTTTTTCCAGCAGTCATGTATGGATGTGAGAGTTGGACCATGAAGAAGACTGAGTGCTGAAGAATTGATGTGTTTGAATTGTGCTGGAGAAGACTCTTGAGAGTCCCTTGGACAGCAAGGAGATCAAACCAGTCAATCCCAAAGGAAATCAACCCTGAATATTCTTTAGAAGGACTGATGCTGAAGCTGAAGCTCCGGTACTTTGGCCACCTGATGCAAAGAGCCAACTCATTGGAAAAGACCCTGATGCTGGGAAAGGTTGGAGGCAGGAGGAGAAGGGGACGACAGAGGATGAGATGGTTGGCTGGCATCACCGACTCGATGGACATGAGTCTGAGCGAACTTCGGGACATGGTGAAGGGCAGGGAGGCCTGGCGTGCCGCAGTCCATGGGCTCACAGAGAGTGAGATATGGCTCAGCAACCAGAGGACAACTGCGGTTAGAACTTTAATAGAATTATTCTTCAGAGACAGGCATCAGAGTAGTCTTGTTTGGGGTGGACACTGGGCGGTTTTTTGTTGTTTGTTTTTGATCGTGTGGCTTGTGGGAGGTCTTAGTTCTCTGACCAGGGATTGAACCTGTGCCCCTTGCAGTGGAAGCTTGGAGTCTTATCCACTGGACCACTAGGGAAGTCCCTAGGTGATGGGCATAGTTAAAGACAGTTTCAAGGAAAGGTAATATCATGACTGTCCAATGAAATGAACAAAGAGCAGATATACATGGAGATCAACAGTGTTGTAAGGACCCTGCAGCTGGTCACAAAACTGGCTTTTCCACGCGAGGGGCTTGTCCTGCTCGAATCCATTTGTGTGTCTGAGAGTCATTTGTTCTGCCATCGTTTCTGCACGTTCAGCTGGTCAGGGACAGTGACGGCCGAGAGTGCGAGCCCCAGGGTGCTCCGGGATCTGGGCACTGTCCCCCACAGGAGGCATCCCACGCCCTTTTAGCTGTAAGTCTCCTTACAGGATATGAGTTCATAATGCTAAATCGGGCTACCTTTTCGTTTAATACTGAAATTTTTGAATACTTGTTTAAAAATGTTTTGGTGAGGAGGCTTTGTGAATTAAAGCCCCAGTGGTTACGTATTTGGTTTAATGTACTTTGATGACTTGATATGAAATGTGGTCTTTGCCCCAGAGGTCTTTTCTGAGGACAGTGGCCCTGGGACCAAGCGTGGGGCTCCTGGGACTCCCGTATCCCTGGCGTCTGATTGGAAGCAGGCAATGCTCGAGGTTCGGAGCCTGTGACCCCAGACGTTGGGCGAGAGTTGCTGCCCTAACCTGTTTTTCCCAGGAGGTAGTGGCCCACTTCACGCCAAAAGCGGTCAATCCCGTGTGCCCGCAGGCGTGTAGTCCTGTGATCTTGCTCCCTGAAGCGGTGGCGGGGTCGGGGTGGTGTGACAGTGGGCACGGGGAACTGAAGTTTACGGTGTGGGAGAGACAAGCCAGTCCTGAGCTGGAGCCGCTTCAGAACGGAGGGGCCCTCGGAGCCTCCCAGGGTCCCAGCAGCCACCGAGAGCCCTCCCCTGAGGAGGGGCGCTCTCCGCCGGCTCGGCGCCCCCGTGGGTGCTGGCGGGGTCTGTCTGCGCCGGTCCCCACTCTTCCTCTTGGCCGGTGGACCGTGCCCTTCCTCTGGCTGCTGTCCTGGTGGTGGTGGTGCACCGCGTGCCCTGGGCCTCCCTGTCTGAGCTCCGGGTCGTAGGCCCGTGGCCGGTGGTGGCAGCTTGTCCGCATGTAACCTGACCACACGTGTGATGTCCTGCGTTCTGTGCTCTGGGTGCTGTGGACCCTTAAAAGTCAGCAAGTGTGGAGACAGACTGTCACTTAGCTGACTGGACTTTTTTTTAAATGTTGGCGTCTTGACTTGGAAGTGGTCTGGAAGGACTGCTTAGGAGTCGGTCTAGCCTTGGGGCACACCTCAGTCACCGTGGTTCCTGCAAGAGCTCTTGAGGGAAAAGTACCTGTGACTGCCTCACACAGGCACGCGCAGGCAGAGGGTCTGCTGGGACACGCGGCTCTGTCGGGAGCGGATGTCCACCCCTGGTCCCGGGAGGCTCTGAGGTCTGGGCGACGCTCCCTAGTCTGACCTTCCACAGGCCGCCTGCTCCGGGCCAGTGCGGTCTGTCAGGTCCTTCGTGCTGCTGGTGTCGTCCACAGTGCTGTTGGCTTTCAGACAGGCAGCTCGGGGGTACAGGGGACCTGGGGCGCTGTGTGGACACTGCTGGCCAGCCAGGACCAGTGGCTGCGAGTGTTCTGAAGCGGTCAGGGTGCGGCCAGCACGCCCCTGTGACAGTCGGACGAGGAGCCCGCGTGGGCGCTGCTGCCTGAAGCTGCTGTTGAAGAGCTGGTGTTCGCCGTGCTTTCAAGAGGGAAAGACGATGGGCTGGATAGCAATGAATGGCCACCCACTGAGACTGGAGGTGTGCGAGGACCGCCGGCCAGTGCTGGTTAGATCCTCCAGGGTTGTTGAGACCAGCAGCACACCGCAGAACTCACCAGCTGTGGAGACGCAAGTATTCTCTGCCTGCACAGGCCAGCGGGGCAGGTGCGAGCCTGTGGCCGGTGTGGCCGAGCCGCTGGGTGCTGTAGAGGGCCGCCCCGTTTAGACCCGCCTTCCCCCCCCACTTTTCATTATCACGTCTCCCTTCTGCCCCCCAGGCCTTTGCCGATCCAGCCTCGCCTCCCCAACTGTCTCCCCGGCCCCAGTGAAATTTTAATACTGTGGATGTACTATGTCCTTATGCTCAGCTTCTGGAGGGCCGCAGACCATGGTTAGTAACGCCCGCACGGGGAATGCGTGGCCTGGACCAGCAGAGGGTTGGCATGGTCGTGAAGCTTAGCCCAGCGGCAGTGTACTTCCTGGATATTTGGGGTGACTGCTGAGGCGGGCGGCACCGTCCTGTGCAGTTAGGGACTCCATGCCGAGGGAGCTCCTAGGCATCCGTAAAGTTCTCCGCGTTCTTAGGGCATCACCGTCTTTCACTAAAGGACGGTGCGTGTGCGAGGCAGGTGGCGTAAGAGGCGCACTGAGTCTGAGCCAGGCAGAGGGCGGCAGCCGGGAAGCTGAGGATCCAGAAGGCACCTGCGTGGGCAGGAGTTGAGTGAAGGTGTTGACCGGTGCTGGAGGGGGTGGGCGTGTCTGGTCTTGCTGCAGGCTGAGAGCAGTTCCCTGCACAGGAGGTAGTTCGTAGTCTCTGGGGGTGCAGGCGGGAGCCGGGCGGGCTGTGGGTGCCCCCGGGGTGCCTCACCCAGCACAGGATGGGGTGAAGTGACTCCTAAGGGCCCATTCTGGGTGTCAGGTGCTTGGGCCCATTCTGCGCGTGGCCTCTCCGTGTGTAGGATCACGCCAAGCCCCTTGTCCAGCGAGGAGGTGCGAAGTAGCCCGCTGCATCTGGCCTCTGGGGCTTCCAGGTGACCACTCGGAAGCTACAAAACAGAGTGCTTTGCTCAGCTTAGACAGTCACGGTGGCCTTCTCGTTTCTTTGGTTGTGCAGGCAGGCATTAGTGGCAGCATGTGGGATCTGGTTCCCTGACCAGAGATGGAACCTGGACCCCCTGCGTTGAAGCATGAAGTCGTAACCACTGGACCACCAGGGAGTAGGTCAACCCCAACGTCCAACCCAGTAACTGACACTTTACTTGACCCTCAGCAGGTGTCCGAGCCAGAGTGGGTGTGCTTCTACCCGAGGTCGCGGTTAGTGACCCGTGTTCCTGAGAGAGACAGGGACTCGGGAGTGGACGTGGTTAAGTATGAGGCGTGGAGGAGGGTGTCAGGATGTAGGGTGCCTTAGTCTGAGGTCATCTGATCAGCCTGGGTTAGGATCTCGAGAGCGGGGAGCCATGCTTCTCGCACTCATGGGCCTAAACTGGTACCGCAGAACAGTAGACGGAGGCGAAAGCCGGACTGGGTAGTCACCGAGCGCCCACGCGTCAGCTGTGCTTTCCCTTCCCTCCACCGCAGCGTTTGCTGGTGTTGACGCAGTCCCGGTTTGTACAGTGTGACTTCAGGATGCACGTAAATGAAGCTGTGATTTGTCTTAGATGTTTGACTAGGACCTCGGACACGCGTGTGAGTTAACGTGCTAGTGTAGCAGAGTCAGCGAGCTAGTGTGAGAGGCTGGGGTGATGAGATTTGGAAGGTGCAGTGATAATGCTAGGAATGCTGGTTGACTAGGTGCGTGTTTCACACTGTTGGAAATGCCCTCAGAGGGACTTCCCCAGTGGTTCAGTGGCTAACAATCCACCCTTCAGGGCAGCGGGTGCAGCTTCAGCTTCTGCTCGGGCAACTGAGATCCCACGTGGTGCAAAAACTCAGCCTACACCACTGCTAGAGAGTCTGTGCACCACAGCTAGAGGCTCCGCCCAACACCAGAAGGTCCCGCCCCCACACGAGGCAGGCCCCGCCCCACACACCAGGCAGGCCCGCCCCACACCAGACAGGCCCCGCCTGACAGGCTCCCCCAAGATGTAAGTGGATGCTGTGGCAGCTCCAGAGAGTGTGCCCTGGTGAGAACGCCAGCCAGGCCTTTCCTGGTGAGCGGTAGGCGGGGGTTTAGAAGTCCTCATCTCAGAGAGTGCTGACCTTGTGCTTGTGTGGGGAGCTTGGCACGTCGCTGCGGGCCAAGCCTAGGAGGAGGCGCTGGGGCCGTCCCTGGACCTGCACTCCCAGGTCCGTCTCCGGGACTGTCTCCCGTCCTCACGTGCGCAAGGCACCTGGGGGGCAGTGTGGAGTGGCAGGCACCCCCTCGAAGGGGCACTGGGAGGGACGGGGCATGCTGGGGGCAGTGTTGGCGGGTCAGCAGGCCGTCCTGGCTGGGACATCCGGCGCCCTTTACCTCCTCCAGTCCTGCTCAGCCATCTCCCGGAGCAGAGCTTGTCTTGCTCCGCAGCTGAGGCCACCGCCCTTGGGGTGCCGCGCAGCTCGGCATGTGCTTGTTTCGCTGGCGTGTCTCCTGCGTCTTCTCGGGCCTCCCAGTATCCTCTTGAAGTCCTGGGGCTCTTGCCTGCTGCGCTTCCCCTGGGGTGCTGTAAATGGGACACAGAGCAGCAGCCTGTTGGCTGACACCATCACAGCCGAAGGCTTGCGTGGAGCACGCAGGCCGCATGATCAGTGGACCCCCCGGGTTTCAGGTTGCCTAGACCCCGAGGACTCAGCGCAGGTGGCGCCCCCGCGTGGCCAGCACGGGGCAGTGCCTTGGTTGAGGGGCCGCCCTCAGGCTGGCGGCAGAGGTGGGGGTGGCCCGGCCTCCTGCTCCTCCCCTCCCTGGCCCCGTGTCCCCGTGCCCCCGCCCATCTTCTCCAGCAGTCCGTTGCTGTCCTCACTGGCCCTGCCCAGCCCACAGTCTGGGCTGGGCCACGATGCTTTCCTGATGGTTGTGCCTGCTTGCGGCTTCCTTATTGCCTCTGCTTTTACGGCCAGTTGGCTGCTCAGCTTCAAAGATGAGGAGAGCAGTGACTCCAGGTGTGTGCGGGGGAGTCTAGCTTTTGGTTTCCCACCTGAGAAGCAGTGTCCCTGGGGGAGGAGTGCACACAGCGTGTGGAGCGGTGATGTGCGCTGGGCAGGCTGGGTTTGAGGACAGGAGGAAGGGGATGTGCTTCGAATACCCCTTCTAGAAAGGCTCTGGGAGGGACTCCTGGGCTGGTGGGTGTTCCCTCAGCGCCCGGTCCCAGGCCCTGGGGACATTTGACCCTGTAGGGATTTTCAGAGCAGTTTGTGTCTGCAGAAGTCCATGGAGACAGTGCTGGGAGAGGGTCAGAGAAAGGTGCCGCGGTGAGGGTTCTGGAGGCGCTGCTCCTTGCGGCAGAGCCGTGCTCCAGGGTTGCTTTGGTTTTGTTTTTTCCTTCGCTCCTTTCTAGAAACAAGTGTCCCACGCTCCAATCCCAGAGAACATGACGTACAAACGCGTAGCTCTTAGCGGTTGCCAGTGTGAAGCCGGTGGCACCCTCTGGGCCGGCCCTGGCCGTGACCCCGCCTCGCCTGTTGACAGGCTCCGCGCAGGGGGCGCGTGTCCTGCAGGACAGGAATGCTCTTGCAAGGAGAACTGACCAGAAAGTCAACAGTGAATGTTTTCCTCCAAAATAGAAATAGCCTTTGAGTTTGAAGGTCGTTTGCCCTGGAAAGATGACAGTAAGTGAATATGAAGAAAGAAAGTCGTTTGTGACCTACCCTCCAGGAGAGAGCTGATTTGTCTCTTCCTTGAGTTTGCACCTCCGCTCTGCTGGGGAGTCTGTTTGGGAAGACGAGCTGTAGGGGTGTTAACCTGGCTCTCACCACTGAGTGGGGGGTCAGCCTTGTACTGCTGAGCTCTGTAACGCTGGAATCCCAGCCCGTCATGCTGATACTGTTTCTGTAGCATACTTTCCAAGATGGTTAGGCCAGTTCCCTGTCACTGCTCTTTTTTGAAAGGATTGCGAGGGATTTTTGTTCATTCGTTACTAAGAAAGATAGGATGGCTTCATCCCATCCCCCCAAATCCTTGCAATTATTTAAACAGGGAAGAACTTCTCCCTTTACTTCAAGGCTTCCTGTAGGAGGTGTCTCTTCATTTTTCCTGATTTTCTTTGTCTCAGTAAAATTTTTCTCATTTAGATCTTATATCTGTTAACTGTTGCAACGGTGGCTGCAGCTATATTTGGAAAATCCTTCAGGAAAGTGAATTAGCAAAAGTCATAAAAGCACTTTTATATTTTTGACTCAATAATCCCATTCTTAAACAGTTAATCCCATTCTTAATCTCAGTAATCCCGTTCTTAAATATCTTGGGTTAAGATGGACAGAAACCTTTCCCCTGAGTGAGAATTTGGCCTCTCACTGACTTCCTACCCCTTTGCCTGGGAACCCTGTTGCAGGCACGTGCAGGCGCCTCTGTTGTGGGAAGCTTGCTTGTGGTCACGTGTCCGGCTTCGTGATGGCATCTGATGGGTGGGGAGGGGCTGGGTGTACCCGATGGGCCCCCAGCCTTGGGCTTCAGGGAGCACAGCGGCTCCTGTGCTGGGTATGTCTCTTGTGGGGAGCCCCCAGGAGTGAGGACTCTCAGAGTCGGGGTGTTGCGGCCAGGCCACCTCCCCGTGCCTGGGCTGCCCGCTGTGTGGACTGGCCAGTGGTCCTCAGCTCTGTGTGGCTGGCACGGGTCTCAGGAGTCTGAGCGCCTACAAGACCTCCACCCAGCGAGCATTCCAGTGTCCCAGAAAAGGACCCTATGGGTGGAAGCTCAGAGGTGTCCTCTCGGGCACTGTTTTCCCTAGAGTTTCGATATGTCAGACGGAAGGTGAGTGGCTGTTTAAATGCTTAGTGCAGCCAGAGAAATATCAGACACTGAGACAGTGGCTGACCAGCACCACGGGGGAGACGGTTCCAGCCTGTGTGCAGGGCCACACGAGCTCGGAGGGGCCTCCTGGACGCGCCTCCGGTGGGTCCCCAGGCCTGTGATGGGGTGTGCAGGGAGGAAGGCACTCGGGGCCGCCTGCCACCTGTGAGCAGGACCCAGAGGAGGTAGGCGTGAGCCGTCGTGGGGGCAGTGAGGGTGGGGCGCGCTTCTTACGTCTTCTGTCTGATGTTAGGAAAGGGCGCTCGGTGCAAAGTGACACTTACTGAACTCTGAGAATCGGTGTATTTCTTTGCAAAGGCATCTTCTTTTCACCCCTTTTCTTAACCTGCCCTTTGCATTTGAAGCGTGTCCCAGCCATCACACTCTGATCTCGGCCCCTATTCAGCCCCAGACCTCGAGGTGAGATGCTTCGACTTTGGTTAAGGCAGTCCCTCGGGAGGCCGGTGGGGCTGGCAGTCTCATGGGTGATTGGAGACGCTGGGGCTGAACCTCTCACTGCAGGTAGGAAAACGCCAGCCCTGCACGTGACAGCGAAAACGCTACAGGAGGTAGGCCTGGTGTGACTTGTCTGGTCCCACTCCTGACTAGTGCGAGTGGGCGCTGCATAGAAGGCACTGGGGGCTGAGCCAGCCTGCCCCGGGCTCGGCTGCGGGGCCTGCTCGCCGCCTCTGGTTTGCCTCCCATCCCCACGCTGAGCAGAGCTGCAGAGAGCCCCGCTTTCAGGGGCACGGGCCCTCCCTCTGACCCTGCCCTGCGCACTAGCCGTTCTAGCCCTTGCCGTTGCCTTTCGTGGAGCACAGCTGGCAGCGAGCATCTGGAAACGGGGCGCGCGGTGGCCAGCTCTGAGTTCCGCTGCGCGCGCTGCCTTCTAAACTCCACTGTGTGCTCGGCTCTGCACTCGGCGCACGTTGGAACCAGCGCACCAGCATTCACTGACCACTGCCTGGGCTCTCGTCACTGTCCTGAGTGTTTTTCTCATCCAGTCCTGACACCCTTCTTCTGACCTAAAAGCTGTTCTCCTTCTCCCAGCAAAGGGGTTGGCTGGCGCATCTGAGGTCACAGCGCTGGGGAGCGTGGGCCAGGAATCCCCTTCTTGAGTCACGGCCCTGTGGCCGGCAGTGCCGTCAGCCTCAGCCTTCAGGAAGCCAGGCAGGTGGAGAAGAGAATCGAGGCAGCTTTTCTCAGGCCCCACCTGGAGCATCTTTCAGCTCAGACTGGAAGAACACCAGGCTCTCCTGAGCCCACGCCCTCCCCGCTCGGTCCTGTGTAAGCCCCGAGGTCCCCGCTCTGCTGATTATGGGAGGCGGACGCCACCCCTGCTGGTTCCTGGTCGTCTCCACCCAGCCTCCTGAGGAGGGGCCAGGGCTGGGGGTCCCCGGAAGGCATGGGGTCCTTGCTGAGGACACTGCTGCCTCTGGAGGCGGCGGCAGCCCCAGCCCTCCCGTGGGGTCAGCTCCGAGGGATGCTCCTCGCGGTCCTCACGTGCGGTCCTGACACCGGCCTAGGCTCAGGACTGCTGCCCTCCTGCCACCGCTCTCCCCCTGAAGGCCTCTGAGGCACTCCTGAGGACCACAAGGCCTGTGCCCGTAGGAAAGTGATCCGGGGTCAGGCTGAGTCAGGGGGTTGAACACCAGCAGGGCCTCTTCATGCTGTCTGGTCCAGGCTCCAGAAGACTTCCTGAAGGGCTTCCTGGGGAAAGACGGTCTCAAGCTGCAAAGTCAAACGCTGTTGCTGCACAGGCTCTTCCCCGGGCGGAGCTCCCGCTGTGCCGGGCCTCGTCGCCGCACAGGCTCTTCCCCAGGGTGGAGCTCGGCTCTGGGTGCGGTGGTCGCGACTCCCGGGTTGTGGCTCAGGGCTCAGTTGCTCCACCGCACGTGGCATCTTCCTGGGCCAGGAATGGAAACTGTGCCCCCACCATTGGCCGGCGGATTCCTAATCCCTGGCCCACCAGGGATGCCCGTGAGAGTGTTTTAAAGAACGCAGACTGCACAGCCCACGTGGTCGAGCCGCAGAGGCAGGAGCGCGGGGGCCGAGGGCCAGCTGTGAGGTTGTCCGCTGTCTCCAGCTGCGTGCAGGGTCCGTGCTCTGAAGACGGCCAGGCGGCATCAGGGGTAGACAGTGGTGGGGAGAGGCGGGCTGCTCCACAGTGGACAAAGGGCTTGCGCCGAGGAGGCCTGCGTGAGCAGCGCTCAGGCTCACCCACGCTGCCCCGGCGTCCCGGCGGTCGCGCCTCCTACAGGCTCCTCTGGTGCCTCTGGCGCGCTCCTGGCCCGGGTCCCGTGCTGAGCCTGCGCTCCGTCCAGGCCCCGGGTGCAGCAGGGAGCCGGCCGGAAGGCTGGGGCGTGGAGCTCCCGGGCCTCGTCTG
Organism: Ovis canadensis; assembly: GCF_042477335.2. Lineage (NCBI taxonomy): Eukaryota > Metazoa > Chordata > Mammalia > Artiodactyla > Bovidae > Ovis > Ovis canadensis. The sequence continues at coordinate 73,689,991 of NC_091263.1, read as the reverse complement.
TGCGTGTGCCGAGAGAGGGGTTCCCCTCAGCAGTTCCGTGCCGCTCATGTGCCTTCTCCTTCCTTCCAGCTTGAAGGATGACCTCGAGGAAGAAAGTGCTGCTGAAGGTGATCATCCTGGGAGACTCTGGGTGAGTGTCCCCGCACGTGAGCGGACACCCTGGTGGCGCTCTAGCGCTGCTCTCCGTGAGGCCGGCTCTCCCTGCTGCGGGGCCGGGTCTCCCTGGCATGGGGCCCTTTGTCCCGTTTGGAGAAAATGGTGGCTGTTAGAACTCAGTGATAATTTCATTCGGCTCCTCTTTCCTACCTGGTGAGAGGAGGGAGGAGAGTTTTCATGGAGGTTTGCTGCTGTGGGCAGCATGCCGTGCCCACGCTGGAGGTTTGGGGCATAGTTGGTGGCGCAGGCAGAGCTCCGAGACGCTGTAGGCGCTTACAGACCACCTCCGCGGCGTCAGCATCGCAGGGAAGTGAGCCGCGGGAGCTCTCTGGCTTCTGCGGGCACGGAACAGTCACGTTCGCACCGTGCGGTCGCCGCTTGGTGTGCAGTGACCATGTGTCTGAAGAGCATCGTACACACCGCAGTTCAAAGACGACTTACTGCCGGAAAACGCCACCCGCCCACTGACCCCTGCGTGAGTCTTCATGTTTTTGCAGTAGTGACATCAGAGATCACTGGTCACAGATCAGAGCAGAGTGATGACGGGAGAGTTGTAACCACTGCACGATTTATCAAAATGGGACACAGACGTGAAGGGAGCAGACGTCGTTGGAAAAGTGACTAGCTTGACACGGGGCCGCCACCGACGTGCGGTCTGCAAAGAGAGAAAACGAGGCGGAAGGCACTCTGCGGAGCGCCTGCAAGGGAGGCGCGCCTGCACCCGCCTCCGGCTGGGCCTGGGTCTCCCCTGACCAGGTAACTGACTAGCTCTGTGGTCACTGGGAAGACTCGGGGTGCAGGTGAGGTTTTCAGACTTGGCATCTGAAGTGACCCTTGAAAGCTCAGACCGGAGGCGACGTGCTTTTGAAAATCATGTAATGATGCAAGTGTGCCTAAAAGGCAGTGGTTTTCCTGCCCTGGCTGGCTTCCTTAATCCGCTGAGAAGCCTTTTAAAAGCGCGCGTCCACCACAAGCCGCGGGCCCGCGCTGGCTGCACCCGCGCATCCACATACACGCCCCGCCCATCTCTGCTCTCCCTGGCCCGCCTCCCGCGCGCGCCTCTCGGTTCCTCTGCTGCACTGTCAGGATTGAAAGTGCTGCTTTTCGGCCCATTTCCTGGACTTGCCTGAAGACAGACTTCCTGTTGTCTTCCGCTGGAGATTCGGGCCCAGATGGCCGGGTGGGGAACACTGCCCTGGGCTGTCCTCCCAGGTCCTCTGTGGGTGAAGCGAGTGTTTGCCTTTGTGGAAAGGAAGGTGTTACCAGCCTGTCCTGCTGCCCTGTCACCCGAAGAGTCACCCCGGTCTCTTGCTGAGTTCTCTTACTGAAACACCCCTCTGGGGAGCCTGCTTTGGTGGATTCCGATTTGGCGGATTATTGGTGCTTTTTCTGTTTCAGATTCTAAACTTGGTTTGGGCTTCCCTCACAGCTCAGTCGGTAAAGAGTCTGCCTGCAATGCAGGAGACCCGGGTTCAGTTCCTGGGTCGGGAAGATCCCCTGGAGAAGGAAATGGCTATCCACTCTAGTAATTCTTGCCTGGAAAGTGCCACGGACAGAGGAGCTTGTCGGGCTACAGTCCACGGGGTTGCAAGAGTCGGACACGACTTAGCGACTAAACCAACAGCAGCAGGCTGGCTGGCTGGCATGAATGTCTGCTGGGAGCCAGTGGGCGCCTCTGCCGCTACTCTCTTGGACTGAAGAACCACCACTAAACAGAGAGACCCAAGATGGCAGAGACACTTCGGGACAAGTGCAGGGATCTTACTGCTGGAGCTTCTTTTAGAAGGAGAGCATTTGCCAGCCCCCTTTTGGAAGGAGAGAAATGGAAACACTCGGCTCTACCAGCTGTACCAGAGCTCAGGAGTGCTTCTCTGGACCTGACCCCCGCTGGTAGCCCACGTCCGTCCCTGGTGGGCGCGCATCGCCACTGGGTGAACTGGAGGCTTCCCCCGCACTGGGAGGGGCGGGCCTTGTTCTCCTGCGAGACAGACAGTCCTTCCAGATGGCACGCGTCAGAGTCGGTGTGCGATGCCGACCGGCCTGACTTGTGGTTTTTCTCCCATTTCAGAGTCGGGAAGACCTCGCTCATGAACCAGTACGTGAACAAGAAGTTCAGTAACCAGTACAAAGCCACGATAGGCGCGGACTTCCTGACGAAGGAGGTGATGGTGGACGACAGGCTCGTGACCATGCAGGTGAGCGCCGCCGCGCCGCCCCGCCCCGCCTCTGTCCTGGCGCCGCCCTCCCCGTCAGACCTCGCGGCCTGCCAGACGCAGCACGGGACACCGGGGCGGGGGGGGGGGGGGGGGCGTCTTCAGTACCGCGAGGCACACCAGCAGTTTCCCTTTTTTTCCCAAAGTTCGAGTTTAACTGGCCTCCCTGGGTTTTGCTGTTGTGGTTCAGTTTTCTGCTGTAAAGTTCGCAGCTTCCGGTTCCTGTCTTGTGTCTCCAAAACGTCCAAGTCGTCCCTTCCCCAGCACCCTTGCCTGTGCTGAGGCTGAAGAATCCTTGCCTCTCTTCTGGGCTCTCGCGGCGGCCATTCTAGTGGTCTTCTTGGCTTCTAGTCTTGTGCGCTTCACGGCCCTGTAAGTTGTGTTTCTGTTCAGCCAGCCTGGCTTCTTCATGTAGCAGCTTAATCTGATTTCAGGGGCTTCCCTTTCAACACTTGGGAAAAACACAGTTCCTTCACTTGGCTCCTTAAGAGGCTTCACGTTCTGGGGCTTCCCTGGAGGTCCAATGGTTCTGACCACACGTCCACTGCGGGGCCTGGGCTTGATCGCTGGGGAGGAGCTGAGCTCCCACCAGCCTCCGGTGCGCTCACTTGGGGCCCTGCTGGCCAGGCCCCCTGCCCCAGCTTCTGGCATCCTGCAGCACCAGCTTTCAGCCCAGGCGTTGTGTTCGGAAGCCCTGCCTCCACAGCAGTTGAGCCTTGTTCTCTGCCCTGAGTGCTGTCTTGGGGAGACCACGCTGTGTGGTCCTGGCCAACACCCAGCTTGCTGAGACTTCTGGGTGTTTCGGGCTGTGGCGGGGGCGTGTCCCGTGCTCCTGGGCCATGCACTCGTCCAGGTGAGGCCGACGTGGCTCCCACCCCACCGCGCCAGACACAGCGGCGGGCAGGGATGGGCAGGTTCCACGGTGCCGACCTCCAGTTGTACGGTAAACAGGTGGTGGGGTGCGGGGTGTGTCTAGGTGGCAGAATTGTAAGCGCTGGATGGTGGCAGAGCTCGGGGGGTGTAAACATATAAAACTGCAGGCAGCACAGCCGAAAGAGACGCGGCGCTGCAGGCAGCAGGCCTCAGGCCGCGCGCGACTAGAAATTGAATGAGCCCCGCTGGAGAGGAAAGACCTCGGACGGCAGCGGGGAGGAGCGGGAACTGGCGGGAGCTCAGCCCCTGCCGCGGCCCGGGCTCTGCCGAAGCCGAGAAAATGGGTTGCACAGGCAAAGCCCAGGTTAAGCTCAGCAGAGGGAACAGTGAGCTTCAGGATGAGCTGAGCAGATCACCTCAGAGAAAACCGGAATGCAGAAACCAGGATCCTCAGAGCACTTGGCGAGAGGAGACGGGGGCAGGAACAGCAGGTGGACAGGTGAGCTCTCGGCCTTGTGGCCGGGCCCTGCATCCAGGTCCTGGGCTCAGATGCTGCCTGAAGACCCCTGCGTCCCGGAGCAGGAGCCAACGGACAGCGGTGGTTCTCATAACCACAAGGGCTTGCAGAAGAGAGGCCCAGCCCCTGCAGGCTGGGTGCCAGTCTGATGAAGCCCCACAAGCTCAGATCCTAAGAGTTTCCTGAAGTCAGTGCACCCGCCGAGAACCCAGCAGAGTCTGGAAACTGCGCGAGAGAAAGTGTGTGGTCCTCGGGCTGGAACAGAAGGCTGGTGCTCAGGCTCCTGCAGCCAGCTGAAAAGACGGAAGTAAATGGAAACACCATCTCCGGACAAAGGCATCCTCATTCCAGGTATTGAGGAATCCTTCCCTGTTTTTATGGGACTTCAGCAGCATGCCGAAAAAAGAGAGATGATTCCCAGGAGGCAACACGGTGAAGACCAGTGGAAACCTCCCTGGCAGTTCAGAGTGGTTTTTGTAGTGAAAGACATCAAGCCATGTCGTCTGTCTGTGGAGAAGCTAAGCAGGTGGCGTGGGTCAGTAGGGCTGCTGAAAATGGAACACGGTAACCCAGAATGACAAGTTAGAGAGTGTTCAGCAGGTGGGATACAGCAGATGCTGGCTGAAAGGAAGCGGAGTGGTGGGAAACTCGGAAGCAGGCCTCGGTGAGCAGCCCAGGCTTCTCATCGTCTCAGAAGAGCAGGAAGGTCAAGATGCGTATTTGCTGGGAAGTTTTCTCGGTGGATGTGGTACCAACCCACGGATTCAGGGAAGCCCACATTCCAAGAGGGATAAATTAAGAAGACTGGGAAAACCATCTTGAAAGAAAAACCTTTTTGAGATAAACTTGGAACCAGGGAGAGGAGCAAGAACTGCCGGGAAGCGCGGCGGCGAAGCTGCTCGAGGCTGCAGCGGGCCCGACGGCTGCGGCTTGCTCTCCAGGTCGCCTGCTCTGCCCCCGAGGCGCCCGGCTGTGAGGAGGAAGGCGCGCCTCCCTCGGCTCGGTGCAGAGCGCCTCAGAGGCGCGCTGTAGGCAGTGGCGCAGGTCCGCGATGCGGTTGCAGCTTGGTAGAGTGACAGAAACGGGAGCCCCCTGGTGCAGCCCTGTGCCACTGGGCTGTCCTCGCGTGGGCTCGCTCCCTCCGGGCAGACACTCGTCCGGTTTTGTGCAGGAGGCCGTCCTCCCTGACCGGGCGTCCGTGTGGCCCCGGTAGGTTGGCGTGTTCCGCAAGCGCTGTGGGTCTCAGGAGGCCAGGCCGGCTGCATGGAGTCTGGGCCGCTTCCTGCAGAGGCTGGTTCATTAGAGGAGACGGGTGGCTCAGCCTACACTCCATGTTGATCTAAAGCCCAGCCCTGGAGTCCCGGCCGGTGCTGTGGATGTAGCTTTTACTTGGGTTGTGAGGATGGTTCAGCGTCTCATGCTTCCTGAAGCTGAGTGCTTTCCTGCAGACAGACAGACAGACAGAGGGTCCAGCAGGTGGCGACTGCTGTCAGCTGGAGGTAACTGCGTGCCTTCTGCCCTGGCCCTGGGGCCTGTCCTGGGAACACTGGCTGTCCCTCCCGGCGACCCGGGCCCTGCCGGGGTCTGGGGCACCCAGGAGGTGCACTCTGCATCCCTGCCCGGCGGGGCAGAGCATGATGGGAAGCTCTGAGAGCTGGGTGCCGCTGTGCGTTGTTGGTCAGCACCTGCCCCCCGTGCTGAGTCCTCAGCCTTTCCCTTCATTCCTCTCGCCCTCCCCTTCCCCTTCTCACACAGTGCTTTCTTTGTCTCTTGAGACATGATGAAAAGTTGTTTTTTTTAAAGTAAATGTCACATACAGCGAGGTACATGCACGTAAACAACCGTACAGTTTGGGAGTTTCTGGCTGGCCTGGCAGTTAGGATCTGTGCTTTCACTGCTGAGGGCCCAGGTCCCTGGCTGGGGAGCCCCAATCCTGCCAGCCTCACGGTGTGGCCAAACAGAAGTAAGCGTGCCCTGAGCAGACGCCTGCTGCGGGGAGCCCCCGAGCGTGGAGCCTAGGTTCACGGAGCAGCTTTTCTGTACACACCTCCCTGTGTGGCCTCCACCTGGATCAGGACCCACAGTTTTGAGCGTCTCCGGGCTTCGGGCGTGTGCACCCAGCTGCTGTCGGTCAGCGTGCTCCACGCACTCCCCGAGTCCTGAGGTGCTCGTCTCGGGGTGGCCCTGGCGTCCCCCGCACCCCCCGTCCTGGGCTGCGCCCCCCGTCCTGGGCTGCGCCCCCAGGAGTGATGGTGTGTCTTGGGCAGATCTGGGACACGGCGGGACAGGAGCGGTTCCAGTCCCTGGGCGTGGCCTTCTACAGAGGCGCCGACTGCTGTGTCCTGGTGTTCGACGTGACCGCCCCCAACACGTTCAAGACCCTTGACAGCTGGAGAGACGAGTTTCTCATCCAGGCCAGTCCCCGGGACCCCGAGAACTTCCCCTTCGTCGTGCTGGGAAACAAGATTGACCTCGAAAACAGACAGGTGTGTGCTGGCGGTGGCGGGGCCCTCGGTGGGGGCTGCCTTTCAGAGGGGGCAGCGCCAGTGTTCAGATTCAACTGGTAAAGAGCCGTGTGCCCCGAGGGTCACCCATCTGTCTGTCTGCCTGTGACCCCTTCAAGGGAAGGGTAGAACTAACAAGGGGGCCCCTGGCCGCCCTTGGGTGGGGCCCGGCTCCCTGGGAGCAGAGCAGGGTGGGTGTGCGGGGTCGGAGCGCCCCGTGGAGTGGCCCCCTGCCAGCCCTCCTGGCTCCAGTCCAGGCTTGACCTCTGGGCCCCGTGGGACCTCGGTCTCCTGGCCGTGGGGCCCCAGAGGGCCTGCCCAGCGCCCTGCTCTCTCGCCTGGGCCGCCTGTTCTGAGGTACCCTGTGCACACGGAGGGTCTGTGCTGAGCACCTCGTGGCTCTGGGGGTGCACAGGGGCGCCATCTTCAGGCCGGCTGCCCCTGGGGACTGGGGCCCAGGAGGCCCTCTGAGACCCCCACACCACCCGCACAGCCGTGACTCGGGCTTGTGGGCGCCTCTGCTTCTGACCCTGGGGGAGGGTTCGGTTGCCATCAGCTGTCGTCCTCCCGCAGCGGGGCCCCCCCAGATCCCGCGGGGCGGGAGGTGCTTTGGGCTTTTGAGTAAAACTGCTCTGGCTTCCTTTCCAGTAGCATCTCTGGGGAGTGTAGACAGAGATGTCGGTGTAGACAGAGATGTCGTCAAGCATAGCCGAGTGTTCCTGGTGGCTCAGACGGTGAAGCGTCTGCTTACAATGCGGGAGACCCGGGTTCAATCTCTGGGTCGGGAAGGTCCTCTGGAGAAGGAAATGGCAGCCCACTCCAGTACTCTTGCCTGGAAAATCCCATGGACGGAGGAGCCTGGTAGGCTACAGCCTATGGGATTGCAGAGTCAGACACAACTGACCAGACTTCATTCACTCACTCATAGCTGAGTTTATTTTTGACCAGTCAGCTCTTTCCTAAGTGAATTGGTTCTTCTCTTGTTCCTGAAAACAGGCTCGGGTGGGGAGTCAGGAAACAGGATGTGGCTGGGTTGGGGGCTCTGGGGCCTGGGTGTGTGATCAGGCCAGGGGTCCAGGCAGGTGTGCTGAGCGGTCACAGGAGGGGCTGGAGACCTGTCCTGGGCCGGAGGGGAGGCACTTCCTCCCGAGCTGGCTGCCGCCGCCCTTCACAAGCTGCCTCCAGGTGCAGCTCGGGGTCGGAGGCTGAGAGGGGAAAGCCCCACTGTACTGAGCTTAGCTGGCGAGGGGCTGGTGGGCGGTGGCCGGCGGGGGTCCTGGGGGTTCTTCCGCTGGGATGCCTGCTCTTCTTGGCACCTGCACCCTGCCTCCCCTTCAGGTGGCCACCAAGCGGGCTCAGGCCTGGTGCTACAGCAAAAACAACATCCCCTACTTCGAGACCAGCGCCAAGGAGGCCATCAACGTGGAGCAGGCCTTCCAGACGATCGCCCGGAACGCGCTCAAGCAGGTGGGTGTCCGGGGACGGAGCCCTGGCCTGGCCGCCTTGGCCCGCACCTTCTCTCCCCACGGGCTTCCTGTGCAGCCAGAGGTGGTGGCGGGCCTTTGAGAGCGGCCCCGTCCCGCCGTCTGTAAGTCAGCTCCATGGGGGCACACATCGAGGCCACCTCGTGTGGGGCCGCCCTGCTCGGCGTGCTCCTCCTGTTTCAAGATACACTTGAGTTTGAGGCACAGCTCTGCTGCCCGTCTTGGGATCTAGTCTGGTTTTTAAATCCTATCTGAGCTGTACAATGAGATTGCCCGCTTTCAGGGCGTTTGTGAAGATTCAGTGAGGTGCACCAACTTTGGGAATTATCCTAAACAATCCTCATAAAGGTTAACCCAAAAGGTTCTAGGAGTCATCTTCCTTAGGTAAGGTTCTCCTGCGTTTTCTTTGTGGTGTTTATTCAGATGGTCCCCCTCCCCACCACATGCCAGCGGCATCCTGTTGGCCGGTGCCGGGTGAGGGCTCCTCTGACCCCACAGCAGCAGGGCAGTGCTTTCCTCCCTAAACACTCCTGCCCCTAGAGCTCGAGTCGCAGGAGGAAGACTGTCCGACTGGTAAGGGGGCCCCTGGCTGTCCCTGGGGACAGTGGTGACCCTCAGTCCCGGCACCGCGGTGGCGTCGCTGGCGCAGCGCCCATGCTCTGCAGAGGGGCCCCTGCAGCCCTTGCCCGGGCCTCGGCCGTGCGCAGAGGTGGGGCTGAGCTGTGTGTGGTGGGCTTTCTTCTCAGCCTCTCTGGCCACAGTGAAGAACCTGCCGGTGGGTGTGTATTCCGTCTGTGGAGCCCGCTCCCCCGCGTCGCGCTCTCCTTGCGCCGGGCCCCGCCTGCAGCCCACGTGCTCCCTGCATGGCCGTCCTGACCTCACGGCCTCTCCCCTCGCTAGTCGAGGCTTTTCTCTTGGCTCTGTTTGGTTCATTATCCATTTGAACTAAGACTTTCACTCCAGGTGCAACTTTTTCCTCCGTCCTCTCCCCACCACCTACCCCCACAAAAAATAAACCTTCCTGAGGTTCTAACTGTGTCAGCCAGCACCGGGCCCTGGACAGTGCCCACAGGCCGCGTGGCTCAAGGACACACTTATTTCCTGTCGGTTTCGGGGCCACAGGTCCTATCTCGCTGAGGCCTCCATTAAGACAGAAAGCAGATGAGCGCTGGTCAGGGCTTGGAGCAATAGGCGGGACAGGCCGCTGCTGCTGGAGCCGGCTCGCCTCCGGGGCCGGGAAGGGCCTGATGGCTTGGGCCTGTGAGCAGACCAGGCTGCAGGGGCACACGCTCAGCCCTCAGGGAGCGAGACCGCCTTAAACTACAGGCAGTCCTGGGCGTGGCCGCTTGCACAGCACTTGTGACCAGAGTGGTTTCCCCAGAGGGCCTCGACCCGCGGGTGCTCCGCGTCTAAGGCACAGGTGAATTCTCTTCCCTAGGAAGCAGGGAGCTGCCCCTCGCTGGAAACGCTAATTCAGCCCAAGTCCCCGTGAAGTGACCCCAGGCCCTGTCCTGTGGGCCCCACACTGAGGGAGTTGTCCTGGGCGGGCCCGGCATGTGCAGCCTTGGGGGCAAGCTCTCCTGAAGGCCTGGAAGAGACAACAGACCTGGGTCCAGAGAGGGGCGCGCAGGGCGAGCTCGCGGGGTCTGTGAGGCTGGGGCCCCAGACCCTGTCCTTGTCAGGCACTGGCAGAAGCTCCCAGAGCGGGCACGTGCAGGTGGAGGGCGCCAGCCTGTCCCTCTTGCCCCTGCCCCGCAGCGTCCCTCGGTGCCCGCCTGGCCCCTCCGCTGTGGGGCCCGCCCCCCTACACCGCAGGACGTGCAGCCACCCCGGGCCCGCGGTCACCGCCTCTCTCCCTGCCCAGGAAACGGAAGTGGAGCTGTACAACGAGTTCCCCGAGCCCATCAAACTGGACAAGAACGACCGCCCCAAGGCCTCGGCCGAGAGCTGCAGCTGCTGAAGAGGCAGAGAGCAGAGCACACAGCCCTCCGCGACCGAGAACACAGGTGCAGGCCTTCCTCCACGAGCCCCTCCTCCCACAGACAGTCATCTCTCGCCCAGCTGCCCGGAGAGCCCAGCACACCGCCGACCCCCGCACACGCCCCACAGACCCACCGCCCGCCCTGCGGGCTCCGCGGCAGCAGCAAGGCCGGAGGCACACACCCGCCTGGGTGGAGTCTGCGCTGGAAGCTTCTTCCTTTCATCCACTGGAGAGAGAACTGTTTACAGTTAATCTGTGTCTAATTAGTTCTGATTTTTTTAACCGTCTTGTGGTCTTTTTACCCACCCCCTCCTGTGAAGGCCACCACGTGGGAAGGCTGGTGCCCTGCGCTCCATCACAGGCTCACACCCAGTCTGATCAGGCTGAGTTTTGTATGTATCTGTTAATGCTTGTTACTTTTAACTAATCAGATCTTTTTACAGTATCCATTTATCATGTAATGCTTCGTAGAAAAGAATCTTATAGTACATGTTAATATATGCAACCAATTAAAATGTATAAATCAGTGTAAGAAATTCTTGGGTTATGTGTTTAAGTCCTGTGATGCAGGCCTAGAGGCAGAGGGCTGAACCCGGTTTGGACCGCAGCGTGTTCAGCATCTCAAGAGGTGAGAAGTCCAGCAGGAGGCAGTATTCTGTACAGTAGACACGAGAATCATGTACGCCTTTTATCAAAGACTTCAGAGCCAGAAAGCTTTGCATCTCTCCAGGGGGAGACTGTCCAGTTCCCTCTGCATCTAAATTTTCCAAGAGGCGATTTGCATAATGCTTTGGTGTGTGCAATGGAGAAACAGCTGTTTCACAAATTAAAACTCTCATTTTCCCTTTTTTTCTTTCCTGCTCCACACTTTTAAAACTCCCCTGTTAGATTCGCATCCACGTCCAAGAGGGAGAGGAGGCCCTCCCAGACCTGTGCTAGCAACGGTACCTTTGTTCTAGACGGCACTCCTCTCGGGGTGTGGCGTCCTCGGTGAGCACACCTTCCCCGGCCCCGACTCCCCAGTGTAGCCCGCGGCCCCCACACTGCAGCCTGCTTCACTGAGCTCCCCTCTGAGGGCCCGTGTCCCCAGGTGTGGGCCAGGTTCTTCTGTAGAGACGAACGTGATGCCAATAAAATGTACCAAGAACAAAGACCGTCTGTCTTCGCCCCATCTGTTCCTCCAGGCCTGGGCTCATGCTGGTCGCCCTCACAGCGCTTTCTCTCGAGCAGCAGCCGCCGGCACAGTCCGCGGGCCTCCTCCGTCCAGCCGCTCAGCACCGGCCCCTGGTGTATGCCGTCTGTGTTTCTGATCACAGTTGGGGGGGGGGGGGGACCCTGGCTGGAGAGCGCTGTCCCTGCAGAGGCGGGGCCGTGAGCAGCGAGCGTGAGCGGCCTTCGGGTTTGCGGTGGTTTAACCCACGTGGTCGCTGACACGCGGCCCTTGTGTGTTTCTGGGTTTCTGACTCTTCACAGGACAGGAGGGTTTGGCAGCGTGGCCCATGTTCCACACGGATGAGCCACGCTGGGACGGCAGGCGCCGTGAGGATCAGTGTTAGGAAACGGCCACGTGTCGGCCGGTGGGAGGGCGGAGGCTGGCAGACCTCGCCTGGGGCCCTACACGCCCCACTCCTCAGGTCCCCGGCGGGTTGCTTCCTCCGGCCGCTCTGGGCTCACCCCCTGGACGCTCAGGACCACCACAGCTCCCCCGTCAGGGGCACATGGCTCCCCGCGCTCTGGCCCTGCCTCGTGGGCTGGGTGTGGGGGGCCCAGCGGCCTCCCCTGGTGCTGGGCGGCGGTGAGTGGACCCCAAGTGGCACGTGATTCACAGACCAGGGTGTTGCCCTCTGGTCCTGACCGTGAACCAGGTGGGGACATGGACTTGGACCTCCGACCTCAACCACCTCGTGAAACTAGTGACTATCGTTACAGTGACCCACCTTGTTTTTTAAATATTTAATAGTGCTATCACCATGCAAGCATTAAAGTCACCTTTAGACAGAGTGAAAAGGTAAGCCAAAAGTAGGAGAAGCTATTTGCAGATCACATCTCTTTCAGAGACCTTGTGTCTGCAACATGGGAAGTAATAGCTTATAATCAGAAAACAAGCTTGAAATGGGCAGAAGACTAGAATTAAACATTTCATCAAAGGACACATTCAGACTGTCTTCTAAGAATTGGAAGGAAACGTTCTCAAAATTGTTAGTCACTAGGGAAATGCCAATTGAAACCACGATGGGGGCACCTGACTTCCCTGGTTGAGGAATCTGCCATCCAATATCGGGGACTCGGGCTCAGTGCCTCTTCTGGGAGTTGAGACCCTACGTGCATCCAGGGAAGTACCCGTGTGCTGCGGCTGCTGAGCCCGCACGCCACCACGCAGACCCGATGTAGCCCAATAAATATTTAATAAACACGCAGAGGAATTTCACTATACGTGGACCAGTCACTATAATGCAAAAAAGACAATGCCAAGCCTTACGAGGACTTCAAGAAAACGGAACCTCCCCACAGTGCTGGTGAGAACTAAAATAGTACAATCCCGGCTGGAAACACCCGCCAGTTTCTTAAGAAGCTACACATAAGCTTAGCATATGACCCAACAACTTCACTCCTGCGAATCCAAGAGAAGTAAAATCATACCTGCTCAAACCCTCCTGTCAGCGCTCTTGGCAGCATCGTTCATAACAGCTGAAATATGGAAGCAAAGAGTTGGACGCAACTGAGCGACTGACCTGATGGGAGCAACTCGGCTGGCAGATGGAGACAGAGGTGTGGTGAGCCCATGCGGTGGCCACACAGAGCCAAGAGGCGGGCGGGCAGCGCAGACAGACCGCAGCCTCAGCAGAGGCCGGCGCAGAGTGACGCCGTGCGACTGCGCGCGCAGTGTTCAGAAACGTCCAAACAGAAGTCAGACCCGCCGTGACCTGGCGCTGCGTGGGGTGGGGCGGGGGCCGGGCTTCAGACAGGCTCAGGGGAGACGTCTGGAGTGATGAAGGCATTGTCAGACCAGGCCACGGTGACGGCATAGCTCTATAAACCCACCAACTTATTTTAAATAACTAAAATGTATTGGGCCCAAAGTCTCTTCAATGAAGTTGTTAAAGTTCTCTTTGGGAAATAACTTTGAAGAACCGTAGAGAAAGTCTCTGTACTCAGATGACGTTGGGCGGTAGGCTGCGCTTACAGAACGGCTCACTCCGCACGCTCTTGCACAGGCCAGCCGTGCTCTGGAATGAGCTCAGGCGTAACTTCGTGGCCCTGAACCCAACCGCAGCCAGCCGATTTTAAGTCAGATTTGACTTTGACCCTGACTCGCATCTCAGTTTCAACTCCGCACTGACAAATCATCCTAAGCATGGTCCCCTTGAAATGACCTTGAATCTGACCCTCCTCCTGACCCTGTTATATTCCGACTTTAAGTCACACTGAGCCCCTACCCACTGTGACAACTCTCCAACCTGGGGCTAATCCATCTTCACGTTCCGTCAGCCCAGCATCGTCTTCCTGTGTCCTGTACACACAGCTGCGCTTGCCTAGACTTGGTTTCTCCTCAGTAAGAAGCGGGTGGAGACAACTCCACTGGCGCAGTGTCTTCCCCATATTCCTACCAAGACTGCACGTGCTCTTGAGACACCATGTTTGCTCCAACAAGGAGTAAGGTGTGCTTTTGAAGAGAATGGGGCTTGCAGGGTTTGCACGGATGCAAATTCTTACCGTCCTCCTCCTCAGATCCTTTGAATTTGCTCTGCTTCCAGGGAGAATGTGAACTGAGACGCATGTGGGGGGGTGTGCCGGAGTCCAGCTCCAGCAGCCGGGGGTTCAACCTGACGGGGCGAGCGGTGTCGGCGAGAAACTGAGGCAGCCTCTTATGTTTCTTGGACTGCCTGTTTATTTCAAGCTTATGATTCTCTTTTCTACTTTTACAAAGGCATTAGGTCAGAGGTTTGACATTTTTAGTTCCCGTTGACCCCGATTTATTTTTCTCCAAAGATCATTGTTGCCCCTCAGAAAGAGTTTCTGCCTCAGCGATTCTCTTACCTACTTTTTCTCATGTGTCCTTGTGAATACACTGTAACTCATGCTAATGTCTGGGCTGCGTACCGCATTCCTGTTTCTTATCTTTCTAAGTCCTGTCTGCCCCTAGCATCCTAAGCTCACTATTTCTTAGAAAGGGCTTCTAGCTAATAATATCTCTGAAGTCCCTAATTTCTGTAAGCTATAGTAGAATATTGTAACATTACAGCAATCCTTAAACCTTTAGTTCCTAACTATTTTAATTATTCCTAAGCCCTAAATTCAGCAAACTCCTTTCCCATAAACACTTTTCTCACAAATAAGCTTCAGATAGAATCCCTCCCATGGCCTCAAGCTGTGGCCTACATGCTCACCCTGGAACACTTTTTTGTAAAAGTCCTTGAACAGATGTCAGTGATTAACTTTATGGATTATTCTTTGAGCACAGCTGCAGAAGGCTTTATGCCTTCTCCTGCTCCTCTCAAAAACAATAAGTACCTTAATATTCTCTTCCGTCAACTCAACTGAGGAAAGGAAAACACAAGTCAGAATCACAAAGCCTAACTCCTTCATTCCGGGTCCGTGCCTATGGAACAAAGGGAGGGGGTTTAGGGCCGTGCCCCTATTTTGTCAGTAATGCCTAAGGCGGCTCCTGACAGTGGTGTGTCTATGTTCATCTCAGTTCCAACAAAGAAGCGGTTCCTTTGAGAAACAGCCGAGGTCTGTTGCGCCGATGCTGACCCTGACACCCTCGGCCTTGAAATGACTGTCACTCACTCACTGTGCCCACGTCTTGTCCTGACTTTCGGTTGACTTCATCCTTAACCTCAGGCCAGGTCTTTACCTTGAAACTGGCCTTGAGCCTGACCCTGACCCATCTCTCACCCTGTGAGGGAGCGTGCGTTCCACCTGACTTGCCCTGACTTTGCCCATGAGCCGAACGTGTGGAATCTGGAGAACACACAGTGAAAACCCAAGTCCGCAGATGCGGAGAGCACACGGAACCAGGGCCAGCGCGTGTGGCGAGCAGTGTGGGTGGAGGGCCGGGAGGCCAGGAAGGCCTTTACGAAGTCAGTCCTGGGGAGGTCACGCACGGCCCGGTGCCTGGTTCGGAAACCTGCATGTGTGGAGCCACCGGGAGAGCAGACCTTAACATCCTCGTCACAAAAACGCCAGCGCGCGTGACAAAGGGTGGTGGTCGTTTCACAGCGTGGACAACGCCGAGTCACGACGGCCCGAAGCTCACCGCACGTCACCTGGGGGGAAAACCAGCTAAACCTTGCACGGGATGCAAAACAGCTCCAGCCTGTAAAGCTCTGAGACTGTAGGACTGGACACTTGGGAAGAACACAGGAAAAGTACTCAAGAGCTAAGGCTTGGTGAAGAACTCTTAAACGTGGCTCCAAAAGCATCTTCTATAAAAGGAAAAAAACAATAAATTGGACTCCATCAAAATGCAGAGCTTTTTCTCTGGAAAAGCTGTTTAAGGGGGTGAAAGGACCGACTACACAGCGCAGCTCCCAGTAGCCCTGGCATCCAGAGTGTTCCCTGGGGCTCCGTAATGGCTGATGATGGCCCATGGGGCGTCTCGGCCTCCGTGTCAGGATGGCGCCTGGGCTGATGAGCTGATGGCCGTGAGCATGGGGTGGGGGGCCAGGGGAGGCCCCCTCACGCCTGCTCGTCCACCCAGGGGAGCTGACAGCATGCACCCTCATAAAACTGACACAGGGGACACGGTGCAACCCTCGACCCGGCCCCACCTCACACTGCAGACTTTCCCCGTCAGACGCGCCTGCCACGGACGACGTGGGGCGCCTCCCTTGGGCAAGGCCACATTCTTTCCCACACACCAGGGGGTTCACCCGTTTGAAGGGGGTGAACACAATTCGCGTTTGAGAAGAGCGTCCCAGGAACTTGTCTGGGAACTAGGGGGGTGGGGGACTCTGCAGGAAGCATTCAGCATTCCAGCTCTAGACGGGACGCTCTTGTGGCCACGGACCCCAGACTGGAGTTGCACGCGCCCCACCTCCAGCCAGCCACGCTCGCTGCAGACCTGCCCCCCAGTCCTAACCGGCCAGCGCCGAGCTCGTAATATCTACGCTGAGCTCCCACCTGCTCTGAATTCGGGGCTTTTTGTACATGGACAGACGCCATGGTTTGTCCAAGTCTGAAGGTCTGACAGCAGCCCAGGGCTCTGTTCAGTCCTGAGCAGGCTTTCCCTTCAGGTGCTCGGCTTGTCCTTGCACTCTCCGCCAGCGGATGTATGAGGCGTGCAGCTGTTCAGCCCTGGTGAGGCTCTGTTTACCACACTGGGCACAGTGCAATACCCTGACCCTTGAAGCTGCCTGTCCATCTTTATTTCAACAATCTGAACACACGGCCAGTGAGTATTTAAGTTCGGTGTCTGATGGTGCAATTTAAACCTGAATACGATAGTACACACACCCCTAAAAAGTGCACAGCTCAGCAGTTTTAGGATCCTCCCAGCATGTGCAGCCACTAACTCTAGACCATACCCATCACTCTCTCACTCCCCACTTCATCGTGTTTCAGTAGAAAATCGAGGGCAGAAATACGGTCAAAAAGGTTGGTTTGTTCTTTTCTCGCTTAACTTACGTGGAACCCAAACATCAAAGTGATGAAGATTACCAAGCTGCTGCAGATGCTTTTCAAAGCTTGATTAGGATCAGCTCAGCTCAACCGCTCAGTTGTGTCCAACTCTTTGTAGACCCCATGGACTGCAGCACGCCAGGCCCCCCACTCCGTCACCACCTCCTGGAGTTTACTCAAACTCATGTCCATTGAGTCGGTGATGCCATCCAACTATCTCATCCTCTGTCTTCCCCTTCTCCTCCCACTTTCCATCTTGCCCAGCATCAGGGTCTTTTCCAGTGAGTCAGTTCTTCGCATCAGGTGGCCAAAGTATTGGAATTTCAGCTTCAGCTTCAGTCCTTCCAATGAATATTCAAGACACTTGATTAGGATACTTGGAGTATATCTGCTATCTCCCACATGGCATAAACATCGATTGTTCTCAATGTCTTGATCTGATTGCTATCAACTTCATCTGATCTTCCCAACCCTGGAGCATCATGCAGCGAGAAATCTCCAGCAGGAAGCTTCACACACCGCCTCTGACACCTTCGGTCACAGCACTTTGTCTGTATACTGCACGAAGCTCTCCGTGAGCTTCAGCTGTATTTTTACCTTCACTTTCACTTCACTTTCAAGATGCTGAAAACGTGGCTTACTTCCCCTCCCGTCTTCAATACTGAAATGGTGCCGGGGTCCAGCCCCGGTGGATCCAGGGAGATTCGAAGGTGGGGACGGAGTCGGCCTCTTTGGAAAAATACATATTTAATCACAGATATAGAGAGATTAGAAATGGATAGTGTAGTAGGAAGATTAGTGGAGAAAAGGAGGCTGAATAACTTGGATTACGTGGAATAGCATCCATGCTCCAGATGGGAATTCAGCCAGAAAAATGGGAGCAAGAAAGAAGCGACATGGGGGAATCAGTCTTTCTGGAAACTGATCCGATTTCTTTATTTTTGGGTTAGCTTATATACCTTTTGTTACACATAGGGATGAATACAGAGTCACGCGGGGGTCAGCAGTCCTGACCTTTATCAAAATCAGGTGCTTCACATAAATGTATAAAAAAGGTACATCATCTTCTGGCCATGAGTGAGACCTGCTGACATTTTATGATCCTTTCTTTCTGATAACCAAAAAACTTATTTCTTCCAAGGGTGTTTTTTTCTTAAACCAGGCACCACCCTCCAAATAAAGTTACATTCCTATAGGGTGAGGGTGTAGTGAGTTACAATCAAGAAAGGAATTTATTTAATCCAAGGTTAACATGATTAGTCTTAAAGGTTAATACTTATTTCTCCTATATGCTTAAAGGTTAATACTTATTTCTCCTATATGCTAGTTATATTCATTATAAGGGCAGGGAACATGGAGATTTAGCAGCAAACATCAGCCCAACAAATGAAAATCCTTTCACCTATGCTCCCCTTAAGATCTATTTAGTTTTAAGATATGATAAAGTTACATTTTTACGTAGCAAGGACACAGTGATTTAAAACAAAGTACAGTGATCTATTACAAAAGAGAAAATCCATTAACTCAAAAAGTCTAGTATTGCTAACATCAAAAACTACTATATTTCCTTTGCTATATTCCAAATACATTGATTAATATATTCCCAGGTGCCTAAGGATATGGAGGCCTGGCGGCAATCATTGACTCAACAAGAAGAAAAAGCCCTATGCTAATTAAGACTCTCAAAATACTCCAAAACTCTCTGTGCTGTTTATGGTTGAGAGGTAGTAAACAATCATGTGGCAGGAGGATGGATAATCCTGTCACACAAGCTAGTCTGTCAGCAGAGAGGTTTGACCTGAGACATCCTTGTCCCACCCAGGGCAGGGAATTAGCAGCAATTATTGACACAACAAATGAAGAACTCGTCACCAATATAATTCCTAACCAACCCACTATACTAATAATTTCCAACTCCCCAAAAGAATTTGCCTTTAGTAAGTCTAAAACATCTCGTGCCTCTCAGGTTGGGAGGCTGTAAACAATCACATGTGGCCGGAGGAACCTGTACAGGCGGGCTAGATAACCTTCAGAGGAGTCCCTAAGCTGAAACACTCTTGTCATGCCCAGGAATTTTTATTGCCTTGGAGCTGCACGTTTACTCCTTCTCCGAGAGAAACGGTTATGGGGGAGAGCCCCCCGTAAAGTCAAAGGTGTAGGTGAGAGCATAAAACAGACTCTGGCTTTGGGGTTAGATGCTTGGGAACAGGGGGTTTCCTGAGGCTTGATCACGCCTTTGCGTATGCCAAGCCTCCTTCCTCATGACCTTTGCCATGGGCGGAGTTCCTCACGCTGGCTCGCGGCAAAATGGCTACACAAAAATTCACCAATTTTGATTTTTTTTAAATGCATACTGATGAGACAGCTGTCACCATACAATGGCACAAAATTGTTTCAAATGAAGACGAGTGAGCGCTACCAGAGCCATCTTACAGAAATAAACGAACATTTTGGCCAACCCAGAGCAACACTGCTGTCATCAGTACAGTCAGTAGTGGTCCTGGCACAGAACAGAAATAGACAAAGATGGGACAGTATAGAGAGGGCAGAAATAAGCCCGCAGCCCTGTGCTCAGCCACTCTAGACAAAGGGAGGGGGGATACACAGTGGAGGGAAACAGCCTCTTCAAGAAACGGGACTCGGAAAGCTCACAGCTGTGTGCAAACACCAGAAATCAGAACCTTCCCTAAGGACGTATACAAAAATAGACTCAAAAGGGACTGGAGCTAAGTGTGAGTGGGTGCAGCCGCCGTGGACACCAGTATGGGAATTCCTGAGAAAACTAAAAACGCAGCTGCTATTAATACACAACCCGGCAACCCCACTCCTGGGCATGTATGTCCAAACAGAAGTGTCAATAAAAAGACACGCGCACGCCTACACAAAAATTCACCAATTTTGATTTTTTAAAAATGCATACTGATGAGACAGCTGTCACCATACAACGGCACAAAATTGTTTCAAATGAGGTTGAAGACGACTTCAGCGCAGCACTATTCGCGGCGGCCAAGACAAGGACACGGCCTGAGCGACCACGGGCAGACGGACAAAGAAGGTGTCATGGGGCTTCCCGGGCGCTCCGGTGGTTGAGCACCCGCCCACCGACGCAGGGAACACGGTTTCTATCCCTGGTCCAGGAACTAAGATCCCACAGGCTGTGGAGTAACCCGGCTCGCGCGCCACCATTCCGGAAGCCCGGGTGCCTACAGCCTCTGCTCCGCCACGAGGAGCCCCCAGTCGCCGCAAGTAGAGGGCTGCCTGCACAGCAGCAAAGACCCAGCGCAACCAAAACGAAAGACAACTTTCAACCCGGAGGATCCCAACTACGCACTAGCTCTCCTGATCGCCACCCCTAGCTGGCGCCCTGCTCGTATTCCGTGGGTCCACTGCCCCTACATGCATCCCACCAGCATTTTCAAATGTGCACAGTCCAATTCTCCAGCCGCGCCTAGTTGCGGCCCCAGCGCACGTGCCTGTCTCCGCGCATGCGCCTGCTTGCGGGAGCCGAGAAGCGTGCGGCTGGAAGCCGGTGCTGCCGGAGCCCTGGCGTGCCTAGAGCTGATGTGGCTGCCCTGCCCGGCTTCCCTCCGACCGCCGGGTTTCCTGGCATCCGGAAGAGACGCGAGTGTCAGCCCGGCCCTCCGCCCGCCTTCCCCCGGCGGAGGCCTGCCTCGGTTCTCGGGGCGCGGCTGGAGGGGTCCCTGTCACCGGGAACTCGTCACTTTGCTGGAGCTCCAGGGGAAGGAGCCGGTGCTGGAATGCCGTCCCCCACTCAGGGTCTTGTCTAGTCCGTGGGTTAACGGCGAGTCCAGGGAGGAGGAGGAGGGGTGAGGGGTGTAATAAAGCCCCAGCTTTAGGGGAGCAAAGGCCCACCGACCGCGGTGGGGTCCGCATGGGAAGCCCGCACAGCTGTCAGCCCAGAAAGGCGCCCTCCCTCTCCCCCCAGTCACGCCTCCACCCCTGGAAGGGCTGTTTGGGGGTCGTCTTGTCCCGGGGCTGCTGGCTTCACCCCCCACTCCAGGTCCCTTTTGGGACGAGAGGACCCTCCAGCTCTGGCACCCGCTCAGCTTGCCCTGGGCATCGCCGGAGTCCTGTCAGGGGATCGCTTCCCTGCCTCTTTCCCCTGAAAAGGAACTGCTAGAGCATCCTGAAAGGACGATGCACTGTGGCCAAGCGGCGTGTATTCCTGGAATGCATCTGCGAAGTCTGCCAGTGCAGGACGTTTAGAGGGCGAAGATGAAGGCCCAGCGTGACCATCTCAAATGGTGCAGAAAAAGCACTCCAAAGAATTCAACTATGACGTTTCCGCAGGGGACTTGCCCAGTGGTCAGGACTCCCGAGCTTCCACCGCAGGGGCCACCTGGTGGGGGAACTAAGATCCCGCCTGCCAACTGGGGCAGTGAAAAATAGAATGAATTTCATAAATAAAATTTTTAAAAGTAAGCCAAACTCAGACACACGGAGCAGACTGGATGTTGCCACAGGTAGAGGATGCGGGTGGGTGACGTGGGTGAAGGGCGGAAGGCCTCCAGCTCTGCACCTGTGATGGCGACTGGCGTTAGTCACACTCAGCTAACTGCATATTGAAAAGCTGCTAACGCCACTGAACCAAGCTGTCTTACCTGACACGGAGCAGGCCACACTCCACGGAGACGCCTGAGATGCCAAGGTTTGAGGGTTTATTCAGAAGGCAGCCAAGCATGGAGACAGGAAAATGAACCTCTGGGCAGGCAAGAGGCTGGGGCATGATGGGATCAGGAATAAGAAATAGGGAGAGGTGGTGGGGAACGGCGTCCCATCGTGGGTCTGTGCAGGTGGAACCAGGGCCTGGCGTCTGCACCTTCCAAAGGTCACCCTGTGGACACCTGTGCCGGCCCAGTTGGAGGGGCCGTGGTCCCACAGCTCAGCTCACACCAGGTGCAGCTGAAGCCGAGTTCTTGGAGGACAACTCGAGCAGGCATGTTGTTTAGGCTCTGAGCTGCGTGGAGGACACATGGCTCTTTATGCAGCAAAGGTTAAAATGAGCTTGAGGCGTCAAGGCAGGTTACAGGTGAAATGGATTTAACTACAGACTCCATACAGTTTCACAGTGAGGGTAGGTCTTAAAAAGTCCTCATCAGGACAAAAAAAAAAAAAAAATCTGGAACTGTGTATGGTGAGGGACTGTGCTGTCTCACAGTACATACAAACATTCAAGTACCTGGTACACTTGAGAGCTTCCCAGGCGGCTCAGCCAGTGGTCAGGAACCCGCCTGCCACTGCAGGAGACGCAGGTTTGATCCCTGGGTCGGGAAGGTCCCCTGGAGGAGGGCATGGCAACCCACTCCAGTATTCTCGCCTGGAGGATCCCATGCCAGAGGAGCCTGGCAGGCTGCAGTCCCTGGGGTCACAGAGCCAGACCCGACTTACTGACTAAACAAACGTTTAACCACAAGAGATTACATACTAAACAAGATCATTTTCCTACTTGTCTTCAGAGTATTTTGCAGCCCTGAGCCTGCCCTCCGCCTGGCATAGCAGCAGGGGCCGCTATCAGTTGCCCCCTAATGGACCCACCAGGCCTTGCAAACCACCTCATTCACTGGTATTTTCTACCTGGTCAAGTAGGCCTGTATGTTTGTGGACCCTGGGATAGATACAGTTGGTGCTTTTGTCTGTGGTTTTCTTGTGGGGTTTTTTGTTTCCTGGGACAAAGTGTGAATAGACAAGCATCCAGACAGAAGAATGGGGAGCAGGGAGAAGGCGGCACAGAGGTGTGTGTGGGGGCCCCGTGAGGACGCAGCTCTGGTGGCTCACCATCAGGTGAGTCTGTGATGCCCTGCTCCCCGGGGCCCACAGTCCCCACCCGGGCTGGGGGCACGGATTCCCGACCGGCCAAGGCCAGCAGGTGCCGACCGGACGTCCTTGAAGGCAGCACCAGGGAAGGGCGGAGAGGACGCTTGAGAGGTCACTCTGGAAGCCAGCTCTGCCGGCTGGGGTGGCCGCAGGTCAGGTGCGCGCCAGCTGTCACCTGCCCAGATGCCTGGAGAAGCCAGCCTCCAGCTGGGCCAGTCTCCACTGGGGCTGTGGACATTACGCGTGTGTCTGCGGGGGTGCAGGCGGCAGGGATGTCCTGTGAGGAACGCGCGCTGGTCTCCTGGCCCGAGGAGAGGGGCCCAGGCTGCTCTCTGAGACCACAGAGCCCGGAGACCGCGGTGGGGGCCGGCAGGACGGCGTCCCAGGGCGCGGTCTCCGCACGGGCCCGCACCGCAGAGCCGCCTCCAGAGCGGCCCTGCACGAGCGACCGCCAGCGAGGGTCCAGATCGCCGGCTCTGGCTCAGCGCCTCTCCCGGAGCGGCTCCCTCGGCGGCCGCGCCAGCCCGCGTCGCCCCGAGGCCCCTCCTCCGCCGGCCCCGCCCAGGGCGCGCGCGGTCTCCATGGAGACGGCCGCGGGGACGCGCGCCCAACGCCCGCCGGCGGGCCGGTTGGGCGGCGCGCGCGGTCTCCATAGAGACGGCCGCGGGGACGCGCGCCCAACGCCCGCCGGGGCCCGCAGCCCAGACCTCCGGCGCAGATGGAGGCGGGCGGGCGCGAAGGGCCGGGGGCGCTTGGGGGAAACGCGGAGGCTGGGCGCCCGCTCCCGCGTCCCTGGGGCAGAGACGAGCGTCCCCACCCCGGGACCCTCCCCCTTCTGTCCCCAGAGGCCGCCACCCTCTCCGGGGGTGATGACTGTGCTTGCCGAGAACCTCCCCGCTGCCCACACGGAAGGCTGCCCCCAAGTCCTCGGAGCCCCCCGCCCAGGGCTCCAGGCCACAAGCGTCCCGCTGGCAAGGCTCCTTCCTCGCTTGGGCCCGCTGCTAGCCCCTCGCAGGCCTAGTGGGTGTGTGTGTGCGGTAACGGGAGATGCCGCCTAGCTCCCCGCACTCTCCAGACAAGCAGCCAGGACTGGGGGCCGAGAGGAGAGGCCGCATCTCGGAACTCCTCCTAGTCAGGGCCCTTTCTTCTCATTCACACAAACTTTTACTGAGCACCTACTGTGTGCCGCCTACAAAGGGTCCGGTGACCCACAAGCCAGACAAGCAGAAGCTGGGTGGGGAAGAGAGACTTCGCCTATAACTGCAGAAGCTACAGCAGTGTCGAGTGCTTTGAAGAACCAACCTGGGAAAGGGAGAGACGCTGGGGGTGGATGGCCCTACTTCAGATGGGGTGCTCAGGGAGGGCTTCCCGGAGGAGGTGGTATTCACCTGATTGGCAAGAATGGGAGGCGAAGGAGGGCTCACCAGCACAAAAACCCCAAGTGGAGGGGCGGGTAGGGGCCACGGTGTAGGGCAGGACACCGAGGCAGCACGCTTGGATTCTATTCTAAGTGCCACGGGAAGCCGCCCGAGGGTTTAAGGAGGGATGGGCAGGATCTGATGGGGTCCAGTGGGGGCTCTGAGAAAACGGTGGCTTCTGTGAAGATCTGGCCACAGGGAGGCCCACTTGGAGGGGCTGTCTTCTGGGGCTGCTAGTGCCTGGCGGACAGGTCCAGGGTGAGCTCAGAGGCCAGGAGACAGCTCGGGCTCTCCCCCGGGTCCCCTCCCGATGTTCCTAAGCTCTGGGGCCTGGCCCCAAAGGACAGCCTTCTCACCCAGACAAGGCGGGCACATGGCCAATGTCCATCCTCATCCAGGGGCCTGGCCTGGCCTCCCCATCCCTTCCCCATCCCCAGCTAACTGGCTAGATGAGATGTCAGGAAGGACAAGAGCACTGGACTGGGAATAAGACTTGGAGCACAACCCAGAAACCCCGGGTGGGCTTGGCCCCTTCCCTGCACCTGGTACCTCAGCTTCTTCAGGTCCCGGGGGGTCCCTTCCCCTGAACCCATCGAGGATGCTCCCAAAGCATTCAGGGGGCCACCTCCTTCAAGCAGCACTGGCGGATGAGAGGGGAGGGGCGGAGGAGGGCTCAGTTTTGGAGAGCTGTGTATGCCAGGCTCTCGAGTTAGGAGGAGGTGTGGTCTCCTGGGCTTTGCTGGCCTCTTCATTTTCACAAGTGGGTCCCCTTGCACCTATCTTCTGAAACAGCAGTTAGAGCCCCTTCTAGAGTCTCATATTTGAGGCTACACAAGACAGAGGGGTCTTGGGGGCAGATGTCAAAGCAGAAGATGATTCAGCTAAGGAAGACTCAATGAGAGAAGAAGTTGGGATGGCCAGGGTTGAAGGAGCTGGGGTGGGAAGCGGGCTGCGGAAGGGAGGGCAGGTGAGCCGGTGGTATAAAGTCGAAGAGGTCAGCAGGGCCTGGATGCTGTGGCCCGGGCGGGTACCCTGAGTGGGAAAGCAACAAGCTCCCACTCTCCTCCTCAAAGGCCTCTGAAGCGGGGGATGGTGGGCAGTGGCGGGCAGGAGGAGGGGCACCCCCAGAAAGTGGCAGGTAGGGAGCTTTCAGGGCAGCTGGGTTGGTTCTAGATCAGGAAAGAAAGTCAGGACCCAGGACTGGGCGAGCCTGATAGCTCTGAGATGAGCTTCTATGAGCCTTGCAGGCCCTCGTGCTAACCCTAAGCCTGCCCAGCTTTGACTCCCATTTCATTCATTCAACAAATATTTATTGAGGGCCTACTATGTGTCAGGCCCTGTGCAGCGTGGCTTGAGCGCATCCCTGCTCTCGTGGGGGTGACAGGCACAGACAGGACAATCTCAGAGAGCAATTAACGGTGTAAAACCAAGTGCTACTGCTAGAATCGGGGTGGTGCCGCTCCTTGAAATGAGGGGAACAGCAAATGCTTTGCTGTCTTCCCCGGCCGGGGGGCCTTGCCAGTGTGGCCACACTGGAAGATGGTTTCTCTGCTTGTCAGGCTCTGCCCTGGCCCCAGCGCCCCTCCCAGAACAGTGTCTGGATGCGACCTTGCCCCAGCCCCTCGGCCTTGATCCCTGGGGGCCCATGGAGAACAGATGTCAAACTCTACCACGGCCGAGGCCGGACAACAGTTCCGACCTTGGCCTCCCTGGCGCATGGGCCAACTCACCCCCCAGGAGACCCTGCCGGAGGAGGGAGGCAAACAGGCAAGGGGGCAGCCTCTCCCGGGCCTCCCTGTCCATGGAACACGGCTCGAAGTCCACTCAGCGCCACTGTCCCCCCAGAGCCTGCCCCCCTCTGCTGGGCAGCGATCCTCCTGCAGAAGAGGCCCTTCGGGGAGGCAGGGGCAAGCCTCTCCTAGGCTGCCGTGCCCACAGATCACGGCTCAAAGGCCACTCGGCGCCACTGTCTTCCCAGAGCCTGCCCCGGGCCGGGCAGAGATCCCCACAGGGGAGGCCCCTTGGGGAGGCGGGGCTGTGGCTGAAGGAAGAAGGGGGGGCAGAGCCAGGCTGTGAGGGGGCAGGAAGCCAGGCCATCCAAGCCTCCAAAAGGCTGAATTCGATGGGGGAGCCGGGAAGGCCCGAGGCTGTGGCCAGGTCACCAGGGGTGGCCTGATGGCTGTGCCTGAAATGTGGGGCAGGGATGGAGTTGGGAGACACGCGCAGGCCAAGCCGGGTGGACTCACAAGGCCCAGGATGGGTGCTCACGGGGGATGTGGGTTGGGGCACACTTGGAAGCCTGCCGGGTCACAGGGCATCAACACTTACGTGGATCTATGAGTGGTCTGGAGGCTCGTTCTGGGCTGGTGTACAAAGGACAGTCAGGGAAACAAGTCAGGAACTGACCGGCCTGCCCCGAGGGCACGACCAGACGGGCACAGGCCCCCGGACGCGGACTGGTGTCCAGGGCCGAGACGCGCCCCTCGGCTGTCACCTCACAGCCTTGTTCCCCCAGTCGGGTTTTATACCACAACTTCACTAAGAAAAGGGCTCTTAAAGGAAAAAGACGTAAAAGGCCTGGAGAAGGCCATGTGGCTGAGCAGGTCCCCAGCTCTGGCAGAGCCGGCTGCGGGAAGCTGAGGGGGACGCTCCAGACACGAGCCTCTGCTCACGTCCAAGGGAACAGCACCACCTGCCAGGCCCCGTGTCAGCTGTCGGCTCCGGGGCTGGGGGGGGCGCTGTCACTTCGTGCCCCTCATCCACAGGCCCCCAACCCCCGGATGAGCTGGGACCCCAACACATGGCGCCCGGCAGTAGTGGGTCCTTGCACGCTGAACAGCGCCCATCCCTTCTTTACACACTGTCTTCTAAGCACAGCTGCACTTTGGGGGCGTCTGCAGCGGGGAAGCGGAGGTGGACGGGCATGGGGCTCCGGCCTCGCTGCACTGCTCCCTGGGGACAGGGCATGGTGGTCTCTCAGTCGCTAGCCCTGCCTCAGCAAGGGGCCCGCCCGCCGCTGGCGGGGAGAGGGGAGACCAGAGGCCCCCAGAGCACCCCCATTCAGGGCTTCACAATACACATTTGCATCTTAAAGGTGACCTTTCCCCACCCTTACACCTGGTGAATTCCCCCATTTCCCTTTACATACTAAAAAGCACCTAAGGCCTCTTACTTCCATTTTAAACCCCAAACCGGGCCAGGCTGGAGCCAGCCTCTCTGTCTAAATCAGTGTGGGAGACAGAGCTTCCTGTCAGCCCCGGAGCCCGCGGGGCCTTCCCACAGGGCTGCGGCCCCTCAGACCTCTCGGCCTCGCGCCTGGGGCCCCATCCCAGGCTGTCTAACTGTGAGTGTGTGAGTGGATCCCTACAGGGGTGGGGACAGGGCTGGCCCAGGGCCCAGGCTGGTGGCTCGCATGGGGAGTGTGTGGGCAGGCGGGGGTCCAGGCCAAGCCACATGTCTGCTGCAGGGCCGGTCCAGCTGGCGCTCAGAGGGCCCCCTCGCCCCCCTACAAATAGGCAACCTAGGCTCAGATAAGGATAAGTGCTATGAGGAAAATAAAGCGGGGCAGCGTGAATGGATTCTGGAGGAAAAGGGCCGGCCACGTGGCTGTGCCAAGGCCCCGAGCGGGATCCCCGGGCGTGGAGAGAGCCTCGAGCGTCGTGGGAGCCCCAGCAAGGAACAAAAAGGCCAGAGCCAGGGGGTGGGGCGGCGGAGGGGGGCGCGGCGCCTGCTCTCTACAAGTGTCGGGGAGGGTGGGATTGCAGGGGAAAGAGGGAGACACAGAAGAGGCACTCCAGACTCCCCGGAGGGGAAGGCGGGCGCCGCGGGCCGCTGCTCAGGAGAGAGACATGGGTGTCACCAGCGTATGGATGGTGTTTGGAGCAGCAGGACCCCAGGACCTGAGGAAGGGGCGGCCGTCCCTGCCAGGCCCTGGCCAACTGCAGAGGCCTTCGCCACCTGTCCTGTCCCTACAGGGGGGCAGGCGGCTCCCCGGGAGTCGGGGGTTCGCGGGCCATGCCTTCCCGAAGGCACAGGCCCAGTCCTCTGTTTGCTCATCTGTATGCTGAGGTCAGTGAGAGGAAACTGCTCCATCCCAGCAGCTCCCGGAGCCCGCTGGGCTGGAGGGGCCTCTGGAGCTTGTGCAGCACGTCCTCCTGGTGGTCTGGGCTGCGCTGCCCGGCCTGCATGCGTGCACTCTCTGCTCCGAGTGCTTCCTTCCTCCCGGCACGGCCAGGCCTACCCCTGGCCACAGAGCCTTCCCCCTACTCCCGCTGACCCCCTCCTCGCCAGTCAGGTGCTGGACATCAGCCCACTGTTCCTCAGCCGCCACCCCGCTTCTGCCCCGACCCAGGTCCAACCTGCAGATTTTTTTTAAAAGGGAAAATTGAAATCTGGACTGTATTTTTGTGTGAAATGGCCTGATTTTTAAATTTCACCTTTTTAAATACACTTGGCTGAACAGGCAAAGTCCAGGCAGAGGTTCTGAGAAGTCGGAAGCTGGCCAGTCGGCTCATTCAACCAGTTTCCTGAGGGGCTGCCCTGGGTAGACAGGTCCTCAGTTCTAGGAATTCTCTCAATCTGCAGGGCCTGGGCGGGTCCCCTCCTCTCTGACGGTTCTTCCTCTGTCTCCAGAGGACAGCCACTGTCTCCTGCCAGCCCACACCCTCCCCTTCCAACCAATGTCCAGCAGCGGGGACAGGGCCCTCATCCAGCCTCGCCTGCAGCTGCAAGCGGCTGGAGAGTTTCATTTTCAGCCCATCCCCCGCCCCCACAGGACGAGCAGATTTCAGTCTGGGGCCTCGCCCTCTGTTCTCCCTTTGACCTGAGTCCCTCTCGCCAGTCACCAGGTTGCCTGGGCCAGCTGTCTCCTGGGTGCCCCTGCTCACTCTCCACCTCCTTGCATCCTGAGGGGGACAAGGCGTCTCCACCTCGCAGCTTCTCGCCCTGCACACACCTTGCATCTCTGGAACCCGAGGTCTTCGCTCGAGCCCTGTGTGTCCGCAGGCCCCTGACCACTGCTCCCCATCTCCCCCTGGACTCGGGGCTCCAGGCCGCTGGGCTAGAAGGGGCTCCGCCTCTCCGCAGGAGCCTACGCGGAGACTCGTCTCCTCCTCTCTCCGGCTGGATGTACTCAGTGGCCCCTTTTGTGGCTCCCAGCCCCTGACCGCCCCCCATCCCCCTGCGGATCCCGGCAGCCTCACACTTCCCTGGGTCAAAGTCCTCCTCTCCTGGGGTTTATTATAACCGCAGCTTGTTGGAGAGCACACCGGGCCGGGCAAACGCTGTGGCAGGGGTGCGCAGACCTCTGAGGGGCCGGCGGTTCTGCTCCACGCCCCCACTCCGTCCCGCCAGCCCCTCCTCCATGCTTGGGCCTCAGGAGACTGCAGGGCGCAGGATCCGGCCTAAATCACTCACCCTAAAAAGGATCCACCCTCCTCCTGGAGCGTCTCTACGTGTCTCAGCTTTTCCCAAGTGACGGCTCCTTTGGCTTGGAGAAAGATGGTCCGACGCCTCCTCCTCACCCCCAGTACTGGACCCAGCGGCAGGGCCACCAACTGAAACAAGCTTCCGCCTGGTACCCAGAGAGTGTCCCCGCTCTCAACTGCGCTCCCCACACGAAGGGGGGGGGGGTGTTGCTGCCCAGAACGAGGAGCCGCTCCCCTCCCTCATCCTCCTTGGGAAATCCTCCCGGGGCCAGCGCCTCCCCTCGCCCCCGCCGGAGCCACCTTGTGGCTTTGGGGTAAGGGTAGAAGCTACTTCGCACCGTAAAATGGGGGCACTTGTAGCATCCGCGGCGGCGGTGGGGGGGGGGGAGGGGGGACGCCTAGGGAATGTCCCCAGAGAAGAACCTACAGTCCTCCTCGCCGCCTCCTGCGTGGTGACCTGGGCCCTCGAGGCCTAAGGAGGCCTCGGGTACGCAAAGGAAGGCGCCTGCATCCGCCCTCCCCTTGCACTCAGGCGGAGACCCCCCTCGAAGCGTCCCGGCTCCTTCCACACTGCCCCAGCCGACCGCGCGAGGGCGTGCCCTGTGTTAGTTGGGACAAATTAAAGCTCGTCCAGCGGGCAGGCCCGGGGTCCCCTGGACGCGATCTGGGCTTGGGGGCCCGTGGAGCACTCTTGGCTGTCGGCTGCGGAGCTCTGGGCTGCGGGGTCTCCCTGGGGGCGCGCGCTATTCGGCCTCAAACGGGGTGCCCCCCTCCTCTTGCGCTCCCTCAGCCTAGGGTGCGCCCCTCCGTTCCCCTCTAGCGAGCCCTCCGTGGGCGCGGGCCGCCTCTCCATCGCGCCGCGGGCTCGGGCCCTGTCCAGGGTGCACAGCGGCGCGCACGGTGGTGCCGGGGAGGCCGGGTCTGGGAAGCCAGCGGCCGGGGAAGGGGCTCCAAGAAGCACAAGTTGGCGCCGGCCCCGGACCAGGCTGTTGTTGTTCTCAACGTGGTCCGCCGCGGAGCCATAAAAGGGGAGCGCGGCGCCCTCCCCGCCAGAGCGCAGCGCGCACGCCCAGCGAGTTCCGGTGTAGGCAGCGGTGGCGGCAGCTCGCTAGGCCGACTCCCCGGCTCCCAGGCGGTCTTTGCTCCGGCCACCTCGCGCCGGACTTCTGCGTTCCGATCGCTCCTCCGCCGGCCCCGCTTCCGGTCCCGATTCGGGACCCCCGCTCCGGCCGGCCCGGCCCCCACCCCAGCCCTGCCGCCCGGCCCCAGGCCCGGCCGCGGCCGCTCCCGCCTGGAGCCGCCGCGCGCCCCCAGCCCCCCGGCGCCCCCGCGGCCCCTCGCCTTTCTCTTCCCGGCGCGGCCTCCGGGTTTCCGCGCCCCGCCCGCCACCAACCCGCTCGCCACTATGTCTGTGGAGCTCGAAGAGGCCCTCCCGCTGACGACTGCCGAGGGGGCGGCCAAGAAGGCGGCGAAGGCCGGAGGCTCGGCCGCATTGTCCCCGTCCAAGAAGAGGAAGAATAGCAAAAAGAAGAATCAGCCGGGCAAGTACAGCCAGCTGGTGGTGGAGACCATCCGCCGGCTAGGCGAGCGCAACGGCTCATCGCTGGCCAAGATCTACGCGGAGGCCAAGAAGGTGGCGTGGTTCGACCAGCAAAACGGGCGCACCTACCTCAAGTACTCCATCAAGGCGCTGGTGCAGAACGACACCCTGCTGCAGGTGAAAGGCACCGGCGCCAACGGCTCGTTCAAGCTCAACCGCAAGAAGCTGGAGGGTGGCGGCGGCGAGCGGCGCGGTGCCCCGGCGCCCGCCTCGGCCCCGGCGCCCGCTGCGCACAAGGCCAAGAAGGCGGCCCCGGGCGCGGCCGCCCCGCGACGCGCGGACAAGAAGCCGGCTAAGGGCCCACAGCCCGAGAAGCGCTCGCACAAGAAGGGCGCCGCTTCCAAGAAGGACAAAGGCAGCAAAGCCAAGAAGGCGGCGGTCGCGGGGGGCAAGAAGGTGAAGAAGGCGGCCAAACCCAGCGTCCCCAAAGTGCCCAAGGGCCGCAAGTGAGCGCGGGGCCCCGGCGCGCACTTTTCCACCCCCCAGTGCACGTAGGTTTTGCGCGGAGCCCGAACCGCCGTGCGCGCTTCGACATCAGTGGGCCCGGGCCCCGCCGGCCTGCCCATCCCCCAACGTGGGAGCGTTTTTTTTTTTGTTGTTTCGTTTTTGGTTATTGTTTGCTTTAGATTTTTGAAACGGCCCTGGCGACGCCCTTATTGGCTCTCGCCCTTGGCCCGGGCTGTCGCCTTGGTTACCGGCTCCGGGGCGCCAATGGCCGGGCTGTGCCTGCCCGCCCCGTCCCTGCGCACGAGGACGCCACGGCGGCGCAGCCCTTCCCGCCTCTGGGCGCGCGCCGGGTAATGGCGCGGGAGCGCGCGTGGCTTTCCTCTCTCCGGTCTCCATTTTTGGGGCAAAATAAATTGTTTAAACCTTTCAACCGCTCTTGTCGTCTTCGGGTGGAGTAAGGCTGGGCGCGGCCGCCGCGGGGCTTGAACTTGGGCTGGATGGGTAACGGAGGGTCCCTTCCGCGCCGAGTCCGTTAAGAGATGCAGGCGGGGAGCTGGGCGGTTCGTCCCAGAAGGTGACATGGGTTTACCTGGGTAGAATGGCAGTTTTGCCCCGGGGCTGGGGGAGCAGGGGCTTGGCGAGGGTCTGCTCTCAGTCGCTGCAGGGTGGGTCTTCACAGAGCTTAGTGAACTCGAGTTCAGTGAGGCTCCCTGTTGATGTGATGGGACAGCGGACCCAGGCTCACCCACTGTGATGCAAGTAGTGGTCTGAGCAAGGCTGACCCTCTTGGAGCTTGTCAATCTGCAGCCTACGTGGGATCCAGAGTTAAGGGTAAATTAGCAGGAATGAGACGGCCCGGGCAGGTCCCTACCCCTTTGTGTTCAGCATATGAAATAGTTGTTCGTCTAGTTGGGCAGTAAACAGGCCTATTTTAATATGTTTCTATGAAGAGACAACCCTGCAAAACCAGAGAACTCTGGAGCGATGGGGAACCCAGCGAAGATTCCAGAATAATGCATATCTATGTACAGACCAGGCTGAGCAAGCCTGGGGCTAGATGAGAGCGCGGAGAATCCCAGCAGAGCAAGTTTCCTGAGTGCTGCCTGGCAGCCACTGCCCTCAGGAACAGGGAGGAGTAACAGCGCAGACCCTCCGCGAGGCGGGCAAGCGGCCACCCAGACCCGCTTGACCTCTCCCGGCCCTGCTGGGGGTCCGCACTGCCTCCTGCTGCAGGGAACTGCGGGGCCAGCTGCCAGGGTTATTGCTCAGCCTTGTCCTGGGCCAAGACAGCTCAGGTGCCGGCCCTGCCCACGCTTTTGCTGGGGGTGGGAGGGAACCACGTCATCCTCTCTGAAGTGACCAGGCCGCCGGGGCGGAGGAGGAATGCTGGACTTGGGGGTGGCTGTCTGGATTCTTGGGAAAAACACCCACCCTGCCAGCCCAGGTTTTGGCTACAGCTTCATCTACTTTGCAGCTCTGATTGGGGGGCAGTGTGCCCAGTACCCTCCTGCAGGGCCACTGTGCCAGAGTGGGCCAGTCCCAAACTGTCTGCAGAGCTAGCCAATAGGCTGCCAGCAGCTAGCAGCCCTGAGGGATCTTGGCCTCCCCAGGTTCCAAGGGATGGTGCTCCTGACCCACTAAACGTGAGCCCTCAGATTCCACCCTCTCCCTGAACCAGATGCCACCTGGGCTCACCCCAGCTGTCCAAGTCAGCCTCGGGCTGGGGCCAGGCTCTCTGGCCCTCTCCCAGGTGGCCCGGGGAGGGGTGGGGGCAGACCGGCAGTGAAGTCTGCCTCTTCTGGCCAAGCTCTTCACACCAAGCAGCTGCCCCGTGCAGAGCTCCCCCGACCCAAGCTCCTCCCCTTGCTAACTCCACCCTTTGATGACCACCCTCCAGCTCCACAGCCCCAAGCGGCCCTGCAGGCCGGCCGTTCTGCACGGTCTTTCCAGACTTCCCTCCTGAATTGGCTCTGCACTGCTCACCACCCAGTTCTCCCAGCAGCCTCCAGCTGTGATGCCGCCTCCACCTCTCCTGGCACCCCCTCCCCTCTGCTCTTTGAAGGCTGGGCCCCTGGCTTGTTGCCTTTTCCACGCTAAGGCCTGTTTCTCCAGGAGCACTGGCGGCCTCTTCTGATGATAAAAAGCAGTTTCATTTTCTCCCAGGGACAGTCATGCCCCCTGTTTCCAGCCACAATGCTCTGGGCTCTGGCTCTTCCAGTCCCAAGGGTGGTCACGTGGCCAGAGAGCTGGCTGATGCCTCTTGAACCTGTTGCCTGGCCATGATCGGTGAAATGAGTTCTTGACCTCAACGAGTCAATTTGGAAGTAGTGAGAAAGAGGTGCTCTTCCGCCCAGGACCACTAAGGGTAGGGACATTGGGCCAGAGCTGCTGGTGGCCACCCTTGTCAACACACGGAGAAGGCCCACCTGAAAAAGAGGCCAAGGCAGAGAAAGCTGGAGCCAGTACACAGAGAAGCAGATCCCTAAGGATGTGAATGCGAGGTCCAGGGCCAGCCGTGCCCGAAGCTGCTTAGACCCAGCTGTTCCAGGAGTCGACGCTTGCTTTTCACATAAGCTAGTCTGATTCGCGTGTCTGTTACCTGCAGTCTGGTCTCCCTCCTTCAACTCATTCCATCCTCCCATGCCCACATCCTGGGCCTTGTCATCCATTCCAACTGCTCTTCCTTAACCCCCCGCCCAGGACCTCCCTGGGTGTCCAGCGGAGGAGACGCAGGCTCTCGCTGGTCCAGGAAGATCCCGTGCGCCATGCAGGAGGTGAGCTCTTGGGCCACAGCTGCTGAGCCTGCGCTGTGTAGCCCGAGCCCTGCGCTACGGAGCGGCTCCTGCAACTAGAAGCCTGCGCGGCCGCAGTAAACCCGTGAAGATGGACACGCGCTCTCCTAGGGGCCTTCACTCCACCCCCAGGCCCCTCCTCAACTCTGCCCAAGTTGCCTTCAGCCCAGCGTGGCTGGGTCCCACACCCTGAAGTTGAAGAAACACCCTTTGTGTGCCGGGCACCCCAGGAAGACTGCAGAGACCTCAGCCTCAAGAGAGCCCTAGAGGGAGGTGTTCCAACACCCACCTCACTGGTGCGGGAGGTCTGTTTTCTGCTCCTGCACAGAGTGGGGGCGGATCTACTTACTGTGTCTCTTGGACTTGGCTTCAAGCGGCCTCAATTCCAGGCAAACACTGAAGGCACGTGACACCGTGGGGCCCTGGAGGAGGGCTTCCTGGATGAGGTGAGCGTACTACAGCAAGGAGGCAAGTGACCACGAGCACGGCCACAGCCCAGGCCTACATCTGCCAGGCAGAGGGGCTGGGTGGGGGCGGGGGCCCACAGTGGCAGGGCAGGGCTCTGGACCTGGCTCCACCATGGTCTGATGTCTGGGGCAAGACTGCTCTCTCCAGGCCTCGGTGTCCTCATCTATAAACAGAGCCGAAAGAGGTTCCTTTTGCTCCCTCATCTGCTGAGCAGGGCTGTCTGACCCTCTGGCCAGGGTCTCGCGTTTTCCACCACCTCTGGGTGTACGGCCCTCTCTGCCGCGAGGCTGCCTGCGTCCTCTGCCTGGGCTGGGACCTGCCTCTCTGGGAACCTCCTCAGACCTCAGGTCTGCCTCTGTGTTCCAGATCCTGCTTCTCCCTGGGCCCTGGATGGCTCGACAGACGCTGCAAAGGCCCCTTTTAAGGCCAAACTTCCCGAGCAACCCGTAGAATGGGCTCTTGACCCAGTCAATTCCAGCTCAAGCTGTCCTCCGCCAGGACAGGACCTGGTGCTGAGCACAGGACTGAAACCCAAGTCCATGTTGCATCTGACCCTAGTCTGCAGAGCTGAGACTCTTCGTCCAGAGGTGAACATGTCCACACCTGGCCCGGGAATCAGGAACCCTGAGAATCCAGGGAAAGCAGACCACCAGCTGCGGCGCCACTTCCCACCGAGGAGGTAAGCGGGCAGCCCAGCAACCACAGCGGCGGCTTCCACCCGAGTCCGGCAAGAATCTGCCCGTGGCTGCCCTGCAGGGAAACATACAAGTGAGGGCGGCCCCGTGCGGCCCAGCCACATCCACCATGCAAAGAGATTGCCATTCCCCACCATAAGGTGGGTGCATGCCAGCCGGAACTAGAGTCTCAAACAGAGGTGCACAGACCCCAGAGCCCTTCTGATGGTGTCCAGGCAACAGGGGGACAGAAGGGAGCCAGAGCTTTCTCAGACACGGCAGAAGCACCTGCAAGTTTCTGAGCTGCCCTCTGGAGGAAGGGAGGGGAGTGGGTTATCCAGGGAGGCTGGCAGGAGGGTCCCCCAGCTGCCTGTGGTCCAACAAGGTGCTCGGTCATCCGAGGCACCTCCTGAGAAGTTTTTATGTGGCGATTACACATTTTGTGTGTGTGTGTGTGTGAACCCTCTCACTTTCAAAATGTGGGCTTGAAACTGGAACTTTGTGCACTCATGGCAGGAATGTAACGTGGTGCAGCTGCTGGAAAACAGTATGGAGGGTCCTCAAAAGACCCAGCATAGACTTGAGCCACCAATCTTACTTCTGGGGACACAACTGAAAGAATTGAAAGCAGTGACTCGGAGACCCGCGCAGCCGTGCTCAGGGGGGCACTCGCCACCGCAGCCACCCAGCAGGAGCACCCAGGGCCCATCGGTGGCTGACGGAGGAACACACCGTGCACTGTTACTCAGCCTTAAAAGGAGGTTCTGACACTGCGACATGGATTAACCTGAAAAACACTGCGCTCAGTGACACAAGCCCGTCAAAAAGGGACAAGCATTGCATGATCCCACGTATGCGAGGGCCGACAGGAGCCAAGTTCCCAAAGACAGGAAGGGGGAGGGTGGGTGGCAGAGGCTGGGACAGGGACGGGGTCAGAATCTCCGGTTTGCAAGATGGAAAGTCTTCTGGGAACGGATGCTGGTGATGGCTGCACAGCAGTGCGAGCCTCTTTCATCCCACTGGACTGTGCGCCGAAAAACGAGTGCGACGGCACCCTTACATCGTGTGGGTATCACCAAAAATCCTGTAACAAAATCCGTAGCAAAATAAACTCCTAAGCCAAACAAAACCACGTGTGACGTGCTGTGGCCTGCAGTCGCCACCTGTGTGATCCCTCATTTTGATCTTTGCGGGTTGTTCTGGCTGTTTCACGAGACAAGCAGCTTTGGATGGCGGTCTCCTGATGGAACAGGAGGCAGAGCAAAGCCCCGCGGTGGTGACGCGCTCGGCCTGCCGCTGCTGAGGGCCTGCACCCTGGGTGACCACCTCCCCCCAGAGCCCTGCGCTGTGCACCTCCGGGTACGTGCTTCCCTGTTCTCGTCCAACTGCTCTTGCCTCTCCCCAGTGTGCTCTTTCTCCTGGCCACCTCCATCGGGGGCTAAGAGCAGGGCAGTGAGGCCCTGTCCCAGCACCCCCTCCGGCGCCTCCACTGGGAGTGTTGCCCCTGGAGTCTGCAGCACGTCTCCCTGGAGCCCGGGACCCTTCTCCACATGAGCAGCGCCGTGACAGCGGCAGGTGTTGGCTCTCCAACAACCAGCACCTGTTGCTGTGGGCTCCTGGGAGTTCAACTGTGAGCACCCACTGTCCTGATTCAGAGATGGACAAACCACACCTCAGGGCAGCTTTGTATGTACTGGGGGCCTCCCACGCAGCCCAAGCCAGAGCTCCTTCCCCGAGGACTGGGGCTCTACCCTCCCCCTGGCTGAGGTCAGCCACCGGCCCCTCTGGTTCCCATCACTAACCTACCCTCTGGGCTTTCCCAGTAGAGAGCAGGGTGCTGTCCTCATCCTGCAAGCTGAGACCCAGGCCAGGAGCCCCTCCATCTGCCCCTGGGGGCAGAGTCTCTCCCCTGCCTGGGTCTGTTCCTCTTGGGTGCGCAGAGCTTTTCAGGTACAAAGCTTTCCAGGAAGCTGTGAAGCCAGGTGGACTGCACACAAGAGTCGGGGAGCCATATGTCCACTGCAACAGAAATCTGGAGTCTAGGGGACCCTCTGCTTCCTCTGAGGCCTGGCACCAAGCCTTGTGCCCGCAGGGAGGGTGGGCTGAGGAGAGCCTGCTGGCTGGGAGCCCAGTGAGGGGTCAGAGAGCCTCAGGCAGGAGCTGGTTGCCCTTCTCCTGAGACTTATTGGCAGAGAGAGGAGAAAACGGCAGTCCAGCGAAAATCTGGAGCGCGATCTGGCAATGCCTAGAAACGCTGAGGATTCAGACAAGAGGAAACCTGCATAAGAAAATGCCTATGACGCCGTTTACGTAGACCTGAAAATCACAAAACCATGTTTTGATATGAGAATGCGCCTTTAAGCATCACATTTATGTCGAGGTTATAAGAACCGGAATGAAAAACACGCACACTCTGGGAACATTACATGCTGTGTGGTAAAAGCCCCCATCAAACTG
Source organism: Ovis canadensis (assembly GCF_042477335.2). Lineage (NCBI taxonomy): Eukaryota > Metazoa > Chordata > Mammalia > Artiodactyla > Bovidae > Ovis > Ovis canadensis. The sequence goes on along the minus strand of NC_091263.1, from coordinate 73,652,522 downwards.
CCAACTCTGAGTGCGGAAAACCAAGGAAATTGCCCTCTTGCTGCTCTGCTAAACGAAGGAAACGCGACAAGTCTTCACAGTCGACATTCCCGGACGTGCTCCACGCAGAAGAGCCCAGAGGAGACGGAAGCGGGAGGAGAGCGCCCGCCCCTCCGCCGGCTCCAGGACACCCTCCGCGGCCCCGGAAGAGGAACCGGGGAGCCCGGGCCGCGCGGGCCCCGCCCCCGGCCCCGCCATTGGCAGGAGCAGCGCCGGGCCCCACTCTGATTGGCGGCGTTGCGATCCCTGATTTGCATAGACCCGGATCGGGCTGGCGGGCCGGGGCTCGGTCGCGGAGGCGCCGGTCTGCAGCAGCCCGCGGGACACCTGCGCGGCGGGGCGGACGTCCTGGGGGCTCGCCCTGGAGCCGACGGGTCCCTCCGCCTCGGCGCGCCCCACCCCGCGTCGGCGCCCCCCCATCCAGACGCGGCGCCCGGGTGAGCCTGCAGAGCGGCGCGCAACCTGCCTTCGCGGATCCGAGCATCCGGGCGAGGGGCGGCCGGCCACAGCCACACAGACGGACATCTGCCTGCAGAGCAAACGGGGGGGCGCCGGCCAGGCTGGGCGGGTGGCCGCCTCCGACGCGTGTCCCGGTCTGTGCGCTCCTGGCCCCGGGCGCTGCGCACCTGAGCCGGGGCTGGGCTCGCGCCCGACCTGCGCGCCCGCCCCCGCAGCCCCTCCTGCCCGGCAGGCGCTCCTTCTGGTTGCTTTAAGCCAGTGGATTCAGACAACTTCCAGGTATTAAGAGTGAAAAAAGACTCAATAAAGAGCCCCTTGCCAAGTCTTTATTGTTCACCAAAAAGCAGTTTTGCCAACAAAACCCCCAGCTGCCCCCCCACTGGTGACAAAATCATTCCCCAGGGCCGTGGCCAGGAGGAAACAGATCAGAGTTCCTCCCACCGGCTGCATTTTCTAGACAGATTATCAAATACAGTTTATTCAGAAAACAAGACAATGTTTTAAGAACCTAACTCCCAAACACTGAAAGAGCCCATAGGCTGAGCAGAATACAGCCTCTGCTGAGAACCGCCAGTAGGGACAGGCTCCGAAGGAGGGCCCACCCGGCCACCTGGAGAGGGCTGTGGGCCAGCGCTCCCTCCCCTCCCTCGGAACTGATGGGGGTGGCCCGCGCCTCTTCCCAGGCTGCCTGCCCACCCCGCCGGGCAGTCCTGGTCGCAGCCAGCATGCACTGCCTGGGGAGGCCGAGACCCTGAACCAACATCGGGCTATGATGGCGCCACTCCGCCACCTACCAGCCCCCACAAGTGCCACCGGAGATCCCAGCAGGATTGAGCACAGCACTCCCCCAACACACACACACATACACCACACCACACCATACCACACACACATACAACCCGTGAGCCCAGCAGGATTGAGCACAGCACCTCTGGGCTTGGAACTCCCTCAACACACACACCACACACCACACACACACACCACACCACACCACACACACACACACAACCTGTGATCCCAGCAGGATTGAGCACAGCACCTCTGGGCTTGGAACTCCCCCCCCTACACACACACACACACACGACCTGTGATCACACACTATTCACAGCACACCTCGGCCTGGGAACTCCCCCACCACACACACACCCACAACACACACACACCCACACACACGACCTGTGATCACGCGGTATGCAGCGCTGTGCCCCTCGGCCGCGGTCTCCGGAAGGCCTGAGCTACTGCGTGTGAGGCCGCTTGGCCACAGGCTCTTCCTCCTGACCTCGCTTCAGCCATCGCTCCAGGAGGCTGGCGCTGCCTCTCTTGGGGGTTACTGGGCTCTTCTGCAGGAACTGGCTGGACCACTGGGGCGCATCTGACTCTGCCTTTTGGGGTGTTTTGGGCTCTTCCTTTTTGGGTGACTTCGTGGCCAGCCACTGCAGCATCTTCTGGCTGCTGGCACTCCCCTTGAGCTCCTAGGAGAAAGCAGCAGCAGCTCAGACCCCCAGCTCGAGCTCCCGGGAAAGTGGGAAAGAGGCGCTGCGTGAGGGACCGACCTCGGCACGAGGAGGGGAGCAGGGTGGGTTCCCAGGGCCGGAAGGGAGAGGGGGCAGCTCGTGGTGGGCGAGACCCGCCACAGAAGATAGCGGGCAGGCTCTCCAAACCCGGGCAGAGGAGGAAGCAAGCGCAGGAGAAAGAGCGTCACTCGGCCTGAGCAGGCCGTGCAGGGAGCAAGCTGGAGGGCGAGCAGCCCTCAGACAGAGGCTGGGCGAGAGGGGCTGCTGCCCCCTGCGCCCAAGCCCAGCACAGGATGCCAGCTCTCCAGAGCGCGAATTCTGCAAAGACCGTGGCGAACATGGGGACGGGTCTGGTGCAAGACGAGTATCTACAGTTGCATTTTTTGAGAGACAGGTAACAAAAAGCGCTACCAGGGATACAAGGCTTTGAGAGAACCGAGAGAAAAAGGCTGATGCTGACTGTGAGTGTGCAAACGTAAGCGGCTTTGAGGGAGACGGGGCGGGGGCCGTGGTTCCGGCTGTCCCGTCCTCTGGCCCCCGAGGAGCAGCTGCCGCCCCCATGCCTCACCCCAGGTGTCGGCAGGGCCAACTGCTGCTCTGGGGCTTATCACCCAGGCCTCTTGTCTGTCCACCTTCCTTTCAAAATACAGCCCCGCGATCCCCGCCAACCCTAAAAGCTGTGCTCTTCACAGGAATGCTCTCCAGTCTCCTGAAGGAGGAGGAGGACTGAATCCCCCCATGCTGCAGCTGGGAAAGCAGAGAAAACAGACAGAAGCACATCTCCCATCCGGTTGGCAAGAGACAGTTCTGGTCATGGCCCCTCTGTCCTTTTCACAGTCACCCTCCAGAGGAGTGCTCAAAGGGGGCTTATCAGACCCACCCGAGCAGCCTCGTGAAGTCACAGAAGGCCCGGCCCAGCCTGAACACCGACAGGCACGCGCCGGGCCGACCCGCAGCCCGCTCTGAGGGTCACACCCTGGGCCGCCCTGCTGTGCATGGGGGGACGAACTGTGGGTGGTTTGGATTCAGTGTCTGGCGGTAAAGGTCCCAGCGTGCACGGAGAGGCCCCTCAAAGCAGGCGGAGCTCGGCAGGGACAGTGGGCGTCCGGGCCCTACCTTTCCGGCCAGCAGGTGGAGCGGGAACAGACACTCGGGAGTGTTGTTCCAGGAGCTGTTCACCACGGACGACACCGGGTGGAAGGCGATGTTCTCCGTGGGGCCAATCAACTTCAGAGCTTCCTGAGCTGAGACCTCACCAAAGTCCAGCCACTTAGAGACCGCCTCCTCACCATCCAGTATGGCAGGCATCCTGGGGGGTGAGCGCAAGACAGGGGTCAGGGGCACCGGGGGGGGGGGGTCTAGTCAGCTGAGGCACAGGCTGCCCCCCTCTCCACGCCTGCACCCTGCACGCTGTCCTGTGCCCCCGGGAACAACAGGGCATGGAGCTCAGCACAGGAGAGCCAGCTCAGAGTGTGGTGGCGAAGACCGTGCCCGATGCTGCAAGTGGGTGCCCTCCCGCGCAAACGCTGCAGACTGGCGACCTTTACGGCGCCCCGGCCTAGACTCCAAGGGGAAACAAAGCCTGGAAAACCTGTCTGTCATGAAGACCCCAGCCTTCCCACCCACGTCAGGCTTATGTAAGGAAGAGCTATTTATAACTGTGACCAAAAGGCAACCGAAATGCAACTGTGACTGAAATGGCTCAGAAAAGTGAAGAGGCCGCCCCAGACGACTCCCGGTACCCACAAGATGTTAGGAAAAGAGCTCTTGGTTAGCTTCCAATTTTATGCTCTAGGCCAGTGCAAAGCGTGTACACACTCCATTGGGGGATGGTACGGCTGAATGTAGGAGAGAAATGCGTGACTATCCCTTTTAATAATTATTGTTACTTCAACAAATTAAACACATACTTGCTTTACTATTTTATTTTTTGGCTGCACCACACAGCTTGTAGGATCTCAGTTTCTCAGGGATCAAATTTAGGCCCTCAGCAGTGGCGGCATGGAGTCCTAACCGCCGGCCTGCCAGGGAATCTTCCCAGGATGTGCTTTTAAGCAGTATTTTTAACCCTGTGCCATCTAGATTCACAATGGATGGCACCTCTGCACTGAGTCACAACGTCGTCGGCAGCACTTGGCAGCAGTTTACCTTTCTTAACTGTATAAGACAGTGGAACAGAATCTTAGATTTGATGAAATAGGACTTTATTTTAAGGTGAATTAGCAAAACCAGAACTATTATATCCCAGGAAAGCATCATTTCAGACAGAATGCTTCGGACAAAGGGGTTAAAATAGATAACCCAATAAGTGCCATACTGGATTCTTCTCAGCAAAACATCATAAAATTACCCCTGAGGGCACTGAGACCTGGCAAAAATCCTGAAATCATCACACAAGTATGTCAGTTCTGCTAATGCTTGTTTTTAAAATGAAAACTTATTCCAGTGGGATTGGCTGTTAGACAGCAATTTAAACATAATGCAAATTTTGCATTTGCTTATACACAGTTTCATCTGTGAGGAAACCCAATGTGAACACAGAACGCGTCACCCTGCTGAGCTGAACCTTGTAAGGGCACGGAGCCCGCGCCTCAGACGCTGCCGGCCGCCTCGGCTCCGCGCACGGTCTCCTCCAAAGTGGCGGTCTGCTCTCAGTTTGCCCTTGTAAACGCTTCTGTTCAAAACCTGCTCGTTTAACACCTCAAACATGTCTTAAGCTTCCTGGCTCAGACATTCCAAGCAGTGCACGAAAATGGAAAACGTGAAAGTCTTGGGGAGAAGGGTGAAATAATAATAAACCATCTTGAAAGCCAGACTTGCCAGGTGGCTCAGTGGTAAAGAATCCACCTGCCAGTGCAGGAAACGTAGGTTTGATCCCCGGGCTGGGAAGATCCCCTGGAGAAGGAAACGGCAGCCCACTCAGTACTCTTGCCTGGGAAATCCCGTGGACAGAGGAGCCTGGCGGGTTACAGTCCACGGAGTCGCAAAGAGCCGGACACGGCAGACTAAACGGCGCTCCCGAAAGCAGGGAGACAGCACGTGGTGTCTCCCGGGCAACAGGCACACAGGACCCACAGCAGCGAGGCGGCTGGAGAAGGGAATACCCACGGCCAGGACAGGTGCCAGCAGCGTGGAGAGGCGCACCGACCAGGCTCGAAGGGACAGACGCGGCGGGAAGGTTTCTCGGTATGCCGACAAAGCCAAACAGTGAAAAAAAGGGGGCCTTTCCCACAAAGAGAATGCACTGTCTGTACACAAAGAGCGTGGGGGGGCGGGGGGGCGCCTCTCAGGCCTCCGGCGGCGGTCTGCGCGGCTCGAGGCGGGTCGCTGAAGCTAACTGGGGGAGGCGGCCCATCGCCTCAGAACGTTTGGTTCTGATTAAATATGTATCCACTGTGAAGGCCAGCCTCGGAGGAACAACAGTTCAAAGGCAGAGGTAAACACCCCAGGATTTAAGACCGGAAAAGACAAGCACTCTGCATCACCTCCCTCCCACCACGTCACAGTAAGTCACGAACTGCGGCTCCCCCAGCACAAGCTGACCTCAGGCCCTTCTGCGGCGTGCTGCCAGACTTCCCGTAGCTTCTTGGTGCTTCTCAGCCACGGAATGCACGCATCTGTAGTGCGGGCTCTGTTAGATCCCTGTCATCTTTTTAACTGGGTCACTGACGAAATGTTTAAGTGTTGTCCCCTTACCCCACTTTTCTGTAGGCTCTCTGGATTTCACTGCACGCTTGCACAGCGTGGCAGCTTCCAGGGACGGGTGTCGTGTTAGCCTCACGCAGACTGTGCCTGCATCTTGTGAATCGGGCTTAGTTTCCGACTCTCTAAATCTGCGCATGCAGAAACTCTGAATTCCGAAAGCTGCTTGTTTAAACCCAAAGACGACAACCCCTGCCCTGAGTCCCTCTGAACGCAGGCGCGGGCGTGTGGCTTGCCTGTTATGGATGTCGCTCATGACTCTGCAGGAGTCCACCGTGATGATGCTGTAGGAATAGAGGCAGTCTCCTCCCGCCGGGGGCTCCCAGCAGTCAAAGATCCCGGCCATCGTCAGCGGCCTCCAGTTGTCCCAGATTTTGTCCCAGTCCTCGGGGCTGGACACAGCGCCCACCTGCTCGGACTGGAAGCAAACCCATGGCAGATCAGGCAGTCCTTGGCCGCCCTCCCCTGCAGGCGACACCACGGCCATCATCTCAGCACGGAGGCCCTGGACCCGCTGTCAGAGGACAGAGGCTTGGTGGCAGAGCCTCCCCGAGGCAGATTTATGGCCCCGGAATGCTTTCCACATACGGTCTAACACCTCCCGTGGCACTCAGGCCTTCAGGGGTCTGGAGCCTCACTCCAGCTTTCACGCCCAAGGGGAACTTGCGACCTGCCCAGCTGTCTGTAAACAAAGCCTTCGGGTCAGGGAAGTAACTTTCCTCTCCCTGCCCGAAAGGTCTTTTCTGCCCGAGCTCAACGTGCTAACTCCCACCTGCCTTCAAGATTCAGTTCCCAGCTTCCAAAGGCTGGAGAGTCGCCTCCAGCCTCCCCCTTGACAAGAACAGATAGAGACTCTCCATAACCGTAACTTTCCTTAAACTCATCAGAGAACGCAGGCCATAGGGCAGCCACTTAGCCTCAACTGTAAAGCAAAGACAGGGTCATCCAAAGGGAGAGGAGACCCTACTGTGGGCTTCCCAGTGGTGACAGGAGGCACACGAGGCCTCCTTTATGCAGCAGCTAAGCGTTCAGATAAAACGATCATCCAGCTGCTCTCTGCAGAGCGCGGTCTTGCCCGAGAGGGCTGCAGGCATCTGCACCAGCCTCCGCGGGTGCTCACGAGACAGACAGGGCCGGGGACAGAGGAAGACTCCCTGCCCGGCGTGTCCAGGTGCTCGGGGACAGCAAGAAGCCTCACCCCGCCCTTCTCCTCCAAGGAGCACCAAGCTTAAGGAGCCAGGGGAGAAGGGATAAAGCTTGTCAAGGGAAGCCCCGCTAAGGCTGCAAAAGGGCGACAGGAACAGCTCTCTGCTCCCCTGGGGAGCAGCAGGCTCACGAGCTTTCTCGAGAGCTGGGGCCACAGTTCTGCTTAAGACGAGGCTGAACTGGGACAGCAGACAGCGCTCTGCAGCCTCTATGGACGAGCAGGCCCCGGGTGACGGGCAGCAGCGGGTGCCTGGGGAGAGCGTCCTGAGGGCTTCAAAGCGCGGGGAGCAGGGCTCTTGAGGAAAACCCTCCGGAAAACCAACCCTCACCCTGAACACAGGGCAACACCAGACAAACAGCTGAAGCGTCTGGTGTGCGACGAAACCCAAGTCCAGCCCAGCTCCCGGCAAGACCAACGGGGCCTAAGGGCAGACACACGTGTCCACGTCCAGCGACAAATATGAGCCGTCTCGGTCTCTCTCCTACCTCCTGTGTCTGGCAACCAGTGGAAAAAAAAAATCTAAGAGATACACAACAGCCAGATGGCCAAGGAACTAAGATACACCGAGATCAACAGGACCAGACTCGGGAGTGAATAAGAAGCAAGAGCGAACTTGAAAACGAACCAGTAAGAATGGCCCCGACTGAGACGCAGGGAAAAGAATGAAGTTTATGAAGCCCCTGGGAGCTTGGGACAGCGTCACACCGGCCACACGCGTGTAACGAGACTCCCAGAAAGAAGAGATGATGGGACAGAAGGGAAATCTGAATAGACAATTTATGGCTGAGAATTCAAAAAAAAAACAGGAAAGACACCCAACCGAACGTCCGAAAAGCCCGCGAGCCAGACGGAGGACGCGCCGCCGCCGCCGCTGCCGCCGCCGCTACCTGCTGGGCCCCGATCTGCGGGAAGTAGATGAAGTAGGGCTGCCGATGGTTCGAGGCCTGCCGCCGTTGCCACTCGTAGAAGCCGTCCGCCAAGACGACACACCGTCTCCCCTTGACCAGAGGCACCTGGGGGAAAGCACAGGCGACCTCAGGGCGGCAGCTCCTCCGCACGTCACGGTTCACAGGTGTGAAGGCACACGTACACAGGTGCTGGAAAGATTAAATAACGTGCCCAAGAGGACACAGGCACTGTGGAGCCAGTCTCCAAAGCTGGCCGCCCCCAGAGCAAGCCCCACCCAGCAGGATTCACAAGCGATGAGGTCCCCTCCCTCAGTGACCTCAGGCTGGCTCGGTATAAACCAAGGAACACAGCAGAGGTGATGCTTGGGACTTAGGCAGGGCCATAAAGCCCAGCGGCTGTGCCCACTCGCTGGAGGGTGGGCAGGATGCCACGTGAGATGCCTGACTGCCCACCCTCACGAGACACGTGGGCAGGCCTCCCACTGTCCCCACATCCCGGCTGAGGGCGGGACACGTGGGTTAGAAGCCACCTGGACCACCAGCTGTCCTGCGACGCAAGCGCTACACAAGAACCTCTGGTTGGGTACCACGTGTCCAGCTGGGCCCGGCAGCCCACAGCTGAGTGGGAGGAAAAGCCCCGCTCTGTCCACCGGGGCACAGAGAGCAGCACTCTACTGCGCCGAGCAGGACACAGCCTGGGGCTGTTTGGCAGGCGTCCAAGGCGCCGCAGCTCTGCGCGCGCGCCTGCTGGCACGCGCGCCTTCTCCCACCTTGAAGGACCGCTTCTCCATGATGGTGTCGCTGCGGCAGTTGCTGGTGTTGATCTGCAGCTTGGCAGGGTCCTCTTCCCTGAACCAGAAGGGGACCAAGCCCCAACGCATGGGCGCAATGATCCGCTCGGATGGGTCCGCGTCCTGCCACGAGAAAGGGCGCGGTGCAGCGAGGAGACGGGAGGGGCCCGCGGACGCCCCGGAGGGCTGGCAGTACGCCACGTGGAGGAGGGCACGGCCAGCCCCTCCGGCCCTCTCGCCTGGAGAGCCCCGGGGACAGAGGGGCCTGGCGGGCCACAGCCCAAGGGGTCGCGAGAGTCGGACACGCCTGAGCGGCCTACCCACCACCGCCGCCAGTGCCGAAACGCAGAGGAGGCGGCTGTGGACAGGGAGAGCTCCTGCCAGCAGTTCTGAAGACTTGTTTCTCACGATGTGCGTGGCTGGCGCTCTCAGGCAGCCGTGCTTATCAGGACGGTGACATTCTGCCCGGGGGGTGGGGGGTACAAAGAGGTTCAGCTCCTGTAAGCTGGGAGTCAGTGCCGGCCACAGGAGAGACAGGCTCTGAGGCCCTGCACCTCACGTGGCCCAGCTCTGACAAGGCACACACGACAGGCATCCCACGGAAGGTCCGTGTGAAGACGTGCCCCATGCCTTGTGAGGCCACACAGACGCTGAGCGACACGGGGCGAGGCGATGCCACGGGCTACGGCCCTGTACGTGGTGCCACAGGCGTGCTGGGAAAGTTCAGCGGACAGTGATCTGTGAGAGGGGGCCAAGCGGTCAGCTCCTTGGGAGGGGCAGAAGGGGGATCGGGTGAGGGGGTTCTCGGATTGGACCCCAAAAGAGGAACAGGACTGGGACAGAGAAGAGATGGGAGGAGGGACCAGAGGGGAAATCAGAGGCCGCGCCAAGACTGGGCAGGAAGCGGTTTCGCGCAGCAAGCATATAGCAAGCCTAGGATGCTATTTTTAGGAGGCCCGTTCACAGGGCTGGCCCTCAAAGCAGCATGTGAGAGCTTGGCTTTGGAGAGTGCCCCTCTTCCCCTAACTGACTGGGATGGCATCCTGTGCCCGCTTCAGGCAGGAAACAGGTTCTTGCTGAGCACCGGCTTTCCTTCTGGGCGTCTGGGAGGCTGCTGCGTGCTGGGCATAGCGCCCACGTGACCAGCGCCAGCACACCTGGGGCCTGTGTCTGACGGGTCTCTCTGGGCAGAAACGCTGCACACGAGTTACCACCTCTTTCACTGCTGGAGAAGGAACTTGCTCGGTGTGTCCCCTCCCAGGGAGAGAGAGCAGACTGTAAAGAAGCCTGGGCGTGAATTTCTCCGGATCTCTACTTGCTTCTCTTCCCCTGCTGATCCTACTGTGTATCCCTTCACCGTAATAAACCGTAGCCACGTTACATGCTGCTTCTAACCAACCTCCAAATGCGAGGGTAGTCTTGGGGCCCCCGCCCTGAACGTACGGTTGCGACACTTTTCTGGGGTACCTGGCCCCCTGAGAATTTGACGAGACCGACAGATTGAAACGCACACACTATTCTCTCGGTACGCACGCTGGGCTGGCACAGGCTGAGCAGCGCGTGCGTGCTGGGCTCTGCTGCAGTGCAACGGTGGGTCTGGGGAGAGAGGGGAGAGGCCTCTACACCAGATGCGCGCAGACTTCTCTCTGGAAGGCTGACTACTAAGTCTTGCCGACTTTGCAGACCCCACGGTCTCTGGCGCGTTAATAACCACTATGACAGGGGCAGTGCAGCCACAGGCAGCAGGTAAACAGGCGCTGCTGTCCCAGAAAACTTCATGCAGGGAAATGACCAGAGGACCCTGGCTTTCTGCCTCCTGAGACCCTAGACTCCAGGGAAGAGACAAACCGTACCTGCAAGGCCTTGCCCTAATTCCTCACTGGTTAATGAAACAAAAAGGTGTTCTGAGTCACCAGAATGAATCCACAGAGAGATGCTTCCTGCGTCCAATGAGCATGTGGAGCTAAAACTGAGGAGATGGCGGCCTGGCAGAGGGGCAAGCAGGCTCTCCTGTGACGGGCCAGACAGTGGGCATCTGTGGCTTTCTGAGAAAAAAGCTTTCTGCTCTTGCCTGGAGAACCCCAGGGACGGGGGAGCCTGGCAGGCTGCTGTCTATGGGGTTGCACAGAGTCGGACATGACTGAAGTGCCTTAGCAACAGCGGCAGCAGAGCCCATACAGTCTCTGCTGCCACTCAGCTCAACTCTGGCACCCCTGGCATGTCAGAGCAGCAGAGAGCAAGTGAGCGTGGCTGCCTTCTAATAAAGCTGTTTTATAAACTCAGCTCACAGGACTTGATCGGAAGACCATGGTTTGCCGAGCTCTGGAATAAAGGCAACAATAAGGTCTTCGTAAGAAGACCCTGGTTAGACGTGTGGCAGGGAGTAGGCACACACGTGGTAGCTTAATATTTTTCGAGGTTATGACTAAAAAGAATCTGCAAAATCTACATAAAGGTGACTGGTGAAGCCATGAGGATAAAATTTCTTAGAGAGTAAATCAACCATGGGATGAACCTACGGGAGGTGGTGGGGGGGAGGGGGTGGAGAAAAAGGGAAAAAGAGAAATGAGAGGAAAGTGCAGTCCAAGAAAGAGTATCCAGAAAGGATGGCAGGATGGAAAGAGCTGAGAGCAAGGGGCTCCAAGAGCACAGGAAACCATCTAATAGGATCTTAGGAGGCTTTCCCTTTTTGTTCCAAGCTAATGCATCACTGACTCCATGGACATGTGTTTGAGCAAACTCCAGGAGCTGGTGATGGACAGGGAGGCCTGGCGTGCTGCAGTCCATGGGGTCGCAAAGAGTCAGACACGACTGAGCGACTGAACTGAACTGAATCCCCCAACTGTGCTCTTCACAAGATCCTGTCTCATTTCTTTCAAAACCTTGCCTGTATTAACGAGCCAACCCCTCCCCCACACACCACAGAGGCCATGCTTGTCCCACATGCAGTCAGCTTTCGCAAAGTCACTTCAAACAGCAAGTCAGGGAAACCCAAGAGCTGCTCAGGGGAAATACAGAGTTAGGTGGCCAGGAGCCTGTAGTGATGTTTTCATTAACTGGTCCGTATACAACCGTGCCTTCTCTCTATTTCTGTGCACCATGTTTACTATTATGTGTTAGACTTTATTTGACATATATTGTTGGTTCATTAATTTTGAATCACGACCAACAGTCACAGAAACTCATGCCTGAGTGAAGCGTCTGACACACGATGTTCTCTGTAAGGCATGTCACCTCCTTCTTGCTTTTAGGAATCCTCGCCTGCACTTTACCACTACGCCTGGAGACAATTTTAAACAGCGAGATCGCTGGCAAAAAGCACAGAAATGCAAAAAAAGCCAGCAATAAATAGACCTCAAGAAAGACATTTGTTTATAGTATAAAAGCCGAAACGAGAAGGTGGAGCTTTGATTTCAGCTGGGAATGTGTATTTGGGACGCAAATTTCACCACTCTATGAACACAAGGGACTCGAAAGCAACGTGAGTATTATTTTGGGGGGTTCCAAAGTAGGCCAGTGATGCTGCTAGACAGTCTACAATGCAGACAGGTCAGCTCCCACAACAAACATTTCACTCAGGGTGTCAGCAGTGCCGAGGCTGGGAAACCGTCCTCTTAGAAATTCCACGCATCGCCTTTTAACTTGAGTCGTTCACTCGACAACTGTAAACCAAACCCAGGTAAGGGGCTGCCCCACGGGGGGGGACATGATTAATAGAAAGTACTTCTAAGCCAAAATGCTGAGAATACTGCTCAGTATTACTCATCTTCTCCTCTGCCCTCTCGGACCTGTGATCAGAACAGCCGGTGGCACTGGGGTTGGACAGGGAGAAGGGGAAGTAGGGAGCAAATCGGCGGTTTCAAATGCAAATGTTACAATCTGAACACCGCGCCGGTCTTTGATGATGTGGATCAACAAGCTGAGATGGTTCTATTTGGCTTTACGATTCCACAATTTTTCATTTTCACATGAACGAAAACTATTTATCAAAATCAGGAAATTCTAGCGATCTTTATAAAATTTATGCGAGAGGTGCCGTCAAAACACGGCATCACGAAATGCGCGGCACTCACAGGCGAGGAGGGCTGTGTGCGCTCCGGAGCCCCACCGTCCCATTCCTGGTTCCAGGAGGCATCACCGGAGCGGAAGCATGGACTGGGCCTTCGCACCAGCTGCCCCTCACCAACTGGGCAACCTGGGACCCCTCACAGCCTTTCTGCACTTCTGTCTTCACACCTGTTAAGCTTGCTTCCAGCTGACACTCACTCGATGATGAGGTGGTACAAAGAGAACCGTGGCTAAACACCGAGACGCCGCATACAGTCGGTCCTTGTCTCCAGACTATGCTTTCTTCTGAAATGTTTTATTTTTTCCTTTCCCAGTCAAGGTTTCCCATAGTATTTATTTTGATTTTCTGCTCATTAAAAAGGTTTTTTAGTTTCAATAGGGAAGTATGCACCGACTAAAAATGGCTCGAGTAACTATTTCATGTAAATAATGGCTTCACTCAACCAAAAAAATCAGTTATCTCGTATGTTGATTTCAAAATATGATCTTCCTAACGTAAAGATGAACCTGTTGACTACCCTATAAACACAACACTTCTGAAGAGCACGCAACAGGGACTTCCCTGGGGGTCCAGTGGCTAAGACTCTGTGCTTCCACTACCGGGGCGCAGGCTCAGTCCCTGGTCACTGAACACTTTCCCTACATGCTGCATGGTGGGGCCTAAAACGTGAAAAAGAAAAAAGTGAGCAACAGGGGTTCAAGCAACTTCGTGAAGTGTCTCATGCATTACGGACCAAATTGAAGAAGGAAACAAGCAGGATTTTAAAACATATCAAAGATATTCAAAATATCTAAGACATGGAGAAACTATCACTCTCCGGAATGAAGCACTTTTACTACACTGCATATATACAGACACTCCCCCTCTCTCTCTCAGGAGATAAAGCAAGGAAGCAAAACATTATAAATTACTGACCACTCCAGGACTACAGATGTCGATTCTAGAAACACAAGAAAGCAATTAAACTCTGGAATACCAGACCAAACACCTCTGTTCCTGGCTTCAGTTAGAGATAAAACGAGCAGAAAGGGTAGACGCTTCAGCGTTCAAGAAACATCAGAGGCGTTGTAGGCTAGTGTTAGCGCTGCCCTAAGCCTAGAGAGTCTGATAAGCTGGACTCCTAAGGGGCATAGCGATCCCCTTGCTCCTTTTTTACTTTAAGATCCCTAAACGACCCAGATCAGGTCGGCGCTCACCTTCTCCAGGTGCAGCCGGGACAGCAGCACCGGGCTGCTGGACCGCGGGCTCTTGTTGTACGAGGGGCAGTACCGGTCGGGGTCCCTCCACTCCGGGAGCCGCTGGTGGCCCTGCCGGTCCCGGTAGGCGCAGGCCCGGGCCAGGACCTCCTTGGGCAGGTGGCAGGACGTCCGGCCGCACATCCTCGGCGCCCACACCGCGGGCCCTGCGCGCGGGGACGGAAGGAGTCGGACTCGGGCCTCGCCCCACGCGGCCCGCCTCTCCCCAGCCCCAGCCCCGGCCCGCGCGCCCGGCTCCCGGGGACGCCGCCCGCCTCGCGGCCCGGCCCGGCCCGGCCCGCCGACAGAAGGGAGCCCGCCCCGCCTGGGCCGCCTCCCGCCCAGCCGCGCCGCCGCCCCCAGCCCCGCTCCGCCCGCTCCAGGACCGCTGACCCTGAGAGCCGAGCGCCGCCGCCGCCCGCGCCCGCCGCGACTCGCCCGCAGCTCGCCCGCCGCTCTCGCGCGCCCGCGCCTGGCCCCGCCCCCAGCGGCCGCCTGGCCCCGCCCCGTGACAGGCTCCGCCCCCCGCGCGCCGGCGCCTCCTCCCGGCCCGCGCTGCGCCCGCTCCCGCGCTGCGCCCGCTCCCGCGCTGCGCCCGCTCCCGCGCTGCGCCCGCTCCCGCGCTGCGCCCGCTCCCGCGCTGCGCCCGCTCCCGCGCTGCGCCCGCTCCCGCGCTGCGCCCGCTCCCGCGCTGCGCCCGCTCCCGCGCTGCGCCCAGGGACTGCCCGGGAACGTGGCTCTCCTGAAAGCGCCCGACAAGGAGACGGATAGTCTCGGGGTCCACGTCCTCCGTGTTGACCGTGCCCCTGCGGGGTGAACTGCCTGCATGACTAACCTCGGGGAGGGGCCGGGAACGGCCCGAATCACGGGTCACTCACACTTCAGTGGGCACCGGAATACTTTGCAAGGCCTCCACCTTTACCCCCACCCCAAATACGAATCTTTAACGGTCGACGCCAAGGTTTTTAAAAATAGGCAAAACATATGTATTGGCAAAACCACCACACCTGGGTTTAAAAGCCCAGCTGCGGAAACCAGGGCCTTCCGCTCTGCGGGGCTGTTCCTCCAGCCTCAGGACTGCACCCCCACCTCAGACCTTGCACTCGGCCCACCCAGACCCCCAGACCTCACCCATCTCCTACAGGAGGGTGGTTGTGCCCGCCCACGGCTGTCATCCCCTCAGCAAGCCCGTGCTGCTCCCGTTCCAGGGTGTGGGGCACGGGCAGAGGCCCGTGAGAGGGTCCTGCCTCCTGTGGGTACTGTGGCAAAGGGCTACGGGCGGCAGAGAAGCCGGACCCCTAAGCACGAGTCTGCAGAAGTAGCAGTCATTCAATAAATACATGCTGATTTATTTGTAGGGATAAGATGATGGTTCCAAAGGGGATAAAGTCAGGTGGTGCAAGCACTCTATTCATTTGCAATGCCCCTTCCCTGGCAGGCAAGGCAGCACGACGTTCTAGGATGAGCTAAAATTATGCCATTTAAAGAGTCACTGTCAGCAGCGGGGTTTGGGGCGGGGGGTCAATTTAAGAAAACGAAAAACACAACAAAAGACCCTCAGTGATTCCTAATTGCTTTTCAATACACAGGCTTGGAAAGGAGCTTCCACTGGGTTCAGGAGGAAGGCGCGACTCCTGCGTAGTGTTCGGGGAAAGGGGAGGACGTGATCCGATGCAAGCTGGCCCCTTAGCCCACAGACGCCAGGACGATGTCCACGGGCAGCTCCTCCGAACTTCTGGCTGTTACCTGCAGAGTGACCGTGTCCAACAGCAGCAGCCGGGAGCGCACCAGGACATCATGGCCGCCCCGGAACACGCCTGCAGGGGAGGGGAGAAGGCAGGCGCGTAAGGCCGGAGGGGGCTGCGGGGCTGGGCTGAGGGCGGCGTGCCACAGCTGGCAGAGGCAGCTCTGGGGTGAGACGGGAGCTGTGCGAGGCGCTGGGCACGTCACTACACCTCTCTGAGCTGCAGCGTCATCAGTGACCTCGGCAGAGATCAGTCTGCATGTCACGCTGCTGCCAAGCCCCGATGCACCACTGGACGTGTATGGTTCTGTGCGACATCACCGAGGCTCTCAGACCGCATCGAAGGTCACAGACCGAGGGACAGCCCCACCAGGGCAAAATCGCAGTGCAGGCGTCTGCAAAGCCCAGGGGATGGGGCGCCGCACTGCAGGCTTGGGGGCGGCCAGCTGTGAGCGGGGCACTGGAGCAGAGCCACTTCCTAACCCTGTTTATAAACACTCAGAAAACAGAACTTCCCTTTGCTCACAGTCCCAGGTGCAGCAAGCGCACTGGCTCATTAGCTTTTGGAGAACCAACGGGTCAGAAATATTTACATACGAAATATCTATGTATGGGGCTTGCCCTAGAATAATCTGGGGGTGGAGACCGCATCTGGGTGGAGATGCTTGCTGCTACGGCTGGGGGAGGAGTGCACGGGGGTTCCGTGTGTGTGTTTGAAAATTCCCAGAACTGCTTAAAAACCCCATTCCTATCAGAAAGGAATAACCAACTCAGTGGAAACTATAGAAATAAATAGAATGCACGCGCTGTTTCACGTCAGAGGGGGTGAGAGCGATCATGGCAGATCGCACTTGAGATGCTGAGCGCCCGTCAGTGCACAGGACACTCAGAGTGAAGCCACTCGAGACACACGGACACGCCCAGCACAGGCCGCGCAGGTTGCGAACACGCTGCCCGGTTGGAAGTGTGGGAGAGAAGGCACACGATTCCTATGGAAGGCAGCTGGAGATATTTACCGAGATGAAAGATGCACTTTGACCTGGTAAAGCCTTGAGAAACTCACCCTACAAATACCCAGAGTGCACACATCCAAAATAAAGTGCCTAAGCAGACCCGTGTGTGCGGGGTTGTCCCCTGCAGCGCAGTCTGTAACGGCAGAACACGAGAACCACCTGGGTGTCCCTCAGTCCACGCGCTGGTTCTGAGAGACGGTACTCAGCCATGAGAAACAGCCAGAGCTCAGTCTGGGAAGACGTCTGGGAAGACGGGAAAGTTCTGGAGGTGGGTGATGGCGATAGTTGCAAAACAGCGGGAATGTACTTAACGCTGCTGAGCTGATGTGAAAATCACTACATTGGTAAATTTCATGTTATTAAAAAAAGGAAAAAAAACAGGAGGCTCTCCAAGATGCACGGTGAAGTGAACAGCCAAGTGCAAAGCAGCGTGCCCGCCGTCTGCATACGGCTGTCTGACTCTGCACGGGGCAGCGTGCACACTTGCTCTCACACCCTTAGGATCACAGGGAGGCGCCTGGAGGCCTGTGTAGGAGCTCACTGGCTGCCCGTGGGCAGGGACACTGACTGGCAGCAAGCGCCGGGGGAAAACGGCGCTAGCTGGCCTTCTCATACCTTGTGATGTTCCGCGCTGCGAGCCCTAAATCCCCGGGTTCCCCAGGGGCACCCAGGCCCTTCCCACGAGAAACGCCACTTACCGGCCAGGAGCAGCGTGTGCGTGTTCTTGTTGTCCGGCACTTTGTCAGACCGCTCACAAGGGTGCATTCCTAAGAACTTGACGATATTGCCCACAGCCTCTGCAGGGAGGAGTCCCAGAGTTATTAACCCACGTAGCTCATCTCCACTTGGCGCTATCACCACTCCCCCAGCCCCAAATCCCACTGTATGCAGCTTTTAATGAGCAGCATCTGAACTGTCCCTTGTGGCTCAGCTGGTGAAGAATGCGCCTGCAGTGTGGGAGACCTGGGTTCGATCCCTGGGTTGGGAAGATCCCCTGGAGAAGGGAAAGGCTACCCTCTCCAGTGTTCTGGCCTGGAGAATTCCATGGCCTGCATTGTTCACGGGGTCGCAAAGCGTCGGACATGACTGAGCGACTTTTTTATTATTCTGTGTATCTGAACTGTATGCTCTAGACTTGGCCCTGGATCTTTGGGGGACGGGGGCGGGGACGGGGGGAGGAGGAGCACTTTAACAGTGGCCAAGGGTCTTGAAAGGCAGGCAAACCAGAGCCGGCACCCCCAGCATTTACCCTCGAGTGTCTTGATGGTGGACAAGGTGAACGTCTCCTCCTTCTGGAACTCATCCCCCACCTCGTCCCAGGCTGCCTCGAAGTTCAGCTTCATGACCTTCTGGATGTGATCCGCTATCGTGACTTCCAGGTCCTCCAGCTGGGGGGCGATAGGGGGGTCCTGAGGCACACAGCTCCAGGAGAGACGGCGAGAGCCTCCGCTCCGCTCTGCCCACCCGCCCCTCCCACCGCGCAGGCTCCGAGCGCTGGGCTCCGGGGCGGGCCCCAGCGGACCGGCGGCCTGTCCTCAGCAGCTCACGGCCGGGTGGTGGCCCCTCGGTGGGACGCGCCCTCAGACAGCGAGCTCCTGGGGGCTCCAGTCCTCTACGTGGAGCGGCGCCGTGTTTGCGTTTAAGCTGCGCACGTTTTCCTTATGCTCTGCGCCACCTCTCAAGCGTTTATAATACCCGATATGATGTAAGTGTCATGGAAACAGACGTAAACACAGTGCAAACGCTAAGTACATAGCTGCCTTGTGTGACAAGCTCACGTTTTGCTCTTGCGAATTTTCTGGAACCCACTCCATTTTCCGTCTGTTGGTTGGATCCATGGAGGCAGAACCCACAGATATGGAGGGGCCCCTGTCCTCCTCTCGGGGTGTTGGCTGTGAGAGCGCGCCCTCCGAAGCCGCCAGTGCCTGACTTGATGGGGCGGGGTGGGGAGGAGTGCTCAGAGGCCGCCCCGAGTCAGCCGGGCCCGCTCTGGACGCGCACCCTGGACCGACTGTGTGGAAAGGCTCCCGCTCATTCACCAGCAGCTCTCTGCTGAGCCCCTGCTCCCGTGCGCGGGGAGAGCGTTCACAGGTAGGACACAGCCCCTGTGGCAGAAGCTGGGCTTCATACCCAGCCCTCCTGGCCTTGGCTGCGCGCACTGCTGGCTCAGGCCTGGACCCGGGAGGACACAAGTGCCCATCTGGTGTGCCCCAGCGACTGCCCCTCTGGCCACGAGGGCCCTGGCCGTCTCCATCCCAGGCTGCCTGTCAGGGTCTGCACTCAGATGGCAGGGAGCCGCCGCACGCCGGGCAAATCGAGAATGACCCTGCCCTCGGCTCTGTGCTAGCCCCGCGAGCTGGAGCCGGAAGGGGCACCTCACTGCGTCAGAAGGTCGCCGACAGACACAAACTGACCCCGTCTCTCTAGAAAGTGACTGATGGCAGGAACCAAAAAGCCCTGAAACCGTCCTGCGTCTTTGACCCGATTATCCTACTTGTTTTTTTAATCATTTCAAATGTTTTTCTAATTATTCTACTTCCAGTCACAAGACAGGTCTGAAACACAGGCACAAAGCCATGCTGAAAGGCGTGTTTACTGTAGCGCTCAAAGCAGTGCGAATCTGGAGGCACAAACGCCCGATGTTACTGGAATGCAAAGTGAGCTGAATCAGGATGTGTCCATAGAAGGGAGTATTTTAAAGTCACTAAGACTTGTGTTTAGGAAGTATTTGTACTGACGGGAAATTACACCCTGGTTCTAAGGGAAACCAACAAGATCTGTAATGTACGTAATGACGTCAGACACAGCTTCTCTCCCCGCAGCCATTCCCAAGGGCTACAGTGAACGTTTCCCTGCCTGAGTGTACTTGTTTTTCTATTTCCCAGGTTTTCTTGTGACACTTGAACATGTATTTTTTAAGTTAAAAACAAGAACTCTTTTGCGACGTCTAAACCGAAACCAGCGCACACGCGTGCAGGCTGGCGTGAGCCCTGCGGGCCCCGCCGGCGCTTACCACATACTCATCCTCGTAGCCCTCATCGTCCGCCTCCCCGGTGGTGGGGTCGCAGTCCTTGACAGTGAACTTCATCATGCAGCTGAACGTGCAGGCCACTGCGGGAGGAAAGGCACGTCGTTGGGGGGCCTCTGCGGGCAGGCGGCCACAGCCTGTCCTCCAGGCCTCGACCGCGCCAGCGGCCCAGGCCAGCCTGCCCGCGGGTCTGGACCAAGGGCAGTGGCGTGGGGAGGCAGGAGCGCCTCAGGCAGGAGCCTGAGGAGCTGCCCTCACGAGGAAAGAGAAGCAAGGGTGGCAGAGACGCTTCAGGCTGGCCACACCCACGAGCCGCCCAGGCCCACCGCCCCAGGCCCGGAAAAGCCCCTGCCTCTCTGGGAGGAGCGGACTCAGACGCTTCAGGCTGGCCACGTCCACATGCCGCCCAGGCCCACCGCCCCAGGCCCGGAAAAGCCCCTGCCTCTCTGGGAGGAGAGGACTCAGACGCTTCAGGCTGGCCACGTCCACATGCCGCCCAGGCCCACCACCCCAGGCCCGGAAAAGCCCCTGCCTCTCTGGGAGGAATGGACTCAGACGCTTCAGGCTGGCCACGTCCACATGCCGCCCAGGCCCACCACCCCAGGCCCGGAAAAGCCCCTGCCTCTCTGGGAGGAGTGGACTCAGACGCTTCAGGCTGGCCACGTCCACATGCCGCCCAGGCCCACCGCCCCAGGCCCGGAAAAGCCCCTGCCTCTCTGGGAGGAGAGGACTCAGACGCTTCAGGCTGGCCACGTCCACATGCCGCCCAGGCCCACCACCCCAGGCCCGGAAAAGCCCCTGCCTCTCTGGGAGGAATGGACTCAGACGCTTCAGGCTGGCCACGTCCACATGCCGCCCAGGCCCACCACCCCAGGCCCGGAAAAGCCCCTGCCTCTCTGGGAGGAGTGGACTCAGACGCTTCAGGCTGGCCACGTCCACATGCCGCCCAGGCCCACCACCCCAGGCCCGGAAAAGCCCCTGCCTCTCTGGGAGGAGTGGACTCAGACGGTCACGTCTGTGCCTCTCTCTGGCTCTTTCACGGCCGAGACAGAGTCCTGCCTGAGGGCCGGGGCTCGGCCTCGCAGCCTGGTGAACTCAGGCAAGCTGTTTACCCCATCTCGGTGGCCCTCTCAGAGAGAGAGAGCAGTGCTGCCCGCAAGGGTGTGTGAGGAGGAAACGAGCTGCTGTGTGCAAAGCCCCAGGTCGGGCCGGCCTTCTGCTCTGGACAGACCTCGAGGAGCTGAAGCTCTGACCAGAGACGAACAGCTGGTGCACAGGCCGCCCTCCCTACCCCGACCCACGGGCGCCTGGGAGGCCGGGGGGGCTCACCCGCCGTGGGGTCCTCCTTGGGCAGGGCCACCAGCGTGTAGCAGGTCCCGGGCTGGTTGTAGGGCAGGCTCCGGGCGGGCACATAACACAGCACCTCGTAGGCCTCCGTGGGCTCCATCTGCACCGTGACGTTCTCCAGGGTCTGATCGTTGAGGGTGTTCGTGCAGTCAAACTGGACCAGGGAGCAGAGGGGCCGAGACGCTGAGCCGGGGGGTGGGGGGCCCCCCGAGTTGCAGAGGAGGCGTCGGGAGCCCTGCCTCCTACCCCAGGGCCACCCTGACTCTCGACCCAGGCCCCCTGCCCAGACCCCCTGTCTCCAAGTGGACACGCGGGAGCCGCACAGGCCCTGAGTCAGGGACTCGACACGTAGCAGCTGGAGGCAGACCCGGCATCGAGCCCGGCTCCAGCCACTCGGCATGGGGGCCCCCCCGGAGGGCCCCCGCTCACCTGGAAGACCATGTGGTCCACGAAGGTGTGCTTTGTGCAGCGGACGACGTACTCCGTCTCCGACTCGGTGAGGGCCACGGGCTCAGGCGCGGACTTGAAGAGGGGCCCCAGCCCCTGGAACTCGGGCACGGCCGCCAGCTGCTCTGAAACCCATAGGCCGCGCATTCACCCAGCAGCTCAGCGGGGTCTCTGATCAGTCCTCAGGCCTCTCTCTCTCGGTTCCCCGAGACACCCGAGCACTCCCCGCTGTCCCACATGGGACGCCAGACCAACCGATGGACGTCAGGCCCACGGCCCAGCCTCATCCATCCAGAGACCCCCTCAAGCTTAGAAGCTCAGCAAGGGTGCTCAGAAGAGGGAGACAGGGAAAGACAAAGAGGAAGCGAACGCTGCTGGCCACGGAGCCAGGCAGAAGGACAGACTGCTCTCAGACACGTGGCTGTCGGGACAAGCGGCCCCAAAGGAGAGGGGGCAGATTCAGTCACAGAACGCCCGGCTCAGAGCGGCCGGCGGGCACCCGGTGCAGGCCAGCTTCCGGCCCGGGTGTGCCTGGGAGAACGAGGCGCTCCCAGCTGGCCCTGCTCTCCCCGCTGTGCTCAGGAGTCACTGCTCCAGAAACACCCGGGGCTGCGGGCATGGCCACAGTGCAGATCCTCAGGCCTCCCCAGACACGCCCGTCAGAGGCCCCATCCTGCATCTCGAACAAGCTTCCCCTCGTGACTCTGACGCACACAGATGCCTGAGGACCATGAGT
This sequence comes from Ovis canadensis, assembly GCF_042477335.2. Classification (NCBI taxonomy): domain Eukaryota; kingdom Metazoa; phylum Chordata; class Mammalia; order Artiodactyla; family Bovidae; genus Ovis; species Ovis canadensis. The sequence continues at coordinate 73,630,283 of NC_091263.1, read as the reverse complement.
CAAGATCCGTCACTCACCTTCCCGGCTACACTGACCTCCACGTGGAAAAGAACTCTACCTGAGGCGGTATGATCCTCTGCCCTAGACTTAGTAGGACTTCAGGGACAGAGGGAGAAGGCAGGCAGTATCATCATTATCCTGCTCTTTCTGCCCGTAACGAGGCTGAACTCAGGCCTCAGGACATGGGGTGGAGCAGCCTTGAGTGAAACCACCAAGTTCGTGCTGATCTCTGCCGGCAGCAAGAGGGAAGGACACACAGGGAAAGCCTGCAGGGAGAGCGACGCCAGACAGCTCAGGGTCCCGGTTCAGCCACACCTGAGAGATGGCGTGTTGGTGGAAGACAGGTTCGGGAGTGGAAAGGACAAGGCGGACTTGAAATGAATCCCACAGTCATCGGGAGCCTGCTAGGAGGAGGCCGGCACCAGTGCAGTTACGGACAGAAAACAGGTCAGAAGCTGCGAGAGCACGCAGCAGGGCAGCAGAGGAGGCAAGTCGGGGCGGCGGGCTGGGGCCACCTGGACGGGAGGCTGCTGCTGGGACTCGAAGGCAGGAAGCTGGTGGACAACGTGGTCTGCCAACTAGACACACAGCCTCTCCCCTGAGAAATGCGGGAGCAGACGGACAGACGGAATCCTCACCAAACCCTGCCAGACAAGGTGGCCGGAGCACATTTGGAGCCCGAGACACAGGACTGTGGCGTGCCCTCAGCTCCGCTGAGGAGCGCCAGACGTCCCGAACCAACTGGGCCCAGGGCCTGCAGCACTCAGAACAAGGCCAAAGCGGCTCTAAGCCAGCTGGAGCTGGACTTTGTTTCTGCCCTCCCCCTGGTGCTGTGCAAACTGGGGCAAATCACCCTGTCTCTCTGAACACCCAAATCCTCAGATCCCAAATGGGTGCACCAACCTCCACTAAGGGTCGAGCACGCTGTCTGAACACACTCAGAGCCAGCACGCAGGGGAGCCCCGATCTCAGCTCCTGCGGGAAGAGTCGCCGCGGCCTGCGAGCCCCCTCACTCACCCTGGAAGATCTCCTGCCGGGTGGCGGCCACCTTCTCGGGCTGCTTGGCGGCGGTGACCGGGGTGCTTTCTGCGGGAACAAGCATGCATAGCTCAGAGATGGCCAGGGCACATGGACCACAGCGCCGTTACTCGGGAAGTGTGATCCCCACCTCCCACTGTGAAGCACGGAGCACGGGAGACGGTGTGCGTGACTGTGTGCAGGGGGCTTCCTCTCCAGGGCCAGAGGCAGGCAGGGGGACTCCCCCCGCCCAGCACAGCCCCTTCTACCCTGGGCAGCTGCAGTGGCCCTGCAGGCCAGGCAGACCCTCCAGAGGAGGCCTGGGCCCAAGGGCCTCTGAAGGACACAGGTGCGCCTGACCTGTCCTCTGCTCTGCCATGGGCGCAGTGGCCAGGGGCACGGACTTGAGGTCGAAGGGCTTCTCCGACGGCTCCAGCGTGTACTGCTGCAGTGCCCTCTCCAGACCCGGGATGGACACGGTCAGACCTAGAGGCCAGAGCGAGCCGGGGGCCGGGGGTCAAGGCTGTAGGACCCTGAGGAAACCAGCGAGACTGCCGAGCCCCGACTTCGCAGGACACCCTCCTCTGCAGCACTGTTGCGAGGAGCGAATGGACACGGGACAGGGGCTTGGACACAGCGGGGAGTGCTCGGCAGGTTCGTAGGACTGGCGAGCGGCTCAGCTCTCTGGGCTGCTCCCGCCCTTGGGGCCCCGCGCCTCCTGAGATGACAGTGATGCCCGGCAGTTGCCGCGGGAGGCCAGCGGAGGGCACGCCGCCCGGGAAGGCCGCCGCCCGGGACGGGGGCGAGGGGAGTGGTCGGGCGAGGAGGACTCACCGTTCAGGATATAGCCTGCGTTGAGGGCCTTCTGCTTCTGCTCCAGGACGTTGAGGTAGAAGGTGGCCCGGTCCCTGACCTCATTGTCGTCGTCCATCACACACCTGTGGCCACAACACGGAGCTCCTGACGGGCGCCCATGGGGGCAGGGGGCGCTACAGGGCCCCAGCAGAGGGCGGGCAGAGGTGGCAGGTGCTTCCACCCCCATCACCAGAGGCGGTGCCCGGGTATCAGAGGCACAGGGGTGGCAGTATTCACTCTCCAGGGACCCTCTCCCAGAGCCCACCCAGGGAGGGAGCCACGAGCCTGTATCCGGCAGCACATGTCAAAAAAGACTTGAACTCGACTCCGCAACCCCCTCCTGGGTGCACACCCCAGAGAACTGAAAGCAAGGCATGTGGAGCCTCGTGCACGGATGTTCACAGCAGTGCGACCCACGCAAGCCAGGAGCCGGAAATGGCCCAGACGCCTCCCGACCGGTGGCCAGACATGCACACGGGGGCTCTTCATGCCACACAGGAGAACCTGCCCATAAAAAGGCATGGAGTGCCGGCACGTGAGCCCTGGAAACCCCATGAAGGAGCCGCACTCGTGAGAGGCGCCACGCTGAACGCCTGCAGGCGCGTGACAAGCCGGCACAGGCAAATCCAGAGCTGGGGGGCAAGCGAGGGGCGGGGCTGGGCCGGGGCAGGCTCGACTACTCGCTGGTACACGGTTTCTCTGGGGTGGCAGAAGTGTTTTCAAGAATTCCCTGGTAGTCGAGTGGCTGGGACTCTGCGCTTCCACCGCAGAGGGCCCAGGTTCGATCCCTGCTCAGGGAACTAAGATCCCAGAAGCTGCATAGCGCAGTCAAGAGAAAAGTTCTCAACTCAGATGGCGGTAATGGTTAAATGACTCTGAATGTAACAAACCCATTGTGTGTGCACTTAAGATGGGGACACTGTGCGGATTACGAGCTATAGCTCAATAAAGCTGCTTCTTAAACAGAAAACACCCCGCGCTGACACCCAGGCAGAGGCGCTTCTGCACAGCACCGTGTTTCACGCTTTCCTGTGTCTCCACTGCTTTCCACCATCAATAGCTGTGCATCTTTCCCCCCCTTTCCAGCTACAGAGACGGGGGGCAGCCGCCAGCCGAGGGGACGCCGCACGCACCTCTTCAGCAGCACCAGGATACTGGGCAGCATCTCTTCATTCTGTGCCCCGAACTTGGCCAGAGCGCTCACGGCACCTGCGGGCGCAAGGCAAACACGGCTCAGGCCAGGGCTCAGAGCGGGCCGGCCAAGCAGCCTCCGGGCCTCGCTTCTCCCGGGGGAGACGGCCCCGTCCTCGGGCCCAGCAGCCCTTCTCAGCTCTGACCACCACGCGGCCACGAGAGCTGCCCTCGATCTCTGTATCCTAACGGCCTCAGGGGCAGCGAAGCCTCACCTGACCGCAAATGAGGGAGAGAATGAGCTACAGCTGAGGAAGCAAGAACTGCTTGGGGACCGTCTGTCCAGAGCAGGCAAGAGAGGGCAACAGCAGTAAGTCTGAGTGAAATGAAGGGTCGGATGGCTGCACGTGGAAGTGCGCACTCAGCGAACAGAGTGTGTTATGTGAGTCACACCTCAAGAAAGCCACTATGAAAAAGAAAAACGAAATACCGAGGAGAAAGGAAGGAGAAAGGCGAAAAAAGGAGAAAGGCGCAGGACTACGTGCAGTGGAACAGAGGGGAGCGCCCGCCGGGGGCGCCCTCAGGCCTGCAGGCCCCAGGGCCCACGCCGCGCCCACGCACCTGCGCGGACCTCCGCGTGCTCCAGCACCACGCGGTTGTAGATGAAGCGGATGTACTTGGAGGGGTTGCTGGTCTTGGGCCCCTCCTGGCCCAGCAGGTGCAGGATGCGCGTGGCCAGCACGGTGAACTCGCAGTCCTCGATGAACTCGCACAGGTGGGATAGCCCCGTCTCCTTGCTCTCCGCGTTCTCCTCGATGATGCTGATAATGCAGTCCACGATGGCCCGCTTGTACTCAAAGCCACCCTGTGGGCCAGGGCCACAGGAAGCTGAGCACCAGGCGCTCTGCGGAGCCCGGCGGCAGCCCGGCCCAGCGGCCCAACCGGAGCCTGCAGGAGAGGGCCTGCCTCCCCCGCTGCCACCTCCCTTCTGTGTGAAAGCTAAAGGCTCAGGCTGAATGCTCGCCGGGGCCATTCTGGACTAACTGAAGACGCTTTAATAGAAACCTCTGGGACTTGATTTTCTTCCCACCTTTGAAACAAAGGAAGAGTGGGCGGTATAAAGACTGGAGGGGTAGAGAGTAGGGGGTTATCGTTAAATGGCAACAGAGTTCAGTTTTGCAGGATGAGAAAGTTCTGGAAATTAACTGCACTCCTGTGTGAAAGTATTTAACAATACTGAACAATATACAAGGTGACGAATTCTACTGTGACAGGCACTCGGTCTTTGTGACCCCATGGACATCAGTCCATGGAATTCTCCAGGCCAGAATACTGGAGTGGGCAGCCTTTCCCTTCTGCAGGGGATCTTCCCAACCCAAGGATCGAACCCAGGTCTCCCACACTGCAGGCAGATTCTTTACCAGCTGAGCCACCAGGGAAGCCCAGGAACACTGGAGTGGGTAGCCTATCCCTTCTCCAGCGGATCTTCCCGACCGAGGAATCGAACCGGGGTCTCCTGCATAGCAGGCGGATTCTTTACCAGCTGAGTTACATGGGAAGCCCTTGATGAATTCTACGTCGTGTGTATTTTATGACAGTGGTCTCCAACCTTTTAGGCACCAAGGACCGATTTTTGTGGGAAAATTTTTTTTATGAAACATTGCAATGGCTAGAATATTTCTATACCAGATGACACCAGACAGACGGTTATTCATCTTCTGCTTAAGCATCGCCTTGGGCATCTGCTGAGTCTATATGGCCAGGGGGGCACGTTGTCAGTTACGACTGTAACCACAGTGACTGGGGCATGTTTGCACTGCCTGCACACAAGGAGCCAAGGGGGCTGCGGGCACCAGAAGCCAGCCAGCTAACAGGTGGCTCCAGGCCCGCCTGCCCGGGAGCCAGCAGCCAGGCCACCCACGCTCACCTCTTCCCGCAGCATGGAGAACAGGAAGTTCATGAGCACGGCGTGCTTGCGGGGGTACTTCTGACACAGCGCACTGATGGCCTGCACGACCACGACCTGTGCCGGAGACAGGCGTGAGCCGCGGCCCAGCCCCGCGGGCGGCTCCTCCAGTCCCCGGGGCCAGCAGAGCCCCTCCTCAGGTGGGGCCGGGCCGCGGCGCGGCAGGCCAGGGGCCGAGGGGACCTCCGAGCCCCCCGGGCAGGGCAGCGAGCACCGCGGTCCAAGGCCCCGATCCACACTGTGGGGCTCCCCCGTCTGCTCGTCTACTCAGAGCTCAGGGCAAGCGCACACACGCCCTGGCTGGCCCTTCCCAGGTCCTCCCGGGCGGCTCCCCCGGGAACTGCTGCCCTGAGGATCTCCTCGCTGCACCAGCATGGGGGACGATCCTGTCCACTCCGGAGTCAACTCCCGTGGTCCCGCCCCAGAAAGCGAGCTCCGAGGGCAGGCCGGCGTGCGCGCTGCTCTGCTCGCCCCTCCAGACTTTGCCCAGCACAAGACAGCGCGCACACGGGACACAACAAAGGGCTTGACAGGCCTGGAGCCGCCCGCCTCGCCGACGGAGGCTGGGAGCAGCGCCTCGCATGGCGCCACAGCGAGGCCCCGCGGCAGCCCCGGCCCGCCCCGCAGCAGGCGCAGCCTGTGCACCTTGAACTCGTCCGAGATCTCGGACATGAAGGAGGAGATCTGCTTCATGAGACGGTCGATGCTGCCCTCGCTGCCCGTCTTGAGCAGCGTGGTGATGGCCAGCGTGGCGATGCTGCGGTTCGCGTCTGTCACGAGGTTCTCCAGGTCCAGGTTGCAGGCCGTCACCGCGGACGGGTGCTTCATGGCCACCTGTCCGGGAGCAAACAGGTGACGACACGGACGGGCCACGGGAGGCCTCCCACTGTTCTGCTGGCCCTTCAGGTGGGCTCACGCCAGCACCTGGGGGATAGAGGCCAGCTGCACCTCTATCTAGCTGCAGGAGGGCTGCACCTCCTGCCGCGGGGGCCCCCGCCCCCAGCCCTGTCGGAAGGCCGGCCCCACTCTGTCCACTGCGAACTCACCTTGTTGAGGGTGCGGACGGCGGCGTAACGGAGGGCGGCCTTAGGCGAGCTGCAGAAGAGCTGGAGCACTGCGGGGGGAGACGCCGGTGAGGGCTGCCCCCGCGAGGCAGAGGCCGGTGAGGGCTGCCACCGCGCCGCAGCCAGGAAACCCAGGGGCCCCGGAAGGGGCAGAGACAGGGTACCAGGCGCAGTTTGGGGACCAAGGCTCAGAGACTGTTCAGACCCAAATCCCCCACTCACCTATTCCCCAACTGGCATGGCCTCCCCAAATGAGGAGAGCACACCTGTCCACCCCAGGCAGGGCCTCACCCCTGGGAGACCCAGCTGCACGGGGCGGGCAGGGGGCGGGGCCTGGGCACCTGAGACAGCTGGGGCCAGCTCCTTGGCGCTGCACCCGGGCAGGTTGACAATGGCCGAGGCGGCCTCGTACACCACCATCTCGTGCTTATTGCGCAGGCAGCTCTCGATGAAGTCGAACAGGGGGCTGTCACGGCTGCAACGACAGGCGGCAAGAGGACGCTGGGGGGCCGCCTGGGGGCTGGGCGAGGGCTCGGGGGGGTGTGCGGCGGGCGCGGTGCCACTACCTGCCGTCCTCGTCCTCCAGCTGCCGGCTGGCCACGCGAATCATCATGCAGTAGGCGAAGGGGGATTTGAGGCCGTGCCGCGTGAACCTGCTGACCATCTTGCTGACCGCCAGGCGGTCGTTCTTCCGCAGGTGGTACAGGAGCCCCAGCGCGTGGTACTGGGGGGTGTGGGGCAGCGCGAGTGAGGCCTGACGCCACGGGGCCTGCTCCCCACCTCTGGGGTGGGCACGGAGCCCAGGTGTGGGCCACGCCCACTGAGCCACCTGGGACTCTGCAGGCCTCCGTCCCCCGACCCCGCCAGGCGCCGCGCAGACGGAGGAACTGGAGACCAGGGGTCTCCGCCCAGAAAGAGGAAGCGGAGCCGGCCTGGGCTGAGGACATCTCGGGGTCCGTGCAGACGGGCGCCCTTACAGCAGGCCCTCGGCCCCCCAGCCCTGCCCCAGGGTGCGTGGCTGCTGCTGCGAAGCCAGCAGGGGGAGGGGAGGCACAGACCATCCCCTCTGCCCTCCGGAATCCTTACTAGAGCGGCGCTCAGGGCCTTTTACGTGGGAAGAAGCCTCTGTGATCCTGGAGGGTTTGAGGGGCCAGAGTGGGCCCTGGAAACGAGATCCACCACTAAGACATGGGGAGAGGGAACAGATGCCCACACGGGGGGCCTGCAGGTCTGGATAGGAGGGCAGAGGCTGCCACTGAACCCTCACCAGGCACCAGGGAGATGGCATCACACACCCAAAATAATACTCGCTGGTTTTTAAACCAAGCCAGTATTTTAGCATGAGCCCATCAAGTCTGTACACCAATTCTCCCTGTAAGAGATGACCTGGATTCTTTTCCTCAAACCCCCAAGTCTCCCCACCACGAGATAAGGACTGAAGCCTGCTCCGGCCAGGGGCCGCCAGGACCTCCGTGATGAAAGCCCATCCTGCTGGCCAGCGCCTGAGTATTTTTAGCATCCCTGCCCTGTTCGCGACTCACCTGGACCATGATGTTGTCACTGGACGCGGCCTCCTGGGCCTCATTCACCCAGCGCTTGACCACGTCGAAGCTGCACTTGAGCAGGTGCTGTGGGGCACAGGGCACGCTGAGCGGGGCGGGCAGGACACCTTGCTGTCGGGGTCCTCCGAGAGGGCGCAGACTCAGCACGGCTCCCACCCTCACTCCTCCTGCCCTGGCGGACTTTCTGCCAGGCTCAAATCCCCAAAACCTGTCACCCCAGGGCATGGGTCAAGGCCGCCAACTGGGCCCTCAATCCACCCAGAGACCCCTGGGCACTCTTCACAGAGCAGGGGGTGGGACTCTCACAACTGGGGCCACACAGCTTTGGTTTTCCTTGCGAAAGCGATCTTTGATGTCTCCTCAGCTCAGCCTCCGGAGCAGCCCCTGCCCCTGCCCCTGCCCCTGCCCCTGCCCCTGCCCCTGCCCCAGCCCCAGCCCCAGCCCCGCTCCGCCCCAACCCAGGCCCCGCCCCACCCCAGCCCCGCCCCAGCCCAGGCCCCGCCCCAGCCCAGCCCAGGCCCAGCCCCAGCCCTGGCCCCAGGCTACACACCAGTGAAGACACGAGAGCGGAGCTGGAGACGCTGGGCACCTTGTCCACGATGGCCTGCTTCATGTAGCGCTCGATGGCCTGCAGCATGGTGCTCTGTGGGGGCGCAGGCGACAGGATGTGGGGCAGAGGCCAGGAGGAGGGGAGCAGGTGTGCGCCCTGGGGACCCCACGCCCCTCCCCAAGCGGGGCACTCACGTCGGTGATCTGGCATAGGGCACGCACGGCCGGGCCCCGGTAGCTGTCCTCCTTGCCGGTCATGTCCTTGGTCAGGCTACGGGGACACAGCACAGGCCTCACGCGGGGGCCGGGCCTGCTCCCACACCCCACCCACCCCAACCGGGTCAGCAGGCCCGTCTCCATTATTAACGGGTGTCTGCTCTGGGCTCCTAACCCTTCATCAAGAGGTCTCCATGAAACTCCACACTGCCCGGGTCACTGCCCTGCTGCGACGGCAACCTCCCCGGGTGGGACTTCCTGCCACTCTCCCCGTCGAGGGGTCGCAGAGAAGCCCCCGGACTGCCCCCAGGTCCTGGCAGCTGCACTCCACCCACCCCACCTTTGTCCTGCTCTGCCTGCCTTGCCCTGCAGGACTCCACTCCCCCAGTTCCAGGAGGCCTTGCCTGACCCAGATTCAAGCTGGCGGTCCTCCTGGCCTGCTCTCACAGCTGTCACACCCCTCCCCCCCAGTGCCGGTCTGTGGGGTTACCTCCCGGGAAGCTCTGGGGCTGCGGAAGCCACGTCTGCCACACTCTCTAAGTGAGCCTACACACGCGTGGGTAGCAAACCCCCAAACTGCGTCGAGGAGAAGCACGCGAATGGAGGCCAGGGACGGCCCGGGGCCGAAGGCCTCCCGAGCACAGCAGCCCTTCGTGGGAAAGTCTGCCTGGGGGCTTCGTGCACCCCACCGCCCCCCGTCCCCGTCGCTTCTTCCCGGGCTCTCCTGGGAAGAGCCGGAGTCGCCGTGGAAGCTCTGGGCTGCCTCAGCGGACCAAGAGGAAGCAGGGAAGGGACGGTTTGTGCCTAACTCCAGCCAGAGAATTACAAGCAGAACCACCCCCCCGGGAGGCGCCATGGCTGGGCAGAGTAACTGAAGGAGAGGGCGAGGAGAGAGCCAAGGAGGCAAGGGCGCTGGCAACACGTGGCCGAGGGCTGAGCGGCGGGAGCTCGGAGAAGACGGGCTCGGCGTGGGTGCAGCCATCAGGGACCTGGGACTCGCCTGCTGGTCACGATGATGACGTCCTCTGCGATGCACGACATCTCTTTGATGGTCAAGTAGCACATCCGACGGAGGGTGGGCTGGGCAGGAGAGGAGAGAGCCCGGTGACCCCCGGCTCAGCCTGACACAGGGGCCGCCTCTGACGGGGGCCCTCCCACCATCCTGAGAGCTGTCCCCCCGGAGGAGGGCAGGGGTGGCAGCACTTACGTCATTGGACTGGAAGAGTTTGGTCATGGCGAAGAAGGCCTCGGTCGCTTCCGTGGTCCCCAGGTGCTCCCCCTGTTGCAATTCAGAAAGAAGCCTCAGCTTGGGACAGAAAGGCCGGAAGGCTCTTCCTGCTAAGACAGCCCAGGTCGGAGCCTCAGACCCAGCCGAGGCTGCATCAAGGGCAGCACCTCAGAGTGGGACCCTGAGGGCACCCGGAGATGGGCCGCTGGCTGCAACCACACAGGGGCTGTGCCCCTGCCTCCAACACACCCCAGTACTGTTTTCTGCACCCCCAAGCCTCACCCTGTTACCTGGTTTATGAGGTAAAGGATCTTGGTGAGGATGTGGGCACATTTCCGAGGGTTGATGGGCGTTTCGTTAAACACACGGGCCTGAGAAGAAGCGATCAAGGATATTTACCTTCTGGCTGAGTTTACTTCCCTTCCATGACCGTCCTCAAGCACTTCAGAGATCTGAGCAGGCCCAGGGTAAAGAAATACACTTGTCCTACCTTATTTTCACATGAAAGGAGCTTTAAATTCATCTATTAACAACTCCTGAAATCCTCCCTAGATGTTACCTGGAGATGTGCTGACTTAGAGACTAATGAACACTCAGTAAAGGCTTTTTTTTGGGGGGGAGGGGCCCACACCCCGTGGCCTGCATGCAGGATCTTAGTTCCACAAACAGGGCTGGAGCCAGTGCCGAAGTGCCAAGCGCAGAGCCCTACCCACTGGACCACCAGAGAAACCCTCAAAGCTTATTAATTAACTGGCAGGAGAAACAAAGAAGAAGAAAAGGATCAGCATGATGAATTCCCCGTCTTTCCACGACCAGATTTCTCCCCTAACGTCCTACAAACCAGCACTCTGAATGTGCTGGCGATTCGATCACAGTGACCGTGAGCATTCTCAGCGGAAGACCCAGGGGAGCAAAGGACACTTGCCTCCTGCAGCACCGCACTCTTCTCGAGGTGCTGGAACGGGTTGGAGCCTCCACCTTCCATGGGAAAAGAGACGGGACTGAGCAGAGGTTGTGACCCTGAATTTCAAAACTCTCCCAGTTGTAGACGATGGAGAAAGACGTCCCTATGGCTGGGAGGTTCAAGCTCCAGCTGCTCTGAACAGCAGTGAAAGATCCAGTAGATCCCGCCAGCCTCCTCCAGGGAGCTCCCCTGCCCCCAAACCACTAACTCGCAGTCACCCAGCAGCCCTGGTACAGTGCTCGTGTGCCTCTCAGAGTGTCCTTTCATTCATCTATGCCACTGGTACCTAGCTGCGCCCCTACTGCGTGAGGGACCACCATCTCCAGTGACTAGGGTTTCTGCACACAGCAGAAATCACACTTGTAATTAATGACACACTTGAGTATCTGACTGACGTCTGTTCCCTCCACTCCGCTGCAACCATTCTTATATTCTTAGCTTGCTCACGAGCGCGTCTCACTAGCTCTGCTGCAGTCACGGCGCAGTGCAACCTGGCACGCACCGGGACCTCGAAACGTTTGCTGGATAAATGAATCGGAGTCAGGGTTCTCAAGCACCGATCCGGGCACTACCGACTAGGCCGCCCCAGCACGGGCGCAGCCCCAGGGAATCCCCAGAGGACCACCGGGTCTGGCCCCCTCCCCTGACAGGCGGGGACGCAGAGGCCCAGAGGCGCAGACCCGCCCAAGGTCACCCAGCGAATCGCGGCCCGAGCTGCCGGGCGAGGGGCAGCGGGGCCCGCTCGGGCTCTCCGGCGCCGGCCGCGGATGGGCGCCGCACCTTCGCGCAAGTCCCCGGGGCCTCCCGGGGCCTCGCGTCCAGACGGAGGTCCGGTAGGAGGCCTCCCGGGGAGGGCGCGGAGGGCTTGCGCGGGCGCCCGGCCTCCCCCAGGGCCTCGGCCCTCTCACCCGACTCCTCGTCCTTCTTGTCGAATTTCTTCAGCATGGCGACGTCGCTTCGGGAGCCGAGCGGCAGCCCAGGGCGGACGCGGCGGCCGGCGGCGGCGGTTCCGCACTGGCTGCTTCCGGCCGGCCACGTCGCCCGGGCTGCGCGCAGGCGCACTCCGCGCAGGCGCACTCGGCGCTCGGCGCACGCGCACCCGGGCCGCGCCGCCGCGCCGGGCGCTAACCCCGTCCCGGCTGCGGGCGGCGGGGCCTCGGCCGCCGGGCCGCACGCGCTCCCGTCAGGGCCGTCGTCCCCGCCCCGCGGGGCCCGGCGGGAGTCTGGGCGGGCGCTTCGCCGGCGAGGCCGCAGCCGCGCTCCCCGGGGCCCCCTGATCTGGCCAGCGCCCCCGGCGGCCTCGCCCCCCGCCCGCCGCGCCCGCGCCGGCCTGCGCTGCCCGCTGGCGGCGCCCGACACCTGTCACACGCTCGCCCGCGCCGGCAGCGTCGGCGCCCGGCGGGCCGCTGCCTGCCCGGACGCCCGCCGCCCGGCGCTCCCGGCGCGCAATGCCGCGGGCGCGGCTCACCGGCGGGGCCCTGACGGACCGCGCTGCAGGCCGGCGCGGCGGCGGCGGCGGCCCGCTCTGGAAACGCGCGGGCGCTGGTCGAGCGCCCGCTGCACGCGCCGCCGGGCGCTGGGGGCGGGCAGGGACGCGCAGGGGACACGGGCGTCGCCCAGGGCCACCCCCGCGGAGCCGGGAGGACCCGCCGAGGCCGAGGTGAGGACGCGCGCCGGCCCGAGGGCGGGAGCGCAGGTGAGTGCGGGCGCCGGCAGGGCCCCGGGGGCGCGGGGACCCGGGGAAGCGCGCGGCCGCGCCCCCGGGGGGCTGGCTCTGCGAGGGCCGGGGCCGCGGTCGGGCGGCCGCAGGGGGCCCGGGCCGTGGGTCTTGCGCCGGCGGGAAATAAGGCAGGAGTCAGAAAGATGCGCCAAGCCTTTAACCAGTAACTCCACCCCTTGTCCGGAGGAAATCATCCGAAAGAAGAAATTAAGTTGCTCGCTGCGGCGCTTTGCGGCAAGAAAATTGGAAGCATGGAAACATCCTAAACGTCCGGCAATAAGGGGGTGGTTAACGGAATTAAGGTGCACCCATTGGTTGAAAGATTCCACATCCGTATATAAAGGGATATTTCTGATGGCTTGGGAGGCAGTAATCCAAACTTCTTAAACAAAATGAGACATTAACAGAGAAGAGCAGACTGTAAACGTCTCCTTAATTCAGTTGAAATAAGAACCCCTCTTGGTTAAAAACCAGGAAAGAACCCCAGAGATTTGCGTCGTTGGGTTAAGACCATGAAATACGGATAAGTTATGTAGAGTAAAATACAAATAAATACAGAATACCCTTTTATGTTATGATATGAATTCTATAGAATTATATAGTGCTACTGCTACTAAGTCGCTTCAGTCGTGTCCGACTCTGTGCGACCCCATAGATGGCAGCCCACCAAGCTCCCCCGTCCCTGGGATTCTCAAGGCAGGAACGCTGGAGTGGTTTGCCGTTTCCTTCTCCAAGGTATGAAAGTGAAAAGCGAAAGTGAAGTCCAACCCTCAGCGACCCCATGGACTGCAGCCTTCCAGGCTCCTCCGTCCATGGTATTTTCCAGGCAAGAGTATTGGAGTGGGGTGCCATTGCCTTCTCCAATAGAATTATATACCAAGGGCAATTTTTATAACACCTCATTTTTACAGTGAGAATTGTGGGTTGTGACTCCAACCCTGAGTATGAGGTCGTATATCATTGTGGGGGTTTTACTGCTTTTAAACAGTAATGTACATTCTTTGGATAATTGCTAAATCCTTTGTAGAAACACAGGGTATGGGGAAGTACAGAGGAAATTAGGGAAATCTGAGTAAGATTTGTGGGTTGAGCCAATATCAGTGTTATCCTGGTTGTGGTATGCTCTCTCTCTTTTTTTAAAATTTTTTAAATTAATTTTGCTAGTTAAAAAAAAATTGAGATGTAATCCACACGCGTTAAAATTCATTCTTTGGGACTTCTGTGGTGGTCCAGTGGCCAAGTCTCCCAGCTCCCGATGCAGGGGGCCCCTGCAGGATGTGACCCCTGATCAGGGAACTAGATCCCACGTGCTGAAGCTAGGAACTCACAGGCTGCAACTAAAAGATCGTGCGTGCCGCAGTGAAGATGGGAGATCCCGCGTGCTGCAGCTGAGAGCCACGCAGCCAAATAAACATAAACGTTTTTTAAAAAAACAATGAACTCTTCTGTAAGTGTAGAATTTGGTGGTTTGTAATAAATTTTAAAAAGATTGTGCCTCCATTACCACTAATTCCAGAGCTTTCTCATTATCCCTCAAAGAAGCCCATCTCCGTGAGCAGGCCCTCTCCATTTCTCATTCCCTCCCCCAGCCGTTACCCTCCTTTCTGTCTGTGGATTTGCATGTCTGGGTATTTCATGTAAATAGGATCATACAACTTGTGGCCTTTTGTGTGTCTGGCTTCTTAGCATAATGTTTTCAAGGTTCATGTCACAGTATGAATCAATATTTCATTCTTTATTGCTGAATAATATTCCATTTAGGGACACACACGCACACACACACACTCACTCACAGAGACAGACACACACTCACACGCGCACACAGACACAGACACACACACACACACATTTTGTTAACTTTTATCAGTTAGTGAGCACTTGGGTTGTTTGCACTTTTTGCCTCCTCAATAATGCTGCTGTGAAGGTTTCTGTACAAGTCTTTGTGTGACGTATGTTTCCATTTCTCTTGAGCACAAATGCTGTGTTGTGGTAACTCTTTTCCCTAGCTGCCTGATTTCCAAAGCATCTGCTCCCCCTCTGTCTTCCCACCAGCAGTGTGTTAAAGGTTTCGATTTCTCCAGGTCCTCACTTACACTTACTCTCTTTTTTATTACTAGTCACCTTAGTGAATGTGAACTGGGATTTCACTGTGGTTTTCATTTCATTTCCCCGATGGTTAATGATGTTGAACATCATTTCTGGTACTTTTGGCTGTTTGTACATCTCCTTTGAAAAAATGTTTACTCAAATACCTTGTCCATTTTTAAGTTGAGTGATGTATCTTTTTATCATAGACCTATGAGTTCTTTATAACCCCGGCTAGACCCTTACCAGGTGCATGGTTGACATGTACGCTCGTTCGTTCGTGGCTGTCTTTTCACCGTCTTTACAGTGTACTTGGAAGCACAAGCGTGTTTTACTGTGATGAGATGCAATTTAGTCACTTGTTGCTTACGTCTCTACTGTCTTTCTTGTACATAAGAAATCATTGCTTGATCCAAGGTCATGAAGATTCACCCATATGTTGGCAAGAATGCTATAGTTTTACCTCTTACAATTAGGCCTTTGGCCCATTCTGAGTCAGTTTGTGTAAAAGGTGTAAGGCTGGGGCCCATTCTGAGTCAGTTTGTGTACAACGTGTGAGCTGGGGTCCAGCCTCATTCTTCCGCATGCATCCAGTTGTCCCAACACCGTTTGTTGAAGACCGTTCTTTCTCGACCACAAATGTATGGCTTTATTTCTGAACTCTCGTTTCTATTCCACTGATCTTAGTTTTGCAAGACCTTACCATTGGGGGAAATTGGGCAAAGGGCATGAAAGGTCTTTCTGTATTATATGTTACAGTTGCTAGTGAGCGTACAGTTATGTTAATACAAATTTACTTTAAAAAGGCAGATATTATTTTCATGAGAACGTTCTCACCACCACCACCACCCTGACACCACACCCCATCCCAAATAAAATAACTGTTCTGTGTTAAGAATTTCCCCAGCCTTCCTCTGTGGTCCCTGTTCTTTACCACTAGGTGGCACCAACTCTCTTTTTTCAGAAGCTACCGCAGGAAGAGGCAGTGCCAGGACTTCTTGCCAAGAGCAGGGCCCTTTGCCAGGCCCTGGCTGCCACCGTCATGATTCAGGGCAGTCCTGGCCGCCCTGACTGTGCCGAGATAACAGGGAGACTCAAGGCTGCCTCTGCTTCAGAGGCTGCTTGTCGCTTTGTGAGATGAGCTCTCCGCACGTCTCCTCTGCTCAGGCTTCGAGAGCGTTCCTTCACTCACGCATTTGCTGTTCAGTCGGCCACTCGTGGGCAGCTCTTTGCAACCCCGTGGACTGCAGCACGCCAGGCTTCCCTGTCCTCCACTGTGTCCCAGATTTTGCTCAAACTCATGTCCACCCATGATCACATAATGCTCATAAACACAGCTGGTACTTTATCCAGGTAAGTCATTGTTAGTCATAAAAATTAGACCTTTGGGGAATTTCCTGACAGTCCAGTGGTTAAGACTTGGCAAAATCACTGCTGAGGGCCCAGGTTCAATTCCTGGTCAGGAAACTAAGGTCCCACAAGCTTCGTGGTGTGTGTGGGGGTGGAGAAAGCCAAAATAACTCTAAAATATTGGATTTTTAAAGGATGTGATAAAGAATATAACCACCCCACACAGCTTTGTAAACTATAAAGGACTACTCTTTAATAAGCTATGATTATTCCTGGAGCTAGGAGATCCCAAAGAAAGTTCAAAGTGAATATCATTGTGCCTTCATAGTCATAAAAAGGAATCTCAGAGAGGCTTGTGTACAGCGTGAAGTACACGGTAGAGAATCTGCCTGCCATGCACGAGACCCTGGTTTGATCCCTGGGTGGGGAAGGTCCCCTGGAGGAGGGCACGGCAACCCACTCCAGTGTTCTTGCCTGGAGAATCCCATGGACAGAGGAGCCTGCCGGGCTACTGTCCATGGGGTCGCAAAGAGCTGGGCAGCTGAGCGACTAGCGTACAGGGCGTGTGGAGGTTACGTGGCCGTAGTTCCCCGTCTGCACTGCCGCATGCTACCCGGTTGTGAGTAAACCACAGCATACCCGTCTGTTTTCTTATTGCTCGGCATTTACATTGTTTCCAGCCTTTTTTTTTTTTTTTAATCACCAAGAATAAATGCTACTGTGAACATTCTTGTCAAGGCTATGGTTTTCCCTGTGGTCATGTATGGATGTAAGAGTTGGACTGTGAAGAAGGCTGAGCGCCGAAGAATCGATGCTTTTGAACTGTGGTGTTGGAGAAGACTCTTGAGAGTCCCTTGGACTGCAAGGAGATCCAACCAGTCCATTCTGAAGGAGATCAGCCCTCGGATTTCTTTGGAGGGAACGATGCTAAAGCTGAAGCTCCAGTACTTTGGCCACCTCATGCGAAGAGTTGACTCATTGGAAAAGACTCTGATGCTGGGAGGGATTGGGGGCAGGAGGAGAAGGGGACGACCAAGGATGAGATGGCTGGATGGCATCACTGACTCGATGGACGTGAGTCTGAGTGAACTCCGGGAGTTGGTGATGGACAGGGAGGCCTGGCGTGCTGCGATTCATGGGCTCGCAAAGAGTCGGGCACAACTGAGCAACTGAGCTGAACTGAACTGAACATTCTTGTGCCTGTCTTCTGCCACACGTGTTCACACGAATGCCTCTTGCACAGACACATCCAGGAGCGGAATAGCCGTGTAGGGACATTCAGCCTTACCAGATAGTGCTAATTGCTGCCCAGAGTCCTTGTACCAATTGGCACTTCCCACCATGGATCCACGCCTTCTCCAGCTCAGTGTTATTAAATCCACTTTCTGCCAACCCAGCGGGTGTAGATGGAATCTCACTGAGATCTAACCTGCTTTTCCCTGAAGTTCCAAACCTCTTGCTTATTGAACAACCATGATCCTCTCTGAAATGCCCATTCATTTCTCCTGGTGCCCAAAGTGCGGGCACGCTCTGTAGGCGCGCGTGCTGGTCTCGGTCGATGGATTTCTCCTGGTATCCAGAGTGCAGGCGCTCTCTGTATGGCGCGGGTGCTGGTCTTGGTCGCTCTCTGTATGGTGCGGGTGCTGGTCTCGGTCGATGGTGTGTATTGCAGCTCTCTTCTCCCAGTTTGTGACTTGTGTTTTCATTTCCTTTATGGTGAATTTTGATCAAGGTAAGCTCAAAATTTATTATTTTTAAATGATCAGTGTTTTCTTTTGTGGAAAGTATATAGTGTGTCTTTTATTTTTTGTTTTGAATGGCATGTAATTGATTACCAATGTTAATTTCAGGTATCAGCAGAGTGATTCAGTTATACACAGACATGTATCTAGTCTGTTATGAATTCTTTTCCAATTTAGGTTGTTACAGAATATTCAGTAGAGTTCCCTGTGCTTGGCAGTAGGTTCCTGTTGGTTATTTTATATAGTGTGTGTGTACATGTCAGTCCCAAACTCCCAATTTACCCCTCCCCCACCTTTCCCCTTTGGTAACCATTAGTCGGGCGCGACTGAAGCAACAGCAGCAACAACGACTGAAGCGCCTCAGCGCAGCAACAGCAGCAGTCTGTTTTTAAAGTCTGTGAATCTGTTTCTGTTTTATAAATAAATTAATTTGTGTAATTTTTATTTATATTCTATATAAATGATACCATATGATATTTGTCTTTATTTGACTTAGTTCCATTAGAATGATAACCTCTAGGTCAGTCATGTTGCTGCAAACGGCATGCTTTTGTTCCTTTAATGACTGAGTAATATTCCATTGTATATATGGACCGCACCTTTCGATGCGACGCTTAGGGTGATGGACACTTAGGTTGCTTCCATGTCTTGGCTGTTGCAAACAGTGCTGCGGTGAACATTGGTGCGTGTGTCTTTTTGAAGAAGAGTCTTCGTCTTTGGATTCCGGGGTCAGTGCTGCGGTGAACATCGGTGTGTGTGTCTTTTTGAAGAAGAGCTTTCGTCTTTTCCTGATTTATGCGCAGGAGCGGGCTTGCTGGGTCATATAGTAGTTCTATTTTCAGTTTTCCTGTTTCTCAGGAAGCTGCACAGTGTTCTCTACAACGGCTGTATCGATCTACATTCCCCCCAACAGCTAGGAGGACTCCTCTTGCGCCACACCCTCTCCAGCATTCATTATTTGTAAACTTTTTGATGATTGACATTCTGACTGGTGTAAAGTGATACCTTGCTGTAATTTTAATTTGCGTTTCTCTAATGGAAACAGTGTCAGACTTAATTTTTTGGGCTCCATAATCATTGCAGATGGTGATTGCAGCCATGAAATTAAGACGCTTACTCCTTGGAAGGAAAGTTATGACCAACCTAGATAGCATATTAAAAAGCAGAGATATTATTTTGCCAACAAAGGTCCGTCTAGTCAAGACTATAGGTTTTCCAGTGGTCATGTATGGATGTGAGAGTTGGACGGTAAAGAAGGCTGAGCACCAAAGAATTGATGCATTTGAACTGTGGTGTTGGAGAAGACTCTTGAGAGTCCCTTGGACTGCAAGGAGATTCAGCCAGTCCATCCTAAAGGAGACCAGTCCTGGGTGTTCATTGGAAGGACTGATGCTGAAGCTCCAGTACTTTGGCCACCTCATGTGAAGAGTTGACTCATTGGAAAAAACCCTGATGCTGGGAGGGATTGGGGGCAGGAGGAGAAGGGGGCGACAGAGGATGAGATGGCTGGGTTGCATCACTGACTCGATGCACATGAGTCTGGGTGGACTCCGGGAGCTGGTGATGGACAGGGAGGCCTGGCGTGCTGTGATTCATGGGGTCACAGAGAGTCGGACACGACTGAGCGACTGAACTGAAGTGAATGATTAGTGATTTTGAGCATCTTCTCAGGTGCCTGTTGGCCATCCTGGCATTTTCTTTGGAGAAATGTCTGTTTAGACCTTCTGCCCATGTTTTGGTTGAGCTGTTTGGGTTTTTGTTGTTACAATATGTTGAACAACACAGATTTATGTTTTCTTCCAAAGATTTAAAATTTTGCCTTTCACATTTACGTTCTGACTTCATTATACGTTTTTTTTATGGTGTGCGGTAAGGAGTTGATTTCATTTTTTTTCCACTTGGATAATCAGTTGACCAGCACAGTTCACTGAATAATCCTTTCCTTCCACACTGACTTGCAATCCCATTTCTACCTCATGTCAAACTCCCGTCTATAGCCCGTGCAGCCCGTGGGTCTGTTTCCGAGCTCCCACGCTGTATCATCGTCTGTCTGTCCCTCTGTTGGTTTCGCACTGTCTTAATCATCACAGTCTTAGGCTAAGTGTTCACATTAGTATCTCGGAGGGTGAATCCTTCCATCTTATTTTCGGATGGCTTGACTTTTTTTTTTTTTTTTTGGGGCCTTTATTCCTGGGTAGAAATCCTCTAAATAAAGCTTGTTTCATAGACACACCTGTGGGATCTTAATCAGAGTTGAATTAAATCTGCAGGTCATCTTGAGCACTCTTCCGTGTAACCATCGCTGTGTGCACACGTGCATGACTTTCCACCTTTTTAAAGCTGACCTTGGCACTTGTGCGTCCCCCCGATGGCTCTGACGGGTGCCAGGTAGTTATGATCTGCGCAAGCTGTCTGATTTAATTCTCACAGTTCCCATTTCCCGAGTTCACCAAGCCTTGCAGGATTCGATGATTTGCCAAAGCTCGCCTGGGGGAGGCAGCGGAAGAGCCGGAGTTTGAGCCCGTCTCTCGGAGCCACAGCTCTGGCTTTGCTGCTCGGGGCTTAACTGGCTCCAGTCTCTCCACGTGTAAGCGACGCATGCCGAGTGTGTCTGGTGTTCATTTTGCCCCCGTTCCCAGAAAGCTCACGCCACCGGTACTTCCCCAGCTTGTTCCAGCGCCAGCATTTTCAGTCGGAACCCGCGGTGAATAGCAAGCCAGAGACACCGACACTTCCTGAGCCGCTTCTTAACGCCAGACACAGCCCTAAATCATTCTCTTGTGTTATCTCATTTGATCCTCACAACACCACCAGGAAGCTGAAGCTCAGAGAGACACACGCATTTGCTCGAGATCACACAGCAGACTAGGGACACAGAGGAGCCCGAGGTTAACGTCATCTCAAGAGCGTCCAGAGGCTGCCCCTCACCTGGGAGTGAAATGCGGACTCCTCCCTGCAGTCTGTGAGGCCCTAACACCCTGCGTCCTGCCCTGCTCCCGCCTGTCTGGGATTCTCCCTGTTCCCCGCACTCTCTGTGGCCCTGCCCTGCAGGCAAGGCCTCTGCCCAGCTCGCGCCCACAGTGTGTAAGTGGCTGCGCTCTCCCGTGCGGTCAGCTAAAAGGCCACCTCCTCAGAGAGGCGTTCCAAACCTCTGTGGCTGAAGTCCCGCCGCCTCTCTTTTCCATGGAGTTGTTCGGCTTTCTTCATGGCAGTTTCTCACTGTCTGGGTTGATCATTTGTAGTAAAAGTTCTCCAAAAAGGGAAAAATAATAGGATGTGTTAGCGTGTGTGTGTATAGACAGACAGGGAGGTTGAGGCTCATTGTAAGGAACTGGCTCAGGCACTTATGGGAGTGGGCGGGCCCCAAGACCTGCCAGGTGCTCAGCAGTCTGGAGCCCCAGGGGAGCCGATGACTTGGTTCCAGCCCAAGTCCAAAGGTCTGAGGAGCAGGGGAGCTGATGGTGTGGTTTCTGTCTGAACACTGGCAGCCTCAAGACTCAGGAAGAGCGGACATTTCAGTTTGAGGACGAAGGCAGAGAAAAAGCCAATATCTTACTTGGAAAGGCTGTCAGGCAGGTGTAGCTCCCTGTTATTCAGTGAATTTTTTTTTTTAAACGCAAGCCTTCAACTGATTGGGCGAGGCCCACCCACGTTGAGGCGCGCCATCTTCTTTACCCAGTCTGGTGTTTTAAATGTAATCTCATCCAAAGCACCATCACGGACACACCAAGGTGATGAGTGAGCAGATATCCAGGTGCCCCATGGCCAGTCTAGCTGACCTGTAAAGTTAAGCATCACACCTGTTGACTGTCTCTCGCTGCCTGCAGCTGCTAAGGCAAGTCTGGCGTGTTCCTGGCGCACAGTAGGGGCTCAGCAAGTAGCAGTGGGGTGAAGGCGTGACAGCCCAGATTCCCGCCCTGCTCTGAGCAGCTCCGTGTTGATTCCTTCTCTGCAGTAAGACTCTCCTTCAGATTGATCCCTTGGTCGACTGAAAAGAAAAAAAATAACATCTGAAGTCAAACGAATGCCCATGTGCAAAAGCTTGGTGTTGGTTTTGTGTGATGAAAGCGCCCAGGATGGGGAGTGCCAGGCAGTTCAGCTTCTCCTGGACCCCTTGGTGCCCAGGAAAACAGAGTTAACACCCACCCTGCTCGTCTCTGGATGCCCAGCTGTAAGCCTGAGAGGCCTACAGCGTGGCTTCAGGCTTCCCGAGAGACGGTTTTCCCGTCCTTGCAAGGCAGGAGGAGAAGCAGCCGTCACCAGGCTCACCCTCCAGGAGGGGCAGCAGGGCTGGGTCCTTCCACGGCTCACCAGGAGCTGGCGACAGTGAAGAGAAAGGGTTGGGAACATCTCCAGCTGCCCGCAGACTGGAGGACAGCGCGAGAATAGTGACAGCTCAGTGAACGGACAGGGAGTGTCTGCCAGGAGCTCCCCGAGGCCCGTGCCCACCTCGCGGGGCCCGCTGACCCCCGGCTGTGCCTGACTGCGCAGACTCTGTAGTCAGAAAGGCCCCGGGACGAGCTTGCCTTTGCACGAACTGCCGAAACACTCGCGCGGCGCCATGGAGTGCTCACAAGTCACGTTCATGCGCAGCGATTCAGTGCAGGCGCCTCTCTGGAGGGTGACCCTGCTGCGGCTTGTGAAGGGCCTGGGACTTGGAAACCCCAGGAAGTTCAGGCACTGGGGCTGCTGTGTCTTCCTAACCGTCGTTAGGGACCTGCTGGACATTGTGCCCTGCTCAGAAAAGACGTGACCGAAGGCTGGTGGCCGAGGAGGAAGCGCATGGGCCGCATTGCCTGAGACACAGACGATGCCCCAGGCCTGCTGCAGAGCCACCGCGCTTTGCGCGTGGCCAATGCTTTCCCACGGTAAACACGCGAAGAGAGTGAGCCCTCCCTGGACCACTCCTCCCTACATGTCTCTCTGCTCCAGAGAAGACTGTAGACAGCCTACAGAAAGCACACAGGTGACTCCGCAGACGTGCCCTTGTTCCAGTCTCCACCTCTTTGCCGCCAGCCTCGCCGCTGTGCCCTTTCCACGGGCTCTTGTCCTGCCCAAGGCCCCCAGCTCTGGCGCTCTGACGGCCCCGAGACCTTGCGTTCCAGCTCCCTGGCTCAGCCTTCCCACGCCATCAGAAACCAGTAGCCAGTCTGCTCTTGGAAGTCACACAATGCGATGGTGTATTACTCACCACTGTACAAAAGTCACCCCGAAATTTAGCTGCCTAAAGTGACACCGTTTAATGAGACACCAGCTCGTGCCCTTAGGATGGCCAGCATCGAAAGAACAGACCAGCTAGCGCTGGTGAGGGTGTGGAGGAACTGGGGCCCTTGTGCTCCTTTGGTGGAAACAGGAGAAGGAAGACATGCAGAGGCCTCCCCCCAACTCGGCATAGAGTCTCCGTTCGATCCAGCAACTCCGTCTCTAGTGCACACCCAGAAAAATGGAGAGCGGGGTCTCCAAGGCATGTTTGGAGATCAGTCAGACTCCTGTCCGTTGCGTTGGTGCTGCCATCCAGCCATCTCATCCTCTGTCTCCCCTTCTCCTCCTGCCCTCAGTCTCCCCAGTGTCAGGCAAGAGTACTCAGCCTTAAAACAGGAAGTTCTGATACACCTTGCCACTTGGATGGGCCTGGAGGATCTCGCACTCACTGAAATGAAGCAGTCGCAAAGGACGGCTACAGTCTGATTCCACGCCCAGAGGCACCTAAAGCCATCACAGCCACCGAGACACAAAGCGGGACGGTGGTTTCGGGGTCTGGGGAGAGGCGGGGGAGTTACTGTTCAGTGTCGGTAGGATTCCGGTTGCAAAGAGAAGGCGCCCCGGGCGACTGTCTTATGGCATTGTGCCAGTAGCTGCCAGGGCCGAACAGCACACCTCAGGTCGCTGGGATGGTCCGTTTATGCTGTGTACTTTTTACCGCAACAAGTCTGTGTTTTAAATCCCTTTCTTATCTCACGGTTTCTGTGGCTAGGAATCTGGACCTAGCCCAGCCGGGTGGTCTGCCTCAGGGTCTCTGACGAGGCTGCACAGGGGCAGGGGTCTCATCTGAAGGCTGAAGAAAGGTCTCTATTGCCAGGGTTCACTCCACTGTCAGCCGTCGGCTCGAGGGTGTCCTTCATTTGTAGGCTTTGGCCAGAGTCTGCCCTCAGGCCCTTGCCACGCGGGCCTGTCCATGCGTCAGCACACTTCTTCAGGGTGTGCCCACCACACAGGGCGGTATAGCAAGACGGCGCGTGAGGTGGAAGTCAGCATGTTCGCAGCCTGACCGCAGGTGTCATGGGACCTCGCCTTTGTCACGTCCGAGGAGGGAGGGGCGAGTGATCGGGCCCAGCCCACGTTCAGAGGCTCTGCACAAGGGCTGGCCTGGCTGGCCTCTGCTCTTCCATTCATCATTCACGTTAAGTCGCTTCAGGCCTGTCGGACTCTGCGACCCTGTGGACCTGCAGCCCACCAGGCCCCTCTGTCCATGGGATTCTCCAGGCAAGAAAACTGGAGTGAGTTGCCGTGCCGTGCCCTTCTCCAGGGGATCTTCCCGACCCAGGGATCCTGCCCACGTTTCCTGTGTCGCCGGCACTGCCTGGCGGGCTCTTCACCATTGGCGTCACCCTGGGAGCCCTCCCTCTGTCCATGGTGCCACCCAGTTGCGTCACCTGGAGCCTGAGCTCCAGCCTCGAGTCCGTCCTTCCCCTTCTCCGCATCCAGGCCCTCTGCAGGCTTCTTGTTCCCTCCAGCAAATACACCCAGAGCTCCTATTTACGGGCCAGACTGCATGCCTGGCTTCTGGCTCAGCAGTAACCCAAACAGGCTCCCTGCCCTCCTCATGCCCCCAGGCTTGTCGAGGCAGTGGTTTTAAACTTGTTTCCTTAGCTGTAAAGTCAGATTGTGTAAATGATCACCAAGTGAGCTAGTATGAAGTCACATGCTTTGAGCAGCGTCTTAGCACACAGTAAACGCCCAGCAAGTCTTAGCTGTGATTGTCGGAGAAAGTGGGGACACCTGTGAGTGAGAACACAGGAGGATGCTGTGGAAGGGGACAGCGAGGGTGTGGCCGCCTCTCCCAGGCGGGCGGGGAAGGCTTCTCCAAGGGGCACGTCTTACGTGAAACTGGAGGGGCCGGAGGCGCCCGGCAGGCGAGCACAAGCGGTGCAGGGGCCAAGCTGGCTCTGGGGAGGGCTTGGGCGGCCAGGTGGGCAGAGGACGGAGGGCCTTCGCAGATCGGTTTCAGAAGCAGACTGGTAAGGAACCCACCTGCCAGTGCCGGAGGCACAAGAGACTCGGGGTCAACCGCTGGGGAGGGAAGATCCCTGGAGATGGAAATGGCAGCCCACTCCAGTGTTGCTGCCTGGAGAATCCCATGGACAGAGGAGCCTGGCGGGCTGCAGACCATGGGGTCTCACAGAGCTGGACGTGGCTGAGCAGCTGGGCACACACACTTGGGCGGGGCAGGGGAAGGAATGGACCAGAAGATGCTGTGTTTCTGGCTCTAATTAGCCCAGTTGGTAAAGAACCCGCCTGCCGTGAGAAAGACCCTGGTTTGATGCCTGGGTCGGGAAGGTCTGCTGGGGAAGGGATGGCTACCTGCTCCAGAATTCCTGGGCTTCCCTGTGGCTCAGCTGGTAAAGAATCTGCCTGCAGTGTGGGAGGTTCAGTCCTCGGGTTGGGAAGATCCCCTGGAGAGGGAAAGGCTGCCCACTCCAGTATTCTGGCCTGGAGAATTCCGTGGACTGTATGGTCCGTGGGGTCACGAAGAATCAGACACAACTGAGCGACTTTCACTTTAACTTTGCACCACTACCACGTGGGAGCCCGGAAACCCCCGATTTGGGCAAGATGCCCCATGAAGAGGCCGCCAGCTCCTGGCCATGTGGCTGGTGAGTCAGCCCTGTCCCTTGCTCCTGGTCTCCCTCTCTGCAGGAGAGTGGCCTCACCCACAGCAACCTTCTCCAGTCCCTCCCTGGCATGCCCGTGGCTGCCTAGTCAGATCAGAGATCAGCAGATGCCTGTTGACGCAGGGAGCCGGGAGGGGCCCCAGCAGGCCCTACTCCAGCTGGTCAAGCAGTCTTCCTGCGTCCACACCTCTCACCCTGCTCTGTCCTTACAAGAGGCCATCCGCGGTGCATGGTGATGGGGACCAGGCCCTTGGAGTCAAGTGGAACCTGCATCCAGTTCGGATACATTACTTAAGCCCTGGGACCCTAGACATTCTGTCTGTGGAAGAAACGTTTCCTGTTTAGTTGGTATGTTGGAGGTCTCCAGGACTACCCTCGGCCTCAGTGACTTGGTAGAAAGACTCATAATTCAGGAAAGCTGTTCAACTCATGCTTACAGTTCACTCTAGTAGAAGAGTAGAGGTTAAAATCAGGAAAGGAAAGTGTATACAGAGCAGAGCGCAGGAGCTCCCAGGTGTGGCGGTCCGGCTGTGCTGCCCACGGGAGACCTGCAGATGGCGCTTAGTTCTCCCGGCGACTGTGTGACAGCGCGCACAGGTGTGGCCAGCGGGGACTCTCATCCAGTCCCCCGTGTCCAGGGTTTGTGTGGAAGGGCAGTCTCGTAAGCAGAGAGCACCCCCATGGCTGACCACAGATACACGGTCTCCATTGCGAGCACACGTGCTAAATCACTTCAGCGGTGCACAACTCTTGGCGACCTACGGACTGTGGCCCGTCAGGCTCCTTTGTCCGTGGACTTCTCCCGGCAAGAATGCTGGAGTGGGTTGCCGTGCCGCCTCCAGGGGATCTTCTCGACCCAGGGACTGAACCCAGGTCTCTTGCGTCTCCTGCACTGCAGGCGGATTCTTTGCCACTGAGCCACCACGGTCTTCATTACCATCCCCCAGCCACGGCCCCAGGCTACCTCACATGGTTGGCATCAGCTGTCTGGGGTGGCCCTGGGCCCCAGGCACACAAAGGCACTCTTCCCATGTGGACACTGCAAGGGCCTGCGTGCTGCCCCCCAGGAGCCAGGCCAGGGCCCGTCCTCGCTGTGGGACGGGCAGGGTGTGGACCTCCCAAGCGTGCTGAGCTCTCTCTTTACTGCACACTTGATCTGGACATTCAACACGTGTCCCAGTCAGGGTCCAACCAGGAAAGCTGAAACCACTGTAGGTATTTAGAACAAACAGTTTAACACAAGGAGATTGTCTCGCAGGGGATTGAAGACCTGGGGAGCAACACAGGAGGCAGGGAGCCCAGGGACCGGCCGCGGCAACCGCAGGCCTCTCCAGACTGATCCAGGCCTGGAGGCTGCCTGGTGGGCCAGGGGCACGCAGGGAGAGCTGTCGGCTCACGCCGCCCCCCAGCAGAGGGAGCAGGGGAAAAGAACCCGGGTTCTTCCCCATTCCGCCTGCCCTGCCCCCTCTGGCACTTCCCAGGGCGGGGGCTCCCCAGGAAATGACTCCGACTCCCGTTTACTCAGGGCCTGTTTCAAGGTGCCTGACAGCGCGCCAGCCACGGTCACCCACCCCACCCCGTGTGGCCCTGCCCGAGAGCTGCCCTGCAAGCAGATACTGCCTCTGCTCTATAGGGATGACAGCGATGAGGGGCAGATAAAGAAAAACAGCCTGTCGGGGGAGCCGGAGCCAGGGGGTGTGGAGGAAAGGAGGCAGGGCCGCAGGGAGGCAGAGACATTGTGCGGAAGCCTTCCTGGCCAGGAGGCGCCCGCAGCCAGCAGAGGTGGGGAGCGAGGTGCTCCTTCAGCACACTCGTCCAGCCAGGAATCCCCTGCCTGAGCCCCACTTCCTGTCTCAGTCCAGCTGTCCCCACCCACATTGCCCCCTGGGAAGGCCTGGGTTCCCTCACCGCAGAAATCGTTTGCAGTGAATCTTTTGTTTCCCCCTCGTGCTTGACTCGTGGCTACAGTTTGTTTCGTCTCTCAAAGACCTGCTCGATTCCATTTTTCATGCCATTTCCACACTGCTGAGGGGCATGTCGGCCTGGGACTTGCTCACACACAGGCAGTTCAGCACTGGCGCTCAGAATCCAGGAACCACGGCGCTCCCATAAATGGTTTTAAACCCGGTGCTGAAGCCCAGCAGCTCCACGCCTTTGCCTGGCCTCGGGAATCAGAAAGCCCTCCTGTTACCTCCTCCCACACTTGGCCTTGCACGCTGGCCAGCTAGCCTGTGCTCCCAGATAAGAAGTGCAGAGAAAGGCGGGCTCTTTCCCCCAAGCCCCATGTGCAAAGACTGTGTCTCACGGTGGTGCTTTTTAGGTGTGACGGTGCTGTGGTGGTTGGATAGGAGAACTGAAACTGCCTCCACATCTTTGAGGAAAACACACACACTCACATTCACATGTGAACTGAATATGGCAACTTAGTAATTATTAGATCTTTTTAGTCTGTGCATTTGACTTTTTTAATGATAAAAACAATTCCCCTTCCTCCCTTCCTTAAAAATTTTAATGTATTCATTTTTACCTGTAAAATTAATTGACCTTTTTTTGCTTTCAAACCACCAATCATAACTTCTAATCTGAGATAAACTGTGTTGTCACTTTGGATTTACTTTATTCTGTCCAAGAGGGAAAAATAAGGGAAAAAAATAAGGCTTTCTACTTAAATGTAGATTTTAAGGCAGTACAGAGTAGGGTTTGTCTCTTGTCTTTTAAGACATGAATGAAGGTCAAGGTTAGGCAGACCTACCCTGTTCTCTCGCTCGCTCTCCTGGAGAGCAGCTGGTGCGGGGCGAAGGGTCCAGGAGGGAAGGCCCAGGGAGAGGGCGGCAACCTGGCCGCAGCGTCAGCAGGAGGCTCACCCGGGCAGGCCCAGCTGCTACAGCCTTGCACAAGCTGTGTGGTCGGGAACAAGGCGTGGGATGGACCCACTGATGCCTCTGGCATAACCTTAAAGATTGTGGAGGAAACGACCAGCACCTTCTCCATCACACACTTAAGTAGCACAGAGATTAGCATGGCGAGTTCAATAAACTGCTCAACGAACTATGGACTAACGTGTGTGGGATGCGGGCTGAAGCGCAAAAGCAAAGCTAACCGTGTTGTGGCCCTTTGCCACCTCAGTTTCTGAGCTGTGGACTCACACAGCCGTTCCAAATGGAAAGGAAGCTGGCGTTTCAGCTACTTATTGCTAAAGTCAGCATGTCAAACTTGCTTAAAACGTGACTGCATATTTCCCCTGGCTCTGCACTCTGGGCTGGGCTCAGCTGGGTGGTTCTTCCACCCTGCCAGGTGTCTTCTGGGGTGGAAGGTTCCAAAGAGCATCTTCACCCAGACTTCTGGGGCGTCAGCTGAGGTGGCTGGAACAGGGGGATGACTGGCACACTTGTGCCTCCATGCCATCACAGCAGCTGGACCTCGTCACAGAGTGACTCGGGACTTCAAGAGGCAGCACCCAAGAGGACAGGCCCCAGCATTCAAATCTGTACCAAGGCTCTGTGCCCAGCACATCTGCTGCCATCCCATCGGCCAAAGCAAGTTAGTTATGTGTCCAATCCCGGAATATACCTGTGAGGGAGAGGGCTGACAGTCAGTGGAGACCACCAATGCATGGACCCCCCGCAACCAGGAAGAGCCCTCATCCAGCAGCGCGTAAGCCGCCGTGGGCCACCCAGGATGGAGCTCTCCTTCCGGTTAGGGAGACGCCGTGAAGGATCTCAGTCATTCATTCATTCAACACGCGTCTCTCGGGAGTGCAGATGCTGGGGATTGGTACGGACGAGACAGGTGAGCTCTTGCTTCTGAGGCTGTCAGGTAGTCCATATGCAGTGAGACCGTTTCCAATGACGACCAGCACTGTAAAGAAAACAGCATAGCAGGGCAGAGAGTGGGCAGAGGTTGAGGGTGGGTGCTGTAGCCACAGGGATCAGGGCAGGCGCTCCTTGAAGCAGGAAGCTCAGCTGAGACTTAAACGAGAGGGCACCAACCTCGTGGAGATCCGGTTGCACATGTTCTAGGAGGAGGGAACCAAGGGTGGAGGAAGGGGGCAGGAATGCACCTTGACCAAGTCTCAGCTCGACGTGTTTCAGGGATAGTAGACTAGGGCGTCTGGAGTAGCGGAAAAGGGAGGCAAGGTTCGAGGGAGAGGCCGGGCCTCGCCACGCTTCTGAATGCACTCAGAAGTATGACGCGCATCGGGAGCCGTGAGCTGTAGTTCCTTGCCCATCGTCCTGCCCCTTCCCGGCCCTCCTCTGCATTTCCAGATCCATTCTGAGAAGCTGTCAAGCTCTGTCAAGCCAGAAGGTCGGGGGGTGGGGCGCTCAGAAGAAAGTTAAAAAATACCCTAGCGTTGGAGGCTAACTCCCTTGCTTCGGACACTGGGAGGCAGTGCGCAAACCTCCCACCGCCACCATCGTACACACAGACAAGCCGTCTTGACACAGACTCCAGGGCGCTGTTGCCCATTTCTAATTATAACCGACATTTGTTTTCACATACATCATCCCACGTTATCCCTTCGTCCAGCCAGAGCCAGTCCGCCCAAGGAAGCAAACATTTGAGCAACCTTCGTGCTCAATCTCGTGCTCAGCAGCCCTGTGCATCTGGCTAACCTTCCCCCAAGCCTGTGCAGGTTTTAACTTCTTATCTCCATCTCTCTGTGGAGGATGTAGGCTCAGAGTCACACAGGAAACAGCGGCGCTGCAGTTCCAGCCTGAAGCCTCTGAGCCCGAGTCACGGGCTCCACCCCCTGCAGCTCCTG
Organism: Ovis canadensis; assembly: GCF_042477335.2. Taxonomy (NCBI): domain Eukaryota; kingdom Metazoa; phylum Chordata; class Mammalia; order Artiodactyla; family Bovidae; genus Ovis; species Ovis canadensis. Next base: position 73,600,180 of record NC_091263.1, on the reverse strand, counting down.
CAGGCTGCTGAGCTGGGCCTGCCCTGGGCAGGTGGCCAGGTTGCGCATTCTCCCAGAGCTCCATCTCCATACAAGGGCCTCCGTGAGCCGGAGATGAGAAGAAGGATTGAAACAAAATGCTCATCGTATTACTTTGAACTTTGGCTTCCTTAGTCAAGCCAGTGCGCCTGAAGTGCGCCCTGAGCAGACAGGTGTCTATAGAGGGAATTTTACACGATGTGCATAAAAACCTCCCTGTGTATTTACCGTGCTTTTTCAAATGGACAGTTGGATCTATTATTTTCAATGTAGATGTTGTTTACCGGAAACGGTTGCTAGAGATTAAAGAAAAAAAGTATTCAACGTCTTATCTGAAAATGTAACTAAGATATTATTTTAAAATAACCTTTTCCAAAATACCCTGGTGGTGCAGTGGTTAGGACACAGTTAACCCTTTCCCTGCCAGGCCCCGGGTCAGTCCCTGGGTGGGGACTGAAGATCCCACAGACTGTGTGGCACGGTCAAAAATCAAACAAACTCATCCTTTTTCCTGACTTTGAAATGCATCTATACTTTCCAAAAGGAAATACACGTATCTCCATCCATATATATACGCACACGTAGTTACTTTTATACGTGTATGTAATTCTGTAGTCGCCTTTAGCCCTATTAAAAATGCAATGTGTGTGTTTTGAAAGTGTTAATTATCTACACATTTAAAATATCACAATTTGGAACCCTGACTTGATACTCCTTCCTATTAGAAGGTCAGCAGTGGCTGGAGCCTCTCACACCCGAGAGGCCCCTCGTCCAGCTGATTTAAACCGTATCAAGTCTAGGATTGCATTTGTTTTTTTGAATTGCAGGGCAAGTGACTTGCTTGGGTCATGCTCAGTCTGCAGTCTGTGTTCAGACATGGCGCAAACATCCCCCGAGAACTCGGAGGAGACTGCCAGGGAAGGCCTGGGCCTCCTTCCCAGAACAGCCTGCTTCAGACCAGCTCGGTGCCTCCTCCCCGCGTCCCAGCGACCCCCTGCCACAGGTGGGGCTGGAACCCAGCAGGATTGACAGGAATGTGGATCACAGCCTCCCCGCTACCCCATTTGCTTTCCAAAGGTCAGCGGCTTGAGATAATGTGTTTTAGGGATTTCCCAGTCGGCTAGTATTTAAAAGATGTTTATATTGAAAAAAGAAGATAGAGGCTCTGGCAACTAGGAAAACACAGAATAAAAGTTTTCCCTGGACTCTTCTTTTTTTTTTTTTTAATTTTTATTAAAGAACAATCGATTTTGAAACTAACAATGTTGCGTTAGTCTCAGGCATACAACAAAGTGATTGAGTTATACATGCATAAATCTGTTTTTTCCCAGATTCTTTTCTCTTGTAGATTATTACAAGATATTGAGCAGAGTTTCCTGTGCTCCACAGTAGGTCCTTGTCGGTTATCTGCTTTATATATAGCGTGGATGTGTTAATCCCAAACTCCTTATTTATCCCTCCCTCCACTTTCCCCTTTGGCAGCCATACATTGGCTTTCTATGTCTGTGGGTCTGTACCTGTTTTGTGTATAAATTCATTTGTATTATTGTTTTGGGAGGGTGGTTACACAAACTGGTGATGTCATAGGCTATTTGTCCTTGTCTGACTGACTTGGTGTGATCCTCTCTGAGTCTATCCATGTCACTGCAGATGGCTTTCCCCTACTCTTTATTTGCAGTTTTTGCAATAATAGTGAAGGAAATAGGAATTAGAAACCTCAGACACCTCAGCCTTCTTCTTTCTAGTCCTTGTCCTTACAGGGGTTTATGTTGACAAAGCTGATAACATTTGTGTTGTCTTTTCACCTAATGTCAATAATTCCATAAAAGAGTACGTCGCTTCTCAGAGAGGAAGGGTTACTTTTTATTCTAAGGTGTTGTAATATTACATACAGTTTGGGGAAAGAGAAAAAAATTATTCATAAACCTGCCGTCCTTCCTGAACCGCTCTAATTTTTGCATTTTCTGTCTCTGCTTTGTTCACGGCATCTATATTTTGCATGTTTTATATAATAGAACTATTCTGGTTATTGCCCACAAGCATTCACAGGTTTATAAAAAAAAATGTATACTCCCACACTCCACAAAACTCTTAAAAACCTGTTTTGAGTTCTCCTTACAAATCCTTATCCATGTGCATATTTCATTTTTTCCACTAGTAATAAAAGCACGAATTCAATTTATTGTTTTTATCCTATTTTATATTATAAAACACTTAGTGATTCCCTATACTCTTTATTACTTTTTGTTTAAACTTTGTTTAAGACTCGAAAGAATTACAAAAGTAATTCATGCTGATTTTTACAACTGAAATAATTCAAAATTTTGTGAAAGGAAAATCATATACGCCCTACGCCCTACTCCAGTCCCATCCCCTGAAGTAATAAATGCTAACAGCCTAGTGTGCTCAACACATATTTTTCCTGTCTTTCAGATATACATACCATATTTTAAAATATATGCTTTTTTTTTAAACCATAAAGTGCATATTCCTCAAGACCAGAAGATACTAACTTATTCTTTTAGGTGGGTTTATTTTACGTTAAGGATGCATCGTGATTTATTCATTTAGTTCCCTGATGATGAATATTTCCATCATCCATAGTTTGTTATCTCTAAGAAATGTTGCGATAAAACGTCCATCGGCATAAGCTCTTCTGTACGGGTACTTTCACATCTGTAGGCCTGCTTATCCAAAATGGGATTTGAAAGATAAAGAAACATATATTTTTGTATTTTAAAATTTTAAATCAACTTTTTGCAGCCGTCATGGCCATGCGCTGAAATGCTCCCATTTGACTGTAGCGTCAATGAGGTTTGATGAATATAGTCAGCAGTGTCACCACCAGGCGCAAACCTTTCCAGCCCTGAAACAGCCCCTCTTGCACCTCTGCAGGCGCGCCCCACCCCACCCCCCGCCCCCCGGCCGCCACTGCCCAGGAGGGTTTCCCCTTCCTAGAACTCCACGTACCTGGGATCCCCCTGCGTGTCTCGCCCAGCTCTGGCTTGTCCACTTGGCCCAACATCCTGGACATTCATCCGCCTCGTAGCTCATGTCAGAAGTTTCTTCCTCTTTGCTGTCGTGTGGTTTTCAGAGAAGCAAGTTCCTTTCCAGAAAAGTCGCAGCTGGCCGCGTTCCTACCAGCAATGAGCAGGAATGTCTCTTTCTCCGAATCTCTACCGGCCCTGGGTGTTACTCTTTTCGGGTTTTGCCAGCTCCTCAGATGAAAGTGAGGCTGTTGCTTCTGCCTGAGTTTGCATTTCCTTGCGTGTCGAGAGTGCGTGTCTTTTATTTTCCTTTGTTTATGGCTGTGCTGGGTCCTGTTGCGGGGAGCTGCGGCGTGAGCCTCTCTGCTGTTGCGGGGCGCGGGCTCTGGGGCGCTCGCTCTGCGGCAGAGGCGGCACGTGGGCTCGGCGTGGGGCTGGGGCTTCAGAGCGCAGGCTCCGAAGTGGTGCCGCAGGGTCCTGTCGGTCCCCAGCATGTGGGATCTGCCCAGATCAGGGTATGGCCCACGCCTCCTGCGCTGGCAGGAGGTTTCTTCACCGCTGAGCCACCAGGGAAGCTCTGGAGTTGTGCTCCTCGCATTTTCTCTTCTATGGATTGTCTGTCCAACCGCTGACTCATTTTCCTATTGGATTTTAATTTGTAGAAACTCTTCGTTTACTACAGACCTTAACTTTCTTTGCAGATGGTATCATTTTTTTCCTGCTCTATGCTTTGTCTTCTAACTTTTAAAGTGTTTTTTGTCTTAAAACTTAGAATGTCAAGTAGTCCAATATGCTATCTGCTTTTGTAGCTTCTGGATTCCCTGATAAGCGTAATCTCTATATGCTGTCGTGTTCTGTTCCTTCACTTAAGATGTAAGCATTTCCCGTGTGAGCGCCTAGTCACTCAGTCGGGTCCGACTCTTTGCGACCCTGTGGGCTGTAGCCCACCAGGCTCCTCTGTCCATGGGATTTCCCAGGCAAGAGTACTGGTGTGGGTTGTCATGCCCTCCTGCAGGGGACTTTCCTAACTCGGGGACTGAACCCGCATCTCCTGCAGCTCCTGTGTTGCCAGCAGATTCTTTACTGCTGAGCCGGCGGGAAAGCCCTTCTCGTGTATTACCGCCTGCACAACTGGGATTGTTAAGGCGGCACTTCGTCACACCCAGAGATAGCCCATGAAGTAATTACAATTATTCTTCTCTTGGATGCTTGATGTAATTATTAATTAATAATTGTTAATTTAATTACTTTGAATAATTTCCCAAGAGTAATGTCCTAGGTTTTGAAGGTTTTTTGTAATTTTTTTTTGGCTGCACTGCACAGCTTGTGGGATCCTACTTCCTGATCGGGGATCGAACCCACGCCCATGACAGTGAAAACGAAGAGTCTAACCACCAGACTGCCAGGGGATTCTATATTACGTGATTCTAAAAAAATATGTCAGTAATCTGGAGAAATACTCCAGGCCAGAATACTGGAGCAGGTAGCCTGGGTCGGGAAGGTCTCCAGCAGACCTTCCCAGCTCAGGAATCAAACCAGGGCCTCCTGCAGTGCAGGCGAATTCTGTACCAACTGAGGCATCAGGGAAGCCCAGCAGGAATGCCAGCATCTTGAGTGGTCTCCCTCTCTGAGGGCACCGCGGCCCGTGACGGACACGGAGGCTCCAGGCGCGACGCACCAGCCCCGAGTGTGCCTAGAAGCCCTGCTTCCTGGTTCGTGTCAAAACAAACCCCCAAACAGTGATACCTGCTCTGTGGGCCCCTGCACCGCATGTGGGGGTCCCGTCTCTCCCCTCTCCCTACCTCCACGTTCCCTCTACAGCTGCCTAGAGAAGCTGGGGGCTGAGCGGTGGAGCCAGGCCTGGGAATAACGTTTGCACGGCACAGATCCCTTCCCCGTTTACAAAGGCCCTTTCTCAGACTTCGGTGTCGGAATCCCCCCGCTGCTTTTCTCAGCCCAGCGAATGCCCTCTCACTCTTTAAGACGGAGGAAGGCATCTCCCCCTCCCAGCGGCGTCCCCCCACTCTCGGGATGGTCTTAGCCCCTGCACGGTGTTTCACCGCAGTCTCCCTGACTGCACCCGGCCTCTGCCCAGCACTGGGGGTTTCCCTGAGGAGTGCAGAAGTGTGTTGCAGGTGGAGCCTGGGGCTGGGTCTGTGGCAAAGTGAGATTAATGAGGGGCAGCGTGGAGATGCGTGGTGGAGCTGGGAAGGCTGGCAGGGGCTGGGCCGCTGGGATCCTTGCTTGCCAGGCAGCAGGCTGGGCATTGTCTCCTGGTCAGTGTGGACCCAGTGGAGGGCTGGAATGTGAGTCGACTTGGGTGAGTGGTGGCCGTCTGCAGGCTGGTGACAGTGAGGGCCTAGCAGAGGCAGCTGAGAAGAAAGAAAAGGAAGGGGCTGAATTCCAGAGAAAACCTGGATTTTGAAACAGTGAGTCTTGGCCACTTGGTGTCCACGAGGCTGTACCCGCCCAGGCCCCAGCTTGTTTAGGCAGCGGCAGAGAGGGCGCAGGGGTGGGGAGGGGAGGGGCAGGACTCTGAGATGAGGTGTGGGGGCACACAGAGAGGGCACCATTGTCTGTTTCTGCCACAAACCGGGAAGCAGGGGTTCCAGGCACACCCGGGGCTGATGAGCGGTCCCTTGAACTGCTGCTCTTCAGGAATGCCTGGACTGATGTCTCCCCTGAGGACTTCCCCCGCCAGCCCGCGTGGGGTGTATCCACAGTCTGGGGTGGGCGTGGTGGCGGGGGGGTGGGGAGGTCAGCGGTTGAGAGGAGAGGCAGGCTCTGGGGCTGGTCTGCCTGGGCTGATGAGTGGCCCAGCGCTCGACGTCTGAGTGCTTTTCAGCTTCAGAGTGAGAGGAGCGTTGATGCCGTGTGAAGGGGTAAGCTGAGGAAGGCCGAGTGCTGGGCCCAGAAGGAGCTCCCGGTAAGTATAAACTGCCGTGGGCGTCAGAATACCGCAGCTGGGCCCGGAGAAGGGTGTGCTCGCGTTGGCCTGGAGCAGCCCTAAGAGGCAGAGAAGGGTGGGGGAGGCAGGGCGCCCACCCCAGCGGCACCGATGCAGAGGGCCCAGGGGCCGGCTTGCAGGCGAGGAGAGGACGCCGCAGGCTCGCAACCTGTGGAGCTTGGCTCTTCTCCTTTGTGGCCAGCTCCCAAATATTCATTAAATGAATGAATGCTCCCAAAATATTTGGAAAATTTTTTTGATTCTTTAAAGCTTTAAAAATTTTTGTCTAATTTTTAGAAGGTTACTTTGCATTCACAGTTATTACGAAATACCGGCTCCATCCGTTGTGTCTACAGGACATCCTTGAGCCTGTCTTAGACGCAGCAGTTTGTTACTGCCCACTCCCCCTATATTGCCCCTCCCCCAGATTATTTTTTCATTAAAAAATGCGTGTTGCAAACTTTCCTACATTGATGGAAGAACCTTCAGACAGCAGACATTGTCCAGGCTGCTCAGTGAGCTGAGCCGCAGCCACACCACTGCTCTGGCAGCACTGACACAGAAGCCGAGGCAGCCTTCCCAGGCCCCGCACGCGCACCGTGAACGTGCCCACCCTGACACAAGGTGCGCGGGTGCCTGACCTTCCCGAGCTTCCTGTTACACAGATCTCTGTGGGGTAGGCGCGGAGGCCCTCCCTGGCCCCGTGGCGTCTAGTGTCCCGTTAGGGGGCCCTCCCCCAGCTGCCCAGGCCTTTGACCACTGCGGAGTGGACCCAGGCCAGGGCCTCCCCCACCTCCAGAGCCGGAGGCTGGAGGACAGCCTGCCTCTGTGGGCAGAGATGCCACCACGCAGGGCCCCCATGCTGCGTGCAGCTATGGCGTGAGGGCTCCATGAACACGGCAGGCCCTGGGGACGGCGGCGCTCGCCGGGCTCTGCAGAGGGCCTGAGGAGCGTGCAGACGGCTGGCGCGTGGTCCTGGGGACGGCGGCGCTCGCGGGGCTCTGCGGAGGGTCTGAGGAGCGTCTAAGACAGCAGCCCGTGCTGTGCTGAGTGGGTCCACCCCCGGATAAGGCAGCGCCCCATGGGCTAGTGATCGCTAAGATCCTGTGCCCTGTGAGACTTCCCTGGGGTCCAGTGGGTGACTCTGGGCTCCCGGTTCAGGGTGCCCAGGCTGGATCTCTGGTCAGGGATCGAGATCCCATATGCCACAAGTAACAGATAACACACGCTGCGAGGAAGAGCTGGTGCAGGCAGTAAGCACGTGTTGAGAAGAGAGCCTGTGCCTGCCTCACGCACAGACCCATTCGACACGTATTAGCCAAAAGGAAGAAATGCACAGTCTCATAATCCCACCACTGCATTCTGAAGAGGTTAGATGTGAATTGCTGAATGTATAAGTTGTTATGTCTTACAGATATGTGCAAAAACATGTTTTGAAAAAAAATCAAAACTATAGCAATAAAAATGAGATAAAACTACACATATTGTTATAGACCTTATTTTTTACTTAAACATAAATTAATCGACATATTTCTGGGCTTGTCATTTATTAACAAGGTGGTTTTGACCAAGTTCCTTCACTCCCTGAGCTTCAGCATTCTCATCTATAAACAACATGTATTTTATCACAGTTATATTATGAGGGTTAAATGAGGTAATACACATGGAGTACATAATTGGGGTTCAGTAAATGTTAGTTACTGTTCAGTTCAGTCGCTCAGTCGTGTCTGACTCTGTGACCCCACGGACTGCAGCACACCAGGCCTTCCTGTCCATCACCAGCTCCCAGAGTTCACTCAAACTCATGTCCATTGACTCAGTGATGCCGTCCAACCATCTCATCCTCTGTGTCCCTTTCTCCTTCTGCCTTCAATCTTTCCCAGCATCAAGGTCTTTTCCAGTGAGTCAGTTCTTTGCATTGGTGGCCAAAGTATTGGAGTTTCAGCTTCAGCTGAAACTATTACTAGTTACTATTAAGTCATTAAATATTCTTCCTCAAAAGTCTAACTGGCCGTATAGCAAGCATCCTACTGTATCAATAATGCTCTCCATGTTTCAATAACTCAGTCATGTCCAGCTCCTTGCAACGCCGCGGACTGCAGCCCGCCAGGCTCCCTTGTCCTTGGGGATTCTCCAGGCAGGAATACTGGAGTGGATTGCCATGCCCCTCTTCAGGGTTCTTCCCAACACGGGGACTGAACCCAGGTCTCCCACATTGCAGGTGGATTCGTTACTGTTTGAGCTCCCCGGGAAGCTTTTATTGAAAACACTGACATCTGTGAAATAAATATGTAGGTTTATATAAGATATAAACATACTTGTGTGTTATTTATATTATACAGTATTTATATATGTGGTAAATGTCTGGCATACGAATTGATACAATAGCGTGCACATATACTGCTGTATGTTTCCAAGTATGCTGCTCTATCAGTACCGGTGTGTGTGGTATATGCATGTTTAAATATACGTAAAGCCTATTCCTTAAGGCATGCAGATTGTTTGCTTTTTCACTATTGTAAACAATAACCTCAGTCTTCTTTGGGCTGCTATAACTACCTGGCTGGTTTAAACAGCAGGCTTTTTTTTCTCATCGTTCTGGAGGCTGACAACCCAAGATCAAGGTTCCGGCAGAGCTGGTGTCTGCTGAGGGTCCACTTCCTGGTTTGCAGACAGCTCTCCTCTCATTGTACTCTCAGAGAGCAGAAAAGGAACCTGCTCACTCTCTGACTTCTTCTTATAAAGGCACTAATCCTCCTTAAGAGGCCACCACCCTTCTGAGCTAATTACCTTCTAAAGGTTCCACAGCCCGATACTCTTAGTATCGCCTCGCTGATTAGAGTTTCGGTGTGAATTTTGAGAGGGGACAGACATGCAGTCTGTAACGACCGTCCTCACTGACCGTGCTCATGAGTCAGCAGCTGTGCACATCGCTGAACATCTCATTGGGATAACACCCAGAAGTGCTCATCTCAGGCTGTGTTGCCCTGGGGCACGTGGGATCTTAGTTTCCCGACCAGGAATCAAACCTGCTCTTCCTACATTGCAAGGTGGATTCTTAACCACTGGACCCACGGAAGCCCCAGCTTCAGCCACTCCTGGATGCTCACCGAGGGGAGCTGTGCCGCAGCTGTGACTGGAGGCGCGCCGTGCTGCGGCCAGGAGCCGCGCTGCCTCTTTGTCGTCGCCGTGTAGTGTCCCGCCGCCACACCTGTCTTGCTGACCCCTCCTAGTTGCTTCTACGTTCAGCGATGCATCAGAACACCCAGATTCCCTCCAGTGTCTCAGCCTTGCGTTTGTGGGCGAACAGTAGAAAGAGCAACTCGTGTTACCTCTGGGTAGTTTCTCTAGGAAAATCCAAATACTGTAATGAGCGCTGAAATTATTGCGTAACTCAGCCTCAAAACTCTTAACTTGGGTGCATTAAATTTTTTTTTCATTTATGTCTCAAGAAACCATAAAGGCTGCGCCAGGTGCCCTGATGGGAATAAAATCATCAGCTGAAAATGTCAGGAAAAGGTTCTCCTTTGAAGCAAGTTGCTTCTGTCTAGCTGTATTTTGTGCCCGAGTTTAGTCCCCATAGCCTGGAACTCAAAACAGTCTTGGAGATCCCTGTCCGGCCCTCTCCTTTTACAGACGAGGAAACAGAGGCACAGTGGCTGGTCCGCCGTCACTCTGTTAGCTGGTGGCAGAGGAGACCCAGGACCTCTGTCCTCTTGACGCCAAGTCCACTGGCCTTTCTGTGTCCCAAGCCGTGGCCTTGGCCAGCCCTGCCTCTGCTCGCTCTCCTACCTCTCAGAGTTCATAAGATTACCAAGCAGAGAACCCAGTGAGAGCCCGGATGACTCAGAGCTGAGGCCTTGGCGGCGGCAGGGTGGAGCAGTAGGTGGTGCAGGAGCGACCAGTTACTCACTGGAGGAGGCAAGGCTCTCAGACCGGGAATTGGCGAGGGCCAGTGGAGCTGGGCCAGAAGGACTGGGCGTCGGCCAGGAGCAGCGAGGAGCCTGGAAAGCAGAGGAGGGCCGCGCCCACCAGGTGGGTGTGCGCTGTGAGTTCCGCGAAGCTCTGCTGCCGCTGAGGGGCTTCCGCTTGCTTGCTTTTGTTTGCTTGTTCATTTTGGTGGGGAAAGACAGATACGTATAATTGGCCATTCTCACTGTTTTAAACTGCACTGTTCAGTGGCGTTAGTCACAGCATTGTGCAACCATCAGCACTGCCTACTTCTGAAACTTTTCCGTCACCCCAGACAGAAACTCTGTCCCATGAAGCAATAGGTCCCCTGTCTGCCTTGCTCCCAGCCCTCAGTAACCTTCCATCCACTTGGTGCCTCTGTGAATTGCCTAAGACAGACAGTTCGTGCACGTGGAATCATGTGGTATTTGTTTTTTGTGTCAGCCTATTTCATTTATGAATGTTTGGAAGATTCGCCTGTGTCAGCGAGCACGTCAGAACTCCATCCTTGTGTGTGCGCGCGCGCTGAATATACCATGCTTTTGTTTTCATTTTGGTAAAATACACAGAATTTGCCACTTAACCATTTGTTGAGTGCTCAGTGGGTGGTGTTAAGTACATTCATGTGGTTGTCTAACCGTCACCGGTCCATCTTAAGAATTTTTTCATCTTTCCAAACCAAGATTCTGTCCCCATTAAACACACTTCCCCCACCTCCGCCGCCTCTCCAGCCCCTGCCAGCCCCCATCCTACTGTCTGTCTATAAAATTGGCTCCTCTTGGGACTGCATCTCAGTGAAGTCAGCCAGTGATTGTTCTTTTGTGACAGCTTATTTCACTGAGCATAATGTCTTTTAGGGCCTTCCCTTGTGGCTCAGCTGGTAAAGAAATCGGCCTGCAACATGGGAGACCTGGGTTCGATCCCTAGGTTGGAAAGATCCCTGGAGAAGGGAATGACTGCCCACTCCAGTGTTGTTCTGACCTGGAGAATTTCATGGACTGTATAGTCCATGGGGTCACTAAGGGTCTGACACAGCTGAGCAATTTTGACTTTTAAGGGTTTTAAAAGCCTTTTTAAAAGCGCCTTTCACTTTTAGTGTCTTCTGAGGTTCATCCGTGTTGCAGCATGTGCCAGAATCTCTCTCATTTTTCAGGCAGAATATTGGTTCACCCGTTGTCTGTCCTCTCTCTCTGTTTATCGTTCAGCCATGGCTGGACATTTGGGTGGCGTCCACCCCTTGGCAGCTGTGAATAATGCTGCTCTGAACAGTTGATGTCAGGTATCCATTCAGCTCCCCGCTTTCACTAGTTTGGGGTATATACCAGAGTGGAATTGCTGGATCGTAAGGTAATTCTATGTGCAGGTCTTTGAGGAGCCAGCAGAGTGTTTCCACGGTGACTGCACCGTTTCAGGTTCCCACCAGCGGTACCCGGTGGCTCCGGCTCCTGTCCGTCCTTGTAAGCACTTCCTTTTCTGTTTTCATTCCTGTTTTAAGGCTGAGTAACATTCCGTCGAGTGTCTATATCACTGTTTACTTATTCATCGTCTACTGATGGGCACTCGGGTCATTTCCACCTTTCGGCTGCTGCGAACAGTTCTCCAGTGAGCACTGGCCTACACGTGTTTATTTTGAGTGTTTTCAGTTGCTTGGGTGTATGCCTCAGAACGGAGTGCCCAGGTCATACAGTAGTTCTATGTTTAACTTTCTGAGGACCGTCGAACGGTTTTCCACAGGGGCCCCGCCATTTTACATTCCCAGGGATATGGTACAAGGGCTCCTCCAAGGTTGGGAGCAAGGCTGGAAGAAAATAACAGCCTTCCCCAAGCCGCCTCCCTCCTGGCCTCCTGTCGTATTTTCCAGGGGTTAGGAAATCACTCCTCCTGTGTGAACTGCTTATTTCTGGGCTACTTCAATGCCATACCCGAGGGCTTCTTTTCTTTTCGGTGTCAGTATTTAATTCTGACACCGAATATTCTGACACCAAATCAGTAGGATCGCCTTTCTCCTTAAGCCGAATGCAACCCACTGTATCAGTTCAGTTCAGTTCAGTCGCTCAGTCGTGTCCGACTCCGCAACCCCATGAATCGCAGCACGCCAGGCCTCCCTGTCCATCACCAACTCCCAGAGTTCACTCAGACTCATAAAATTGTTCAAAAAAAAAGATTGCTCTGCAAAACAGATCCCCCTCTCCCAGCACGTTTCTGTCTTGTATTTTTTCTCCTGCTTGCATCTGGGGGAAGGGTTGGCGTCCTGGCTCCGTGACCAGCAGCCAGTCCGTGACGTTTTCTGAGCTTGTTGCTTTGTGGAGAATGTCGGGAGATGTGAAATCTGAGTTCCTGTTTTCAGAAGACTGTCTTGATACTTGGAGTGGAAGAACTTGATTACATACTGTATTTTCGCAAGACTTGCGATATTCTCAGCTTCCGTGTTGCCCCACGGCGTGTGGATCTTCCTGAACCAAGGATTGAACCCGCGTCCCCTGCATGGGCAGGCAGATTCCTGTCCACTGCACAGCCAGGGGAATCGCTCATTTTCAACTAATAGTGTTTATTTTGTCTTGAATTTCCCTGCTATGGTGGATGTTGATAAAACCATCAAGGCAGCTTTTATTTCTCGAAATTTATACACTTGGAGGCGGTCTTTTCAGTTCAAAACCAGTAAATACCAGGCAGTTTTATATCCATAAGGACATTTTTACATATTCTTCGTAATAGTATAAATATGTATAATGTATACATATATATATGGACTACAAGCACATTTTAAAGGTGATAATGTAAGAAAGCAGTGGTTTGGGGTTGGATATTTTCCCTAGCGCACCAGCAGTTATTGCTTTGACTTTTTGGTTTGATAAATTTACAATAGGAAGAGGTGATAAAATTAACCACATTTAGAAAATATCATAGGAAAAAGTATATACAGTAGAATTTTAAGTTATGAGAATAAATCATTAGCTATTTGATATATTGTCATTTTCCTATAGACTGGAAATTTCCTTGCCTCAATTAATGCTCACCTTTCATAAAGATTTGTATAATGCGGTACAAACCCCAACTGACTAATATATTAGTTGCCTTGTCCTAGATTAGGAGGGCCTGAGATATTTTGTTTATGGATGCTGCCAACTCACTTGTATCTTTCTGGGAAGCACAGTTGCAGGGCACAGGCTGAGAATCTCCGAGCCTGCCTGATAAAGTGAAATCTCTAAAAGTGGACAACGTGTGCGGTTGCTCTGATTCAGCACAATTTAGATTCTCTTTTGGCAACGAAATAATAATAATGCTAAATAATGCTCTGCCACTTCCCAGCCACGGTCAATAGAGAGGTTTGAGCTCCGTGAGCAAATGACCATCCTTGCAAAGGCAGCAGTGTCTGGAGACGGTGGCTGGTTGTGCTGTCTTTGGCCAGCTTTGCACAGCACGTTCATTTGCTAAATCAGGATTGATTTGTACTGTTAAAGTTTTAATTTGAAACAAAATGGAAAAATAAAAATCCAGATAGAGATGTAAAAATAAAGGAAATTCTGTCAGTCCCAAGAAGACAAGTGCTGTGTGACCCACTTTCATGAGGCCCCTAGAGCAGTCAAACCATGGAGACAGAAAGCAGGGTGGCGGGGTGGGGGCTTCCTGGCGAAGGCGGGGAGGCGGTATGTAGTGGGGGCAGAGGCTCAGTGTGGGGGGATGAGAAAGCTCTGGAGGCGGATGGCGGTGATGGCTGCAGAGCGGTGGCAGTGGACTTGATACCGCTCAACTGTGCGCTGGAAAATGTTCGAGAAGGTAAATTTTACCTAGGTATATTTTACCCCAATAAAAAAATTCAAAAGGAGAATGTAGTCCAAATCCCCGGAGCTTGGTACATTTAGGCCCTGGCTCATTAAACAGAAATCTGCTTAGTTTTCCTTTACTGAACACTGAGCCTTTTAATTTAAATGGTATAAATCAGCTTAAAGCATAGGGAGGTGGAGATTTGGACTTTTTTTTTTTTTTTTGATGATTAAACCTTCCAGATTAGAGTTACAGTCGGGCTTGGCTCAGATGCTGCAGATTCAGTGATGTTAGCACTCAGGGCGGAGACTCTTCTGTGTGGCACGGGGTGGGAACGTGGTCCCAGCCTGCTCCCAGGCCACGTGGGATTAAAGTAGCAATGAGTAACAGGGAGACCTGGAAAGCCCCTCAATACTTGGAGATTAAACAACACACTTCTAAATAGCACATGGGTTAAAGAGGTCTCAGAGAAACATTTAAATCTTCTGAATATACAAAGAATTCTTAAAACTCAACTGTAAGAAAAAAGAACAACTCGATTTAAAAATGACCCAACAGCTGAATAGGCACCTCACCAAAGAGTACGCAGAGCTGGCAGCGGTGAAGGGATGCTCAGCGTCGTGTGTCATCAGGGGACTGCGGACTGAAACAGCGGGCAGAGGACTTGCCCGGCGGGCCAGAGGGCCAGCCCCTGCCTCGCCATTCAGGGGACGTGGGTTTGATCCCTGGTCTGGGAACACTCCACGTGCCATGGGGCCACTAGGCTTATGCTGCCGCAACGCCTGAGCCCTCTTGCCTAGAACCCGTGCCCCGCAACCTGAGAAGCCGCCGCCACGGGCAGGCTGTGCCTTGTGATGAAGAGTGTCCCCTGCCCTCCACGCCTAAGAACGCCTGCATGCAGCAGCGAAGACCCGGCGCGGCTAGAAATGATGCGCTGATGAATAATGCTCCCACTCTGATGAAATACCGCCGCACACCTGCCAGAATGGCCACGAAGCAAAGACTGACTCCGCTGGCCAGGATGTGGAGCGGCACGGATTCTCGCGCGTTGCTGGTGGGAAGGCAGTTTGGCAGATTCTTGCAGAACTGAACGTCCTCTTCCCATACGATCCACCAGCGAGTCATGCGCCCCGGTATTTCCCCAAAGGAGCTGAAAACATATGTCAACAGAAGAACCTACACACAGACATTTATGGCATATTTATTTATAATTGCCAAAACTCGGAAGCAACCGTTCATCGTTCAGTAAGCAAACGGATACACAAACCGTGGTACATTCAGGCCACAAAAGAGTGTTATTCGGCACTAAAAAGCAATGAGCTGTCAAGCCGTGAAAAGCTGTGAAGAAAAAGGAAATGCGTGTGATCAAGTGAAAGAAGCCAGTCTGGAAAAGCTACAGAAC
This sequence comes from Ovis canadensis, assembly GCF_042477335.2. Lineage (NCBI taxonomy): Eukaryota > Metazoa > Chordata > Mammalia > Artiodactyla > Bovidae > Ovis > Ovis canadensis. The sequence goes on along the minus strand of NC_091263.1, from coordinate 73,585,110 downwards.
GTAAGATTTCCACTCTACGGCACTCGGGAAAGGCAGAGCCAGGAGAGAGACCGGAAACGCGGAACCAGGGGAGAGAGAGGAGTGCCGGCTGCTGGGTAAGACTTCGACTCTACGGCGCTCCGGAAAAGGCAAAACCTGAAGAGTGAAATGAGTGCCGGCTGCTGGGATTTCCGGGGCAGGGATGGGGGAACTCTGTACTCGCTACTCAGACATACTCTGAACCTAAAGCTGCCCTAAAGAGAAGCAGCAGCCGCCAGCATTTAGTTAACGGTGATGGTTGCATGGCTCTGAGAAAGCACTAACACCCAGTGAATTGTATACTATAAACGGGTGGCTTTTATGGCATATCTGGATGTTAAAAATGGCTCCATTCTTCCCACTTTATTCTCATAAGTCTTCAATTGATGGTAAGAGTGAATGAGATGGCAAGTCTTGAGGTATTTTGCCAAAATGATTAACTGACCACAAATATTGAAGAATCAGTGCTTTGTCACAAAGAGTAAAAATGACCGGGTGCAATCTCCTTGTGAGGTCCTTGGTGGTTTTCTGATGTTGTAATACTCAGAACAAACGGATAGCACTTCACAGTGTAAACAGTGCTTCTGACATAGATCATTCTAAAGTCAAACCCTCCACTGAGCTAAGTGTCAACGTTCCCTTGAAAAACCTTTTGTATTAACATCAGTTCTGGGCATTCCACATTGCTTGCTGTATCATCATCGCAAAGGCAGCATAAAACCCGTGCCGGTGACGCCACCGGAATGATGCTGGAAGGGACCTGGGAACAGGAAAGGCCTGTGGAAGATGCCTTGTCTTAGCAACTTTCTAGTGAGGCCTGAGAAATGCTGGCTCTGAGGCCCGTGGGCAGTTGGGCAACCTCCGCAGGGCTGCATCGGGGGACAATAAAGCCCTTGTTCACCCAGTGAGGCCCACTGCCAGGCGCTGCTTCTGGAAACCGCGGTTCCATCTTGCCTCCCCTTGACCTTGGAGGGTCTACAGTTTAGACTCCTGTAATGAAACTAACACTTGCTTTTTCAAAAATTCCCTCTGACTTGACTTTTCAGATTTCCTTTCTTCCCCCTCCTTGCAGATCTTGAACTGCAGGTTTATTGTGTATGTCCTTATGTAACAGGGCTGTGTGTGAACATACGTCCCTGTGTAAACCCAACTGTCCTTCACAGAAGAATGTACAAAGGTCTTAAAAGATTGTGGAAGGAAACAGTAGGTAAAAGTCTGTGGTTAATACGTGGAGAACCTTGAGGAGACGGTATTTGTCAGCCTCTATGCACTCCACCACGAAGGGTTTAACGGGGTCTCCAAGAGGGACCCATGGAAGAAACCCTGGAAGAGCTAAAACCACTGGCGAACGTCCCCTGACCTCTGCAGCGGAGGGGCCTGTGGGCTCTGTCCAGCGGGCCACGACCTGAGCATCCTGGGACAATGATAGACTGGGATAGGGGGTGTGAGAACGGCTAAAGGAGAAAAGCGAAGACGAAACTTTGCCTGCAGTGGCGTCTCAGATCCCCTCGAGGCAGAAACACCGTTGGGTTGTTTGAGAGGGCCTTCCACCACTGTGCTATTCCAATCTTCCAGTCATGAAAGGTGTGTGAGCTGCTGCGCGCACATGCGCGCGCACAGGCACGCGCACGCACACGAGCACGCACACGCGCGCACACGCACGCACGCACGCACGCACAGTCAGACTGTTACTCTGCACTTGAGATGCTGCCTGTGTCGAAAAGACCTGCCCCCCCACACTGAATTTTTCAGGCATGCACTGCTTTCGGGGGTGGACCTCTCTGCAGCCGCTTCTGTGAGCGCTGCCCTCCCCGGCCCCGCGCAGCAGCCCCACAGGCGGCTGTGCTCCAGTGGCGGCTCAGGGCTTCCTGGGGCTCCCACGCTGGGCCCACTGGCTCGCCCCCGACGCCCATCTGTCGCTGTGACTGTTCACGCGTGTGTGCTTGCTCTCCCCCTGTGTTCTCGTTTAGGCTTCCCTGGCGCTCAGATGGTAGCGAATCCGCCTGCAGTGCGGGAGGCCCAGGTGTGATCCCTGGGTCGGGAAGATCCTCTGGAGAAGGGAATGGCAACCCACTCCAGTGCTCCTGTCTGGAGAATCCCAGGGACAGAGGAGCCTGGCGGGCTGCAGTCCATGGGGTCGCAGAGAGGCGGACACGAATGAGCAGCCGACACACACCATCTGCCCCCATTTCCTGCATCGTGCTTTTAGGGTGACTCACATTTTATTCCTATTTTAAGAGGGAGCTTTCAGAAGCAACCTAAGTGTCTTTTGGCAGATGATTGGATACGGAAATTATGTACCTATAAACAACAGAATATTATTCAGGCGTTAAAAAAGAGAAGGAAATCCTGCCATTTGTAATAACATGGATGGGCCTTGAGGGCATTACGCTCAGTGAAATAAACCATAGAAAGATAGTTCCTGTGTGAGCTCTCCTATGTAGAGTTAGAAAAAAATGAGCTCATAGAAACAGAGAACACACTGGGGGTTGCTGGGTTTGCGGGGAGTGGCTCGGTGAAAATCAGTGAAGCTGGCCAAAAGGTACAAACTTCCAATTATAAAATAAAGGTCCTGGGAACATAACGGATAGCATGTGGAACACAGTTACAGAGGCGTGTGTGTTCAGGCGTGTGTTGCTCTTTGCAACCCCACGGATCACAGCCCACCAGGCTTCTCTGTCCGTGGGATTTTTCAGGCAAGAATACTGCAGTGGGCTGCCATCTCCTCTTATAGGGGATCTTCCCGACCCAGGGATTGGACCCAGTTCTCCCGCATGCAGAGCCATCGGAGAAACCCTGTACTTAATGATGCTCCATCGCATGTTTGAAAGTTGTTTAGAGAGTGTCTTTCTCTTTTTTTTTCTTTTTTAAATTTTGGCTGTGCCGTGTGGCATGCGGGATCTTAGTTCCCCAACCAGGGATGGAACCTGCACCCTTTAACCACTGGACCACCGCTGCGGGGGCGGGGGGTCCTGATAAGTCTCTTTCTTTTTTAATTGACGTATAATTGATTTCCTATCTTGTGTCAGTTTCAAGTATACGGTACAGTGATTCCGTTACACACACACGTCTCTACTTTTTTCAGACTTCTTTCCCATACAGGTTATTACTGAGTTTCGATGATAGTTCCCTGTGCTGTGCACTAGGTCCTCCTTGGCTGTCTATTGTATATATATAGCAGTGCGTGTATGTTAATCCCAAACTTCTTCAAAGTCTCATCACACACACAGAAAACGAGTCACTGTGTGGTGATGGATGCTAACTAGACCTTTGACTTTTGTGGTGGCCATTTTCTGATATATGCAAACGTCGAATCATATGATATGCACCTGAAACCACGATAATTCTATATTCAGTTATCTCTGTAAACACAATGTGCAGAGTCCACAACTTTCTCTCAGGTGGTTCTGCCAGAAAATAAAATATGTGTGTGTGCCTGAAAAAGACAAAAAGAGCAGACTCTGCCACACAAGTGAGGAAGCACGCTACCTTGCATGTTATGTTATATCATCACGGTAAAACGGCAGCACCCAGCATGGCCACTCGACCTAGGCGCCCCCCGTTCCGGAAGGTTAGGCAGTGTCACAGGGGAGCTAAATGCTGGTAAGCACCAAACTGAGACTTCTCCTTGGTGCTGGAAGGATTGAAAAGGGCTTGAGAGCAGGTTTTATTACCACTCGACTCAATTGCAGTCTATGTCCTGCCATGTACCACGTGAAAGCATCCAGGCATCTCGCCTGTGAAAAGCAGTAGGTCACGGTGCTAATGCCTCCTACTTAAATATCCAGATCCCGGGACCTCCCTGGTGGCCCAGTGGCTAAGACGTCGTGCTCCGCATGCCCCAGTGAAGATAGAGGACCCCGTGTGCCGCAAGGAAGACCCAGCACAGCCGAATAAACAAGTCAGCCAGCTACTCTCATTTAGGGAGGCCGTGCTAGAATCTGTGAGGTTTCTAAACCTCATAGGTTCACAGAATAAGATGGCAGCTAAGTAACGGAGCAAAGGTGGAACTGCCCAGCAGAGCGAGGTACATGATCCTCTCACACTAGATTCCTACTGAAGTTTTATTATTTTATGAAGTACTGTGTGAATGAGGTTATTATTATCCTAGCATACTAAATGACATCCTAGCCCCTGGTGGAATGGGCTGGTCAGCCTTGCAGAGAGAAGGAAGTGGCCCTGTTTGACTCAGGAAGTCCCGAGGAGACTAGATGTGGTTGGGGCGTGTCCAGAAAGAAGAAGTCTGGAACCAGAGGGACGATCCAATTCGCCACCCATTTCAGTTGGGTCCAGAGCCGTCTCTGAGTGCTGTGCCCCCAAAGCAAACTTCATTTTGGATAAATCGTCAGCATCAGTAGCTTTTAGAATCAGTTTTAGTCCCCTGAGAACTCTTATTGCATCAAATGAGGAAACCAACCCCTAAACAAAGAGAAAAATTACTTCTGATCAGTCTTCAAGTGCAATAGAAATACTATGATTACTTATTCAAGTGTCCAAAATATTTCCGTTATTTGTAATAAATCAGTGTAGAAAAAAGAATTCTATGACGTGTGAGGCCAAAAATAACTGATCTTAATCCCAGTTTATCTCGATAAAACATGGTAGAATTTGCAAAGCATTTTCGTATATTTCATCTCTTTGATCTTCACCACAGACCTTTGAGTGGGTTTCCCAGGTGGCGCTAGTGGTAAAGAGTCTGCCTCCAATGGAGACCCAGGTTCGATCCCTGTGTCGGGAAGATCCCCTGGAGGAGGGCATGGCAACCCACTCCAGTATTCTTGCCTGGAGAATCCCGTGCACAGAGGAGCCTGCGGGCTGCAGTCCATGGGGTTGCAAAGAGTTGTACTGAGCATGACGTGCATAAGGGAAACCAGTGAAGATAATTTCGGTCAGTGAATGCTTTACAGGGTGATTTACTGAAGGGCAAGCTGACTTTGGACTTGTTGACCCAGCTCTGCAGACCACTGCGCTGGGGGTACTGCGCCCCAGCCAGGACTCCAGTGCAGACGGGAGACTGCTCGCTGAGCTCAGGAGAGTGCAGGCTGTGCCAGCTCGCATAGTGCACAGCTTCACGGCCAGGACTGCAGGGGCACGGCCTCCGCTCCTGCCGAGGCAGGAAGAGCAAGAGGCTGAGCGATGAGACGGTTAGGAAAGGGCCCCCTGGCACCTGAGATTGCACTGGCCTGGGCTTGTCCAGAAGCTGTTTCCCCCATCAGAGTCACTTGGAGAGCACTGACCGTGCCAGCGTCATCAGCATTCTCGGTGGCTGGCTGGAGGGTGAGTCAGGACTCTAAGCTGGCTGCAGCGCTGGGGAGAACAGCAGCATGCGGAAGGAAGTACATCATGAAATCAGCAGTTTTCCAGGGCAGGTCGAGACGCTGAAAAGCAGGGTTTTGTGACGCAACGTGCGTCCAAATGCCTCCTCTGAATGAGACCAAAACGTAAAGATGCCTGGCGTTTGCCCTGCAGCAGGCAGAGGCTGGGATGCTCGCTGCCATTAAAGCATATTCTTGGCATATAATGGAGGCAAAGGAGATGCTACAGGGCATGGAGGGGGGGGCGTGTGTAGCCATCTCCCCAGATTCAGTGCAGGCAGCCTGAACCAAACCCGTCTGTCCTTTCATCAGCATCCAAATCCACGCTTCACAGGCTCTTTCTCAATTCCCAGTCTTTACATCACGTTGAGAAACAGTGATCACCGAACTGTCCACAAAGATGACCTGGTGTGACAAAGGACTGGCATACAGAAAATAGAATTCTTTCAAGTCTATCAGAGAAGGGCCCCAAGAAAATAGCAAAAGTGAGCGGACTCAGCCATTCTCACAGGAGGAAACTTGAATAGCCTGCAGACACATGGAGGGTGTTCAGCTCACTGAGATGGGGAAGCACCATAGGAAGAGGGCAGCAGCCTGGGTGAAAATGACGTGCACACAAAGACGGCAGACACATGGAGGGTGTTCAGCTCACTGAGATGGGGAAGCACCATAGGAAGAGGGCAGCGGCACACAAAGACCTTTTCACAAATCTTCGCAGCAGCTTTATTTGTGATGGTCAGAGATTGTGTACGCAGAAGAGTCGGAGGGTCCCTGGAGAAAGGGAAGCAGACCTGGCTTGGCTGACATAAAGGAAGCCATTTTTGGCCGAAGCCGCGTTGTGATCGAGGCCCGACCACGGTAACTGCCCGTGAACAGGCCCCAGCGATTGAGCATCTTCAGGGAAGTGAGAGGAAGCAGCAACAAGAAGGCAGTCAAGAAACACTAGTTGCGGAATAAGACAGCCCTAGTTCCTCCTAGGGTGTGGGCATCACAGTCTGATTTGTGTCTTCGAGTTCCGCTTAAACTCAGCATTGCAGCCCTTCAGCTCTTGATGGCAGAGACGGGTACACAGACCTGCACATGAGACACGCGTATACAACACACACGTACAGAGTCCAGGAAAACTGAGGAAAGCTGAACAGAATCAGGGGATTTTGTGGCTTCAGTATCTGGTTGCAGTACTGTATCGTACTTTTGCAAGATGTTACCATTAGGGGAAATCGGGGAAAGAGTACATCTGGTCTGTCTGTATTATTTCTTTCAGCCACATGCGAATCTACAATGATCTCAATGAAAGCAAACGAGAGACCTTAGGTTTCACCCATCAGATTGGCAGAAATCAAACCATCTCAATATAGTCTCAGCAATGATCGAGAAACGCGGCACCCATATCCTCTGTGACTGGGAGTATCGTTTGGTGTGTTCACTTTGAGAGTCATGGCAGGCGACCTGCGAAGTGTAAATACAGCCTGTTCACTGTCAACACCTCTCCCTGGGTCTGTATGCCCTACAGAAGCCCTCCCTCAAGTGCCCCGGGAGACCTGTACACGCGGTGGTTTTTACAACATTGTATAAAAGAGTGGGAATAGCATACGTACCCTCCATTAGGGAAATGGACATGGATGAATCCCTGGTGGCTCAGGCCTCCCTGGTGGCTTAGATGGTAAAGAATCGGCCCACAATGTGGGAGAGCTGCGTTTGATCCCTGGGTTGGGAAGATTCCCCTGAAGGATGGCATGGCAAAAACAACAGAATGATCTCTGTTCGCTTCCAAGCATACGATTCATATCACAGAAATCCACATCTGTGCCCCAACAGTTAATGCCAAAGAAGCTGAAGTTGAATAGTTCTGTGAAAACGTACGAGACCTTCTAGAACTAACACCAAAAAAAGAAAGAAAGAAAGAAAGATGTCCTTCTCATCATAGGGAACTGGAATGCGAAAGAGCAGTCGAGATATCTGGAGTAACAGGCAAGGTCGGCCTTCGGGTGCCAAATAAAGCAGGGCGAAGCCTAACAGCTTTGCCAAGAGAACACACTGGTCATAGCAGACACCCTCTTCCAACAACACAGGAGATGACCCTATACATGGACGTCACCAGATGGTCAATATAGAAATCAGATTGATTATATTCTTTGCAGTCAAAGATGGAGAAGCTATATACAGTCAGCATAGAGCTGACTGTGGCTCAGATCATGAACTCATTGTTGGAAAATTCAGACTTGAAGAAAGTAGGGAAAACCACTAGGTCGTTCAGGTATGACCTAAATCAAATCCTTACGATTATATAGTGAAAGTGACAAATAGATTCAAGGGATTGTATCTGATAGATAAGAGTGTCTGAAGGTCTGTGGACGGAGGTTCATAGCACTGTGCAGGAGGCGATGAGCAAAACCATCCCCAAGGAGAAGGAATGCAGAAAGGCAGAATGGGCCTGAGGAGACCTTACAAACAGCTGAGAAAAGAAGGGAAGTGAAAGGCAGAAGAGAAAAGGAAAGATACACCCATCTGAATGCAGACTCCATCAGAATGCAGAGTTCCAAAGAACAGCAAGGAGAGAGAAGATCTTCCTAAGTGATCAATGCAAAGAAATAGAGGAAAACAATAGAATGGGAAAGACTAGAGATCTCTTCAAGAAAATTAGAGATACCAAGGGAAGGTTTCATGCAAAGATGGGCTCAATAAAGGACAGAAATGGTATGGACCTAACAGAAGCAGAAGAAATCGCAAGAATACACAGAAGAATTATACAAAAAAGATCTTCATGACCCAGATAACCACGACGGGTGTGATCACTCACCTAGAGCCAGACATCCTGGAATGCGAAGTCAAGTGGGCCTTAGGAACATCATTACAAACAAAGTTAGTGGACGTGATAGAATTCCAGCTGAGCTATTTAAAATCCTAAGAGATGATGCTGTTAAAGTGCTGCACTCAATATGCCATCAATTCTGGAAAACTCAGCAGTGACTGCAGGACTGGAAAAGGTCAGTTTTCATTCCAATCCCAAAGAAAGGCAATGCCAAAGCATGTTCAAACTACCACACAATTGCACTCATTTCACATGATAGCAAAGTAATGCTCAAAATTCTCCAACCCAGGCGTCAACAGTACGTGAACCAAAAACTTCCAGATGTTCAAGCTGGATTTAGAAAAGGCAGAGGAACCAGAGATCAAAATGCCAACATCCACTGGATCATAGAAAAAGCAAGAGAATTCCAGAAAAACATCCACTTCTGTTTCATTGATTACGCCAAAGCCTTTGACTGTGTGGATCACAACAAACTGCGGAAAGTTCTTAAAGAGATGGGAACACCAGACCACCTTACCTGTCTCCTGAGAAATCTGTATGCAGGTTTAGAAGCAACAGTTAGAACCGGACATGGCACAAAGGACTGGTTCCAAACTGGGAAAGGAGTACATCAAGGCTGTATATTGTCACCCTGCTTATTTAACTTATAGGCAGAGCACATCATGCGAAATGCTGGGCTGGATGAAGCACAAGCTGGAATCAAGATTGCAGGGAGAAATATCAGTAACCTCAGATATGCCAAAGAATTGATGCTTTTGAACTGTGGTGTTGGAGAAGACTCTTGAGAGTCCCTTGGACTGCAAGGAGATCCAGCCAGTCCATTCTGAAGGAGATCAGTCCTGGGATTTCTTTGGAAGGACTGATGCTGAAGCTGAAACTCCAGTACTTTGGCCACCTCATGCGAGGAGTTGACTCATTGGAAAAGACTCTGATGCTGGGAGGGATTGGGGGCAGGAGGAGAAGGGGACGACCGAGGATGAGATGGCTGGATGGCATCACTGACTCGATGGACGTGAGTCTGAGTGAACTCCGGGAGTTGGTGATGGACAGGGAGGCCTGGCATGCTGCAATTCATGGGGTCGCAAAGAGTCGGACACGACTGAGCGACTGAACTGAACTGAACTGGTGGTCCAGTAGTTACGTCTCCATGCTTCCAAAGCAACAGGCCTGGGGTTGATTCCTGGTCTGGGAGCTAAAATCCTACGTGGTGTGGGTATGACCACAAAAAGAATTTTTTTAATCAATGTTTTCACATTAAAAATGTACTTTTGGAAGTGTAGTTGATTTACAAGGCCGTATGGTGCAGTGATTCCGTCGCCCATGCATCCTCTCCCGTGTTCTTTTCCGTCCTGGCCTTTCGCAGGCGCTGGCGATGCTGCTCTGCGCTGTGTGTGAGCCTCCCCGGTGGTTCCAGCAGCTGAGAGCCCGCCTGCAGTGCAGGGTCCCGGGAGGACCTTGCCGTCGGCCTCTCTGCCTGTGCCGTCCCGACCTCCCCGTCCGTGCCTCCCTCAGCCCCTGCCCCTTGGCAGCCACTGGTCTGTTCTGTGTGTCGGTGAGCCTGTCTGTTTTGTGCATAAGTTCACCTGGGTCATAGTTTAGATTCTACATATAAGCGATACTATATGGTATTTGTCTTTCTCTTTCTGATTGACTTCACTGATACGATGCTCTCTGGATTCATCCATGTGGCTGCCAATGGCATTATTTTATTTTTTTATGACTGAAAATCATTAATATACTTGCAGGAACTCTGTGCAACTCCACTGGTCTCCTCTCAATTTAAATTTAAAATGAGAAGACTAGACTAAATACTCTAGGATTAGGCTAAATGTCCTTTTAGATTTTTTTATCCTGATTTAGCCAATTATTTAGTGTGTGTGTGTGTGTGCTAAGTCACTTCAGTCATCTGTGACACTTTGAGACCTCATGGACTGTAGCCCACCAGGCTCCTCCATCCATGGGATTTCCCAGGCAAGAAGACTGGAGTGGGTTGTCATTTCCTTCTCCAAATTATATAGTAGTTCTTTTAAAATTTAACCTTTAAAAATCACTTGCATTGTTTCTATAGATTATGAGAACTACATGATCCAGTGTTAAACTGTATAACACTCTCTCAAAACACAACTGAAGACATCCTGTAAAATACTCTTTGGAAGCAATTTAAACACACCATTATCTTGCTGTTCACTCCCTATTTCAAAGTTTAACTAAATAATGTAGATGCTTGATACGAAATTCAGTTCAGTCGCTCAGTCATGTCCGACTCTCTGTGACTCTGTGGACTGTAGCATGCCAGGCCTCCCTGTCCATCACCAACTCCCAGAGTTCGCTCAAACTGATGTCCATCCAGTTGGTGATGCCATCCAACCATCTCATCCTCTGTCATCCCCTTCTCCTCCTGCTTTCAATCTTGCCCAGCATCAGGGTCTTTTCTAATGAGTCAGTTCTTCACATTAGGAGGCCAAAGTAATGGACTTTCAGCTTCAGCATCAGTCCTTCCAATGAATATTCAGGACTGATTTCCTTTAAGACTGACTGGTTTGATCTTCTTGCAGTCTAAGGGGCTTTCAAGAGTCTTCTCCAACACCACAGTTCTAAAGCATCAATTCTTAGATGCTCAGCTTTCTTTATAGTCCAGCTCTCACATCCATAATGACTACTGGGAAACCATAGCTTTGACCAGACAGACCTTTGTTGACAAAGTAACGTCTCTGCTTTTCAATATGCTGTCTAGGTTGGACATAGCTTTTCTTCCAAGGAGCAAGCAGCTTTTGATATCATGGCTGCAGTCACCATCTGCAGTGATTTTGGAGCCCCCCAAAATAAAGTCTGACACTGTTTCCACTGTTTCCCTATCTATTTGCCATGAAGTGATGGGACCGGATGCCATGATCTTTGTTTTTTAAATGTTGAGTTTTAAACCAGCTTTTTCACTCTCCTCTTTCACTTTCATCAAGAGGCTCTTCAGCTCTTCTTCGCTTTCTGCCATAAGGGTGGTGTCATCTGCATATCCGAGGTTATTGATATTTTTCTCTGTGGCCATGGCTGAGTTTTCCACATTTGCTCGCATATTGAGTGCAGCGCTTTAACAGCATTATCTTTTAGGATTTGCAATAGCTCAGCTGGAATTTAGGATTTTAAATAGCTCAGCTGGAACACCTCCACTAGCTTTGTTTGTTGTGATGGCTTCCTAAGGCCCACTTGACTTCACACTCTGAGATGTCTGGCTCTAGGTGAGTGAGCTCACCATTGAGGTTATCTGGGTCATGGAGATCTCCTATGTGCAGTTCTTCTGTGTACTCTCGCCGCCTCTCCCCTTCTGCTCCTGTTAGGTCCTGACCGTCTCTGTCCTTTATTGACGTGAAATTACTTTTTCTAAGTACCTACATCTACTTTTCTTTTAGGAAGGAAAAAAAAACAATGGAGGTTTTATTTTGAAACTTTTAAAACTCATTTGCAAATAAAGTTTTTCTTTCACCAGTTAGTTTGCAGAAGGAGAGACCGTGTCATTGTTAAGGTCACAGAGGAGGAAGCCAGCCAGTGGGAAGCTCACTAAACTGTTAGTATTTCGTATTTTCCTTGCCATCACCTGCCCTCCCCTACTCTGTCACTTTAAGAAGTCTATGGGAAATTGTAGGATTGGGTCTCAATAACTACGGAGGCCAGAAGTTTTGTGTGAAGCACTCCGGCTGCCTCTGTTTGAAGCCAGCCCAGTTATTTATTTGCTCTGTGACCTTGCTCAGATTATATTCTCTGGACTAATTTCCCCATAGGGATAATAAAAGTACTTATCTCAAGAGGGTTTTGTGAAAAATTACAGAGAGGTTATAAACGATGCCTAGCATCGAGTCAGCACTCTAGAATGATAACAACAATAATGACAATAATGACTGATAATCCTTCACAAGGAGTTACTTTATGCCAGGCACTGTTGTTATACCAGGGGCTTCTCAAGTGGCACGAGTGATAAGTTACCTGCCTGCCAGTGCAGGAGACAACGGAGACATGGGCTTGATCCCTGGGTCGGGAAGATCCCCTTGAGGAGGCCATGGCAACCCCACTCCAGTATTCTTGCCTGGAGAATTCCACGGACAGAGGAGTCTGGTGGGCCACAGTCCATAGGGTGGCAAAGAGTCTGGACATGAGTGAAGTGACTTAGCAAACATCCACACATGTTCTAAGCACTCTCTATGTTAACTATTAGGTATGATTAGTACTATATAACTAACTCCTATTTCAGGATCAAAAGCTGACATGAGAAGTGGAAACAATTCACTCTCCTCAACCTTAGCTGCAGACTTCAAGTAAAGTTATTTCCCTGTTGGCAGGGAAAACAAGACATAGAAGGGTTTAGAAGGACAGACACAGTATCATCTCCATTTAACCACGGGATCTAGGGCTTGTGCTAGGAACAGTTCGGCATTTTAAGCGGAAATGAGGAGTTGGCAGTTATTGCGGCTCGACTGGCATTCCTTTGAAGGAATCCTGAATCATGCTGAATCACAGCATCTTAGCTGGTCCTCTCTGAGGACACTTAATACTTTCTTTTGGCCCTTGTCATCCTGCAAGATATTCAAGGGCACGGTCTGTCTCATCTCACCTGTGTAACCCCTGCAGAGATGAGTACAATACCTTGGGGAAGACTGGACATGGGAGGGCAGGAAGGGATAAAGCAGATTTCCAGGGGAGGGAAATACAGAAAACTCTTCAAATACAGGTGGCAGTTTATCTTTTAAGTGGGGTAGCCTTTTCTTTCCTTTGTTTTCAAACATCACTAATGAACAGGTATACCCAGGGGCATATCCATGCAACAATAGTCACTTCATCCCAGACCTTCTCGGCCACAGTCAGAATGACTTATGACCAGGCTGGCTCTATTAAAAATCATCATTACAGAAAGCTGGATGCCAAGTAGAAAAGGGCCATTAGCTGCTCCTCCCAGAGCCAAAGAACAAAGGGTACATGAGGTCTCCCCTCCTTAAGTCTCCTAAAACATGGAGAAGAACACTGTGTCCAGTGTCTTTATTTCACACCCACCTTTGAAAAAAAATATTAGGGACATTCAGTCCTTGTGTAATGAATATTTTATGCAGCACATTGATTGGAATGGTGAACCAAAATCGAGTCAGAAAATACTAATTTCTGGTTCCTGTGACAATTTTAACTCATCTCCTAGTGTGGCATGGAGGCTTTCAGGCTGGACTTCCTACAAAGCCTCCTGTGTTACACTGACTCACTGGTAGGCCTTAGGAAATCACTAGGTAAGTGTCTCTGGTTACCACACTACAACTTACCTCAAGATATTATAAAGAGTAATCAATTAGGGAGGGGAAACTGAAGTTGTGGAAGCTTCTTGGTGATAGAACTATGTAAGCACAAAATGCTTTATTTTGGGGGGCTCCAAAATCACTGCAGATGGTGACTGCAGCCATGAAATTAAAAGACGCTTACTCCTTGGAAGAAAAGTTATGACCAACCTAGATAGCATATTCAAAAGCAGAGACATTACTTTGCCAACAAAGGTCCGTCTAGTCAAGGCTACGGTTTTTCCAGTGGTCATGTATAGATGTGAGAGTTGGACTGTGAAGAAAGCTTAGCGCCGAAGAATTGATGCTTTTGAACTGTGGTGTTGGAGAAGACTCTTGAGAGTCCCTTGGACTGCAAGGAGATCAGCCCTGGAATTTCTTTGGAGGGAATGATGCTGAAGCTGAAACTCCAGTACTTTTGCCACCTCATGCAAAGAGTTGACTCTGATGCTAGGAGGGATTGGGGGCAGGAGGAGAAGGGGACCACAGAGGATGAGAAGGCTGGATGGCATCTCGGACTCGATGGACGTGAGTCTGAGTGAACTCCGGGAATTGGTGATGGACAGGGAGGCCTGGCGAGCTGCGATTCATGGGGTTGCAAAGAGTCGGACACGACTGAGCGACTGAACTGAACTGAAGCACAAAGTACCATTGCATTATGGGTAACTCGGTGCAGAAAGTGCCGGCAGTTCAACCGTTATTAGAAACTGGACATTTTCAGTGACTTTTAAAATATTTTAAATTGTCTTGATTAACACAAGCTAAAATCATGGGTCCTTAAAATAGTCCATCCACTCCAATAATTGCTCCCAGCTCTGCTAAGTGCTTTGCAGTGATCGATTTGAACCAGGTTTAAGCCTCTCAGCACCCGAGCTCCTAACCACACTGCTGCGCTACCTCCTCACCACGTGCTGGAAGAAGCCATACATACAGCCGTGGTACTGGGATTCAGTGAGGTGCAGCTGGGGGCAAATGAATACAAGTCTACAGTCACCTGCGGATGGAACGAACTATCTTGCAAACAAGGACTGGTCACCCCAGTTTTCACATCTTAATAGACGCAAGCACTCACTTTCCAAGAGTAAGACAGTCATTAAAAGAATGGAAAGTACACCCCCGGGCTGTAACGGCCAGCCCGGGCCGCAGGCAGACCTCCAGAGCGCACCGAGTTTAGTGTGAGACTGCGGTCATTTTAGGGCCTTTTCGGGCTTCGAGAGACTGGAACTCGTCCATTTTTCTCCTCATGTTTTTAATGAAAGCCCTTCCAAAATGAGACACCAAGGTCTGTAACTGCTCACTTTACATCGAACAGTTTCACTTGATTTCACCGTGACAGCGTGTCTGCGCTACGTTCACTGTCTCTTGGGAGAACCCCCGAAGGCCTGCAGGGACGGTGACACCCCGGGCCCGGTGGCCCTCCGGCCGCGGGGGCCGTCACGCGTCACGCGCTCCCCGGGTGACAAGGGGTGTTGGGGCGGCGGTGCCTCCCCCGCGCCCGCTCCCCCGGGGCGGGACGTTTATCCGGGAGGGGCTGTGAGGCGGGACCGGCAGCCCGGTTCCCCCCAGCCGAGTGGCCCCGGTAGCGCCCGGCTCCGGCGGCGCTGAGCCCGACCCCGGGAGGAGGCCTTCGGACCCCACGGGCACAGAAAGCGGCTCCCGGAGCCCCTGGCCGCCGCCGCCAGGAGGGTCGTCGAGCCGGAACTCCGAGCGGCCCGACAGAGGCCCGGCCTCGAGGCGGGAAGGCCGCGCGCAAGGCCCGGCGGGAAGGGCCGCGCACGCCGGGGAGGAGCCCCGCCCCCAGCGCCGCGTCGGGCGCGGCGGCCCGCCTCGCGGGCGGCCCTGATTGGACGGCCGAGCCTCGCGCGCTGATTGGCCGCGTGGGCGAGGCGGCGGCGAGCCGTGCGCAGCGGCGTGTGCGGGGCCGTGTGCAGACCCGCGTGTGGCGCAGGCAGGGTCCCTGAAAATAAACAGCCGCCGCTTCGCGAGCTGCCCTCCCGGTCTGCGCCTGAGTCTCGGCCGCTGCGGGCCCCTGCGACGCGGAAGGTGAGGCCGCGAGCGGGCCGGGGACCGCGGCGCGGGGGGAGGCCGCGGGCGGAGGGCCGGGCCCGGGCGGCGGCGATGGCGGCCGCGCTCCGGCCTGCTCCGCTGCTGCGTCAGGCGGGAAGCAGGCCGCCGCCTCCCGGGCCCGGCCTGCGCCGCACGGCCGGGGGCCCCCGCGCTCTGCCCGCCGCCCGGGACGCGGGGCCGCCTCGCTGGGGCCTCCGGGACCCGGCCGCGCCCGGGCCGCCGCCCGGCGGCGTACGAGGCCGCGCGTCCTTGGGACTGAGGCGGGGGCTCCGGGCCGCGGGGCGGGGGTGGCTTGGCGGGAAGGTGCGGGGAGGGGGCCGCGTGGGGAGGGCGCGGGGCGGCGGGGGGCCGGGGCCGGGCCTGGCGGGCCACGTGCCAGAGGGCTCTTCGGGCCCAGGAGGGGCCTCGGAGAAGCTGTCCGCTCAGGGCGGGAGACACCCCGCCGGAAAGCCCGTGCGGCTTCGGGCCTTGGTCTCGGTGCTCCACGGCAGCTTCAGGATTCTTGGATTTTTATCGTCATGGACGTGCTAAGTTACTGGTCTTAGGTTGCACTAAGGGAAAGGGCAGATAAGGCTCGTTTTCCTTGAATCAGCACGACTTTTAAGTTCGAGAGGCCTCTAGAAAAAACCCCATTATCGGCAAAACACATGAATCGGCCAAACTTCCAAAATCATGGCAGCAGCAGTAACCTTTGCATCATCTCCCGGGTAGATGAATGCAGTTTAAAAACGAGGCGAGAAGATGAGTTAACCAATCTCCATTTTTTCCAAACGTGAAAACCTATTTTAGTAAAGGCATAATGGCCCACATTTGGGTTCGGGTGTTGATTTTATTATGGATAAGGCTTGTGCTTATTGCCACATGTTAACCACATGGCCTCAGCCCCAGGACACTTCCAAAGGAAGTGACTGCATCTGGTCCTGGGGGTCCTAGGAAAAGAAAACATTGCTTGGTTTTCATCTGTGACTTCAGATAGTATGTTTCAGGCATTGTTCAGAAGGACCCACGAAAAGTATATGGTAAAGAAGCCGAGTCTGGATTAGCGTGCCTTTTTTTCCCCCCTTTCTTTTTTCTTTTTAGAAGGATTGAATTTCATCCTTATCTTGTACCCCCAAAAGACAAGTTTTTAAGAAAAGATTTTTTTTCCCCTTTTTCTTGTTCTTTGACTCACTTTTTTGGAGAGAAACATAACTAGTGAATTTCTGCCTCAGTGAATTAACCTTAATTTAAATTAATTTAAGTTAACAGCTTTTTATTCTTTTGCTCAACCCCTGTTAGTTGAATGTAAGGTCTTGACGGTCTTAAAGAGATGAATAAGAGGTTGTTCTTACCTGTAAGACTTTTTTTCTCTCTGCAACGCAACTACTTTCAAATACTTAAAAATTACTGTGGTCATGGCTTAATCAAATACCTACGAAGTGCCACGTTCATAGTTTGATGCTGTTTTAGTTTGTTGAGCCTGATTCTTGTTTAGGAGGAGCTCTATGTACTGAAATATAAAAGGGATAATTTATTATATTCCCAAGGGCTGAATAAAGAACTTAGTTTTTTCCAAGTTGTAACTCTTGGCAACAATTAGAAAAAAAACAAGGTATATATTTATATAGTTATATGTCACAGAGAACTTGGGTTACGTTTTTCTTAGCAACCAAAGGTCCACAGTCCTTTTCCTGTTGATAACAAACTAGGTATTTTAAATGTGCAGTTTAAGGGGCATTTATTACACTTATATTTGAACAGGCAGAATATCTTTTTAAGGCACTATAAATGAGGGTTCTTTTTACTTTTCTTGAAATCTTTAAAAGTATGTGGCATCTACATGGAAAGCTTAAAGACGAGAACCACAGTTTTAACTACTTGAGGGGATTGATCTCTTGTCTAAATGCTTGACCATGAGAGAGAGACTGCTTCCCTCCTCCCGCGCCTGCAGGAATGAGAGTTTCTTTTTTAAAAAATTGTTGGCTTCTCTCCTTTTCCTAGCCTCTGACAGTAAGTGGAGAGCGAAAGCGTGGTGCCAAGGCCGCCTGGCCTGCTCTGTGGGGAGCACCCTTTCTGTACTGGCAGGTTTAATAGAGCTCCTGTGCTGGCCGCGTCCGGTGCTACTGCAGTCAGGGCCTGGTCTTGAGAGATTCCAGCAAAGTGCACACCATTTTCATGTTAAAAAGACGCTGGGCTAATTCAGTAAAGATTGTAGCCAACAGCATTCACATTGGAGGGGGTGGGCTCTATTAAAGGGGACTGGAAATGCAATATGATGTTCACTTGGAGTGGCTTGTTAATTACAGATGAGGGTGTTAACTAGGGAGGTCAGGTTGCCAGTCTTTGCCACTCCTAAATTCTGCCTTGAGGAAGGTTAAAATCTAAGATGACTTTAAATTCTTTCATGGGCATAGGTTTTTAAAAACATATCAGGTCTATTTTATTTTGACTTATCCAATTTGGTATACTTTTCTGATAGCATTTTCATGAGCCTTATCACTTAATCCTAAACCTCTGCAGAGGACTTGAGCTCACAGTTGAAATCCTGACTCACAAATCCTGCCTTTCTAGTTGTGTGGCCTTGGGAAAGTTACTTGGTCTCAGATCCTCAGTTTCCTTATCAGTGAAAGGGGAACAAGGATACGTAACTTGCAAAGTTGCAGGGATTATGGATAATGAGTAGTAGGTATTTAGCTGCTAACTGAAACCTCTTGGGATAAGCAGAGGTGGGTGTAAGTAACCCGAGCACGTGGGAAATGCAGGAGAAGAAGCCCGAGGTGCTCCTGGGGGTGGTCTCTGTCCTGCAGCCTTTGGGCAGAGTGCAGGTAGCCCGCGGTATCACTGGCTTCCTTTAGTTTATTTTTACTTCAAGCTGAGGCGGCTTGGTACCACGTTGGTACTGGGAACTGGCTTAGTGGAGCGCAGTGATGGGTGAGTGCGTTCTGAGGGCAGAGGGCCCCTCGGCTTGGGGACGATGCGTGGCGATGGCGCTGATAGGAAGCAGGGCCGTGTGAGGAGAGCGGTCTCACCCGTGCTCCTCAGCCACTGGCACCCTTGGCTGCTCCTACTTTAGACGTGTTTGTAGACTGTTGCTGGCTCCTATTCACTGGAGCGCGTTGCTCGTGTTGACCAGGTGCTGTGAAGGTTTAATCAAAGCAGTTTCCTGGCTTTGTTGTGAGTATCAAAAATGCGGTAAATTTGCCTCAGTGAAGACAACTTTGTGGAACTAGTTCCAGGACTTCAGCACTCACAGCCTAGATGAGTGCAGAATCGGGATAGTTGGGTCTCCCAGTTCAGCTCACGTGGCCCTTCTCAGGTCGCATTTTGACTGCGCCAGGCATGCCCTGGGCCCTGCCACATCTTACATGTGACTTGTGCCATAAAAATTCAGTTCGCTGTGGCTGAAGGGAAACATTCTGCTTCCTGGGGTTGGAAATGGGAGCTCATTTGGAATTGACCCTTTTGCTTCTCAAGAAGGGGCGTTATAGGCCGGGAAACTGGAGTGTAAGCGGAGTTAGGCCCACTCTAAGCCTGCTGTGTAGATTGGCCGTGTTGTGAGGCTTGTGGGCTGAATCCCCGAGCAGAGAAAGAACCGGGGCCCTGGCAGTGAAAGTCCGGAATCCTGACCAGCAGGCTGCCAGGGAACTCCTTAGAGTGAGTTCTGCCTGTCTGCACTTGAACCTCAGCAGGGGAAGCGTGGAAAGGAGAGAGGAGCTGTGAGCAGCAATCATCAGCCCTTAGGAGTTTAGTTGAGCGTGTGCTAAGCACAAGGCACCTGGAAACAATTCTGGCTCCAGATGAAGACAGGAGGGGCGTCAGGTGTCCTGAGGTGACGAAGCAAGCAGTTAAGTGGTTAACCCCGTGGTTCCCAAATCTTTTTACATTGTGAGAATACATGGGGGTGGATAGCAGCAGTGATTTTTAGCAGCAAGAAGAAAAATATGCTCTCTTACTGCCAAGTGACAGTGAAAATACAGCATTTGCTTTTTAAATTAGTATATATGTGCTCTGCAGCATTCCATAGATTACTGGGTCTCATTGAATTCTTGGAGTAATAAGAGTGTGGGTGGCAAGCAGAGGTCCTGGTTTGGCTACTGACTTCAGTGACCTGGGGTGAAAATTTCTCCGTTACGTGTGGGGATTGTAACAGATAATCTGAAATGCACACTGAATCTGGATTGCAGTCAGGCCTTAGTGAGGATGTGAAATTCATCGGTACTCTGGCCGTACTGCGACCGGGGGCGAGCCTGGGCCTGAGCCTGGGCCTGAGCCTGGGCCCTGGCAGTGAAGTGCTGAGTCCTAGCTGCTGGACCACCAGGGACTTTCCAGCATCATTCTTTTAAATGAATAGTGCAGCAGCTCATCTGATGGCAAAAATTTAGGTGGTTTTTTTTCTTTTTGGTCAGTAATTACTGGATTGGGTTGGGTCTGTACAAGAAACGCAAGTTTATTTCATTCAGCAAATGACTATTGGCCCTCGCCCCCCCCCAAAAAAAAAAAAAAAAAACCTCAGCAGCTAAAATCCTGAGTTACAGAACTGCTGCTGAAAGGGTGGTTGTATGGGGTTTTCTTCAGAGGTAAGTAACTTGGTCTGTACCCTCCAGGAGGATGATAAAAAGCAGAATGGTAGAGCAGGCCAAGTGCCCTGAGTCTTGGTAGGAAAAAGGAAAGTTCCAGGCTGGTGATGTGGTCAGGTTCCTTTATAGAGCTGGCATTTATTTGAGCTGGCCCTTGAAGGTTGGAAAACGTTGTGACAGGTGTGAGAGGCGGAGGCAGACAGTGCCGCCAGACTCCCGGCCAGGAGCAGAGGGCATCGTGGAGCCGTGATGAATTCGCAGCTCCGTCTTCCCTCACTGCCTCTAGTTTTCCTGAGGAACAGCATGAGACTCTCTAAAGACCTTGTAACTTAATGTGCTCATATGTAAGATGAGTACTAGGATAGCGACCTGTCTCCTAGGATAGGTAGCATCCCTTTAAAACAGCAGGAGTCAGTTGGATTACTGTTAATTATCTAAGAGCTCTCTCAGTAAAAATGTAGAACAGTTCACTCAGATTGGCTTGGCCAAAGAGGAAGAATCCGCACATGGGCTAATCGCTTGGTAGGAAGCTAAATTTTTTTAACTATTATTTGTAGGCTGAAAGTAACCCTAAAATGTTACAGTGTGCACTGTTAATTTTCTTCCGCTGATAAGACATCTGATGACTCCGTGTAATGTACTTCCCTTACCCTTCACCATTATGAAGCAAGCAAGAGGTCTTCTTAAAGCAGCAGTGTAAGAGTGAGATTGCCCAAACTACCATTTACTTTAGCTTTGAAAACGCGTGTTGAATATTGGGTTGTCAGTTTTCTAAAAGATAAATATCTCATTAAAGTAAAAAAGTATAAAATGCTTGGAGCCTGTCCGCTTGCCCGGATTGCCTTGTGAAAGGAAAGGACTCCTTGGGACCAGGAGCTACAGTGCTTGGATCCGCGTGCCTGCTCAGTACTGTCTGGCTTTTGGCCCTGTGGAGAGGAGCCCACCAGGCTCCTCTGTCCACGGGACTTTGAGGCAAGAATGCTGGAGCGGGTTGCTGTTTCCTGCTCCGGGGGGGTCTTCCCAGCCCGGGACGTGAACCCGGGTCTCGCATCCGCTGCATCGGCAGGCCGGTTTGCTGCCACTGGGCGACCTGGGCAGCCCACCTGTACTCGGATTGGTCCTTGGTAAACCAGAGAAGACGCAGGGTGGAGGTGGGATTGGGGGGAGGCCCAAGAGCCATAAGCACTTTTCCTGTGATTGTTTTATGTGCTGTTCACTTTTTAATCTCAGTGTTTTCTCTGGAAACCAGCCCTCCACTTGACTTAAAATGCCAGCACCCATATAGGAAAGCAGATGTAATTTTGCCAAATGCCTTTTTAATCGTCACGGACTGGTTTCTTCTGAGTGGAAACGTGCCTTGGGACAGCGTGGGGAATGGGCGCCCTGCTCGGGCGCGCTGTCCCCCGCTGTTAGGGTAAGTGTGCAGGGCGAGTGTGCAAGATGGCAGTGTCCTCTGAAGATTTGTCCCAGCTCTGGTTTCAGGCGCATGGGACAGGTATCAGTCCTTTTGGATATCTGACAGCGGAGACTTTTGAAGCTAAATTCGAGCATAATTTGAGTCACTGGGTTTTGCTGCATCGAGTTAAAAAACTTTGTGCACCATTCTTTGACACTGGAATTAAGGGCAAAACATGTCTAGATGCAGGGAAGTGTGGAAATGCCAAGGTCACATCACTTCCAGCGAGCTTTTTAAAGGCCGGTTTAATGGGAGTCTGTCCTGCAGCACTCCATCCTGCTCTTCTCCATTCTTTTCTAGGAATAGCCCCTGCTTATTTTTAGATTGTTACGTAAGAAGTATAAAATGGGTTTGCTTTGGAGTTTCGCTTTTATTTTGAAACAATGCCCAATAAAGGAGTCTACTGTGAAATTACAAGTAACCTTGTTTTAGATGTAAAATTACAGAAGAAAATTTGGAAATGGGAGAAACTAGAGTGGGGGAGATGGGCCCAGTGCTACCGGGACTTGACTTTGGCGTTTCTCTTTGTTGCTTTTCTACTGCTTTAAGACTGCGCCTCTTCTGGCGCGCCTGCCCTCCAGAGCTCAGTCGGCAGGCAGGGCTGCGGCGTCATTAGGCGCCGTGCTGGCTGCTCTGGTGCACGGGGGGGGGGGTTGCCTCTGCGCTGCAGCGATGCTGCAGACCCGCGGGCTGCTCCAGGCTTGTAACCAGCACGTGGCTTTCAGTGCCCACCATCGAGTTTCATCGCTAATGATGGATATTCATTTACACTAAAACCCTGAAAGTCCTCTTAGTAACCGGGTTAACGCTTATGCGTAATTGGAACGAATATGCGAAGTGTTTCTGATTCATTTTTCAATATATTTCATAA
The DNA here is from genome assembly GCF_042477335.2 of Ovis canadensis. Lineage (NCBI taxonomy): Eukaryota > Metazoa > Chordata > Mammalia > Artiodactyla > Bovidae > Ovis > Ovis canadensis. The sequence goes on along the minus strand of NC_091263.1, from coordinate 73,562,709 downwards.
TCATGATGCCTAAGTATATGGTTATCTGACTGTTTCTCTAAACAGTGTATTGGTTGGCTTTTGTTACTGAAGAATAATCATCCAGAAATACACTGGACGGAATAAGAGCTGGAAGCGGTGGTGAGTGGCTTCACGTTGTCGTCTCTGCTGTCTTGAAGGTCTGGCTGCAGCCATGAGCAGCAATGAGTGCTTCAAGTGCGGACGGTCTGGTCACTGGGCCCGGGAGTGCCCCGCTGGTGGAGGCCGCGGTCGCGGGATGAGAAGCCGTGGCAGAGGTGGTTTTACCTCGGATAGAGGTATTTTTGTCGAATAAAAAATTCTGAAGTGCTTCCGTATTCGTGAGCGTCAAGACTGGGCTAATGGGCCACGCACGCTTTGTCTTCGTCCAAAACAGGCTTCCAGTTTGTCTCCTCGTCTCTTCCAGACATCTGCTACCGCTGTGGCGAGTCTGGCCACCTTGCCAAGGACTGCGACCTTCAGGAGGACGGTAAGTGAGGGGCGTGCGGAGGAGGGGCCCCCGGGGTGCGGCGCGGGGCCTGGCGGCACCCGTGAGGCGCCACAGTCTGCCTGACCTTTCCCTGCTGCCGAAGCCTGCTATAACTGCGGCCGAGGCGGCCACATCGCCAAGGACTGCAAGGAGCCCAAGCGGGAGCGGGAGCAGTGCTGCTACAACTGCGGCAAGCCCGGCCACCTGGCCCGCGACTGCGACCACGCCGACGAGCAGAAGTGCTACTCCTGCGGCGAGTTCGGGCACATCCAGAAGGACTGCACCAAGGTCAAGTGCTACAGGTGAGCTGCCGGGGCTGCGGGAGCCCGGGCTGCCCGCCGGTGGGAGGACCCTGGACGCTGCGGCCCCGACCTGGCCCCGACCACACGAGGGGCTTGTGTGCGTGAAAGAGTGTGAGGAGTGATGGTTTGGCACCTTCAGAGACTTCGTAGAAAAGTACAAAGCCTATGTTCTGGTTTGTGTAATTCATACACAGATCTTTTTCATGAAATCAGGAGTCTCTGCTTGTGAATGTGACATGATGATCTATGTACATGTTAAAGCATGCACTTTGACAAGTTTTGATATGTACATACTTGTGGGATCCTAGGGGCTCATTTGTGTGAAGACAGACCATGTTGGCCCGTGCTTGGTGGTGGCGGTGGGGGATCTGTGTGGTCCGTGTTTGGTGGTAGTGGGTGATCTCCTGTGGCCTGCTCAGCTGAGTGGCTTAGCTGTCGGGTTCCTCCTCCTCGGTCTTAGTTTAGGGGTTAGTGAGACTCACTGTCTGAAGAACAGAAATGCATGCATCACTCATCATTGCTTTTGTCTCGCAGTAGCTGATCCTTCGGTACACTGTGACTTTTTCTGAGCGCTCTCGTGACAGCTGTTTTAATTTCCCCTCTTAGGTGTGGCGAAACTGGTCACGTAGCCATCAACTGCAGCAAGACAAGTGAAGTCAACTGTTACCGCTGTGGCGAGTCAGGGCACCTCGCGCGGGAGTGCACGATCGAGGCCACGGCTTAATCGCTCTCCTTTGTCGCCCCTCCTTTTCTGATTGATGGTTGTATTATTTTCTCTGAATCCTCTTCACTGGCCAAAGGTTGGCAGACAGAGGCTACTCCCAGGCCAGTGAGCTTTACTTGCCGTGTAAAAGGAGGAAAGGGGTGGAAAAAAATCGACTTTCTGCATTTAACTACAAAAAAAAAAGTTTATGTTTAGTTTGGTAGAGGTGTTAATGTATAATGCTTTGTTAAAGAACCCCCTTTCCGCGCCACTGGTGAATAGGGATTGATGAATGGGAAGAGTTGAGTCAGACCAGGAAGCCCGTTCTGGGTTTCTCAAATATGTTCCCATGTAGGAGGTAAAACCAATCCTGGAAGTGTCTGTGAGCTTCCATAAATAACTTTTAATTTTAGCATAATGACTGCCTTGGATTGTCTGACCTCAGTAGCTATTAAATAACATCGAGTAACATCTGTATCAGGCCCTACATAGAACATGCAGCTGAGTGGGAGTAAACAAACAAAAAGACAAACACGCGTGTTAATGGCTGTGCGAGAACACGCTGGATAGAAGCCTGAGCAGGGACAGCCTCACCACAGCGTTGATGCTGGGTAAACAGATGGTGGTGGCAATGGTGTAGAACACGTTTTCAAAGACTAAATCTAAAACCCAGAGTAAACATCTATGCTCAGAGTTAGCATAATTTGGAGCTATTCAGGAATTGCAGAGAAATGCATTTTCACAGAAATCAAGATGTTATTTTTGTATACTATATCACTTAGACAACTGTGTTTCATTTGCTGTAATCAGTTTTTAAAAGTCAGATGGAAAAAGCAACTGAAGTCCTAGAAAATAGAAATGTAATTTTAAGCTATCCAATAAAGCTGGAGGAGGAAGGGGAGTCTGACTAACGTTCTTTTTGTTTCAACTTTTCATTAACGTATATGGTGCAGAATGCCGCATGAAAGGGGAGCAGAGGCCCGGAAGCTGGCAGTCTTCTGGAGTTTTCTTTTTGTGCTAACTCAGTCTGGCCTTCCGTGAGGAAACGTAGCTGTTGGAGGGAGCATAGGCTTCAGACGCTCCATCAGCTCTGCAAGGACATAGTTTACGTTTTCTCGTCCATTATAATGATGGCCTTTCGTTCCACGTTGATTCTGAACAGTTCTAACACCATGGATGGATGGCTTTCGTTAAAGTTTATTTTTTTTAATGTGGACTCTCGTTAAAGTCTTCATTGAATTTGTTACTATATTGAAGTTGATTTATGATTTTTTGGCCGCAAGGTGTGTGGAATCTTGGCTCCTGGGCCAGGGATGAACCTGCGCCCCTGCACTGGAAGGCGAAGGCTTAAGTGCTGGACCATCAGAAGTCCCACCATGACAGTTTTACCATTTCAAATTTTCCTGGACTTCACAGGGATCTGGAATGTTGGATTCCTTGTGTTTTCTCCTAGGGTGTGATCTAGAGTTGACATGCACCTTAGAAGTCATTTAATGAACTCACTTCATAGTTGAAGACTGTGCAGCTGCCTGGAACCTCAAGTACCCTTCCTCCCCTACAGCTGCTGAATGCCCCTGGCCCTCCCCGTTGCTGCTGCCCCGAGCTTCCCAAGGTGGCTCATTGGCCTCTTCATCCTGCCGGGTGGTTTCCTCGCCTTGCGTGTGCTGCACGCCGCGTGTCATCTGGTCAGTGTGTAATGGTGGGTCACGCAGCGCTGTGCTCACCAGAGCAGCAACATGGTGAAACCCCAGCACCGGTTCATTTCCTTAGAGTGTCAAGCTTTCAGTTTTGTTTTGCTTGTGTGGTTGGGTTCCATTGTTTCTTTTTGGCTCAGTCGCACCTCTGGGATCTGACTTCCCTGTGTCTCCGGCCTGGAAGCTTTAGGTCTTTAACCTGGCACAGACAGCGAAGTCCCTTTGATATTTTTATGAAGCAAGTGCTGTATCTCAGATGTTAAGCATGTTAGAGATCATGATAATTTTAGTTTTCTGGCACAAGTACGAAACATGTTGCATTTCATCAGTTTTACTGCTGACAGAGAACTTGACCTCTTGCATTGAAATGACAAGCATTTCCCTTGAAAAGTCAGTAATCTATCATTCATTTACCTGATGATTTTAGCATTTCCTGTTCTTTGTGTACAGTTGGGAGAAATGACCACGTTGCTCCCTGGTTCCACAAAACCAAGTTGTAGTAAGTGATACAGTGCCCTTGAGGGTTTTGAGGATTCTGGTAAATAATGAGTATCATCCACTTAGGAAGAGTTGATTTTTTTAGATAGAAATAGTCAGATTTGTTGCAATTGTAGGGAAAACAGTGCCTTGAAGGATTTTGTCTGGGATGTTGGTAGCTGTTGTGTTTGAGTTATTTTGACTATTTTATATGTTAAATTATTCGTGGAACAGGCTGTCTTTGACTTTAAGGCAGTAACACGGTCAGTAAGTGAGGCACCTGGCTTCCGACGAGACGTCGTCTACTCTTAAGTGACAGAGGCAAAATCTCGAATTCGGGGCTGTCAGAAGTCTGCAGCGTATACTCGGACCATCTGTTCTCTGTTCCCTGTTTTGGGATCTGTTTCCCTTCATTATTTATTAGTACTGGTCGTGACAGTCCTTGTTAAACTTCACTCTGTCATTTTTAAAACCTGGTAGAAATTCTAGTTGTCCAAAAGATTTTGAGCACGTTCTATTCATTGGACTCATGTAACTGCTGCAACCCTTTAAAACATTTCTAATGACAGTTTAATAGAGTGGGTGTTAAAGAACATCTCTGTTAGAATTAAAGAGGCTAGCATTGGGCATGACTTTCTCAGGGAGGGTACTGAGCGGTATTTTGTAAGATGCTGGGTGACTCCCGGGATAAGGAGACAAGGTCGTGGCCCCAGTGGTGTGGTTATAATTTGAGAACAAGTCAGTCCAGAGCTTGTGCTCTGAACTACAAAGGTTCATGTCCATTTACTTATCCTTGTTACTTGCCTTAGAATTGAAAGAAATTACATTGAACGTAACAGCTTCCCATCTGTTCATTTCCACCTCCACTGGCAATGAACTTGACTGCTTGTGATCTCGGTAAAGGTTTCGGTAGCCAGCTGAGGTGTCAGTTCTGTCTCCCAAGCAGGCTGTATGTGATGGTGATGAGGGTCACAGTGGTGTCTTCAGCATCACAGACTTCGTGTTTTCACACTTGGGTTTCTGCTCTTGTGCTTGTGGAAACGTACCTTCCTAGGCGGGCCTGAGGTGACCGAGGCAGCTGCAGTGAGCAAAGCGCACGCCCTTCAGCCGGTCGGGGTGCTTCTGTGTTCATTGCCGCATTTTCCATGGAAGGTACTTTGCGCTATGAACCACGAACCCTGGCCTGGAGCCGGACCACTCTGGCCTCCACTGGAGACCACTGCTGCCTGACCCCTGTTGGGCAAAGAGAATCTGGTCGCAGAGGTAGTAACTCCAGTGACGTCGTGGCAGGCCTTCCACAGTTCACCGAGGTTGGCTTCTTGCATGAGCAGGGCCCCCTGCGCTGCTCTCCGCCCGAGCCCTCCACCGTCCGCAGCTGCAGTCTGCTTGCCCTCTCGTGCCCTGTCACGACAGTTGCTCGAGCAAGATGAGCCCAGGTCTCCTGCATTGCAGGCAGATTCTTTACCATCTGAGGCACCAGAGAGCGCTCTCACAGTCTGGGAGATGGGGACTACGTCTATACTTCCTGGTCAGGCCACAGGGGTGTGTGCATGAGGCCCGGCTTTTTCAGCACTGCCATGTCTGAGGCAGCCTTGTTTGATCACTGGAGCTTTAGGGAGCCTTCCACCCAAGGATTGATTAGAGCTGGATGAGTGTCAAGGTCTAGAGAAGATTTCCAGCTGATGTATTAGAGGGATGGGCATTTCTTTTTGGGGGTGCTGTGCTGGGCCTTCGTTGCTGCGTGGGCCTTCTCTGCTTGGGTGAAGCGGAGGCCTACTCCATAGCTGTGGGGTGTGGGCTGCTCATTGCAGGGGCTTCTGTTTGGAAGCACCGGCTTTAGGGGGCGTGAGCTTCAGGAGCTTTGGCTCCCGGGCTCTAGCACACAGGCTCAGTAGTTGGGCCGCACGGGCTTAGTCGCTCCGAGGTGTGAGGGATCTTCCCAGATCAGGACTCAAACTCGATTGGGAGGTGGACTCTACAGCCGAGCCACCAGGGAAGCCTGGGATGCACCTGCCTTTTCGCGCCTCCAGGTGGTATTTTCAGTTTGGGTAAGTGAAACTGCAAATGATGTGGTCTGTTTAAATGCAGATGAGGTGACTCTTGTCCAAGCTGAGGCCTTTTGCTTATTCGCTAATATTCTGGGTGAAATATTTGGCAACAGGAACCTGGACAGATACAGCAGAGACCAGAGGTGGCAGTCACTGGCCGTGAGAGTTGCGTGTGTGACTTCTAACACCTGGCTAAGTCAGTTCTCAACTCCCCCCAGGGCTGTCTCAGTACCTCTGTACCCGGATCTCCAAAACTCTCCTGGTTTTAGCAGCAGAGCCTTGCTTGCACTTGAAGCTGTGTGGCAGCATGTAGGCAGCAGACCACACTGAAGTCTCTGCTCGGGGTCAGTTGTCGGCTCGTACTTGAAGCTCAGCCAGTCGCTCTGAGCTCATCTGTAAAGTGAAGAAAAGCTGTCCTGCAGAATCGCTGTGATGGTGATTGGGCGACCAAACACATCGTTGGTGAAGGTGGAATAATCAGTGGTGCCTCTTGTTTTCAAACTTCCTACAGTGCCACCACACTGCACGCTGCTGAGGGGAACACCTCTCAATGTCTGGCAACCCTGAAATGGGCCGGGGTGAGCCAGGTATCAAAACACTCAAGTGTCTGGCCGCTAACTGCAGACTGCGGGGGGCAGTGGGTCGTGTGGGTGGAGCTGGTCAGCTGGCACATGGAGGAGGTGGTGCTGCAGGACACTGACGGGCCCTGCCCCTCTGGGGTCAGCAGCAGCCCTGCTCTGCCCCATTGAGCGGCGCTGCCCACTGCTTCACACTTCATTCAATGTGCTCTTGTCTAACCTTGAGCGCATTTTGAAAATCAGCTCTTCTTGGGTATTTAGACCTTGATTCAAAATTAGTTCTCATCCTAAAATTTTGATTATAAATGCAATTTCGAAGCAGAAACACTGCAAGTATAATGGATTAAAGTCTTATTAGTAACAGATTTTTTAAAAAATTTCGGGATGCTCCAATCACCCCTTCCCAAGGATTCTACCAGAACTCATTTCTACTCTTTTCTTGGGTGTTAATTCTATTAGACCTAACAGAATAGCATCCCCTCGTGAGCATGGGAATTTCTGGTATATTCTGCTGGTTACCTCTAGGTTGGGAAAAAGAAGCCCAAAGTGGATTAAAACCTACGACTGCCTGAGATGCAGTCCTCTCTCAGGAGAGCTGTGTCATCTTAGTCTCATACTGTCCTATTTTTATTTCCCACTAAGAACACAGTGCTCTGAGATCCATTCAGATTACAAGGGTCTGTATTAACTTCCAGGTCTTGGGCTTGGACCAGGACAGGACATGAAGAGAGGGTATGCTTCTGCCTCGGATGGACCTTGTGACCATCTCATCCTAACATGACCAAAAGCGTCATCCCATCAAAGTTAAAAGTCTGCTCTAAGTTTGGTCAGGTACAGAGGTGCCAGTCTCTGTCCTAAATCAGGTATGGGTGAGATGTGGGTATGATTCAGCCTGGGGTGTCACTCCTATCCGTAGCTTTGTGACTTGCTCCCCAAGATGAGTGGGAGGCGTAAGCCCCAGTGAAAAGACACAGGACACTGCCCTTCAGAACGGGAGACTGGAAGGAAAAGGCCTCACTGGTTTCAACCAGTTACAGAATCCAGCAGGGCAAGGGGTGTGTGGTGGTAGGGCCTGAGCACCTCCTCGGGCTTGAGCTGCCTCCCCAGGAGCGATCGGTTCCTCTCCATGGAGGGCAGCACCTGTTCACGGCTGCACACTTGGATCAGCCTGTTTCCTGCCCCTGGAATCTTCGGGGGGTTAACAGCCATCTTTTGTACCCTGTCCCTTGCCATCCAAGCTGGCAGTGGTTCTGCTGGTGTGACATGTTCAACCTTGGGGGTCTCCTGCGTGTCATCGGAATTCACTCCATCTGACGAGGTTTCTCTGTACATCTCTCCTGGATAACCCATCTGTATTCCTGGCTTCTGCTGAGATGGTTGAAAGTGGCCATCAGCCTGGAAGAGAGCCCCCCAAAGCTCACAGTACTAACGCAGCGAAGTTTTCGGGCAAGGCACAGACTTTTCAGGATCCCACCTAAGCGGCACGCATTCCTTCCACTCCATTAAGCCCACACCTAGCTGTCAGGGAGGTGGACGACGGACTGTGGCAGGACAGCCTGCTTTTTAAGAGAAAACTTGTCACGGTTCAGGCATGGGCCCCTGGTCTTCCAAGCACTCGTCGGTCCTGTCCGAACTACAAACGCTGGCTGCGTCCCCCGATGGCCTACGCGTCCCGGCCGCAGCCGGAGCACCCAGCAAAGATTAGGCCCCGTGTCGCTGGAAGTTGCTTCCGCAAAGCACCATGCTGGCCGAGGGGGAGGTGCTGGGAGTGGCCACCGGGGCCCTGCGGGAGGAGCCCCCAGGCCCATCCCTAGCGGTGGCCTCTGCCTCCCTGGTCCGGGGCTAAGGCCCTTCTGATCCCTGCGATGTGCCCAGTACCCACAGACTGAACTCCTGCAGTAACGGTCCTTTTCTCCCCCGGGCCTTACGTTTATTTTAAAAGGGTGACCTCAAGCCTTGGTCCAGGTCGCACAGATCCTGCGATTCTAGGAGGAACTCTCAGAAGCACAGACCCGAAATAAACGCCTGAAAAGAGGGGGAACTGACGAGGCGAAGCAGCCTCCAGCCACTGGCGAGCACGCGGGCCGCGGGAGGGCCCCCCGTCCACTCAGAGGGCTGAGGACGAGATACTCCCGGCGGCGTGTCTCCGCTCCCAGGACGTGACGGGGCAGCAGGGACACGAACCTCCTGGAGCAGCCACGGCCCCTGCAGCCTCACACAAGACGGCGGGGCCGCGAGTTATCACGGGAAATCTCGCCGTTGTTATCGCGAGAGCAATACCAGCACCACCACGGCGGTCCGAGTCGGAGACGCTTCCGTTCCATTGCGCAAGCGCAGTTCTGCCGCGCCCCTAATTTTCGTGCGCACACGTCGGTGCGACGCCCTGACGCCCAGGGAAGGCTGCCGACGGGAGCACGCCTGCACTTCCTTCCCGTCCCCAGGTCAATTGAGTTTCGCTTCCGGTTCCTCACTTCCGGTCCCTTAGTTATTCTTCCGACTGGAAAGCCGGTGGTTCGGGAAGGCTAGAACCTTCAGTTCCCGTCCGAATTGGCCGCTCCCGGGGCGGCGGAGATCCGTGGGCCGGTGCCGCGCGGCCTGAGGGCGGCGCGCTCCCTCGCAGCATGGTGAGCGGGGCGGGGAGCGAGGGAGGAGAGCGGCGGGCCGGGGCCGGGGCGCCCGGGGGCTCCGGCGCCCGCGTTCGGGACACAGGGCCTTCCCGCCGCGGGAGGCCGGAGGGGGCGGGGGCGGCCCCCCGAGGGCAGGGTCCGGGGACGGGAGGACGCGCGGGTCCGCTGGTGACCGTGACGTTCTCACCAAGCGAAGCGCCCGTGCGAGGAGCTCGGCGCCGAAGTTATCGAAGGCGTCGTGGAAGTCTGTCGGTTGATGAGAAACCAGTGCGCAGAGAGCAGCCGTCTCCGCTCTCCAGCCCTGGGAGAATATGCCCCCCGCCCCCCATTGCTCCTTCGCACTGGCCGCCTCCGCCCGCAGGCTCTCGTTTCCGAACTGTGACAAGCGTAGGGAGTCTCCTCTCTCCGTTCCCTGGCAGAGGAGAAGGGGCCCTGGCTTTGGATGCTTCTGGCAAACTGTGGCCCTCACACACACTCCTTTCTGTGGGTTTCCATAACCCTGGATTGCATTGTTGTTCCCTTGCTCAGTCGTGTTCGACTCTTTGTACACCCGTGGACCGCAACACTCCGGGCTCCCCTGTCCTCCACTCCCTCCCTGAGTTTGCCCGAATTCATGTCCATTGAAAGTGTTAGCCTCTCAGTCCTGCCCAACCCTTTGTGTCCCTGTGGACTATAGCCATGGGATTCTCCAGGCAAGAATATTGGAGTGGGTACCTATTCCCTTCTCCAGGACATCTCAGGGAACGAACCTGGGTCTCCTGCATTGCAGGCGGATTCTTTACCACCAGGGAGGCCCTGAAGGACTGTGGGCAGGAGGAGAGAGGGCAAGTGAGGATGAGAGGGTTGGATGGCATCGCCGACTCTGTGAGATAGTGAAGGACAGGGAAGCCTGGCGTGCAGTCCATGGGGTCACGAAGAGTCGGACACGACTGGGTGAGGAAACAGCAGGCACAGATGTCCACTGAGTTGGGGCCCTGGTTACATGCCCTTGTCAAGTGACTCATTGTGCTGGGGAGGAAGGTTCCTCTGACTTCCCCCAAAAGGAAGGACCGTGGCCAGATTCCTAGTGCCCAGCATGGTGTTTCACAAATTACATTGGATACTGAGACTCTGTAGGCTTTGAAGTAGGTAGGACACAACCTCAACCTTCAAGAAGGCAGCTTCTCCTGGGAGAGCCTCTCTGTTTCTTTCCTTAGTAGATGTCGTGTTTATTTATCTACCAAGCACTTAGCGAATTTATTTCTCTGTCACTTGGAAGAAAAAGTCAGAAAGACTTAAGTGGAGCTCACACTTTCTGAGCACCTGTTTACTGCACCGCTGACGTCCTCATGTATTTGTCTGATTGAACCATCCTGACGCCTCTGTGAGGTAAAAGTTCCCATCCCTGCCTAGAGGTGGGAAAGTTGAGCCTGAGAGAGGATTTCTCAGGGATGCTAAGTGGGAGAGAGGAGAATGACACTCAGGCCCTGCACTCAGCACGTGCTCCCCTTATACTGGAACCGAGAAAACGTGCTCCCTGCCCGACGCTGTGTTTCAGGGATAAGTGGCTTGCCCTAAGTGCAACAATCTTTCCATAAAACTCCCTTGTAAAAGCCAGTCTTTCCTTCCTCAAGTTCCACTGGCAGGGAACAGAGAGTTGTGACGCTGGGTGGAAAGTGCCTGGTAGATACAGACCCAGACAAAGGGGAGCAGCCGAGCTGGGAAGAAGGGCTGACAGGAGAATTGTCTGGGATGATGATGGCTCCGGTGGATTCTGAAGGGGGCGTGGCCAGATGGAAGGGCGTGGTCGCAGTGGAGGAATCTAGGTAGGGAGAGCGGCTGAGTCGAGTCGCGGTATCTGGGCGTCTTCTGATTTTTGTTGTTATTTGCTGTGCTCATGGTTCTGGCTGTGTCCTGAGGAAGCTTTTCTTTAAATAAAACCTTTTTCTAAAAAGTAAAAGAAATAGCTCTTTAAAACATGGTTGTTTTTCTTCCCCTCTCTTTCCGTTTTAGGCCCGAAACGCGGAAAAGGCCATGTAAGTATCCAGTCCCTTTTGTCTGCAGATTTTATGCTGCTTAACTGCCAGCTTGGAGCTCTGTTTCTGTTTGGTCTTCGGGTACACATCTCTTCCTGTCCCTGTGTTGAAGCAGCGTGCGTGTATCTGCCCACGTATTTATCTCCCCCGAAGTGTTTTCTCACTGCTCCCAGAACTTACGCTGAAGGGGAGGCTGGGCTGTGACGGCGGCAGCCCTTCTCATCCGTGTTTTTAACACCGCAGCGGGATGCTGAGTTTCCCACAGTCCTTACCTGCCATGTGGGTAGAGGGGATACGGGGTGTTCAGGAACACGTCCTTATGAACGCTGCTCTTTGGAACGTGGAAAGCCACGATGTCTCTGGGTTCTTGACAGCAGTGCGTATGTGCGTATGTGAGTGAGGGGTGGCAGCTAACGTCTCGAGCAGATCTGCCCACCCAGGACTTGGGTGATGAGAGACCTGTGAGCAGGGTCTAACGGTCTTCTCTCTTCCCGGTAGGACGGCCTTAGCAAGATTTCGCCAGGCTCAGCTGGAAGAGGGGAAAGTAAAGGTTGGTTTCAAGCTTCCTCGTGAGTTTTCCAGTAGGAGGGATGGTGAGCGCGGGCAGACTCCAGACCCTCCTCTTCTCGTCTCCGCTTCCCTGTCTCCTAAGAGTCTGTTCGCCTGAGGCCCGGGTGACGCTCCCTGTCGCGGGGGCTGCGTGATGATTTGTACCCTTGGTGATGGGATGCTTGGGTCTCCCTGTTACCCCAGCCCGGGCTCATGCTGAGTAGTAGAAAGTGAGCTGTGCTCTGGGAAGCAGCTCTAACCTGAGACCAGCGGGTGACCTCCGCCCGTGGAGACTCAGCCAGATTAGGGGTAGCATATGCTGTTCTTCGAGTATTTTCGTTTTGTTTTTAAAAGTGTCCTCTCACCTGCCCCCGCACCCACGCATACTCCTGTGTACACACAGCCGCGCATGTGTGCGCTTGTTCTAGACACTGACCGCTGTCGCTGCTGAAGGTAGTGCCAGCGTGCCACGGGATGGGCATAGCCAGGTGCACTTCGCATCTCTGCGTGGATTCACTTATTCACAGATATTGTTCAACAGTAACTACTGTGGAGCTACAGAGTTGTGGTTGGTTGAATCTGTGGTTGCAGAGGAACCACGGATCCCGAGGGCTGACAAAGTTAGACTCGGATTAACCCCCGCTTTGCTCACGGTCATGGCCAAGTGCAGTGGGCTTTTACATTGAGTATTGGCCTCCATCCCAGGTGCGACACGGGGGGTGTTTTTGCCTGTGCAGTTATTTCCTATGGAGAGACTGCAGAGTGAGCCTTAAGGCTTGATGAAAACCACTGGGGACTGAAGCTGCGGATGTCTTTAGACTGTTACACATTTGAGGCTTCAGGCCGGAATCAGTTGTGACTGTTGCACGAAGCTTGTAATTTCATATAAGATTGTGGCAACGTGTGTGTTTTGCTTTTCCTTAGGAGCGAAGGCCCTTCCTTGCCTCGGAATGTACTGAGCTGCCTAAAGCCGAGAAATGGAGACGGCAGGTGCGGTCTGGGCGAGCTCGATCTCAGCAGAAATAGCAAGGCTCGGAATTTTATTACCTGCGTGACTCTTAAACCACGTTTCTGAGCACTTTTAATTAGATATTTCTTATGTTTTCAGACTTATTCAGAAGTCATAACGATGTATTACCTTTTATTTTTCTCGTAGATCATTGGAGAGATCTCAAAAAAAGTGGCTCAAATTCAGAATGGTAAGCCAGCCTCTCTCTTTAAAGTGCTTGATTCTCACTTCCACAGTTAGGCGTGGAGACGTCAGCCCCGTCTCAGTGGTTGGTGGAACAGGAGTAAGGACAAAGAGCTGAGCAGTGGTATCAGTCAGCTTGAGCTACTTGCCATGTATAGAGCACTCACCTCACAAAGAAGAGTGCACTTTCTTTTTGAAGAGGAAATGGAATACTCACCAAGATAGAGCATATTTTGGATTGTAAAATAAATGCTAGTAAACATAAAATAATTAAAATTTTGCAAAGTATAATTCACTAATTAAAACACAGTTAATGTAGAAATCGGTTACAGAAAGATACCTGGCAACTTCCTAAATATTTAGAAATTAAACATACTTCTAAACAACCCATATACCTAAAGTAAAAACCTCGAGAAAATTAGAAACTATTTTTACTTGAATGAAAATGTAATGTCACAATTCAGGGTATGAAAAAAGCAATGCTTAGATGAAATTTTATAGCATTAAAGTAAAATAAAATAAGAAAGATATCAAGTCAGTGATCCCAGCTTCTCCCCTAAGAAACCAAAAGGAAGAGCAAATTAATTCCAGAGTAAACAGAAGGGAGGAAACAGACAGAAGACGAGCAGAGAAAGTAGGGCAAAAGTGGGTTCAGTGAAATCGATAAACTTCTAGTCCAGTTAGATGATCAGGAAAAAAAGACACAGATTAGTAACAGCAAGAATGAAATCGGGAACGCCACTACGCTCTAACCATCAGAGGATGAGGGAACACTAGACACAACTTCAGCGCCTTCACTCAGCAACGTAGATGAGACGGGCCTCCTAAAAAGACACGTGCTAACAAAACAGTGCTCCCTAACCGTCGGCAGTGTCACCCCTCCAGCCCCCTCCACCCACCCCTGGGAATTTCATGCTATCTGGAGGGGGCTTCATTTATTAGAGAAATTGAATTCATAGTTAAAAACTTTCCAGCAAAGAAGAGTCCAGACCCAGATGGCTCCCCTGGCCAGTTCAGATATTTAAGAAGTACCAGCTCTACAGCTTCTCCCAGAAGAGTGGAGAAGGAACCCTTCCTGGTTTACTTTCTTACATATTCTGGTGTGTGTGCCCTTGACCCTGAAATCAGAAAAAGACATTACAAGAAGAGGAAAGACTCCAGACAACATTCTTTCCGGAATTTGGCCATAAAGGCCTCAGCAAAGGATTGCACGGTTGATACAGCGCTCAAAAGTCAATTCACTGCGTCGTCAATTTAAAGAAGGAAAGCCGTGTCATCTCAGCAGATGCAGAAGTGTTTGACAAAGTTTATCATTCATTCATAAAAGCTCAGCTAACTGGGAGTAAACCAGAACTGCTTCCTTTCCCTGATAAAACACTTCCACCAAAAAGCCTGTAGCGAACATCACGCTGAATGCTGCAAGGTTGAGATCAGGAACAAGGTGAAGATGCCTTCCTCACGCCTTCCGTTCAGTCTTGCACTGGAACTCCTGGCCAGTGCAGTAAAGCGAGAGGAGAAGATGAAAGACCCAAAGACTGGAAGGGAAGAAGAATGCTCTCTTCCGAGGTGGCTTGATTTTCTGTGTAGGAAATCCCAAGGAATCCACAGAAGGGTTTCCACAGCGGAGAACTGAGTTTAGCTAGATGGCAGACTGGAAAGGCCACACAAAGAAAGTCAGTTTGATTTCTGTGTGCTGGCAGGAAGGTCTGGAACGAGAGCATCTTTCACAGTGTTACTTACAGAAGCATCAAAAGGCAAGAAGTACTGAGGTGTAAATCTAGTAAGATACGCACATGGTCTGTATGGTGAAAACTAGGAAGCAGTGATGCCAGGCAGTAAAGAACCAGTGAAGTGGAGACGTAGATAGTGTTTGTGAAGGGGAAGACTCAACATCGGAAAGAGGTCAGTTCTTTTCCTTTTTAAAATCCATCACAGAACCCCAGCGTGGTTTTCCAGTTTATGTTGACAAACTGTAAAGTTTACAGCTTTGCCATTCCATGTGACTGCGGCCAAGAGAACTTTGAAGAACAAAACTGGAGCACCCGTAGCATCAAGACTGGAGCACCCGTAGCATCAAGACTGGAGCACCCGTGGCATCAAGACTGGAGCACCCGTGGCATCAAGACTGGAGCACCCGTGGCATCAAGACTGGAGCACCCGTGGCATCAAGACTGGAGCACCCGTGGCATCTAGACTGGAGCACCCGTGGCATCTAGACTGGAGCACCCGTGGCATCAAGACTGGAGCACCCGTGGCATCAAGACTGGAGCACCCGTGGCATCAAGACTGGAGCACCCGTGGCATCAAGACTGGAGCACCCGTGGCATCTAAACTGGAGCACCCGTAGCATCAAGACTGGAGCACCCGTAGCATCAAGACTGGAGCACCCGTAGTATCTAGACTGGAGCACCCGTAGTATCTAGACTGGAGCACCCGTAGTATCTAGACTGGAGCACCCGTAGCATCAAGACTGGAGTACCCGTAGCATCAAGACTGGAGCACCCATAGTATCTAAACTGGAGTAGCCATAGTATCAAAACTGGAGTATCCGTAGCATCAAAACTGGAGTACCCGTAGCATCTAATTTCAAGATTCAGTGTGAAGCTAAAGGTATCAAGATCGCATGGTCCTGGTGAGAGACAGACAGACAGACCAGGGAACAGAATAAGGAGTCCAGACATAGGGGCACACGTGTGTGGTCCGCCTACCTGGCAACGGAGCAGAAGCGGTTCAGGGGAGGAGAGGAGGCCGTCTCCCTCCCTGTAGGCACAGGGTGCTTCGCTTCAGCACACCAGAGACCCCTGACCGTCCTCCTACCTCTGGTAGGACGCCCTGGTCGCCAGTGACAGCGCCTCGGCAGCCTCCTGTGCTGTCCCCTTAAATCCGCCCCGTGGGCTCCTGGTCAGAGGTGTTCCCGGGGACCGGCAGGCTGCTTGCTGACGCTGCCTCCCTGTGTCCTGGACGCTGAGCGCCCCGCCGCTGAGCTGTGATGTCTCAGAGCTGGTGTAAATGGAGCTGCGGGACAGCTTCAGTTTGCATTTCTCTGGTTGCTAATGGGGAGGAAGTCGTTTTTCAGAGTTTTTCTGGGGCCGCTGGAACTCTGTTCACGATCGTCACCCTTCCTTGATTTCGGTGTGGATGGTTTTCCTCGTGAGCTGAAGTGTCTTCACGTTGCCCACCTCTGTCAGCATTGACACTCTTACAGGTGTGACATGAGGCGGTCTGCTGACACTCCTAAGGGTGTGACATGAGGCGGTCTTTTCAGGAAATGATACGACATTTTTCTCTTCTTAGCTGGTTTAGGTGAATTCCGGATTCGCGACCTGAATGATGAAATTAACAAGCTGCTGCGAGAGAAAGGACACTGGGAGGTCCGGATCAAGGAGCTGGGCGGCCCTGACTATGGGGTAAGTAAGCAGCAGCCCAGGGCCCGGCTCAGGGGCTTTCTAGGCAGGGTGGGTCCTGTCTCCCTGCAGCCCCCGCAGGCCTGCCTTGGACGAGGCCCTTGAGAAATGAGAGGAGCCTGGAAAGGGCCTGGTGTGTGTACACGGGAGCCGTGAAAGCACAGGGCCAGTGGTGTAGAAGGTCCCCGGCGCGGGCCTGGCATCCAGGGTGAGCCGCTCGGTCTCCCCGGGCCCCTTATGGAGACAGCCTTGGCACCGCACGTGCGTCTCTGAGCTCCTTGAGAATTGGGACAGCCCTTCCACTGCAGCTTCTGTGCCTGAGGGGCCCTGGAGACAGGCACCCTGTGCTTGCTCTGGATTCTTTTCTTCCTCTGGACTGTTTAGAGGCGCAGTGACTTTGCGGCTTTCAGGACCGTGACCCTGTGTGTGTGTCTGTGAGTCACACACGGTCGCTGTGTACACGAAGATGTGCTGGAAAGGCTCCTGGCGGGTGCTGCTGCACTGTGGAATTTCCTGTGCTGTTCTATTTTGGCTTTTTAACAATTGGTAATTGTGGCCCGCATAGTGGATTTCATGACCCAGACCTGCCCCGTTTGCCCAGGTCTTTGAACCAGTCACGTCTGGTCAGTGGACTGCCGTGTAGCTGCGTGAGAACCCTGGGCGGCGTTTCTGTGTATTAGTCTGGCCCCTCTTAACACAGAGCCATAGTTCTCAGGTCAGTGCCTGGCCCAGCCGAGGCGTTTATCTTCCCACGCCTTGGGCACCTGCTGGGAACGTTGCCTCCGCATCCCCGTTATTTCTGTGACGCTGGTTTTGCTCCCTGTCGGACGGCGTCAGCGCCTCTTGTTCCCCGTCCTGGAAAGGCTGCAAAAGCTCCTCGTCAGTAGTGCTGTTTCCGTCTGTTTCCTTCTGGGGGTGTTTCACGTGAAAGCAGTTGATGCTTATTTCCCGGGTGTAAAGGTAACACCTGTAGGGGCGTGCACCTTTGGTTCAGGCATCTGGCTGTTTCAGCGTGTCCCACGCCTCGTGGCCTCTCCCCTGCAGTTCAGAGCCTCGTCCAGACTCACCTGTGGCCTGCAGGTGTTGCCGCCATCGCTTTTAACGGAGGGAGTCCCATCTTCCGGGTGTCTCATTTGTGCTCTTCTTCTGCTAGCTGTCATTTAGACTTCTGCGACCTTTTAAAGCTCTCTTTTTTTTCGCTTAACATTGTATTGTAAGCAGTTTCTCCGCCAGTGTAAGTGTTTTCGCACGAGCCTTCATCTGTCGGCTGCAGAGTATATTCCACCCGTGAACAAACTGTAATGGTGTTTAGGCAGTTCCAAAGTGTGTTTCTGTGCCCATTAATACCTGCTGCTTTTAGCATCACTGTCTTCAGGCATATCTGCAAACGTGGAAATAGTGGGTTTACAGACCAGACCTATTTTCTCTTTTTCCTTCCCCATAAGAAAGTTGGGCCTAAAATGCTGGACCACGAAGGGAAGGAAGTCCCGGGAAATCGAGGCTACAAGTACTTCGGAGCGGCCAAAGACCTGCCTGGCGTCAGAGAGCTGTTTGAGAAAGAGCGTGAGTGGCTGGCGCTGGTGAGGGTATCAGCTGGCTCTCGGTGCTGGCTGTGAGTGATGCCGCGTGCCCTGCTGCGCGGCAGCCCCGTGTCGTCAGGGGACTCCTTCCCAGGGCTTAAATGGGAACCCTCAAGCACGGGGTGTTGAGGGGGCAAGCCCAGGGCACACCTTGGGCAGGAGTGGGAACCCAGAGCTGCGGGCACCAGATTGCAGGCCCTGACGCACACCCGCTTCCGAGTGAACACAGAGGCGCCGTGGGCGCGGGGCGCTGTGGGGTGGAGGCGCTGTGGGCGCGGAGGCACTGTGGGGTGCATGGGCACTGTGTGGGGCGTGTGGGCGTGTCGGCGCCTGTCGCCGTGGCTCCGAAGTCCATGCAGCCAGGTCCGTGTTTCAGGTACTTGTTGGGCTGAAAGAGCTCTTAACTGAAGGACTGATGACACCTCGGGCCGAAGCCGCTGTGCACTGCGGGGAGAGAGGGTCCGAGTCAGACACCCTGGCCCTGGGCACCTCCAGGATTCCGCTCGTCTGGGCCGCCTGCGTCTGATTTTTGACTTTTTGAAAAGCAGTGCAAGCATTCCATAGGAAAAAGTGTGGAAAGCAGAGAAGGGCGAGACCAGGATCCCTCCCACTGCGGGCGTTCTGCTGACCCTTCCGATTCTACCTTCATGAAACCCTGCTTGTTCTCTTTTTTGGCCTCCTGTGGGATCTCGGCTCCCTTACTGGGAACTGAACCTGGGCCGCGTCAGTGATAGCCTGGAGCCCCCAAGCCCTGCTGCTGCTTGAGTCCCCTGCGTGTGCACGCTGGCTTTGCGTGTGTCATCGACACTGCTTAAGACGATTCGGAATTCACGTATCACCCCATCTATTATGAAGGCAATGAAACTTATTACAGACACGCAGAACACAGAAAATGAGGAAGAACACCCCTGCTCTCGCATCTTACAGTTGGTGGGGGTTGGCATGTTGGGGTGTGTGCCCTTCTGGTTTTAAGGCCCCTAAAGTGAGGTGGTCCTGTTTTTCTGTTTCTGCACTTTGGCTTTAAATTTGCTCTCATGTTCTTACGTGTTCCAGGCATTGGTTTTCTTTTTTTTTTAAGGAGAAAGTGCCCACGTTCGTCTTCAGGCGCAGAATGTAGACGGTAGCACAGCCCCTCTACCACCGTCCCGCTGCTCTGCCCGGGACGCCCCATCACCCTTCCTCTCTGGAGTGCTCCCTGCCAGGCCTCCCCATGCTCCTCCCTGTGTATCTCAGCAGCTGAGTCGCGTCCGCTTAGTGACAGGTGACTCCAGCCCGGCTCCCTTGAGGCAGAGAAGCCCGTTTCCGGCTCCTGGGACTGACGCGTTTGTCCTCAGGAATGGCTGGTCCCAGAGCCCTCGCTCCTGCTGCCGTTTCGGCTTCCATCCTGCGAGCGCTTCTCTCTGTCTCGTCTCCTTTGGGGTGGCAGGCTGTCCATTATCCACTTAGAGTTTGTCCCCTCAGCGAGTTTACCACCATCACCCCTCAACCCCCAAAAGGTTCAAGCACGGGCCCCAGGGCGAGCCCCGCCCGTGCAGGTCCGATCCCAGCTCCCCCCCAGGGCAAGCCCTGCCCGTGCAGGTCGGATCCCAGCTCCCTCCTGCATGCAGGACGCACTCAGTGCTCCGAGCCCGTCCTGGGCGCAGCCCTCGTTGCCCAGGGCTGGGCAGGGTTGCTGGTACCTGTGTGGGCTGATGGAAGGGGGCTTCCCCATACCTGTGCCCATCGCGTGTGGACCGTCCGTGTCCCCCCACAGTTCTCCTTACAAAGCCTAGTGACGCAAAGGGCCAGAGAGTGGCGGGTGACCCGTGCTGGCTGTGACCACCCCTCCTGTGTAGACTTTTAGTTACTTCCGCGTCTTCGCAACTGTAACATCGTTGCTGGTACTTGAAACAGAATGTTATTTCTATTTTTTGTTTCCCTGATTACTAGTGAATTGACAGTTGAATTCAGTTCCTATCCATCACTGAAATGTTCACACTTAGAGGTTTCTTCTCCTTCAGTTAACCAGCTTTTATTCTCTGAGCAGTCAGCTGACTTTGATTTCCCTTTTGATTTTCCAGAATTACTACATATCCTGAACAGTAATACTTAGTCTGAATGTATTTTCTTCAGGAATTTCTTGTGTATCTTTTTTGCTTGTAGGTAATTTTCTCTTATCTGAGTTCTTATGTTTTCTCGTTAGCTATTTTGGCATTTCCTGTGAAAGCACCTCATGAAGCCGCGGTCACAGGACACCCTCCCCCCGCCAGGCAGTTCACAGTCCTGGGAAGGGTCCAAGATTTACTGTTGTATCAACAATGCCGTGACACTCATCTCCGTCCATAAAGCTTTGCCAGCTTTTGCTTTTGCCTTTTAAATTGCGGTAGATTCCTTCTAAACGGGCTGAGCCTGAAACACCGACGCTGGTTTTAAACAGGGTAGTGTTCTGTGTAGCCCCATCACTAGTGTGGCGAGGCGCCTGTTTGATGCCATTTTCAGGAACACGCGTGCTGCGTGCCTCTGTAGCCTTGCATGGGGAGCAGGTGCGAGCGTGGCTGACGGGGAACCCGGCTGAGCTGAAGAATTCTTTCTTTCAGCACTTCCTCCTCCAAGAAAGACCCGAGCCGAGCTCATGAAGGCGATCGACTTTGAATACTACGGTTACCTCGATGAAGACGATGGTGTCATTGTGCCCTTGGAACAGGAGTATGAAAAGAAACGTAGGTCCTCGGGCGTCTCACGGCACGACTGGTGGCATCTGCTTTCTTCTCTCACCTTTGGAAAAGGAGGTTTTCTCTTTCTTTTTCTAAGGAATCTATTTTCTGTTAGGACTTTGTGAAAAATTGAAGCTTAGTTGATGTACAGTGTTACGTACAGGTGCGCAGTAGCGTGAGTCAGTTTCTGAAGGTCTGTTCCGTTAGCAAGTTACTCGAGGAATGTTTTCTGCAGGCCCTGTGTTGCTCAGCATATCCGCTGTGTTCTGTAGGTTCCACGAGTGAGCGATGCCTGGAGTGTCTGTCTGTGTCTGGCTCCCTCCGCTTGGCGGGATAACCTCTGGGTCCGCCCCTGTTGCTGCAGGCGGCGCAGGGCCCTCTGTTTTGCGTCGGAGTCCACCGTGTGTCTCTTCATTCACCTGTCGATGGCGCTTCGGCCGCGTCCACGCCTCGGCTGTTGTACATGGTGCCGCTCTGAACATTGGGCTGCTGTGTCTTTTCTGACTGTATCTCTGTTTATTTCGTGTTGAGCCCAGGAATGGAATTGCTGGGTCACGTGCTAGTCCTGGTTTTGGTTCTTTGAGGAACCTCAGGGTGTTGAGCCGGGGAGGATCTAGGCGTGTCCCCCGCCAGCCACCCCGGAGCTGCCGTGGGACCCCTGCCCTCGCGTCTGATGCCCGCCCGTGGGGGCCGGAGGAGGGTCACCCTTCGCAGAGGGCAGGCCTCGGTCACCTTTGCCCTGCGTGGCACGTCGCTTTCTCGGAGGCGAGAGCGCCTGACGCCTGCTGTCCCTTGTCTGCAGACAGAGCCGAGCTAGCGGAGAAGTGGAAAGCAGAGCGAGAGGCCCGCCTGGCGAGAGGCGAGGAGGCGGAGGGGGAGGAGGAGGAGGCAGCGGACATCTACGCCGTGGCTGAGGAGGAGGTAGGGCGGCCCGCGGCCCGCGGCTCGGGGAGGGCGCCCGGGCCTGGACAGGCTCCAGGCCCGGTCTGCCCCTGGACGGGCGGTGAGGGTCGCATCGGGGTCACAGTGAGGACGCTGAGGGCACCTGGGGACCTGTGCTCTATGTCGGGGTGACTTACTCAGAGCTAGGCCCTCCGGACCTGCGGGGCCTGGATTTGTAGGCAGGTTTGAAGCCCCTGACCTCATTGTTTGAGCTTCAGTGGCGGAGCCAGTAGCGCTTCTGTGGGCCCTAACTACCCACGCCCTCCTTACGGTGGGAAACCAGAACAGAGGCTCCCTTGGGGGTCCCAGGTGGGGTGGCCCTGTGGTCCGCAGCCAGAGCCCTCTGCTCCCAGCTCCCCCATCCGGCAGGCCCGGGATGGAGTGCATTTGTGACTGAGCCGGGGGAGGGGAGTCAGCCAGGCCGGGACGCCGGGTCAGGCCCCGTGAGACATCGCGTGGTGTGCCCCGCAGCAGTGGCAAGCACGCAGGCTCAGGAGCTTGGAGACTGGGTCGCCATCGCACAGGACCCGGCAGGCCCGCGGGCCGTGCCCTCAGGCAGGCGTTTGAAGCAGGATGGCGGCGTGCCCTGCAAACATTTCCTCTGGGTGCAAGCAACCTGTTTACTTTTTCAAGGGGTGTTTGTCTCCTTGGCGGCCACTAATGAGTTGAGTGAGGCCCACTCAAGGGACATCACAGCCACACGCTCCGTCGGTAGCTCAGGATCCAAGGGGCAGCCCAGTCAGCAGACCCCGCAGGAAAACGGCACGTGTGATAGGAGCCCTGGGTAGCAGGGTGGGCAGGCGGGGCTGCAAACACTTCCTGCGGAGGCAGCCCTTCAGCTGAGCTCAGAGGTCAGGGAGGCGTCACTGGCGCACAGGGGCGGCAGGGCAGCACACGCGGACGGCTGGGGGAGCGTCGGGCCAGAGGACCGGCCAGCAGCCGGCGCCCAGAGCGGGGCCCCTGATGTGAGCAGAGGCTGCGGGAGGTGAGCCGGGACCAGCAGGGGCCCTGGCCGCCGGGGGACGGGTCTTCCCTCATCACAGGAGCCATGGAGAGGCTGCGAAGGCTTCAGACAGTCGTGTGTGTTGGAACCGCCACAGACTCAAGGCAGCTGTTAAGGAGCTGAGCGAGGCCCCGCGCGTCCTTCCCCCAGGCCCGGAGGCCCCGTCCTGAGTGCTGCCAGCTCGGCGTCCACGAGGAGCTGCCTGCTGTGGCCCGTGTGCAGGGCTGGGCCTGCCGTCCCTGGGTGGCTCCCAGGACCACGACACCCTTTCTTGTTTTCCTCCGCCCGGCGGTGGGCGGGGGCAGACGGGGCGGGTCCCGCCCTGAGACCAGCGGACAGCGGACCGAGCTCTGCACGGGTCTCCTCCCCTCGGGCCCCCAGGACCGCTCCTTAGTCGTGAGTGAGCACTGCTGACGCACAGGCAGCTTCTGAGGGATGCTTCTGTGCACGTGGTCTGTTTTTACAAGTTTAGTTTTAAAAATAATATACTCGGGGCTTCTCTGCTGACTCACATGGTAAAGAACCTGCCTACAAGTTGCATCCCTGAGTCAGGAAGATCTCTAGACAAGGAAATGGCAACCCACTCTGGTATTCTGGCCTGGAGAATCCCATGGACAGAGGAGCCTGGAGGGCTTCAGTCCATGGGGTGGCCAAGATAATATATTCATGAGACTCACAGCCTGAGAAACACATGCAGACCTCGCCCAGCTCCCCTTTCGCAGCCCTGTCCTCGGGCCCGGCGCCCACTGAGGCCACTGCTTCTCTTCCTCGGGCCGGAGGCCGCGCAGTCCACGCTGTCATGTTGGCCCTTGTGCTTAGCGCTGCATCTTGGGGGTGTCTCTGAGGAGAGCGCGTCCCCGGGGCTGTCTCTCCCGTCAGACGGCTGCAGGCTGGGCCTCTCGCGGCATCCCCTCTGCACAGCCTCTGGTGTTCTCTCTTGCAGTCTGACGAGGAGGGCGGCCCGGACAGAGGAGGGGAGGACGGGCAGCAGAAGTTCATCGCCCACGTGCCGGTGCCGTCGCAGCAGGAGGTAGGATGCTGGGCCCGCCAGGCGAGTTTCTGGGCCCTTTCTGTCCCCGCGGGCAGCTCTGACTCCAGGGGCACCGCTGACTGCACTCAGCATAGGGTGTGGGTCCAGCAAAGGCGGAGTCCATCCGCCTTAGAGGCAGTGGCCTGCCCTGCCGTGCGCGGCGGGTCCCTGTGGCTCACGCGTGCCGGGAGGAGGTGTCGGGCAAAGCGAATGCCGCCCCAGCCCCGCCTCTGCCGCCCACAGATCGAGGAGGCGCTCGTGCGCAGGAAGAAGATGGAGCTGCTGCAGAAATACACCAGCGAGACCCTGCGGGCCCAGAGCGAGGAGGCCCGGCGGCTCCTGGGCTGCTAGGCGGCCCCACTGCAGCCTCCCCTGCCCTCCTTGCCCACACCGTGCGCCCCCCGAGGGCGGCTGGCTGGACCCCTCTGCGTCACCCCGGCCGCGTGCAGCTGACGCGAGAGCCCACGGGCACTGTCCTGAGTGGGTAGGACAGGCTGCTCCCGCGGCCTGCGGGTGTCGTCAGCGGTGGGGGCAGCCAGCCGGGGACGCCCCTGAGCGCCCAGACGTGTCTGTGATGCCTCCTGCGCGCTGAGAAGATGCCCCGCCACCCTCGGGGCTGCCCTGCCGCCCGTCTCGCCCTCAGCCGGCCTTGCTTCCCCCAGCCCGCGGGGGGGCATGTTTGCCGCTTCATCTGGGAGTGGTTCTGCACAGAGCTATTTTTATTAAAGATTTTTGTATGAAAGGCAGCCTTGAGTTCCGGGCTGTCTCTGTGAGGCCTTGTCCGCGGTAGGACCTGAGGTGTCGGGGGCTGGGCCCGCCCGCGGCCCGTCCAGGCGCTGAGGGTGCGGGGCGTCCTGCCTGGCCCGTGCCCACGCCCGTGGGTCCGCACTGAGGTGGGGCCCATGTTTCCGGCCCGTGAGAGTGCCGAGGGTGCCCCAGGGTAGTCCAGACCTGCCGGCCCTGCCTAGTCTCTCCTTCCCTTTGGGGAGAACCCACCGCAGGGGCCCCAGCTTGGGGCAGGTGGGGCTGGGGGGTCCCCACCCTCAAGAGGGGTCGTGGGCACGTCAGCAGAGCCCTGTGGGCCTCTTGAAGCAGGCTGTGCCAGCCTGAGTGAGGGACGGTCGTCAGCCGGAACCTGCCTGACAGAAGTTCTGAGCAGGGGACAGAGGGCGTCGGGCAGGTGGGCAGCAGCCGTGGGGAGACCACCCAGGGCTTCAGGGCTGTGAGGAGGAGGGGAGGGACGGGGCTGGGCTGGGGACTACCCTGGGGGCCCCTTAGCTGAGCCCCTGGGCAGGTGTGTGTGGAGAGCTGGGAGGGGTCAAGGCTGGAGGGCTGGGGGCCTGGGGACAAACAAGGCCAGACCTGGCCCTGGGACCCAGCTCCCACCCAGGCCTGGCCCGGACAGGGCTTAGGAGCGATGCTGGGCGCCTGGAGCAGCCCCTCTGGGCCCGGGCCTCCGCATGCCCGTCTGAAAGGCCGGGGCTGGACCTGGTGCCTGTGCGTTCACCCAACGATGGGCAGCCCCGTGGGGCAGGCAGAGGGGAGGCGGGCCCTGAGACCGCCTGGCCTGGGGTCCAGCCAGGCGGCAGGCAGGGCCCAGCTCAGATGGCCAAGAGAGGGCTTTCCCTCTTCCGCTGCGGACACCCAGGGCCTCGCAGTGGCTCCTGGGACAGCTGCAGACAGCATGGGCATCAGGGAACCGGGGGCTGACGGGAAAGCGGCTTGCTGAGGACCCACAGGCGTCCCCGGTGGAGACTGGCCCATCCCCAAGCGTTTTCCTGCCCTGTGGGCCCTGGCTTTTTTTGTCCCAGGAGGACTTTGCAAGGGCCCGCCCCCGCCCCCAGGCCTGGAGCGTCCAGCTAGTGTGGCCCTGGCCGGCGTGGTCTCCATGGTCTCGGAAGCTCACGCCCAGAGGCGGCAGGGCCCATCCCGGGAAACGCTGGTTGACGA
This sequence comes from Ovis canadensis, assembly GCF_042477335.2. Taxonomy (NCBI): domain Eukaryota; kingdom Metazoa; phylum Chordata; class Mammalia; order Artiodactyla; family Bovidae; genus Ovis; species Ovis canadensis. Next base: position 73,537,435 of record NC_091263.1, on the reverse strand, counting down.
AATCTCTCTCGTGGCTCAGACAAGCTTTGGCTCTGCCCGCAGTTTCCAAAACATAGACGTGTCCAGCTCGCTCTCCCCTCCTCCCCACGCCTGCCCAGCCGGGCCCCCAGTGCCCTCCTCCTCTGCGTTCTGCCCCCCGATGCCAGTGCTTTGGTTCTTGGGCAGTTTACAAGCCAGGAGGAGCTGAGAACGTTTCTCTTGCCGGACACCCTGGGCCATCCTGAAGTGAGCAGGTGCTGGGGTCAGCTTTGCTTCCCCCGGGCGGCCACAGCCCATCTCTGCCGGCATCAGCGTCTCTGCTTCCTCCCAGAGCCCTGCGGGAGGATAGGCTGGCACCCCTCACTCTCATCGAAGCCCCGACAGCAGCGTCTGCCTGGGGGTGTCAGGGCCCCCAAAGAGCAGACAGGTCCACAGTGGGGGGCCGGGGTCACACCATCTGGTTCCCTCCCCCACAAATAGGGCAGCCTGTGGAGGGAAGGCCCCCTGAGGGGTGCCCAGCTCTTCTCTGCATCACCAAGCCAGAGGATGAACTGTGCCCCCCGGTCCCCTTGTGAGGGGTCTCAGGGCAGGGGAGCGGGGCAGGGGGAGAGGTGAGCAGGGGCCCCCAGGGTCTGGGGCTCGTCCTGGCATCTGTCTGGCAGGCCTGCTCTGTGGGGACTGGGGCCGTGAGAAGCTGCGAGGGGAGGAAGCCAGGGCGGTCTTCCAGTGGGGGCACAGCCCCGGGGTGGGGCCGCAGAGAGGTGGGAGGGCCCATCCTGATGCTGCCCCGGCCCCCGGGGGCTGCTCCCAGCCCTCAGCCAGCTCGGGCCCAGTGCCCCTCAGTCAGCAGCTGCTGCAGCGTATTGCTGCGCTCTTGCAGCTCCTATTTTGTGCTTTGCAGCAGGCGAGCTTCAGCATTAGGAGCACGGCGTCATGCCTGGGGTTGGGTCTTCATGGCGTTTTTCCACCTTTATTTCTGATCCGGGGCACGTTTTCAGCCCCAGCCTGGGCTCCGCCCATGAAAGAAAACTCGGATGACGTTGTTCGAGGCTGTATATTTTAACAGCGGTGACTGTACACAGGCAAAGGTGGAAAAGAAGGGAGGAAGGAAGCGGAGAGAGGCCTCTTCTCTCGGCGGTGTTCTGACCCGGAGGACGCGGGGTCGCAGCAGATGCTTCCGTCTGCCGGCGAGCCTGGCGCCCCCGTGTGGCAGGGCACACACAGTGCAGGTTCATCCCGCCAACCCACCGTTCGCTTTTAAGAAGATTGAATTCTTTTCGGCTCTGCGGGTCTTCGTTGCTGCAGGAGCTTCTCACCGCGGGGGCTTCTCTCCTGGGGAGCACAGGCTCTGTAGCTGTGGCGCGTGTGCTGAATACCTGTGGAGCACACAGCTAGTTGCTCCACACCACGTGGGATCTTCCCAGACTTGGGATCGAACCCATATCTCTTGCACGGACAGGCAGATTCTCTACCACTGAGCCACCAAGAACGTGAAATTCGTGACACGTTTTTTAAACTGTGTTTTCATTGACTGATTCGCTGCATCAAGCCTTGGCCGTGTCGCGAGACCTTTCACTGCTCAGTAGTTGGAGCAGGCCGACTTAGTTGCTCCGTGGCGTGTGGGATCTTAGTTCCCAGACCAGGCATTAAACCAGCCTCCCCTGCACTGCAAGATGGATTGTTAACTATTGAACCACCAGTGAAGTCCTTCTTGACACATTGTGAAAAATTTGGGGGATATGTGTTATTTATCTAAGTTTCGGGGCATTAGGTGAGATCAAGATTTTTGCATTACTGCAGTTCAAAGGAGCATAATTCAATTTCAGATAAAACGGCACTAAGGAATCTGCCTCCAAAGAGAGGAAATGCAGTTAATTTTTTAACAACACGACTGAGATATACGTAACAGACTGTAAAAACCTACTGCTGGCTTACAGCTAAATGACTTTAACAAATCTGGGCCAAGCAGCCCGCACGACAGCCCAGTTTCACAACCATCTCATCACACCACAAATGCAAATGGTGGCTGGGTTTCCTGGCAAAATCCATACCCAGGTCAGCATTCCAACCCCCGCAAACCAGCTCCAGGAAAGGCCAGTTCAGCTAGTCAACCACACGTCCAGTGCACCCGCAGCTACCCAGCCTTCTTCCTTCCTCTCCCCCTGCCTCCAGTGGCAGGACCTTGGCCTGTCCTGTCTCCTGGACACACCTTTCCCTCTCCACCTGGTGCTGTGGGAGGCCACTCAGAGCTGAAGGCACATGTTGCTTTCTGGGGCCCTGGGCTTTGACGGTCCCAGAGCTAGCTCGGTGTGCGGAAGCCTTCTGTCCCAGGCCCTTCAGTGTGCTGCTGCCCTGGATAGAGGCTGTGTCCTATGGCCCTAACCTGATGCACCAAAGCTGGCCTCCCAGACCCGCTCTCCTGTGCTGTTGGGCGTTTCCCATGGGAGTGGAGCTCAGTAACTCTCCCCCCTTCTCCATGGGTCTGCCTTGCCTCCTGGCCCAGTTTCTCTTACTTGCTCATCCGGTAAAGGTGGTCCAGGCTCTCGGGCGTCCTGGTGGACTTGCTCTCTGTGGTCTCCGTAAGCTACGGGAAGTCCCTCTTCCCTTGTCTGCTGCAGAGGGTATGGATATTTCTCTGCCTTGTTCACTTAAATATTCCAAAGTCTTAGAAGCATACCTGACCCATAACAGGCATTAATCAAAGTGTAAACTTCCATGGATTTGGAGTTCTGTACGAGACCCCTTGCAAAGGGCAGGAGTGTTCTCAGTTCCTGTCCATCCGGATGACTGTGGAGACGCTAGGGGAATGGGTCCCATTTGATCTAGGAGCCCCATGGACAGCAAAGACATCCGACTAGTTCATCCTAAAGGAAATCAGTCCTGGGTGTTCATTGGAAGCACTGATGCTGAAGCTGAAGCTCCAATACTTTGGCCACCTGATGTGAAGAACTGACTCATTTGAAAAGACCCTGATGCTGGGAAAGATTGAAGGCAGGAGGAGAAGGGGATGACAGAGGATGAGCTGGGTGGATGGCATCACCGACTCAATGGACATGAGTTTGAGCAAGCTCCAGGAGACAGTGGAAGACAGGCCTGACATGTTGCAGTCCATGGGGTCGCAGAGAGTCGGAAACAACTGGGCGACTGAACAACGAAGCCCCTTATGGACAATCGAGTCTCGTTTCTCTGAAGAGCCCTGGTGGACCAGCCCACCTGGGGAGCCGGCCGCCTTCCACAGAGCTCCCCACAGCCCTCCCTCGCTCCTCAGCTCAGGAAGGTCTCACCAGGTGGGTCAGTTCCCTCAACTGGACCCAAGTTCCCAACTGAGCCAGCCCGTTAGGACAGCTACTTCCACCACTGTAAAGCGTCTGCCTACAATGCGGGAGACCCGGGTTCAATCCCTGGGTTGGGAACCTCTCTTGGAGAAGGAAACAGCAACCCACTCCAGTATTCTTGCCTGGAAAATCCCATGGACGGAGGAGTCTGGTGGGCTACAGTCCATGGGGTAGCAAAGATTCGGACATGACTGAGCGACTTCACTTTCACTTTCCACCTTCCACCACTGCTGTTCAGCCTTTTGGGCTGGGATCTCCCAGCCCTTTGGATCCCCCCAAACTAGCCCCCACCAAACAGGTCTCCCTAACCCCACGTCCCAGCTTTCTGGGGGTCACCTTGAGCACACGGTCCCACAAGCTCTCCTCTCAGTTCTGTGGCCAGCTTAGTTCTTGGCCTCTTTTCTCGTTTCCTCCTTGCAGCGTGTCCCAGGCCTCTCCCTTCTTCAGTACAGGGAAACGCATTGTCGGCCCCCCTCGTGTGAGCCCCGAAGGGACACTGCCATGCTTGTCCACGCTAGATCCGTTCTAGAGGAGGCCACTCTGGGCCCAAGGGCTGAATCAAAAGTCCCAGAGACCCTCCCCTGCTCTCGAAGCCGCTCCAGACTGAGTTTGGGACGGCCCAGGTGGGAGATCCCTGGGCGTCAATAGGCGGTGGGGGCGCGGCGGGTACAGGCGCGCTGTGGGCGGGCTTAGGGGCGGGGCCGAGGGTGCTGACCTACTGAGGGCTGCTCTCAGGGACTGGGCGGGGCCGAGGACAGTGCTGGGGGCGGGGCCCGGCCGGGGCCGGCCTGAGGTTGGGTTCTGATTGGGTCGAGCCTTGGGGTGGGCCTCGCTGGGGGCGGGGCCGAGGGCAGCGCAGGGGGCGGGGCCCGGCCGGGGGCGGGGCCCAGCGCGGGCCGCAGGGCCGGACTGGCCTGGCGCGGCGCTGAGGGCCGGACCCGGCGCGTCCCGGGCGGAGCCGCGGCCCCGGGGCCTGGCCGGCGGGGCGGGCCGGGGCGGGGCGGCCGGCGGGCGGTGGCGCCCCTTCCCCAGGTGTTGCGGCGCTTCCACGTCGCCAGGCGGCCCGCGGCTTCCGCGAGCCCAGGCCGCCCCAGCGTCCGGAGCGCCGGCCTTTGGGCTCCCGCGCCATGGCGGGGCCGGGCCCCGGGGACCCGGACGAGCAGTACGACTTCCTGTTCAAGCTGGTGCTGGTGGGCGACGCGAGCGTGGGCAAGACGTGCGTGGTGCAGCGCTTCAAGACCGGCGCCTTCTCGGAGCGCCAGGGCAGCACCATCGGCGTGGACTTCACCATGAAGACGCTGGAGATCCAGGGCCAGCGGGTCAAGGTGGGAGGCCGGGCCCGGGCCCCCCGCGGCTCTAGGGGTCGGGCCCCGCCCTGGAGGGTCTCCCCTGCGGGGGCGGGGGCCGCAGCGAGCGCCTGACCGCTCCGCGGCGGCTGGGCCCCTGCCTTTCGTCCCGTCCGAGCAAGCCTGGGCCTTGGCGTCGGGGCCGGCCTCCGTGCGCAGATGGCGGGCCTCGGGGCCCGGGGGTGCGCGTGTTTGGGGGGTGCGGAGAGAAGGCCCTGCCCCGCGAGCTACAACCCCACCCCCGGGGACTTTGCTCCAGTCTCCGGTGCCCGGCGGTGCGGAGCCTCGGGTGCAGGCCCCGGGGGCGTCGGGCTGGCCTGCCCCTGCCCCACCCCGGTCGAGGCCCCCAGCTCGGCCCTCGGTGGGGACCCCAGGCCGCAAGGGACACCCTCCCCCTCTTCGACCCCGCACAACTAGGAGGGAGCAGGAAGTAGTTGCTTCTGGGACCGGAGGGCCAAAACTTTTTTGTCAGAATTTCCGGCCTGGCCACGCCTCCCTGCAGTGTCTTTGTGGACCGGGTGGTGGAAGTTGACTCGGCCGGGCCGCCCGGGTCCCCTCCCCCAGCTGCCGCCCGACGGGAGCTGAAAACGGCCCCGGAAGGTGGGGGCGAGCCCCAGGCTCCGGCGGTGGCTCTCCAGAACCGCGGGATGTAGCTGCCGAAGCGTCCTGGAGACGGTCTGACAACTAGCGTTTGTGATTCGCCCGTCAGTCTCTTAACGTGGGTGTCAGCCCTCCGTGGTGGATTGCGAGACCATTGTTCTTGCTTGGTAGCTTCGCTGAACGGCGCCGGACTGACATCCTTTTCTCTCTTTCGTGGTTTTGCGTTCCCACCGGCTCTGGCCTGGCTCCCAGGAGCCCTGGGCAGGGGTGGCCCCCTTACCTCCGTGTTTTCTGGTTGAGCCCCCATACCGTGTGCCCGGCTTCGCTGGGCTGCCTGGGTCTGCTACCGGTTGCCTTTTGCCAGAAAGCTCAGCTCTTTGTTTCTGCAAAATAGGGATAATTTCTGGGTGTCGCCTCCCGCCAGCCTCACCATGGAGAAGTCAGCCAACAGCAGTTACAAGCCCTCAGCAAGCCCTCAGCGCCTTTGGAGTAGATGAAAGGGAAAACAGAAACTCCATGCCCCCAGGGATCCTTTTTTTTTTTTTTAATAGTCTTTGGAGTTTGTGTATGTTGGGTCTCCTTAGGACAGGAAAAAAGGACAAGGTGTGGCAGGCAGCTTTGAGTCACTATTCGGGACCACCCTATGGAGCAGGTGGAGGGAAGAGCTGAGGGCTGGGTGGAGTGCATCCGGGATGGGTTGTGCCCTGAGGCGCCGCTAGCAGCCCGGGGAAGGGGCCAGCTGAGGGACGGGCGTGAGGGATCAGGGTGCGCCGCCCCCCCACCGCCCCCGGTGCTGACGGAGGTCAGGGAGGGGGCAGGGTGTTCCTGTTCACCTGGCGAGGTTACAGGCAGGGCAGGGCCGGGGCTGCACTGTGTACCTGAGCGGGTTGTGTAATGCAGGGCGGAGCTCGGCGGTTCCCTCTCCTGACGGTCACCTCCAGGGCGTTCTTCCCGGGGGGCAAGCAGGTCTGGGTCTGGGATGGGGAAGCGGTTTGGACAAGGCAGCCCCACTTAGGGTCACGGCGGCCGACCCTCTCTAGAGCCTGCAGTGTACCGGTGGTTGCGCAGATGTGCCCTGGTGCCCAGCCCCACCTCCCCCGGGCCGGGCCTCTCCGGGCGCACAGCTGGGAGGCAACAGACAGGGAGGTTTTCTTGGAGCGTTTCTGACTCCACCGCATCGGGGACTTTCCCCTGCACCCGACCGCTGCTTCCGTTTGCGTGGAGTAGGAAAGCCTGTTGTAAAAACAGGCAATGTAAAAATAGGCAGTTATTTACATTTTGCAGCCAGAGAAAGATGAACGTCAGCACTGAAGAGACCGTGGCCTGAACCCGGGAGGTGGGGGTTGGCAGCGGGGACAGGCTTCTGAGTCCTGGATTCTGGGCTCTTGGACTCAGCAGGTCCTTTCTCCTCACCCATAAGATATCTTTGGGGTGTCTTCCAGCCATGTGACTTAAAAAAAAAAAAAGTCAAAAAAGTTTATCGAAGTTCCACTTAACACACAGCAAGTCTCTCTCACTTCGGGTGCCCAGGTCTGTGATCTAGACAAATGCGGGCAGCCCTGTGCCCGCACCAGCACGTGCAGGGGCCGATTGCTCCCGTCCACCCGGAACGTTCCCGGGCGTCCCTTTCTGTCAGCGTCCTCCCCCGCCCCGGGCCCTGGCAGCTGCCCATCTGTTTTCTCTCCGGTTGCAGCAGTGTGACTTTAACTGGAGCCCTCGACGAGCCAGATTTCATCGCTGTTTCTGCAGAAGGCTCGTCCGCATCAGAGATTTACTTTAAAACCCTCCCAGGCCTGTCCGGGCTCCAGCAAGTGTCCAGTGTGATCTGGGCCGCCTCGCCTGTGCTGGCGGCTCTCGTTGGTGCTCGAGGAACCTCAGGGGGAGGTTCACCCCTCGCTCTTCGGCAGTCTGGCCACAGTGTCTGGGGTGCGGTGGGCTGAAGGGGGAGGCCGCGGGGTCGGGGCGCCTTAACGCGCTTCCCACCCAGTAGAGCCGTGCTGGCACTTGCGTCTAGTGTGGCGTTTAGGTCCTGCTTGTCCTTATTTGAATAAAGAGTTCTGCTTTCCAAGAAATAGAAAGTTAGGGCCATCACAGATGGAATTCAACCCCTTTATTTCAATAGTCACTCCCTCTTGCAACCAGCATGACATCCCAACTCCTGTCCTAGAGGGCTGGGCCTCCGTCTGCCTTGCCCACGTCATCTCCCTGCCTCAAGCGAACTGTCCAACCTCTCTCGCCCTTTTGGTCCTTCCAACATGCCTGCCTCAGGCCCTTTGCACCCGCGGCCCCGCCTGCCCACATTCTGCCCGCAGGCCTCTGTGTCACAGCTGCTTCATCATTCGGTTGCTGTTGCCCCAGGCGCCTCTTCAGAGAGGCCTTTCCTGACCTCCGAGGCCCTCCACCCTTGGGGGGTAAGTTTAAGGGTGAGTTCATAGCCTTTACCAGGACTTGACCTTGCCTTGTTTGTGAATCCAGTCTGCCTTGCGTACCCCACACCCTGTGAATCCCCACACCTGCCTCAGTGTCAGATGGACGGTGCTCACTATATGCCTGCTCCTTAATTTTTATTTAACGGGAGGAAGCTGAAGCCAGGATGATAAGGAAGTGACCAGGACACACACACGTCCGTGGCAGAACCAGGCTTTGGACCCAGGATCTCACCGGCTCTAAGTCCAGCATCCACTTTTACACTTGACTGCCCGTCAGTCCTCAGCCCAGAATGGTGACCCTGAGATTCTGTGTGTTAATGACTCGTGAAAAGGCAGCTGTGGCCACCACACTTGGGGAACAGTGCGTGGACTTGGGCATTTCTGAGATTTTCAGGAATGAGGGTTGGAGTTGAAACCCCAAGGACTTTCCAGGGTGTTGTCTGCTAACAGAACATACGGCCGCGCCCGGGGCTCCTGGAGCACTCTGCTGGGGGGAGGCTCTGGCCTGCAGGCTGAACCTGGAGGGGGTTCTGGGGGCCGCGGGCCTCTCAGCAGTGGCATCTCTGGAGGAGACCCCTGGACTGGGGGTCTGGAGGTCTGAGTCTCTCGTCTGGCTCCGTTCGGCCTCTTCTCAACCCTGGCCAGTTGCTTTCCCTGCTTGGAGCCCTGGGCTTCCTCCTTCATGAAACGGGACGGTTCACTCTACCTCTCGGGGTTGCTGGACAACTACGGACCTGCTCAAAACAGTTACAAATTCCCCTTGTATGTCTTTGGATAATCCATCCCCATGGATCAGAGGTTCATAGACAAAAGGCCATGCTGTTAAAAACTCTTTTCCATTTCTGTCCCCCTTTAAGAAGGCAGTCAGTGTTACCCTGTCTCTTTGTCTATCCTGAAGGTGCTGTTGTGGATAAACCAAGGAACTCCAAACATAAGGGATTATTTTATTGTTGCTGCTGTTAGCATTTTCCTCCCTAGGGATTATTATTAAGACTATTTCTTAACCGGCCCGGCCCCCCCACCTCACGTCCCCCAGGAGATCTCAGCCAGTTCTAAATCCCGGATGCAGCCTGGGCGCCGCTCTCCCACCTTATCTGGGACAACACAGAGGCCTGTTACGTAAAATGGTCTGCACCTCACAGGGGATGCGCAGGTGGGTTGACCCCAGAGGGGTGCACCCCTGTGTCGGGCTCTCCGTCGGGGTCGCTGTCCCTGTGCAGGCAAGGTGGCCAGGGCTGTCTGGCATGCAGCTCAGTCTCGGCCCCGGGGCCCGGGCCGCAGGACCTTGAACCCGGCCGCGGTCCAGCTCTGCAAGGGGCGGGGCCGGAGTGCAAGGCACAGGCTTCTGTCTGACGTTTGCGTCCTCAGCCCTTCCCGCCGGTGGTCTGGCCTTGCTCACATGCTTTTTCCTATTTGGATAAAATTAGTCTGACTTTGCTAATTTTGATCAGCAATAGCAAAAGGACCACTGGGTAAGAGAAGAGTTCTGGGCCCTGCTGGTGGTTGGAGGAAGTGTGTTCCGGGCGCTGTGAGGGCCTTGCCTCCCAGGAGTCTGCCAGTCCCGAGGCAGCAGGCGTGGTGGGCAGGCGCAGGAAGGGGGGCTTTGCTGCCTGGCCTGCTCCCCGGTCACCCCAGAGCTGAGGGGCCAGGCGCACAGCAGAGCATCAGCAGTGGGAGCTGAGGTCGGCGTGGTTTCAGCCCGTCCGGGTCTTCTCTCCTCCCCTCGGCCCACGCGACCCTTGCAGAGCTGGTGTCGCAGGGCTATCTCCGGAGGCTCTGGGCGGGAGGGGCTGTGGGGTGCCCGGCAGCCCTCCCTCCGTCCCCCGTCTTCCCTGTTTCCACCTCTGTTCACGTGCTCTGCTCCACGTGGTCCTTGCTGCCCTGTGAGACCCCATTTCCCAGACGGGGAGGCGAAGGCCTTGTGGGCAGGCCTGAACCAGAACCTCATCTGACGCCTGTTCCTCATTGCTGCGTGCACGCCCTGTGCCGCTGCCAGAGACGCTCGCGCACAGTCGCGCACGGAAAGGTTTGGGAGCAACGTAACCTCCAGGTCGACGCGCGTCACTCGTGTTTCACGGTTTCTTAGATTTTGATCGGCGGTGCCACGTCGACCTCCTGATGCCTTCCGCTCGTTAAACCAATCCTGATGAATTCAGATGAGTTGGGAGAAGGGGTGCCTGTGGCTAGTGTGGACAGAAGGACGTACCTGCCTTCTAGAACAGCCTGCAAGATGCTGTCATGTTGAGCGCACAGCAGCAGAGCCGAGCCAGCACTGGGAGTCAGGGGCAGTGAGCCAGGCCCGTCTCTGCGTCACAGACTTGTCCCCTCCCTGCCTGGCCTCTCTGGCCTCTGCTGCCCTGGGCAGAGGCCTGAGTAGCCGCGGGCCAGGTGTGTGACTCTGCACACAGCTTGTGCAAAAGGCAGCAACCGGAGCTTAGATGTGTCTCTAGGATCCGTCCCTCTCAAAGTGGTCTCCCGGGGAAACCGTGTCCGCGTCTCCCGATGCTGGGCCACGGGGTGGGTTTGATGACCCTGGAGGGTCAGGAGCCGCTGTAGCGGAGCCTCCCGTGCTGCCAGGAGGCCTTTGGTCCCAGAAGAGGCCCGACTGAAAGCAGAGTCCTGGGTCTCGGCAGACTGGGCCTTCACGAGGATGCGCAGGCAGTCGCCTTGTGTGGGGGACAAGGTTCATCCCCGAGGCCTGCAGAGGCGGCCTCCGGCAGATGGTGGGCAGGTCACTTTCGGTCCCCAAGTCAGTTCCCTGGGCCCCTGTGTGAGGAGGCTGGACCGCGATCACTGAGGGGTTCCTTTTTCTTTATCTGGCCATGCCAGGACTTAGTTGCGGCGTGTGAACTCTTAGTGTGGCCCGTGGGCCTAGTTCCCTGACCAGGGATGGAACCCGGGCCGCCTGCAGTGAGGTCGTGCAGTCCCAGCCACTGGGCCATGGGAAGGCCCCCATCCTCCTCGAGGCCACGTGCTCCTGGCCGTGCACCTGCCTCTGGGCTGAGGCCTGTTTTCGAGCCTGGGCCAAGTTCTCCCTCAGGGACCAAGGTAGAAGTGACAGCGGCCGCTGGGAGGGGCCTGCAGACCACTCCCGGCTCAGGCCCCCCGCGTCCCGAGACACCACGGCCAGCAGCGTGGGGACTCGGGTTTGGGTCCATCTGACCAGTTTTCAGAGTTTTGGCTTAAGAACTAATTTTTCCAAGGTCCCCTTCTGCTATGAAGAAGCAAAGAACTGCCTCGTCCCGCCCGCCTCGTCCTGCCCATCTTGTCCCGCGGGGGAAGCCTGCTGGGATAGAGGCCTCTGTGTGCCCACCGGGAGGGACGGTGCTGGGCACGGGCTCCGGCGCAGCTGATTTTCCTTCTTAGGTTTCTGTGACCTCATAAGTGGAACTGACTTCCCGCTGCAGCTCGTGGGAAGCCTCCCTGGAGGGCAGCGCCTGGCCTGCCCGCCTGACCACAGGACCTGCCCGCAGAGGGCTTCCTTCCCAGCCGGGCACTGGTTCTGTGCCGGGTTAGAGGGATGAGACAGTCCGCCCTCTCCAGAGCCCGTTCTCGACAGCGAGGGTCAGACTGGCAAACAGGAGCCGTGCACACAGCTCTGTGCCCGTTTGCCCGCCGTGAGGCCCATTTCGTTTGGCCTGCACAGTGGCGATTTGTTTTAATTGAATGTGCGTTAGGCAGGGTATCCTTTTCGGTCATCTTACTGCATCTCACGGCCCCTGCCTGGCCCCCAAGGGCACCAAGTTTGGGGCAGTCGGCATCCTCTGTGTTGTGTGCTGTTACAGAGTCCAGAGCAGAGGGCTGAGGACCGCGGGGAAGGCAGGTCCACTCGGTGTGGGGCCCAGGCCCAGGTGTCGGGGGAGCTCCGCTGACCAGGTGACCCAGAAGGTCCAGTAGGGGTTCACCAAAGGTCAAGGTGAATGCAGTCTCTCTTGGAGAAGGGGCTATGACAATGATAATTCTCATCACGGGTGTGGGGACCCAGAGGGACAGTGGGAGCCTGGAGTTCTTAGAGGTGGCCCTTCGAAGGGAAAATAGGCTGGTCCCGCACCTGGAGGCTGTCCTTTCCCATGAATTCCCCACCCGCCTGTGTGAGACTCGCCCAGCTGGCCCCTGGTGACCTGGAGTGGGCAGCTCCCCCGCCCGGGGCCCTCTTCTGTCCTGACCCGGACTCACTCTGACTATCTGCGCCTCGGAGACGCCTCTGGCCTTCACGCTGGGTATCCGCAACCCAGAGAAGCCCCCAGAGTCAGCTGGGAGACGACAGAGCCTGGCTGGGAAGATGGGGAGTGGGGCTTGGTGTGGCTCGCAGCCCGAGGTGCTGGTCCATCCGTCCAGTGAGCGCAGGTGGAGGACGCCCAGCGGGTGGGCACGGGGTGCCCAGTGGTGGTTTCAACTCAGCAGATGTTTCTCGGTCGCCAGCTCCGGTTCCGCACTCTGAGTAGTGAAACTCTCCGTGAGGATGCAGGTGGCCCGACAGGGAGCTTTGCTGAGTCCAGGCCGCAGCTCCGCACCGGGCTGCTGGAGGGGGGCGAGGCTCAACGGGTGGGCAGGTGCCCCTCCAACCAGCGCACTGTGTTTATCCAGCACCTTGTGCGTGCAGGTGCTGAGCTCGGTGCTGGGCACACACAGAGAGCCAGGCAGACACGGCGCCTGCCCCCAGGAGACCCACGTGCAGGAGGGATAGAGCTTGGAGGAGGGCTGCGTGCCTGCCGGGCGGTGGAGTTGCTGAGGAGGGGACTCTGGGGTGGGTGGCGATGGTCTGGGCAGGAGCGATTCAGGTGGGGATCTGGACGCGGGTGGAGGCTGTGGAGCTTTAGGGCCAGTGGGGGACAGACAGGCCAGGTGGGCACGGCCCACGGGCGATGTGGAGGCCCAGGGGTGCCCTTAGGGGTGGATGGCCAGCAGAACCTTGGCCGGGTTCCGCTGGCTCCCCGGTGGCGCCGCGTGGGAAGCGGACCCAGTGCCAGGCAGGTCAGGCCATCGTCTGCAGGGAGCCTGGTGTCTGCCTGGCGGGTGAGCCCCGTGAAGGGACAGGAGCTCCCAAGGCAGAGGGGACCCCGCACCCGGGAGTGCCTTCGTGCTGGGCCTTGCGGAGGGCTGTGCGGGAAGGCAGGCAGACAGGAGGCCGGGCCTGGACTCAGCGTGAGGCTGAGATGCCTCCCCTGGCCGGCTGCCGCACCCCCAGAGCCGCCCTTGTCCTCTGAGCCGTGGGGCTGGGGGTCTCTGCCCACGCCCCCGAGGCCCCGTGTGATGCCCCCCAGCACGCCCCTCGCAAGTCCCCCCGCCGCGCATCCAGGCGGCACCTCTCGTCGGGTTTCAGGCCGCGTGGTGCTCAGGTGGCTCCAACTCGGGACCCTTCTCACAGCCCCCTGGGGCCCGGCCTGCTGGAGGAGCTGTCCATGGCTGTCTGGAGGGCGGGGCGCTCCAGGCCTGGCTGCTCCCGGCTCCCGGAGTGCCAAGGGCGCTGGGGCCTGGGACAGATCGGGCCGCCTCTGCCATCCCCCGGCAGAGCCTCATGGTCCCTTTTCCGATGCCAAAGCCTGAGAGTCCAGGCTGGAGAGGGCGTGGCTGGCCCTGCTGCGTCCTGACCTGGCTCTCCTCCCCCGGCTCTTCCCACCGCGGGAAGGACCTACTTTCCAAAAATACCTCCTCCAGCCCTGCCCAGACTTCGCGAGTGGGCTGCCCCAGATGCCGTGACCTGTGGCCGGCTGGGTCGGTTGATCACTGGTTTGTAATTGTCGTCAGCTACACGGGTGTGTGATGCGTCCACAGGCCTCTCACGCAGAGGCCTCCTGAGCACTTCCGGCTCGCTTCCCTCTCGCTTCTGTTGCTGCCCCTCCTCCCCGACGCGCAGGCGTCTTCCGTCGACTTCCTGCTTTGGGACCCGAGGCTTTAGCTCTCAGCACAGCCCTTGCCCCCGTCTCTCTCGCACACACTTTGGTCCTCCCAGCAGAGGCGTGTGGCGGCGCTGATTAGATCAGCGCTAACTTCCTTTCCGTCGTCTTCTCACAGTGAACCCCAGTTGCCCACGTCCCCCGACCTCCACCGCTGCCCGAATCACGGCCATGACCTCCCGGCTGGCCCCCCGTTTCTGTCCTCTCTCTCCCTTTTTGTGTGTGAGCCGCACAGCTGCTTGTGGGACCTTGGCTGCCCGACCAGGGATCGAACCCAGACCGTTGGCAGTGAAAGCACGGAATTCCTAACCTCTGGACCACCGGGGACGCCCCATATGCGTGCTCTCCTCTCCATGCAGTAATCAGAGTGATCTTGATAAAAAGCAAATCTGATTGCCTTCAAAGCCCTGGTGACCCCTCGACTCCCAGGGAAGGCAGGGCTCCTCACACTCCAGCCCCTTCTCGCTTCTCGGTCAAGCCCCGTTTTTCCCTCCCTTTTCACTCTGCTCCAGACACACTGATGCTCTTGCTGCTCACACCGGTTGTGCCTCTGCCTCGGGGCCTTTGCACTCTCGCCCTGAAATGCGCGTCTCCCGGGCATCCGCCCAGCTAGGTAACTTTCTTCAGGTCTTGCCTCGACAGCTATCTCACTGAGGGCTTCCTACCTAAAATGCCTTTGCTCGCCGTATTTCATGGCCGCTTCCCCTGCGTCCTTCCCTCTCATCACTGTCTAGCACACTGATTATTTCAGTACTGATTTTATAGTAACTCTTCTGTTTACATTCTGTATTTCCGTGTAAGCTAATATGTTATACACCCTTATTACTCACTGCTTAGCATCTGTCTCCTGCACGAGACGGTAAGCTTGACCACAGGAATCTGCGTCTGTTTCCTGTGGTGCCTGGAACTCAGAGCAGGTGTGCGCTGAGTGCTTGCTGGAGCGGCTGAGTGCGCACGCTGTGATTAGTCAGAGCTGTTCAGGGCTAGGCCGTGTGGCGTGTGGACTATGCCACGGTTATTTTCTGTTTCCCGGGGTCCCTAGCTCTCCCTGGCGGCCGCGATTGTCTTCTTTCAGCTCCAGACTCTGCCCTCGTTGGCGTGACTCTCCTCTCCTCACCTGTCCAACATACCGTGTAATTTTCTCCTCACTGTCTTGCTTCCTCTCAGCTCCATCTTCTGGAAGAAGTCTGTCCCAGCGCGTTGTTGATTTCCGTTCTGGATTGTGGTTCGAGGAATATTCTTTGAGAACGCTGTCTTTGGAGGTTTATTGGGGCCTATCTTAGGGTCCAGCACATCACTTTATCTCGGTCAACGTCCCGTTCATTTTTCTTCATTTTTTTTCACTTTGTTCGTCAGAGTAAATAGTCTCTAGATAATTTCTTCAAGCCCACTGGTTCTCTTTCCTCTCCATCCTGCTGTTACGCTCAGCACATGAATTTTCCACTTCACTTACTGTGATTTTACCTTCTAGAATTTTGACCCTATTAAAATACGATTTTACAAATGTTTTGTAAAATATTTCATTTCTTTCCTGAAACTCCCTGTTTGCCCACTCAAGAGTGATATTTTCCTTTAATTCTCAGATTACACTGAAAATAATAGCTTTAGTTCTTTGTGTCCCCAGAGTCCAATATTGGGTCCCTTTTGGCCTCATTTTACATTGACCTCGCTTCTCTTTAGGGAGTCCAATCTTCCCTATTATTTATTTACTTTTTCACGTTTAGTCATTTTTTCCTACTGTATATTAGAAATACTGGTTTATACCTTGTTTGACTCTGGGTTGTGTTATCTTCTTTTGAAGAGCACGGATTCTGGTCCTTGTAGTCAACCCAGCAACTGGCTGATCACCTTGAACGTGTGTCTGGCCTTCGTCTTTTCTTAGGGCAGACAGGTGCAAGCCCGATGGTATTTCTCTAGCGTCTTACCTTGGTGGAATTTGGCCTCCAAACGGCGAGCTTAGCTTTGGGCTTTGTTGGGCAGGTGTCAGGAAGCCAGCTTCTCACCATGGTCCCCATGTAGCTGCAGGCCTCCTGACGTCTTGGCCTCATACCTCGGTCACTCCAAGGGGCTCAGGCGCCTCCTCCCCAAGGCTGTGCCGGAAGGCCTCCCAGCAGGGCTCAGCCTCCACGTCCAGTCTGTTCCCATCCCCGGAGGAGCTGCTGTCTGGTTCAAGTCTCAGCCGATGCACGGGGCCCGCGGGCTGGGACCCCCAGGGACGCCCCTGCCCTGACACCGGCTCCTGGGCTCTCCCACCCCCTGCTTCGCTCTCCATCCCAGTCATATCAGCTGCTCAGGGCTCTGCTCCCTGCCTCCTGGGCTCAGCGGGACCGCCGTGCCCTGCTCGGACGCTCGCCCCTGTCCTGCGGCCAGTCCAGTCGCAGGAGAGCCCCGGCGAAGGCTCCCTGGTGCTCAGGGTGGGCTCCGCGAGCGTCGCTCCCTTCGGGGGTGGGGGGGGTGGTCTCGCGCTGCTTGCCTTTGGCGTCCCAGCACGGCCGCCTCTGCGTTTTCCCGTCCGCTGGGCGTTCAGGGAGTGTCCGCTGCTAGTGACTCTGCCCGCGCTGGAGGCTCTGGGGAGCTCCCCCCGCGCTGGGGGCCCGCCACCTCTCTTCCTTTGTGTTCAGTCCTGTTTGCTGGGTCCCCGTTTTCTTCATTCTGGTTGATTTCAGCAGCTTCCTGAGAAAGGGTGGCAGGTACATTTTCTGATACCTGTGTGTCTGAAAACGCCTTCGTTAAACCATCGCACTTGACTCGTAAGGATTAGGGGAGAATTCTGGGCTGGTGGTCATCTCCCTTCGTAATTCTGGGCGTCATTTGATTGGATATCTAATGGGATGTGGTACTTGTGCGAAGCCGCGAGGCCCGTTTTCCTTTCTTTTTCTTCCCTGTAAGTGTGAAGGCCCTTTCCTTTGCCTTCTTGTCACGGAGTAGTTCCCGCAGCCAAGAGTCTGTGGATCCGTCTTCCTCCGTCGTGCCTGCTCGGTGGCCCTTTCAATCAGTTCCGAGGAGTTTTCTTGAAGCATTGTTTTGAATTTACTGTTCTTTTTTCCCCCCAAACCTCTTACTGTCTTGATGGTGGACCATCTAGGCGGCTTCCACGATTCCTTTTCTCTCCTTTCCGTCTCTTTGCGTTTTTTGTTTTGCCTTTGCTTGGAAGGAGTTGTTCAGGTCTGTCTTCCAGCCCTTACGTCACATTTTCCATTTATGTTTCTAACTTTCAAGATGTTTTTTTTCCTTTCCAAATGCTCCATCTACTGAAAATGAAGATGTTCTCCTACCGTTTCGTGGGTCTTCTCTAATGAAGACGCTGACGACTGTTTCTGAGATCGCGAGGCGCTCTGCCGGGCTCCTGTTTTGTCCAGGGTGCTTTCTCCCGTGTCTGTTTGGCCTCTGTCTTCGTGATCTGCACTCCCCTCTGGGGTGTGGAGGGGAGTCCTTGGTCATCTGGGTCCTGGGCTAGCGTGGTGCTGAGGGTCCCGCCTTTTCCATCACCCCTGCCTGAGCGGTGCCCGGGGCCTGCTTCCTGGAGACCCTCACCCTGCAGAGCACACGGGAAGAATCCGACAGGGGGTCTGGTTTGGCGAGTCGCAGCCCAGAGGGCGTCAGCTGTCTTGTGGGGCCAGGAAGAGGTGGTCACGTGCACAGTGCCTGGGCTAGGGGCCCTGCCCACAGGACTGTGCGAGGCCTCCGGGTCTGTCCCCACCCGGGACACTCCTTCAGAACCCGACAGAGAGGCCCCAGAGTGCCTGTGCCCGCGGAGGAGAGCGGGTGGCCTGCAGCTCGGGCTGGGCCAGAGCCAGTGTCCTCAGGGTCCCCGGGCCTGTGGCCGGTGCAGACGGAAGACCCCCGCCCTGGGGTCCCTCCGACCAGCCCACTGCTCCTACTGGGAGCCAGAGATGATCTTGCCACATGGGCCCCTGTCCTGCAGCGCCGAGGGACGCTGGGGCAGCGAGGGCCTGCACAGGAGGAGCATTGCGCTTGGGGTCGGGGTTGCGGTTGGAGTTGGGATTGGGGTTAACAGGCTGAGTCAGCTGATGACCGAGGCCCCAGGAGCAGACTCTGCCCATTGCCTCCCCCAGTCCCCTGTCCCAGTGTTGGCATCGTCCCCGGGCCCGCTGAGGCCAAGCAGAGAGCCCCAGGGCTGGGGGCCTCCCCACAGTGGGGGAGGCCCTGGACGTGGTCCTGCAGCGAGCCAGTGTCCAGGGCAGAGAGGGTGTCACGTGGGTCTAGCGCACGTCCTGCCTCAGCGCGGAGCCTACACTTTTGCCCCCCGGGACTCGGGAGGTGGGGGTGGGGCTCTGCCTCTTCTTGGTCCACCCCATCGTGCTCAGGCCGCTGAGCTGCCTTCCAAGAGGCCAGGAGACCTCTGTGCCCTGTCCACCTCCTGGCCCGTCCTGTCTGGTACCTGCTGGCAGTCCGCCCTGCAGAAGCAGCGCTTTAGGGGTGGGTCTGGGGGCCTGGCCTCCTGGTCCCCTGAACCCGCAGGTTCACGGGGCCCCCATTTCTCCAGCTGCAGATCTGGGACACGGCTGGCCAGGAGCGCTTCCGCACCATCACGCAGAGCTACTACCGCAGCGCCAACGGGGCCATCCTGGCGTACGACATCACCAAGAGGAGCTCCTTCTTATCGGTGCCGCGCTGGATCGAGGACGTGCGCAAGTACGCGGGCTCCAGCATCGTGCAGCTGCTCATCGGTGAGGCCGGCTGGCTGTCTCCTCTGTAAGCGAAGGGCGGGCGGAGCTTGGCCAGGCAGGCACAGGGCCAGGACCCGAACGCGACCTAGAAGATGCGGTTCCTGCTAATCGCCTGCAAAGTTGCACCAAAGCGGGAACCAGGGGAGGCGCCTGGAGGCAGTCACCACGTGGCCGCACCACGGCCGAGGCTGGTGCCCTCTATGTCACGCGTCTTCTCAGAACCCTGCCTGCTCCTCCTGCATCAGGAGGCTCAGAAATGAGAAGTGATTTCTCCCCAGTCCACGCAGCCCCTGAGCACGTGAAGGAGGCTGGTTGTGATTCAGAGGCTCGCTCTGCCATCCGCTGCAGAGGGCCTTCTCACACATCTGTCCACCTCCAGGCCCCTCTGAAGTCGGACCCCCCCACCCCACCCCCCAAGCATCTGATCGGGAGGTCTGGGTGGGCGTCTGTCCACCTCCAGGCCTCTCTAAAGTCGGATACCCCCCGAGCATCTGATCGGGAGGGCTGGGTGGGCGTCTGTCCACCTCCAGGCCTCTCTAAAGTCGGATACCCCCCGAGCATCTGATCGGGAGGGCTGGGTGGGCGTCTGTCCACCTCCAGGCCTCTCTGAAATCGGATATCCCCCGAGCGTCTGATCGGGAGGTCTGGGTGGGCGTCTGTCCACCTCCAGGCCCCTCTGAAATCGGATATCCCCCGAGCGTCTGATCGGGAGGTCTGGGTGGGCGTCTGTCCACCTCCAGGCCTCTCTAAAGTCGGATACCCCCCGAGCATCTGATCGGGAGGGCTGGGTGGGCGTCTGTCCACCTCCAGGCCTCTCTGAAATCGGATATCCCCCGAGCGTCTGATCGGGAGGTCTGGGTGGGCGTCTGTCCACCTCTAGGCCTCTCTGAAGTCGGACCCCTCCCCCAACCCCCAGAGGGTCTGATTAGGAGGGCTGGGTGGGTGTCTGTCCACCTCCAGGCCCCTCTGAAGTCGGACACCCCCCAAGCGTCTGATCGGGAAGGCTGGGTGGGCGTCTGTCCACCTCCAGGCCCCTCTGAAGTCGGACACCCCCCGAGCATCTGATCGGGAGGTCTGGGTGGGCATCTGTCCACCTCTAGGCCTCTCTGAAGTCGGACCCCTCCCCCAACCCCCAGAGGGTCTGATTAGGAGGGCTGGGTGGGTGTCTGTCCACCTCCAGGCCCCTCTGAAGTCGGACACCCCCCAAGCGTCTGATCGGGAAGGCTGGGTGGGCGTCTGTCCACCTCCAGGACCCTCTGAAGTCGGACACCCCCCGAGCATCTGATTGGGAGGGCTGGGTGGGCCCGTGAGCACGAGTTTCCGGCAGGCTCCAGGTGCCGCGGGCCGTGAGCGCGAGTTTGCGGCAGGCTCCAGGTGCCGCGGCGAGTCCACCCGAGAACCACTGCTGTGGGCCGTGCCCTGACTGCCTCTGCCTTTTCCTCCTGCGTCAACGTCCAGACCCGGACTCAGGAAGCTGTGGCCCAGATGTGTGTCCCTGGGGCCCTTGTCGCAGGCCTCAGGCTGGATCCTCTCAACGGGCTTGTACAGAGGGGCCTGGGCTGGAGCGTGGGTGCGCTGGGCCAGGCTGTTCCTCACCCGCCGGCAGGAAGGGGGCCCTCCCACCTGCCTGGACGCCCCCCTTTCATCCAGGACTTAGAACAAAACCTTCCCTGCAGAGCGTTTCACACAAGCTCGAGAAGGGAGTAGCGCGCCGAGCGCAGGTCAGCAGCCGCCGCAGGTCCGCCTGCAAGTCCCGTGCGCAGTCGCCTCCGGCCTCTGCCCCTGCCCCGCACGGTCCTCCGGGGCAGACCCCAGCACAGCCGCGTCATTCCCGGGTGTTGCAGCACAGGGCCACCAGAGCCACTCGGGCTGTAAACCGTGCGATGACAGTGCTGTTTCCACGTCTGAAAAATGCTGGCCTCTCCTGGCACAGTGAGCTAGCCGACCTGCGGTCAGGTCATGGGCACCACGTATGCTTTTATTTTCCGATTGTTGAAACCAGGAGCCAAGTAAGCGCCCTCCACGGACGCGGGCTGCTGCACTGTGTCCAGCTATCAGACGAGTTGCCGGGCTTTTCTTCACGCCGTCTGTGTGTGTGTGTTTTGGCCATACCACGCAGCTTGGAGGATCTGGTTCCCCGACCTGGAACCGAACCCTGGCCCCAGCAGTGGAAGCCCTGGGCCCTAGCCACTGGCCCGCTAAGGACCCCCAGGTCTTTACGGCGCCTGTTTGTTGTTGTCCCTGTGACCACATTATGAAAGGCAGTCGCTCGCTTTAGTCGCCAAGTCATGTCCGACTCTTGCAACCCCATGGACTGGAGCCCCTGAGGCTCCTCTGTCCATGGGATTTTCCAAGCAAGAATACTGGAGTGGCTTGCCATTTCCTTCTCCAAGATGTATAAAAAAAAGTCTTGCATAAACTGGGCCAAGGAGCAGCTGACCAGATTACCTAAAATATAACGAATCCCCTTAGACCTCAGAGGAGAAGCTGAGGCATGCTCTCAGAGCAGCTGTGGTCTGCACTGTTCTTACCAGAAGCACAAAATCATCAACACCCATGATCTTACAGAGGATTAAAAAATCCCCCTCTAAAACAGGAGAGGGTTAATAATAAACATAATAACAACGTTTTACCAAAAAAGAGGCACGACCAGGTTTCTTTAACTTCAAGCCCTGGTGGCTCAGCGGTAAACAATCCATCTGCAATGCGGGAGACCTGGGTTTGATCGATCCCCTGGAGGAGGGCATGGCAGCCCACTCCAGTGTTCTTGCCTGGAGAATCCCGTGGGCAGAGGAGCCTGGTGGCTGCAGCCCTGGGGTCAGCAGAGTTGGACTGAGCGACTAAATAACAACGGCAGAGTTGACGGGGGGCCAGCCCGGGGCCAGCTCCCATGCCCGTCAGTCCCTGCTATGCAGAAGGCGGCGTCCAGAGTGCGCAGGCTGAGCCTCCGAGACAGAGTGAGTCACCCCAGGTCACACAGCAGGCAGCTGGAAGCTGGTGTCCCTCCCCATAGCTGTCTCCAGCTCTAAGGACCCGCATTCTTTTTGCCCAGCTCTGCTGCTTCTATTTCGTAGAAAACATTCAGTAAAGTATACAAGCCCCTGGCACAGAGAAAGAAGAGATTAGACGAGGGGGTAGTGAAAGTGATAGTTACTTCAGTGGCGTCCAGTTCTTTGCGAGCCCAGGGACCGTAGCCCGCCAGGCCCCTCTGTCTGTGGGATTCTCCAGGCAAGAATACTGGAGTGGGTACCCGTTCCCTTGTCCAGGGGATCTTCCCAGCCCCGGGATCAAACCTGGATCTCACGCCGTCAGGGAGGCCCCAAGGGCGGGGTGAGGGAATTAAAATCGAGACAGAGTCCCAGGCTCGCCTGCCTCACCGCTGCCCCCGCTTGCCTGCAGGGAACAAGTCGGACCTTGGGGAGCTGCGGGAGGTGCCACTGGCCGAGGCGCAGGGCCTGGCGGAGCACTATGACATCCTGTGTGCCATTGAGACGTCGGCCAAGGACTCGAGCAACGTGGAGGAGGCCTTCGTGAGGGTGGCCACCGAGCTGGTCGTGCGGCACGGCGGCCCGCGGCTCAGCGAGAAGGGCTCCGACCACATCCAGCTGGACAGCAAGGACGTCGCGGAGAGCTGGGGCTGCGGCTGCTGACGGGGCGCCCGCAGGGGAAGCCGGGTCACCGTCCGGAGGCCGCGCCACCATCCGCAACGGCAGCGCCGGCCTCCGCGAGGGAAGCGGCAGGAGGGGCCTGGTGGCCTGAGCCGGGGCAGGGCCTGGGAGCATCCCCCCAGCCCTGCGTTTCCTGGTTTGGCCCGCCTCACCCCCGAGGCTGCTGCGGGCTGTGGCTTTCCAGGTGCCCGGCTGGGGCCCCGGGTCCCCCCAGGGCCTCCTGTGCAGCCACCGGCCCCCTTCCTTCCGTCACTGCCAGCCCTCACCCAGCCCTGGCCGGCTCCTCCTCAGCAGGCCCTGCCTCTCCCATTTGCCCCGGGCCCGGCAGGGGCCGTCACCTGCAGAACTCGGCCCTGGTCTGGGGGCCAGAGCTTCTCCACTCAGGTTGCCAAAGCAGTGACTCATTTAGCCCTGGTTCTCAGCAGGCTGGGGGGAGCGGACGTGAGATGGGGGGATGGATGTTTCAGGGACTAGTGGAGGCCACCCTGTCTCATCCCCCGTGCAGAGATGCTTGCTGCCACGGTCAGAGCACCAGTGCCCCCCGGCCCTGCCAGTCTAGCTTAGACAAAGGGCGCAGGCCTGGCCGTCCAGGGTCTGGGCCCACCTCCCTTGTGGCCTTCAGCTGGGGCTGAGGTCAGAGCGACAGCAGGGACCCTGGTCCCTGGGGCCCTTGGAAGGAGCACTGTCCCCTGGGCTGGGGGGGTGAGTGGTCTCCCCTGGTGACCCCCAGCCCCTCCCCATTCAGCCCCTCCCCTCTCCCACCTGCCAAGCGTGTCCTCTCTGCAGCCAGGCTGCCGGCTCTGGTCCCGGAGGAAAGGATACTAGCCTGGTCGGGCCGGGAGCTGCTGGGCAGGGGTCTGCCCTAGGGGGTCAGCCCACTGTCGGCTGGGTGGGCTGGGAACTGGGAGCGAGAAGGCTGCCCGCTTCCCTCCTCTGTCCTGCTGATGGGTGGGGGCCTGGCCTCTCGGCCTGCACAGCAGAAAGTGCCTGCGCTGAGGTCTCAGAAGGGCCCCTCGGGCCAAGGGCAGAGGTCCTCCAACCCCAGGACCCCCCTGCTCAGGCCCAATGTTCGGGCAGACCCAGGTGTTCGGTCCAGGCCCAGGTCTGCCCTGCAGAGGGAGGCTGCTCTGCTCCAGGGGCAGGCGGGGCACCCCAGTTCCAGGGAGCACAGGTACTGAGCCCGGGTCCAGGGCTGCCGCACAGGCCTCAGGGAGGAAGGGGGCCTGGGCTGCAGGGACCATCCAGGGGGACAGCTGTCCAGCTCCAGGGGCTCCTCTGCCACTGCGGGCCGTGCCCGCTGCAGCCTGGAACTCGGGGTCACCTTGGGCTCCCCGCTTTCTCTCCCCTCCCCACTGCCATGTCCCTGCTGCCCCCTCCGCCCAGAGCGGCCCCACCCCCTCCCCTGGACTCCTCCCTGAGCTCTTAGGCCTGAGCTTCCATGCTGCAGGCGGACATCCCCCGCTGATGGCAGGGGGGCTGTGAAAGGTCCCTCCCCCACCCGACACCTTCTGGCGCCCTGTGCACTGAGACGTGGTCCACCCTCACGGTGTCCACCCCCACACGGC
Source organism: Ovis canadensis (assembly GCF_042477335.2). Classification (NCBI taxonomy): domain Eukaryota; kingdom Metazoa; phylum Chordata; class Mammalia; order Artiodactyla; family Bovidae; genus Ovis; species Ovis canadensis. Next base: position 73,513,925 of record NC_091263.1, on the reverse strand, counting down.
TCTGCCCCGGGAGCAGCCCCTGCCCTCCCCGCTCCCCCACCCTCCCCTTGAGTCCATGTCATTCACAGCCCACGGCGAGAACCACCTCCTGCGAGGTTCTGGGTCCTCAGTCTCAAACGCCCACGCCAGTGCTCTGGACGTGGCCTGGGGGTGCCCGCCAGGCAGGGCCCTCACCACCTTTGGGCCCTGGGTCTCTATCAGACAGCCCTGGACTCGGTGAGAGTTAATGGGGACGGATGTGAGACGACGCAGCCCGCCTCTTCCCAACTATGCAATCTCTTCCTTTGTTTATAAATTACCCAAGATCAGGAGCAGGTGGGGTCCCGGCTCCCCCCGACCCCCAGGGGCTGCAGGAGAGGAAGTGGGCCAGAGGGCGGGCAAGTGTCCCAGCTGCCAGCCACCCCCGCGGAGGAGGCGGTCAGCGGTCTGGGCTCAAGGAGGACCAGGGGACAGGGGGGTTTATATTTCACAGGAGGGCGGGCGGGCCAGGGACCCCCAAGCCAGAGCGGTGGGTCCCTGTCCCAGAAGCAGGGCGGGATTGACCCCAAGGACACAGGCCCCAGCTGGCTCGGAGCTGGAGGAAGCTCCTAATTCATGTTGAGCTCAGTTACTTCGCCAGGAAGGGTGGCGGGGCTGGAGCCTCAGGGACCCCGAGCCTGCCTGGGGTGGGGAGGGCCTGAGGCCAGGATGCTGTTGCGTTTGGAAATTCTCATTGCCTATTTATGAATATACGAATCTTTATAGCAAATCTATTTTTTAAAACATGGGAACAAGTTGCCTTTATGGAGACTTAGCCGAGCCAGAGTGTACACATCCCTAAACCAGTAAACGTTTCTCTACGTGCTCTCCGCGCCCAGACTGGTTCTCTTGCTCGACACTTGGAGATGGCCCCAGCAGCCACGCACCCAGAGTCCCCCAGCGGGGCTCCGAGCCCACACGCTGCCCCTGCCTGCCCTGGGTCCCCTTCTGAGACAGACACTGGGTACCCCACCGGCCTCCACTCAGACCCTGGGCTGGTTTGTGACCTTGGACAACGCATCCTCTGCCAGAGCCCTGGTTTCCTCAGACGGGGGACACGTGCTTCAAGCATCCATCCCAGGCTGTGGGCAGTCACGTGGCCAGGGTGGGGCGTGGGTGCCAGCAGCCAGGAGGCATGAGAACCGGGCCGGGAGCGGGGAAAGGGCCCTGGGTTTTCCAGAGATGGGGTTGGGGGTAGTTGGAGGGCGGGAGGTGGAGGTGGACCCAGCCATTTTACTAGGAACTCGGGGAATAGGGAAGCCCGGATCAGTGTCTAAACACAGGGATGCGGGTTTCCGGGACGCTAGGAGGGAAGCACCTCCGAGCCTGCATAAGGGCTGGCTGGCGGCGGGTTTCTTCTGAGCTACTGGCGACTGGCCCGGGGCACCGCGACGGTGCACAGCAGGCTCCCCAGGAGAGCCAGGCCCAGCGCGGCCACGACCACCAGCGCCGCGTCCCACCAGGGCCCCGGGCAGACCCAGGACTCGCGCAGGCTCCAGCCGCAGGCGCCCAGCTCCCAGCCGCTGAGCTGGGCGGGCGCGCGGCCCGCGGCGTGGGCGGGGCCGGCGCAGCGCAGGCGCTGCAGCTGCTCGGGCGCGCGGTCCTCCAGCCAGAGGCGCAGGTAGACGAGGTCGCAGTCGCAGCGCCACGGGTTGTGCTCCAGGTCCAGGGCCTGCAGCTGCGGCAGGTGGTCGAAGGCGCCGGGGGGCACGCTCCGCAGGCTGTTGTTGGTCAGCAGGAGCTGGCGCGTGGGGGCCGGCAGGGCGGGGAGCGCCTCGAGCCCGCGGCCGCGGCAGTCCACCTGCAGCCCCATGGTGTCCAGCGCGCGGCAGGCGCACGCGGCCGGGCAGCCCTCGGAGGCCTCGGCGGCCGCCCAGACCAACAGCAGCGCCACCCACGCGGGCATCGGGCGGGAGGGCTGCGGGGACAGTGGCAGTGAGGGCCCGGCGGCCTGCCCCCGCCCCGGCCCGAGGGCCAGCGGGGCCCGACTGGACAGGGGACCGCTCACCTCCTCTCGGGCCTCGGCTTTCTCCTCCGTGGAATGGTTGGTGGGCACGTGGGCGTGAAGCTCCCTGGACCCTTCCCGGCTGGCCCTCCCCGGATGCTCAGGTGGCTGGACCCTGAAGGTGGCTACGGTGAGGGGGTCGAGGAGTGGACTCAGCCGCTTCCTGGGAGGGGTGGGCCCGCCTGCCCCCTGCCAGAAACACCAGCCCGTGCTTAGGGCCGGGGGCAGCAGGCGCCCGCTCAATGACAGCAGGCCAGGTCAGGGCCTCTCCCCAGCACCCTGCACACCTAAGCCTGGGCCTGGCAGATGGCGTGCACACCACTGACCACCCCTTGGCCCGTGAATTCAAACCCCTCTTCCTGGTTCACAGCAGAGTGAACTTTCTCGGAGTCCCTGGTATGCAGAACAGCTGGCTGAGGTTGCTTGGTTGCAGGGTAGGGTGGAGAAGGGGACCCAGACCAGGCTCCATCTGGAAAGCCCTAGATCGAGGCTCAGGCTTGGAGTTGGGAAAGAGGCCCAGAGAGAGAGACTGCCTTCTCCAGGGCTGCCCAGCACTGTCAGACACCAGGTTTGCACTGGGTTCTTAGAAACCCCAGTCCTCTGCCCAGCTCACTGCCCCTCCAGGACTTGGTGGAGGCTACCTCTCCCTCCAAAGGTGGGCTCCCACTAGGGCTGGCCCGTGGCAGGCTTCCAAGGAATGTCTGTTTGATAAACCAATGACTCTTGACTCAACCAAGCACCTGGTATCTCAGAGGGAATGCCTGCCCGTGCCTCTGCCCCCGCCCCCCACTCCGCCCCTGCCCAGAGGGGCAGAGGTTGGACTTGCCACAGGCCGCCTCTCTCTGCCAGGCCTGGACCCAGAGGCCCCCAACCCCCAGGAGGGGCCCGCACAGTGGGAGGTGGTGCTGGGTGATGAGGGCCACTTACCTGACCGGCCTGCCCTCGGGGCAACCCTTCTGTGGCCTGAACTGTCCTGGCTGGAGCCACAGTGGCTGGCCGCGCTGTGTGAAGCAGCCGACGGTGACCCCTGCCTCAGTGGGAGGAAGGAAATGGTGAAAATAGCCTGGCTTATCCCTGTGTGCAGCCCCTGAAGGGCCTCTCTGCAGAGGCGGCGGCCCTCGGGGGTTCCAGGAACTTGTGCACAGAACCGCGGGTCAACCGGTTTATCAGAGGGTGCAGTGCATCCCAGGGCTTCCCTGGGGACTCAGCTGGTGAAGAATCCGCCTGCAATCTGGAGACCCCGGTTCCATTCCTGGGTCGGGAAGATCCCCTGGAGGAGGGCATGGCAGCCCACTCCAGTGTTCTTGCCTGGAGAATCCCCATGGGCAGAGGAGCCTGGTGGGCTACAGTCCACGGGGTCACAAAGAGTCGGACACGACTGAGCAGCTGAGCACAGCAAGCACACTAGTGTATCCCACTGGACCGCAGGTCCTCCACGAGCCTCAGTCCCGAGCGTGGGAGAACCGAGAAGGCTGGGGAGGCTTCCTGGGGGAGGGTGCCTTGCATTTTCACATCTGTCAACATTTTGTAAGCATGCTTAGCCATTCGGTCGTGTCTGACTCTGCAACCCCATGGACTATAGCCCGCCAGGCTCCTCCGTCCATCTCCTACATTGGTGGGCAGGTTCTTTACCACTGAGCCACCTTAGTGCTTTCTGATCCTTCTTTTTAACAAAGAGCTGCACCAGTCTCGAGCTAGAAGTAAAGCCCTCAGATATATGTGCGGTGTGTCTATTTCTATAGGACATTCGACTCAGGGGAGTGACTGCAGCTTCCCATCTATGTTAGTGATATAACAAAAGTCCTGTTTAAAAGAAACACGTATCTTTAATTCAGTTTTATTTTTAACATTATAAAGTATGAATTAAAATCAAGCTGAAATACTAAAATTATATTATGTTGATCTTATAATAATAATTATATATAATATATATAATATAAAAATAATAATATATGCCTTTTATTATGTTGGAGAAGGTCATGGCAATCCACTCTAGTGTTCTTGCCTGGAGAATTCCATGGACACAGGATCCTGGTGAGCTACAGTCCATGGGGTCACAAAGAGTCAAACATGACTGAGTGACTTCACTGTATTGTTATAAAAATGTCAGTAGCATGAAATACCAAGTTAGTCAGTACAGGATTTGCAGAGATGGGAAAACATATACCCGAGGTGGTGGGGGAGCTGTAACCCCTTGGGAACGGGTGGAAGGGGTTCTGGCAACCAGAGGGATGCAGGAGAGACGCCCAGAGGGGGCCTCCTGGGAGGGGCACCGCTGGCCGTGCCCATGGTTGTGGTCCGCGTCAGCCAAGGAGCGAAGCTGAGAAGCAGGTCTGAGGCCCCCGGTCTGGGGGGCGTTCTAAACCCTCTGAAACTCAGACAGTTGGGGCTCGAAAGGAACACCGAGGCCCAGAGCAGCCAGGCTGCCAGCCGAGGGGCTTCTGGACTTCAAGCAGGAGGCACCCGGCTGGGAGGCAGGGAGCCTCACCCCCTGCAGCCGACCCTGTTCTCAAGGCAGGTGACGCGGCACCAAGGTCGTGGGCAGAAGTCAAGGGTGGGGCCGGGCGCACTTGACCCCGCCGCCCCCAGACCCACAGGAGTGTCCCTCCGGTTCGGGTGGGGGTGGGTGTGCCTCCTGACCTGACCCCCCCGATCAGGCCCACGCTGTCTCCTCTCATGCCTCTGAGGTTTCCTTCTTATCTCAACACGGACGGCTTAAAAAACGACAGAAATGAATCGTTTTCGTTGTGGAAAAACCGGACTCTGCCAGTGTGAGCGGGAAGATGATAAATGTCCTCAGCCCCAGTATCCAGCAAGGCTCCCCCTCCTTTCCTGCCTGTGAGTGTAGTCTTCTTGCCCACACAGGGCCAGACGGGGCCCACGCCCCTGGGGGTCCGCCCGCAGGTTACCAGCATTCTCAGGCTCCACTGCGGTGTGGCGTCTTTCATTTGGGGATCCCAGACGTGAAGGGCCCCTGGCCACCCATATCTCCCGACAACAGGCCTCTGTGGGCTCAGGGCGGGGGCGCCCCTGGGCTTCCTGAGGGGGCTCCCCCTTCCAGAGCTGCCTGGGTGGCCGGCCCGGCTGACCACAGGCTTTTCCTGGGGGGAGCCAGGGGCCTTCTGCTCCCTGACCGGTCAGGCTCCCTGCCAGGTCCCCCGCCCGTGCCCACAGAGGCCCCTCTCGGGCTCCTTCCGTCTGCGAACGTGCTCATGCCCGCTTTGTCCTATGAAATCCCCATGTGAGTGCGTGCATGTATGTGTGTGCGTGTCTGTGCGTGTGTTCATGCGAGTGCATTTATGTCTGTGTGTGAGCATGCGTGCATGTGCGTGTGTGCATGTGTGTGAGTGCGTGCATGTATGTCAGTGTGTGCGTGCATGTGTTCATGTGAGTGCATGCGTGTATGTCTGTGTGTGTGTGCATGTGCGTGCGTGCATGTGTGTGTGCGTGTCTGTGCATGTGTGTTCATGTGAGTGCGTGTGTTTATGTCTCTGTGTGTGTGAGCGTGCATGCATGTGTATGAGTGTGTTTATGTCTGTGTGTGTGAGCGTGCGTGCATGTGCGTGTGTGCATGTATGTGAGTGTGAGTGCGTGTGTGTGTTTATGTCTCTGTGTGTGTGAGCGTGCGTGCATGTGTGAGTGCGTGCGTGTGTGTGAGTGCGTGTGTGTTTATGTCTCTGTGTGTGTGTGAGCGTGCGTGCACGTGTGAGTGCGTGCATGTATGTGAGTGTGAGTGCGTGTGTGAGTGTGTTTATGTCTCTGTGTGTGAGCGTGCATGCATGTGTGTGAGTGTGTGAGTGTGTGTGTGTACGTGCACCGGGCCTGCCACTGCACAAGGGGTTCCTGCTCCTGGAGGAATTCCTCGGGCGGCCCACACCAGCCCGCAGCCCGACCCCTGGACCTGGGGAGCCCACTGCGACCTCAGGGCTGGGCCTGTGCTGGGTTCACTGACAGCTGACCTGCAAGAGCCAGGTTTCCCGGGCGCCCGAGGTGCCGTAAATTGCTGTCGCCCCCGCCTTTGCAGGGCTTCGTGACAGCGTCGAAGAAAACCTGAGCTCTGAGCCCAGCCCCTTTCACGGGCTCACGGTCATGGCTCCTGCCCCCTGGCCCCTTCTCCCGACCCTCCCCATAGATGACAGACCCTAAAACCAGCCCTTCTGGAAAGCCCGCCCCACGCCCACAACTGCCCACACATGCCGTCCCTCGTCCTGCCTCTTCCACCAGGACCCACCCTGCAGGACCTAAAATCATGTTCACGTTTTGTCTGCAACCTGGACAGCATATTAAAAAGCAGAGACATTACTTTGCCAACAAAGGTCCATCTAGTCAAAGCTATGGTTTTTCCAGTGGTCATGTATGGATGTGAGAGTTGGACCATAAAGAAAGCTGAGCACTGAAGAATGGATGCTTTTGAACTGTGGTGTTGGAGAAGATTCTTGAGAGTCCCTTGGACTGCAAGGAGTTCCAGCCTGTCCATCCTAAAGGAAATCAGTTCTGAATATTCACTGGAAGGACTGATGCTGAAGCTGAAACTCCACTTTTGGCCACCTGATTTGAAGAGTTGACTCACTGGAAAAGACCCTGATGCTGGGAAAGATTGAAGGCGGGCAGAGAAGGGGACGACAGAGGATGAGATGGTTGGATGGCATCACCAACTCAATGGTCGTGAGTTTGGGTGAACTCCGGGAGCTGGTGATACACAGGGAGGCCTGGGGTGCTGCAGTCCATGGGGTCGCAAAGAGTTGGACACGACTGAGTGACTGAACTGAGCTGAGCTGATGAAATCTCTCCTTCCAGGCAGACAGGAGCTTCTGAAGGGCAGGGACTCAGTGCTTTAATGCTGTTAAGACACAGCTGCGCCTGCACGTCACAGGTGCTGAAAGCGTCTGTAAGGTTTGCAGACCACCTCTCCTCCCATTCCGGTCATTCCGCTTCTCTCTGGACCGCCGTCTCCCGGGCGCCCGTTTCTGCCTCTGGCGACAACCTCGAGTCTTCAGGTTAAAACCAGGTCCTCAAGAGTGTCCCGCTCTGCAGCACACCGTCACCAGCTCGCGGCCACCGGCAGGTCAGCCTCAGCCCCTCTGCCCGCCGCACGCCTCTCCTCCTGTGCCTTCCGTCCCAGGTCCACCCAGGGCAGGGCCTCTTCCAGGAAGCCCTCCTGGAACGGCTCCCACTGCCAGCAGACTGAGGCACCGCTGTCTGCCGTGCCTCTGCCCCCTCGCCCCCGGGTAAGTGTCCTGGGCACTGTTCGCAGAGCAGGCACGGCTGAAACTTGAGCAGGTCTGTTAGGCGGTTTCCAACCTGGTGGGAGAGCCTTCGTGTTTTCACTGCTTCGTAACGCAGGGTGCTTAAGAAGCCCTTTATCTTGCGGCCCAGGACCCTGCATTATCCCCTGGAGCAGTTTCCGTCTCATCTGCAGAGATTAAGACGCTGTGACTCCCAGCTTCTCAGCCGTCACTTCTAGCCTGTGTACACCGCCCCAGAAGCCCTCCTAGAGTCCCTGGGCAATCTTCACCTAAACCCATCGCACCTGTAAGCTGCGCCCACGGATTCGCCGGAACCCTGGCGCATCCTCCAGGCCGCCAGAAACCTTAACAGGGGTCCCCCGAGTTGTTTGGCAGGAACTTGGCGTCAGGGACTCCACGGACACTAGTTTGGGTGAACTCCGGGAGGGGGTGACGCACAGGGAGGCCTGGCGTGCTGCAGCCCAGGGGGTCGCAGACAGTCGGACACGACTGAGCGACTGAACTGAACTGGAGTCAGCTGAGGCTGGTTGGGACCTTAGACCCTCCAACAGGGCTTGCCCGAAGGTCCGCTCAGTGGCCTTTGACATCAGTTCAGTTCAGTTCAGTCACTCAGTCGTGTCCCACTCTTTGCGACCCCATGAATCACAGCACGCCAGGCCTCCCTGTCCATCACCATCTCCCAGGGTTCACTCAAACTCCTGTCCATCCAGTCGGTGATGCCATCCAGCCATCTCATCCTCTGTCGTCCCCTTCTCCTCCTGCCCCCGATCCCTCCCAGCATCAATCAGAGGCCCCCAAACCCCATCGTCCGAAGATGCTAACTAGGCCTGAAGAAGCCTGGAGGGAAGTCTTGTCTCCAGTTCCAGCTCTCCGCCGCGTCTCCGGCTTCAGCGGGTCAATCCCCGCGCCCTTCGCCTTCCCGGAGCGGGTCCCAGACTTGCTCCCTCGCGGCGTCTAAGCATTGCACTGGCTGCGGGGCTGGGCGCACGCATCTCTACCGACGCGGGTGTGTGGCGGGGCCACGCGGGGCTTCGGCGTCGGCGTGCTTCGTGCCGGCTCTGCGGCCCCGGCTGGGGTAGTCTCAGCCCCACTCTGCCTCAGTTTGCTCGTCTGTAAAATGGGGGAGAATGAAGCGTGGGGCTGGAGCGTGGCCGGCGTGGACCAAGGGCGCTCCCCTCCGGCTCAGCAGACACACCTGGTCGGAACCCGTCTCTGCAGGGCAGGTAGGGCTACCGCCTCCGCTAACAGAACAGGCATTTCCTTTTCAAAGTCCTTGACGTAGACTTTAAAAGGGAGCTGATTTCAAGGAAACGGTAGCGCCGCTTTGAGTACAGGTGGTGGGGAGACCCCGCGCATCCCCGAGGAGGGGCTGGGGCGAGGCAGCGCCCCCCCCTCCCCGCCCCCAGCCCCACCTGCTTGGAGGCTTTGGACTCGCCTTGGCTCCGCACTTCAGCATCGCCATCTGCTGCTCAGAGTGTGAAATGCGCGCTGTTTCCTTGGTCGCGGCGGGTGCGTGGGTGGGGGCATTTTCGAGTCAACACACTGGCTTTTGTTGCCAGGAGATGAGAGAGGGCAGTTAGTCAGAATTTCCTAGAAAACCTTTTTTCTAAGGAGTCGCAGACCATTTGAAGAATCCCAAAGAAGCTTTGCTAGAAAAAGGCAAAAGGAGAGTGATGGGCGTGGAGGCTGTTTATAAATATCCCTTCCTGTTTTTTCCTGAAGCCAAAGCTATGGTTTTTCCAGTAATCATGTATGGGTGTGAGAGGTGGACTATAAAGAAAGCTGAGCGCCGAAGAATGGATGCTTTTGAACTGTGGTGTTGGAGAAGACCCTTGAGAGTCCCTTGGACTGCAAGGAGATCCAACCAGTCCATCCTAAAGGAGATCAGTCCTGGGTGTTCCCTGGAAGGACTGATGTTGAAGCTGAAACTCCAATACTTTGGCCACCTGATGTGAAGACCTGACTCATTAGAAAAGACCCTGAAGCTGGGAGAGATTGAAGGTGGGAGGAGAAGGGGACAACAGAGGATGAGATGGTTGGATGGCATCACCGACTCAATGGACATGAGTTTGAGTAAGCTTCGGGAACTGGTGATGGACATGGAGGTCTGGTGTGCTGCAGTCCATGGGGTCACAGAGAGTCAGACACACTTAGCGACTGAACTGGGCTGTCCAGCCCCTTCCCGCCTCTGCCCACCCAGGACCCACTTCAGGGCCGGCCTCCAGGGCAGCTGCCCAGGGCCCACTCTGGGCCGCCCTGCACTCGGGGGCTGCTGCTCTCTGGCCGCTGCCCTGAAGCTCTCAGTGGAGGTGCCTTTCACTGTCCTCTCAGTGCAGTCCTGGTGGACTGTGGCCCCAGCGGCACTCGGGGCCCTGGCTGCACACGGTCACCCCCCTGAGCCCCGGCTGCTGCCCCTCCGGCCCCAGGCCCCCAGGCTGCCCTCGGCCGGTGTCCTGTGTCAGCTGTGGCTGCTGGCAGGGGGCTCCGTCAGGCCTGCTTCTTCCCCAAGCATGTCGGTGCCCTGGAGGGAGCCTGCAGTCTGCCGAGTGCCCCAGGGGCCCTTGTCCTCCTTCCAGCCTGCTGGCTATCATTGTCAGGCCTCGGACGGTTACTCACACGCCTAAACACCCTCCGGAACACTCCCGAATCACCCTGTGAGTGGGACAGCATGGCTGTTCACTAGAAGTGTTTCCGTTAGCTGTTGCATGAAACAGCGTTCCCGAAGCTCGCAGCTTAAGCAGTAACGTGTGTTCACTTAGCGTCTCAGTTCCCCGGGGATCAGGACCTTGGGAGTGGCTTTGCTGGGCGGGTCTGGTTCTGGATACTGTAGTCAGATCCCGGCCTGAAGACCTGACCCGGGCTGGGGGTCCTGCTTCTGAGGTGTGAGGTGGGCTGACGGCCGGAGGCCTTGGTTTCTTGCTGGCTGTTGACGGGGGCACGCTGTCACGTGGCCTTTATCGTAGGGCACCTGGATGTCCTCCTGGCTTGGGGAGGAAGGCAGCGGCCCAGGCCTCTCACGACTCACATCATCAACGCCTCCGTTCTCTGTTAGACCCGAGTGGCTTAGTGTAGCTCACACTCGGAGCAAAGGGAACTGGCTTTGTATCTCAAAGGGAGAGTACTGAAGACTGTGTGCATTTTACCAGGAAATTTTCAGATTGAAATAGCTGCAAGGCCTCTGCCAGGAAACTCTACAGCCTTATTGAGAAGCATCAGGGAAGGGACTAATTGGTTAATAGAGCTCCCAGGAGGCTCAAGGGAGGAGAAACTTCTGGGTCGGGATCGTGGCTTGAATGTCAAGCCCAGATATCAGGGAGGCTCTGCTTTTGGTGAGGCTTTCCTTGAAACTCTGCACTTTCCTGCTTCTTCCTCTTTTTTTTTTTTAAAAAAAAACAGAAGAATATTTATCTGGCTGTGCCAGGTCTTCGTTGGGGCGTATGGGATCCGGTTCCCCGAGCAGGGGTTACACCCAGGCCCCCTGCATCGGGAGCCTGGAGTCTTGGCCTCTGGACCCCCAGGGAAGTTCCCCACCTTGAGGTTTATATGTAGCAATCTATACATGTGTGATGAAGTTGCTGGTCTTTTTTAAAAAGTTATCTGCTTCTGGCCCTGCTGGGTCTTTGTTGCTTTGGCCCGTGGGGGCTTTTTCTGTGGAGGATGGGGCAGCTCTTTAGTCGTTCGGCTGCTCGAGCTGATGGGTTCCCCTGCTACCAGCCGCGGAGTGGCAGAGATGCCCTGGCCCCGGGCAGCCAGCTTCTTGCTGCAGCGACTTTTCTCTTGGAGCACAGGCTGGCGGGCGACTCTCAGACTCTGGGGCACTGGCTTAGTTGTCCTGCTGCGTGGGGAATTTTCCCGGGCCAGGGATCGAACCCAGGTCTCCTGTGTTGGCAGGCGGATTCTTTACCCCTGAGCCACCTAGGAAGCCGTGTTGCTGATCTCTTAATTTCAAACACATTATAGCATCCCTGCATTTCCACTCCCCTCCCCTCCTCACGCCTGTGACGCTTTTGACAGCACGTCTGACATCTTTGTGTGCCCCTTGACTGCTTATTGTGAATATCAATTTCGCTCCCTTGTCTTTTAATCTGCCTACTAGCTGTGTGTGTGGTTATCTTGCTCCCGTTAGTGGGTATTTGCTTTATCAATGAGTGTTTTCCTTTCATAATTTTCCTGTTTCTGGTTGTAGCCTCTTTTTTTTTTTTTTTTTGCTTAGAGAAGTCTCTTGAACATCTCTTATAAAGCTGGTTAGGTGGTGCTGGAAAACTTTCAATCAATCTCTCCATCATATCTGAATGAGAGTCTTGCCAGGAAAAGTATTCTCGGGTGGGTGTAGGTTTTTCCCTTTCATCACTGTAAATATATTGAGCCCCTCCCTTCTGGCCTGTAGTTTCTGCGGAGGAGCCAGCCTTTGTATGTAGCTTGTTGCTGTGTGTGCGTGCGTGTGTGTGTGTGTGTGTGTGTGTTTTGTCTCATCACGTGGTGTGAGGGGTCCTAGTTCTCCAACCAGGGGTCAAACCCACACCCCCTGCAGTGTGAACCGCTGGGCCACCAGGGACGTCCCCCCCTTGCTGTTTTTAGCACTCTCTCCATCTTTAGCGTTTGCCTTTTTACTTACGCGTGTCTTGGTCCTTCTGGGAGCTGCTCCTGTTGGATTCTCTGTGCTTCCAGCACGTGAGTGTCTGCTTGCTTTCCCAGGTTAGGGGAGTTTTCAGCTACAATGTCTTCAAATAAATTCTCTGCCCCTGTCTTTCTTTTCTGCTAGGACCCCTGCAATGCTACCGTGAGTACACTTGGTGCTATCACAGAGATCTCTGCGACTGTCCTCGCTTCTCTGTTTTCTTTTCGGCTTCAGCGGTTCCCACCTCTGTCTGCCAGTTCACTGCTCCACCTCTCTGCATCAGTTAGCCTGCTGTTGATTCCTTCTAGTGGCTTTTAAAAATGTGCAGTTGCTGCATTGCTCCTCTGTGTTTGGGGCTTTCCTAGCTCTCCTTAGAAACGCCTGCCTCTCGCTCTGTTTGCCCCTTCTCCTCCTGAGTTCTTTGCACCTCTTTGCGATCAGCACCTCGCACTCTCTCGGGTAGGCTGCCTGTTTCCGCTTCACTTTGCTCCCCGGGGGCTGCACCCTCTCTCGGTGGGGAAATGGGGAGCGGCTCACTTTGTTTCCGTCTGCTTTTGTTCTGGCTGAGCTGGGTCTCTGGCAGCAGGCGTGGGCTCCTCCGGCTGTGCCTCACGGGCTCAGTTGCCCAGCCAGGTTCCGACCCTGCGCTGGAAGCCGGACTCTCACCCACTAGACCATCGGGGAGTCCGACCTGGGATTTCATCCGGTTCTTTTGTTGTGAGCATGCTCCTCTGGCGCCTCATTTGCCTAATTTGCTCTCCTTGCTGTCTTGTAGGTCCGCTGACTTGGCGACGTGGCCTTTTGTAGGAGCAGGGCTGTGGGTCCTCCGGCAGCATGTGTTCCTCTGGCCACGGTGTGCACTGCAGGGGTGCCTGTGCGTGCCCGCCCGGCCCCTCTGCAGGGGCAGGCGGACCTCTGTCAGCGGCCTGGGGGGCGTGGCTGGCCCCCGGTCCAGTTGGCCGCCTTTTTCCTTTTAATACTGTTAGCATTAGCTGGTCCCGTGGTTGCCCAGCTACAGATGGCATCTCCCAGCATCCCTTGCAGCTAGGTATGGCCAGTAGGATGGGCTTAGAGGACGTGTGAGCCAAAGTGCCTAAGCCTCCCTTCCCTGTCTCCTTCCCGGGGGCCGGAGGGCCGACGCGATGCTGGTGATTAGCTTCTGCCAGGGACGATGCCCTCGGGGACGACAGGGCAACACAGCGGAAGGAACCTGGGCCCCTGGGTGGCCACGTGGAGCAAAGCTGCTCTGTCGTCCACTCCCCTCTGAACCGCTACGGCAGAGAAAGCTCTGTCTTGTTTGGCCCAGAGTGTTGTGGGAGCTTGTTTGTCGGGGTGGCTTAGGCTGTGCTGTAACTGATCCAGACTCCAAGCCCTGGGGTCCCTAACCAGACACAGCTGGCAGAGGAAGGAAGCGTGTGAGACATGGGCTCAGGAAGCAGGCCCAGCCCAGGCGTGGGTGCTGATTTGCTGTGCGGTGCCAGACAGTCCGTCAGCCTCTCTGGGCCCCTCTGCATGCTAGGCCATCTCAAAAGCTGGCCTCCAGTGAGATGAGGGCTGCACGGGAGATGATGCACCTTTGCTTGTCAGGCAGAGGTCCGAGAAGATTTCTATTAGGAAGTTCCTGAGGGTGTGCCTTAGTGTGGCTGGAATCTACAGGAATCCTGCCTGCCTGCTGTCGGCCGATTCCAGGGGGCCAGAGCAGGGGTGGGGGTGCTTGAGGAACGTCTCTTCTAGTCACCATTATTATTTCTAAAATATGTATTTCTCTGCTCGCCTCGGGTCTTAGTGGCAGCATGCAGGGTCTTTATCGGGTCACGTGGGCTCTTTGGCTGTGGTCTATGAACTCACTGGTTTGCAGCTCGTGGGCTTAGCTGTGGCATGTGGGATCTGGTTCCCTACCACATCCCCTGCATTGAAAAGCGGATTCTTAGCCACCGGACCGCCAGGGAAGTCCCTGCCCCTTGTATTTTTCATTAACACACAGTAAAGCTGAGTTTTTGGAGAGGCACGCCCACTTCCATGGATCTTACTACACGCGTGGACTCCTGCGGCCTCAGGCGCAGCGGGGGGGTCCCCCTCCAGCCCTCCCTGTGGCCCCGCCTGGGACTGCCTGCTGGGCCCCTGGCCCTCCTTTCCCTGTGGTCCCTCTTCTGCATCCCCGTGGTGACCCCTTGCTCCCAAGGCCTGAGTCCTCCTGTCTGCTCTTCTCCCCTCAGCTCCTGGAGGCAGGTCAGAACCCCGGCAAGGCGCCCGTTGCCTGGGAGACGAGTCATCAGGGCCCCATCCCCGCCGGGCGCCTGCCCTCGCCCCGCCCTCTGCAGGGCTCCGTCCTCCTAGGCTTGGACTGGCCCCTCTCGCCCGGACTCTCAGAACCCTCTCGTCTGCTGCAGTTTAGCACTGCAGTGCTCGCCCACGTGTCTTTCTCTCCTATGAGGGTTTAAGGTTGATGGGACCAGGCAGTTTGTCTTGCTCCTGCCTGTGACCCGTGGGGCCTGGTACCTACTGGGTGCTCGGGAAAGAGGGGTCTGGGGTCTGTACTCATGGGGCGCTTCACGGCAACACACTTGGGCGCTCCCTGTTCCCTTGTGTTAAATGCCCTTCCCTCCTGTCTGCCCATCTAAATCTAACCTCTCTTCCAGAGCTAGTTCAAGGCCACCTCCACCAGGAAGCCTGCCATGATCACTGTCTCCTCCCTGGGAGCTCCCCCAGTCTCGTGTCCAGCCTTCAGCACTTCCGGGCCATGGGCAGTGTCCTCAGTGGAGTGCAGGGCACGAGGTCCCTGGAGCAGTCACGCTGTGTGGACAAAGAGGACACCGCTGGGAAGGGAAGAGATCCTGGGAGCCTAGGGAAGGGATTCTGGACTGAACTGGGCAGAAAAGCCGGCACCTCGACTCAGGCAGCGGGTACAGGCTGACCCAGCGACCATCAGCAGCGTGCTTGCTGGCAGCAGGAATGTAGGCCAGGACCGAGAAGCCCAGGGACGGCGCGGCTGCCAGGCTCCGAGCTTGGACTGGTCTCAGAAGGAGCCGGTGACCCCAGGGTTCTGAGGATGCGATGGTGGCCAGGCTGGTCTGATGGTGGCCAGGCTGCCCACAGGCCGGGCCAGCCCTCAGCAGGAGACGGGGAAGGAGTGGGTGAGGGCCGGGCTTGTGGAGGCAGGGGCCGAGGGCTCTCCACGCAGGAGCTCACAGCCAGCCAAAGCTTGGCGCAGGGCTTCCAGCACGGCCGAGGGGCCAGACGGCCCGTCTGGGGAGAGAGTGGGCAGCTGGAGAGTCACTCTCTTCCCTGTGGCCCGCAGGGCTGCCTGCCCTCCCCCGGGCCCTCCACAGCTTGGCCACCCTCTCCCTCCAAGGGCCCTGGGGAAGGCAGTTTCTAGTGCCCAGTTTCTGAACTCCTCCTTGATGCCCGGGGCCAGTCAGGGCACTGGACGCACCCGAGCCCTGCCCAGCGGTGCCCGGTGAGGCCAGTGGTCTCACCACCAGTGAACCTCCCCTCCTGATTTCACAGGGCACGAGCTGGCCCTGAGAAAATTGCGCTGCCCTGAACTTTGACCAACAGGGCCACGCGGCCTAGTGCTTAAGGGAGAGGCCTGAGGTCTAAGTGCGGCTGACCCTTGGCCTCTCTGTGCCTCAGTCTCCTCATCTGTGGAATGGGTGTGATAATAGTCCTTCCTCCGCAGTAAGCCCAGGGCTAAACTGGCAGCAAGGAGCTGCCTGGCTTCCTCGGAGCCTGGCCACACTGGCTTTTATTTGGCCTTTTCCCTGAAGTGCCCGCTCCCTGTCCTTCTCAAATACCACCTTCAGCTTCCTGAAGCCTGTTCCTGAATGTACCCTTTGCAGGTGGGCTGGGCAGAACTGTGTGTTAGTCGCTCAGTCGTGTCCGACTCCTTGCGACCCCACGGACTGTAGCCTGCCAGGTTCCTCTGTCCATGGGATTCTCCAGGCAAGAATACTGGAGTGGATTGCCATTCCCTTCTCCAGAGGAACTTCCCAACCCAGGGATTGAACCCTGTCTCCTGCCTCGCAGGCAGATTCTTTACCATTTGAGCTACAGGGAAGTCTCCTGACTGTACCCTTTGCAGGTGGGCTGGGCAGGAATGAGGCAGCATTTTGCAGGCAAGACACTCAGAACGGAGGAGCTGAGTCAGGATGCTGCCCAGGCCTTGGAAGATGGGTCAGGGATGGGGGCTCACCTACCGTGTGCAGGGTCCCTGCAAGCGTCCAGCGTGCTCAGCAAAATCTTCCCCAGGGCTTTTTTGGATATGTTCTTAAAAAAAGAAATGAGACAGGGCTGGACTGGCCATGGTTGCTGAGTCTTCAAGCAATGGGTGGGACTTCGTGGCCCCTACAGGCCTCTGTGTGGCTCCCTGGGGGCAGGTAGAGTCCGTTTCCCAACCCCCACCCCCAGCCCAAGGTCCTTTCCTGGCCCCCATCCCTGTGATGACTGCACTGCCCAGACTCTTGATGGGTCCTGGAGCAGCGTGCAGGACCCATTTAATCCAGGATCACGTACTGACAGACCATTGTCCCTGTGCCCAAGGAGGCACTTGGGAAATGACCGTGAAAAAGAGCATTTTGACGGTGTTAGCTCCTTTAATCCTTGCAACAGCGTGTTTTATTCTCTTTTTAACCAGTGAAAACGCAGCGCTGAGAGAATGAGAACTCTTGTCTGAAGCTACCAGCCGGGAGGTGGAGGAACCGGGTGGTCTGTGTTAATAGGTGTCTGGTCTTGAACCATCTTTGAATTCCTGGGATAAATCCAACAGCTCACCTTGTGTTTCTTTAACCACTGCTGGGTTTGCTTTGCAGATTTGCTGTTTAATATTTCTGCATCCACATTTAAGTGTGTCACTAGCTTATAATTTCCTTTTCTCCTATGGGTTGTCCTCTGGTTTTGCGATCAAAGTTAAATTAGCTTCATAAAATGAATTAGAGAACCCCCTTCTCTTTGATTACTTTCCCTGAGCTCTTTCTGTCTGGAGGCAGAGGTGGCACCTGCCTCTGTGGGGAGAGCTTAGAGCCAGTGCCTGACGCGGGTAGGCTCCACCCCTGAGGGCCCCACCCAGCCCTGCCCCCGGGACGCCAGCTCCCGTGAGCCCACCAGGTCGCGGAGCTTCTGCAGGAGCCCCAGCACGTCCTCCAGCTTCTCCTCCAGCAGGGACAGCCGCACCCTCTCCGTCTCCACCAACTGCAGCTCCTGCCGCAGGCTCTCGTTCTCACCCACCTTCCGCTGCAGCTCTGCCTGCGGGGACACCAGGGGCTCAGCGCCTGCCCTGCCACCCTTGACCCCATGCACACAGCACCACCCCCAGGCAGGGCCCACAGCCTGCCCTGGCCCTCCCACGGGGGTCAACTCATCCGGCCCCTGAGCCTACAGCCAGAACCACCCTGTCTCCCCAGGGAGGGCGCCGAGGCCCAGAGAAGCTGCATGCCTGGCCCAAGGCCTCATGGCCAGTCAGGCTGACGTAAGAATGTACATGCTTCCTTCTCGGTGGAAGGACTCCCTCCTTCCTTCTCTTCTCCATTCATCTGCTTGTCGTTTCTAGATTGTTTTGGTTGCAAGCAGGAAGCTAGTCTGGCCAGTTTGAGCCGAGGAGGAATTCACTGCCAGGCTAGTGGCTTGTCCCCAGAATGGGTCGAGGGCTGGGGGCATGGAGGGTGAGGCAGAAGCGGCTGGGGACTCCTGTCTGAGGGCTGCAGCTGAGGACACCCTGCAGCCACTCCCCACCTCCCTCGAGACGGGAGCCCCAGGAGAGGGGCCCGGCTGATCCAGCCTTGGTCACCGGCCCAGCCCTGGCCAAGCAGCATGGACGCTGCTGCTCCTGCCGAATAGCAGGGGGAGAGGGTGGCGAGCTACAGAATACCACGTGGACACCTGCCTTCTAAAGCAGGGGCGGGGGGAGGGAGGCAGCCCCCCCTCCTGACAGCAGCGGACGGAAAGAGAAGCAGCTGAAGCTGTGGTGTCCTTGGGCAGTAGGCAGAGCACGGGGCCTGTGGACTCGGGAGCGTGGTCTGAGGGTCTCAGGAACTGAGCTCCCCACCCTCCTCCCCTCCACAGCCAGTTCTCCTTGGGGGAGGTATCTCTCTTCCACTCATCTGGCTTTGATGGAGCTGCCAATCACAGGGCCCTGCCCGCCTGCCATAGAGGATTGGTCCAGGTATGGGCACGTGACTGAGGCCGACCATTGGCGTTCTTCCCTGAGATTTACTGTACGGGGCTCTTATTGTTCCTCCGGGGGTTTTAAGTAGGCTGATGGGAGCCTAGAGCTGCCTGGGGCCCGGCTTTCCCTCACCCTACCACATGGAGAAAGCCCCTCTATAGCAGGGAAAGGGAGGCCAGCACCCATGAAAAGAACTGAGCAGACGGATGGGGGCAATATAATCTGAGTGCCTGGATCCAACTGTGCCTGAAGCTCATCTTAGCTGTTCTTTTGAAACCATGCTCCCAGCTCCATCTGGTAATAAATTCCTGTTTTTTTTTCCCTTGAGCTGATCTGAGATGGATCCTTTAATGTGCAGTCAAAATATTCTTCATTAGATCTAAATCATCTCCTCTCAGAGCCTTGGTTTACCCATCTGTGAAGGGGGCACAGGACTTGGCTGAGATGGCTCACAGTCTTTCCACCTGTAAGAGACTAGCCATTGGTCTGGCTCCCAGCCTCTGGGGCTCCGCTGACCTCCTCCTCAGGCGTCCTCAGAGTCTTTGCACCGCAGCCCCGGGACCCCAGCTGCTCCACCACCATGGCGACACAGGCCTCCAGCTCCCCCAGGGCATGGGCATGGTTGGCACCGCCCAAGTGGCTGAAGCAAGTCATGAGCTTCTTGGCCATCTGGTCATCGCACCTGCAGTGAAGGAGAGTACCGGCACAGAGGGGGCTGCTTTCCAAAGCCTGTTCCAGCCTGCAGGGGGTGGGAATGTGTTATTACTGAGTCTGTCTCCCCTGAAAGCTAGGTGGGGCCATGGCACCCCCTGCCCACAGCCTTCCCCAGTGCCCCGTGTCATCAGAGCAAAAGCCAGAGGCCTCGCCCAGTCTGCCCCTTACCTCCCAGACCTCCTTCCCACTCACCTTCGCTCTTCCTGCTCCAAGCACAGCAGCCTCCTCCAGGCCCCTCCCGCGCGCCCCAGGGCCTTTGCACCAGCTGTTCCCTCTGCCCAAAAGGCTTTCCCCTCACTTCCTTCAGATCTCTGCTCAAACAGCACCTTCTCAGCGGCTCCCCTAGCATGTCCTGCCCCCTCCTCGTCCTCATGCTTGTCACCACTCAGGAGAACAGAGGCTCCTGGGCGGGGGTGTCGGGGAGAGTTGTCTTGGTTAGTGCTGTTTGCCAGGAGCCCTCAAATTTGCTTCATATGCTTGTTGACTTAACGGGTTGGTGATAACAGTGACCCAAGAAAATCGGCAGGACTTTATAATAAAATAGTCAGCGCTGCCCGCCCCTGACTCCCATGGAGTGCCTCCCGGGATCAGGCCCCATGGGGGCATTTTATACCCTCGATGGTGAATCCTCACAAATCCTCTGCCAGGCAAGGGTTAGTGTCCCATCTTAGAGACGGGAAGCCTGAGGCTCAGAAGTCAGCTGACTTGACCAGGGTAGGGGACGGGCTCAGGCATTGAGAGCAGTGGGTTAGGAAAGGGTCTGACACGTGGGGGGGGTCACACTCGAGCTGTGGGGCAGGTCCAGGGACTGTGGTCACTGGAGTGAGGATCAGGGGGAATTGAGCCACCTGGAAGCGTGCCCTTCCTCAGCTCATTTCTCCTTGACACTTGCCCAGGGTCTTCGGCTTGACCGATGGATCTGGGGACCGAGCGTGAAACAGCAGGGAGGGGACCCAGCCTGGATGTGAATCAGGAGGTCAGCCTCCCGTGTTTCAGGCCCATCGCTGCATAGAGGGGCCGCCCCGTGCTTGTAGGATGACCGTGGGGGACTGGCCCCAGGTATGCCCGATCCTGGACGTCCTCACCGGAGCACGTACCTGCTCCTGCAGCCAGAGAGACCGGCCAGCAGCGCCGTGACCTCGGCTGGCGGCCGCCGTGCCTCCCGCCACCTCTCGTGGTCATCCTCCTCATCAGAGGCAGCCTGGCCCTCGACCGAGCGGAACAGCTGCTCGTCCAGCCCTGGAGAAGCACGGGCTGCGGACAGGGACAGAGGCAGGGGAGGAGCCCCCTCTTTGGGGGCCGCCCCGACTCCCCTTGGGAGCCCTCCAGCCTCTGCTCTGCCCAGGCTCAGGGTGGACATGTGAGTCCAACCTGGCAGTCAGGGTGCAGCCGGCCGGCCGTGTGACTGGTGCAGGCAGGGCTGGGGACCCTGCAGGGGCCGGGGCCGGTCGGGCCAAGCCCTGACTCAGACTTCCAGGGAGGAGGGACGCCCCTGTTCCTCCCGCCAGGGCCTGGAGGGCGTGAGTCTGGCTGCTGGGGGTGAGGGGCACGCCTTCTGCACAGTGAGCCTCGCAGAGGCTGGTGGGCGAGGCCGGGGGAATGGGGCTCTGCTGACATGGGACTGTGCTGGAAGCCTGCTGGGACTTCTAGTGAGTTAGGTGAACCAGAACGTTCCCTTGAGCTAGAGCGGTTCAGGCCGAATGGACAATGTCCTGACCAGCACGGCCTCCGGCCCCAGAGGCCGGCGCACTCAGGGGTGGGCCCCGGGCACCTGTGTTTCATGAGGCTCCTGGGCGATCCTGAGGGACTGGCAGGTTTGGGCACCCCTGTGCTGATTTTGGACACCCAGCTGGGTTGGCTGCAGAGCCTTCTGTTTGTTCTCAGTGAACAGTGTTCCAGACCCAGGAGAACCGGGAGTGAGGTGACTGGGCCATACTCTTTGATCATCTTATGGTGTTTCCAGTATTGACAATCTGGTTTTCTTCCTGGGATTTCCTGCTGCTGGTGTGTGTGTGTGTGTGTGTCTATGTGTGTGTGTCTCTGTGTGTGTGTGCGTCTCTGTGTGTGTCTGTATGTGTGGATCTCTGTGTGTCTGTGTCTGTGTGCGTGTGTGTCTGTGTGTGTGTCTCTGTGTGGTGTCTGTGTGTATGTGTGTGTCTGTGTGTGTCTGTGTGTCTCTATGTCTGTGTGTGTGTGTTGTGTGTGTGTCTCTGTGTGTGTGTGTCTGTCTGGTGTGTGTGTCTCTGTGTGTCTCTGTGTCTGTGTGTGTGGTGTGTGTGTCTCTGTGTGTGTATGTATGTGTGTGTATCTGTGTATGTGTGTGTCTGTGAGTGTGTGTCTCTGTGTGTGTCTGTGTGTGTGTCTCTGTGTGTGTTTGTGTGTCTGTATGTGTGGATCTCTGTGTGTGTGTGTCTGTGTGTGTGTCTGTGTGTGTGTGCTGTGTGTTTGTGTGTATGTGTCTGTGTGTGTGTGTCTCTGTTTCTGTGTGTGTGTCTCTGTATGTGTGTCTCTCTGTGTGTCTCTGTTTCTGTGTGTGTGTGTCTGTGTGTGTCTGTGTGTGTGTGTCTCTGTGTGTGTCTCTGTGTGGTGTGTGTCTCTGTGTGGTGTGTGTGTCTGTCGGTATGTGTGTCTGTGTGTGTGGTATGTGTGTGTCTGTGTGTGTGTGTCTGTGTGTGTGTGTCTGTGTGTGTCTGTGTGTGTGTCTCTGTGTGTGTCTCTGTGTGGTGTGTGTCTCTGTGTGGTGTGTGTGTCTGTGTGTGGTGTCTGTGTGTCTCTGTGTGTGTGTGTGTGTGTCTGTGTGTGTGCATGTGTCTCTGTGTGTGTATGTGTCTGTGTCTGTGTGTCTCTGTGTGTCTGTGTGTGTGTCTGTGTGTTTCTGTGTGTGTGTCTCTGTGTGTGTCTCTGTTTCTGTGTGTGTGTGGTATGTGTGTGTCTGTCGGTGTGTGTGTCTGTGTGTGTCTCTGTGTGTGTCTCTGTGTGGTGTGTGTGTCTCTGTGTGTGGTGTCTGTGTGTGTCTCTGTGTGTGTGTGTGTGTCTGTGTGTGTGCATGTGTCTCTGTGTGTGTATGTGTCTGTGTCTGTGTGTCTCTGTGTGTCTGTGTGTGTGTCTGTGTGTTTCTGTGTGTGTCTGTGTGTGTGTGTGTCTGTGTCTGTGTGTGTGCATGTGTCTGTGTGTGTGTGTGTCTGTGTCTGTGTGTCTCTGTGTGTCTGTGTGTGTGCGTGGTGTCGCTGTAGTCACAGCTGTCCCGGTACCCCAGGCCGGGGCAGTACGGGGCCTCTGAGGTCGTGTGAGAGGGCTGGCACCCGCAGCCCGCCCACGCCTGCCTGCAGCCCAGCCGGGAGAGCCCTGGGGCGCCGGCTCAGACAGCGTCTCTCTGCTCTCCTTTGCTCCTGAGGCTGCACACCCAGCAGGCCCAGGTTCTCGGCGTGAAGGGCCTCTCTGTGGCCTTCTCTTGGTGACCAGCCAGCCCTGCCCGCACACCTGTGATGACGGGGAGCTTGCTCCCACTCCGGCTCCCTGGGTGCCCGACCCACCCCTGCACGGCGCTGGCAGGAGACACGTTTGGCACCCTGAGCCAGAGCCCGCCTCCCTGGAGCCCACCCTCCCGGCAGCGTGTCCGCTCGCAGGCCTGCGGGGGTGGGGGAGCCTAGGGGCCGGGGAAGCCCGGCCTCGGCAGGTAGAGGGTGGGGCTCTGTCTGGAGGCCGGATGGCGGCATCAGCGCGGACGGGGCCCTGCGTGTGCGGGACAAACCTTGGTCCGGGGGTCTGCTTGCCAGACGGCTGTCGGACCCCCAGGCTCCCTCTCGGGGGGGCTCTGGGGCTCTGGTCTCACCATCCTCGGGTTCACTGCTCTTGGTGTGGGGCTCTGGGCTGGCTCGTGGTGAGCTTGGGAGCTGGGTGCCCTCTGACCTGTGGGGCGGTGGGGGAGACACAGGTGTTGAGAGGGCGGGGTCTCCGCCGGTTTCCTGCAGGAGAGTGTGGGGTGTGGGCCCACCCTCCCCACTGCTAAGGCTAAGCTGCCTGTGACATGCCTGCCGAAGCCCGTGGGGGTCTCTGCAGCTGACCCCACCGGCCCGCTACCTGATAGCCAGCTCGGCAGAGGCAGCTTTCCACGGAGGACAGTCACCCAGCTTCTCTTGCAGGTGAGACATAGGCTTGTGATGCGATTTTAGCCAATGGGACTAGAGGCAAAACCCTCTGAGGAGCCTCTGTGTCCAGAAGGGTGTGGGTCCTGGGCTCCCACCTCAGCTCTGCCAGAGGGACAGCCAGTGGGACTTGGGGCCCCTTTTGCAGGTGGATCCCTGGAGCCAATGCCTCTGAGGTCCTCCCAGCTCCCATTGGGTTCTTGCCCTGTGCCAGTGGGCAGAGGGGCAGGAAGCCATTGGAGGGACCGGGAGTGCCAACCTTCTGTGTTTTATGAGCCACTAACTCTGACTGATGACGCCCAGCATTCAGCTCCCCCCCGCTCGCCGACCCAGTACAAGCTGAGAATGAGGAGGTGCTCAGAGGCAATCAGTGCGAGACCCCCTGGGTGCGGATTCTTGGTTCAGAGAGAAACTGGAGCTTAGGGCATATCATTGGAGGTCTAACTGGGGAAGGGACAGTCCCTCTCAACTCCAGAGGTCAGACCACAGCCAGAAGAGAAGACACCGGAGTCGAGGGTACAGGATCGCTTTCTCACAAAGACCGCTGACCGAGAACGGAATAGGCTTCCTTTGGAGGTGGTGAGCTTCCCGGCAGAGGAGGTGTGTAAAGAGTAAGGGGCTTCAATATGCAGAATTTTGAACAGCGTCGGAATGGGCTTCCCTGGTGGCTCAGAGGTACAGAATCCACCTGCCAATGCAGGAGACACAGGTTGGATCCCTGGGTCAGGAAGATCCCCTGGAGGAGGGCGTGGCAGCCCGCTCCAGTACTCTTGCCTGGAGAATCCCATGGACAGAGGAGCCGGGCGGGCTGCAGTCCACGGGGTCGCAGAGAGTGGAACATGACGGAGCGACTAAACAGGAACAGCGATGGACAGAATCTAAGTCTTCCCACTGCGAGAAACTGCTGTTTTCCCTCCATTATTTAAGGGCTTCAGCAAGCAAAATGAGCTGGCGGGGACAGCCCTTATGAACAGTTTCCTAGCAGAGGCTGGCCCACGGTCCCCACATCCCCACAGACACCGGGGTCTTTGAAGCTGGTTCCAAGGGCGGCTTCCTGCGTCAACACCGCAACTAACCTCTCAGCATCCCTGCGAGGTGCCAGGCACTGCTCCGGGGCTGTCAACACGTCCTCCCAACACCCTGCCTGGATGGAGGCAGGGACCGTCCTGACCCCCGATTCCCAGAGTGGCCGGCCCAAGTCACACGGCTCAGACGTATAGGAGTTGGCTTTATGCTCCAGCCCTGCCAGGCACAGGGGGCGCTTGTGCAGCGAGCTCGGAGCAGCCCAGCCCAGCTGCCGCCCTGGTTAGGGGACTGCAGGTCACACGCAGCGAAGTCAGGAAGGGGAAGCAGCAGGGACAGGGCTGGGAGAGAGCGCGCCACAGACGAGGACATGCTCTGCAGTTTTCCAAGAGGCGAGACGCGGCTGCGGAGAAACTGGGGTTTTCCTCTTGTCCGGCAGCTGGCCCTCCCGGCCTGCATGGCTGGCCCCTCTCCGCGGGGTCCATCTGCAGCCACAGGCCCCTTTGCGTGTCGCGTGGGCGAGCCGAGCCATCACCACCTTGGAACAGAGACAGCGAGCCTCCCAGCTCGTTCTCTGCCTGCTCCACGCACGTCCTGTCAGCCACCCCGCTCCCTGGCTGGACACCTCCAGCCCTGGGCTTCCGGGAGGCGCCCATCCTCCCCAGCGCCCTTTCCCTAACTCGTCCTCCGCGTCCTGACCCTAAACCCGAGGGCCTCGTCTCTCTTCCTCGTGGGCACTCACTCTGCAAGGGCTCAGCCAGCACCCTGGCTTCCAAACCTGCCTGCAGCCCTGGCCCCTCAGATCCTGTTTCCTCATGAACCGCCCCCCGTGGCTGCTGCCTGGTCACTTCCTCCTGGAAGCCCTGTGCAATCCCCAAGGCCTCCTTGTCTTCCTGCGTCTGCTCCTCCCATTCCCCGCCCCCCCCCCCCGGGAAGGCCACTATCTTGGCCCCCCAAGCAGTGGCCATTGGCTTTGGCCACCTGGAGGTCATACGGAGAGGCCAGCCCAGGGAAGGGGGTAGTCACAGCAAGGCTGTGGACCGGAGCCTGCCAGGCTCCTCTGTCCATGGGATTCTCCAGCAAGAATACTGGAGTGGGGTGCCGTTTCCTCCTCCAGGGGATCTTCCCGACCCAGGGATCGAACTTCGTCCCCTGCATCGGCAGGCGCGTTCTTTACCGCTGAGCCACCGGGGAAACCCATGCGTGCAAGCCCGGCGGACACGGAACTGCCGGCTTTTCCCACCTCGACGGGTTAAGAGGACGCGTCTGTCTGTAGGATTCCTCGATGGACTGGCTGCAGACCCTCCCTGCAGTAGCTTGTGGAAAGCTCTGCTGGAATATTCTGGGCCTAGAAACTTGACGGGTTTTGGCCCCGGGACTGGACCTTGGGGCCCGTGGTTTAACGAGGGCTTCCCATAAGAACGAGACGCGTGGGGCTTGTCCGGGGAGCAGACCTGGGGGGCAGGCGGAGGTCACCTGCGGCCCCCTGACTTGCACCTCCGGCTTCCTGGAAGGCACCAGCCCCAAGGTCACAGAGAGGGGACCTGTGACCTGCGAAGGGTGTCTGGCTCTACCCCTACACCCAGGCTGCCAGCACTTGCTGTCCTGGCTGTTTCTGGAAGACAGCTCCGACCCCATGCCTCTCTCCCTACAAAATGGTTCAGCGGCTCCTACGGCCGAGAGAAGGGATGCCAGTATCCTTAACACAGCATCCACTGGGGGGCCTCCGAGGTCCAGCCTGGTCTCCGGCTCACTGCTGGTGGTGATCTCAGGGCACGGACGGCCAGACTCATGACCCTCTGGTCGGTTGCCCTCTGGATCCTTGATAAGCACTGCCGACACCTTACTGGGTACCGGACCCTGCTCTGTTCTCCCCCTTAGACGTGCACATTTAGCTTGAAATTGACGTCCGGTGAATGTACCGTATTACGCTGGTTTCAGCGGCATAGCAAAGTGTGTGTGTGTGTAAATATATATATAAACGAAAGGGGGCATGCAAAACCTGGAAGGGAATACGTGTGCACACACACACGCGCGTTCTCAGCTGCTTTCCCGTCACGGGGCATCGCAGGCTGAGTGCAGCTCCTCGGGCTTCACAGTCAGTCCTCACTGACCTGTTTCCCAGATCGCATGAGTGTGCTCTGTGTGTTTGAGTGGAAAAACTTATCTACTCTTCTGGAGAAGGCAATGGCACCCCACTCCAGGGTTCTTGCCTGGAGAGTCCCAGGGAGCCTGGTGGGCTGCTGTCTATGGGGTCGCACAGAGTTGGACACGACTGAAGCGGCTTAGCAGCAGCAGCAGCAGCTACTCTTCCGAGAAGCCCTAAGAAAGACTTAGGCTCATTCCTGCCATTTCACAGATGAGCAAGCTGCGGCACAGAGCAGGAGGAGCTTGCGGAGACCCCCGCGGCTCCCTCGGCCCGTCGGGTGCAGCCCACCAGGCTGGTCCCCAGGGCCCCCTCTCTCGTCTCGCCTCCCCGCCTGGACACCCTGAGCTCCTGTGGTCTTCAGCGGCTGTTGGTGTTTCCTGGAGGGCCCAGCACAGGACGGGGCAGCCAGTCGGTGTTTGTCGGATGTGTGAATGAATGAATGCGGGCCTGGGTGAGTGAGACCGTTGGCGGCAGGTCAGGTGCTGAGAGGAAGAACGGGGCAGGTGGGCACAGGCCCCGCGTCCAACAGGATTCCAGCTCCTCCCGCCCCTCTGCTCTTGGATTGTTCCAGAAAGACCGTGAGAAGGGCCTCAGCATTCAGACACCGGGGCCGTCCCAGGCCTGTGGATGCAGCTGACCCCCTGCCCAGCCCACGGAGGATTGGACCCTCCAGGCGAGAGAGTGAGCAGGACCTCCCCTAACCACAGGCATTTGGGGTCCCTGGCTGAACTGTTGACTAAAACAGATTTCCTTTCACGGGAAACATTATCACCAAGAGCGAAAAGCCAGCATCTCTTGCAAAGATAGGAAGTAACTGGGAAAACACAGAGAATAACAGCAGAGACCCCCGCGTAGGTCGGTCTTGTTTTCCTCCCGCCTCTGACCCAGGCCGTTGCTTCTCTGTTGAAAAGAGAGGTTGGCGCTGCTAAGGACAGCTGGAGACGCACCAGATCCGGCCTGGGACCCGAGCCAACAGGGCTGAAAAGGCTGGTGGAGGCCCTCCCTGGCCGGCGACCCCGCCACCGCCCACGCAGGCCGCTATCCCCCGGGAGACACGGAGGGGCTGGGGGCGCTTCTGCAGAGGCCGGTCGCCCCATAGGAGTCACCAAACGCCTGCTGCGCAGGACCTTGTAGGGGGCAGCAGGCCCTCGCTGCCTGCTGCCCCCTCGTGCCCTCACGCCCAGCTGGCCCTAGTTCTCGTCCTGCCGGAGTGTCCCCTCCAGCTGCATGCATCTGCCCACCGCCCGGAGCCCCCCCGGACATCTTCCTCCTGCTGGAGGCGGCGGTCGCCTCTGGCCCCCGGCCCGGCCTCCGACTCGGCCTGACGAGGGCCAGATGCTCCTGAGTTCTCCCTCCGGTCCTGGCAGCTCCCGGCTCCAGGCCTCCAGTGCACGGACCCTCCCTGGGTTCTGCGGTGTGAAGAGAGGGCTTCTGCGGAGCTTTGCCTCCTGCCCCAGGACCCTGGCGTGACCGTGGGACCCTCCACGACTGCCCCTGCCCCCAGCCCCCATCTCAATCGCCTGTTCATCCGCCGGTAAACGCCGATGGCCCTGAAATGAAATACGGCGCTTCTGATCACAGGGGGTCCTGCCTCTGCCCAGTGTTCGGGGGGACCTTAGGCAGGACTCAGGTGAGCAGGAGGGGGGTGTGTGTGTGTTGGTGTTAACCTGAATTATTTACTCTGCTGCTGCTGGTAAGTCGCTTCAGTCGTGTCCGACTCTGCGATCCCATAGACAGCAGCCCACCAGGCTCCGCGGTCCCTGGGATTCCCCAGGCAAGAACACCGGAGTGGGTTGCCATTTCCTTCTCCAATTATTTAGTCTGAGTGTACTACAAACAACTAATGAGCACATCGAAGCATCTTCGTCCTGTGTTTCTGACAACTTCCCTTCAAATGCAAAGAGCCGTGTCCAACTCTTGAGAGCCCATGGACTGTAGCCCGCCAGGCTCCTCTGTCCATGCGATTCTTCAGGCAAGAAAACTGGAGTGCGTTGCCATTTCCTCCTCCAGGGGATCCTCCTGACCCAGTTATTGAACTGGGTCTCCTGCATTGCAGGCAGATTCTTTACCACCCGAGCCACCAGGGGCTATCTCTTTAAATCCGTTAAGTAAAAAGAGTGAGATGATTTCAGGGAAAATAGCAACTAAAGACGAATAATACAGGTTTGACACAGAGATGGCAAAAATTGACACAGATCCTTGGACAGTGTCTGGACTTTGGCAAACGCCTGGAGAGCAGTGCATCGTGAGATCTGGGCACTGGTGGAGCCAGACCCTGGCCATGTCCCGCAGCCACTAATTCTGTCCCCTCACAGCAGAGGACCCCACCTTTGACAAATTGCCACTCTCTTATAAAAGGAGGTTATGTTTATATGTCTTATAAAAAATGGTTATGTTGGAAGATCCCAAAGTGAGCTGAATAAGGGATAGACCTTGTCTTTACATATACTTTGAAAAAACTTTGGGTGACGCTTTTGAACTGTGGTGTTGGAGAACACTCTTGAGAGTCCCTTGGACTTGCAAGGAGATCCAACCAGTCCATCCTAAAGGAAATCAGTCCTGGGTGTTCATTGGAAGGACTGATGCTGAAGCTGAAACTCCAGTATTTTGGCCACCTGATGGGAAGAGCTGACTCATTGGAAAGACCCTGATGCTGGGAGGGATTGGGGGCAGGAGGAGAAGGGGACGACAGAGGGTGAGATAGCTGGAATCACCAACTTGATGGACATGAGTTTGAGTCAACTCTGGGAGTTGGTGATGGACAGGGAGGCCTGGTAGTAGCAGTCCATGGGGTCGCAAAGAGTCGGACACGACTGAGCGACTGAACTGAACTGCTGCTTTGTGATTTAAAGGAGAGAGAAATGAATTTTACAGTACACATTTCAATATGTAAATATTCAAGGTATAAAAAACTTTTAGATGATTAAACCTATTTAATAGTAGCTTAGTTTGAATTTCAGAGAGGTAAGGTAATACTCAATCGGATATTCATGACACTCTTTCCCTATATTTGACATCGATATAAGGGCTAGGAAACGGTATTCAGATAGAAGGATGGATGGACAGGTGGACACAGAGACAGATAGATACGCAGACTCCCTGGGACACGGAGTGACGGATGCCAGCGGACACAGGAGCTCCGCACCAGCTGGTTAAGCTTCACAAGTGTTGTTATCATCTGCGATGTGTTTATAAAATGATGAGCAACCCTTGGAAAATTCCAAACAAACCATAACATAACCTTTCCTCAATTGACACAGCATTGCATTCTAAGACTCTGTGTATTAAAACTGTACAAAAGTTGTGTTTATATGTAAAGCAGAGTTAGATGGTAGTCTCAGATAATTACAGTGAAAAGCATGTTTTTCGTGGGATGAACACCCAGCTGGGCATTTGGAAGTTATTTGGGGTACAAGGTAACCCTGGTGGGTGGTACAGGACCTCCCCAAAGGCCTGTGTCCCTGGGAACCACCCACCCCCATCAAGTGCCTGGACCTGGTCATTGAGACAAGCAGGCTCTCCGAGTGAATGTCCAGGATGTCTCTGGTGGGGATACTGTTCCCATGGAGACACCTTGTCCTCTAGGAACGACCCCCCAAGACCCCACACCCTAACCCCTGGGATGCTGTTACGTTATGTGGGACAGCTGACCTTAAGCCTGGGTATTATCTCCACCTCATCACAGTTTAAAAACAGAGAACTGTCTTGGCTGGTGCAGAAGAGGAAGTCAGGGAGACGTGAAGTATGAGAAGGACTTGGGTCATTGCTGGCTGGAGGATGAACAGGCCCACGGGAGGCGGTATGTGGAGAGCGACCCCTGCCAACAGCCAGCAAAGGACGGGGATTATAGTCGTAAAACCATAAGGACCTGAATTCAGCTCCCCTTGGGTGAGCTCGGAAACAGATTCTTCTCTTGAGTCCCAGGTCAGCGGCACCTTAATTTCGGCCTTGTGGGAGCCCAGGCAGAGAGACTAGGCAAGCCTGCCTGGAATTCTGGCCTGCAGAACGTGAGATCATAAACGGATGTTGTTTTGAGAGCCTAAATTCGTGGTAATCTGTTATGGTTGCATAGAAACCAAATACAACAAACCAAACAGGCACACCCATCTGTCTCGCTGGCACAATCTCAGTTATTCCGTCAGACGCCACGCAGCCAAGTGCCTCCAGACAGGAGACCTGATTGGTCTAAGCTGACCATGGTGATTCCTTCTTTTCATCAAAGGTTTGTTTAGGAACAGGCATATGATGCGATCCTGGCCGGTGAGAAGTAAGAAGGTGTCTTCCAGGAGAATCTCTGGGAACAGAGGAGTTGAAGGAGGAAGTTATTTTTCTGTCTCTGGATGTGGCAGTGATGCCTGGGGAAACGGCAGCCATCTTGTGAGCATGAGGGGCCTCTGCTGATGGACCAAGATGACCAGCTGAGGCAGGCAGAGCCGGAAGCTGGAGAACTGGGTACCTGCACACACCACTGAGCTGCTCTCCCTTGGGCTTCTCAGGCGGGAGCTTGTGTTCCTGTGGTTTAAGCCGTCCTGAGCAGAGTTATCTGCTACTTGCAGGCTAAAGCGCGGTCAGTGATAAACAGCGCGCTGCCTGGGGGTTACACGAGGGGTTGTGTAGGCGAATCAGCGTGCGGCCTCGTGCCACAGGGCACCAAAACGGGGCTCTGCTCCCCTCCTGCCTCAGTCCCTGCACGCACCAGGGCTCAACCAGAGAAGGCGGGCCTGTAGGGGATGCCCACCTATGTTCACACCTGTGCCTGCAGAACTGTCTCAGGAGCTTTACCACCCAGAAGCGGGCCCTGTGGCTGGGGGGCCAGCCCAGCAGGTCTGAAATCCGGAGGAGGGGCTCATAGGCGTCTGGAGCCCTGGATGCAGTGGGACCCCGTTGTTTCAGGGAAGCCCTCAGCCTCACTTACAGGCATTCGGCTTCACCCAGATTATCCAGGATCATCTGTCTCTCTTACTCCAGTGCAACTGGTTGTGAACTTGAATTCCATCTCAAAACAGCCACAGCAACCGTGGGTTAGCATCTGAATGACTTGGGCTGTACCCAAATGGCTCAGCAAGGTGGTCCAGTCGGAGACCATGGAACATCCCCGGATTCAGCTTTTTTCTGAGCTGGATGGAAAACATCACTCGGGTTTGCTTCCCTCCCTCTGTTCGTCCCTCTGACACCCAGCGGCCCCTAAGCTTCAGGAAGCTCCTGGGCAGAGTGGACACTCGAGGCCTGGCTAGGAGCGGGGGCGCCAGGCGGCCGGAGGTCCCAGAGGCTCTCAGGCCGGCTGCCTTTCCTGAGCGAAGGCTCAGAGGAAACAACAGTAGGAAGGCGGGCTCAGCGGGGGACCGTGGAGGAAGGGCTAAAAACGAAGCCCGCGGAGCGGAGGGTGCAGGCAGCAGAGAGGGCTGGGGCCTGGTGCCCTTCTCAACTGGCCCTTGTTTCTGCTCCCGGCTGAATGCGGGGTGCAAAGGGGTGTCCAAGCACCCCCTCTCCAGTGCCGGCTGTTAATTCTGCTCTGTAAAGTGTCCAACAGAAGCAGTGTGGCAGCCACCGTGTGTGCTGGAAACGGTGCACGCAGTGAAGCGGTCCCCCCAGCGGGAGCCGGCCTCGCTCGGGGCCACCCGGAACCGGCGAAGTCACGCCAGAAATAAATGGAAGATGGGAAGGCCAGGGGCGATCAGAGATGATGGAGCAGAGGCCAGGGCCTCTGAAGACGTCATGGGATGTAGCTAAGACGGCTGGGTGGATGTGAATTTGTCAGGAGTCCCCCAGTGTGGGCAGGGCGCCTGAAGCAGGCAGGGAGAGGTTTGGGGTGTGAGGAACAGAGAGGCTGGCGCAGCTGGAGGTGTGCACGTGGGCAGACTGGAGGACGCTGGGGCCGGAGTGGGGGCCCCACCACCGTGACCACCATCACGGCCAAAGGCAACTGACTGGTCTGGCAGTCAGGCCACCCGGGTCCTGGGAGGCTGCCCCTGGCCTGGGGAACCAAAGACATGGTCTGCTAGTCACCCATCTGCACGCCTGAGGCCACCCGCCCGGCCTGCAAGTGGGAAAGCAGGGTTCTGAACAGGGGGTCACAGAGCATCCCCAACCCCAGAGGCACAGAGCTGAGGCTGTTCCCGAGCCCACCCTGACGGAAGCAGGAGAGCCCGGGACTCCTGGGCGCCAGAGGACTGAGTCCCGCCTGGGCTGTGCCCTGACCGCCTGGGTGGCCTTGGCGGGATCGCCATCCCTTTCCGAAGGACACATTTACGGCACAGATTGCCGTTCAGTCGCTAAACCCCGCGGACTGCAGCCTGCCAGGCCTCCCTGTGTATCACCAGCTCCCGGAGCTTGCTCAAACTCATGGCCATTGAGTCGGTGATGCCATCCGACCATCTCATCCTCTGTCACCCCCTTCTCCTCCTGCCTCAGTCTTTCCCAGCATCAGTCTTTTCCAGTGAGTCAGTTCTTCACATCGGGTGGCCAAAGTATTAGAATTTCAGCTTCAGCATCAGTCCTTCCAATGAGCACTCAGGACTGATCTCCTTTAGAATGGGCTGGTTGGATCTCCTTGCAGTCCAAGGGACTCTCAAGAGTCTTCTCCAACACCACAGTTCAAAAGCATCAATTCTTCGGCGCTCAGCTTTCTTTATGGTTCAGCTCTCACATCTGTACATGACCACTGCACACACTGGCTTTAATCAAGACCCTTCTCCCGGCAGGAGGCCACCACCTAGACCCTAGGCTGTCAGTGGAAGTGTGGGCCCAGGCTGTGCCCTGAGGGAATCCGGCCGGGGACACGCATTTGCCTGGGGGTAGGCGTCTCTGGGGGATGCTGTCCATCAGACAGCTCAGCAGGCTGTTGCCGGCTCCTCCCTCCTCGCTGTCTCTGCTCGCCCGGCTCCTGCCCGTGGGCCCTGCCCTGGCTACCACTCTCACTTGGCCATGCATGAGGGGTTTGGGGGCAGGCCGTGCTTTTCCGGGTAGAAGAGGACCGATGTCCACCTGCCTTCTGCCTTTAATAGTATGGTGAAGGCCACGTGTCTGAGGGACATCTCTGAAGATGCGTCACACGACCACTGGGAAACCACAGCTTTGACCGGACGGCCCTCTGTTGGCAAAGTAACGTCTCAGCTTTTTCATATGCTGTCCGGGTTGCTCATGGCTTTCCTTCCAAGGAGCAAGCGTCTTTTGATTTCATGGCTGCAGTCACCATCTGCAGTGATTTTGGAGCCCAAAAATATAAAGTCTGTCACTGTTTCCATTGTTTCCCCATCTACTTCCCATGAAGTGCTGGGACCGGATGCCATGATCTTCGTTTTCTGAATGTTGAGCTTTAAGCCAGCTTTTCACTCTCCACTTTCACTTTCATTAAGAGGCTTTTTAGCTCCTCTTCACTTTCTGCCATAAGGGTGGTGTCATCTGTGTATCTGAGCTTATTGATGTTTCTCCCGGCAATCTTGATTCCAGCTTGTGCTTCATCCAGCCCAGCGTTTCTCATGATGTGCTCTGCATATGAGTTAAATAAGC
Source organism: Ovis canadensis (assembly GCF_042477335.2). NCBI lineage: Eukaryota > Metazoa > Chordata > Mammalia > Artiodactyla > Bovidae > Ovis > Ovis canadensis. The sequence goes on along the minus strand of NC_091263.1, from coordinate 73,480,338 downwards.
AGGGTGACAACCGCCTACTTGGGGCCTCCCTGGTGGCTCAGACTGTAAAGAATCTGCCTGCAATGCAGAGACCTGGCTTCGATCCCTGGGTCAGGAAGATCCCCTGGAGGAGGAAATGGCACCCCACTCCAGGATTCTTGCCTGGAGAATCCCATGGACAGAGGAGCCTGGTGGGCTACAGTCCCTGGGGTCGCCATGAGTTGGACTAGAATGAGCAATTGACACTTTCACACTTTCACTTAACCGCCCACTGAAGCCTTCTTGTGCTCAAGCAGGAGCCCCTGGAGTCAGGAGGAGCCAGTTGCCTGACCCCCGCCTCCTCAGCCTGTGCCCAGTGGGAACCTTTGCTGAGCTTGGCTCCTGGGGTCTGTGACTGTGAACGTGACCATGTGCAAGTCCCGAGGCACGGTGTGCACTCCCCTGAGCCCCGAGGCCCCGGCTCAGCATCCCGCCCGTGTTGCGCTGACACCCACGGGTCATCGTAGCGCTCTGCTGGCACCGGGGTGACGCCTGCTCCCTGACCCAGCGTGACGGGAGGACACCAAGACTCGCTCTGGGGGACCCCTTGCCGGCTCCTCCACCCAGAGGAAGGTTCCCCTCGTCCAGGCTTCCGCTGCCTCCCGCTCTCCTGTCTGTTTTGCCCTGCAGAGGAAGTGGCTGGGGCGGAGAGGCTCCACCCAGCTCCAGTTGGGCCCTCGGGGTGTGGGCTGGGGGCCGTCCCTTCTAGGGCGCTGCACCCAGAAACAGTGCTCTCACCGGGCTCGCCTCCTCTCCCCGTCTGCCCATCTCTCTCCACAGCCTGAAGGGGCACGTGAAGCTCAGAGCAGCTCCTGTTTGTCTTGCTCGTTCTCTGGGGCAAAGGCCTCATGCCTCAGCCCGGCGCTCAGGGCCTTTCACCATCCCCAGCTGCGCTCCCAGCACCCTCTGCCACTTCCCACCTCACACCCGCCAGCCACAGTCCATCTCCCTGCTCCCTCGAGGCGCCGGGCCTTTGTTTGCGCTCACAGTGACCCGAATCTGCCACCCTGAGAAAACTCCTATTCACCCTTCAGCACCCAGCTCGAGTGACGGCTTTCCCTCGAGAGATGCCCCAGCCGGCATCACGCATGCTTCCTCTGTGCTTGCCCACACTCTGCAACTCTGGCAGGCCCCTGACACTCAGCGGGCACTGCCCACTGCCTGTGGAGGTCCTCACGCACAGCGGGCTCCCGGGGCCAGACTCTCTCCAGGGCCGGCCTCCGGTTCCTACCAACAGCAACGACTGCCATCACCATTACTGTTTGTGGGGATGCTGTGAGAAGGGAGAGATATGACAGTCATCTCCAGCTTTATCAAGGATCTTCTCAGTGCTAAGCAGCATTCTAGGTGCTTCCTATGTATTGGCACTTTATCTTCAAATTCCCTGTGAAGTGGGTGTCAGAATAGTTACTGTTCTTGCCCCGTTTTACCGATGAGGATACGGAGGCTCGCAGCCGCAAGAATGATGCACACAGGTCAGCGCCCCAGAGCTGCACCCCCAGTCTGCACCGCCCTGCCCCCACCTCACTGATCACCCTGCACCCTGGGTGCGGGGTGATCACAGAGAAGAAAGGGAGGCTCACAGAGGGCAGGGACCAGCTCAAGGGCCCGTGTAAGCATCTGGGAAAGCTGGGATTCAAGTCTAGGCCTGGCTGGGCCTCCCAAGCCTGCCGCCTGCCCCGAACCCCCTCTGCGGCTTGGCCGGGGTGGTCCGGTGCGGCAGGCGCCCGGCCAGCACTGGCCCTTTGTGAGCTGGGGTATTGTCCCCGGGAAAGGCCTTAGTTCCCACGAGCGGCCACCCACACGCTGGTTTCTCAGGATACTGGGAGCTGCATCCCGCCTCTGCCCCAGATGGCCCCTCGCCCCCCACCCTCCTGTCCCCCTGACGTTGCCCCCCTAACCCTCTGGTGGGGCGGGAGAAAGGCAGTGGCCCACAAAGCCCTCATCTCTGTGGAGGGCGGCCCAGTGGGCGGGCCCCCGCCTCCCTCGTCTCCACCGCCCCCACTCCAGTCTTTCATCCTTCCTGGCAAACACAACAAAGCCGCAGAGGAGGCCGGGTGGCTCTTTCCTCAGCTCCAGCTGAGCTGGCTTTTTGGTCTCTTTCTGAAGGCGGAGCCCACCCCCGCCTCCCCCTGCCCAGCAGCGCTGGCCCCAGGCTGCCCGGCCAGGTGTCTTAAAGGGCCAGCTTCTCATCAACAGCGCAGGGCAGGGGCAGTGGGCAGAGAGATGGCTGAGACTCGAGGCTTCAAGAGAATCTGCAGTCACCGAGTGGAGGGCGGCTCTGCTGGAGGCAGGGTCAGGCCCCGGGACTGCTCGACGCCCGCCCGGGGCTGGATGCCCGTGCCCTTGCTGCCGAGACGTTCCCGAGGCTGCTTCCGTCCACACGCCCATTGGTCCCGACACTTGCTCATTCACTGTCTTCCTCGGGGCCCTGGGCTGGGTGCTGGCCTAAGAACCTCAAGCCGTCCTGCCTCCTCGCAGGGTTCGTGGGCTGGGCCCGGAGACCGGTTATAATCCATCCTTATTGGGCTGACTGGCCCATCCTCCCAGCAACTTTTGAGGCACAGGACAGGGAGGTCGGGGAGGGTGCAGAGTGCCCCCAAACATCGCGAACCGTTCAGCGGCCGGCAAGAGCTGACTTTGGGGTGTGCATTATTCAACATTTCTAGGACAAGCACTCCTGTGATTCTCCCGGGAGGAGCTCAGACCCAGAGTTCGGCAGGGCTCCCCCCGGGTATGTGTGTGTTCGGTAGGTCAGTCACCATAGTCTGGCCAGTCAGGGCATCACATGATCCTGGCTCCTGGTGGGTTCAGGGACGAACATGCTTCCAAGTTGGTCCATTGAGGCTCAGCCTGGCGCTTCAGCAGGCTGACTCAGACCAGAGATGGTCTCCCTACTGGACTTGGAGCTTTGTAGATGTCAGTGCCTCAAAGGCTGCCGGGGAGAGACGTTGCCTGGGAGCGAAGCCCAGAGCTTCTGTATCCTGGTGACATTGTTTAAGTACCTGGATCCAGCCATGCCTGAAGCTGGTCTCACCTCAACTTTAGTAAAAGCCAGCTCCTTTTTTAAGTGAGTCAGACTTTCTGGCACTCATTAAGAGACCTGGCTGATGGAAAGAGACAGTGAGGAGAGAAAGCTGGAGAGTGTTTGGGTGTAGCTTGGGAGGAGTGACAAGGAAACACTGTGTTCGGATGGAGGGCTAAACGACATCGTATAAATCGTGGTGTTAAATATTCCGTGTGAAACTGCATTACCGCATCGTAATCTGTGACTTCCCCTCGGGATCATCAGTTGTGCCCACTCTGCTCACAAGTGTGCCGGGAGGAGGGACTGTCTTGCGGGATTTGGAGGAGCCAAGTCTGCTGTCTGGGCCGAGTGAGCCTGAGGAGGCCAGCTGTGCGCAGCAGGAGCCCTGGGGTTGATGGGCCCAGCAGCCGTCCTCTGCAGGCGGGCCGGCTGGGTGAGCTCCAGGAGGCTGTGGCCGCGTTGATGTGCGGGATGCTTGTATGAGATCCAGGCCCCTCCTGGTTCTGCAGGCTGTGGTCGCTCTCATGGGCCCCTCTGCACAAAGCACGTGAGTGTCCCCGCGTCAAGTTCATGGCCTGCTTTGCCCAGGCCCAGGGACCCTCAGAGGGCAGTGGGCATGCCTGTGTCCATTCTGTGTGCCCAGCGTATCCACACAGGGCTTTGTCCGTGGAGGGTGGTTAGGAAATGTGGGACAAATACCTGAGGGTCTCCAGTGGCTTAAATATCTCCTGTCTGTTCTCCTGGGTTCCTAGTCAAGACGGTGGATGGAGGTGCTATGAGAAGCGCCCTTTCTATCTTCAAACACACAGAAGTGCTGGAGAAAGCCTTACCATTTAGGAGAATGCAGAGCCAAGGTCACAGATTAGAAGGTAAGATGCCCGGCTTATGTGGGGAGTGGGAGGTGGAGCTGAAATGCCCCCAGGGGGTCAGGACTGGGGGTCTGAGGCCCAGGTGGCACAGGGACAGGGGTCCCTGGGTGCTGCATGAAGACAAGCAGGCCCCTGCAGGAGGAGGGGGCCCATCCAGGGGCTGCCTCATCCACAGACAGAGGCGAGAAAACCCCCCCGACTGCTTCGGGATGCTGCCTGAGGTGCGGGGCCCAGTTTCTCACCAGCAGTGCAGTGAGAAACCTTGAGCTAAGAAACGCATCTAGAAAGCAGCCCAGAATCAGGCCCTGGTGGGGGCAGAGAGGGAACCCTCCCCCCACTGCGATCAGGGGACCCTCCAGGGTCCTGACGTCTGTCAAAGCTGGGCTCAGGGTGGCCATCCCCATCATGACGGGGAGAACTGGACGGGCTGGGGTCACAGCCACGCCAGAGAGATGAGAGCGGGCAGCTTCCCCGAGAGACGGGGCAGGGCCTGGGAAGGGAGGTGAAGGCCCGACTTCGAGAAAGAACTCAGAGCAGTTCCTCCTGAGCAGCGAGGAAGAGCGGCTGAGATCGCACCTGAGGAGGGGCTCCGCAGGGGGAGGAGGCTGGTGTGGAGTCGGGAAGCTCAGCCGAGTCCTGGGCCCCTCGAGCTTGGTTTTGTGACCAGTGTTCTTGGCTGTTCTGTTCCCTTCTCTTTCCTTTCTTCAAAGACAGAGAGCGTTGGGGGCAAGTCAGCCTGCAAACCTGCAAGCTCTGACTAGAGCAAACGGACAGAGGAGGCCTGCTCCCGGGGTGGGGCCAGGCTTAGGGGCCAGGAAATAAGTGGCGGCCACCACCTAACCACCGCAGGAGGGCCACTGGCCCTGGGCTTCCTCATTCGCCGGGTATAGCCTTTGGAGCCTCTGCAGGATCTGCTCCTTTTCCCTTCCTAAGTTGGTGGTTTGGTTGCTAAGTCGTGTCCAACTCTTGCGACCCGATGGACTGTAGCCCACCAGGCTCCTCTGTCCATGGGATTCTAAAGGCAAGAACAGGAACTGGGTTGCCACTTCCTTCTCCAGAGGATCTTCCTGACCCAAGGATTGAACCAGGAGCCCCAGTTTGGTTTGGGATATCAGCATCACCTGACTCTTGCAGGTAGAGGCAGCCACATGCTGCAGTTCTGGCCAAGTTGGAGGAGGTGCAAGTTCCAGAGGGAGAAGCGGGAGGTGGGGGGTGAATATCAAGGCAAAGCTCACTAGCAGAAAATCCTTCTGGCCCTCAATGTCACTGGTCCATCTTACGCCTGGATAGCAGACATGAGGTCTGGAGCTGCAGCAGCCACCTTGTAACCATGACCCAACAACAAAGAAGGTGAAGTGGAAATAAAAAAAGAACACAGGCTGTGCGGCAGACAGACCTCCTTCTCCACTTTCTGGCTGTGAGGCCCTGGGTATGTCACTTCGCTTCTCAGAACCTCACTTCCCACAGTTTATAAGATGGGCAGACCTCTCCCTTGCAGTCTTGAGCTGATTAGATCATGCATTGCCTCTGCACCCACGTTCTGTCCTCTGAAGAGCTTTAAGAATGTGTGGAGTTACTTTTACAACCAGGCTGTAAAGGACAGTTCTTTTAGGTCAAAAGAAAGAAGAGACCGTCTATTTCTCTTCTTGGAGAAAGATCCAAGGCTGGATATGGGCCTTAAGCCAACGAGCCCTGCTCCCCAGCTGATCAGCTCTGCAAACAGGAAGTGGCCGTCCAAACATTTGGAGCTGCAGGAGGCTAGCCCAGAGCGGGCGACTTCCTTCCAGCACTATGCTTTTTCATGTCCCCATTGGGAGCACCTCAGAACTCAAGGACACTGTCCGCCCAGTGAGGAGCTAGGTTCAAAGCCATCCCTTCTGGCTGCCCCGCCCGCCAGGCCGGGCCAGACCAGCTTCCTTTCGGGCTGGAGGCGGATAGCAGCCCCAGCAAGCCTCCACGGCTTCATGCTGTTCCGAGGGAAAGGCTGACGTCCTCGCCGTGACCTGGGTTGGCCCGGTCCGGGCCTGCCTCTCCCGCTCCATGCCTCCAGCCCAGGTCCCTCCTGTCTGTGCCCTTTACCTACCCTGTTTCATTTTCTGGAGCGCTCTCCCCTCCTCCTGCCCCTGGCCCATCTCGCATCTCGCCAGGTAACCCCACCCCCAGCGCCCTCCTCCTCTATCAGGGCAAAGATTCCAGAAGGTCCCTTCACAGTGGCCCCCTGCAGCCTCACACAGCTGCTGCACAGAGCCGGTGCTCAGTACACGTGGGAGGCACGCGGGGCGCCTTGGAATTTGAAACGGTGGGAGCTCTGCTCACTGAGCACCAAATGAGCCAGGCAGGGCCTCACGGTGTCTTCACAGCCACGCGGGCAGGCAGGAACCGCAGTCTCCATTCCACCCGAGAGGAAACGGGGGCTCGGAGGGGGCCAGTGACTTTCCCAAGGTGTCACGTCGGCAGAGGTCCTGCCAGGATGTGAACCTTGGTCCCAAGCCCAGCGTCCTGCCCTGGCGGAGCTAGCACAGGGCTCCGGCCCGTCTGTCTCCTCACCTGGAGAAGGGGGACAGCATGGTACCTGCCTCCCAGGGCTGGCGGCTGGGGGGACTCGCTGAGTTAAGTCGCCTGAGTGCTCAGAGGCCGGCCCATCTTAGGTGCTCAGGAACTCTTAGCTGTTGCCATCATAGTATCGCACTGATCAGTCAAAACAAATATGAATAAACATACCCCATTACCCGCCCATCATGAATATGCAAACGGCGGGACTTGATGGGTGAACAGGCCCCTGGCCGGATGGATGGATGAGTGGATCCGTGAGCAACAGCGAACCATGAGGACGAGTGGGGAGGAGGAAAGCCCCGGAAAACGGGAGGGGATCCCCGACCCCAGACCCCCGCTCACCTGTAGCGCCGCAGCTCTCCCTCCAGCCGCCGCAGCCCGCGCTGCAGGCCGGGCACCTGGCGCGCCAGCGCCTCAAGCTCGCGGACGCGCCCCAGGCTGCGGAGCACCGCCTCCCGGGCCTCCTCCGCGCGCCGCCGCACCTCGGCCTGGCCCCGGCGCAGCCGCCCCGCGTGGGCCTCGGCCGCCGCCAGCGCGCCCCGCGCCTGCCGCAGCTCCCGCGCCGCCGCCTCGGGCTCGCCGCGCGCCGCCTCCTGGGCGCCCTCCTGGCTCTTCCAGAGGCCGACCTGCAGGGACAGGGCGGCAGGGCAGGCGGTGAGCGCCTCGCGCGATCCCGACCCGGCCCAGAGCGCGCGAGCAAACCCACCGGGGCCATGAGCTCGGTTAGCCCTCGCCCTAAAATAGGCCTGGCACACAGTAGGTGTTCAGTAAAGACTTAACGAAAGGAGAAGGAAATGGCAACCCACTCCAATATTCTTGCCTGGAGAATCCTGAGGACCGTGGAGCCTGGAGGGCTGCTGCCTATGGGGTCGCACAGAGTCGGACACGACTGAAGTGACTTAGCAGCAGCAGCAAAGACTTAACGAATGATCCTGGACGATCTTACTCCACAGAACAAGAGTAACCCCCGCCCCAGGCTTTGCTTCTGGGATGCCCGTGGGTGCGGCCCTTGCCTTGGCTACTAAAATCTGCGCTTCTGGGTCTCTCCCTACCCCTCGGGGCTGTGCCCATGCCGCTTGGGGAGCAGGCAGCTCCCTCAGAGGCTGTTCTGGGCCTCGTCTGATCCCGCACCTCTTCTCATCCCCTTTGGCACAACGCTGGTGCTCAAGTGCTTGCTGACTGAATCCCAGAAGCCTGCCCTGGGTCCGTGCCTCTCTCGGCGCCTGGCCCCCACAGCGCTGGGTGGCCTTTGCCTGCCCGATCGCCAGTGTGACACTATTTAGGCCCGGGGACGCGAGGCCAGGCCCTGAGGCAGGCCCTGCAATGTTTGTTGAGTGACTGCATACAGCTGCCGGTAGACCCCGTTAGGCAGGGAGCTCCTTAAGGGCCGGACAGAGTCTTCCTCACACCTTATCTCCTAGGCCTCCAGGAAGCCTCTAGAGGCCTATGTGAGACCGTCCGGGTTTCCTGGAAGGGTCCGGGCCTGGATCAGAGGGCAAAAGGAGACGGGTGCGGGTGGGGATGGTTTTCTCAGTGGGACTGGGGTTTGGGGGTGGAATGGGCGTTGTGAGTAGGGGAGAGGCCCCGAGGGGGTGGAGTGGCTGGGCGGCAAGTAGGCTCAAGCCAGGCGGGCTCCCCCTGCTCGTCCCCTCCTGCCCAGGAGGGGCTCTCAGCCCGCCGCGGTGGCCGGGGTCGGCCCTTCCCCGCCCACCCCCTTCCGCCCCTGCCGCAGGCGCACCTGCAGCGCCAGGCAGCGCGCGTCACTGCTCTGAAGCGCGGCCCGCAGGTCCTCCACCAGCTCGCGCAGGCTGCCGTTTTCCTCCTCCAGCCGCGCCAGGCGCTCGCCGTCGGGGCCGCTGTCGGGGCCGGGCGGGCGGGCAGCTCGGCGGCGGCGGCGGCGCGGGCGGCGCAGGCGGATCTGCGTCTCGATGTGCTCGCTCAGAAAGCCGCGGGGCAGACGGGGCCCGGCGCGGGTGCCGAAGTAGCCGCAGAGGCGCGCGTGGAACTGGCGGAAGGTGAGCTCGGGCGGCTCCGCGCGCAGCGCCAGGCGCGCCTCCTCCTCGGCATCCTCGTCCCATTCGGCGGCCTCCCCAGCGGCCGCGTCCCCCGAGATCACGTCCCCAGAGTTCGTGTCTCCGGCGGCCGTATCCCCGGAGGCCTCCCCGGGGGCGGCAGCGCCCTCGAAGCGCAGCCCCAGCACCGCGCAGAGCGCGCGGAAGTCGGCGCGGGGCAAGCGGCCGGCCCCTCGGCAGTCCAGGTGGTGGAAGACCTCCTGCAGATACTGGTCCAGGCCGGTGGCCAGCACCACGATCTCGTTCTCCACGCCGCGGTCCAGCCCGTAGTGGTGCGCCAGGGCGCTCAGGAGCCACTGCGTGCGCCGCGCCGGCCGCCGGTACGGGTCACTCGCCGCGCCTTCCATGCCGGCTTCCGCGCCCGGGCCGCTGGGCTCCAGCGCGGCCGAGCGCCCCTCCTCCGGTCCCTCCGCCCACCACTTCCAGGGGCGGCCCCCGGCTTTCTCGAAAGGAGGGGCTTAGCGGCGGCTGGAGCGGAGCCGGCGGCGTCTAGCGCGGAGCCGGCGGCGTCTAGCGGCGGCGCTGTGTTTACCCGGGTGGGCTTGGCGGGGGCTGGGGAAGGGGACCCAGCGGCCCCGAGGTCCCCGTGAGGCTGCCACCGCCTGGCCTCTCTCCAGATCTCGGCGAACCCTCATCGCTCCCAGGGCGTTCCTGGCGCCTCCTCTTCCCTTCCCACCCCGGGGTCTGTCCTCTTTCCATATCCCCGTAAGAGCGGGGAAGCACCTTCAAGTCACCTACTGGGTCCCCAAACCGACTTCCAGCTCCGCCAGGGCGGGGGCACGGCCCTCGCATTGTAATGAGCCGAGGAAACCAACCTGGAGAAAGAGGGGATGCCTAAGGGCGGTCCCGGTGGGTGGAAACCATCTGAACCAGAACCTTGCTCTCTAAGCTCTGGGTGTGTTGGGGCCGGAGGCAGGGTAGGAAAGCTGAGGTCTTCTTTCTTCCCAGCACTTTGTGCCAAATAATGGTGAGCTGGCCCTGTAACCAGAACCGTTGACTAGGGAGCTGGGGGGTTAGCCAATCAGGTAGCTGTCCGCCAGACATTTTCTCTGATGCACTAGTACACCTTTCTGGAGGATAAAAGTCAGCCTCCCAGGTAAAGTAAGGCTGTTTTTCCATTTTTCTTTTCTTTCTTTCTTTCTTTTTTTTTTTTGCCCAGGAGAGGTTAGGCATGTCCTACTCTGGTGCCTGCAGTGGGAAGTGTCTTCCAGCCTCGAGGGAGCAAGAAGCAGCTTTCTTCAGCTGCCCGAGGCTAAGATGGGCAGCATCTGGCCTCACGTACAGCTCTAGGAATTCAGAGGTCAAATCCTGGAGTTTGAAAAAGAACTAGTGTTCTGTCTCCTCTGGTGCAGCACCCAGAGTGAGCACTTCGTCAGCTGGGCAAGTTTCTATTCATTCTTGATGACTTTGCTTACCGTGTGTCTCTGCCAGGAAGAGTTAGGTGCTCCTTCTCAACCTGAAATGTTTTGTATGTGCATTAAAAAAAGTTATTAAAGTAGTAGCAGTTCCCCGGCGGCTCAGTGGTAAAGAATCCACCTGCCAATGCAGGCAGCCTGGGTTCGATCCCTGGGTCAGGAAGATCCCCTGGAGGAGGAGAAGGCAACCCACTCCAGTATTCTTGTCTGGAGAATCCCACGGACAGAGGAGCCCGGCGGGCTACAGTCCATGGGGTCACAGAGAGATGGACACAACTTAGCGACTAAACGGCAGCAACGGTTTGGCGAAACGTTTTACGTCAGCTCCACACCTTGGCCTCTACCTTAAAAAACTCACGCGCAGGGTGTTCACTGCAGGGTCATTTACGATAGTGGGAAGCTGGAGATAGCGCTCTACCCAGGGTGAACAGCCAAACAAGGGTGAGTGAAAAGCGGGTTGTAGCGCGTTGAGTCCAATGCAACCCCGACGTCGCAGCGAGCCGGCGCAGAGCGGCACTGAGTGCTCCCAGTGCGGACGTGTGTGTGAGTGCGCAGAGGGCTGCGGAGGGGTCCGCAGGCAGATCCAGTGGCTGTCCCCAGGGGTTGGAGGCGCTTGGCTTTCGCTGGGATCTTCCTTTTTCACAGGGCACTGTATTTGCTTCTGATCTTTTTTTTAGGGGAAAGACTTTCGTTGCCATTTACAGCCCACAGAGTTCACCCATTTAAGGCATATAAATAGATGGCTCCTGGCATATTTATAGAGAACAGGACCGTCCTCACAGCTTCGCTTCGCCTTTGCACGTATGTGGCTGCGCCTCCGCGCCCCCTGGGCCCTCCCGCCCTCGCCTCCGGCACTGCCGCCCTCACTGACCTACTGGGGGTTCTTCTGACTCACCGCGGGGCCTTTGCTTTGCATCCACCTCCCTCAGGTGCTTGGAGCCTGCCTCCTCACCCCCAAGTCTCTTGCGTCCAAGTCACCTCCTCTGCCAGGCCTTCGGTGACGTTGCAAGCCCTCTGCACCCCTAACAGACTCTCCCGCCTGGAGCGTCAGTGTGTCTGCCTGTATGACAGACGCTGTCAGCCACAAGGGTAGGGACGTGTGCCTGTCTGACCACCGGGCTTGGTGTTGGGGACACTGAGCGATGACCTCCAGCTCCCATCTCAGCTGCCTCCAAGCAACCATTGCCATTTATTTGCAGGCCTGCCTCGAGGGCTGAGGTTCACAAGGCCAGAGACCCGGTATAGCCCCGGTGCCCAACACAGGGCTTGGCATTAAGTAGGCACTAGTTACATAGTTTTGTTTGAACACATTTTTGTAGACGTGAACACACGGCTTCAGAAGGAAATCACTGGCATGTCTGGAATTGGAGCATCCTTTCGCCCCGGGATAATGGAGTCCGCGAGATTCCAAATGTCGGTGATTGGTTGGACCCCCTTACTGGACCGTAGAAACTTCTGGGTTGGGAGTCCCACCGGCTGAGGGGTTGCTGTGCACCTTTAGAACATTGGCTCTGAACTTCTGAGCTGCGTCCTGCAGACGAAGCTGGCTCAGTCTCATGTTAATGCTGAGAGCTGATGACCCAGAGGAGACTACTGCTGTCCCTGCAGCTGGCGACTGCTTTTGGGGAGGGAATCCTTTCAGCAGTCAGTATTGAAAGCCTTTACATATCTTGCCGTGGAGCGGGCGCCTGGCCTCTGCCCCCCGCAGCTCCGCGGGGGCAGGGGAGTATGGGGTGATAAAGGGGGGCTGTCAGGCCTGTCTGTCTGTGGGGCTGTGTTACCAGGCGCCTCTGAAATCATTCCAGTTGGACTCACTAGGTTTTTGTTTCAGATTCCAAGTGAGCAAACTCAGAAGTCTCCTGCGCTTTTGTCTGGGCTGGGGGATGGGCGCGTGTCTGTGTGCCGGAGAGGCCCTTGGAGAGAAGCGATGTTTCTGAAGTCGGCTCAGTATTGTTTGAGCCATTCCAAATAGTATGTTGTTCACAGGGTCTTCAAACAGCCCAGAAAAACGCTAAGGAGCAGAAACATCCCCGGTGGCACCAACAAGAGAAGAAGAGCGCTCTTCTGACGCGCTGTTTTCAGATGTTCCCGTGCGTTTGGGCATGAAAGAACTCTGGGAGTGACAGGACATTCTGTGTCCTCACTGGCACGGAAGTTATTAATACACGCCTGGTGCACGTCAATCGAAGCACTTACAAGGGTGAATTTTACAGGACGTTCCGGCTGCACCTCCTTAAACTCGACATAAACGAGCTGGGATGCTGCTGTTGGGATCTTTCTTTGCCCGTCAGCCGTCTTCCTAAGCGGCTCTGACAGTATTACCATTCCTGGGCAGCATTCTTCTCGAAGGCTGGTCCATGCGCCTGCTTAGGGCTGGCCCAGGAGGTGGGCATCATGGTGGTTTCTCTCCATCCCAGTAACACTGCCAACACTTGGCTCTGTCTCCGGGGCGACTTACTGCCCCGCTGAGGGGCGTGGACACTTCCCAAGCCCTTGATGTCATCAAGCTGTTGGTCAGAAGGTGTGTGTCAGCCCGCCCAGTCCCCTGGAGCATCTGGGATTGTCTGAGAGCTGTCGTTTTTGGTGTTGAAGCTTTTACATTTTTAAGAGTCTTGGTTGGGGGATTAGCTGAGTGTTTAGACATCATTTTACTTCTGTCTATTAAAAATGGGCCCCGGACTTTCCTGGTGGTCCAGTGGTTAAGTTTCCGCCTGCCAATGCAGAAGACACAGGTTGGAACCCTGATCTGGGAGGATCCCACATGTCTCGGAGCAACTAAGCCCGCATGCCACAACTCCTGAGCGCTGCGACCGCTGAGGTCTGCGCTCCAAAGCCTGTGCTCCACAACAGAGGCCGCCGCAGTGAGTAGCCGCTGCACTACAGCCAGAGAGGCGCCCCCACTCACCCCAGCTACAGGAAGCTCACGCAGCAACAGAGAAATAGCAAGGCTACAAATAAATAAAAAGAAATGGGCCCAAGGGAATTCCCCAGTGGCCCCGTGAGTGGCTAAGGCTTGGTGCTTCCACTGCCAGGGGCCCGGGTTCAATCCGTAGTCAGGGAAATAAGGTCCCACAAACTGCGTGACCAACCTAGACAGCATATTAAAAAGCAGAGACATGACTTGGCCGACAAAGGTCCGTCTAGTCAAAGCCATGGTTTTCCCAGTAGTCATGTACGGATGTGAGAGTTGGACTATAAAGAAAGCTGGGCACCAAAGAATTAATACTTTTGAACTGTGGTGTTGGAGAAGACTCTTGAGAGTCCCTTGGACTGCAAGGAGATCGAGCCAGTCCATCTGAAAGGAAATCACTCCTGAATATTCATTGGAAGGACTAAGGCTGAAGCTGAAACTCCAATACTTTGGCCACCTGATGCAAAGAACCGACGCACTGGAAAAGACCCTGATGCTGGGAAAGATTGGAGGCAGGAGAAGGGGATGACAGAGGATGAAATGGTTGGATGGCATTACCGACTCAATGGACACGAGTTTGAGTAAACTCCAGGAGTAGGTGAAGGACAGGGAGGCCTGCCGTGCAGCGGTCCATGGGGTTGCAAAGAGTTGGACACGACTGAGCGACTGCACTGCACTGAACTGAACTGAGAAATCTCGCCCAGGCGGCTGTGCAGCGGCTGAGGCGGGGAGCCCCGCCCCCAGGAGGGGAGCCCCGCCCCGGGGCCACGTGCGTCTCCTAGCAACCGTCAAACTTAGGAGGCGAGTCTTCTGGCCTCCCTACCGGCGGGGCGCACCGACTGCGTCCTAGGAGCCTTCTCGCCCGAGGCGGCTGTGCGGCGGCTGTGGGAGCTGACCGACGCCGCGGTCCGAGCCCTCGTGACTGCCCAGCGTGTCCCCACGCAGGTGCCGCAGGTACCCCCTACACACCCCACCCAGCCGGCCCCCAACGCATCTGGGCAGCCCCTCGGCGTTTTCCGGTGGCCTCCGTGGAGGGCGCTTGGGCCCTGAGCCCGGCACTCCATGCCCGGGCGGGTCTGGCCCGGGCAGTCCTCGCCCCGCTTGGTGTCAGCGTGCTGTCCCCGGATGACAAGCTCACACTGTGCTTGGGTACAGCTAGCCCGAGGCCGGCTCTGCGGGAGCAAAGGGGGCTTCCTTCCTACCCCTCCTTGCGCTTCCTGGGGAATAGGACTCAGTCTGCCCCTGATGGACGCGGTGGAAAGAGCAACACCTGGGAGCGGGAAGGCGGGGGCCAGTTGGAGGAACCGGCTGTGCTCCTTATCATGATTACTGACGCACCATTTTCCTGTTTCCTTCAGTCTTGACTGGGTTCTCTCTGCGTGTCCGAGGCCTTGGCTGGTCACTGGGGACAGAGCAGGGCACCTGAGGAGGAGAGTGGGTCCCCTGTGGGATGTCGGCTTCCCTTCAGGAGCCCTGGGGTGCCCGCAGCGCCTCCCTTTCCTTGCAGCCGCCTGGGCCTCCCCGCAGCATGTCGCTGCAGGCCTGGGAGTGGGAGGATGAGGACCAGGCCAGCATGGGCCCCGTGTCCTCCATGGGCAGCTTCCACCAGTCCGGGAGCGAGTGTGGAGCCGATGAGCACTGTGGAGCCGATGAGCACCTGAAGGACAGGGCCTGGGCCCAGGAGTCGGACTCGGAGCTCCGGGGCAGCAGCGAGTCCTCAGAAAGGCCTGCCAGTGCCTGCAGCTCCGACGCGCCCCACGTGGTCCCCTGCAAGTTCACCATCTCTCTGGCCTTCCCACTGACTTCAGGTAAGCGTTAGGGCAGAATTCTAGCGCGCTCTGCGGAGAGGGGGTGCACCGCTAACCTTTTTGCCCATGAGTTTGAGGCTCACCTAAGTGGGGTGGCCGATGCCAGGACCAGAGGTCCAGAGAGAAACCGTCATGTTAGGGCCCACTGTGGGCCAGGAAGGGAGTGGTGTCACAGAGTGCAGAGAGTTAATCCTCTCAAAGTTCCAAGAGGCTCAGTTTGGTCAGTCAGTTCAGTCGCTCAGTCGTGTCCGACTCTTTGCGACCCCATGGACTGCAGCACGCCAGGCCTCCCTGTCCTTCACCTACTCCCGGAGTTCACTCAAACTCACGTCCATTGAGTCAGTGATGCCGTCCAACCATCTCATCCTCTGTCGTCCCCTTCTCCTCCTGCCCTCAGTCTTTCCCAGCATCAGTGTCTTTTCCAATGATTCAGTTCTTCACATCAGGTGGCCAAAGGATTGGAGTTTCAGCTTCAGCATTAGTCCTTCTAGTGAATATTCAGGACTGATTTCATTTAGGATGGACTAGTTGGATCTCCTTGCAGTCCAAGGGACTCTCAAGAGTCTTCTCCAACACCACAGTTCAAAAGCATCAATTCTTTGGTGCTCAGCTTTCTTTATGGTCCAACTCTCACATCCATACATGACCACTGGAAAAACCATAACTTTGACCAGATGAACCTTTGTTGGCAAAGTAATGTCTCTGCTTTTGAATATGCTGTCTAGGTTGGTCATAGCTTTTCTTCCAAGGAGCAAGCGTCTTTTAATTTCATGGCTGTAGTCACCATCTGCAGTGATTTTGGAGCCCAGAAAAATAAAGTCTGCCACTGTTTCCACTGTTTCCCCATCTATTTCCCATGAAGTGATGGGACCGGATGCCATGATTTTAGTTTTCTGAATGTTGAGCTTTAAGCCAACTTTTTCACTCTCCTCTTTCAAGAGGCTCTTTAGTTCTTCTTCACTTTCTGCCATAAGGGTGATGTCATCTGCATATCTGAAGTTATTGATATTTCTCCCAGCATTCTTGATTCCAGCTTGTGCTTCATCCAGCCCGGCATTTCACATGATGTACTCTGCATATAAGTTAAATAAGCAGGGTGACAATATACAGCCTTGACATACTCCTTTCCCGATTTGGAACCAGTCTGTTGTTCCATGTCCAGCTCTAACTGTTGCTTCTTGACCTGCACACAGATTTCTCAGGAAGCAGGTAAAGTGGTCTGGTATTCCCATCTCTTGAATAATTTTCTACAGTTTGTGGTGATCCACACAGTCAAAGGCTTTGGCATAGTCAATAAAGCAGAAGTAGATGTTTTTCTGGAACTCGCTTGCTTTTTCAATGATCCAGCAGATGTTGGCAATTTGATCTCTGGTTCCTCTGCCTTTTCTAAAACCAGCTTGAACATCTGAAAGTTTACGGTTCACATATTGCTGAAGCCTGGCTTGGAGAATTTTGAGCATTACTCTACTAGCGTGTGAGATGAGTGCAATTGTGCGGTAGTTTGTGCATTCTTTGGCATTGCCTTTCTTTGGGATTGGAATGAAAACTGACCCTTTGCAGTCCTGTGATCACTGCTGAGTTTTCCAGATTTGCTGGCATCTGGAGTGCAGCACTTTCCCAGCATCATCTTTCAGGATTTGAAACAGCTCCACTGGAATCCATCACCTCCACTAGCTTTGTTCGCAGTGGCTGGTGATGTTATTTATGCTTTCTGCAGATAAAGAAGAGATTAAGGCACTTCCCCCTTCCCCCGTATAAACTGACTGTGAATCCCCTAATTCTGGGTTTAAATGCAGATTCTCAGATGTATTGGGCCAAAATCTACTTGTAGGTTTTTAATGATGGCCATTCCAATAGGTGTGAGGTGACAGCTCATGGTAGTGCTTTCATTTCGCCAACGATGGGCGTCGGGAGCAGCTTTCCACACGCCTCTTGGCCGTCTCTGTGTCTTGGAGAAATGTCTATGTCTTCTGCCCATGTTTTGATTGGGTTTTTCTGTTTTCGATAGTAAGCTGTATGAGCTGGTTGTATGTTTTTGAAATTAATTCCTTGTTAGTAGAGTCGTTTGCAAATATTTTCTCCCATCCACAGGTCGCCTTTTCATGCTGTCTGTGGCTTCCTTTGCTGTGCAGGAGCCTTTCAGTTGAATGAGATTCCATTTGCTTCGTTTCCTTTGTATTTCCATCACTCTGGGAGATGGATCCCCGAAGATATTAGTGCAGTTTATGTCAGAGAGTGTTCTGCCTATGTTTGTATCTGGTCTTACAGGTAGATCTTTAGTCCATTTGAGTGTATTTCTGCGTATGGTGTCAGGAAATGTCTTAATTTCGTTCTTTTGTGTGCAGCTGTCCAGTTTGCTGGCACCGCTTATTGAAAGAGACGGTTATATTCTTTCCTCCTTTGCTGTTTATTCGGTGACCACAGGTGCGGGAGGTTCATCTCTGGAGACTCTATTTTGTTCCATTGATCTGTATTTCCGTCTTTGTGCCAGTACCGTAGTGTTTCGACCGCTGTAGCTTTGTAGTGTCGTCTGAAGTCAGGAAGCCAGAGTCCTCCAGCCCCAGTCCTCTTTCTCCGTAACACTTTGCGTATTCAGGGCCTTTTGCGTTTCCATTCACACTTAAACCGTTCTTTTGTTCTGGGTGTGTGAAGAATGCCCTTGACAGTGTGGAAGGGAGCGTGTGGAATCTGCAGTCTGCTTTGGGTGTACGTCACTTGCACAGGGCTGCGCCCCCCAGTCGGATGGCACGCGGCCTGTGCCCCCATGTGCGTGGTCTCCAGCTCCTTCCCCGGCATCTGGCAGTTTGTGGAGCGCAGGTCCCTTGCCTGCATAGGTAGGTGTATTCCGCGGCGTATCCAGCAGCTCTCCTTTTTTTGACGTGTCTTTTTTGTTGCCCTGCTTGAGATCTCCGCCCATGATGATTCATTTCAGCATTGCCTTGTAGTTCTGTTGATGACTAACTGTTTGGTTAGATGTATACCATGTTCAAAACTGACCTATCTTTTCTTGGCAAATCGAATTCTTTGTCACTGTCTGTGGCTTCCTTTATGTATGATGGTACTTTTTATCTTTGGTCTGTTGATACCATGCAGACATGCAAAAGATGCCTGCAAACACCGCCCCAGAGAACACGGGTGGTTATTTGATCACCTTCAACCTTCGCATCTCTTGCAGCTTGTCTTAGACTTGGTTTGCTTTTTTGGCCCTTTCTCCAAAGGCGTTTATAAAATAGATCGCTGTGCAGTTCCACTTACAGAGACCTTGCCTGAAAGTATCTTCACAGCATCAGTATCTTTGAAGAACCTATCTCTCTGGTTAGGTGTAAAATTCTAGCTTCAGTGTTTTTCCCTTAAATACCTGAACGTTTATGAGCTGATCCATGACTGTTCATGCAAGTTGTTTGCTTACGTATCCTGATCTACAACTTGCTCCTTGAAACGTTGGCGGTGTATCTCGGGGATCGCATTGGATGTGCGCAGACTCGGTTCGCTTTGTCGGTGTTGGCTTTAAACACCTGTGTGCTGTAGTGCTCCGTCCTGTGTGTCTGATTTACCCTGCGCCGTGTTGGCGAACATGTAAGCTGTCTCCAGTTATTCAGGAGACACCGTCGTATGGACATTGCTGGGCTTGTGTGTGGGTCCTTGTGTCGCCTGAATTTCAGGAACTGCTGGGCTTATGATGTGTGTTTCTTTTTTTTTTTGGATTGGTGTTCAGTCGCTCGGTCATGCCTGACTCTTTGCGACCCCACAGACGGCAGCACACCAGGCTTCCCTGTCCTTGACTATCTCCTGGAGTTTGCTCAAACTTACGTCCTTTGAGTCCATGATATATACCATCTCATCCTCTGCCGTCCCCTTCTCCTGTCCTCAGTCTTTCCCAGCATAAAGGTCTTTTCCAGTGAGTCAGCTCTTCACATCAGTGGCCAAAGTATTGGAGCTTCAGCTTCAGTCCTTCCAATGAATATTCAGGGTTGACTTCCTTTAGGATTGACTGGTTTGATCTCCTTGCTGTCCATGGGACTCTCAAGAGTCTTATCCAGCACCACAGTTTGAAGGCATCAATTCTTTGGTGTCAGTCTTTTTTATTGTCCAACTCTTATAATTATGTGTGACTACTGGAAAAACCATAGCTTTGACTAGACAGAGCTTTGTAGACAAAATATTGTCTCTGCTTTTTATCCGCTGTCTAGATTTGTCTTCCAAGGACTAAGCGTCTTAACTTTCTGGAGAGCTGTTGTTGCATTGCCCGCCTTTTTTGGGATCGATATTGTTGCATTGCTCGCTGCTGCGCTGCAGCATTTGGAGCCTGTGGACAGGCAGCTGGAGAGTGTGTGACCTGCGGGCCCGCGGCGGCTTGAGTCTGGACGCGGGTCTGCGAAGCTGCCAGCTTCCTCGCCACCTCCCCTCACCAGGACCCCTTCTGCCCCTGAGGCCAGCTGTGAGAAGCTCATTCCTGAAGACCTTGGGGGCCACCTCCCATGTACAGCAGCCTCCTGGGCGATACACCATTGACACTTTACAGCAACAGCTTTAAAATCGTCAGTCTTACAGAAGGCGGCTCAGAGGAAGCCGTGTGAGGTTCCCGAGTCACCTTTTTGCTGTGTTAACACTCAGCCTGGAGGCTCCAGCTGACACTGAAGGGCAGGCCTGGAGGGCTGTGCCTCTTGGGGAAGCCCAGACTCCCTTTGTGTTCTGTCTGCCCCGCTGCCCCACGTCTCGCAGCTCCCTTGGTGAGGTTTCGGTGGGCTCAGCCTGGGGTGGCTGCCAGCTTTGCCCCTGCACGACTCGCTGACGGCCTCTGGGGCACCCCCCACCACAGGATACCTCCCAGGGTACCCCCCAGGATACCCCCCAAGGGTGCCCCCAGGATACCCCTCCAGGATACCCCCAGGGTGCCCCCCAGGATACCCCTCCAGGATACCTCCCAGGGTACCCCCCAGGATACCCCCCAAGGGTGCCCCCCAGGATACCCCTCCAGGATACTCCCCAAGGGTGCCCCCCAGGATGCCCCTCCAGGATACCTCCCAGGGTACCCCCCAGGATACCCCCCAAGGGTGCCCCCCAGGATGCCCCTCCAGGATGCCCCCCCAGGGTGCCCCCCCAGGATGCCCCCCAGGGTGCCCGCCCCACAAACCCCTACTCTGTTGTCGTGTTCGCGCCGCTGATGTTGCACAAAGCCCATCATGCTGTGATGCTTGGTTTTAACACCTTTACGGAGATGCTGACCTCAGAGTCATGAGCGAAGGGCCCGACACACATCCTCCCGCTGGGCGGGTGGCTGCACAGGGCCCCCTCCCCACCCCACCCCAGCCTCCGGCTCTTCTTGGGAGCAGGGAGTCATGGAGATGGCGCTGCCTTCTCACGTGAGGTTAGGACGGGACTCACTCCATCTGTGTCCTCTAGGTCATAAAGGGAGGCTTTCGAGTTTGGTTGAAAAATACAGGCGGCAGCCTAAAACAGACAAGCCCGTTGCAAAGGTCCACCGTTACTACCACATCGAGTACTCTCTCCTGCCCGACGACGGGGAGCATAGGAAAGTCGACGTGCTGCTGTTTCCAGCCGTGGCCAAAGTGTTCCTGGACTCGGGAGTGAAGGTGAGTGTGCATGTATGTGTGTGTGTGTGTGTGTGTGTTTGTGTGTGTGGCCTTGCATGTCGTCTGATAACCACAAGAAACAGCAGGAGCCATAATGCATGCTGGCTTCCCCTGGAACTTGCTGGAAATTCAAGACCTTTCAAAAGCAGAGACACTACTTTGCCGACTAAGGTCCGTCTAATCAAGGCTATGGTTTTTCCTGTGGTCATGTATGGATGTGAGAGTTGGACTGTCAAGAAAGCTGAGCGCTGAAGAATTGATGCTTTTGAACTGTGGTGTTGAAGAAGACTCTTGAGAGTCCCTTGGACTGCAAGGAGATCCAACTAGTCCATTCTGAAGCAGATCAACCCTGGGATTTCTTTGGAAGAAATGATGCTAAAGCTGAAACTCCAGTACTTTGGCCACCTCATGCGAAGAGTTGACTCATTGGAAAAGACTCTGATGCAGGGAGGGATTGTGGGCAGGAGGAGAAGGGGACGACAGAGGATGAGATGGCTGGATGGCATCACGGACTCGATGGACGTGAGTCTGAGTGAACTCCGGAAACTGGTGATGGACAGGGAGGCCTGGCCTGCTGTGATTCATGGGGTCGCAAAGAGTCTGACACGACTGAGCGACTGAACTGAACTGAACTGAACT
This sequence comes from Ovis canadensis, assembly GCF_042477335.2. Lineage (NCBI taxonomy): Eukaryota > Metazoa > Chordata > Mammalia > Artiodactyla > Bovidae > Ovis > Ovis canadensis. Next base: position 73,459,431 of record NC_091263.1, on the reverse strand, counting down.
GAACTGGGCCCCGTCCCAGATCTGCCGAATGGCAATGTGCATGAACCTAATGGATAGTGGTCTGAGGATTGTCTGTGCAGGTATTTTCAACCTAAGGATTTCTGTGGTGTTTCCAAAGCTTTGGCAGCTCTGGCTGTTTCTTCGTATGTGTGCGCGTGAGCACGGGCGTCTGCTCCTGGGCGCGGGCACTCTGCACTAGGGCGGGGCTCGGGGCGAGATGGCGAGCCCCTGGGGAGGACATCTCTGCAGGAATTGCTTTTACTTTTATTTTCCCGAGGAACCCAGAGGCGCGCAAGCCCCTGTTCCTGGCACCCATTTCCTGATTCCCGATGTGAGCTGGGAGCCGGGAGAGGTTGGGACACACAGCCAGGCGGAGGGCCGGGCCTTGCTCGCCGCGCTGGCGGTCAGATCTTGGCCCCTGAGAGTCTCCTGTCCTTTCACACAGACCATCAAGCCGTGGCAAGAAGGGGACAGGGTTTGGGTGTCGTGGACCCAAGCTTTCAACATCAACGTGACCAAGGAGTTACTGAAGAAAATAAATTTTCACAAAATCACCTTGAAGGTCTGGGACACCAAGGAAAAGGTTTCGAAGAGAGTCAAGTATTATCGGCTAAAGCCTTCCGGGTTTATGGAAGATGTGGGCTCTTTCGGTAAGTCAGGTGTCTGGGTTTGACTTGAAACGTTCCCAGGACATGGTGGCCTCTCACCAGTTGACAGCAGAAAGCCAGTGTCCCTTTGTTGGGCGCGTCTGGTTTTTGGGGGCTCGAGCTGGCGCCTGTGAGCACAGCGACACCTCCATTGCTCTCAGCATTGGCCAGTGACCCTTTGAAGCCCCAGGCCGTGGCTGGCTCCTGCCGTGCCCGCCACTCTCGGCCACCGCTGCCCCCAGCCCAGCGCCTGCTTGGTGGCCCTGCCTGGTGCGGCTCTCCCGGCGCTCTCTGCCCTCACCTGCCTCCTCTGTCTGCACACACATTTTTCCTGGCTCCTCTCTGCCGCCCCTGACCTTCCTGTATGACGCCTGAGACCCTGGCGCTTGGCGGCTCTGCGGCTTTTCACGGCTGCCCAGCGTCTTCAGGAACCAAGTGTGACGTCGGAGTCCAGTCTCGAAGGCACCGTGCCCCCGCCGCCCTGAGCCTTCTTTCTCACCGGCACCATCACCTGCACCCCGGGGCCAGCCCTGGCCCCTGAAGACACGAGGCTCCTCCGCACTGCAGGGCCAGCCTCGCGGCGCCGGGGTACCGCGCCCGGTCTCACCTGTCTGTCTGCTTTAACCTTCCCTCCCTGTGCTCTGCTCGTCCGCCCCCCACTGACAGCTGGGGGAGACCCTGAGGGGCGTCGCCCTTGGTAAAGGGTGGGTTCCCTGACTACACCAGGGTGACGGAAGCCTCTGTAAGATGGGCAGGCGGTGGTGCCTGCCTCCCAGTGCAGGCTGAGCGTCTAACGCAGCCACAGGCGCCGGCCTAGGGACTCGCCTGGGAGAAGCCAGGCGGCGGGGTGGGCATGCTGCCCGGCCGCGGCTCCCCGTCTTACCGCTCCAGCTCCGGGCGAGGGACACTCACCTGGTGGGTAAGCAGTAAGTGTGTTTCTGATGAGCCGAGTCAGCGACGCGGCCTCCTGTGTTCCAGAGGAAGTGAAAAGTGTCGTTCTAAGTCAGAGAAGATTGTCGGAACGGGGCGTTCACGTCAAGGAGGAGCAGTGCCAGGACCCCGCGCCAGAGAAGCCCGAGAAACCGAGGCGGTCCTTGAAGCCAGCGCACGGTGAGTGCAGGCGGCCTGCATGGGCCGCGTGCGGACCCCGCCGGAGGGCGGCGGCTGGGGGTCCCGGGTGACACGTCCGCCGCCGGGCGCCTCCTGCTCCGAGCTGGGTGTGGCTCCCCACCCACCCGGCCAATCACTGTAGCTGATTCTTCCAGTTTGGTCACTTATAAAAAACCCTTCTCTCAGTGGAGACATTACATAGCTTTTGTTTGGTTTTTAGAATAGTCAGTAAGTACAGAAAAGCGTAAAGCAAGCAGGGAACGTGATGGATTGTTTGGTCACCAGGAACAAGGCTGCAGTATGTTGGTTATCCTGGTGTGGCAGATTCTTTCATTTTTGTGCTGAGATTTTCTTCTTTTTTTTAGTACAGATGAGGTTATTCTGGGTACATAATCTTCTAGAGTCAGATCATTGCGTCGTCGCCTTCTGTTTCCTTAGCAACGCTCCGTGACCTTCTTGTGGCGGCTCCATAGTATCTCATCTGCCGCACCGCTGCGACTTGCTCCACTGTTCGCTGTTGGTGGGAAGCGTTCCCAGTAGTCTCCAGCGTGAACGGTGCTGAAGCGGCCGCGTGAATGGAGAAGAGGCTTCTGCTTTGTTCTCGGTGGATTGTTACATAAGGACTTAGAGGCCTAGTCTTGCCTCCGTTTGTCCAAATAATCATAGTTATCTGCATGCTGGTCCATTTAGTCGTGTATTATCCACAGACATTGTGCTGAACGCTTGGAGACTGCGGCTCGGGGGCTGGCACTGCAAATGTGTCCAGGGCCCTCGTTCTTGGTGAGCTCGTACAGGGCGGGAGGCTTGGAGGCGCTGGCTCACGTGGTCGGGTTCTCTCCCAGCAGATGCGGAAACTCTTCCCGGGAGCCCCGAGGACCACGAAAAGCTACTCAGGTCGGAAGAGCTTGCCACAGTCCAGTAAGAAGGGCCCCGTGCTGTTTTTGGTGGTGTGGGAAAGGGGCCTCCTCTTCTTCTTGCCCCGCAAGCCCCCCTCCCAGAGTCGCGTGGAGTTTCGGTAGCTTCACTTAACCAGGAGCTCACGCAGTCCACGTGGGGGCACAGAACCGAGAAAGGTCCTCTGAGTCCTCTGAGCCCGTGTTATGCCTCAGGCCCCTGCTTCTGCACCCAGTGAAAGTGGAAGTGAAGTCGCTCAGTCGTGGCCGACTCTGCGACCCCATGGACTGTAGCCCACCAGGCTCCTCCGCCCGTGGGATTCTCCAGGCACGAGCACTGGTGTGGGCTGCCGTTAGTGCATTTCATATTACCGTCAGCTTCGTCACTCTAGGGGGGTGGCATTACCATCTCCATTTTCTCCATCCAGGGACTCCAGGGCTAAGTGGTTGGCACAAACTTACAAAACTAGAATCCTTGGGAGGCTTGGGGGCGTTGGTAAAGCCAGGATCCCAACCCCCACCACTGGACAGCTGAGTCCCCGGCACCTCCTGTTGGGCGGGCTGTTGCCTCTGGACCTCCTGGAGCCTAAGGGGGAAACCAGAGAAGGGGGCTTCTCAGACGCTGTGGGCACCAGGGGGAGAAGGGAGATCCACCTGGTGACTTGGGGGGATGGCATGGGAAGGACCAAGAGAACTGTCGTTAAACAAAAAGTTGTATTGAAGTCCAGGAGATTTACAACAGGGCATTAGTTTCTTCTGTACAGCAGTGACTCAGAACACATCATTTGAAAATGTTGGTTAAAGGTTTTTTTTGCAGGAATTTATAGATTTATTTGGAGAGAATTGCCATTTTTACATTATGAAGTTCCCCCATCCATGATCACAGTATATCTTTTCACCTAATTCTGTCCCTCCTTTATGACTTTTAATAGGGTTAATTTTTTTTCCTGTACATGTTGTGGGTAATCCCTGTAAGTGAATTCCTAGATATTTTAGAGTTCTCAGTTGATTTTGTTTTAATAATATATTTTAAATCGTCATAATTGATGGTGCAAGGCTGTCTGCAGAGTAGCAGCCTCGTCATTAGTGGGACTTTGTTGGAGATGGGAGTCTCAGGGCCACCCAAGGCTGGCTGAACTACAGTTTGAATTTTATCAGTAACAGTGACTCAAATGTGTGTTGAACTGTTAGAGGCAGTCGTTTAAAGGAAGGCTGTGTCATCTTTTTGAGAATCTACTTGCATTCAATCCAGTAAATAGACTCTTAGCTCCGATCCCTAATTTGTCTCGCTTGCCTTTATTTTTCTCCTTGTGCATTTTCTAGGTGGGGTGATTCCAAACCGGTTACTCCTTTGGGAGGGGCAACCGCAACAGAGGCGAAGGAGCTGATTGAGAAGCCATCATTTAGCAGCTTGACAACCCTGTTGGAGAAGCAGAAATTTCAGAGTAAGTCAGGATGGGATTTTGGAACTTCATAGTGTGACTGGACCTGAAAGAGAATTATGAAATGCTTCAAATTCAGAATTCTTCTATAAGGTTCCCATGTTAATCAAAAGTAAACAATACTCTGTGCAGTGTTTAACCGACCCAGCCTGTCTCGCCGGCCGCTGAGCCGCCCACCCGTTCGCTGCCACCAGTATTTCTGTGCTCCTGGTCCATTGTGTTGCGTATATGTGCTTAGCGTCTCAGTCGTGTCCGACTCTGCGACCCCGGGGACTGCAGCCCGCCAGGCTCCTCTGTCCATGGGATCCTCCAGGCAAGAGTGCTGGAGTGGGTGGCCATCCCCTCCTCCAGGAGACCTTCCCGACCCAGGGATCAAGCCCAGCTCTCCCACATTGCAAGAGGATTCTTAAGCATCTCAGTCACCAGGGAAGGGGGGACATGAAATTCTGTAATACTGACCAGAGACGTCCAGAAAATGAATTACACCTCCGTGTGGTCGATGCTATGTAGGGTAGGTATGTGGGCTGTGGCGTGTATGGAGAGACTCTTTGGAAGCTGAGAAGGTGCGTGCTTCTTAGGGTGGAACCAGGGAAACTGCATCCCAGGTCCCAGGAGCCGCTCTCGGAAGCGTGTGTCTGAGAGTCAGGCTCCCAGCAAGGATCCTCGGATCCCTGAATCCACCTCCTCCTTCTTGGCTTCGATTTCCTCCCCAGGTTTTCAGCAAACTGTTGAGTCTCCAGGGTCCTAGAGGCAGCACACGGGACACTTGCCCCCCGTTCCCGTCCTCTTGGGTGAAATTGCAGCAGAGCGTTTCCTTAACCCTCCCTGGGTCGGGAGGATCCCTGGAGGAGAGAATGGCAGCCCACTCCGCTGCTCTTGCCTGGAGAATCCCCACAGACAGAGGAGCCTGGGGGCTGCAGTCCATGGGGTCACAGAGAGTCGGACTTGCCAAGGAAGCTCTGAACCTGCCTCTTTCCCTGTGATGTATTTGTGTCAGCATGAGCTGTTTCAAATGCTGAAAGATGATGCTGGGAAAGTGCTGCACTCAATATGTGAGCAAACCTGGAAAACTCAGCAGTGGCCACAGGACTAGAAAAGGTCAGTTTTCATTCCAATCCCAAAGAAAGGCAACGCCAAAGAACGCTTGGACTACCACACAATTGCACTCGACTCACATGCTAGCAAACTAATGCTCAAAATTCTACAAGCCAGGCTTCAACAGTATATGAACTGTGAACTTCCAGATGCTCAAACCAGATTTAGAAAAGGCACAGGAACCAGAGATCAAATTGCCAACATCCACTGGATCATCGAAAAAGCAAGAGAGTTCCAGAAAAACATCTACTTCTGCTTTCTTAACTTCGACAAAGGCTTTGACTATGTGGATCACCACAAACTGTAGAAGATTCTTGAAGAGATGGGAATACCAGACCACCTTTCCTGCCTTTTGAGAAATCTGTATGCAGGTCAAGAAGCAACAGTTAGAAGCCGACATGCAACAATGGACTCGTTCCAAATCGGGAAAGGAGTGCGTCAAGGCTGTATATTGTCACCCTGCTTATTTAACTTCTGTGCAGAGTACATCATGAGAAATGTCGGGCTGGATGAAGCACAAGCTGGAATCAAGATTGCCGGGAGAAATATCAGTAACCTCAGATACACAGATGACACCACCCTTATGGCAGAAAGCGAAGAAAAACTAAAGAGCCTCTTGATGAAAGTGAAAGAGGAGAGTGAAAAAGTTGGCTTAAAATTCAACATTCAAAAAACGAAGATCATGGCATCCGGTCCCATCACTTCATGGGTAGATGGGGAAACAATGGAAATAGTGAGAGATTTTATTTCCTTGGGCTCCAAAATCACTGCAGATGGCGATTGCAGCTATGAAATTAAAAGACATTTGCTCCTTGGAAGAAAAGCTATGACCAACCTAGACAGCTTATTAAAAAGCAGAGACATTACTTTGCCAGCAAAGGTCTGTCTAGTCAAAGCTATGGTTTTTCCAGTGGTGACGTATGGATGTGAGAGTTGGACTGTGAAGAAAGCTGAGTGCCGAAGAATTGATACTTTTGAACTGTGGTGTTGGAGAAGACTCTTGAGAGTCTCTTGGACTGCAAGGAGATCCAACCAGTCCATCCTAAAGAAAATCAGTCCTGAATATTCATTGGAAGGACTGATGCTGAAGCGGAAGCTCCAATCCTTTGGCCACCTGATGCGAAGAACTGACTCACTGGAAAAGACCCTGATGCTCAGAAAGATTGAAGGCGGGAGGAGAAGGGGATGACAGAGGATGGCATGGTTGGATGGCATCACCAACTTGATGGACGTGAGTTTGAGTAGGCTCCGGGAGTCAGTGATGGATAGGGAGGCCTGGTGTGCTGCAGTCCATGGGGCCGCAAAGAGTTGGACACGCCTGAGCGGCTGAGCTGACTGACTGGCGCCAGTCCGGCCTCTCCGCCCACCCTGGCCTCGCTGAGAGCCATCTGCTGGTCACCAGTTTCATATCGCTGCCAGCGGCGGTGCCCGTCCTTGCTGGGGCTCCAGCACACGCAGGAGGCTCTGGGCGCCTGCCCTGCGGGTTCCCGGCTGCGGGACAGGCTCGCTGGTCCCTCGGGAGATGCTGCTGGTGTAGTCCTGGCTGCACCCCCTCGCCCTCCTGACGGCAGCACCAAGGATTCCCACTTCTCCTCTGCTTCACCCTCGCTTGGCAGAGTCAGGGCCCAGTTCCTGGTTCGTGGGGTCGGGAGCGTCTGGGAGTCATCGCCCTATGTGTGTGTCTTCATTTATGGTGTTCTGTTGGGTTGAAATGATTTTTCCTATTGTCCCCAAGCCTTACTTTTTAGGGTCTTTGGAACAGTTCTGCGTAGTTCACGCACTGGAAGCTCCGCAGGCTGGCCTGTGTCTCACCGTTCCCCTGCACGGAGGCTGTCTCGTCACGTGTGACAGGCGTTCGCCTGTTCTTCCCCAGTTTGCACCTTGGGGAACAGTTTGGAAACTTGTGCTTATCCAGACGGCAGCCTAGTCCCCCATGTGTGCGTCTGATCGTTGTGAAATTTTTCTTTTCCGTCTCTGGCCTGCAGCTCACCCTGCATGTGGCGTGGACAGTCAGTGCCCTTAGTCACCCCGTGCCCCCTTTCCCGCTGGTCAGAAGTGCTCCCTCGGGCCCCTGTCGCGCCCCTCTGTGTGTGCCTGTTCCTGGGCGTTTGCCCAGCGCGGTCGGTCCCGTCGGTCTTTCTGCTGCAGAACCAGTAGCTCGCGGTTTTAGTCGCCCGGCGCCTGCGTGCTGTCGTCCGAGCTGGGCTCTGGGCTGAGCCTCCCACAGACGCTTCCCTTCTCTCTTCGGCAGACGGGGGACTGAGGCTCAGCTTGGTTAGCGCTTGCCCCGTAGGAGACAAGGAGCTGGTTCTGGAACTGTGATGGCTCAGCTCCAGGGCCCAGCCGTCAACCCTGCGCCGCGGCTAAGGGCCAACGTGGAGGAGAACTTGGGTGTTTTCCGTGGCTGGTGTCGGCACGGCAGGCTCTGGGCAGCGGTGGGTGGGGGGACCGGGACGCCCCCTCATTTCCTGCTGCTCTCCACAGGCGGACGCCGCTGGGGGGGGGCAGGAGCCTCTGACTGCAGGGAGCCCTCCCTGACGCTCTTCCCTTCCTCTGATCTCACAGGTAAGCGGAAAGAGTCGGACGGCAGGAGGAAGGTGCAGAGGAGGAGGAAGACGTCTCACGGGGAGAGGGCCGCGGACGTGCGGCTGGCAGGCCCCGTGAAGCACGGCAGCTTCTCCATCCAGCTGGAGGTCCTGCCGCTGCTGGCAGGTAGGCACCCGGCGTCCCGGCAGGCGGGCTGTGACGGACGCCCAGCGCCACCTCTGCACACTGGGGGTGAGCAGCCTCACCATTCAGGGCGGGACACGGAGGCGCAAAGAGGCCACTCGCATCGTCCAGGCTCCCACAGCGAGCAGGCGAACCCAGGATTCCAACCCAGGTCTGATTGCAAAGTCCAAGCAAACATGTGAGGGTGACAGACGGCCCAGGTGTGTGTGCTAAAATGCTGCTTTGCATGAACACTGTTCCTAAGGGCATCCAGTACAGGAAACGGGGACAGGTAAGCAGGGTTTAGGTCCTGCCGCCGGCGTCTCAGGACAAACTCTGACCCAGTGAACTGATGGTGCTGCTGGAAGAGGGCGTGGTTATCATCCTCACCGTTTCTTCAGTGTGGAGCTTCCCGGAGGACACACAGCTCAGGGGCAGAACGAGGGTCTGAGTCTTTTGCTTTGAAGATCCGCCCCAGTTTATAAACTAGGTTTGATAGAAAATAAATAGGTATTCTGTCCATGGATGGAAAAAATGAGCTGATTGAGTAAAATTATCTGACCTTGTCTTAAAAAGGTAACATGGAGGGAATCCTCCTTGTTTCAGAGAAGGGAATCCGAGACTTACTTCACTCTGGGTTTTTGACCATCAGGGTGAACTACCGCCGTCTTCCGGATGATCTGAAGAAGCAGCTTAGGTCGACTCACAGGGTCACTCTCCAGGTTCAGGAATGCTGGGAAAATTCTTGTTCCCGTAGGCACTTGGGTTGATGTTGATACGTTTCGAGAAAACACTCTCAACTTTTCAGTTCGCACTTCCAGACAGATTTTTGAAGATGAGTTCCACCCAAAGTGAGTTTTCAGGGACTTTTCACGCACTGCCGGAGCCCTGTCCAGAAGGACCATGCCTCCATGCAGCCGCCCCGAGACCCCGCCTGGGGCAGCGTCTTGGGTTCACGCTGCTTCATGAACCGCTGCTGCTCCAGGTGGGTGGGCCCCAGGGACCTGCCTGGCCGGCTCCTGACTTTGCAGTGAGGGGAGGGGGACGCCCGGCTGAAGACACGCCTGCTGGAGGGGCGTGTCTGGCAGGCGAAGCCGAGAGGTGCCTGGGCTCCCCTCCCTGTAAGCCCTGCCACGAGGGCCTTGTACACGCTGACAGGGACTGCGGGAGTGACACGCCGGCTGTGATTCTGGCTCAGCCGCTCCCCAGCAGGTTGCCTGCTTTCTCTGAGCCTCAGTGTCCTCATCTGTGAAATGGGGACAGTGACTTCCTTCCCCCCAGGGGTGTAGCATGGATCACAAAAGATGCTGTGTGTTGACGGCTCTAAGGGGAGCCCTGCACATGGCGGGATCGGACAGGCTGCTGGTGAGGAGGCTGCTCCTCTGCCAGGACGGCTGCTGACGGGGCAGCTGCACACCAGGCGCCTCCAGCAAGGGAAGCAGAGAGACCCCTGCCCCCTGCCCCCGGCACCGACGCCACGGTCTGTGGCCACAAACTGCAGATGGCTGTGGCTCATCAAGCCAACTGCAGGCTGCTTTTCCCATAAAATATAATAGCGTGAGACTGATGGTTTTGAACTGTGGTGTCGGAGAAGGCTCTTGACAGTCTTCCACTGGATAATCGGAAAAGCAAGAGAGCTCCAGAAAAACATCTACTTTTGCTTTCTTGATCACGCCAAAACCTTTGACTGTGTGGATCACAACAAACTGGAAAATTCGTCAAGAGATGGGAATACTAGACCACGTGACCTCTTGAGATGTGTGTATGCAGGTCAAGAATCAACAGTTAGAAATGGACATGGAACTACAGACTGGTTCCAAATAGGAAAAGGAGTGTGTCAAGGCTGTATATTGTCACCCTGCTTATTTAACTTCTATGCAGAGTACATCATGAGAAATGCTGGACTGGAAGAAACACAAGCTGGAATCAAGATTGCCGGGAGAAGGATCAATAACCTCAGATATGCAGATGACACCACCCTTGTGGCAGAAAGTGAAGCAGAGCTAAAAAGCCTCTTGATGAAAGTGAAAGAGGAGAGTGAAAAAGTTGGCTTAAAACTCAACAGTCAGAAAACAGAGATCATGGCATCTGGTCCCATCACTTCATGGCAAATAGATGGGGAAACAGTGGAAACTGAGAGACTTTAACTCCTTGGGCTCCAAAATCACTGCAGATGGTGACTGCAGCCATGAAATTAAAAGACACTTGATCTTTGGAAGAAAAGCTATGACCAACCTAGGCAGCATTTTAAAAAGCAGAGATGTTACTTTGCCAACAAAGGTCCGTCTAGTCAAGGCTGTGGTTTTTTCAGTGGTCATGTATGGATGTGAGAGTTGGACTGTCAAGAAAGCTGAGTGCTGAAGAATTGATGCTTTTGAACTGTGGTGTTGGAGAAGACTCTTGAGAGTCCCTTGGACTGCAAGGAGATCCAGCCAGACCATCCTAAATGAAATCAGTCCTGAATATTCATTGGAAGGACTGATGGTGAAGCTGAAACTCTAATACTTTGGCCACCTGATTCAAACAACTGACTCACTGGAAAAGACCCTGATGCTGGGCAAGATTGAAGGCAGGAGGAGAAGGGGATGACAGAGGATGAGGTGGTTGGATGGCATTACTGATGTGATGGACATCTGAGTTTGAGCAAACTTCGGGAGTTGGTGATGGACAGGGAGGCCTGGCTGGCGTGCTGCGGTCCACGGGGTCGCAAAGAGTCGGATACGACTGAGTGACTGAACTGAGCTGAACTTGCACTGGAGAGTCCTTAACTGGGTGGTCTTTATGAAAAGGCTGACGAAGTCCTAGAACAGAGGTCATGATCGGCGACGGCCTTAAGCAGTTGGTCTGTTGCAAAGAGTCACAAGGGCGCAGGGAGGGGTCCTCCAGGAGGTGCCTGTGGCCCCCGCAGACGTACCCAGTCTGTGCCCGGGACTTGTTCTGGAAGCAGCTGCTCTCTTTGAGTGCGGATGCCCTAAACATATACTTACCAGCCTCGTGAACAGAAGCGAATCGGTCTTTTTGTGCGTGGACCCTATGCTAGCAGAGCCTACCAGTCTGTCACCTTCCTGCACGTGAGCCGTCGCCATCCTCTGCACCCTGAGAGGGGCGGGATCTCTGTCCCTCTTGCACACGAGAATGTGGAGCCTCAGAGAGCGTGTGACTGCTTGTAGGTCACACGGCGACTAACAGATCTGGGGTTTGAAACTAACCAGGCCCCTCGGCTTGCAGGGCTGGGGCTTAGCTTTTTTTTTTTCCTGCCTTCCCCAGTGTGTCTCCTTCCGCTGAGACGTCCGGGCCCCTTTTAGGAGAGAAGTGTTCTCCCAGCCAGTGTGCCCTGCAGCAGGCCAGGTCCTGCTTCCTTTCTGCAGTCACACTGCTGCAAAACCGCAACGAATGAGCCCACACGCCGCAACTGCCGACGGCCGTGAGCCCAGACCCCCTGCTCTGCGACGGGAGAAGCCGGGGCCCCGCCACCAGGGAGCAGCCCCCCCTCAGCTGCAAGCAGGGAACACCCACAAGGCCGCGAAGACCCAGCACCCAGCCCAGCCAGAGATAAAGAAACAAGAGCGTTTTTAAAAAGGCACACACTCAGATCCTCTTCGGGAACCTATGAGGCCCCAGTGGAGAGAGGGGTGCTGATGTGGTGCCTGTGGGCGTCCCCCAGTTGTGACCGGTATCTCGGGTTTTCCTCCTTGAGGTCTGACTTTGTCTTCGGCGCTCCGGTTCCCCGGCCCCTCTGTCCTGGTCTCAGGGCTGTCTTTGGGAATCGGCTCACCCTGTCTGTCTGTCCTCAGGATGGGAGTCTGTCGTGAGCCACGGCAGTGGGCAGTCGGCCAGCATCTTAGATTGTTTCTTGACGCTGAAAACTGAGGTTCCCCTCATGACAGAAGAGCAGAAGCAGGATCTGAACCCCATGACCATAAAGATCAAGTGTGTTTCCTCCCTCCCGTCGCAGCCCGTGCCCTTCAGGGAGCTAGAGGTGAGTGCGAGCCAGGCCGGCTGGGGTCAGAGCGGCCCTTCCGGCCGTCCGCGCCTCACCCCCCGTCCCCCGTCCCCTGGGCCCTGATGACAGGTACCCTCGTCGGCCCCGTCTCACCACTTAGGGCCGCTCAGCCAGACCCAGAAGGTGTTGGTTCCTGGGGCCAGGAGTCCCCCAGCCTGAGGGGTCTCAGTGCGATTCTCTGAGTCCAGGCTTGGAAGCGGACTTCTCCAGAAAGTCTTCTTCATTATTTCTTCCGGGTACCAGGGAAGCCATACCAACCCACCCAGGATTATTTCCAGATAATTTTCAGTGTCAGCCTTAATTTCAGAAAAATAAACAGTGCCTTGGCAGCGGCAGTGTGTGTTCTGACCACACACTGTGGCAACGGGCAGCTTCTGATGCAGCAGGCTTGGCGCTTGCGAGCTTCCCTGTCTCCGTGTGGACACAGGCCTGCCCCTGCCAGGCCTCTTACACCAGACCCCAGTTCTGCGTGGGCGCTCTATATGCTCAGGGTGACCCTTGCCAGCCCCCCGATGTGTCTGTCTGGGACACACGGATTCCCTGTCCTGAAGGCCTCTCTTCTCTGCCTTCTCCGTGCCTGGCCCCGGGACGAGAGGAGGCATAGGGCCTGTCTGCGTGGCACTGGACATCCCGGGGGGTGCGGGGGGCACCTTGCGGCCCCCTGAGCCCTCCCAGCCGCCAGGCTGGGGCCCTGCAGGTGGCCCTGGGTCCTCGCAGTGGCCTGAAGAGTGGGCTCTGTCCTTGGGGCTTACGGATGATGAACCGAAGACCACGGGGGCTTCGGTTGTGGGGGGCGGGGGGCGATGAGCTGGTGCTGGGATTTGAGCCGCTGGGTGGGGGCCGCCTGGAGGGGAGGGGGATGGGGACAGGGGGTGACCCCGGCCCCGCCGTCCGCAGCGGCTCTGCAGCCCCGTGTACTGCAGGTACCAGTTCCACAGGGCCCCGGCGCACCGCACGGAGGGCCGGCCGCACGGGAGCCACGTGTACTTCCAGGATGTCAACGTCATCTTCCTGGGGGCCATGCACCCCAGCGACCTGAGGGAGTACCTGGAGGGGCCCCCCATGGTGGTGGAAGTGCACGACCGGGACCGCAAGTCCGAGAGCTATTCCCGCAAGCCCACCCTGTTTGGGGAGGACCCCCTGGACGCGTATCTCAACCTCCAGGCCCTCATCTCCTCAGGAGACACGGAGAGCAACCCCTTTGCAACCCAGGAGAAGATGTGGGACCCGCACGGCGTGGCCCGGGTCAGCTTCGCCGACCTCCTCCTCGGCCACAAGTACCTGAATCTGGCCGCCCCTGTGCACAGCTGCGAGCCCTGGGCCGCCTCCCTGGGCCACGGCCACAGGAGAGGGCACGCGGTGGGGCCCCGGGGCCCCAGGGAGGGCGTGCCACACAGCCTGATGCTGCCGGGGGACTACGTGGAGGCCAGCTGCCTGCTGAAGCTGCGGGTGGATGTGGCGGTGCCGCTGCGTGGAGGGCTGGGTGGCGCCGACCCCACGCTCTCCCGGTTCGGCCGCGTGGTCTTTGTGTTCGAGTCCAGGCGGGTCTCCCTGCTGCACAGCCTCCTGCAGGACGTCACCATGATCAACGCCAGGGCCCTGGCCCTGGACTCCTACCCACTGGAGGACATCCAGCAGATCCTGTCTGCCTTCAAGATCCGGGTGAAGACCCAGGAGCAGCCCGACCTGGATGTGCTCACCGGCGTCCACCTGCTGGATGGGAAAGTCCACCTCCTCATCCTGGAGGGCCTGGCCGACCACGGCCTCCAGCAGCTGTGGGCCCGTCACCAGAGCCGGTACGTGGGCCGCCGTCAGGGCGGTGGGGGCGCCTTCGCTGTCAAGCTCAGGCTCAGTGTCGCCGCTGGTGGGAGGCATCCGTTGATTCAGTGGCGTGCATGTGTGTGTGTGTGTGTGTGTGAGTGAGTGAGTGAGTGTGAGGCTCAGTCGCATCGGAGTCTTTGTGACCCATGGGCTGTAGCGCACCAGGCTCCTCTGCAGCATTCTGCAGAGCCATGCCCTTCTCCGGGGGATCTTCCCCACCCGGGGATCAGACCCGCAGCTCTCAAATCTCCTGCACTGGCAGGTGGGTTCTTCACCACGGAACCACCAGGGAAGGGGATGGACACTTTACAATTTAACTAGGCTGCGGTTGTCTCTTCTTACTCAGATTCCATCAAAAAAGTCTTTCGGTGGTTCATTTGTTTTCAAATGCAAATTTCACGTAAGTGAAAACAGGACGTGTGTGTCTTTCTCTGACTCACATCGCGAAGCGCAGGCTGGGCCCGTCCATCTGGGTGCACGTGGCCGAATCTCACCCTCTCTCATGGCTGCGTAATACCCTGTGTATCTATAGATCCCATCTTTATCCTTTCGTCTGTTGACGGGCACTTAGAGCAGCCATACGTGGGCTGTTGTAAATTGGGTGTGTATATATTTTGAAAGTATCGTTTTCGTTTTCTTTGGATAGATATCCAGGAGTGGAATTCCTGGACCATCTAGGAGTTGGACCCTCCTTGCTGTCTTCCTCAGTGGTCAGTTCACATTCTCACCAAAAGCAGGCCCGGATTCCCCTTTTCCGCGCCCTTGCCGACGCTTTATTTCTCGCCTTTGTGATGACAGCTGTTCTGATGGGCGTGAGTTGCTATCTTGTGGTTTTGACTTACATCTTCCTCATAACTGATAATATTGAACGTGATTTCCTGTACCTGGTGGCCATGTGCGTCTCTTCTTTGGAAAAATGCCTATTCAGGGCCTGTGTCCATTTTTCAATTGGGTTGTCTGGTTTTCTAACATAGAGTTGCATGAGTTCTTCATATATTGCATGTTAATACTGGATTAATGTTGCATGTAACACTGGATATTAACCCCTCATCAGATATATACTTGGCAAGTGTTCTCCCCCATTCCGTAGGTTGCCCTTATGCTTTGTTGACGGTTTCCTTTCCTGTGCAAAAGCTTTTATGTTTGATCAGGTCCCATTGGTTTCACTTTTGCTTCTGTTTCCCTTGCCCGAGTGTGTGTCTGTTTAATCACTCAGTTGTGTCCAACTCTTTGTGACCCTGTGGACTGTACCCCACCAGGCGCCTCTGTCCGTGGGATTCTCTAGGCAAGAATACTGGAGTGGGTCGCTATTCCCTCCTCCGAGGGAATCTCCCTGACCCAGGGATGAAACCCGGGTCTCCTGCATTGTAGGCAGATTCTTTACTCTCTGAGCCACCAGGGGAGATAGACCCCCCCAAAAAATTTTTTTTCTAGGACCAGTGTCAAAGAGGTTACCATTCTCCTAACAGGCTTATGGCTTCAGGCCTTGTGTTTAGAGCTGTGATCACTTTTGAGTCTATTTTGTATATGGTGTGAGAAAATGTTCTAATTTTATTTTTTGACGTGTAGCCGCGCCGTTTTCCCGGCACCACTTCTGGAAGATAGTCTTTTCCTCGTTGTATGTTCTTGCTTTTCTTGTAGAAGAAAAATCTATTTTTAAGAAGCCAAATTGTAAAGCTTTCAGATAAGATAGGAGGACATATTCATGACCTCTGGATAAAGACTTCTTAACTAAGACAGAGGTATTAGAATAAAGGAGAACATTGAGAGCTTTGGCGATATTAAACTGAGTAACTTCTGTTCATCCAAAGACACCCTAAAAAGAAGCCACAAAGTGAGAAGAAGTATTTGCGACATGTGGAGCTAGTTAGTACTCGTGTGTGTGTAGACGTGCCTGTGAAAGAATAAGGAAACGATAAAGACGTCCCAGTGGGAGAATGGGCGAAAAACCTGAGCAGGGGAACCAGCAAAGGGGGCCCGCCCCCCACAGCCCAGCACAAACAGCCCCGCGGCGCAGGCCGCCTCTAGTCTCCCCAGGTCCGAGGAGATGGAGGGCCTCGAACGCAGCAACACGGCGGGGACGGGGGGTGCGGGGGGCGCGGGAGGCGCGGGGAGGACGCGGGGCGGGGGCCGGGGGCGGGCGCGGGGACCGAGCCGTCTGGCTCGCGGCGTTTCGGCGCAGCGTCCCTGGCAGAGGCAGGAGCCGGCTGGCGCGCTGTCGCCTTGCAGGGTCCCGCGGGCGGAGCAGGGTCCCTTCAAGGCGCTCTACAACTCGGAGCTGCGCTTCCGCCAGCGCCTCTACGCGGACCTGGAGACGATCCTGTACCGCGTGCGGCTGTTCCGGCCGCTGGCGCAGCTGGTGAAGCAAGCGGCCCTCTACGTGCGCAGAGCGGTCCCGCCGCAGGTGTTCCAGGCGCTGAGCAGGTGCGGGCCGCCGCGCGCGGCCGGGCTTCCCCAGCGTCCCGGCTCCGGAGTCGGCCAGCCCTAAAGGAGGGAAACACGGGGGCGCCCCTGTGCCCCTCTTGGCGCGGCGTCCTTCCAGCTGCGCTGACACGGGGCTCCGTACCTAGTGCCCTTCCCCTGGCAGGAAGGAGCCCTGAGCCCCACACCCTTTCGGCCAGCCTGTTGACCTTCCCCGCACAGTGGAGCGGGGGTGGATGCCAAGTGGGCAGTAAGGCCACCTGAGCCAGAAGAGAACCGGAGCGGCACGTGGTGGGGGGCTGGGAGGCCCGGGAAGGAGGCCTCCTCGCGCGCCCTGCCCCTGTGGGCGCAGCAGACAGAATCTGACACCTCGTGTATGCGCTGTGTGACCTGGGGCCAGCTCTCCGCCCTCGCCTGCTAAGGTGGGGGTGCTCAGGTCTGTGGTGCCAGATGGGTGAGGCTGAGCGGGGGCACTTCTGCCTTCCAGGGCCTACTGCATCTGCCGTTACAGCTCCAGGCTCAGGGAGGTGATCATGGGAGACCTGCTGCCCTCCTCGGCCATGATCAAGGAGCTGAGCCAGGAGTTTGGGATGCCCATGTCCCAGGAAGACCTCACAGAGCGGAAGCTGCTGGCCATGGCCCCTGCCCCGAGTCTCGAGGGCTTCCAGGGCCAGAAGCCCACCCTCGCGTTGCAGATCCACTCCCACCAGGAGAAGTACCTGCAGTGGCGGAGCGCCAAGATCCTGAAGAGCAGAGGCCAGAAGGCGAGCCTGATTCAGGTAGGCGCCCCCCGCGAGCCTTCCCGGCCCGGCCCGTGCAGTGCGCTGTTAGGGACAGCCAGCCTCTGGCCTGTGTGTTCTCCTGCCCGGGGCCCCAGGCCAGGCAGTGCTCGGTGAAGGGCACAGCCACGCCAGGCTGCACATTCCCTCCTTCCTCCCGGCCCTGGCAGAGCTCATCGTGTGTGTGTGTGTGTGCGCGCGCGTGTAGCACCTCGCTTAAGCTGCCAAGGTCATGTCTAAGCAACACAGGAGGTCAAGTAATCTGTGTCAGAACATGCAAGTAGATGGGAAGGGGACAGGAGAATGGGGAGCTGGTGAGGAGTCGGCAAGACAGGTGCGTGTGGCCTGACGGTCAAAGGCCTCTCTTAACCAGTACCAACCAAAAGGGCTTAAAAACCACCACCGTCTGTGATGCCTTGGATTCTGTGTAGGCCTCTGGTCTACGTGGGTAGAGCCCCTGCCCCTCCTCTAGTGAAAAAACATCTTTCAGAAGTTTGTACCTGTTATATCCATGAGCTCCTTATGAAAAGCAACAAGGAGGTGGTTTCTTTACACTGGTGTTCACCTTCTTAGCTTTTCCACAAAGAAACACTGCTTGGATTATTTACCAATCTACTTTTACTGTTTACCTAATTCACTAGTTCAGTTTTTTACTTTTTATAATGTGTTAAAACATTTTCCCTATTTGTTTTTAATGTCTTAGGAATTGCTACTTTAAAATACTTTTAGGTACCTATTCATATTAAGATCACTAATTGAAGTCCAACCATTATTTAATTTTTCCTATTTATACTAAGATGTAGCTAATATTAAAATCCACAAAATCCACTCATTGTCGGTGCACTTAGATCCCATCTTAGGTTTCTCAATAGGTTTCACAGCCCCTGCATCAGTCTAGGGACCTCCCGCCGTCACGAGCCTTCTCCTGTTTGCTGTAGTCAGATGCCGTTAGCTGTGCAGCCCCCAACAGCCCCGCCAAGGGACTCCGGTCTGGACAGGTTCCAGGGACGGACTGCCAGCCAGGGCCAGAGAGGGCAGAGGGAATAAACTAAGCATGACTTTTCTTCCTTTCCTTTAATTTCAGGCCTTTGCTATGTAGCAGTATAGTCCGTTTGAAAAATGCTTGTCGGTGTAAAATCACCTGATTTAGTTGTGACGTATATGTACAGTATAGCTATTCTTCTGGGATTCTTTAGCTACACAGGTTATTTCAGAAGGACAAGAATAGTTCCCTGTGCTGAACTTCAGGTCCTCGATCCTGGATTATCTATCAGAAATGCGGATTTCTCCGTATCTGTTGATCTTCAACTTCGAATTCCTATTGTTAAGGTGCCCTTTTGAAACTCTGTGTTAGAAAGCTGGGAGTTTCTGTTTGCTAGTCGTTCTGATCTCTTTCCATTCTGCTAGAACGGAAATCGTATGCTCTGTCTGGCTGACCTGACATACCATGGGATCCTTCCAGGTCCAGCCCTGTGGCATAATCAAATAATCTCAGTGGTGGTTTTCATGGCTGAGTGATCAATCGGCCCATCCTCTGGGGGGACCACGTGTGGTTTACGCATCCATCGGTTGGTGGAGATGGGTACCTGTCTTAAGTGTTGTGAGTAGTGCCGTGGTGAATACTGGGGCGCCTCTGTCGAGTTCAAACTGGACAGTTTTCTCGGGATCCAGGCCCAGGTGTGGGCATGTCAGATCCCAGGTATAGCTCGTTTCAATAGGTTGTTCCCCCTCCCCCTTTCTTCCTTGCAGGGTTGTGGGGAGCCTGTCCCTTGGACGGCCTCGGGGGCAGGTGGCCGTGCCTCCGGCCCCATCCTGCGTGCATGGCTCTCGTAGACTTGTGAGGCTGGGCCGTGGGGACTGGTGGGATTTGGCTTCTCGCTGTCGTTTTGACTGGCACACCTGCCGTCATGAAGGGTGCCAGGCTGCTTTCCCTGTGCCGGAGGTGTAAGGCTTTTTCCCCCCCATTTTCCCTCCCTCCAAGAGTGGCGTGAGGGAACCAGCCCTGTGGCCCAAGGCTTCCTGAAAGCGGGACCCGCCCCCTGTTCCCTACTGGCCTTATGAATACGGGGTGCCAGGAAGCGCAGGTGGTCCAGCTGTAGCCCCAGGAAGTGTCCACAGGATGGCAGCACCTTCCCTTGCCTGCCTCGGGTGCCCTGGGCAAAGCGGTTCTCAGGGCAGGTGGGCTTCCAGAGCTGTGCCTTCCAGCAGGGTGTGCCTGAGCTAACACCCCCGGGCGGGCGTGCATCTCCCGGCTTCTTCCCCGACAAGCCCCGTCCTCCGGACTCATCCCAGGTGGGCTGAGGAGGGAGGCTGCAGTGGGGAACCCCAGCCCCCGGACGCGGGAGGCCACGTGAGTCCTCGAGGCCTTGACACGCAGCTCGGGACTCTGGTGCCAGGCAGAGGCAAGCAGGCAGTAGGGGCTTCCTCCCGGGCTGTTGGGTGGTACGGACCCCCGCCCGAGGGTGGGCTTCGCGGCCTGAGTCAGGGAGGTCAGAGGGACAAAAGGAGGCATGGTTTTCTTCCCCCTTCGTTGAACGCTATGCCGACGCTCCGCTGGAGTGCAGCTCGATCGGCGGTGTGCCTGTGGTTGGTGAACAGCCGCCAGATCCAGGCAGGCCCTGTGGTCGGTGCACAGCCGCCGGATCCAGGCAGGCACTTGCACGCAGGCGGTCTAGTCTGTCTGTCTACTTTATGGGCAGGTTTGAGCCAGGGCAGCGTGCTGAGCCATCAGGAGGAAGGTCATTTTTGCGCAGTAACGGTTGCAGATTTCTGTGTCTAGGTTAGATGCAGGGAGGCAGGCAGGCAACGCACACATGTGCTTCTTCACATCTCTATTTCATCCCTTTCAGAGTCCTGTGGGGTCTGGGGCTCACGCGAACCCTTGGGTGGGGGTGCGGAGCAGAGGGGACGAGAGCCTCCAAGGATCAGATCAGCACTTCGCCTCCTCCTCCTGGGGCAGTAAAGGTATCAGGGACTGAGAAGCCAAGGCCTGCAGGAGAGACGGCCAGCCCCACACTGGGGCCAGAGCAGCTGGGCTCAGGGCTCAGGGCTCAGGCTCCCCGTCTCGTCTTATCCCCACCCTCACAGTCTGTACGCTGAGCCCCCCCGGCCGCGGAGACAAACCTAGCCTTTCCTGGAGAGGGTCGCGCACCAGCCTTCCTCACTCCCTTCCCTTCGTGTGAGATGAACCCGCTGGCCATGTCCGCAGGGTCCGCACATCGCCGAGTTCAGGGCTGGACCGTCCCCTTAGGTCCTCGGTTCATGGGAGGGTTGACTGAGGTCAGAGGGCCACCCCGCACTGCGGGCGTTTCCTGCGGCGGCCTGGCTTCTGCAGCTTGGTGTCTGTGGCCCCACCTGTATTTCTGGAATCCGCTGCAGCTCCTGGGCGCGCCCTGAAAGGCTGGCTCAGTTCTCGGTTGCACCTAATGCCCTGAGGCAGCCGTCAGGAACCCTTCTCTTTTGGAAAAGCCCTGGATACTCCTCTGTGGCCGGCGCTTACTTGACACCCCCGCCCCCCTCTCAGCTTTCATTTACACAAGCTGCTCTTGAGACTGGATTGTCAAACAGCAGCAGGCTGGAAGCCGGAGACCGTCTCTCATCCTGGTGGTGCAGGAGCGTGTGTGTGAAGGCATGTGTTGCCCCGCAACGTTTCTCACGCCCGCGCGCCCCCTCCTGCCCATCCTCCCCTCGGGCCTTTAATCCTGGGTCCAGAGCAGCACCCTCCGTGTGGGCTCCGACGCCGTTTCTGCGGCCTTTCCTCTGCTCCCCAGCCCCTCCTTTCTGCCTCTCGGTGCCGCTTCGCATGTTTCTAGCCTCCACGCTCTGGGTCCTTACTGTTACCCTCTTATCCGAGGTTGCCTTTCGGGGAGGAACCGGTTGGTCTCCCAGCTCCCCAGTTCACTCTGCAGCCATGCCGCCGCGGCAGTGTGGCCCATCCACTCGTCTCCTCTCGACCCCGAGGCTTCCACGGCCAGTATTTTTGCTTTGGTCTCAACTTCTGCCTCACAGCGCTCACATCTTCACCTGGTGTTGCTAAATGACTGTGATCCTGATCTTACCTTCTTGTCTTGCCCCTTCGAGCCACCTGGCTCCACGTGTGGCCTTTCCCATGACAAAGCACTGCTCACTCCAGCTGGCAGTCGGGACTCCGCCACTCCCATCAGGCCCAGGCCAGTGGAGAGCCCCAGGCCCCCGGACGAAGTTGCGGCCACTGTCTGCACCCGCCAGGCGACTGTCTGCTTTCCACCCTGGGTCCAGCACAGGCAGGACCCCTGGTGTCAGGTCATCTTCGCGCCAGCCCTGGGGTGAGGCTGAGCAGGGCGCTTGCCCTTTCCCTGGTGCAGGTGGGCCAGTGCGCCCGGGCCCGCCACTGCGAGCACAGCTGGACGCTGGACGCGATGCCCCCCGCGAGGCGCTCGCTGGCCCCCGCCCGCGTGTGTAGCTCACAGCCATGCTGAGGCCTCTCGAGACTAGACCACAGGCCCAGCCCTCGGCTCCCGCTGCAGTCCACTCATCTCCAGTGTGGACGGCGGGGCTGTGTCTCTTGCTTTGGGCGGGCTCCAGACTGCTCCTGGGAACCTGGGGGTGTGGCTGCCTCCCAGAGGTCCCCTCGCCGACACCCACTAGCTGCAGAGGCGCCCTGTATGGGGCATGACCGGCGTCTCCTTCTCCAGAGAAACATCTCGGCGGCCTCCCGGGTCGGCAAGAAGCCTCCCAGCTCTGCAGCGAGGGTGATGCGGGTCTCAGCCCCGAACACGCACACCGTGCATAACTACAGTATCCAGACCCTGAACTCTGTGGAGCTGGCGAAGAAGGAGCTGTATCGGGAGATGGCCAAGGTGAGTGACGGCGCAGGGCCCAGAGCAGCCCAGTGTGCCCACTGCGGGCAGCGCGGGGTGGTGGGAGACCCCGTGGCCGGCGTGGCGCAGGGGGAGCGGCTGTGTTCCCACTAAATGTGAACCCTCCACCTACAGCGGGAGCTGGGGCCCCGTGCCTTCCCAGCCGCGTGTGCCTGTGAATGGCCACGGGCCCCTGGCCTTGCCTGGGCCGAGGCTTCCCTCTAGCACTGGCCGCTTCAGGAGCAGCCTCTGACCCAGGGGACAGGGCCCTACCGCCTGGCCCACTCCGGGGCACAACGCCTGCCCATCTGTGCTCACTCACAGGAGCCGGGCAGGAGGTTCACGTATTCGCAGAAGTACCTGTCCGCCACAGTGGGGCCTCTGGACCCGGAGGAGGAGGAGAGGAGGGCCCGCAGGGAGTCCCGCCAGGCCTGGCGCACGCCCAGCGGCTTCCAGACGGCGGGTCTCCACACCATGGGCACAACCCAGCCCCTGGGGCTGCCGCCCATCAGCGCAGCCATGGAGGTGGGTGGCAAGAGTGGGGCTCGGGCGGGGGTCCTCGGGGCCTCCCCTGACCTGCTGCTTCCCGACACAGGAGTGGAGGGAGAAGGCCCTGTTCACCAGCCTGCTAGAGCCGGTGCTGCAGCGGGAGAGGTGGGGCTGGGGCCTGCGCCACCAGGACTTCAACCTGTACACACGGCCGCCGGCGTTCCTGGAGCTCCCACCCGTGCCCAAGCCCGGGGCAGGTGAGAGCGGGGCCTCGGCCCAGCCAGGGCCGGCAGACCACAGGCCAGGCTCTGGGTGGTACACCGCGCTCTGCTCTGCGCCTGCCCTCTCAGCAATGAGAGGACGCGACTGCCTCCAGAGGCTCCCCGGGGCCCTCCTGGACCCAGCCACTCATCCCTCCAAGAGGAAGGGCCACGACGACCCCTCTGCGTCCTCGTTACCCCCTTGTACGTGAGGAGGGACCACAAGCGTTTATAGGCTGAGAGCGAGCCAAAAACGTGTGACTTAACAAAGCCAGAACCTTTGTTCAGGGAGAGAGCTGACTGTCTGGCGACCAGGAGGCTGGGTCAGGGCGACTCGGGTCTCCTCTGTTCCTGCGCTCCCACGGGCAGCTGGCGACGGAGCCTGCACCAGGAGCGCATGCTGACGCGCCGTGGGGGCCGGCACCCCCCAGGCTCTGGGCGGCGGAAGACCCCCGCTCCCTGTCGGGGGTACCTGGCCCAGGGTCACGTGGGTGGCCCAGCCTGGGAAGGCCCGCCTCAGCTCTCTGTCCCCTTGGGGACGAGGTCCCCAGGTGCACGGGCAGGCGCGTGCTCCCCCTACCCCCATGCGGTGAGAACAGCCCCGCAAGAGATGGGGACACTGCAGGGACAGAGCGGGCCCTGGGTGGGCTCCCGTGCAGCCGGGCCCCTCCTGACAGCTCCATGCAGCAGACACAAGCTCTCCATCCTGGGCAGAGCGCCTCCTCGCCCGCAAATCACTCACAGCTTTGGAAACGACTTCCCCACGAAGCCCCAGGTCGGACCTTTGGGAGAGAGGCTGTCAGGGTTCTGGGCGCTCGCTCGGCCCCACCCGAGCAGGAAAGCCTGGATGCCTCAAGGCAATGTGGAGGGTGAGCTTTCTGGACAAACCACCCAGGGGCCAGACCAGAGCCTGAAGCCTTCCAGGTGAGCATGCGGAACAAGGATGTCAGCAAGGAGGAGACGGGGGCCCGGACCCAGGCCAGCTCGAGCCGGGGGAGACAGTGCTGTGCTCAAGGAAAGGCCGAGGAGCTCCAGAACAGCCCTGCTGTCACCCAAGCAAGCCCAGCGCCGAGGCGCACAGCCCTCATGCTGGGGACCAAGGGCCCTGGAAACCAGCCCCAGACGGCAGGCCTGAGGATCAAGCTCTGTCCACTCAAGGCTGGCTGAGAGGAGACGTGTGTCTAGACTGCCCACACTCGAAGGGCAGACAAGCTGTGCTGAACGTTTCCTGGTACATGTTCTAAGCGCCTTTCGTTCCAAATTAAAACCAACGACACGCATGCAGTTTTCGAGCTGTTTCTTGGAGAACGTGCGGCCTCACAGATGTATGCACCGCGCTGGGACATGTGCCCACCAGCCGCCTCCGAGTGCCCCCCGAGCCGGTGAGTCTCAGCAGCTCCGTGCTCACCCCACGTCCACTCACAGGCCAAGATCGCATCTAGCAGCGGTGCCCACAGGTCGGGGGCCCAGGAAAGGCCCGTCAGGTGAAGAAGAGAAATGGTCAGTTTGTAATAAACCAAGTTCTGTACCTTCAGGCCGCTGTGGGTGTGTCTGGGGCGGCGGCCGTGAGGACACGGGCCCTCTTCAGGACGCCCGGTCTAGGGGGTGGGTGCAGATGTAGGCCCGCTTCTCGAGGATCTGCTGGGACACCTTCTTGACCAGCTCATCCAGGTTTTCTGGAGAATCTACGCAGGAGACAGGAGGGACGCTACTGGAGCGCTCTCTCTGACAAGGGCAGCTCGCCCTATGGAGGGGCCCTGAAGGCAGCAGCGCCGTGCGGGGAGGGGCCTCTGGGCTCAAGGAGCGCGGGGAAGGGCCCCGGGGGCTCAGGCCTCTCCCCACAGTGCACGCGACCTCGGCGTCCGTGCCCATGGTGCCTGGCGCACGTGTCGTCCCCTCTGCTGCCCAGCAGATGCCGGGTCCCCCCACCCCCCAAGCCTAGCACCCACTCACGTTTGTCTAGCTGAGACAGGGTGAAGAGATTCTGGTGATAAGCTTCTGAGCAGAAGATGTTTGCCAACAGAACCTGCCAGAACCAACGTGCCCGAGGATGACTGCCGGGGGCCCTGCTTAGCACAGCCCCACCTTGGAGCCCAACCTCTGCACTCCCAAGAGCCCCGTCTGTCTACCCAGGCGGGCACCTTGCCGGGTCAGGCGGCTGGGCTCGGAAGCCATGGCTTTAGGTTCTAATGAGCCCTACCCCCGGGAGGTGACTCAACATCTCCTCAGCACAGGGGCGTCCCGACCCCGAAGCCGTGGGCCAGAGCGTGTCCAGACGCGTGCAGACACAGAGAGGACGCCTGGGCCTGGGACCCCGACCATTACCCCCTCTTCTCTCCAGCAGGAAGGCGGAAGGCAGCAGCCTCGCGTCCTGAGCAGCACAGACCGTCTGCTGGAGCGGAGAGTGCCGGCCCCTGCCACGGCCACAACTTGGCAACGCCGCCAACCTCGCCAACCTCCCCCAGCTCCAGGTCGTCGGGAGGGCACCGCACGCTCACCTCGCTGGGACACAGGCCTGCAGCCCCCCAACCCACAGGCCTCAGTAAAGCGCAGTGAGAGGAAGCTGCAGCACTGTCGTGGGCCCGGGCGGGGGGCTCACCTCGTGGTCGTGGTCCCGCAGCCCCAGGCGGATGGAGCGGCTGGCCCGGGACAGCACGGCCGTCATCGCGTACAGGTTGATGAGCACGTTGGCGACTCGCTTCAAGACCAGCTGCTCCTCCACGATGGTCTGGGAACGCAGGCGGGGGAAACGTGGCCCTTGGGACCCCTGCCCCATAGTCCTCAGCAGGGCCCACCTCTGCGCCTCACTCTACGCCCCAAGTGTGGGCGGAAACACGTCCCAGAGCGTGGCTGAGGCCAGAGCCCGGAGCTCCAACACTCCAGCCACAGATCAGCTCTCAAGACCCAGGGCCACGTGGGGCTGCCCCTCCCGGCCTCAGGAGGCCTCTCGCCAACTGGAAGGTGCCCCCGGCAGGGTTCCTCCACGCCTGCCTCTGGCGAGCTGAGTGGCCCACAGGGCAGGCAGCCACAGCCAGCCACGCTCTGCACCCCAGCCCTCCAAGGTGACCAGGCCTGGGCCCTGGGGTGGACACTCGCTAGACCGCTGGCTCCGATGCTCGCCTGCCAGCCTCCCAGCCCCAGGCACCTTGCCAAAGCGCAGCAGCAGGCTCTCCACAGAGCGGCCGAAGTAGTACACGTTTTCCTCGAGCTTGTGGG
Source organism: Ovis canadensis (assembly GCF_042477335.2). Classification (NCBI taxonomy): domain Eukaryota; kingdom Metazoa; phylum Chordata; class Mammalia; order Artiodactyla; family Bovidae; genus Ovis; species Ovis canadensis. The sequence goes on along the minus strand of NC_091263.1, from coordinate 73,433,708 downwards.
CACCATCCTGCCGGGCCAGGGGAGGGCTTAGCTTGGCAATGCCCACTGTGGTGCCCAGGCCCTCCCGCCACCATGACAGTGCAGACAGGGCCACCTGGGGTCCCGTGGACCGACTGGTCCTCCCCAGTGCCCCGGCCACACTCTTTCTGGGACAGACATACTGACGGGGGGCCGGTTCCCCGCTGGGCCCACTCACCGCAAGGCTGGGGTGCACAACTCCAAGCTTCCCAGTCAGTCCCAAGTCCACGGTGCGGCCCAGGGAGTCCCGAAGCCTCTGGCCGATGGTCTCCATGATGGTGGTCACGTTGCCCCGTTTGAGCTCCCTGCAGAGAGCACAGGCGCTGTGAGCTGGGCCCCCAAGACCAGCTCCCGTTGCCCCTGGCTTCAGGGCACCCATGGCGGCTCCAGCTTACGTCCGCGCCCTGCCCCTCCCCTGGCCCGCCTGTTGGGAGCAGCCAGAGATGCCAGGGTGACTGTCTGAGGGTTACCTCATCGCCCCGGTTGTAAAAGCCGTGGGGCTGGACGACGGGGTGACCTCGGGGCAGGACCCTGGCAGCTTCCCGGGCAGCCGTCCCCCAACCCCCCCCCCTGCAGCCCAGGAGTGAGCTGAGCCCCACCAGGCTGTACCCCCATCCTGGGAAGGGGCGGTCCCCTCCTCCAGCTGCTCCAGCACAGGCGTCTGCTGGGCAGGGGGTCCCGGGGGGCAGGTGGTGGGCACGGCACCTACTTGACCCTTGCAGTCAGGATGCGGCCGGCGTGCTGCAGGCCTGTCAGGGCGATGTACATGCGGAGGATCTCATTGGTTCCCTGGGGCCGACGACATCCAGGTCAGAGGCCATTCCCAGGGGCCAGCTAGGCCATGCTGCTGCCTGCTAACCCTCGGGAAGCAGCTGGGAGCAGGGCGATCACAGGGGCCCGGGGGGCAGGCAGGCTCCTGCCCCCCTGGGGCCCCTGCCCCACTCCATGACTAGCTCCCCGGGGGCCCTGCCCCACGCATGACCACCCTGCAGGAGTCACTCCTTTCTCCAACTCTGTCTCTTTAAGGGAGAGGCAGCTTGCCCCTGGTGGCAAGGGATGCTTGACCCAGGACACAGCAAGCGGTCGGCGGCCACTCTGGTCCAGGCCCAGCTCCTCTGGGAAGGAGCTGGCTGTTCCCTGGCAGCGGGTGTCAACGCCCACAGGGCCCCGCCCCCAGCAACCTGAGTCGTGGGTCCTCGGGAAGGCAGACTTGGCGGCGGCTTGCCCGTCACGCTTGGTGGCACATGGGTCAGAGGGGCAGGGCTGGACTGAGGCCACACCACCGGGCTGTCCCCAGGAGAGGCTCCTCTGGGAGAGGAGGCAGGCGCAAGGCGGCCTCCAGGCTGACCTGAGCCCATCCCGGGCAGTCTGGGCTTCACGCTGAGGGCCCTGCACCCCCGCTGACCACCCCGCCGGCCATGGAGGACCATCACGTCCAGGCAGGGGAGGGGCCTCGGGAGAGCAGTCCTGGGCGGCCTGTGAGCTCACGCAGCAAATTCCCTGGGCGCGCCCTCGGGGGGACCTGGGGAGATGCAGACCCCCCCGCCCCCTGCAGAGGGGTGTGCACCAGCGGGCCAAGCGGGCTCACCTCGAAGATGAGCAGGATGCGGCTGTCGCGCAGGAAGCGCTCGTACGGGTGGTCCCTGACGTAGCCTGAGCCGCCGAGCACCTGCAGCGCCTCGCTCACGCACGTCCAGGCGCCCTCGGAGCTGAACACCTGCCGCGGATGTGGGCCACGGTCAGCACAGGCCACCGGCGGAGCCGCATGGGGAGGCCTAGGCGGAGAGCTGCGCTTCGGGACAGGGCCACCCTGGCCCGGGGAGGGGCCCTGCCTTTCATCTCACTGGTGGCCCTGAACTGACTTCTTCTGCCACCCAAGACAAAACCACAGGACACGCTGGTAGTTGCCTTGGCCAAATACTCATGAAAGGCAATTTTGACACCGAAACGTAGAAAGGCCATAAGCTAGAACAAGGCAGGCCTTCCCAAGGCAGCCCCGCCACTCTTTCCGGTGGGTGTGGAGTTATGCTTTTCTCCTTTCACCGTGACCAGCAGTCAGCTGGTGGCAGCCTGGCACAAAGCCCACCAGGAGCCCAGCGGGGCTCTGTGCCTCTGCCGCTCTGCTCCCAGTGGCGTCCTGGGGTGGCTGGCGTGGGTGCCTCGTCAACGCGCAGGCAGCGGCTGACTGATGGGGAGGATGGCTGGACTGCTGGCCGGTACCTTCACCATGGCGGTCTCGATGGAGCAGTCGGGGAAGCCAGGCGCGTCCAGCATCGCCGCCGTGAGGTAGGCCATGCTTTCCATCACGTAGGCCTTCTGCGCCATCAGGGCAAACTTCTCCTGGAGTGTTCAAAAGAACAGTCAAGACCTGCTGCACAGAGACCCAGGCCTGCCAAGCCGCAGAGCGAGCCCGGGGCCAGGAGCGCCAAGCCGGGGGCAAGCTAGTCTTCGCCCCAAATCCCCGCCGGGAGGGCAGGCTCTCAGTGCCCGCATGGCGGACTGCCCGCCCAGCCCTCGCCCCTCCGCACCTGAATCAGGCCGAACTCACTGAGGCTCCTGTTGAACTGTTTCCTTGTGCAGGCGTACTCGGCGGCCATTCCTGAGAGTGAAGTTATCAAAAACAATTTCCTGCCGTCCTGAAATGCTTTCCTAAGTCATCACCCATGCGCACTCGCCCCTGCACTGACCTCACCGCCCGCCCCCCGCCATAAGACAGCTGTGGAGCACCGCCCCCCCACCGTGCAGACACCCATGGAGCACCGCCCCCCCACCGTGCAGACACCCACGGAGCACCACCTCCCCCACCGTGCGGACCCCCGTGGAGCACCACCTCCCCCACCGTGCAGACACCCATGGAGCACCACCTCCCCCACCGTGCAGACACCCGTGGAGCACCACCTCCCCCACCGTGCAGACACCCGTGGAGCACCACCTCCCCCACCGTGCAGACACCCGTGGAGCACCACCTCCCCCACCGTGCGGACCCCCGTGGAGCACCACCTCCCCCACCGTGCGGACCCCCGTGGAGCACCACCTCCCCCACCGTGCGGACCCCCGTGGAGCACCACCTCCCCCACCGTGCGGACACCCGTGGAGCACCACCTCCCCCACCGTGTGGACCCCCGTGGAGCACCGCGCCCCCACCGTGCGGACCCCCGTGGAGCACCACCTCCCCCACCGTGCAGACACCCATGGAGCACCACCTCCCCCACCGTGCAGACACCCATGGAGCACCGCCTCCCCCACCGTGCGGACCCCCGTGGAGCACCACCTCTCCCACCGTGCAGACACCCATGGAGCACCACCTCCCCCACCGTGCAGACACCCATGGAGCACCACCTCCCCCACCGTGCGGACCCCCGTGGAGCACCACCTCCCCCACCGTGCAGACACCCATGGAGCACCACCTCCCCCACCATGCAGACACCCATGGAGCACCACCTCCCCCACCGTGCAGACACCCGTGGAGCACCGCCCCCCCACCGTGCGGACCCCCGTGGAGCACCATGGCCAGGCCTGTGGGTGTCCAGCTTTCGTTCGCTCAGCAGCCGTCACCTCCCCCAGAACGTGCCACCCCATCCCATGTGTGCTGGGACCTGAACCCTGGCCCCGCAGGCCTGCCTCCGTGCACCCTTCCTTCTGGATCAAGCCGGGACCCCAGGCTTGAACGGGACGGGCTGTCAGGGGCCGGCTCAGCAGCGCCCGCCCTGCCATCCGGGGGCACGGGGAGCCCGGGCGGGGCCAGGTGTCCCCACTCACCCACCGATCAGCTTCTTGAGCATCCCAGCCACCGTGCTGCCCATGCTGAAGCGCCCACTGTTGAGGATGTTCATGGCCACCTGCAGGTAGAGGGGGTCCAGCGCGGGTCAGCCCGGGGGCCTGGCTGGGGAGACCGAGGGCCCTGGGGGCATAGCATGCGAGAGCCTCGTCCACTTTGGCCAGAGGCTTTCTTGACCACAGGAGTGCCCGGAGGAGACAAGCGCCCTGGGCCGGGAAGCACAGTCCCCACCCCTCCAGACCAGGCTGTCATCACTGCGATGCTCACAGCCATCCGTGCAGTCAGCCCAGAAAGGAAGGGGACGCCCTCCGCGCCTCAGGGCAAAGGGAGCCGGGGCTGAGACGAGCTGGGCGTCTGCCTCCAGCGCCTCACTTTCCTGGCGCGCCTCAGCATCAGGGCCCCTCTAAGGGGTGAAGAGCCTGAGGTTCCGAGTGGTGAGCCCCTGGCGGTGCCAGCCCCTGCCTGGCGTGCATGGGGCCCACCCTTCCACCACGGATGTGCTCCCTGCCTCCAGTTCCCATGGTGACCTCCGTCCTCTTCTGACCCCAACTCCCGACCTACAGCGAGGGGTGAGCGGACACACTGCTACCCAGGCACCAGATGCCGGGTCTGGGGAGGCGCCCCCTGCAGGCCCCAAGGGGCACAGACACCGCAGTCCCAGGCAGCAGGCAGCGCACGGTGGGCTGGGGACTACAGGGGAGCACAGTCCAGTGGGGGGTGTCGGGAGGTGGGGAGGAGGGCGCCCAGACACCCAGTGGGCACCGGCACGAAGCCGCAAGAGGGCCTGGGGCCTGCTCGCCTCTCTCAAGGCTGGGGGCCCCAGGCGGAGGCCTGGAGGCAGGGGCGGCAGCACGTGACATGCCCTCGTGCAGATGCTCACCTAGGTGACTCAGATTAAGCAAACGTGCCTCTGAGTTTGAATGTATGATGAGTTGCTCCATACACTGAGTGGAGACTCTTTCAACACAGATCCTACGGGGTTGGGGGGACTGGAAGCATCTGCTCTAGTCACTGGGCGACAGACTGGGTCCTGGCAGGTGAGTTCACGGCAGCTGGCCGTGGGGCGGGCAGCCCGGCTAAGGCCCAGTGCACAGTGACACACAGGCCCTGGGCCCCTGAGCCATGACATCAGCCCTCCTGTGTCTCGGGACGCGGGACTACGAGGGGAAGCGACTCCCCACCTGGGGTCCTGGAATCTTCCCGCCGGGCTCCTGGAGGCCAGCTCACGATCGTGAACAAGGTCCCCTCATGGCCCCTTTGCAGTTTACCCTGAACTTCACTTACGACAACAGGAGGTAAAGGCTGGACGCCAGCCTCGCCTCCTGGGGGATGATGGAAACCTGGAGGGCTCGCCCGACCTGAAAGGGCTCCCGGGCCCAGGCATCCCTCCCTCCCAACCCGGATCCTGCCACCTTGTCACCTTCCCACGGCGGTGCTGGCTCACCTACAGCCCTGCTCCAGATCCCAGACACGCCGTTCCTGCAGCACCCTGCCCCACAGGCCGGCCGCCTGCTCCCCCAGGAACCTCCGCTCCCCGGGCCTGTGGTCATCCCACCCTCCATCTCTGGAATCACCCCAAGCGCTTCGTGCTTTAGTGTTGAGGCTGACTGGTGGATAACCCCACTCCTCACAAAGCAGGGCTTTAGAAATCTCTCTCCTTCTGCGTGTTAAAACCATCACTTTTCACCCAACACAGTGGAAAAGAAATCCTTTAAATGCTGCGGAGAAGGGCTGGGCAGAGACCTCATGGCAGCTCAACTGTCCAGCAGGCAACGTGGTAACACAGCCCAAGAACCTCAAACGCTCAGGCCCCGACCTGGGGGACTCGGCATCAAACTCAGGAGGCAATGGGACAAGTGTGCAAGACGCGTGCAAGGACACAGGCCACACAGTGCGGCGCCAAGTAGGGAGGGCGAGAGACCGTGGGGGCCTGGGGCCGGCGCTGATCTCAGCACACGTGGCAACGTCGTGCAGCTTGCAACCTCAGGAAGCCACACTCCCTCACGAGTGAAGACTATAGGGCTCGCTGGTGAGCAAGAAATGCCGCCATCATCTCACACGTGCACCAGCATTTCAGCGCTGTGAACTCAGGAATGTCAACAGTGGACGGCGTCTCCGGGACGGCCTTCAGGGAGCCTGGGCCCTCCCCGCGCGGCAGCCGCACAGGGTGCCCCCCTGCAGCTGCTCCCCCACTCTGCTCCACTCCTCGAGTGCTGAGGCCTGGCTGGCACCCTCAGGTGAGTCTCTTAACATCTGTAAGGCCAGGGAAGTCCTGCTTTGACCCCTATGCACAGGCCAGGTGGCGGCAGCTTCCCCCAGGGTGAAGACACTTTACCCCAGGCCAGGTTGAAAACTTAAGACAGGACGAGCATACCAGCTGGCAAGATGTGGAAAACCTGGGGCCCTCAGGTCTGCGTGCTGCTGGTGGGAACGTGAAACCGCAGCCACCGTGCAGGAGCCCGGTGGGCCCTCAGAGCACTCGGCGTGCAGTCAGCCTGTGCCCCCACGCTCCTCTAGCCGTGCCCCCAGCAGGACAGCAAGCAGTGTTCCCACACAAACACGCACATGAGCGTTCACGGCAGTGCGACTCAAATGGCTTGAAAACGAACCAACCCAGGCGTCCCCAGCTGATGACAGGTGAACACGATGTGGTCCGTTCACCCGACACCTCTGGGACTCGGCTACAGAGCGTGAGAGAATCCCGACGCAGATTGCACGCAACGGAACACCCCAGCAGGCAGGTCCACAGAAGCAGACGCTACAGCAGTGGCGGCGGGGCTGGCGCGGGGAGGGGAAGGCATAGCGCTGCTTTCTGGGGTGACGGCAACGTCCTGAAGTCAGACCCAGAGTGGGGCGCTGAGCCCAGTGACCATCTTGAAAACCACCACAGCGAGCATGCGGGAGACAGCAAATTCTGCCACGTGAATTACCTGTCAACGAAAAAACGAGACAATCTAACTCCAAGAGAAAAAGAATCAGGGCGCACACTCGGGACCCCGCTCTGTGCACCCTGCCCTCCACGGGCTGCCCTCCCAGACCTGCAGGCAGGAACCCAGCCCGCCCCAGGGAGACGAGGCCTCCAGCCGGGCGGGGGACACCCGGAGCCCGGTTCTCTCCGCTCCGCGGGCCTGGGCAGCAGGCGACGCACCTTAAAGCCGCCTCCGACTTCCCCGAGGACGTTCTCCACTGGCACCCTGGTGTTCTCAAAGTGGACCTCGCAGGCTGGAACACATTGGCCAGGAGCTCAGCTGCGGCCCGGCGCTCGGCCCCCGGCCCGCATGCAGGCCACGCGGCTCACTCACTCGCTCAGAGCCCCCGTGGCCTGAGCCGAGGCAGCTGAGAGGCTGAGCCCCTCGGCCTCTGAGGGACCCATGAGGACCGTGTGGCCGCTCTGGCCAGGCCGAGGGCCACGTCCAGGACGCTGGCCTCAAGTGAACCAAGTGCGCACTGGGCTGCAGGCGGGCTTGGGCGAGGAGGAGGGAGTGAAGGAGGAGGGGGCCCCGGGGGGAAGACGGGGGTCTGAGGTCCTGAGCCCCGTGACCAGGACCCCTCCAGCCCGGCCTCCCCTGAGGCTGGGCGTCCCACCGGGCAGCGGGAGCCTCACCTGGGAGTCATCACCGCCCTCCTCGCTCACAGTTTCTCTCACATACACACGCATGTAGGCACACACATCTCCTGCCACACATCACGCGCACACACGTGCATGGGCCGCACACTTCATCTCTCGCACACGCGCACAGCGCCACTCACTGTTGGAGCCTCGGATGCCCATCTTATCCTCGGGTTTCCCGTTGGTGACGCCACCAAAGTCTCTCTCTACTATGAACGCTGTGATCTTGTCCTTCACGGAGCCGTCGGAATCAACGACCTCCGTCTTCGCGAACACAGTAAAGATGCTGGCCAGTCCCCCATTGGTGATCCAGACCTGAGGAAAGAAAGCAGCAGGGCTCCAGAGAAAGCAGACGACTCCAGGCCGCCTGTCGGTGCCGGCCGCCCATCACAGCGCACGACAGCAGAGCGAGGCTTTCCCTGGAGGGGCATGTGTGTCTGGGTCTCTGTGTGAGTGTGTGCGGTGTGTGTGTGTGGCAGTTCTGGTTCTAGCACAGGACACCTTGGGGTGGGGAGGGAAGTAGAAGGAGGCGGTGGGGAAGGGGAGAGACTCTTTGATAAATGGCTCTGCACAGAACTTACTTGGATTTTGATTCAATCAACTTGTTTGGGGGGAAAAAAAAACACCGAACAGGTATGAGACAATCAGAAAACCATGGGTGCTAAGGAGACGGTAAGCAGTCATCGTGCTCAGCTGCCTCAGTCCTGTCTGGCTCCCTGTGACCCATGGAGTGCCGCCCACCAGGCTCCTCTGTCCGTGGCATTCTCCAGGCGACAGTACTGGAGTGGAGTGCCTTGCCCTCCTCCGGGGGATCTTCCCCTACCAGGGACTGAACACATGTTTCCTGTGGCCCCTGCACCGTAGGCAGACTCTTTACCACTGAGCCACCGGGGACGCCCAGAAGCCATCATCACGTGTTCCGTGTCCAGCGGTGCTATGACCACCCTACAGAGTCGCACCCAGCCCGCCCCGGCCACTACCCAGAGCTGCAGCACAACAGAGGCAGCAACGAAGGTAGGAGGCAGCTGCGGACGTTCCCAGCAGTACACGCGTGTAATAGAGAAAATTAGCAGACAGACCCACGAGTGCAGCTCAGCGAGGTGGGTGGTGCTCCAGAAGCCCGCAGACTCTTGAGGCCGGGAGGCCTGGGTACCTATCCTGCCGCGAGGCGGACGGGACAGGGGTGGGTCAGGGAGCCTCTCTGAGCCCACTTCTTCCAACAAAGGAAGACGGTCAAGGGGTGGTGTGCCCGGCCCGACGACCCCTGGAGCTTGGGAAGCGGCCAGTGAGTGCGCTGAAGGTCCGGCCACGGAGGCCACACGGCCGTACCTTGGAGCCGTTGAGGACGTAGTGCCTCTTATCTGCGCTCAGCGTGGCCCTGGTCCGGATGGAGGCGGCGTCACTCCCACTGCGGGGACAGACACAGGTGGTTGGGAACAGACAAGCATCCTTAGGGCCCCCAGAGGAGGTTTCAGAGTGGAACAGGGGAGCTGACAAGCTCTTAAAGGGCCAGGTAATAAATGCATTCAGCTTCGCAGGCTCAGACAATGTGTGCACAAGCAGGTACATTCCAGTAAAAGCTCACAAAAACAGGTGGCAAGGTGGGTTTGGCCAATCCCACGTTATCACCTTGGGTGAAACTGTCCGTGAGGACGTTTGGGAGGCCTAAGCAGAGATAGGCGGATTCACACGGTGCCAAGCTCTGAGATCAGCCTGCCGTCGGAAGCTGAGTCCACAGCAGCTGAGACTCTGGGCTGATGACTCTACCTTGCTGAACCTCGGTCCACAGCCTGGACAGTGCGGATGACTCCACCCACCCCACACAGTCTGAAAGTCGCTGTGACTGTGACGCCTGAATGCTTTTTTTATATAAGGAGGGTGGTTGTTTAATCACTAAGTTGTGTCCGACTCTATTGGGACCCCGCGGACTGTAGCCCCCAAGCTCCTCTGTGCATGGGATTCTCCAGGCAAGAACACTGGAGTGGGTTGCCGTTTCCTTCTCCAGGGGATCTTCCCGACCCAGGGATGGAACTTGGGGCTCCCGCATTGGCAAGTGGGTTCTTTAGCGAGCACTGAGCCTCCAGGAAAGCCGATAAGGAGGGTTGCAAAGCATAAAACGGTTACAGAACAGGAGCTGACGGGCCTGTTCTAGTCTGCCGGGGTCACCAGGGAGGAGAAGGGCGGTGGAGATGAGAGCAGGAAGCAGACAGGCAGAGAGGCTGCGGGGGGCGTGGGGCTGACCTGGCTGGCTCCGTCAGGCAGAAGGCGGCCACGTGCTCCCCGGACGCCAGCCTGGGCAGGTACCTGGCCTTCTGCTCCTTGCTGCCGGCCAAGATGATCCCCTGCGACACACACGGCTTGTTCAGCGGCAGCGAGGGGAGCGGGCGCCACGGGCTCGCAGAACACGCTCCCTTCACACAAGGGGGCCGCCTGGAGCTGGCAGCCCCGAAAAATAAACGGGGAGCTGCTGGGCGGCCAGAGAGCCCCCACACGGGGACAGGCCGGGCGGCCCGCCACAGCTTTGGGGCGGGACTCGGCTCCCTGGCAGCTTCTGCACTGCTCAGCTGGGTGGCCGGAGCCCCCTCGCTCCGCCCCCTCGGTCCCTGCGCTGAGCAAAACCACCCAAGGACCGAGCTGTGGGCCGGGGGCCTGCCCTGAGATGCTCCAAGTCCAGTGGAGGACAGGCACCAACCGCAGGGTGGATACGCCCAGGCCCCGAGGGAGCAAACCAGGGAGGGAGGGATCAGTTCCCGCCCACGGCACAGGTAGGCTCCAGGGAGGCTCTGACTCTGACTGGGGCCTGGAGGGATAGGGCGGGGCGATGGGGAGGAGGAGGTTTCCAAAGGAGCCAGCTGCCCCGTCCCCCCACGCGCCCCACTAACCCACACGCTGACCTTGAGGCCGATGGCCTGGTGAGCCGCCAGAGTCACAGCGATGGAGGCGTCCAGGCCGATGACCTCCCCCAGCCGTGCGTACATGGTGTTGGAGAGGCCCAGGCCACCTAGGGCAGGAACAGAACAGCCTCGCTTACTCTCCAGCCCCAGATTCCCCCCAGAAAAGGCTCCGTGAAGTACAGCCCGCTCACCATTTTATAAGGAACACAACACAGACAGCTACAAAGAAAACAAGCCACCCGCTAACTTATCAGTCAGCAAATTTCTGACTACATCCTTCCAGACCTTTTCCAGCTTTATAACAAGCGCAGGCAGATGCGTGCTTTAATACAGAAGCAAAGTCCTTACAGACAGAAAGTCACTTGAGATGCTGTGAACACCTGTCACAGACCCCGGGTTCTGTGGGCGTGAACCGTGCTCCGCGTCCACCCCCAGGACCTCGCGGCGTCTGGGCAGGTCTCTGAGCCTGCGGATGCTGCTGCAGGGGCTGGTGTGCTGCAGGGGTGCCCCGGGCCCTGCAGGGTGCTGAGCTGTATCCGTGGCCTCTGCCCACAAGATGCCCATAGTCCCCCCTGCCCCACAGGCCTGACAATAAAACACGTCTCCCAGTGTTGCCAGACGCCCCCTGGGAGGCACAGCACCGTTCAGGAGCAAAAGGACAAGCGCAGTAAAAAAACAAACCCCACCGAACGTGTGTATCCTGCGTCTCATCTTCACCTTCCAGAGGTGGTGGGCGGCCTCAAGTGCATCTTGCAAATGAAGCAAGGGGTGGAGGGGGCTCTGGGCCCGCGCACAGCCCCAGGGCAGGGCGCCTTCAGGACGCCCTCTCCTCCGCAGCACGGGGAGGGCCGGGCCCCTGCAGGGGCACAGTGTCCCCCGGCTCAGGGGGCCCAGGGAAGCCAGCACCCTGCCGCAGTGCCCACCCCACCTGTCATTCAAGACACTTTGTTCCTAATTGTTTCATATACCGATGTCCGTTTTGCTTCTTAAAAAAAAAAAGTGACCCTTTTCTTCTAGAGAGTGAAAGTCGCTCACTCGTGTCCAACTCCTTTGCGACCCCGTGAACTATACACAGCCCATGGGACTCCCCAGGCCAGAACACTGGAGTGGGCAGCCTTTCTCTCCTCCAGGGGATCTTCCCAAACCCGGGATCGAACCCAGGTCTCTCACGTTGGGGGCGGATTCTTCACCGGCTGAGCCACAAGGGAAGCGCAAGAATACTGGAGCAGATAGCGTCTCCCTTCTCCAGCAGATCTGCCCAACCCAAGAATCGAACCCAGGCCTCTCGAATTGCAGGTGGATTCTCCACCAGCAGAGCAGAGGGAAGCCCTCTTCAAGAAGGCAGCAGTGAAGTCACGGGCGGGGGACAAGCAGCAGGGACAGGCGACGGGTGGGTGAGACCGCGGGGGCTGAGGGCAGGGAGGAGAACTGGGCGCAGAGAGTTCCAACCAGACTTCAGAATGCTTCACACTGGGGACATTTCTGAAAACTATCTGGGGGGTGAGCATAAGGTTGTAGTTGCCTTAATTTCCTAAGGAAGAGTTAAAAAAAAAAGAAAGAAAATGAAATAGTTCCAAATGTGACCATCTTACGATCTCATGAAAGAGCATTTTCACATTCAAGAGGAGCTTATAAAGCAGAGTAAGGGATGGAGCTGTGCAGTCACACACACACACACACACACGTGCTGGCATAAAGGAGGCACAAAAAGACGTATTCAAGTTTCACACAAACTTGTGGGGAGGAAACAATGACTTCTCCTAAATCAGGAAGTGCTTTCTTTAAGACCCTGGGGGAAGCAGACACCATCATCAAACCGGCTGCGTCTGGCAGCTCTCCTCCACACACTTCCTTTCCGCAGCTGACAACAGGCCAACCACTGCGCTCGGGCTCAGCCTCCTGCTCTGTTCTAATACTGGACGCGGCCCCCGCCTGGCACAGACACTTCCCCGGGGCCGGGGACCCCGCCGGGCCTGGAGGCCTGGGGAGGGTGCAGGCCGCAGGCGCGCCCGAGGCTCGGCTGCGTCCCGCCAGCAGCGGAGCAGCTGCAGAGATGAGGTCGTGTTTCCTCCATAGACCATACTTTCTTTTATTACTGTCATTTGGAAATGTGGGAGGAGGTACTCAACGGGACACGAGTAAGAGATACCCTCTGACAGCTTACAACACGGCTACAGACACACAGAAGCAGAGATCCCCTGATGGAGACATGCCTCCAGACGCTGCGGTGCAGCACTCTGTCCTAGAACCTCAGGCTCTGCCTCAGACTGCAGCCGCTCCAGCCTGGGTCCCCACCCTGCACTACGAGGTGGGGCGTGGGTGGGGGGAGAGGACTGCACTTTCACCCTGGAGCTAAACCAGCGTCTGGGCCTCGCTGTGCAAAATGACCCCCTGGCGTGGACACTGTGCTCATAGCCACGGATGTGCCCGGCTCTCAGCCCCAGCAGCTCTCTGACCCAAACCTATGGCCCCAAGCTGACAAAGCTGGAGGCTGCCCCAGCCAGGGCTCGGGGGAGGGCTCAGAGGGCGGGGGGCCATGCTCATGGGAAAGGGTCCCGAGAGAGCACACTGGGCCGGGTCTGGGCCGGTGCCCACACGGGACTGTGTTCCGTCCCTCTGAAACGTTCAGACACAGAGCACTGATGGCCTGGGGCCGCTCCTCCACCAGACACCGCGCTGCCATCAGCCTGCCCAGGGGCGAGACCCTCCCCTCCTCCCCCGTGCAGCGCAGAGAGCAGACACCTTGCAAGTCCTTCCCCGCGCCCCCCCACACCCCCATGGGGCGGGGGAGGGGGAGAAGCACAGAACTCACTAGCTTTTCCTGCCAAAGAGCCCCTTCACCAGGCCGCACACTCACCAGCCAGCCCCCCGAATTTAGCCGACAAAGGGCAGTTTGATTAATTTCAGCATTTTTGCAGCCCGACCTTGGACTTAATGTATTTTCAAAGGCCACCTTTCCAGAACAGAACTGTTTCATGGACAAATACAGAGGGCTTTGTTGAAAGCTGAACCAGGAGGGTGGTGGTTCCTTTTACTCACCATATTCTTCTGGGACTTGCATTCCAAAAAGCCCCAGGGACTTCAGTTTCTCTAAAGTTTCATCTGGGATTTTTCCCTCCTGGTCAATTTTTCGAGAGTCCACTGCCAAGAGGAAATATTTTGATTAAACAACATATAACCCACATTTATACAAACAGAAATAAACAGAACAATTGTATTTTACGCATGTTAATAGTGAAAAGGAACTAAAAAGCCTCTTGATGAAAGTGAAAGAGGAGAGTGAAAAAGTTGGCCTAAAGCTCAACATTCAGAAAATGAAGATCACGGTATCCGGTCCCATCACTTCATGGGAAATAGATGGGGAAACAGTGGAAACAGTGTCAGACTTTATTTTGGGGGCCTCCAAAATCACTGCAGATGGTGACTGCAGCCATGAAATTAAAAGATGCTTACTCCTTGGAAGGAAAGTTATGACCAACCTAGACAGCATATTCAAAAGCAGAGACATTACTTTGCCAGCTAAGGTCTGTCTAGTCAAGGCTATGGTTTTTCCAGCGGTCATGTATGGATGTGAAAGTTGGACTGTGAAGAAGGCTGAGCGCCGAAGAATTGATGCTTTTGAACTGTGGTGTTGGAGAAGACTCTTGAGAGTCCCTTGGACTGCAAGGAGATCAGCCCTGGGATTTCTTTGGAAGAAATGATGCTAAAGCTGAAACTCCAGTACTTTGGCCACCTCATGCGAAGAGTTGACTCACTGGAAAAGACTCTGATGCTGGGAGGGATTGGGGGCAGGAGGAGAAGGGGACGACCCAGGATGAGATGGCTGGATGGCATCACTGGCTCGATGGATGTGAGTCTGAGTGAACTCCGGGAGCTGGTGATGGACAGGGAGGCCTGGTGTGCTGCGATTCATGGGGTCGCAAAGAGTCGGACGCGACTGAGTGATTGAACTGAACTGAAAGAAGGAAACAGGTATCCAGGCATAGGAAGATAAACCCAAGCAAACCTACACCAAGACTAATAAAAGTGGCCCAAGTGAAAGATAAGGGCAGGGTTCTAAAGGCAGAGAGAGAAAAGCAGCTCTTTACAAGGGAGCCCCCACGGGGCTCCCTGCCGATTTCTCCACAGAAGCACTGCAGGCAAGAAGGGGGTGGCAAAACAGACTCGAAGCATCGAAAGGGAAAGACCTGCAGCCCAGAATAGTCTATCTGGCAAGATCATCATTTGGAATAGGAGGAATAAAGAATTTCTTAGACAAGCAGAAACCAAAAGAAGACAGCAATACCAAACCGTCCTGAAAGCGGTATCAAAGGCCTTCTCTAGACGGAGAAGCAGCAGGAAGAAAGAGGAGGAGGTCACAGAGGAAAAGAAGCCGCTTAAAGCAGCCCGTGCACGGATGAAGAACACCTGTTTGTGAAAGTGATGGTGAACACAAGGGACAGCAGAAGGGAAGGCACGCAGATGTAAACCGGACATCCAAATCTTAAAATGTGAGGAAGCAAAGTAAAGAAATGCACTTTTCTTTAAGAATGTGTTTGAATCTATATGGCCATCAGCCTAAAGCAAGCAGATGAAGGGAGGGGTAACATAGTAGACAAACGGCAACCACAGGGCAAAAGCCGCAACAGAGTCACGAAAACCGGAAGAAGGAACAAGGGAATCACCACCCCAGGAGAAGAGAGAGAAACAGACTCAACCTCGAAACGAGGGCTGAAATGGCAGTAAGCACACATGTTTCAGTAACTACCTTAATGGACTGGGTGCTTCCTTCTCAAGATGCAGAGTGGCAGCCTGCGTGAAAACAAGAGCCTACAGCCTGCTGCCCACAGGAGAGCCGCCGCAGGGCCGGGGCCACACCCACACTGGAAGGGAGAGGGTGGGGGGCGGGAGCCATCGGTTGGGGCTTTCTCTTTGCTAACTGCCACAGAAAGGCCACCTTGGAAGTCAGTTTTGCAAAGATAAAGGACAAGCTTCCAAAAGCCCGGAAAACCGGGACCACCACTGCAGGGGAGGTCTATAAGGATGGCATGGTTTCTGGAGGAGACACAAGGCGCTTAAAGGGATGATTGCTGTTGACAAGAACTGTCAAAAATACACTTCCTGTCTCCTAACAGTTACTGCCGTGGTCCTGCGACAGCTGTGGGCGCAGACAAGACGACCCCGCTCACTTCCTTCAGCCTGGACCTCCACTCCCTTCGCACGGGCGGCCTCCCCAGAGCTGCGACGGCCAGTCAGAGGCGGCCGCAGGCAGATGGTTTCCAGGCAGCAAGGTCACCCTGGGGCAGCCCTAGCTCTGGGGGAAGGCGAGGTCCTCGACCCCACCTCTACAGCGTCTGTTCTCACGGTCAGCCGTTGAGTTGCCTTATGTCACCGTGGGTTCCGGCTCCTTGAGAGCCACGGCCATGTTTGCAGATGAATTCAGGACAGACATGGAGGAGGTGGAAGCCGAGAGGCTGGTGAGTGAAGCCACAGCAGCTGACGCCCTCAAGACTTGGGGTCTGGAAGTGCCACTGGTCTCGCCGTCACCAGCAAGAGCGGGCTGGATCCTCTGTGCCGCACACAGTGCCCCAGAGGAAGGGGAGAGGCGGGCCAGCGCAGGGGCGAGAGAGGGCCGCTGCAGTCTCCAGTGGGCGAGCCGCTGCCCTGGACACGGAGGCGCTGCAGCGAGCAGCCCCAGCGGCGGGCGCCCCCCGGACGGCGCTGGCGGGGGCGGGCCACGGCTCCAAGGCTGGGGCAGCGGAGGCTTCCCCTGGAAGACGCTCGGCCGGTGTCTGCTGAGGAAACCCAACGACAACCCAAAGAAAGAAAATGAGGGATGGAAGGTATTTCACGTGAATGGAAATGACCGAAACAGGAGCTGCAGTACTCAGACAAAATGGACTGTGAAACAAAGCGGATAAAGGGAGTTAAAGGGCGCCATCTAATGATGACAGATTGATACACTCAGCAACACACAGGCACCTACCAGCAGACAGGCTCCCCGGGGGTGCGGGTGGCAAAGAACCCGCCCGCCGAGGCAGGAGACGCAAGAGGCACGGGCTCAACCCTAGGCCAGGAAGACCCCCCGGAGAAGGAATTGGCAACCCACCCGCTATCCCTGCCTACAGAATCCCAAGGACACGGCAGCCTGGAAAACTACAGTTCATGGGGGCGCAGAGTGGACAGCGCTGAAGCAGCTGAGCGCGCACGCCTTGGACACCCAAATACCTAGAGCAAACGCTGACAGACACGGAGGGAGAAGTCGCCAGGAGCACAGTGAGAGCAGGAAACACCACGACCGCACGCACAGCAAGGCGCAGACCCTCCAGACGGGGCATCAGTGAGGCAGCAGGTCCCACGACCGCACTCACACCAAGGCGCAGACCCTCCAGACGGAGCATCAGTGAGGCAGCAGGTCCCACGACCGCACTCACACCAAGGCGCAGACCCTCCAGACGGAGCATCAGTGAGGCAGCAGGTCCTGAACGGCACGACGGGGGACTCAGACTTAACCGACATGTTCACGGCACCACATCCAAAACACAGAATTCCAGTACACGTGGAACATTCTCTAGAACTGGCCACATCCTAGGGCACAAAACTAATGCTAAGGACAATTACATGCCCACAAATTCGACAACCTCGAGTTCAAAAGTACAGAGATGATTTCAAGCATCTTTTCTGACCGCAATGGCGCGAAACTAGAAATCGACCAAAGGAAAAGACGTGAAGGGAAAACAGTCACATGGAGACTGACACGCCACTGGAAAACAGGTGGGCCAGAGGGGAGATCACAAAGGAAATTACAAAGGAGCTGAGACCAACAGCAAGGGAAATAAAACCGTACAGAACCTATGGGACACAGCAAAACCAGTGCTGAGAGCAAAGTTCCCAGCAATACAGGCCTTCCTCTCAAAACAAGGAAAGTCTCAGGTAAACAACCTCACCTAAAGGAATCTTACCTAAACAATCTAACCTAAAGGAATTAGAAAAAGAAGAACCAAAAAAACCTAAAGTCAGCAGAAGATAGAAAATAATAACGCCCAGGGAGGAAATAAAGCAGAATCTAAAGAAACAATAGGGGAAAAGTCAATAAAACCAAGAGCTGGCTCTCTGAAAGGGCATACAAAATAGAGAAACCTCTGGTCAGCCTCATCAAGAGGAAAAGAGAGAAAATCCAAATAAACACAGTAAGAAATGAAAAATGATAAATTTCAACTGACGCTGCAGAAATAAGAGGGAAAAAAAACTCAGAGAATGCTATGGACAATTACATGCCCACAAATTTGACAACCAAGAATGGACAATTTTCTAGAAACATCAAAACAAAATCAAAAAATAAATCACCAAAACTAAATCAAGAAATAGATAATATGAACAGACCAATGACCAGAACTGAAATAAAATCTATAAAAACAAACAAAAACTTCCTACAAACAAAGGTCCAGGACCAGATGGCTTCACAGGTAAATTCTGCTGGCAAACATGCAAAGCAGAACTTATACCAATTCTTTTCTCTCTTCTAAAGATTGAAGAGGGAACACTCCAAAGACATTCTATGAAGCCACCATCACCCAGATAACAAAACGCCATCAAGAAAAGAAAATTACAGGCCAGTATCTTCAATGAATATAGATGCAAAAGCCCACCTACAGAGACAACACACCTACACGCAGAAAACTATAAGACACTCAGGAAAGAAATCCAGGATGACACAGACCGATGGAGAGGTGGAACTGGAAGAGTCGATATTACAGAAACGAGGACACTGCCCAAAGCGAAACGGGAAAGTGCAGTCACTCAGTCGTGTCCAACTCTCTGGGACCCCGTGGACTGTAGCCCACCAGGCTCCTCTGTCCATGGGATTCTACAGGCAACAATACTGGAGTGGGTCGCCATTTCCTTCTTCAGGGGATCTTCCCGACCCAGGGATCGAACCCAGGTCTCCCACATTGCAGGCAGACGCTTTAACCTCTGAGCCACCAGGGAAGCTCTCTACTATACTATACTACCCAAAGCAATACTACAAATTTGATGCAATCTCTATCAAACTACCAACAGCATTTTTCACAGAATTAGAGCAAATTCTACAAATACTACAAATTCTACTATACTACCCAAAGCAATCTACAAATTCGATGCAATCTCTATCAAACTACCAACAGCATTTTTCACAGAATTAGAACAATAACTTTTGCAATTTGTAAGGAAACGCAAAAGACCCGAATGGCTAAAGGACTCTTAAGAAAGAAAAATGGAGGTGGAGGCTTCTAGACTTCAGATTATACTACAAAGTTACAGTAATCAAGGCAATATGGTACCGGCACAAAAACAAAAATATATATCAATGGAACAGGATAGAAAGTCCAGAGAAAAACACACGTATGGTTACCTGATTTATGGCAAAGGAGGCAAGAATATATACCATGGAGAAAAGACGGCCTCTTCAATAAGCGGTGCTGGGAAAACTGGACAGCTACATGTAGAAGAATGAAACCAGGACACTTCCTAAGACCATACACAAAAATAAACTCAAATGGATTAAAAACCTAAATGTAAGACTGGATACTATAAAATTCTTTTAGGAAAACACAGGACAAACGCTCTTTGATATAAGTCACAGCAAGATTTTTTCTGACCTACTTCCTAGAGTAATAAAAACAAAAATAAAGAAATGGGATCTAGTTAAACTTGAAAGTGTCTGCAGAGCAAAGGAAACCATAAAGAAGACGAAAAGACAATCCTTAGAATGGAAGAAAATATTTGCAAATAAAGCAACTGACAGATTAATCTCCAAATTATACAAGCCGTCCACGCAGCTCAGTATCAAATAATCAAACAGCCCAATAAAACAATAAGCAGAAACCTAAGTAGACATTTCTCTAAAGAAGAGGTACAGAGAGCCAAGAAACACATGAAAAGATGCTCAACATCAGTAATTATTAGAGAGATGCAAAGCTACAGAAAGCAAGAGAAGGCAAGACCGCAATGAGGTGTCCCTTCACGTCAGTCAGAATGGCCACCGTCAAAACTCTACGAAAAGATAGAAGCTGGAGAGGACGCGGAGACAAAGGAACCCGCTCACAGTGCTGGTAGGAATGCAGACAGACACAGCCATCTGGACAGCACGGCGGGCCCTTAGAAGATTAAGCAGTCACACCACATGGTCAGCAAGCCCACTCGTGGGCGTACACCGCGAGGTCTTAGTTCAGAAAGACACACGCAGCCCAGGGCTCACTGCAGCACCGTTCACAACAGCCCGGACACGGACGCAGCCTGGGTGCCCATCAGCGGGTTAACGGAGAAAGACACGCAGCGTGTACACAACGGAATGTTACTCAGCCGCAAAAAGCGACGGAACCGGGACACGTGCGGGGATGCGGAGGGCTCCGGAGGCTGCGATACGGCGTGAAGTGAGTCGGCCAGAGGAAAACACACACCGTGTATTCATGCACAGATTAACACGCAGAGTCTAGGCAAGCGGCACAGGCGGACCGTTTGCAGGGCAGAGTCAGGGATGAAGTCGTGGAGAATGGGTGTGCGGACAAAGAGGGGACAGGACAGCGAGGCCAACTGGCGGCTTAGGACTGACACGCACACCGCGCGGGAAACGGCTGCCGGGGGCTCTGGCCGGCGCGGGAGGCTCAGCCGCGCTCCGCGAGGACCCGCAGGGCGGCGGGCGGGGCCCAGAGGGAGGGGCCACGGGCACACCTGCGGCTGGGCCACCAACGGCTGGGCCACCAACGCCGGCTGTAAAGCGGTCACACTCCTGCTTAAAAAAAACGTGGCAAACCCAAACCACTTATTCTGTTACTGTAGAAATATTAGGAAAACTGCGACTGTAGTAACAGAATATGTATCTTGGGTATTAGAAAGCATATGAAACAGAAGAGAGAAAATGTGGACGCCTGTCAACTCGGCAAGCGGTACGTTCCTTAGGGCTTCCCTGTGGCTCAGCTGGTAAAGAATCCGCCGGCAACACGGGAGACCTGGGATCGATCCCTGGGTCGGGAAGACGCCCTGGAGAAGGGAAAGGCTGCTCACTACGCTGTTCAGGCCGGGAGGATCCCGAGGACTGCACAGTCCGCGCGGCTGCGGAGAGTCAGGCGCGGCTGAGTTTCACTTTCAGGCTCTGTCATTCCGCTTTAAACCGCCGCCATAGCTTCCTAGGCTGCTGGAAAGTCGAGAGGAACTTTCGGGCTTCTCGCATAGCTCAGTCGGTAAACGCAACGCAGAAGACACAGGTTTGATTCCTGGGGCGGGAAGATCCCCTGGAGAAGGAAACGGCACCCCACTCCAGGGTTCTTGCCTGGAGAATCCCACTGACAGAAGAGCCTGGCGGGCTGCGGTCTCCGGGGTCGCTAAGAGCCGGACACGACTGAGCGACTTCACTTTCACTTCTCACTCTCAGGCACTGGAGAAGGCGGTGGCGCCCACTCCAGTGTTCTTGCCTGGAGAATCCCAGGGACGGGGGAGCCTGGTGGGCTGCCGTCTATGGGGTCGCACAGAGTCGGACACGACTAAAGCGACTTAGCAGCAGGAGAACCTGTCTATGAAAGGGAAACAATCTCGGGCACAGAGAACAGAGGCGTGGTTGCCGAGGGGGAGGGGGCTGGGCTTAGTCGATGTGAGCTGGAAATACAGGGTGGATAACCCACAAGGTCCTCATGCATAACGCAGGGAGGCAGCCAGTACCCGGTGGTAAATCATAATGGAGAGAGGGTTCTGAGAACGTCCATGTGTGTACAGCCGAGCCACTCTGCTGTAGAGCAGAGACCGGCACATCACTCTGAGCGAACTATATTTCAATAAAATAGACAGAGACGCCTCACTGACAGAGCAGGCCGACCCACAGGCACAGGAGACAATCCCGGGGTTACCAGAGCATGCAGGAGGGAGGAGAGAGAAATTAGGAAGCTGAGCTCAACACATACATACTGTATACGAAATAACCAACGACCTGCCGTTCGGCCGCGGGACTGTACTCAGTATTTTGTAACAAGTTATGAGGGAGAAGGATCTTTAAAAGCAGATTCTGTTGCTGTCAATCTGTCCTCGCTCAAACACCTGGGGGCTCCCAAAGGCAGAGGACGCTGCCCGCGCCGAGGGCTGGGAGCCCTGCGGTCCACAAGGGCGCCTCCAATCTGAGGTCTGGCCCCGCCCCGAGCCTCCCTGCTGCCTAACAAGCTAAGTTACAGAAACCGCGAGTAAGCCTTCAGAGACGCTGGCAGCGGTCTGGCACTGCCACACAGCCCAGCATGTGACTGATGGGCTGGGATTTCACGTGTTTTGCTTTGCTTTTTGTTTCACTTTTCTAATTGCTCATTTTTATTGTATTTCACAGTCAGTCTGCAACAGTTTGGAAATGACGAAGCGGTCCTTCACCAGACTTCCCCGGTGGCTCAGGCGGTACAGCGTCTGCCTGCAATGCGGGAGACCTGGCTTCCATCCCTGGGGCGGGAAGATCTCCTGGAGAAGGAAACGGCACCCCACTCCAGTACTCTTGCCTGGAAAATCCCATGGCCAGAGGAGCCTGGTAGGCTGCAGTCCATGGGGTCACACGACTGAGTGACCTCACTTCCTTTCACTTTCACCACAGAGACATTCAGAAGCAATGAACAGATAGCTTATGACTAAAGAGCAGTTGGAATGATCTTTTAAGCAAAGTATGCCAACAGTACTGTTTTCCTGATTAATGCACACGGCTTCTACTACTAAATATAAAAACATTCTCAGGGCTTCCCTGGTGTTCTGGTGGGTGAGAATCTGCCCTGTGATGCAGGGGACACTAGTTCGATCCCTGGCCTGGGACTGTCACAGCCACTGAGCCTGTGCTCCACAACGCAGAGCGGCCGCTGCGGTCAGGGAGGCGTCCCCGGGCTCCGCAACTGCAGGAAAGCCTGCCTGCAGCAACGAGGAGCCAGCGCGGCCAGAAGCACGGAGATAGAAATGTGTTTACAAACGTAGAGACTGAAGCAGCACTGAGAATGGAAAGCGGTGAAGATGAAGAGAGCCCTACGTACCTTCTTCGGTGAAGAATTTCTCTACAGGTCCCACAAACTGATTAATCTCATTAAGTTCATCTCGGCTAATCTCTGGAAACGGGAAAGCTTCTTTCTGAAAACGAGGAACACACAGTAAAAATGTAACTGTGGGCGACCTCCCACAGCAGTCATGTCAGTCAGCAGGGAAGGGAAAGGACGCGCCAGCGTCCCCATCGGCGGGCTGAGCCTTCCGCGCCGAGGGAACTGGACAGCAAACCCCAGCAGGAGCTCCGGACACAAGAACTGGGTCAGACTCCGCCACCTCGGCCCAGCCTCCTCACTGACCCAGATTACCCCCGACTCTGACCAGCTTTCCTTACTCAGAAGAGACGAGGACTGTCCTACGGAACAGGGAGCCTGGGCTAACGTTTCCAGCCCCAGCGTGGTCCCTGCTGCGCAGCTTACCAGCCGGGCGACCCCTTCACCCGTCCCCAGGGCCATTTTCTCACCCGGAAAACGCGGGTGGTCTCTGTGAGGACCGTGGGAAGCCATGGACGAGACGCCACCCTAGTTACTCCTGAGCTTAGAAACGCTGCCGCTGACAAGAACGTACTGTGGTCGCAAGGGCTGGCTTCGCGGCGGGCTGCCACTCAGCTGCTTGCTCCAGGACCCGCCCTCCTGTCCGATGACCCCTGACCCCTGCTACCTGGGCTGAGCGTGCCAGGAGGCAGGGCCGCCAGAGGTGGCCCCGCTGAGGAGCCACATCAGCCTGAACGCAGCCCTGACTCTGACGCTTTGGGGCTCGGCATCAGTCTCTCCCGTTACAGGTGGCACCTCAGGAGGCAGGTGTGGGGCTCAAACGAGATGATGTGTCCTAAGCGTGCAGTGACGGACCAGGGAGCGGCCAGGGCTTCTGCCCGAGCCTGGATTCTCCACGAGGCCTTCGCTCTGGGTCACCTAAAATCATCCCACTGAGACCTCAGCCCCTCTGGCTTTTGGGCGCCGCCCTCCCCTTCAGCTGCCAGCACGACCTTTCTGGATTTGACCAGCGCCTGCTGAAGAGTGACGTCCCAGCCCCGAAGCCGCCCCAGGAGCCCAGCCTCTCCTCACAGCACCTCTCACCAGGTGGCTGGAGAAAATTCTTGCGAGGAGTCCTGTCTCCTCCCTCCAGCCCACAGACTCTCAAGTCTGTTTTCTCCTCTCGGGCCCCCTGTACAGGTGAAGGGTGGATTCCACGCCAAAACTGAGAGCTGACTTAAAAGGAATCCCTGCCTCCAGGTCACCTTTGACCCTGCCCCTCAGGGAGTCTGGAAGGAAATCGGGCTGAGCGGTCATCACTCCACAGCCACTTAGAACAAAGCTGGCTCTTTAGCTGAATACAGAAGCTGAGTCCACTTCACTGGCCTGCACAGCCTCATGGGCTCACCTGGGCCGGCCACAGTGGCTGCATTAGAGGAAGAAGATTCTGGAATCAGTCAGCAGCCAAGTGAGAAAAGAGAACAGAGTGGGACCAGTTTAGGGACCAGCCTAAACTCCAAACAAAAAAGAACCTGCCAAGAGAAGCCTCGAGAGTATGTGAGGATGAAGCTCTGACGGCAATATTCAGAGTCTGAATGGGGTGCTTTGTGGGTGCTGGGTTCAATTTCACTTGCAATTTTCAAATTTTTGAAACCAGTGGAACTGGCTTTTCCAATTATCCTACATATATAGAAACCACATATGTAACACGGATGAAAGCCAAGCTGCTCCTGGCTGAGGCTGTGAATGGGGAGAAGAGTCACCCAGATCCCTCCAGGGGTTCCCACAGGAGACCCGCGGGCATTCTCACAACACTCTGAGGGCAGGGGGACAACGGCGTGATCATGAAGGTCTCCTTCCAGTTTGAGATTCCAAGCATCTCTGCTGCCATGTTGCTGCTCAAACCCTGACAATGCTGAGAGAGACCCTGTCGGCCTGAACCAGGGCAATACCAGCCAAGTGCTTAAGAGCCGCCAGATTCTAAATGGAACCTGAAGGTAGAGAAGCTAGGATCTGCTGTCAGATTCGATGCGGATTATGAGAACAAGAGGCACCCCCAGGTATCTGACCCTGAAAAGGAGCAGGACCTCATGGCCTTGCCCTGCCATATCCTCAGCCTGCCTTTTGTCTGTGGAAACACTGAAGCCAAAGAGTGAGTTTAATCAGAGAAGTGAGACAATGCAGAAAGAAAGGCCTCCAGTCAAAGGAGACCAAATAATAATAAAGCAGCCACTAAGCATACTCAAGGACCTTCAGTTCCTTCTCAACGGCTACAGATAATATTCTGAGCCATATCCTGTGAGCTGTCTTATAGATATTGAAGCCTCCACCTGGGGGAAGAAGTTAACTTCATGATGACTGGACTATAGCCGTGACATAGGCTGCTATAATTTCAAGAACTGGCCTCATGGAAGTGGGAACTGACCTGGAACTGAAGACTGACTGTGCTTAATGGAGATGATGCTGGTCAGTTCACTGTGACCCGTTCCAAGGTGACTGCCAGCTGCCTGTGCTGTTTCTGTGCGTAACCCCCTCCCTCCGTCTATAAAAGCCCTCGCCTGCAGGTGGGGCGCGGGAAGAGAGTCAGCCTTTGGACAGGGCCCCCCACCTCCAACCCTGCTGCCAGCATCCACAATAAAGCACTTTCCTTTCCATCCATCTGGCCTCTTTACTGACTTCTGAGAGGTGAGCAGCCGGACCTCACTTTCGGTTACAACCTGAACAAGTGGAACGGTACAGTCACCACCATCTCCAATAAGATGACCAGAGGGAAGAGCAGGATCGGGTGGAGAGACCAGGAACTCAGTTTTGGATGGGCTAGACAGGCGATGCCTAGTAACACCCAAGTGCAGCTTTTGACTGGAAAGGTAGATATACAGAGAGACAGGCTCAAGTCTCACCTGGAGAAATAAATGTGCACCTTCAGGATACGGATGGCATGACACTAAATTAGATCATCAGAGGAACAATTAGAGAGGAGAAGACCATACACAGGCTGAGCCTAGACAATTCCCACTCCAGCTGAGCTGGTCAGAAACGCTGGCCAATGTTTAGCTGTCAAAGAGCCAAGAAGGGATCAACGCCCTTGAGTAGCTGAGAAGGCCTGGGGGTCTAGCTGGCCTTTGCTAAGAGCGGACAGTTCTGCCACCGAGATGCAGAGAATGTAGACCACACGTGGGAAGGAGGTAAGTGTAGAGGCGGGACTTCTTACCTAAATGGGCGCGTTTTCGCAATAAACAAGAAGCAAGGCCAGCAGGTGAGAGTGAAGGGGGAGACGGTGCTGAAGGTTTGGAGAAAGGGAGCATAAAACACGCGTGTTCTTTCTTCCCCACGCTGCTGGGACGCGCGAGTTCCCAGGACAGCGCCACACAGCCCCAGGTTCAGGGGAAACGGCTTCCCTAACTTTTAACAGCCTAGCTTTGCACTTTTTAGCAGGGCAAACCATTCCAGTCTGGGTGTCTGCACCTGTAATGCCTGACGACCTTAAAGAACGCTCTAGAAAAACCAAGGAGTAACTCCTGAAGTAGAACAGCATCAGCCAACATCGCAGCCGAGCTCAGAGCGCTTGACACACATTTTCCTTTGGTTTTCTGGCTCCCTGTAGGAGGGGACAAAGACGGCTTTTACTATTTCCTGTATGAGGGCAGGGAGCAACTTCACAGGGCTGCTCAGCCCAAGCTCACAGCACTAGCAGCCAGCACTGACTCCTCAATCCGCGGCCTCTTACATCTGCCCCACGTGCGGCAGATTAATAAAGCATTTCCACGCATATACAATCTCACTGGGGCTTCCCGACACACACACACACACACACACACACACACACACACACACACACACACACACACTCTGTCTCGGTGTGCGAGACACAGCACACAGCGAGCTCCGCTTTAAGGCTGAAAGACCTGGGGCTCAAAGTCACAGAGCCGAGGTCGAGTCCAGGTGCGTGCTCAGCAACCAAGCGGTCACCACTCTCGGGTCCTGCGACCCGTGGAAGGGCCGGGCGGGCACGCCAAGCGTCTGGGGGGCGCGCGCGCGCACACACACACACACACTCACTCACACACTTCGGGGCCGGGACGCTGAGCGGAGGGTCCCCCAGCGCCCACCTCAGCCAGGGCCTCCCGAAGCAGGAGCACGCGGCTCCTCAGAGCCGGGGTCCGGCACGCCCGCCCTCGGGTGCGTTTCTGAGGCAGCCCGTGGGGGCTCCGGAGCGGGCTCCACTCGCCCCTCCGCGAAAAGGGCAGAAGGCAGGGAGCCCGCGGCGCCGCCTCACCTTCTGGATCTTGCCCAGGAAGAGCTCCTTGGCGAAAGCTCGGCTCGGCGGACTGGTGAGCAGCGGGCGCCGGCTCACGGCGAAGGCCGCTGGGGCGCGGCAGAAGCGCGCCGCCACCGAGCCCCAGAGGAGCCCACAGCCGCCCATGCTGCCCGCGGAGCCGCTCTCGCCGCTGCTGCCGCCTCCCCGGCGCCTCAGTCACGGCCCGCAGACGCGCCGCCGATGACGCCATCCGCCCGCGCCGCCCCCACCCCCGCCTCGGCCGCCAATGCGCCTGCGCGGCCTCGGGCTCGGCCCCGGGCGGCTCGCGGATTGGGCGGCGGCGGCGGCGGGGGGCGGGGCGCCGCAGTCAGACACCCGCGGCCTCTGCCAAACGCGGTCAGCCAGCAGCTGGGGCTGCCGCGACCTAGCGAGACTGCAGAGTGCGGGTCGGGGGCCTCCCTGGTGGTCTCGTGGTCTCTTCCCGCTGATGCAGAGGACGTGGGTTAATAGATCGCTGGTTCGGGGAAGACCGCCCCCCCCCCCCCGCATGCCTAGGGGCCACTAAGGCACAACTGCTGAGCCGCCGCTACGTTAGCCTCTGCGCCCGGCACCCAGTGCTCCACCGCAAGGGAAGCCACCGCGCGAGAAGGGCCCGCACGCAGGGAAGCGGAGCCCCCGCTCTCCCCAGCTAGAGAAGGTCTCCAGGAAACAACAGGGGCTCAGCACAGCCAAAAAACAAATACCATGAAAACAAGTATGAAACAATGTTTTAAATAAAAATAAATTTGAAACCATTTTAAAAACGGAGATGGGGGAAATTCACGATATTGGTTATCTCTGAAGGGCGTGCGCATACGGGTTACAGTCCTTGTTTTAAGTCAGTGGCCTATTCACGAAGATTTCTTTGGTTTTGCTTCATAGCTTACGTGTATGTCACACATTTGGGAGACGGAGGAAAAGGAAAAGGGGTGTTGCACCAGAAAGAAGCTTGGACGAGACCCTGTAGTTACTACGTCCCTGGAAAACGCCGGCCTGAAGGTGGCGAGGGACAGGACAGGGAGGAGGGGCTGCCCCCCACACCCAGCCAGGCCCTAAAGGCCTTCCTCATATTGGAAATGCTTTCTGCCTCCATCAGATCAGAACTCAAAGAATAAAGAGCAGCGCTTTCATCTGAACGTGCTGTGCCCGGCCCAGTAAAAGATAGACTTGTTTGGGTAAACTCTTGATGATGAAGCCACACTCCTTCTCTGGAGGGACTCGAACCCACTGTCATTTAAATTGAAACCACACAAGAGGTGTCAGGAATTACTGAAGCTCGCGTTCACAGAAAGAAGTCTGGTCACAGAAAGAAATCAACGCGAGGCAGTGATAAGCAAAGAGTGATTCTGTTAGCAAAGGACACGTGTGAGAGATACAAGCAGACTGGCAAGCGATCACAGCCCCCAGAAACAGGAGGGCTACATCTTTATCATCTAAGAAACAGTGGGGAGGGAAGACAACCTTCCTCCTCATTCTTGGGCAGCCACCAAGGCTTTTAGCATCGTTACTTCCTCCTTAGAGGCTGCGTGGTCTAGCTGGGACTGTCCTGGCACTATTTCTATCATGTCTATATTAGCAAAAGTGTGGCAACATAGTCTAAACTGTGGCAATTCATCTCAGGTCTCAGCGGAATGTCCCCTTTCTTCTAGTTTCTTTCCCCTTTCACCTGTATTTCTGTCTCAGCTGGAAGCAAAAATGCTACTCTTAAAGGAACATTAACTCTTCATGGAACAAGATTCAGATCCCGTATCTTCGTGTTTTAACTCTCAGGGTGTGTGGCGCTTGGATGCACCGGGTCTTCCTCCAAAGTAGTGTAGATTTTTGTTAGGTTACTGGATTCTTTTCTTGAGTGGTTATTAGCTTGTAACAGTCTCCCGAACTCCCTTAAAATTCTCTGTCTTAATCCTCCAGTGAGATTTCTAAACTGACTATCCTACTCTATCCTTATCAGTGACACAGCATCAGGGGGAAAAAAAGTTCAGAAACATTCTTGGTTGCAAAATACCTGTCCTTGCAGGCAACTTCTGCAGTGTGTCGTCAGGTTTTGTCTTTAACTTGCGAAGCCTTGTCACTTGGTTTCTTCATAGCGGTCAAAATTTGCCAGTGTCAGCGTTCAGCTTCTCAAGAAGGCACTTGGCAATGACGGCCTGTGAACCACCTCTGCAGGTGAGATGAGCCAACAACAAAAAAGGGACACTGCTAGCTTTTAACTTTGAGCTGGTGAACATTGGGGCCAAAAAAAAAAAAAAGGGAGTCTAATCAATCAAGTTATACAGCAATTTAGCCAGATCCTCCCTGAATTAACCAAGTGAGAAATTCAGTTTCCAAAATAAAAATTAGAAACACATTAAGGCATAATTTCTACGTACTCTAATAACACGTACGGTGGGAAATGTTCTGGAGCACTCCTACTTTTGACAGTGTTTAAATTCAGTTTCCCCATCTGTAAAAATGAATATCATGTCACTGGCCTCACAGGATTGTCGTGAGGATTAGCTAAATCCATATGACAGCATCTACCACAGTAAATGATCATTGTTTTTCTTGTAATAATATAAAAATTACACACGGGGCACACACTCAAGTATTCCATCTTCTACTCGAGTGTTAGCCTTTGAGAAATAGCATGTCGTTTGTGAAGAGTTTGCTCTAGACGTAGACTTTTCCCCGGTTCGTATTTAAAGCACTCACTGTGGACGTGTGATCCTGTCGTGACGGGTTCCCGTGCGCGGCGTGTCAGCGTCAACCTGGAGCGGCCGCAGAGTTGGTCGTAGCACACCAGGATGCTTGGCTCTGGACCTCTGCACATCGTCTGAGAAGGAAACTATTCCCTCCCTCCTCGGCAAGAAAGCCACACAATGGGACGGTCGTGGAGAAATTTACTAACACAGAACAGGAGAGAAAGAGGTGGCCTTGTCTCCTGTCCCAAGGCCGCGAGGGCGATAGTCAGTCATGGGAAACAGAGAATCTAGTGAAGGTCCCTGCCCTCAGCATCCTAATGATGGGCTCACAGGTGAGTTGTGCACAGGTACCACCAGTGCCATCTCCTGCTGAGAGAGAAGCTGGCTGCACGGAGAGAGGTGTCCTTCAGAGGGTACTTTGTCTCACAGATTATGTTGTCCCTGGTACTTCCTTCCCTTTCAGATGTGTATCTGTCCCCTTTATCATGGCAACATGGAAGCCACTGGCTTGTTGAAAGCCACAAAGGTGACGAGGTGCTGTGGGTTGAATTCTGTCCCCGCCACCCCACAAGATTCATTACTTGAAATCCTAACCCCAGTACCTGACAACGTGACCTTCCCTGAAAAGAGGGTTGCCTAGGGCATTCCGCTGTAGCTGTGTAATGAGCTAACTTAGGAAGAGGTCACAGTCCACTCCAACATGACCGGTGCCCTTGTAAGCAGGAGAAACGTGGACACAGACATGTACCCAGGGGATGTTGTGTGTGGAGGTGAGATCAGAACTCATGATAATGCTTCTGCAAGCCAAGGAAGGCTGAGGGCCAGCCAACCCCAGAAACTGGGAGCAAGGCCTGGATTGGCGTCTCAGCCCTCATGAGGAACCAGTCCTGCCCACACTGTGACCCCCGCAAGTATGGGCCGACTGATCATCTAAGCTCCTTGGTCTGTGGTTCTTTGTTAGGGCGGCCTGGCAGACTCAGACAGGAGGACGTGTAGCTCTGGGCACACAGAACTGAGTAGGGCCCCAAAGTGACGCCAGGGCCGGGCAGTCTCGGGCCAACACACCCCGAGCTCCGGCTGTGGTCGGGAATCCGTATGACTTCCCCCCGGTTTTAAGAGACCGGAATTGAAGAATGAGCGGTCATCCTCTGCTGCCTCCTCTTCCACCGGCTGGAAGCAGAGGACTCTGCCCCTGGTTGGCAGGACAAGGCAGGAGGAGCCTAGCTCTTCCGATATTGGTCTTTTCCTCCAAAAGAGGAAGGCCAGCCACAGAGGGGGCTGTGGGGCTGCAGCCCATGGGTTGCAAAAGAGTCGGCACAACCGAGCACCCACACACTCACAGATAAGGATCTCTTGCCCTGTCCTCTCTCACTCCTGTTTCTGGCTGATCCAAAATCGGGCGAAATCATTCTGATGGAGGTTGGAAGCCCCGTCACGCCTTGCTCTCCCTCTCCGCCTCTGCCAGCTCCGTGGCGGGGACACAGCCTGAGGCCCAGGTTGCACTGAGGGCCAAGCACGGCCCTTGGTTCAGGCGCCCAGTTCTCAGGCGTTCTGCTCCGCCCTTCCTACGCGTGGTCGTCAGCCTGAGCATGTTGGACTGACTCATCTAGGCCCTTCTGCCCGGTGGTGCGTCTTCACCGATCCCCATCTTCCCTTCCTCCTCCACCAGGCAAGTCACGACCTATTCCAGAATCTCAGTTTCAACACTAGCAAATGATCAAATCAGCGCAAACATGGATTCCTACGCAAATTTAGTGGGCTGATGTTTAATTCCCCTCCCACTCCACATACCGTAAATTTCAAGGTCTAGCAACCCTGGGAGAGAGGGTTAAAAAAAAAAAAAAAGTAAGTCTCGACTTCGCAGGTGGCTCAGTAGGTAAACAGTCCATCTGCAAGGCGCTCCAGTATCCTTGCCTGGGAAATCCCACGGACAGAGGAGCCTGGGGGGCTACAGTCCATGAGGTCGCAAGAGAGTTGGACACAACCTAGCCACTAAAGAACAACAGAAAAGTCTGAAAATAGAAGCTCTTCAGTTTACACTTGGTCTCAGTGATGAGTCTTTCCAAATCTCAGGAGAGTTGAAACAGTGACAGCGTTAACAATGACAAAAGCAACACTCGCTTGATTTTTCCTTATGTTTCAAAAGTCAAAATAGCTTAAGATCCAACCCAGCATGTATTCCCTCACTCCTATGCTATGAAAAACATGTTAAAATAACACAAACGCTCTGTTGAAACCACCAGAATTTGCAAAGCAACTGCTGTAACG
The DNA here is from genome assembly GCF_042477335.2 of Ovis canadensis. Lineage (NCBI taxonomy): Eukaryota > Metazoa > Chordata > Mammalia > Artiodactyla > Bovidae > Ovis > Ovis canadensis. The sequence continues at coordinate 73,402,181 of NC_091263.1, read as the reverse complement.
TAAGAGCCAAATACGTTTATTAACTCACCGGGGCCTTACCTGTTTGCGCAAAAGCCAGCCGAGCCTGAAATCTTATCTGAAGATGGCCAGATGGCAAAGCCAGCATCTTTAATGCGTGGGAAAGGCCCTAGAGGAAGACGCAATGCCAGTTCTTGCAAAAGGGATTTACCGCAGACTATTCCTGTTGCCACTCGAACAAATAACTCCCAGGAAACCTACTTAGGAAAGCGTAGCCCGTCACTCTAGCACCTGCAGGCACGGAATCCTAGCCCTCCAAGAGGTCCGGCAGCATCATTGTCGGGAAGCGCTGCAGTCAGCCTCTGGCCAGAAAACTCTGGGGGCTCCAGCAAAGGCTTCTGGCATCAGCACTAACATTTCTTTGAAATCAACAACAATGTTTTTTTGTAATCCTTCAAGTCAGCGAATGTGAGACTGCAAACCGGATAATGGAGCATGATGGGGGTAGGCGAGGGTGCGGAAATCCATCTTAATGGTTCACTCACTGAGCTGGGGAGGGAGAGGCAGCTCAGGTCCCAAGTCAGTCCCTGCGTTTCAGAAAGCTGTCAGTGCTCATTCAGCAGGAGCTGATAAAGAATAACCTTGGCTCGCCATTAAAGCTCAATATAAACACCTAGCAGGCTACACTGTGGCTTCCCAGGGGGAGATGATCAGCTGTGTTCTCTGCATCCCTCCCGTATTTCTACCCCGCCTGCCTCCGAGAAGGGCCCGGCCTGTAGAGTCACACACGGTCCTGATAATGAAGTGAACAAAATCCTCTCTGCTGTAAATGCCGATGACAGGACTGTGGAGAGTGGGCATGAAGTCAAAAACTACTGCTAACTGATGTGTCTGTTCTCTTTCAAGGAAAAATGGCTCCTCTTAATTACTTCACAGAACTTGGCGTTCATATGAATTCATTCCCCCCCCCACCCAGTTGTAATTTGTAGGAGAGATAACCAAATGAAACTCACCTAAGGACCTCATTTTATATTTTTCCCTGTGTGTGCAGGCTCAGTCGTGTCCAACTCTTTGCAACCTCGTGGACTAAAGCCCACCAGGCTCCTCTGTCCATGGAATTCTGCAGGTAAGAATACTGGAGTGGGTTGCCATTTCCTTCTCCAGGGGAATCGTCCCCACCCAGGGATTGAACCTGTGTCTCCTGCATTGGCACTGTAGATTTACCACTGAGCCACCAGGGAAGCATTTTCCCCTGCAACGTAATGTAATTAATCATTTTTGTATTTTCTTTTTCTCCTGAAGACCCAATATTCTCACTGGCCAGACTGTAGTAAGTGCCCAGCACTGCCCTACAAACAGCTCCCCTTCTGGGTGCTGACCGCAGTGGGTTTTCAAGACATCTAGTCCAGATCTGGGTCGGGACTCTAGGTTACAAGCAAAGGATCATTTGGGGTGCCATTTACTAAAATGTACTCCCTAGAATGAAGGATGGTCCCCAAACGTGGATGAGTAAGGACTTCCCTGACCCAGACGCAAGTCCACTCAAGTGTATGAATTCAGCTTGTGAGATAAAGCAGTCTTTGCTCACCAACACTTCTGTGGATAGAAGAATGTTTCAGGGGATAAACGCTCACCATACATTCTAGTTATCCTTTGTTAGCTCCTCATGGGTGTTAAAGATAATGAGCTTAGCTTGATTTCCAGACAGGCAAGATGGGTTTTAAAAAGCAAGGAGAAGGAAGACCATGGGGTAAAGGATAGCTCACAGACCCAAAGCTGATGCCAAGGTATTTCCCCTTTGAAACCTTTCCCTGGCTATGGCTTTGACATAATACTATTGTGACCCAGAAGGACCCTATGGGGTCCATGCAGTCCATGGGGGCGGGCGGGGGGGGGGGGGTGTCACAAGGAGTCAGACACAACCGAGCGACTGAACAATCACAAAAAGGTTCCTCTGGGGTCTTTCTAGAACAGGACTCTCCCCCCATGCCCTCCGCCTGCATTTTTGTCTGTAGAAAAACCTTAGTCAAAGAGCACATTTAATCAGAAAGTGAGAAGCTGAAGCAAGAAAGGAAGACAGTCAAGCAAGACAAAATGATAATAGTTCAGACCGTAAACAAAGTCAAGGACCTCGAGTCCCTCCTCAAAGGCAATACAGGGCTTCCCTGACGGCTCAGCAGGTGAAGAACCTGCCTGCAGTGCAGGAGATGCGGGAGACGCTGGTCTGATCCCTGGGTCAGGAGGATCCCTTGGAGGGGAAATGGCAGCCCACTCCAGTATTCTTGCTGGAGAATCCCATGGACAGAGGAGCCGGGTGGGCCACAGTCCATGGGGTCGCAGAGAGTTGGACACGGCTGAGCGACTGCACTTTCCCGTTTCAGGGCTGAGCGCACGGCAAGGGCAGCAGAGGACGTTCTGAGCCGCGCTCTTTGAGCCTTTCTGCAGAGCCTGAAACCCCCACCAGGGGGCAGAATCTAACTGCCTGCTGCCCACAAGCACGTAGACCGCAGGCCGGCTGGAACCAGAAGGCTGATAATGCTAAATCCTGATGACCTCACCCGCAACCAATCAGAATATCCACAAGCAGATTGCACACCCCGCGACTCCCCTCCCTCGCCCTGCCTTTATAAACCTTTTCCTCAAAGCCTTGTGGGCGCTCAGGCCTTTTAGGCGCTGGCCACCCGCACTCCTTGCTCGGCACCTGAAATAAGTGCTGCGTTCTCCTACAGAGAGTCGCCGTCGTTACTGTCTTCAGCCTCAAGGGGCAGCCCTTCCGGGGCTCCAAAGTGCCCATTCAGTGGCATTTCGTCCAGTGACTAGAGGCGACAGTCACTGTGTGCCCGGGCCCCCCAGCACCCCTTTTCCCACGAGAAGCACTCAAGGCCAGGTCTCCCCACACTGGCTCCCGATTCCCATCGTCACCGTGGGCTCTCTTCCGGTGCCTCTCCCGGCGCCCGTTCCGCATCTGCCAGACTCCAGGGGACGGAAACCTCAGGGTCATTTGACCAGGGCGGGTATAATACGAAGGCTTTTAAACTATCTAGAGAGGATTCACTACTGTCACCCTGCTTATTTGACTTGTATACAGAGTCCATCATGCGAAATGCCAGGCTGGATGAAGCATAAGCTGGGGTCAAGACTGCTGGGAGAAATATCAGCAACCTCAGATATGCAGATGACACCACTCTAAAGACAGAAAGTGAAGAGGAGCTAAAGAGCCTCTTGATGAAGGTGAAAGAGGAGAGTGAAAACTCAATATTCAAGCATTCAAAAAACTACGATCATGGCATCCGGTCCCAACACTTCATGGCAAATAGATGGGGAAAAAATGGAAACACTGACAGATTTTATTTTCTGGGGCCCCAAAATCAATGCAGACAGTGACTGCAGCCACAAAGTTAAGACGCTTGCTCCTTGGAAGGAAAGCTATGACAAACCTAGACAGCATATTAAAAAGCAGAGACAGCACTTTGCCGACAAAGGTCCATTCAGTCAAAGTTATGGTTTTCCCAGTGGTCATGTATGGATGTGAGAGTTGGACCGTAAAGAAGGCTGAGTGCCAAAGACTTGATGCTTTGGAACTGTAGTGTTGGAGAAGACTCCTGAGAGTCCCTCGGACTGCAAGGAGATCAAACCAGTTCATCCTAAAGGAAATCAACCCTGAATATTCATTGGAAGGACTGATGCTAAAACTGAAGCTCCAATCCTTTGTCCACCTGATGCAAAGAGCTGACTCACTGGAAAAAACCCTGATGCTGGGAAAGACTGAGGGTAAGAGGAGAAGGGGGCGACAGAGGATGAGATGCTTGGATGGCATCACCGACTCAGTGAACATGAGTTTGAGCAAACTCAGGGAGATGGTGAAAGGAAGCCCGGCGTGCTGCAGTCCATGGGGTCACAGAGTTGGACTGAGCGACTGGCCACACTATTATATATAAAGTAGATAATCAACAAGGACCTGCTGCACAGCACAGGGAACTCACTTTTCTGTAATAACCTGTATGGGAAAAGAATCTGAACTAGGTTGCTGTATGCTCAAAACAAACACAGCAATGGAAATCATGTCTGCGCACTCGGTCGTGTCCAACTCTCTGCGACCCCGTGGACTGCAGCCCACCAGGCTCCTCTGTCCATGCGATTCTCCAGCAAGAATACTGGAGTGGGCTGCCATTTCCTCCTCCAGGGGACCTTCCCACCTCAGGGATTGAACCTGTGTCTCCTGCATTGCAAGTGGGTCCTTCATCTGCTGAGCCACTGGGGAGGCCAAACTCCAATATAAAAAAATTAAAAACATAAGAAAAAAAAAACCCACCACTATAGGAGAGCACAGTCCGAAGCTGGTTGAATCTGGGGACGTGGAGGGCCAACTGCAAACCATGCGTGGATTAACCCCCTCATGGTATAACTGATAACTGTGTATCTGTTTATATTTAATGCCTCCTTAGATGCTTACTATTGTTTTATCCATATTTTTGCTTCGGTTGTCTGTGGGTTTGTATTTATGCAGCTTTTACCAGGTTTAGAAAACACTGCTATAGTCATATCATAAAAAAGTTTTCCTAAGTTTTCCTTCCATTGCTGTGATCTGAAGCCGTTTGAGTAACATTGAGATTATCTTAAATTTGAAGGTTTGAAAGAATTCCTCTAAGAAAGCAGTTGGACCTGGCACTGGATTACTTTTTTTTTTTCTAATTCTCTTATGGGAATTTGTGTTTTAAATGTCTGTCTCTCCAGGGATCAGTTTTGCCTCATTATCAGTTTTATCTAGGTTTTTCCGAATTTATTTCCATGGAGTTGTTCCAGGGAGCATTGCTTTCAGTTTTTTCCTTCATTGCAACCGTTTCTTCCCCACTGGCACGTCTTAGTCATGTTTTCATGTTGATTTGGTTAGCTACAGTCCCGTCAGCTTTGACTCTCTGACAGCACGTGTTTGAACAGGGCCCTCATCTTAGCGCCCCTTCCTGTCCTTTGTTACCAGGCCTTCAGGAAACCTGCCTCTTTTAAGGCGCCCCCTCTCCTCTGGATGCAGGGTCCCTGCTGCTGCCTGAGGGTGGTCTGCCCTGAGGGTGGGGACAGCGGCAAGGTCGCGCCGTCTCTGTCCCGCGCAGCCCTTGCAGGCTCTATGTTCTGGATCCAGGCAGCTCTGCTCGTCCAAGACGTTCACGCCCCCGTTGACCACTCACTGCAACCTGTGATGTTTGCCCTCTCCCGGTTACGCTGTCGGTCTGGGCTAGAGAGGTTTTATTTGTTCTTTTTCTGACCCGTTCTCAGGATGTGGGAAGGGATTCCAATTCCAGTGGCCTCCATGATCCTTTGGCATTTTTTATCCTAGAATGTTTTCTTTCCTATTAGTCCCACGGCTGGTGACACCTCCAGAGCTGTGGTCTCCACCTTTTGGGTTTAAATGGGCTTCTCCCGTATGGGACACTGGTCACATTGTGGAGGTACGTGGGAGTGTGGTCAGGGGTACAAGAGAGTCTGGGAAACTCAGCACAGGCCATCTCTCAGAGATTCACAGCACACGTCCTTTAAACCCCTAAAAGTCTCAAAGGGTCAGAATCGGGAGTAGAAACGAGCTCCTTCACGGCACACCTGCCCACGGCTGGGCCCTCTTTCTTGCAGACCCACTCTGTGCTGGAAGGTGGGGTGCGTTCCCGAGGCAAGTGAGGGCTGAAATGACTACGCCCGACTGGAGGCAATGCAGGGGGACGGATGGCCACCCCAGGCCAGCAGAGTGGTGTCATCGCCCAGACCAGGAACTCTGCCCTAAAAGTCAGACTCGGGCGCCCCACTCGCCCAGGCCCCCACTTCCTCCTGGAGCCACCACATCTGCTCAGAAACACTGCAGTTTCCGCCCGTCTGTTCCTTATTCACCGAGACAACGCTACGTGAAGGCCAGGATATGTCAGGGGAAAAAGGAGAGGCAGCTGGCACAGACACACCTCTGAACTGGACGCTGGGCACACGACAGAGTCCGCCGCTACGGACGTCTGGGAAACGCGGCGCAGACTGCCTCTGAGAGTCACGACACAACGCCATCCTTCTAAGAGGCTCTGCAGGACTAACGGCTTAACTCTGATCCAGCGTCTCCTAGACGGTTCTTCACAAGGGGCACTGAACAGCACCTGCAGACTGTTTGGGACACACCCCAAAGATCTGAGCCAGGGAACCAAGCAACATGCCCAAAGAGCAGGGCGGGAAGCGGAGAGACCAAGGCCTCAGCTGTAACTTGTGGGGAGCAGGACTACGAGTCCTCCCCACACTTGTTATGAGTCTGTTCTTTCCAAATGCTCCAAATACTAAGCCATATGTGAGGAAGTTAAAACACAGTGAGCAAAAGCCTCCAGCCCTCGCCCAGACCATTCCTTGAACTAACAGGGAGCACAGAACCCAGCTGCGTCCCCAGGGCTCTGACATCTCCAAGTTGCATCGCGCACTAAGCTCCCTTCTTCCAGCATCGGTACTCACCTGCTCATTCAGCAAACATTCACGAAAGCCCTACTTCCTGCCACATGTTGTCGGGCTCACAGTTGTGCAAGGACCTGACCCTGTCACACTTAGAGTAACTGATGATCATGTCCCTGAACATGCAACGATGCGAACGCACCGCAGAGCAGAGAGTGGCTGAAACTGGCTGCAGGAAATAGGCACTAACTCAACAAAGGCGCGGGCGTCATGCTACGTTTGGGGAACAGCAGGGGCCACGCCTGCACAGGCCCTGAGGCAAGGGGAACACGGCTTCCCTGGGCGTCTGAAGGACTAGCGCTGCTGGAGTGAAAGGGCACAGTGAGGGTGAAGCGGGGAGGACAGGCGACAGACACCCAGCCCACGTCCAGGAGCTTCTGCAGGCTTATTTTGAATCCTGAGGGCAGCAGAAAGTCTTTGACGTGCCTTCAAGCAGGCAGCACCCTTAGAAGACTCCCCTGGTGGCAGTGCAGAGGGGTTGAGGGGCCCACCGTGGCGGCCGGGAGCCCAGGTACCGGGCTCTAGTCCAGGGGACAAGCCTGAGGGCAGGTGAGACGTGAAGAGGGAGGTCCAAGTCAAAAGGGCTTGTTGGCAGCACAGACTTGGAGTCAGGATGAGGACAGGCGTCCAGAACACTCCCTAGCTCTAATCTGCACCCCTCGCAGGGACGCTGTTCACCAATGGGGTGGAGGGGGGCCCAGGAGCCCAGCTGTGCGTGCGATCATGGATTTGGTCCTGGACAAAGCGTCTGAGGTGCTCTGGGCTGGAGATTTGAACCCGGGGATTTCTCCAGGAAAACAGAGGGTGGGCTGTGTGCCGAGAGGAGGAAGGGAGACGGCTTTCTGTGACCTCGAGGCCAGCACTCCAGGCTCCGGGGAGGGGTGTCAGCCAGCAGAGGAGACAGAGGAGGTGTCCCCGCACCAGCCCCTGCCACTCCTGAGACGAAGGCGAGACTGGAACCGAAGACGCTGCGTGTTTCACCACGGGGCGTGTGAACAGTAGTGAAAGCTGCTGAGCGATGAAGCACAAGGCAAGCTCCGGAGCACGGCCACTGAGCAGGAACTGCTCTCGGAGGAGTCCCACTGCATGCTGCGTCCCCGGCTCGACTCTCAGGGGCAGGAGCTGCAGACAGCTGGCAACTCAGACACCCTCAGATCAGCCCGCGGTTGTGCCATGACCCCCACCCCCTTACAACCAGCAGCCTGCTTTCAGATGCATCTTGATTGCAGCGGTGCTGGGTGGGGCGCTGCGCACAGAGAAGCTGGCCGGAGGCAACCCCGTCCATCCCGGGGAGACAAGCCTGAAACTGCAGTGCTGGCTGAGTGGCAGGTGGCGGCAGCTCTGTGTGAGGTGACATCACAGGCTGAAGGATCTCTGCGAATTCCGGGAACCAGCTCCCCTCCCTTGGAGGGCACCCCCAACCCAGGGCCATCATCCAGCTGCAGAAACCTGGGAACGCCTTCCCGTGGGAATTCCCCCCTCTGTGGAGGGTGGGCCCCCGCCGATCGTGGCCACTGACGTGAACCTCTGGCGCTGCCTGCAGATCAGATGAACCGGTTTTACCTCAGCTACCTTGTACGTAGCGAAGCTTTCAAGGAGGGTATTCTTTGGAGCTATCTGGGTTTAAGGAAAGGAGAAACAGCACCAGCCAAGCACACTCTTGCAGCACCCCTGCTTCTGGGAGAACAGAACCCATCTTTCTGGCTTCCAGGTGATGTTACCCATCGCGTGATGGGGGCTGGGCCCTTGGGTGTCTTTCTGCCCACAAGTCAACCTCGCCCAGCCCCACGCTTCATAGGGTCCATCTCCTCTAATTCAACGAAAGCACAAAATTTTGTTCAAAGCTGCTAGAAATTATAAATACCTTGGGAATCTTCTACCAGTGCCTACGTTGCGATGAGTACCTTTATCTTAAGTCACCTGTCAGCATCCTCAAATTCGAGTTTTCCCAGAGGCTGCAGCCCACCGCGGTCACAACCAGGGATGGGCCAGCTCGCCACCTGGGGATCTCTGTGTCCGGCTGACAGGGAAACAGCCGGTCTTCCCAGAAAAAGTGAGAACGCGAGTGTTTCGAAGACTTTATTTGCTTCTCCACATCGGTCACAGCTATGGTTTTACATCAGTAGAGTCTGTTACTTACAAACAGAACACACAGGGAAACAAAGCCACTCCTCTCTCCGCAAAGTGACACGGTGGGTGCTGGGCTTCCCTCGAGCCAGGGGGCCCCTGAGGTCTCAACAACCTGCACTCAAGTCCTGGTTCTAACTGTGGGAGACGACTCGAAGGTGAGTGACAGGGCCCCAGAGGGGACGGTGCTGAGTGTGCCCTGTGACTGCAAGCGGGGTCACACGGAGACCAGGCCCCCCGCCCCCATTCCAGCCCCACGCCGACTCACTCTGCAAACTGCCTCCTGGATCACCGCTGCCGTGTTTAAGATACTTACGGAAGGGCTCGTTTTTCAGGCAGGGAGGGCGGTGGTGTTTTGCAGCGGACGGTATGGTGCATGCTTACCTGTGGCGACACGGCTTCGTGCGGTGCCGAGTCAGCCTCTAGGGTCACGTGTGCTACCTGCTGTCACTTAGCTCATCTTAAAACCGAGAGGCTCCGGGGGCATGCGGTGGGGGATGCAAAAATCGCTCTACACAGGACGACTGAGGACGTTTTTAAGTAAGAGGCGCATGTCATATTAGGATGAACTTTATTTTTACATTGTTATACAATCCATTCATAAACTTAAAAAAAAAATACAAATACATGACTTCATTGTTGTCCCAGAAAAGATGCTGGGTGATGGTACCAGCTTGCTTCCTCTAAGGGTCTCCTGCTGAGATAATCTGTGAGTGAAACGCCCCACGTGTGTCCTGACAGAATGGAGGACACTCGGCCTGGTGACACCCCACCTCCGCCTGCTGTGCGGGCGAGCGGACCTTGGGGTGGGCTGGGGTCCCGAGAGAGCGGTCCCAGGCAAGTGCCTGGGACCACCAGCCCATCAGTAACGTCTGCTTCCTTGTGAGGTCGGGGCAGCCCGGCTCCAGCCTCCTCCACGGAACAGTGTGCCTTCTGGGGACACTCATCCCGTGATAGGTTTGTCCCCGAAACACACACGCTGATGAAACCTCACTGACTGGAACCCAGCCAGCAGAAAGCGGGAAGCGCCCAGCCCTGTGGACCCAAGAGATCGGAGGTGGGGGTTCTGAATGGCTCACAGAGAGAGGGTGCCCTGTGCCCCAGCCCTACCCCACTGGGCTCTGCCCCATCAGGGATGGCCCTCTGGAAAGTGCGGCCTGCTGCCAGCCAGCGTGCCTGCATCTTTTCTGGAACAACCTGGAGTTTACAGTTAGATCCTACGATTGGTACAGACTGTGAAGAAAAGCCGACATATTTAATATGTTACCACTTTACTTCAACTATTTGTCAACATTAACACTGAGAGTTTTGCAAATAATCGAGACACAGTGCGGCCTCCCGCGCCTGACGCCGGAGGACATGCAATACACGTCGACTGTTCCCAGGCGCGCCGCCGCCCTTGAAACCGCAAGACAGGACGCCTTGGGGTCCGGGCTCTGCGGGGTGACCGGGAGTTTCGGGGTCCGTGGAACTGGGGAGCCTCCCCCCCACCCCCCAGCCCAACCCCGGACCAGAACAGACACGCCATGCTTCCCATCTCTCTGAGCAGATGCCCAAGGGAGGAGGACCACACGGACGAGAAGATAAAGGCGGGCAGATTAAAGTCACACTTCTCTCAAAAAAGAAAAAAAAAAGGCTCAACTCTGGATTGCTGTATTTGCTCTCTCTGGAGATTAACAAAGTGCTCGGCTTGCAGAATTGCTGGTTTGGAGACCTGGATGATGCGAGAAAGGGGTGGGGTGGGGTGGGCAGAGCCCCGGGGCTGTCCCGCCGCAGTCCAGGGCCCCGCGCCCGTGCAGTCCCGCGCCAGCTTCGCCCTTCCTGCGGGGGCTCCCGCCCGGCAGCGCCCGGGGCGGTCCTCTGGTCCGCGGCCTAGGAGCACAGCACAGGCGGCTGCAGTGGCTCGAAGGGCTGAAACTACAAAGGACGGCCCGTGGGTGACTCCGGCCCCGAGGGAGCGGATGGGGCCCCCACACACGGAAGCGACAGAGCACAGCGGGAGGGCCGGGCGCGGGGCGCTCCTCGCCGGGCTCGGACTGGCCGCGGAGGCGTAACACGGGGGCGTGCGAGCACACGGCCACATGGAATCACGAGGGGCACGGCCACCACTCAGAAAACAAGCCGGGAAGCACACACACCGCCCTGGATCGCTAACCGCCAGGAGCAGCAGCCTTCGGTTCTCCGGGGCGTCTGCCTGCGGCGGCTGGAGACAGGATGAGGGGCTATGGTGCTGGGGAGACGGGCATGAGCTGGTCGCTTTCATGTGGGAGATGAACGCCTCTCTGCCGGGTGTGGGGCGCCCGCGGGGGGCTCTGAATGAGTGTGCAGTAAACCGGATGCGTACGAAAGGAACATGGATCATGGAAGTTCACAGTTATTGCAGCCACTTAAAGTGTCTAAGAGTCTGGGAAGCCAACGGTCCGGGACAACCAGTTCTGCACTAGTGCTCCCGAGTCGCTACGGTAGAGTTCACTGCATTTTTAAAATCTATTTGCTTACCTGAAATAACAGAGCAGTTATAATACTGATTACCTATGATAGTCATCTGTTAATAAAATAAGGATTTATACAAAGCAATATCGGACTTTGAAAACACTTAGATGCTATGTTACTTGGCACAGTTAGTAGTGATCGCGTAAAGATTTCAGCCAGTCCTGGGGGTGGGGCGTCTCTTCTTACGAAAATATGGAAGTATCTGAGTTTGTCCCTAGCGTTTACATTTTTGGTCTAATCTCACACGTTTGTCTAAGGTTCTGTCTTCCTATCAGGTAAGTGGGGCTCCTTGTAAAGTCTCTATTGCTAATTCTGTGGACTGAAACATTTGCCTTTCACACACAAATCCTACCTATACAGTATATATATATATATATGTATATATGTATTTATATATTTATATATTTATATTATATAAAGTTTACTTACGTATTTTCATCAACCATATCAGGTCTACTTAGGTTTTGCCCATTGTCAATAAAAGAGCAATAATGCAGCAAGTTTTGGGGTATGTGTTTGGTTCTGCCTCTGGTTTTGTGTGTCATCTTTTCTTTTCCTAGGCTGGGTCATCACCCCCAGGTACAATGAGGGAGCAGAGAGCTGGGAGCTGGGTGGGGATGGGGGCTGGGACTCGGTTCAACGTCTACCCGGCCGGCGGCACCGTTTCCGGACTGGTGGAGGCCAAGGCCCACCTCTCGGGCTGAGGGGCACCCCTGCCAACTCAAACCGGGGGCTGTGTTCCCTGTGACTCGAGCCCCGGGGCTCGGGGGGGTCCGTCCAGGCCGGGGGGCGGAGGGGAGGTGCAAACAGAAGGTGCCCTGGGTCTGGTCTGGGGCTGCCACCCCTGGGCGCGCCTGTGTGGTGTGCATGTGTTCCGGGGGGGTCCGGGACCCCCACTCAGGCTGTCTACACAATTGTGCTGATGCCGCTGGGCTTGGCCTTGCTGCTGGTGGGGGGCGGTGGGGCGGGCGGCTGCCCGTGGTGGTGCGCCGCGTGGCCCGCGGGCAGCGGCGGGTGGCCGTGCGCGTGGGCCCCGTAGGCGGGGTGCCCCCCGTGGGGGCCGTGGTGGCACTGGTGTGCGTGCTGGAAGTGCTGCGGGGGGTGGTGGTGGTGGTGGTGGTGGTAGGGGGGCGGGTTCTGCTGCAGGTGGCAGTACTGGGCGTGGTGCCCATGCGCCGGGCCCGCGAGGGGGCCCTCCACAGGCCCCTGGGGGTGGCCCACCGCAGGGTGTGGCGGGGGCGGGGCTGGGGGCAGGTGCGCCTGGGGAGGGGGCTTCCCTCTCTTACTCCCAAACAGGGAGCCCAGGAGGGAGGAGGAGCTGGGCATGGCCTGGTGTGGGCGAGGTGGGCAGTCTCGTGTTGAAGCAGCTCTCCGGCGCATGTGAGGACTGCTAATGATGGACCCCTAAAAAGGAAATTCATAGAAACCAAAATTAAAAGAGCTTAGCGCACTTACGGCAGAATGATTCTTTAAAAAAAAAATGTTAAAAAGTTTCACCCAGTGACTGCTAAGCCTTAGTTCGACGTGCTGGCTGCAGAGGCCGGGCCGCGTGAGGCTGGACTCAGGGGCCACCTCCGGACACTGCCGTGCAGGTCAGCTGGCGGCCCACGAGGGGCCTTGGGGGAGAGACCCGTGGGGGTAACGCAGCCCTGCTGAGCACCCTGCCTGGGGGGTGGCCCGCGCCTTCAGATCAGAACCGTGTGTCTGCAGGTGTCTGTGAGCGGCGTGTGCAGGGCGGGGCGGAGAAGGGCCCGCTCCCGCCCACACCCTGCCCTGAGCTCTCCTGGGTCCTCAGTGTCCGAGGGCGTGTGCTCTGCCTGCGGGGAGGGGGTGCTGAGGGCCGCAGGAGGGGCTGGGGGAGCCTCCCCCTGCGGGTGGGCACCGCCTAGGCGTCTCACTGCGGCTACCTAACTACCTAACGCCAACCAAACACGGGAAGAGAGGAGACAGAGAGGCCTGCAAGCTGAGCGGAGATGAGAACAGGGATGTCGAGATGGCTGGAGGATGAATGGAACCTCATGAAATCCACACTGAACTCCTCTCTCCCCCGGCTCTCCGCCCCCGAGCTGGCTGAGCAATTCCGAGGCGCCCTGACTGCAGACACACAGCAATCGAACCTCCAGGAAGGAGAAGCGCTGGGGAGGGCGGAGCGTGGAAGTCCGAGGGCGGGGCCGACAGCGAGGGGGCGGGGCCGTGCCTGGAGTGCGGGAGCCGGGTGTTAACCATGCTCAGGGGCCGCGGGGCGGGGGTTAAGCGGAGACTACACCGTGACATACAGACCCGGACCCGCCCCACCGATCCAGCCCCCACAAGCGGTGAGGGCGCGGGGCGTCTAGGCGGGCAGCATGCACGTGCCAGGCAGGCGGGGTGGATCTAGCCTCTGCGGAGGAGGGAAGGAGGAGCAAAAAAAAACGAACAAAAAAATAGACAAGAGGCGAAAACTGAGGACGGGAGGCGACACACAGCCAGCCGGACGGGCTCCTACTTACTTCCACATTGCTCTCTAGCGATCCCGCACTGCTGCGACGCCCTCGCTTCCCTGCCCAGAACATGCAATACCAGAGGTTAGACGCGACGCGGCCCGCGCTGCCACCCGCGGCCCGGCGGAGCCGGGGGCAGGGCGCTGACCACTTAAAGACAACGCGGTTCTTAAAAAGCAAAAAAAAAAACCAGACAGACAAAAAGACGAAAAAAAAAACTTTTCCGACCAGCCCAAGTTTATCCCCCTCTCGTGGACCGGAAGCCTGTGGGGTGGGTGCCGGGGAGGGTGGGGGGAACCCTAGGCCATCGGCCCGTGGGGACGGGCCGGCTCCTCCAGCAGCTGAAACGAGCCAAGCGTGGTCCTGCACTGCCCTTTGGTGGATTTCACAGTCGTATGTCGCACATACGCGCACGCACACACACACTGCGGCCTGCAGGGCGTGGGGACTCTCAGGAGGCGAGCTCCAGGTCCCCTCTCTCTGGGGCCGCGTTTGCTTTGTGCAGTGTCTGGCCGGGGGCATGGACGGGCCCGCAGACCAGCTCTCTCCACTGTGGGCGCCAGCCCCCCGGGATGCCACACACCTTCCCGGCCATGAGCCCTCACTGACAACGCCTCGGAGTGCCCCACACATGGCACGAGGCAGGCATGCGATCCGCGTTGGCCATGCCCGAGGAGGCTGAGTCTTCCTCTTGGTTCTGGAGGCCCAGAGCCTGCCCCAACCTCCACGGGCCCTCCAGATGACTTCTCTGGGGGTTCCTGCAGGACACCGAGGCTGTTGGGGACGATGGTGCCCAGCTTGAGGGCTTGGCCGGGTCTAGCCTCCAGCCAGCTCTTGGGGGCAGAGAAGGGACTCCAGACATTCTTCCGGCTTCTACAAGCCCCACCGCGCAGGACAGGTGCCCTCTGTCCACGCCAGGAGATGGGGGCTCTGGCCGATGGACTGAGAGACTTCATTCCCACAGCGAGCAGTTTATGCCACATCCACCTGTCCACATGAGGCGGGAGACCCTGGCCATGCTGCCCCTGAGCTGGACCAGCCCAGGTGCCCGGGAGACGGAAGGGGCGGCCTTGTACCGTGGTGTGGCCCACACCCCGACCTGCGCTGGGCGGACAGGGTGTGTCTGGACCCTTTGGGTTGAAACGGCGGCAGCTGCACGTGCCTGCAACAGCAGGCTGAGGGGAGTGTCCAGGGCCTGGGTCTTCACCTGCTGACCCCCAGACTTGAGTCCAGCTGGGAGCCTGGGGTCCCCTGAAGGCGGTGTCGGGTCCCAGCCCCACAGCCCACAGGACCGGGCTGCAGGGCGGATGTGGTGCTGAGGACCACGGACAACTGCGCAGACGTGGCCCTCGTCCCCAGCCGAGGGTGACCTGTCCCTCCTCATCTTTCAGCAGATATGGACGAGGGGTGACATCCCCTTCTTGTCTTGTTTCAGCACAGCAGCGCAGGAGCATGGGGCAGAAACAGAGTCCCCAGCCGCCAGAGGGGGACCCTGCAGAGGGAGGGGCGGCCCCCGGCAGCCTGCTGACTCTCCGCCTCGGTGTCCTGCTCGGCCCTGCAGCCAGCTTGCTTCTCCCACCAGGACCAGGCCAGGCCCGGGCTCAGTGCTGGGCCTCAAAGGAGCTAAACAGAACCCCTCCTGCCCAGCATGGGCCAAGACTCAGGAGCGCTCTTACTTGTATGTCCAGGAGGGAATCTGAGTTTCTTAGAAATCATCTCTTGGACTTTGCAGGTCAACAGGAGATGCGGGATGTCCTTGCGCTCATCTGCACTCCAGTCCAGGCACACCTGTGGGCACCTGCCCCCTGGAGGCCATGTACAGGCGTGTGGACACGCACACCCCATCTACTGATGGACGGGGACGGGCCAGGACAGCGCAGTCCTGGGGGCCCCCATCTCGGAATCCTGCAGGAGCCTCAGGGAGCCCTCCATCCTAGCCGGCGCTTCTCGAGGGCCAGAGAAGGCCCGGTCAGCCTGGCCACGGCCAGCTCGGAAGCTGCGCCTGGATGGACAGCTGGTGTGGCTCTTCACAGCTTGCTGGCTTCTCAGGGCGGGCCAGCAGGCCAGCAGGGCCCCGCCCCAGGTTTTGTCTGTGGTCCTCTCAATGGTGAGGGTGACAACAGCTGGCACGCTGGGCCAGGCCCCCCACCGGCACTTTGCGGGCGGTGACTCTCTCAGACCCTGGGGGCAGCGCTCGTCGCCCCTGCAGCTGGGGAACGGAGACCTAGAGGGGTGACTTGGCCTAGAGCTGGAGCCAAAGCCCCAGAATTGGCGTGCTGTGTAGGCCCAGCAAGGCTCTGCCTGGAGGCCCTTGGGATCCTTGATCACGGGCTGGCACAGCTCTGGTGCCCCCGGAATGAGCAGGGGCCCCGGCAGAGGCGAAAGGGAGACCGCACGGATGGAGACTGGATGAGGCCTCGCAGCTCCACAGGAGCTGGGTCGGGGCTGCGCCCTCCTCTGGCTCTTGGCAAGCCGGCTGCCTGGGTCCTGCTGGGCCATCAAACCATGCCTGCCTCCCGGGCCCCCGAGGTTCACGGCGGGCTGAAGCCCTGTCCCTGGGGTCCTGGCTCTTGGACAGCTGGGTGGTCGCAAGTCTGGCGCAGCCGCTCTGGGAGCAAGGACGAGCCCGCTGCTGGGCTTCACTGGCCCTCCCCCTGGGCCATCCCCTGCAAGTCCCTCTCAGCCGGGCACGCAGGAGGGGACGTCGCTGCCTCGAAGCACTTCTCCCTGACCTTGTCCAGCACAGAGCGCGCGCCTGTGGCCTCTTCAGGAGATGGCTGACGCTGGCCTGTCTTCCTGTGGTGGTCGCAAGGCGGGGGCCTGTCCCAGGCGGGGACTGGAACATCCGCGGAACCTCACCTCCCACTGTCGGGAACAGGCAGCTTCTTCCTGGGGACCCTCTTCAGCGTATCCTGCAGTCCTTCTTGGCTGAGAATCCCCGACAGAAACCAGCCAGAGCTCGGAGCTTGGCCCCTCACACAGCCATGCACTGGCACATGGCTCTGTCTAGAGAGAGCGGACGCCTGGGGTCCTGACCGTCAGCAGCCAGAGTAACTGGCCAGCTGCGCTGAGGCCACTCCTATCCACGGGGGCTGGAAGAGGCCCCTAGAGGCCTGAGGCGGCCCCACTGCACAAACCCAAACACAGGCCCTGGGCTCCAGCCTGCAGGGCCCCAGAGCAATTCGGTTACGTCTAGCTGGGTGTCACGAGCCGCACGAAAACCAGAGGTTCTCAACCACAGCCACGCTGCCAGCCAGACTCTGCCCTCTCCCTGCTGAGGGCACCTGGCAATCTGGAGGGAGGTGTCTGATTGTCGTGACTGGGGTGCTATTGGCATCTAGTGGTCAGAGGCGTCCTGTACAGAGCAGCCCCCACGGCAGGGATGGTCCGGCCCAAGAAGTCAGCAGAGCCCGGTTGAGAAGCCCTGCCTGACTCTCACGCTGGCCATGCACTTCACATTTTCATGATGGAAAGAAAATAAAAAAATGATGAGACAGAAGCAAAGGAAAAAATCCAACTCAAAAATAGAGAAAACAGGGGAAAACTTCTGAGAAATGAACATGCTGAAGGGACGAAGCGCTGCTGGGTGTGGGGGGGCGGGTGGGGATGGGATGCGGTCTCGAGCAGCTCTCTCTAGGGGCCCACAGCTGGCCACGCAGTGATGCCTGAGGCTGCTGGGCTGGGCTGGGCGAGCACCTGGCGGGAGAGGGGCCAGGGAAGGGGGAGCAGGCTGATCTCACCCCAAGAGGGTCTCCCCCCAGCAAACCCAGGTCATGTCGGGCTCCCGGAGAGCCAGGGTGCAAGTCGAGGGTCCCAGGAGCCTACAGCACTGGGATGGCCACATGTCCACGTGCCTGGCTGCCTCCGCTCCACCTCCACACTGAGCCAGCCTCTTCCGGGGAGGAGCTGCCTGGCCAGACGTGCCTCGTGGGGGATGGAAAGGCTGCCCCCTTCAGCCTGTGGCCTCCCTGACAGCACTGGCAAGCAAAGCAGGGGGCAGCAGGCTCCCCACCCCCACCACTGCCACGGCCCGGCGCTCCCTGAAGCTCCAGGCACAACCCCCACCCCAGGAGACCTGGGCGGCTCGCTTGCGGGTTAAGAGGCTGGAAGCAAACCACACACGCACAGAAACGAGGAAACGACACTGAAAGACACTCCCGCCCAGGCTTTCTCCCCGTCGCCTCTGGGCTGGACGGAGGCCCAGAGTTCCTGGGAAGGGGACCTCTGCCGGGAGAGCAGGCCCCGGGACCGAGGGCAATGACGGGGCCCCTGACACGGTGCAGCAGGCATCGCCCCCCGGCCCTCGTCAGCGTGAGGCGCAGGCACGGGCTCTGCAGAGCGACGGGGCTTGGCTCGCCTGGTGCTAGAGCCGGGCTCAGGAAACAGAAGAGCAAACAAAGAGCAGGGGAGACGGGGTTCCTGCCCAGCTGTCCTGCTTGTGACCGTGTGGCCCCGTTCCCTGGGGCCTCTGGGGGATGCCCTCTCTGCCTGCTCAGATGCTACAGTGGGTTGGGGGCGGCCACCCGGACCAGCTCAGTCCAAGCCACTTTGCCGCGGTGCTCCCCACCCCTCTGGCCAATGTAAGCCCGCTGCGCACGGCGGAGTTCCCCGTGTGCGCTGGGCAGGGGGCGGTCCGGCCCGGCTCTTACCCGCTTCCGAGAGGTCGCGCAGGGAGCTGCTGAGGGCGCTGCGCTTGAGCCCCTCGCCTCCAGCGTAGCTGTCGTCCAGGCAGGCCCGGCTCAGAGTCCCGCCGCCCGACTCCTTCTTGAGGCTGGGGCACTGGGACATGCTGGGCCGCACAACGCCCTTCTGCTTCTCCAGCTCCGCTGCAACAGAGCGCCAGGCAGTGAGCAGCAGGGCCTTGGCCCAGGGCAAGCAGGGGGTGGCGGCGGGGCCGGGCAACCCCTAGGAGGGCAACGCGGAGCAATGGGGGGGGGGGCGCGTAGTGGGCTCTGGGTGGCACAGGGCCGAGCTGCCACCTCCAGGGTTGGCGGAGAGATGGAGGGGCGAGGTCCTCTGGGGAGGAGCTGGAGTGACGCCCCCCCATCCCCCGGGACCGAGGGAGACCCCGCAGGGAGGCTGCAGAGGTCAGGGCACCGAGGCCTGCAGGAAGCTCAGCGACTTGGGGGGAGACTGCATTCCTGGGTCTAGAGTGGACCCAGGCTCGCCTGGCCTGGCTGTGGATGGAGGCTGGGGAGCGGGGGCCGCTCCTGTGCCCCCCGGAACATGACCACAGCAGGAACGAGGCTCAGAGCCGGGGGTGGCGGGGGTGGGTGTCGCCAGCTTTCAGGGGAGCCACGGATGGCCTCAGCCCTGAGTCCACCTGGTGCTTGGGCCCAGAGGACATCAATGCCGGCCACGCTCCGGTGTGGGAGCTCAGCTCCAGAGCTCCGGACGTGGAGGGGCGGGGGCACCAGGAACGCCGCGGCCTCCTCGGGGCTGTGATGTAGTTCCCTGGGCAGGACAGGCTCTCACCCAGAGACCCCTGCCCAACCCCACACCCCCCCCCCCCCATGCTCCTCCTGTGGTCTGGGTGGCGGGGCCGGGGGGTGGGCGCTGTCCGGGCACGTGGCCGCGGGAAGCAGAGGGGCCGAGGTTCCTGAGTCAGGCCCGCCCCTGGCCACGGCCGCGACCTACCCTCTATCCTGTGTTTCTCCATCTCCTGCACCTCCGCGATGGACTCCCGCAGGTCGTCGGTGAACTTCTTGCGGTCTTGAGGGTTGGGGGCATTGAAGTTGATCAGCACTTTGATGTCGGCCCCCGGGACGGCAGACGTGAGCCGGATGCCGTTGGGGTAGTCTGCGGGGGACGCGAGAGCGCGGGCCTGTGTGCGGGCTCCCCAGCTCCCCTTGGGCCTGGCGTGTCCATGGGGCTCCCCAGATGCACCCTCCATGGGGAGGACGGGCCCCACGGCGCAGGCTGCAGGGACTACCAGACAGCCCCCCGGCTCCCGACCGGGGACCGCCCTGCTCCATGTTCGAGCCGGGCTCAAATCTGGCTGAGTGGAGGCAGGGCCCGGCCCTGGTCCTCCCCCCTGGACGGACCTGCAGCCTGGACCCTGAACATCAGGGTCCTCAGTCACTCTGCCTGGGATGTGAGGCTGGCTGGGTGCTGAGTCTGGGAGGAGATGGAGGTCATGTCCCCGCTCACCTGTCCAGTCACCTCGGGGGACCCTGCTGTCCCCTGCCTGGCCTCTGTGCCTACCCCGCCCAGCTTCCTCGGGGGACACTGTGGGCGCCCCACAGCCAACAGCACCCCTTGCTCCTTCCTGCCTGGGGCCGCCTCCGAGCTCTCGGGGCTGTGGGGTCCTGGCGCCCCCTCTCTCGTCAGTGGGAATCAAGCACCCACCGCCCGGCCTGCAACGGTTCTCGGCCCGGAGGACAATACCATCACAGCTCAGACCTGTTTCAGGGCCGCGAGCTCCAATGCTTAGAGGGCTAAGCAGGTTCCTAAAATCGGGACGTGCGCCGGGGAGACAGAGCAGCTTGGGGAGCCCGTCCACCGCGCAGGGACTCGGGCCTCACGCGCCCAGACCTGGCTTTCGGGAGACACCAAGGACAGCTGAGCCCCGCGTGACGATCTCAGAACCAGTCCAATAAAACGGAAGACAAAGTTCAGACCAAGTCTAACGTGAGTGGGCCGGGAGCTGCCTGTGTGAGACCCAGGTGCCTGAGGTGACCCTCTGCCTGAGGACCTGGTCTGGTCGGACTGTTCCCAGGGGGCCCCTGCCACCGCCACCCCTTCCCCGGGGGGCCTGTTGGACAGAACAGAGCACGTGGCACCAGACTCCCCGGGGGAAAGCAAGGCGGGGCAGCCTTCCAGCCTGGGGGTGGGGAGTTCGATGCCCCGAGATGTCAAACAGCTGGGCCACACGACCGCCAGCGTGCGGACCCGGGGCCCTGGTGGGAACCTCGGCGGCCCCTCAGGCACGACCCTCGCTCGACTGGTCAAACCCACCGGATGTCTTTCCACCAACATCTTATTTAAGTAAACTCACTCTGCGCTAGATGTAAAATCTTATCCCCTGCTAGAAGTTAACGGCGAAAGTCGACGTGACGAGCCCCACACCTGATGATATGAAACGCTCCCAGGTCACTCTGAGCCTGCAACCGGCCCTCTGTTGCTAACAGTGGGAAAGTGAACTCCGGGCCCTGGGCCCACTTACACTGGTTTTCGAAGAGTAGGACCTGCATGCCGCACAGAGAGAAGGACTGCCGAAAGCTGTACGTCACTGAGTTCTTCTTCTTCTGGAAGATCTTGGTGACCTGGGGACAGGCAGGCAGAGGCTGAGCCCCAGGCCCGCACTGCGGGGGCACCCCAGGCAATCGCGGTTCTCGCAGCCCCCAGGGCTGTGTTCTCCTGTGTGAGGAACCCCCGCCCCGCCCTGCCCCGCCGCTCTGAGGCCAGCAGGCTCCCAGGGCAGTGAAGGGCCAGTAGGAGGAGGGACACTCATGCCCGCAGGCCCCACGCAAGCCCAGCGAAACACGCTGACGGATGAGTCGGACAGCGGAGGACACCAGGCCCAGCGACTTGCTCAAGGTCAGGGGCTCTTAAAGGACCGGAAGCTGCATGTCTGGACTCCAGGCTCGGGGGCCTGGGCAGAGTGGCTGGTCTCCATCGGGCGGGGACAGGGGCCGGGGTCCCGGGGAAGAAGGCGGCTGCGGGACTGTCTTCACACCCACGCTGCCTGTTTTGGGGGCCAGAGCTCAACGTCCTCTTGGGGAGCCCCTCTCTGCCACGTCCAGCCCTCCAGTCCTGGGGCTGAACTGTCACTGCCCCCGCTCGGGAAGCCGTGAGGCCTCTGCTGGCTTGTCAGGAAGAGGCTCCCCGGGGGCTGAGGGGCCGGGCCGGGAGCTGCGGAGGCCGAATGCTCCATCCTGGAGGAGGCGGGGGTCTGCGCACCCAGCCCTGCGCCCGCGGCCCACGTACCACCAGGAGGTCGTTGAACAGGAAGATTTCGCGCTGGTGCAGGCCAAGCTTCTGGGGCTTGTTCGGGTCCGGGACCTCGAAGAGCCGGCAGTAGCAGACAAGGCGGCGGTGGGGCAGCGACAGCACCTGTGTGGAGGGGCCGCGTCAGCCCGCACCCCGGCCAGGACGCCCCGCCGCCGCCCGCGGGCCCTGTTCCACGGAGACCACCCTCCCAGCGCTGAGAGCAGGGCGTGGGGCAGGTGCCCAGGGGAGCCTCCGAAGCGCCCGACACGTGCAGCCTGAGCCCCCAGACCCTGGGCCCTCCATCCTGAAGGATCTCAGCCCTGCCGCCCGCCCACAGGCCCTGCCCCACGGAGACCGCCCTCCCGGTGCTGAGAGCGGGGCGTGGGGCCCAGGGGAGCCTCCGAAGCGCCCGACACGTGCAGCCTGAGCCCCCAGACCCCAGGCCCTCCGTCCTGAAGGATCTCAGCCCCGCCATCTGAGTCTGGGGGGCCATGTGGGGACCCAAGCCAGCAGTCACCACCCCAAGGGGGTGGTCCCCGCCTTCTGCACACATGGCTCTCCAGGGCCGAGCTTGGCCAGCCGCAGGGACATGGGAGGGCACGTGGGCCCAGCCTGACGCCGTCAGGGGCGGGAGACAGGACAGCAGGGTGTGGGGCCGGGGGGGCTGGGTCACACGTGTGACAGGGGTCCTGGGCCCTGACCTGGCAGCCAGCAAAAGGGACTGGGGAGACAGACCCGGGCCAGGTGGGCAGGGGGAGGGTGGGAGGCCTCAACGCCACCCCAAGGCCATTGGTTCAGGCGCAGGGTCTCGGGGCCTGGGGACAAGCTCGACCAGGCCCAGACGAGATGTATGGAGACCATCTGCTTTGGGCCCGACAGCACAGCCCTCCCTGCAGGGCCGCCGAGGTCCGAGGCGGGGAGAACTGTGACAAGCAAACGTCTCATCGCTGCGGAGAGTGCCCGGGCAGTGGGAGCGGAGGGTCTGGGGGCCGGGGGCTCGCGGGGAACACAGAGGGGAGGCGGGGGCACTCACACAGCCGAGCCCGTGGTGCAGGGATCCGATCTACAGGGGAAACGGGGAGCAAACGACAAGAGGTTAACGCCCCACACGCGCTCCGGGCCCTGGTGGAGACCCCGGGGACACCCCTCCCGTGGCACCTCTCCGGCGCCCCCAGCGGGCTTGAGGGGAGCCCAGGGCACCAGGGGGCCAGTGCACAGTCTCAGCCGCTGGCTAAAACAAGGCCTCAGGCTCTCTTCCGAGGGACCCAGAGGGAAGCCGCTTAGACAGCCCTAAGGGTGATGTAATTCACCAGTCCTGACCAGAGGAACCAGGCTCCAGAGGCATCAGGGGCTGGCCTGGGGTCACGGGGCTGGGGGCTCCTGGGTGCCCGGGGGGTGCCGCCCCCCGCGGTGGCGCAGACCACCTACCGGCTTCTTGCCCACGATGAGTTTCTCCACCTTCTGCACCTGCGACACGTGGTCCTCGTTGGTCTTCAGCTCCCGCTTCCGGATCCGCTCGTAGATCCCGACGAGCATCTCACGGGGGATGTCCTCCCCGTCGTCCACGCCTGCGAGGGGACAGTGGCCGGCTCACCCCGAGGCACCACATCTGAACCACGTCCCTCCCAGCCCACAGCTGCCAGACGGGTCCTGCCCATGACAGAACCCCAGCTCCAGCTCCGGGCCAGCTCTGCCCCGGCTTCGCGAGGACGGGCCTTCCAGCCACGTTCGGGCGGCTCTGTAAACGCTGCCTTGCTCGATCCCGGCCGCAGCGCTGGGGGGCGGGCCCACGTCCTCATCTGGCCCCTTGTCAGCCTGACACTGAGCCTCTCTGAGCCAGGAGCCCTCCTTCATGACACAGGGCCCCCAGAGCGCGGCGGACCTCACAGGGACAAGGGCAGCTCAAGCCTCCTCCCTCTCGGACAGCTCAGTGGTTCTGAGTGGCTGCTGTCTCATTTCTGGGACTCGAACCCCGGTCGCCCTGACACACTCATGCCTCTTCTGCTACATGGCCCTGGAAGTGGTGCCGGAAAGACCCCGCCCAGCTCAGGAGAGATGCGAGCCCCAGGCCTCGGTCCGCAGGCTCCTCGGGTGGCGTGCAGCAGTGGGAAGGCTCAGCCCTCTGGGGGACGTTCGCACTTGCCTGTCCCCTGCCTGACGCCCGCACCTCAGGTGCGCTGCACGCCTTCAGGGCTCCGGCCCCTGGGACGTGATATGCATCACGGTTCTGCCTCCAGACTGCAGAGGAGGGAACAAACCCTTGCGCCTGGTGGGGGACGGGCCGCGCGGTCCTTGTGGGAATACCTGGGCAGGGAGGACTGTGTGTCCGCAAAATCGAGGTGAGCAGACGCAGCAAAGGCCCTTAGGTTTACGGCTGGGCCTCAACCCAAGAGCGAGGTGCCAAGTGTGGGGGGGGCGGGGGGGGCCAACTGCGCATGTCTGCACCGGCTCCGGGGTAGGCTCTGGGAGGCACAGCAGGACTCAGCGACGGTGCACGACCTTTGGGGCTGGGAGGGGCCCTGCGGAGGACCTTCGGCACTTCCCGGGTCTTTCTGGACAGATTCCAGTTCACAGCAAAGTTAAGCGGGAAGCACATCCCGGCTCCCCCACAGTCAGCAGCCCCATCAGAGCGGTGTGTTCACTACAACTGGAGAAACCTACTCGGACGTGCCCCAGTCGCCAGAGGCCACAGGTCACGCACGGGTTCCCGCGTGGCGGTGTCCATCCCCAGGTCTGGACAAACGTGCAGCGACTCGTGTTCACCGTGGCAACAGCGCACGGAGACCGTCCCCCACCCTGAACACCCTCTGAGCCCCTCTGCATCCCTGCCGCCCCCGCCCACCACCGGAGCCCTGTCTCCCCAGCCTCGCCCCCGCGGGACGCGGCGCAGCTGGAGTCAGACCCCGCGCAGGCTTTGCAGAAGCGCTGCCTTCACTTGGCAATGTTCACCTAAGGGTCCTCCGTCTTTTCCAGACGCGGCAGCTCGTTTTTTTGCAGCGCTGAGTAACAGTCTGCGGTCTGGATGGACCAGGGCTCCTGCACCTACTGAAGGGCAGCTGGGGGGCTTCCTGGTTTGGGCAACTGTGAATCGTGGGTTTCTGTGCAGAGGGGAGTTTCTGACTCATTCAGGTAAATTCCAAGCAGGGTGACTCCTGGGTCACGTGACTCTCTGGCTTCTAAACCACGTGAAGATAGGACCCATCCAAAATATAAATGTAAGGGACTTTCCTGGCGGTGCGGTGGCTAAGAGTCCATCTGTTCATGCAGGAGACACAGGTTCGGTCCCTGGTTCTGGCAGATCCCACGTGCTGCTGCGCAGCAAAGCCCGTGCAGCCCGACTCCTGAGCCCGCGCTCTAGAGCCCGTGAGCCGCCACCACGGAAGCCCGCGTGCCCGCAGCCCGTGAGCCGCCACCACGGAAGCCCGCGTGCCCGCAGCCCGTGAGCCGCCACCACGGAAGCCCGCGTGCCCGCAGCCCGTGAGCCGCCACCACGGAAGCCCGCGTGCCCGCAGCCCGTGAGCCGCCACCACGGAAGCCCGCGTGCCCGCAGCCCGTGAGCCGCCACCACGGAAGCCCGCGTGCCCGCAGCCCGTGAGCCACCACGAGAGAGGCCACCGCGCTAAGCAGCCCGCGCACCACAGCTAGAACGCGCCCGCGCGGAGCAGCGAGTCCAGCGCAGCCGAGACTGACACGCGTGGGAGAGTAAGCCTGCGCATACACACTCATACTTAAAAACAAACAGAGACAAATATCAGTAAAAGCAAAACACAGCTCGTCAGGTGTCCAGGCCCCTCTCCTGCCTCTCCTGGGACTTCCAGAGCCGCCGGCTACTGGACCTGGCTGCTGGGCCCGCTGGGCGCTGAGCGGTGCCAGAGAGAAGCTGTGTCCAGTGTGTGTGGTGGTGTGGGGACACCTTCCCCTAAGACGAAGGAGCCGGGCGTGTGCTTTGTGCGGAAGTGCTGGCCTGGCCTTGGAACTCCTGCCCCCTCCAGCTCTCACTTGCTTCGTGACCTCGGGTGTGTCCTCCCTCTGAACCTTCAAAGCTCAGGAAGGCGGGGCAGAAACCCTGGGGTCCCTGGCGTGAAGACAAGAGGTCATCGGTGGGAACGGCCCAGGCTCCCAAGACACAGCCAGGCAGCTTGCTCTCCTGGTTCTGGGGTGCTCGGCCCCCACCCTGGGAATTAGGGGGACACAGCCGCCCCTCGCCGTCGTGCTGGACGGCGGAGCACACAGGTGCACGAACCACGAGGTCACGGACGTGAGGGTGGCCGGCCGGCAGGGGTGTGTCCCGGCAGCCCCGTCTTCCTCGAGCCTCTGGGCTCGTTTCACACACAGCAGAGGCCCCAGTCCCATGGCTGAGGGAGGAGGAACTGGAGCCCCCGAAGGGTCACCAGGAGCACGCAGCTCACAGCCAGCTTTCCCATGGGCGACAGGGCCACGGGGCCGCCACGGAGGCCAGACCGGAGGCTGGGGACGGGCAGTGCTCGGAGGCCCCGGGCGCCTGGCACCCGGCCTGCAGTCCCTCCGCCCTCTGGCCCTGCAACCGGCCTGGGCCCAAACCCTGCGGTCGCTCTGAGACCAGGCCTCACATCACCCTCGGGACGGGCCGCCCCCACCCTGAGCTGGCGAGGCTGGGGCGGCTCACCGCGGAGGTTCTTGACGAAGTCCTCCAGCTTCATCTTGCGCTCGGGCTTGACGTTGGGGCTGTACATGTCGGTGTTGAGCAGGATGATGGCAAAGGCCAGGATGAAGATGGTGTCGGGGTTCCGGAACTGCCGCACCACCCCGGGGTTGCAGATGCAGTACCGCTGGCTGGGGCGGGGTGGGGGGGACTTCAGCCGGGGCAGGAGGCCAGCCCGCCCCTCGCCCACCAGCGGTCCCAACACCCAAGGCTGGTCACTTGTCTCAGAGCCTCTGTGTCTGTACATGGGGACCTCCAACCAGCAGAGCTGGCCCTGACCGTCTGCCCGTTTGCTTGCCACAGGAGTCAAACTCCCTGCCCCCCAGCTGGATGGCGGCTGCTCAGGGCTGAGGACCACACCCCCGGGCCCCCTCGGAGTGCTGGCTGCTGGCAGGCTGTGCCCTAAAGGCGTGGTGTGCCCTCCGCCCCACCCAGGTGGGGACGGACCCGCCCCGGGGCCCTCAGGTAACAGGAGCCTAGGGCTCCAGGTCAGAGGGCGGCCCACCTCCGGCTAGTTTCAGCCCCCCGCTGCTGCGGCAGCCTTGCTAACACATGGCCTCCAATACGCCCCCACGCCTTCCCAAAGCCCCCTCCACTGGCGCCCTTGTGGAGGGCTGGGTGGTTGGGGCAGGGATGGAGAAGAGGAACCAGGAGGAGCTCGGCAACTTAAGCTCGCAGGCCGCAGCCGTCAGAGCTTAGACAGCCTGGGCTTCAGTGTTCTCGTCCCTCTCCAGGAAGCCCTCCTGGATGGAAGTGTCTGATTGCTCCCCTCCCAGGGTCTGGGGTCTCTTCTCACCCATGCAGAGACCAGGGGGCTGGGCCTCCCACACCCAGCGTGGGGCCCGGAGCCCCTACACAGCAGTGTACACCATCCCAGCGTGAAGGAGGGCTGCAGGGACAGCTGGCCTCGATCACAGGCTCTCTGGGGTGCCAGGCGCTGGGCTAAACGCACCCACACATCCCGAGTGGTTTACCCGCCCCGCCATGCCAGGGTAGCTGGCATCATCATCCCCCTCTGCCGGTGGGGACTGAAGCACAGAGAGGTTAAGTAACCAGCAAAAGGTCACACAGCCGGTACGCGGTGCGTGTCAGAACCAGGCTCTCTGTGTCTCTGAGAGTCTGCCCTGCAACGACGCTGATGGATTTGGGAGCCAGCGTCTGAGGCCCTGGCTCCAGCACTGGGCCGCATGGTGCCTGGCCCCCCAGAAGGGGCCCCCTGCCCTGAAGGAGGATTCTGCCCTCGGGGCCCCGGCCTCTGAGTGGGGCCCCTTCCCTGCCGGCCTGGCCCGCACCTGAAGGCCTCGATCAGCCGCTCCACCTTCTGCGCCTCCCCCTGCACCCGGATGTGTGCCTGGAACTTCCTCAGGGCCTCGTCCAGCTCCATGGCGGAGAAGTCCATCTCGTCCACCACGCAGCTGGAACGAGAGCCCGCGGCCGGTCAGCGACCCTGCCCCCTCCCGCCGGGGGCCAAGGGCTCAGAGCAGGGAGGCCTGGAGGGAGGCTCTCCCAGGGGTTCCTGAGGGGTGTCCAGAGGGGTGGTGCCATCCCCATCTGCTGACCTGAAAGGAAGGCAGAGCTGGGGAGGCCTCGGGGGGCAGGGGACTCTGGCCATGGACCTGCCCCAGCCTGACTGGGACCCCTGAGCAGAGAAGGGGGGTCTGCACCAGGGACCCTCGAGCGACCACCCAGCGGGGCTGCAGAGGTCCCGGTGTCCACTCCCAGGGACCTCGTCCACTGGGGCGACGCTCCAAGCACTCAGCCATTGGAGCAAGGAGCAGATGGGGCCCCACGGGAAGGTCTGCTGACCAGCATTCCAGGAGGATGCCTGGGGGCGGCGGGGGCGGTGGGGGGGGGGGGTCTTGCTACTTCCTGAGGCTGCCGCTATTTTCTGATCTAAGGAGAACAATGCCCGGATTTCCTACGGACCAGCAGCAGCTCGGAGGAGTTGGGGTGGGGGGTGGGTTAAGGGCTAGCTGCAGGCCAGGGGCTGGGCTGGATGGTCGTCTTCGGCCCCACTCATGGAGGAGCTAGTCAGCTCTCCTTGGATGGGTCCTCCCTGGTTTCAAAGGGGAGGGGGCAACAACCACACTCCTGGAGGGGCTGGAGCGGAGGGGCTGTGGAGGGAGCAGCCCAGGGGGCACAGCTGCCTCTCCAGGGTGCCGGCGCGTCACGGGGTGCAGAGCTGTGTGTGCGCTGTGACCCTGTGCCCGGCGCACCGGCCAGGTCGTCCATCCCGTGCAGGGCCTGGGTGGGCAATGTGCCCAAGGCAGGCCTGGAGCCATGCCCCAGGTCCTGGCCAAGGGCACCCGCTCTGAGCCACCTACTGCTGGCCCTGGCTCCTAGTCTGTGGAGGGGGCTACGGACCCCTAACACCCCTGCGGGTGGAGTGAGGACAGGGCCTGTAACAGCGCCCGCCCAGCGGCCATGGGCCCCAGACATGGAGCCACTCCTCTCAGGACAGTCTGGGGGGGACGGGGGTGCAGGCATGTGCAGGCAAGCCTTCTCATCCCTGCCAGCCGTTCCCAGGGGCCAGAAACCCCTTCTTCTGCAGGGTCTGGGGCCGCCAGCCTGGTGGGCCATCAGCCCATCTCCCAGCAGGAGAGGGAGGAGGATGGGGCCCGAGCTCAGCGGCTGCCCATGCGGCACCCAGGACGGCAGCACGGAGGCCGCGGGACCAGGGCTGGGGCCGGCCCTGCTGGACGGGGCTGGCGGTGCCTGGGGTCTGTGTGCGTCTGGGGAACAGACATCGGGGCCCCCGCCCCACTTGAGGTGCCCGGGGTCCCGTGCGTCCAGGGGAACAGACAGCGGGGCCCCCGGCCCACTTGAGGTGCCCGGGGTCCCGTGCGTCCAGGGGAACAGACAGCGGGGCCCCCGCCCCACTGGAGGAGCCCGGGGTCCCGTGCGTCCAGGGGAGAGGCGGGCCACTCACTCGAGCACATCGCGGTTGAACTGCTTCTGCCGGTTGCCCAGGAACTCGCCGATCATCTGCCGGCTCAGGCCCTTGCGCTGCAGCAGGAAGTGGGCCACCCCCACCGGCGTGTCGGGCACGAAGCCACGCTCGATGAGGTACTGGACGCCCTTCTCGGGCTTCCTGGGGGACGAGAGACAGGCTCAGCTGGGCGTGTCTGCCCCCGCCCCCCTCCGCCTCCGTGGCACCTGGTCCTGTCCCAGCCTGAGTCCACCACCCGGGGCACTGGGACCGTCCAGGCCCCGTGCCCAGCCTGGGCCAGTGAGGGGCGTACACAGCGGCCCCGTCCAGCACGCGCTGGCCGCCCGAGGACAGGCTGGATGGCCGACACCCCGAGGACCCCCACGGCGGCTCAGCCCCCACACCACCCCCCGCTGCCCAGGAGCCTGACCACCCTTGCAGGATGGGTGTGTTAACATGGGCGGTGCCTGGAATGCGGCGCACAGCAGGTGAGCACCTGAAGGATTACGAGAAACCTCCACGCCACCGGAGGACACGGAGGCCCAGAGCCAGCTCCCACTGCGGTTGGAGGCCTGGGAAGGGGCTGGGTGTCCACTTGCCCCGGGACCCAGGGGACCCCTGGGGCCCGGGCAGTGAGCCCGCAGGCCACTCCCTCGGCCCGGACCTCGGGGCCTGGTGCCAGCTTGGCTGACCTCACGGGAAGGTGCCCGTGATCATAAGAAATAGGGCGGGGAAACAGGAGCCTTGGACAGGCCCGGAGCCCCTGAGGGGCGCTCTGGGGGCGTGGCGGTCAGAGCCGGGGCTCCCTGTGGCCGCACGCTGACGGTAGGCCCTGCAGACTCCTACGTGCGGGCCGGCCTCCGGCTGCGAGGGGACCCTGCTATCTGTACCTCGGGTGGCCACACGACCCCAGCCTTGCACCCGAGCTTGGCAGGGAGCGACCTGCTGGGTCCTGGCGCAGAAGGGGTGGCCCAGGGTCCCCGTTCCCGCCCGGCCACGGGTGCTGATGCGGGGACGGGTGACACTGCCTCTCTGTGGGCGAGGCCGCACCCTCGACAGCGCGCTCTGCAGCTGCAGGCCTGTCCTGGGACCGGCCACTGAGCCCCTGCAGTGGGCCCAGCTGGGCAGCTGCACGGACTGTGGTCACTGGCAAACTGAACTAAAACACCCCCTGCGGCCCGGCCTCACCTCTGCCCCTCGACCTGCAAAGGGCTGAGGCCCCCCAGTCACAAGGGCTGCAGGGAAAAATCCTCCAGGGGTTTCCACAGCCTTAATGAGCTGATTCCACAATCGGTGTGGAAGAGTAACTACCAACAAGAGCCAAGACCGCTGTTTAAAAGGACAAAAGAGGGGTTTCTGCCCTAAGAAAGCATGTAAAACCAAAAGCCTGATGTGGGCACAGGGAAAAACAGAGCCCCTGACCACGAGCGTGGAGGGAGCTTCGCGAGGATCTTTGATCCTGTTCACGGATGCGGCCAGGCCCCCAGCACAGGGCCGGCCTGCACGAGCTGTTCCATGAATATCTGTCAAGGAAGGGGCGGGGATCCCAGCACAGACCCCGCTCACGGAGGAGTCACAAGGAACTTCAAGTCAACAGAGAAAGGACAGACAATTCAGTAAACTGTCTGTGAACAACCAGCTAACTTCCACCGAATAATAAAAGCTACACTCCTCACCGGGTACCATTCTCCAAACCAGACGTCAGGCAGACGCACTAAAGGATATAAAACAAAGCTGCAACAGTCCTGAGGAAAATATTTCAAACCTATGAGATGACCTGGGCTGGAGTCTCTTAAAAGGAAACATAAAAAGAACAACGTAGCCCCCAAAGAGAACCGCTGCATTGTGTGCTTGAAGCTGGGTCATGGGTCAACTACACCTCAATGAGAAAAAATGTAGAAAAGAGAATGAGTAACTTGTGTTAAACCAACAAAGCATAAACAAAGTTAAAAGATGTATACTTAAAAACCGCTGAACTAGACACTTTATAAGGACAGATCTTATGGTATGTGGATTTCACTTCAGAAGTTTAACAAAAAGGAAGCCAGTGACAGGAAGACATTTCTGTAATTCCAGAGAGTCAGCATCCACCACGTATAAAGAGCCACTTGGAAATCAAACCAACCTAGGCAGCATGCCAAAACGCAGAGACATTACTTTGCCAGTAAAGGTCCGTCTAGTCAAAGCTATGGTTTTTCCAGTGGTCATGTATGGATGTGAGAGTTGGACTGTGAAGAAAGCTGAGCGCCAAAGAATTGATGTGTTTGAACTGTGGTGTTGGGGAAGACTCTTAAGAGTCCCTTGGACTGCAAGGAGATCCAACCAGTCCATCCTAAAGGAGATCAGCCCTGGGTGTTCATTGGAAGGACTGATGTTGAAGCTGAAGTTCCAATTCTTTGGATACCTGATGCAAAGAGCTGACTCATTTGAAAAGACCCCGATACTGGGAAAGATTGAAGGGGAGAGAAGGGGACAACAGAGGATGAGATGGCTGGATGACATCACTGACTCAATGGACATGAGTTTGAGTGAACTTTGGGAGTTGGTGATGGACAGGGAGGCCTGGCATGCTGCAGTCCGTGGGGCTGCCAAGAGTCGGACATGACTGAGCAACTGAACTAAACTGAAATGAACTAAGGAAATCGAAAAGAAATAACAGAAAGATAGGCAAAAAATAAGAATAGGCATTCTGTAGAAGGAAAAACCAAAATGGCCAAAAGACACACATATGGATGCCCCACCTAAGCAGCAGGCAGGCAAACCCAAAGTGAAGCAAGAGATACTATCTCTTCGCTTGGACTGGGGAGGGAGACGAGGCTGAGTGCGTCCAGATGTGGGGAGATGGGTCCCCATGTCCAGCTGCAGGCTCCACTTCAATGAACAGCCACTGGACGTCCCTGGGTCCAGCCACCAGCAGCAAAGCACGTGGCAGCGTCAGAGCAGGACAGTGTGCGTGGCCTGCGGACGTCCGCAGGGGCCAAGGGGACGGCAGGGAGGCACGGGCCGGACTCTCTGAGCTCCTTCCACACGGGCTCATCTCCAGCTCACACCCCATGACTCACACGGACAAGGCCGCTGCGGGGGTTGCACCCATGAGGACACACAGAGAGGAAGCGGGAGGACCAGAGTCAGGCACACAGACGCGTGAGGGGAGGCTTGTGCGTGGCCCGCGGCAGCGCCAGGAAGAGTCCAGAGACCAAGGTGCTTGGTCCAGGCAGGCAGCTCTTCTGGACCCCACCTGTCTGCCCGGCTGGGACTCCCAGGTCAGGACACGACACCTGCTGGGGATGAGGCGAGCGCGGGGGCCCCCAGGTCACCCCAGCCTCCCCCAGGAGGGTCCGAGGCGCCCTGGGACTGGCGGGGCCCAGAGCAGGTGGGCGGGCTCCTGGGACAGAGTGCAGGGCGGCCTCCCCACTCATGCAGTGCTCCAGCCTCGGCCTGGGGGCAGACAGAGTCTCGAGGGCTCCCCGGGTGCCCATGACGGCTCTGGGAATGTGCGGTCTCAGCCGATCGAGGACCAGGGCCGCCCCCCCAGGAGGCTGGGTGTGATCCCACGGTTCTCCACAGCCGCCCTTCAGGACAGGCCTCTCTGCCTGCCCAGCTGGGCAGGGGGTAACCCCCAAGTCCCCCCACCGCCGTCTGGAAGAGGAAGCGGGGGGCTCACAGTGGACGTGGGTCAGCAGCCACCGGGCAGGCTGGCCACATCCCCTCCACGTCCCTCCCGCCCCCCGGAGGAGCCAGCAGCAGGCCGGAGTCCAGTGACACCATATCCAGAGAGGAGAGGCCCGAGGTTTTGCAGTCAGAGCCGCCAGCGTCCCCTCCAAGGGAGGGCTATTTTCAGCCACGCTAAGAATAGTCTGTGTTAAACACCAGTCTCCCGCCCTAGACCTGCTCTGCCCAGAGCCCCGCACGGCAGCCTCGCCACAGACCCAACGCACACGTCCTGCCGGGTGTCGGGCCCGCCTGGGTCCTCCTCCCTGACCAGCCCACGTGGACGCAGACCCAGCCCTGCTCCCAGGCCCCCGCGGCCCGCCACCCCGGGCCCCAGGCCGGGCGGCGGCGCTGGGGGCACTCACTTGTTGAAGAGGTTGAGGCCGATGCGGTAGTGCCGCTTGCGGATGACGTCGTTGCTGAAGGCGGGCGAGTCCCAGCTGTTGCGGGCCTCCTTGTGGTACGTCTGCTTGCTGAGCGTCTGCTCACGCAGGCTGTCGCGGGACGAGGACTCCGAGCTGCAGTTGATGGTGTCGTTGGAGTTGGACGTGCTATTGAGGCTGTCGTTGTCCCCGTCGGAATAGTCCGACTCGGACCTGCTCTGCCGGTTGGCCGAGCCGTTGATGGCCAGGTGGGCGTCCAGGGGCCGCGGCGGCCGGGCCCGTGGCTCCGGCTCCTCCCGGGGGAGGCCCCTGGGGGGCCCGTGGGGGCCGTGCTTGGGGCTGCCCTGCGGCCCGCCCAGGCCGCGCTCGTAGGCGCCCTGCCTCTTGAGCGAGCTGCGGTCGGAGCGGTCGCTGAGGTCGGCGGAGCTGTCGCTGGGCGGCTCAATGGTGAGCAGCGGCAGGTGCTCCACGCGCGCCCGCGGCTCCAGCGACGGCGTGCTCCGGCAGCTGGTGTCCGTGTCCCCCTGGTCGTCCTTGTGGGCCAGGGCCCAGTAGTCCTGGGCGGTGGCTCCGGCCCGCAGCCGCAGGTCCGACTCGCCGCTGGACGGCCGGCACCCGGCCTGCACTGCAGGCGGCGGCGGCGACAGCTCGTCCTCATCGATGTACAGGGTGACGTCGCTGTACGAGGCGGTCATCTCGTCCAGCCGGCGCTGCTCGGCCGCACCGTGCAGGCCCGACGAGGGCTCGGCGGCGGGCGCAGGCGCCCCCTCCACAGCATGCAGGCTGCGGCAGTTGAGGGCATCGTCAATGGACTCGGCCAGCGACTTCACCTGCCGAGAGAAGGCGTCCTCCAGCTCCGTGATGGCGTCGGCGAAGTCACCGGCGGGTGCAGGGGCCTGCAGGGCGGGCGGGGGCGGCGGGCCCAGGTCCCCGCACTCGGCCGGCCCCAGGGAGCCCAGCGGGGAGTCCCCGTCGGTCACCGAGACCTGCTTGCCCTCGAAGAAGGAGCTGTGCGCCTTCTCGGGCCCCTCGAAGGACAGCTGCACCCGCATGTTGGACAGCACGATGCGGCGGGACAGACGCTTCTCAGACATGGAGCTGCGCAGCCGCTCGAAGTTCTTGTTCATCTGGTACTGGCGGAAGGCCGTCTGGATGGTGCGGGCCGCATGCCGGGTCACGAGGCGGCCCCCATACTTCCGTTCCAGCATCTCCACCTGAAGGGGAGGAGAGGAGCGTGAGCATGGCCCGGCCTGGTCCGGAGGGCAGACTGTGCCCACACACTCCCAGACCCAGGAACCCGCCGGGGGCCGTGCCCACAAGGCTCCTAGACCCAGGAACCCGCCGGGGGCCATACCCACAGGGCTGTTAGACCCAGGAACCCATCGGGGACTGTGCCCACATGCTACCAGACCCAGGAACCGGCCAGGGGCCATGCCCACACACTCCTAGACCCAGGAACCCGCCGGGGGCCGTACCCACAGGGCTCCTAGACCCAGGAACCCACCGGGGGCCGTGCCCACAGGGCTCCTAGACCCAGGAACCCACCGGGGGCCGTGCCCACAGGGCTCCTAGACCCAGGAACCCACCGGGGGCCGTGCCCACAGGGCGCCTAGACCCAGGAACCCACCGGGGGCCGTGCCCACAGGGCGCCTAGACCCAGGAACCCACCGGGGGCCGTGCCCACAGGGCTCCTAGACCCAGGAACCCACCGGGGGCCGTGCCCACAGGGCGCCTAGACCCAGGAACCCGCCGGGGGCCGTGCCCACAGGGCACCTAGACCCAGGAACCCACCAGGGGCCGTGCCCACAGGGCACCTAGACCCAGGAACCCGCTGGGGGCCGTGCCCACACGCTCCCAGATCCAGGGAGGCGGAGGAGTGGTGAGTTGCAGTTACAGCCTGCGCTCCCTGCAGGACTTCTCAGAGCCTTTCAAGGGCGGTGGTTTCCCAGACTTCTCTGTCTGCAGCAGCCTTTGCACTGGGGCTGTGCAGTTGAATGAAACTTGGAGCTGCTGCAGGAGATTGCAGGCCGCCCCTTGAGAGACAAGGAGACTGTGGCGGGGGCAGGCCGGGAGACCAGCACGAGACCCGAGTCGGCCCTGAGCACTGAGCGCCGGCCGTGGGCCTAGGCCCTTGTCTGCAGACTGACTCTGAGAAGCCTGGACCCGCGGCCCCTCGGGCCCATCAGACCAGCCTCACGGGCCAGCGAGAGGACACGGGCCTCACCGACACAGGCGAGACAGACCCTCAGCACGGGGCGGAGGAGGCGCAAGACACTCCACTGCACTCCTGGGAGGGTGGACAGCTTGTGGGGCCCCCGCACCTGCTCCTGTACAGATGGGGAAACTGAGCCTCAGAGAACAGACCCAACACACCCCTGCAGGCCTCCAGATCCCAGGGCGCCCTCTGGGAGGCTGACAGCGGGCCCACGCCATAGGCAGGCAGGGCGTTGGGACTCTCCCGCAAGGTGTGTGCACCTCCAGAGCCCGCTGGCCCCAGGCCTGAGGACGGTCCCGAGGGCCGCTCCCCATGCCTCGCTCCGGGGTGAGGCCAGAGCCCGCTTTCCGAAAGCAAAGAGGACTCGGGATGAGGAGTGGGCTGGCCCACCAAGCCCCTGACATGGGGGTGGGGGGAAGGCCCCCAGTCCTCGGCAGGAAGTGTTCACACCCCAGGGTCAGAGCCCCAGTCCCCTCCGTGAGGACGGCATGGCCTTGCCCTCGAGAGGCGGGGTCTGTGCAGAACAGACAGGGCACCAGCTCAGGGGACAAAGCCAGGCAGACGCCGAGGGAGCCAGGCTGCAGCCAAGGGGAGGCGACGGCTGCCCGGAGCCCCGGGGGGGGCGGGGGGGCGCGGGCGGGGAGGGTATGGGCGGGGGTGGGAGGGCTCGGAGCCTCGCTGGGGGTGCGTGTGGGTCCCAGTTGCCATGAGGGACACCAGCTCCCCCAGACACAGACGTGCCAGCCCTACAGAAAGGTGGGGTGGCAGAGGGGCCCCCCTCAGGAGAGGAGTCGGGAGCGGAGGGGAGGGGCGAGGATCAAAACCGCATCTCACAGCCCGGCTGGGCCTGGAGGCAGCCAGGGCGGGTCTGTGTTTTCTCTTGCCCTGGAGCCACTGAACCAAGTCCAAAGGGATGACCTCACTTCCACATCTGCGAGCGGCATGTTTCCTGGGTTTGGAAGCGCAGCTCTGAGAGCGCTCGGGGCCGACAGAGGCCCACGCCTGGGCTCCAGGGAGCCCTCTCTCCTCTGCCCCCTGAGACCTGGGTTCCGAGTCCCTCGGGTCTGCTCGGTGGGGGGTGGGGCCCCTGCACAGGCCAGAGCATGATCCACGGCCCCTCTTGTCCTGCTGACTCTAGGCCTCGCGAATGCAGCAGCGACGCCTTGGGCTGAGCCAGCCCCCCAGGTCGGGGCAGGGGCGGGAGTGGTGATAGGGGGCAAGCTTGGGCTCTACACTGCTCCTAAGCTCCCTGGCCCTCCTACTGGCCTCCCCTGGGGATACACCAACCCAGGCCCGCACTCACTCAGCCCACTGGGGCGTTCCCCTTCTGGGTCAGAGCTGCCCCGAGGCCCCGTCTGAGTGCTGACTGGGGCGCAGGGGGGGAACCCAAGCCGTCTGCACTCACCTAACAGGTGTCACCTTCACTCGACCCCGCGTCCCGCCTACAGACAGGCCCCAGAAGCTGCCCGCTGTGCAGGGGAACAGAGGCTCTGAGATGAGACAGGACAAGGAGCCCCGAGGCTGGGCCTCCCGCAAAGGGGAGCCACAGGAGACGGGGAGGCCAGGGGCCAGCGGCCACTGCTCTGGGCTCCTGCCACTGAAAGGCAGCTCTGTGCCGCCCAGGCTCCAAGCCCTCACGGAACCAGGCACCTTGCTTCCGCCTGGGAATTCCCGTGTAATCCCGCCCCCCACCGTCACTAGTTTCGCCTCGACTGCCAGGAGGCTCAGCAGGGAGCCGGACGCCCAGTGGCCCTGTCACCGCCCTGGCCCCACCTCATCCCGGCCGCCCTTTCCGGCAAGCTTGCCCGTCTAGGGCCCCTGCACCTGCTCTCAGCTTCTCCTGGAAGGCCCTGGCCTCGGTTACTTGGCTCCAAGGGGCCTTGGCACCCCACCCGGGCTGCCTCCTCCCACAGGCACCCAGCCCACCTCCCCTTCCTTCATCCTTGGGGTTCAATCACCCCTGCTCTGCACGGCTAACCTGTGCTGGACCACGGCGTCCGCCCGAGGGCTGTGG
Organism: Ovis canadensis; assembly: GCF_042477335.2. Taxonomy (NCBI): domain Eukaryota; kingdom Metazoa; phylum Chordata; class Mammalia; order Artiodactyla; family Bovidae; genus Ovis; species Ovis canadensis. The sequence continues at coordinate 73,364,793 of NC_091263.1, read as the reverse complement.
CCACACCCCGTTCCCCGGTGACTCCCCAGCGACCGGCACAGGGTCTGCCGTACGGCAGGCACTGGGCTAACGTGCGAGGGGAAAGCCGGACAGCTGTGGTCACGTTAAGGCCAGGAGAGGCTCATTACCTCCACGGCCTCTGCCTAACCCTTCTCTCTTCTGTTTCCACGGTCCTGCTATAGTCTGTTGCTATAAACTGTTCTGATCTACTTTAGATCTGGGTGCAGCTGAGAAGAGGAACAGAGGCCTCTGTTGCAGACCTGACCACACGGCCAAACGCCAGCGGGTGGCGGGGCCAGGAGGCCAAGTGGGCAGGCCAGGCATGCCCCTTGCTGTGTACACGGGTGCCGACCCCTTGGGGGGCTCTGGGCCAAGTCCCTGGGGAGGAGGCACAGCCTGGAAGGAGACAACGTCCCCCCAGAACACACGGGACTGCAAACCGACGGGTGGGACGAGCGGCCTGGCCTCCCTGCTGCCCAGAGGACGTGCTGTTTCTGTTGTGGACTGACCTCCCCTCCCCCTCCTGCAGACCCCGGAAGGTCCAGGCCTCTCCTGGACCCCGGGACCTCAGTGGCCACCACCGTGTGCAACCTGTGCGCTGGCGGACAGCACGGCCCGGAGCCCCGCCGCCGGGGGAGCAGGAAGTGGGCAGAGGCCGAGGTCGGACAGAACATCCCGCGTCCGCTCGCTCCCTCCGGTTCCTCCTGGAGTCGGGAGGAGACCACGAGGGCCCCGGGGTGAGGCAGAGGCCTCCATCCTGGAGACCAACCCCTGCCTGGCGCCCAGCCTTGAGTGCTCAGGGTGGGCCCCGCCCCGCCCCGCCCCGCCCCGCCCCGCCCCGCCCCGCCCCGCCCCTCCTGCCCCCGCCCCGCCCCGCCCCTCCTGCCCCGCCCTGCCCCACCCCTCCTGCTCCGCCCCGCCCCTCCTGCCCCACCCCGCCCCTCCTGCCCCGCCCCTCCTGCCCCGCCCCTCCTGCCCCGCCCCTCCTGCCCCGCCCCTCCTGCCCCGCCCCTCCTGCCCCGCCCCTCCTGCCCCCCCCGCCCCTCCTGCCCCGCCCCGCCCCACCCCTCCTGCTCCGCCCCGCCCCTCCTGCCCCACCCCGCCCCTCCTGCCCCAGCCCCGCCTCGCCTCGCCCCCGCCCCGCGTGGCCAGCGCCCACCTGCTTGTCCTGCAGGTCGGAGGAGAGCTCATAGCTCTCGGAGAGGGACCGCGAGCGCTTGATGGCCTCCTCCTCGGCCTGCTTGCGCAGGACGGACGTCGAGTGCTGCAGCCGGGGCCTGCGCGCGCGCTGCTGCTGCCCAGGCGGCCCCGCGTACAGCCCATAGGCGCCGCCCGGCGCGTGCTCGTAGGGCTCCGGGCTCAGGCCCGAGCCGGGCGCCAAGGGCCCCTGGTGGTAGGCGGAGGGGCTGTCCAGCGACGTGCCAGGCTCGCTGCTGGGGGCCTCGCCCTCAACGCTGCGGAGAGAGCACAGACCGGAGGTGAGGGGGAGACCGCACAGGCAGGTGTCTGGCCCACACCCCACCCTCCCCTGGGTGGACCCCCGGGGCCCACGGCCACCCCTGCTTCATGCCTCCCTAAGGCTCCCCTCCCCTCGCAGAGGCCCTGCTTTGGCTGTACCGCACCCCCACACACACACCCCTGCCCCCTACAACCGACACCCTGCCCTGACGGACCTGCTCCCCTTCCACCGACCCCCACGACGGGCCCCCACAGAGCAGGCTGTGCCCGGGACGCCCACTGACAGCCGGCGGGTCCCACCTCCTCACTCCTTCACTCCACTGCCAGGATTAAGTCCTTTTTTTCCCTTTTGACCAACAATGAACAGAGTGACTCCTCGCTGCATGCCTGCGGGGTCAGGCACTGTGGGGGTGCTGTTATGGGCTGAGCGTGTCCCTCCCCACCAACACCCGCAAGCTCCAAGCCCTAACTGCTCAGAGTGTGTATCTGGAAATAGGCTTTGAGGACGTGATGGAGGTAAAATGAGGTCACGGGGGCCTGATCCAAGATCAGGACACACACACACGGCCACCCTGCACCCAGCTCTCAGCACCGCGCCCGTGAGCCTCGGGGGAGCAAGTGCTGAAGCTGCCGCCCCATCTGTGCTGCTGGCGACCACCGACCTGGAAGCGGACACAGAGCGTCTCCTCGAACTGTTAAAGCCAGTCTGTGAGGACCAACTGCTCACTCCATCTCTGGGAGGACAGACTGGCACCCGCACGGCGCCAGCTCTGCCTGAGGTCACACAGCTAGAGCATGGGTGCGTTGGGGCTAGCGCCCAGGACGGGGGGCTCCCACCAGCCCACTGCCCTGGTCCGCAGGCCTGTGCGCACCCCTCAACTTTCCAAGTGCCTGGTGAGGGCACGGGGGGCATGGTTACTCACCCCGCACTCACGACCCCAGAAGTGAGCCCAGAGACGGCGACGAACGTGCAACTGAGGTTCTGGGACCTCCGGGCAGCCTCTCCAGCAGTGCCGGCCACCCCCGCCCCTCGGGGCATCCTAGCATCCCTGGGGCCTGTGCGGCAGTCCCTCAGGAAGTGGCCCAGGGGAGGGAAGGGCACAGAGCCCCATGGGTTGCAGGCGGTCCTTCCGCCAGGGTCCCATCTTCACAGCCATGCAGTCAGCAGCCTGTGCCCGGCCCACCCGCCCAGCTCTGCCTGCCATGGAACGTGAGGCCATCGGCTGCCTCCCGGGGGAGGGGCTAGCGCGGCCCAGCCACAGGCACCCATGCCCAAGGCGCCTCTCCCGCCCGCTGCCAAGTCGGCACGTGCTGTCAGGCTGGCCATCTAAGAATAGTGCCAGCCTTCCACTCTGGCCCGCAGGGACGCTCGGTGGGTTTCCTACGGCAAAGCCTGCAGCCCAGCAGTGGAGGGTGATGAGGGTCCTCTCCCGGGGAAGAGCCCTGGGTGCCAGCCCCCGATGTAGCCGTGACTCAGGGGCTCCCGCTTGCCCAAGGCCTGGCCCCAGGCCCAGCACCCCGGCCGTCCGGCGGTCACTGGCAGAAGCTTCCTGGGGACCTCAGGGGCCCATGTGGGACAGGCCAGGTGCATCCCAAGACAGCCCTGGACTGACGGCGGGAGGGGTGGGGGCAGAAGGTCGGGGGCCCCAGGCGACGGGCCCCCTGAGCCGTACATGGCTGATGGGAGACTCCCCCTGCCCCCCTCCATGAGACCCCAGGACCCACTCCACATGCATCCCTACTGGACACCCTTCCATCAGAGCCACTCTGTCTCCCGAGAAGAGAGAGAGAGCAAATGCAACCGTGTCCTCGCAGAGAAGCAGTCAGGGCTCAGCTCACCAGGATTTTACCTAGTCCCTGAGCCCCGAGGCTGCAGAAGGCACGGTGGTGATGGGCAGGTGCTGCGCAGGGCCGGGCAGGGGCTGGGACCCTCCCCCAGCACCAACACCCCCCAGGCAAAGAAGGGCGTCCACCCTCATGGGGCAAGGGACTCAGCCCCTTCCCCAGCCTGCACTCGCTTGGTCTTGAGTGATCTGCATGGGGGGAAGGGCGTTCCTCCCGCCCCCTGTGGCCTGTTTGAGGCAGAGGGTGCTGAGGAGAGAGGGGCAGGCGGCTGCCCCCGGACCCTGTGCAGGGCATGGGCCTCCTGTCCGGCCGGGTTCACGGGCGCGACATGCACGCGGCACTCCCGCTGGAGGAGGCTGGAGCCCCCGTGGGAGGGGCGCTGCGATCTGCCACGGATGCGGGGGGCCTTTGTGGGCCTGGGCCAGCCCAGGGTTCCTGCTCGGTCCGTGACCCAGCTCCTGACCGTCTCAGCCCAGCAGGCTCCTGAAGATGCTCGGGGTGGAGGCCAGGTCTCCGTCACGGACAGACACGTGGCAGAAACCTGTGAGTCCGACCTCCCAGACACACCCACCTGCCCGCCTCTCAGGACGTCCGGGCGGCCAGGGCGGGTCCCTGGATTCTCATCCAGCCCCCCGCCTCTCCTCCTCACAGCAGCCAGACCAATCCCAACAAAAGGAGGGGGCACACCAAGTGCCCCCTGCCCATCACACGGAGTGTGGAGACACTGCCCTCCAGGCCTGGCCTCGCCATGGCCCCCTCCCGGCGGTGTTCCAGCCTCCCCAAGCTGTTCCATCCTCACTGGGGTCTGGCCCGCAGGGACATTCCACCCTTCTCAAAGGCGCCAGGCACTCCCCTGCCTCGGGGCCTTCGCACTGGCTGTCCCCCTGCCTGGACCGCTGTTCCCATGTCTTACAACTCAGCCCGCTCCACGCCATCACCACCCGGGGTCTCTGCTCAATGCCACCTTCCGAGGAGGCCCCCACCGCTCACGCCTCCCTCCCCACAGCATTCCTAACCCCTCACTCAGCACTTTGGCAGTGCCGACCCGCCGTGTAACGTTGCGCGTTCCCCGGGCTTTCCCTGTTCTGCCTGCCGCCCACATCGGCACCCAGGCTCTGTGAGCGCACAGGGCACTTGGCTGCTTTGCTGGCTACGCTCCCCGAGTGCCGGCACGTGCACCCGACCAACAGGGTCGGTGAGGCCCGCCGGCCCCGGGGTGGGGCTTCTGACGTGCGCCACCCTCAATGCACAACCTACCTGCCCCACACCTAACCCGTGATGGTCCCCGTCCCCTCGCAGAGGCTGAGCCGGAGTCCTGAGCTAAGTCACCGGCCAGCCCCTCCCCTACGTCCACTCCATGGCGCCATGCCCTCTCTTCGTCCCCAAGTCCTGGCGACTCCATGTGAACAGTGTCCGCTTGAGTTGTGTGACGTGGCGGCCTTTGCATACCTCAAAAGTCAAATCCTCGAACCGTCCTGATAAGAAGTGGCCAGGCCACACCACTGTGACCAGCAAGGCACACTGCCCTCCAGTGAACGACCGGACAGAAGCAAGCAGAGCACACACCGTCCTGAGCCAGAGAACATCACTCCTTCCTGACCCCAAAGAGAAGCGGCACACGCTAGACCCCCAGGGGGCTTCCTAACCCGAGCCAGAGCCCTGGTGAGCACAAAGGCACGTTCACGGGGGAACCCCGGGTGCTGACAAGCACGCTGGCCTGTTTTTCAGGGCACCAGCTAGACCTGGTCATCAAATTGCAACCCTCCAGATGCTGGAGCTGAATCCACGGAGGTAATGACTCAGGCCCCTCTGTCCTGGCCAGCCCTCAGCTCTGGATGCCCAGGGCGGCCTGCCCCAGGGACATAGGCCGCTGGCCCAGCCCCCAGCAGCCCCGAACACCTCTTCCTCACCATGGTGCTCGCCCAGCGGGAGCTCCACCTCCCACCACCCAGGAACCCCCTCTCTCGGGGAAGCTTCTGTCCGTCGGCCACGACTGGATGCTCCAGAGTCGGCCCTTGGCTGCACACAGGGATTTAAGAGCACACGCAGACCCTGGGCCACGTGCAGATCGAGGGTTGGGCGGGCCCCACGCCCACCCCTGCTGTTCCCCGACCGTTCAGAGTTCCTGGGAGAGTCAGGGCTGCGGCCAGCGCTCTGGGTAGACGCTTCTGATCTGGCCTCCCTTTCCCAGAGAGTCTTACGAAGGAAGCAAGGCCAATATGCAGAAGTGCATGCAAGGAATCCACTGCTGTGCTGCATCTGACTGTAGAAACTGGAAATAATCGAAATGCCTGTCAACAAGGGACTGATTTACATAAACTACACATCAACATAATGGAAACAACTTAAGACGGTGGGCTGGGGGGCGGGGCAAACGTCTGGCTTGATGGAAGTTCTTGTGAAAAACAGTGAGGGGACCTTTCCAGCTGATGGGAATTTAATACAGGCTGCGAAGCCAGTCAGTGACGCAGAGTGAGAAGCCAGAACAGCCCCAGACCTGCTGTCCACCACAGGTATCGGCTCACAGGGAAGACCGTCCGAAGCTCCAAGTGGGTTCCAAAGGCCAGGGCGCTCGCCCCCACCTTCTCCCGTGAGCCTGGGCAGACAGCACCAACCTGTCCCTGACTCGCCCCTGCAGGCCCATGAGCACCGCCTCCCGCAGGGCCACCATGGACGGCAGCTGGGGCCACGTGCCAATACCCACGATGGCACGTGGCTGCCTCCCACCGAGGGCTGGAGCGCGGGGCCAGCAATGACCTGAGGCCGGCGGCCAAGCCTCTGTCGGGCTCATGGGCAGAGGACAGGGGGGATGGCTCCGGGGGGACAGATCTGAGACCCGCGTCACCCAGCTAGAGGAAGGATGCTCTCGAGTGGCTGAACTGCCTGTCCCTGGAGGCGTGCAAGCCGCAGCAGGGCAGACTCCTGTCGGAGGTGGGGCAGAAGGACCCCGGCACTGCCGGACTGACGTCAATACACGGAGGCAGCCTTCAGAAAGCCCTCGGCTCGTGAAAAGGGCTTTCTAAGCGCGGTCTCCAGTTCTCTGACCGAGAGGGCCCCGCCTGCAGGTCCCAGTAGTGAGAGGCGGGAGGGGCAGGTGCCAGGGTCACCCGCCCTGACTGCTGGACGGGCCTCCTGTGGACACCACCCATGGCCGGAGCTGTAAACGCTCCTGAAGGGGCTGCCGGGCCAGGGGGGTGGGGCGGTCCCTGGAAGGGGCCCGGCTCTAAGGCTGAGATGCCACATCCCCACTCCAGCTGGTGAGTGAGTCAGGCAGGGGGCCCGCGGCCATGCGGACGTCTCTAATTATGGCCTGTGAGGTCATGAATGACTTTTCTTAAGAAAAACGCTAGTCTGAGGAGGCTGTGGGCAGAAGCAGGGACCCGCTGCTGCCCCCAGCACTGATGATGCCAGAACAGAAACAATGTTTACGGACTCCGGGCTTAGTGCCCGCGACCGCTGACACAGCTCACGGGCACAGAGAGGCTGGCCCGTCCCGAGACACACAGCTCACGAGATCAGAGCCCACACTCACACCCGCTGAGCTTGAACAGCTCGCTCTCGCGCGCGCGCGCGCGCACACACACACACACACACACAGCAACTCTCCCTGTAAAGCCTCGGGGTATGCGGGTACTGTATTGGATGATTAACTTACATGGCCTGTAACCCAACCACCAGCCCTGGGCACGCTGGGCCACTGTCCCTTCCGCAGACAAGGAGAGTGGGGTGGTGAAGCCGAGTCGCTAGGTCACGGGTGCAGGGGACCAGATCCCCATCGGGCGCACCTGCCACCTGGCAGCAGAGAGGAAATATGTGCCCCTGGGGGCAGGGCTGGGGTCCAGGGCCCTGCACCCTGGGGTCGTGTGTGGTCACGACGTAAACCAGCCTGGGGTGCGTGGCGCCAGTGGTGGTCACATCGTCTGGAAAAGCCACTGTCTTCTGAGTGGGCCAGCCCCACGCGGAGAGAGAGCCATCTGCAGGCCTGCCTGTGGTCAGACGTCCATGCCAGAGCCGTCTCCACACTCCCAGCAGAGTGCCCAGACCCGAGCAACACAGCGTCCCAGACACACGTGCTCCCTCATGCCTCCGCCATGCTCTGTCCAGGGTTTCTGATTCCCAGAAAGGGAGGTTCAAGCCAGAGTCAACAGCAGCCTTCACAAGCCTTCCCTCCCAACCCTCCGCCGGGGCGCCTGCGGCTCTGTGGTCACATTAGTAGAGGTCTATCGCCCAGGATGGGGAGGGGGCGAGTCCTGCTCTGCACCAGGTTCTGGGTGAGAGGCACAGGCAGACCAGGGCAGGAAGGGACTGGTGGCCGTGTCCCCAACCAAGGGGCCACAGGAGCAGAGACGGGGTGAAGGCAGCGTGGCTTCAGGAGGCAGAACGTCAGCCGCCCAGTACCTGGCGGTGGTAGGGGGCTGCCTTGGGGAGTGCAGGCATTCCAGCAGGGTATGGAAAACCAGTCTTCAGGGACTGAGCGGGCTTGTGGTGGGTCATGCCCCACATACAGTCACCCAGAGTGCCACAGTGCAAGCTAAATTCACGTATCTAATCCCTGCCGTGACCCCATTGAGAAGGCCTGGCTCCCCCGCCCTCTGCTGATGGGAGAAGGGCGACTTGGGTTCGGGGTGTGCCCAAGGTTACAGAGCTCAGACTACAACCAGGTTTCAAGCACAGATCACCCTCCCAGGCTTTCAACTCTGTGAGACGTGCCTGGGCCTGGAGGCAGCCCCCTCCCTGAGGGCTAGCCTGGCCCCGAGCACCAGTGGACAAGGACACACAGGGCTGGATCTGAAGGGAGAGGTCAGTGTGTAAAGGGACACAGAGCTGGTGTGCCAGCAAGGAGGGGGCGGAGCAGGCTTCCCGGGGGACCCGGGAGGCTGCTCCTGCATCGGTCACCCACACCCGCCTCCAGGGAGGCCTAAAATATCACAGCCAGGACCGCAGCTGGTAAGTGGTCCTTAGGACGGACACCTGGCTGGCCACCGAAGGGACTGATGGGCCCCAGTGGACACTGAGCCCTGGCCCTCTCGGGGGAGAGGAACTGTGGACCTCCTGTTCTCAGGGAGATGCTGGGCACCTTCCCTGGTGGGCAGATCGGGTAGAAGGACCTCAGGATGGGTGGACGCAGAGGCAGCGAGGGCCTCCGGTGAGCACTCAGGGCCTCCAGGCAGTGCTGAGGGACTGGGGGAAGCTGGAGCCGCAGCCGTCCAAACAGCCACCCAACACCAGCGTGATTTCTGCTCAGCCAGGAGGAGCAGTGTCTCAAAGCTGAGGGCGCGGACGAGCCTTCTGGACAGTCGAGGCTGCTCTAAGGGCTTGGTGGCGGTCGGGAGGGTCTGGCTTTCACCCAGGTCCCCAGTCGGCTTTAACGCGGATACACAGTGACCAGACAGGAGCCGAAAGAGCCTGCGTCCGGCCCAGGTACGCTGCCTCTGCTGCTCGGTGGGCCCCTGGAATGAGGGCCCCCACCCCGCCCGCCGCCCCGACTCGGCCGACAGCGACTCCATCCTCCCAGCGGCTCCAGGCCCTCTTGGGCTGCTCTTGGCAACCGTCTTGCTCACACTCCGCGCGTCATCCGCCAGCAAAGCAGGCCCTGCCACCCTTGAGAGAGCCAGCATCGGACCGCTCAGCAACCCCCCACCACGTCGGGGCTGGCCTGGCCCATGCAGCCCCCTCCTCATTGCTGTGTTCTGGCCCCGCCCACCACACCCCTGCCTCCCCTATTCAGCAGCTGGGACATGTCGAGACACAACTTGGACCGGGTCCCTAATCCACTTGCTGCCCTCCCGGGGCTCAGGGCCAAGTCCTCCCAGTGACCCAGAAGGCTCTGCAGGACGGCCCCCCACACCCTGATGCACTCCCACCACAGGGCCTTTGCACGGGCTTCCGCTCTGCTGGGGTCTTCACAGACGGCCACCTGGCTCGCCCCTCGCCTCCTCCAGCTCTCTGCTCAAAGGCCACCTGAGTCTCAGGGAGCCCCAGCCCCCCGCCACCCTCCCGGCTGCACCTCTGCAGTGCCAGCTGCTGTCTGTGGGAAGGCCCGTGCCGAGAGGTCTGCACCACGGCAGCATCTGGCACCCGGAGGCATGCACACTCCCAGCAGCTCTGAGCCGTGTTAGAAGCGCCAGACTCCCAGGGGCTATGCTGTCTGCCACACGGACCCCAGGTCTGTGAGCAGGACCCGGGCCGGGAGGGCATAGACTTACGGAGGACAGTCTTGGCCCTGGGCCAGGGGATGGTGGGGTTTCGGAGCCACAGAGACTGGAACCCACCCAAACTTACCACCTCTATGCAGAAAACCCACGCAAACATGACAGAATTGTCTAGAAACAGGGTTTCTAAAAGCAAGCCGGAAGCTTTTGTACCTCCCCACCACAACGTCCAGGCTCTAGAAGGACAAGGACCCTCTGGCTGGGCACTGCCACCCCTCCCTCAGGGTGCCCAGCGGGCACAATCGAGGTACCTGCAGAGTGGCCCCCAACCCGGGCTGGTCCCCAGACTCTCCTGGGAGATTCGGCAGCTGATTCCTGCCTGACTCAGGAGCTCCCCAGAATTCAAAGGGTCAGCCAGCACTGTGGCCCCAGAAACTGGACTTTCAAAGAGTCCTGGCCAGTTGTGACCCGTGGGCCGTCTAGAATCCCAATGGCCCGGCCAAGCACCTCCCGTCGGACACAGAGGAAACAGGCCTGGGAGGAGAGGCCGGCCAGCCCCTCCCTGCCCACCGCCCCGCAGCCCCGCCTCTGGACGCCCACCCCCGAGTCCCGCCCCTGGACGCCCACCCCCGAGTCCTGCCCGTGTGCCTCTGTTGCGTCTACACAGAGTGGCGGTCACCGTCTTCCTCTTCTTCCTTACGTTAGAAATAGGTGCCAGGAACGTTCGTTCATCCCGATGTCTGGCTTCTTTTCGATAAAATGAGCAGAGAACGTATTTCCGGGCAGAATCCACTGCTGAGCTGAGTGGTGGCCGCCAGCCCTGGGTGGACACCCGCCTGCCTGTCCTGTGGGCACCGGGGCCGGGCCTGCTTCTCCGATGCTGAGGGCGCAGAGCCTCAGCCACGGTCCAAGTCCCCCCGAGGTGCCGCCCCCCGGCCTGAGCCCGGTTTCACACCAGCGAAAGGTTCTTACCGCCCCAGGGCTGTGTGCACAGCGAGAGCTCGGCCTGCAGAACCCAGGCCCGGCCAGGGTCCTGCTGCAACCGCCCATGATTCGCAAGGAACGCCACCGCTATGGAAGCCGGGCACCACCACCGAGACCCGGGATGGCCAAAAGCAATAAGCAAGCAAAGCATTTAAAGAGGAGAGTGATCGAAGCAGCTCACCAGTTTTATCATCACTAGAGGTTTTCTCAGGACCTGCAAAGTCTTATTCACCAAACCACAGACGCGGGCGGCGGGCTGCACAGGGACCACCATGTAGACACGAAACCCGGGAGCCCGCTGGGAGATCTGACTTCCCCAGGAGCCCCCCAACAACCCTCCTCCACCCCCGGGCTGGCCACGCCGGTCTGTGAACGTTCACTGAAGCCAGCTCTGTGACACAGCCAGGCAGGGCCAGAGATGTGGGGGACGCTACTTCGACGGCTGGCATCGGGAACAGTAACAGAGACGCGGGGGACGCTATGTTGACGGCTGGCATCAGCAACAGAAAGAGACACACCAGGCACCGCAGGCTGGCGAGCAGAGCCCAGGCCCCAGCGTCTGAGGCGGGAAGCTCCCTGGAAGGCAGGCGCCTGCTGTCTGGACCCCGGGAGGGACCCTGGGCGGTGATGGAGGGCTCTTCTCTGCTCAGGACCCCCGTTTCTTGAGGCTGAGCAGCGGAGGGGCACAAGGCAGGTGGGCTACGCCTGGGGCTGCAGGAACCTGAGGGTTCAGGACCCCACAAGGCTCGGTGGGGAGGGGGCGCTGGACCCCACCACCGGGGCAAGGCCAGGGAAGGGTCCCAGGTTCAGCTGGGGCGGTGGTCGGGGTAGACAGCAGCAGTGTTCTGGAAAAGCACCTCCATCCTTCCTTGCAGCGACCCTCAGCAACCCTCAGTGACAAGAGGCCTGTGCCGGCTGTGACGGGGGAAGGGAAAGTGGCTGGACCGCGGGCCAGTGACAGGCCGGAGCAGGGAGGTGCCGATGCCTGTCCTTGGGTCCTGGAAGACACCCTGGGGGTGCTGGGAGGGGCAGAGGCCACTGAGAAGCTGGGAAGGCCAAGAATGGGGGTGCTGGTGGGAGGCGGACGCTGGCGGGTGGGGTCGGGGAGGAGGGCGGGGCTGAGGGTGGGGCAGCAGAAGGGCCCCCCCCCGCAGCTGTCCAGCCACTGCCCTCTACTCCACGTGGGCACGGCTCGCTGGCCTGACTGACCCATACCCTCTGGGCAAGGACTGGGGCTGCTGCCCTGAGGCCTGTCCTGCTGGTGATGAGGTCCAGCCCTGCTCCGCCTCCTGGGCTTCGGCTCCGGCACTAATTATGGGCACAGAGGCCTCCAGGAGCGGCTTTTGTACACGTATAAAAATACAGGACCCAGAACAATGGGCTCTTCTGGGTGGGAGGCTATTTTTAGAGCCCCGCTCCTTACACTAGCATCCAGCACCTCCCGGTTTGTCAGCTGCTGCTGGCGAGACGGGCCGCAAGCCCACCGGGAGAAGCGCAGTGCTGGGATGCCTGCGCCGTGGGGTGTTGCCCCGGGTCCCAGGGGCCCGTAGGGCAGTCACTGCCCCACGGAGTCCCAACGTGAGCCGGTGAGAGACTGCGTGGGGGGCCTGACCCCCTGCCCGAGCCTCAGCTTTGCCACCGCGGGGCATGGATCGGGACAGGGCGCCAGGGCGAGGAGCCCTGCAGACGGCCGGGAACCCTTCCAGGGGCCCGGGGCCGCGCCCTTCCTCAGACAGGCCTGTTCTCTCCAGCGCACGGCCAGAGGGGAGGAACACGCGTCCGCTGGGCTGCCAGGCCCTTGCCCCGGCCTGCCAGCCTGTTTCCAAGTCACCCTTCCGGCCCCCAGGAGGGGGCGGCTCCAGCGTCTCTGGCATGGGTCTCACTCAGAACATAAAGAAGGTCTGTCTGCCCGCCTGCTGGAGCCGGGCCGGACCTCCCTGCGTCTCCATGTTGAGTCACTCCCATCAAAATAGCCCGGACGGCCGGAGGGTCAGAGGTCAGCCCCGAGAGGCCGCAGTCAGGCCCAGCCCAGCGGGGCCCGGCGCTCGGAGCGTGGCCAGCATGGGGTGTGAGGGTCACCCGGCAGGAGGGGCAGGGAAGGGGGTCCTGCAGCTACCGAGGCGTCTCCCCGCGCCTCCGCCGCAGCCCCCCGCTCTGCACTGCGGGCTCGGAGCCTGAAGGCCTGCTCTGGCGCGTTTCCGCCTCAGAAAGCCGGCTCCAGTGGCAGGGGGTAGGGTGCACACACCCTGCTCAGGCCTCCAGGGCTGCGGACAGGGCTCGGGGAGCTCAGAGGGCCCTCGCTGCACAAATGAACGGCGATGCTACTCGAGCAATGCTGCCCGTGACCGGGGGCTCGATGGACCCGACTGTCCGCTCAGCACATTCCGAAACGCTAAGGATGAGGCCCACAGGCGGCTGGGGCCCGGAGCTGGCCTGGGACACTGCTATCCTCCCTCCAGGGGCAGGGCCTGGGACCCCGAACGCCTGTCCTCTAGGATCCTTGGGTGGCCCCCCTGGCAAGGCACCCAGGTTACCTTGTCGCCCTTGCCCACAGTCAAGCTCCCTCCCTGCCTGTTCACAGCAAGCAGGGGCACAGGCCCCTGCGGACAGACAGGCTCCCTGGGTCCCAGCCGGCAGGCACGGCCTCTATGGGCCCGCGTCTGCGCTCGCCACCCATCACCCCGAACGGCTGCAGGCCTGGCACGTTTCTTGGAGGGACAGACGCGTGTTCTGCACCCAGAACACTGCTCTCCAGGCCTCGAGTCACAAAGCCGCTGCAGGGACACCCTGGCGTGGCTCCCTGGGGCCCCCACACCCGGCCCTGGGAGGCCTGCAGGCCTGCACCAATGGGGGCCCTGCCGGGAGGTGGGAGCCGACTTCCTCCAAGGCGGCAAACGTGCTCATTCAGGAGGGCCAGACGCCAGCTGGCGGGGGAACCCCGGGGCTCTGGGTGGGGGCCGGCGCACACAGCCGGCCGTCGAGCCTGGCCAGGGCCTCCGCTGGCGTGATGCTGCGCACACGGCGTCACCATCGGTCCCAGGGGACCCCGATTGGCCTGGGGCTCTCACCCCACACGCCGGGGGGCCGAGCAGCAGGCCAGGGGCCAGGCCTGCATCCCGGGAGAACCGGGCCTCTGACGCCAGCCCCGCGGCCAAGTGCAGAGACAGGCCGTGAGAAAGCCCTTTATTCTCCCCAGCGCCATCTGGGCCGGGACCGAGGCAAGGGTGGGGCCCAGCCATCTGGGACCCTGGCGTCGGCCCGGAGGCCTGGCGCCCACCTGGCGTCTCCTCATGGGCCAACGAGAAGGCAGAGCTCTCGGGGACACGGGGCTCCCCATGAGGGGGCTCACGGGGTCTCAGCACAGAGCTCCAGACGGGACCCCGAGGATCAGGCCCCGTGGGCGCACATTTCCGCATGGGGATGGCCACGCCCACAGGGGCTCGCTCTCTCTGTTGGCCACAGTCCCACCGCTCCCTGCAGCCCGACCACACCCACGGGCTCCGGGCCTTACGCCACCCTCCCGCCGGTCGTGTCCGCTTCACAGGCTCGCTGAGGACCAGCACTCGCGACCGACTCAGAGAGCAGAAGTCACGCATGCAGCCCGGGGTCCGGCCGTCCTCGGGGAGCCCGACTTAGGACACCAAGTCCCAGGGGCAGGGCCCTGGGATTCCCGCAGCTCCATGTGCCCTGCCTTCTGCCCTGCCGCGCCCCCCAACAGCTGGATTTTTGAGGGTCCCCCTGACGCGGCGCCATCACACGGATGATGACCACGATCCCCTGGTCGTTGAGGCCACCGAGCTTCGACTCAGCAGACATGCTCCCTCCTCCGTTTCACGCAGAGAGTAGTGTGGTTCAGTCACTCACTTGTGTCCGACTCTTGCCGCCCCACGGACTGTAGCCCGCCAGGCTCCTCTGTCCATGGGATTCTCCAGGCAAGGATACTGAGTGGGTTGCCATTCCCTTCTCCAGGAGATCTTCCCGATCCAGGAATCGAACCCGGGTTTCTTGCATTGCAGACAGATTCTTTACCGACTGAGCTGAGGGAAGTCCTAAAAAGCATCCATCTGACCCCGGACGCCCAGGCGACACCCTGGGGTGTGCCCACCCAGGGCAGCCCCCTTCACCCCTCTATGTGGGGAGTGCTGCTCAGCAGCTCAGGAAGCGCCCGCATAGAATGTGGGGCCCGGGCTCGGGGGGAGGCCGGACGGGGTCGAGCTCCAGCTGCCCCACTGCTGGGCTGAGCAACCCTGGGCAGGTAGCCTTCCTGCTCTGGGCCTCCGCGAAGCAACGGACACCAGTCCTGCCACCAAATACCCAGCAGGCACATGGGGACCGCAGGAGGACCCGCTGTGCCAACTGCAAGCGCCCAGGTGAGCGCACAGCGCTGTTTCGGCTCTGCACATGGGAGACGAGGGCTCGGCGGACAGCCTGTGAGGTTCTGTCAAGGCCAGAAAGGGACGCAGGACCAGCCTCGGCACATGCGGGGAGCCAGGACCCCCAGTGTCACGCATACAGCCCTGTCCTTTCAGCCTGCCCTCGGCTCACCTGAGCGCTAGGACCTCCGCTCCCCTCGCCGCATCTCAGGTGCAGACAGCATCGCCCGTTTCTGTCTGTGTGTCTCACAGCCCACTGCTTCCCGCCAAGACCCTCGCCCCCGGCGAAGCCAGGGCGGCCCTTGCTGGTTCTGACTGTTTGCAACAGGAGGACTCGGGCTTCCGATGCCAGGGCACACTTGGAAAGATTTTTCCGAATGCACACACACATACACGCACGGCCAAAAATCTTCCTGGCTGAGCCAAATTAAACACAGAGGCCTCTAGTTATTTCCATGCGCGCAAAAGGGACTTAAAGAAAGCAGCTCTCTGTGGCAGGCTCCAGCAGACGGGGCTGGGCCGGGCCCCAGGGATGCCGACAGGGCAGGGAGGAGGCACCGGCTGGGGAGACCGCCTTCGGGAGAGCCGGCGGGCGGAGAGCAGCCCTGTCGCGCAGGCCTCCCACCGGCGGCCCACCCTGTTGGCTGCGACCAGGCGCGGGGCCCACTCAGGGCCTGGGACACTGTCGACCCTGCGCTGCCGTCCCACCCAGCTGGGGCCCCCAAGCCGCCTGCCCAGCCCCCCCACCACCACAAAGCCCTGTAAACCCGCAAATCCTCCAGGTCCTTGCCGACTTAAAATCTCTGTCATGATCGCAACTCCTGGGAGCCGGCGCCCACACCCGCACCCACAGGGCCCTGTCCCCCAGGGGCGTGGGCTCTGGAGGTATCCACAGCCCTCCTGGGACGCTGGGTGCCCTCAGAGGAGGGGGCATCGCCAGCAAGAGGCCTCGGGACCCCGCTGACCCTGGGAGGCACACGTCTGTCCCCCTGGAGGGCAGGCTTGGAAACTCAGCACGGGGGGGCATGATGCTCAGGGTTCCCATACACCTGCCTCCCCTCCGACACTCCCCGGGGCGGGACTGCGCGGACACCCCGTCATCATCCGCTGGGGGCTGGCAGTCAGCAAGAGCTCGCACTCAGAGCTGGAGGCGGCACCCTGCCGAGGCAGGGGCCCTCTCGCCTGCCCGTTTACTTGATGGAGAAACTGAGACACCGAGGGGCTGTAACTTAGTGGGGTGGGGGGAGCTGACTGAACACCGACCGCCGGCCCCCCGTGACGGCGCTTGATGCCCCCACCTCCACCGTCTCTTCTTGGGGTGGGCTGGGGGGGCCCACCTGCCTTGTCTGACCCTGACCCCTCCCGCCTGGCTCCCAGGACCTGAATCTGTGGTGTGGTGACGGGACCCCCACATGTGGCCCCCCCGGTGAGGGCCTGGGAGGTCAGGATGCTGCCCCTCGACCTCCCACAGCAGCACAGAGCCCCGCCCGTCTGGCACCTGGCAGGCGGCTAGGACCCTCTGTGCCTCAGCTTCTCAGCCTTGAGATGGGGGTGTCGTGCAGTTCACAAGGCCGCTGTGAGGGCCACACGGCAACACCCAGAGGCCCTCGCAAGCCTCTGCTCAGAGACAGGCGTCCGAGCATGGGACCCACGACCTGAGGAGGGGAGGGGGGTGCTGACAGGGCAGCTCTCTGGCTGGGTGGGTGGGTGTGTGTGTGTGTGTGTGTGTGTGTGTGTGTCTGTGTGTGTGTGTGTCTGTGTATGTCTGTGTGTGTCTGTGTGTGGTGCGTGTGTGTGTGTGTGTGTGTCTGTGTGTGTGTGGTCTGGGCTGACTGCCACCTCTGGGGTAGGCAGGTGGGGAGGGGGACAGACTGAGGGAGGGGGGTTGTGTGTGTGTGGCGGGGTCCGGGCTGACTGCCGCCTCTGGGGTGGGCAGTGTGGGGAGGGGGACAGACTCAGGCGCCAGGGCAGGAGCTGCAGGACAGACAGACAGAAGGCACAGAGGCCGCCCAGGCAGTGCCTGGGGGAGCCTGGTCTCCCATGCCAGACAGAAGGTGCTTGGAGGCTGCAGGTCAGGCCACCCAGGCCACCCAGGCCACCCGGGCAAGAGGAGGGGCCCATGTGTCTCGGGGGAGACTGGGGCACAGGGGGTCGCGGGGCAGCAAGCAGGGCCCCATGGGGACGGGGAGCAGAGAGCCCCGGTCCTGTCTCACGCCTGACGCAGGGCCTGCTCTGCCCTATGGGGTGGGCGTCACTCGGGCCCCTTGGCAGTGACCGGCCGCCAGGCACAGCTGGAGGGACCTGCCGGGGAACACAGCTCCGCCGCCAGAGACGAGGCCGACCACATGACAGCCCCTCGCGTTAACATCCGCACGGTGTCTGGGATCTGCCTAATCCAGGGGTGAGGAAGCAAAAGCGCCGGTGGGGGCATGACACCCTTGCAGACGCTTGGGGGGTTTCCATGGTGAGGAGGTTAAAGCAGCCCTAGGAATCCGCTGCCCACATCGAGGCCTGCCGTCTAACTTTCTGGGCCATTTGGCCATTTTTACTGAGTGAGGGAGAAAAAAAGTGACAAAGCCAGCAGGGTTAATTTATGACTCTGAGAAAGCTGAGGGCCAGATGGAACACAGAGCCTGGGTCTGCGCGGCTGAGCCTGCCTAGGGCGGGCACACAGCAGGGGAAAGCGCTTCCCGGTCACTTCCTCTCCCTGCACGGCACAGTCGCGGGCCTGACCGGGCTCTACACGGGGAAGTCAGACCAGGTAATAAGAACCCGGGAGCAGGTGGCCGTCCCTGACCACAGGCTACCAGCCCGGCACCCCCCAGCACCCCGACTCCTAAGGCCCCGGCGATCCGGAAGACACTTCTCACCCCCAAGTGACCTCATGGCGCGGCAAACACGCTTTTGAGACACAAGGCCACTGGCCGGAGCTTCAAGGGCAGCGCGTCGGCGGAGCGGACTCTGTGCGCGGCCCTGTGCGGCGGCCGGGCCGGCGTCTGAGCCCCGGGTGGCGGGTCCTGCTCCTTGCCCACACCTCCTTCCGCGCTCCCCCATCCCCGCTGTAGAGAGCTCAAGCCCCATCTCCCCCAGCCACGCCAGGGAGGGAGGAAGATATACACTAACTAGAAGACCAGATCTATGCAGCGCAAAGCTGAGTGTGTGATTTTCACTTTCCTCACCTCAGTCTCCTTGTCTGTAAAATGGGACTAATACCAGCCACGTCACAAGGCTCTTAGACGGTCAGAGAGGCCAGGTGTGTGCAAGGTTCAAAGGCCACCCAAACGACAGACACCATCCTTTTTATCCTGTAGCTGGTTTGAAGTGTGGCTCAAACCTCTGTTAACTCCAGACCCACCAGAGCCAGGTGAGGGTCCCCTTCCTGCCCGCAAGTCCTGGGCACCAGTGGGGCTGTGCCCAGCCTGGAAGGGCCGCTTCCCTGTCCCGTGGCCGATGTCACCTAGCTCTGCTGAGGCCCTGGACACAACACGGTCTAGCCTGCGGGGCAGGTGCAGCCCTCAGCTGCAAGCGGGACAACAAGCGCACCCACCGAAGCCCACGACCAGGCCCCTCCTCTCACCCACTGCCCTCAGGGCCCCCAGTCAACGCCACCACACAGCAGGAGCAGCCAAAAGGAGGGGCCACCCACTCCTGGCTGGGAACCGCATCCTGGAGCCCCTGGCTCTGCAGAGACCGGGAGGCGACCGTCCACCACTATGCAGACTAGCTCAGCTAAGGAGCGCCTCCCACCACCCACCTTGCCTACAACAGCCACCTCCTAGCTGCTGGCCCCGCCCCCTCCCCGAACAAACGACCCCCGGGTCCCACAGTCCCCTCCCTGAACAGCTCTTCACCCACAGAGGGGGACGCCCAGGCCCAGAAAGGGGATGCGACGCGATGCCCGGGCTCCCGGGGAGGGCCCCTTCTCTGAAATAGTCAGGGTCAAGAATGGCCCTGACCGCGGCCACAGCTCACACGTACTGAGCTCTTACTATGATGCAATAAGGCACCGTTTTCAACGTTTCCCTCAGAGAAATGTATCCAGTTCTCACACCAACAAGTCTCCCAGCCAGAGACAGCGCCGGGCACCGGGAGGAAGTGCTCACGTCGGCATGCAGACAGATACCCACGCTGCACGGATCACGGGCGGTTCCGGGGAACCCAAACCAGGAGGCTCCCCGCTGGGGCTGTTTTCAAAGTTTCCGGTTTTCTTACTGGCCCTTGTCTCCTCCCACGGGATGGAACTCAGCAGCCCACATGCACGTGTGTCCCCCAGGGACATCGAAGGCTGTGGCCCTGGGCTTCCTCACCACCCGCAGGCCGGCTGTGTTCACACTGATCCCTCAGCACGTCAGAGGACAGTCAGCTTTTGTCCCCGAGACACCATGCCACACCGAGACTGGCCTGCAGCAAGTTGTAGAAAGCGGGGGCCTCGTCTGGCTGGCATCCCACCCGAGTGTCTGGGGTCTGCAGTGTCCAGCAAGACACCAGGAGGACAGACAATCTGCCTGCCAGCCAGCTGGCACGTTCAGGAATGCCTTGGGACTCCGCACAGCAGGGGCCACGAGACTCCTGTTCTGTGCTGCGGGGAACACACCAAAGGTTCCATTTGCGATGTGACTTGTTTTGCTGAAGATTACTGAGTCCCAGAGGAAGCACAGCCTGGCTGTGAACAGCGCAGACCTCGGGGTCAGCCAGGCAGAGACCACATCTCAGCTGCTGGACTCGCTGGCTGGTGACCTGGGCCAGTCACGTAACCCTCCCCCAACTGAAAAAGGGGCACAGAAGACACTCTTTCTCAAAAACTGCTTTGAGAACTAAGTCCTTCACTGAGTTTGCCAAACGGCAACCGTTGCTGTCGTTTTTATTATTATTACAGCAACCTTGGAACAAAGAGGAAAAAACAAGGCAGTCATAGCTTCCCCATTTATACACGGAGGGAGGGGACTCTGGCTGCGGCTCCACACCTGGGCCTGAAGTTCGCAGTGAACCATCTCCATGTCAGGAAGCGGCAAACCAAGGAAATAAAATGGAAAGAACAGTCCTTTCCATCAAGGAGCAGAGAAGCTCCAGCCACATACGAAGAAGGCATTAAAAGCTATTAGAGTCATCACTTCATGGCAAACAGAAGGGGGAGAAGTGGAAGCAGTGTCAGACTTTATTTCCCTGGGGTCCAAAATCACTGCGGACGGTGACTGCAGCCATGAAATTCAAAGACGCTTGCTCCTTGGAAGGAAAGCTATGACCAACCTAGACAGTGTATTAAAAAGCACAGACATCACTTTGCCCACAAAGGTCCGTAGAGTCAGAGCTGTGGTTTTCTCCAGTGGTCAGGTACGGATGTGAGAGTTGGACCATAAAGAAGGATGAGCACCAAAGGATTGATACTTTCAAGTTGCGGAGCTGGAAAAGACTCTCAAGAGTCCCCTGGATTGCAACAAGATCAAACCAGTCAATCCTAAAGGAAATCAACCCTGAATATTCATTGGAAAGACTGATGCTGAAGCTCCAATACTTCAGCCACCTGATGAGAAGAGCCAACTCACTGGAAAAGACCCTGATGCTAGGAAAGATTGAAATCAAGAGGAGAAGTGGGCGACAGGGGATGAGATAGTTAGACAGCATCACAGACTGAATGGACGTGAATTTGAGCAAACTCCAGGAGGCAGTGAAGGACAGGGAAGCCTGGCGTGCCGCAGTCCATGGGGTTGCAAAGAGTTGGACACGACTGAGCGGCTGAGCAACAGAAAAGAGAGCAACTAGGTGGTTCAGCCCCTAGTGCAGACTCCAGAAACCAGCCTTCAGCCCAGACACCAGCAGGAGAGTGAGCAGAGGGGAGCACGTGGCGACGGGGCAGAAGGCTGCCAGCAGGCCAAGCCGCACAAGCCCCACGAGGCAGCCAGGCCCGTGTCACGGGGTGAGAAAGCAAGGCTCAGACAGTGGAGGCGACACACCCAAGCCACGCGGCTGGGAAGAGTCAGGCTCTGTGCAACCTGGAGGCCTGGGCGCTGGGCCGCACGGCTTCACACGAGGCAGAGGCAGGTCTCAGTAACAGTTTGGTGAGTGAATAAAGGAACACAGGAAGTGAGATGTGGCCGCCCCTGAGGCTGCACACGTCTCTCCAGAGAACAAGCCCCCGGGGGCCTGGGAGCCTGTGTGTCCACTGGTGTCTCGTGCTTGGAGGATGGCCATGCCCGGCACGTGGTTGGTACAGTGCACAAGCTTTGGCCCTGGGCGTGGGTTGCACACGCTCAACTCAGGTACAGCCAGGGCAGACAGAAGGCACCAGGCCACGTCCCCCACACGATCACCGCCAGCTTCTCCTCACGCAGTGGGAACAGCCAGATACTCTAAGGCCGGACCAATTAATTCTTTAAGAGCCGTAACGACCTTTAAACTCGTTACCGTTTGCTTTTGAGGACGAGCGACCAATCCGACTCAACAGCCTCTGCACAGACACACACAGTCCAGGGGACCCGGGCCACCCCCAAGTCCATGACCCCTGTGTGGTTGCCCTGCCTCTGGGCTCATTACCAGGTGGATTTTCCACACGTCATGACAATGCAGAGGAAATTTACAGAAGAGGAAGGAAGAAAACCCAGCAGGTCCCAGGTGGGGGGAAGAGCCGGGCGCTGACCCGGGTGACCGTGCTTCTGGCGGAGGCCAGGGTGGCCAGCCCGGCGAGGGCTCCCAGACCCACTGGGAGGGCCTCAGGCCCGTCCGTGAAGCAGCGGCACCATCTCCTGTCACGGCCGGGGAAACTGAGGCTCACAGGATATGGAAACTTGCGTGACCTCACAGAGCTGAGCTAGGGTTTGCAATCAAGGCTGTCTGCCTCCCTGAGCCCCTCTTTCCTAATGCCCT
Source organism: Ovis canadensis (assembly GCF_042477335.2). Lineage (NCBI taxonomy): Eukaryota > Metazoa > Chordata > Mammalia > Artiodactyla > Bovidae > Ovis > Ovis canadensis. The sequence continues at coordinate 73,343,120 of NC_091263.1, read as the reverse complement.
GAGCTGCCCTGGACTCTTGGATTCGCCGGGCAAACCGCAATCCCACGTTCCACAAAGCCCAGCCAGGTAACACCCGCACACACTTGCACCCGGAGCTCCTGGGGCCCAGTTCAGACTCCTCGAGAAAGACCTATTTGTCCAGCCTCACACCATCTGACTGTGCAGCCGGCAGCCCTGTCCGTGTTTCTGAACCAAAGCTGTGTAAATATTAGCACAACCAGCTCAGAGTCCGACTTCCCTGAGCGAAGCCCCGAGGACAGCAGCGGGGCGGGCAGGGACCCTGCGCAGGCCGCCATCAGAACACGTGGGTTTACTCTGGGCTCGCCCTGGAAGACTCTGGTCAGGACCCTGGCCCCCCTGCCTCACTGTGTCGGTGTAGAAAGGGAGGGCGGGAGAGGCTTAGAGCACAGAGCACCCAAGACAGGTTCCCGGCGTGCTGCTGGCCGGGGGTGGTCACGGCCATTCCAGGACGGGTGGTCTTGGACCTGTTACACACTGGGGGTGTCCTGAGGCCTCTGGAGCCTGCTGAGTCCTCTCTGGGCCACCGGGAAGGACTCTAGGTCAGGGGCAAGCTGGCTAAGCCTCCCCAGGCCAGGGCAAAGCTGACCCTCTCCCACCCTCCCCCTGGGCACTCAGCAGCAAATGGGTCCCACCTGCTCAGAGGCCGAGGAGCAGCTGCTCGTCACCAGCTCTGACCACAAATGGGCCCCAGCGGGCCTCCCTGCAGCTGGAGGATTCAGACTGGCTGCGCGGAGGGCCTGCCAGTGAGAAGGGACACGGGACCGGGAGACATGCAGGAGAGGTGGCGTGGGCATCCCAGCAGGAAGGGCGAGGCTGAACAAGTCCTCGCGGACAGACAGACCCCTCAGGACAACAACTCTGAGCTGTGCTCACGGCTGTGTCCCCTGGCCTGTGGTCCCACAAAGACAGTGGCTCCGGGCTGTGCTCAATGACCCAGAGCAGGGCCTGTACGCGGCCGGCACTCAAACTGCAGAGCTGTGACCACAGGACCCTCAGCCCCAGCGTGCTGCCCGGCGACACGGGGACGTGGGACAGCAAGGAGAGCGCTGCAGGCGAGTGCGGGGCGGACAGCTGTGCGCGGCAGCACGTGCAGGGTGTGAATATCACAGGCCGCCCCCCTTCTTGGACTCTGCTGCCAGCGACTCCAGACAGCTGGCCCTGCAGCTGCAGCCGGCCTGGCCTCCGCCCCAGACGCATGGAGCGATGGGTCCTTGGGAACCGCACCCCCACAACCCCACGTGGAGCCTCCAGCCCAGGGACTGGAGGGGAGGGGGCGGGGACGGGGTGGGGGGGGCGGGGACGGGGTGGGGGGGGCGGGACATATGTGCATTCTCAGTGCAACTGCCAGACACAAGCTGCAGAATTTCTGAACTCAGAGATCAGACGGCTGCAGGTGGGTCCCCCCTCCCAGGAGGCCTGACACAAGCCAGGACCGTTTGTCAACAAATCCCCTCCGCCCCCCAGCCCTGCTCCTCAAGGGGCCTGCAGACAGCTCGGGGGCAGCTGTGCTGGCGGGCAGAGCGAAGAAATCAATATTCCCAGCACACACACACACTCTCCCCCTCTCTCCATAAACACAGGCCCGCAGACGCTCAGCCAGCCACCAACCCACAGGCCCCCAGAGCAGAGCAGGGATAGTCTCTGGGACACACACTCATCCCCTCTGACTCCATCGCTGACCACACCATGCACACGTCGACAGACAACCCCAACCCCGTGGCTCAGTCACGGCCACGCAGAACCCCACCTCCGGGCTCCAGCCGCTCCGGCGCACGCCCAGGTGCCCCGGCCAGAGCGCCCCCGCGCACCTGCGCAGCCCCCCGCGCTCTCCCCCGGGGTCTGCCCGACACAGGCCCCGGCCCGGCAGCAGCAGGCCTGCAGCCAGGCGCGGCACAGACGCCCGCTGGCCGCACTTCCCCCGCCAGCACCGGACACCCACTCCCAGCGGTCCCTCGCGGCACTCGCCCGCGCGGGCTCCCGGCCGACGGTCACGGGGGCGCGCGAGCTCACCCCGCCCCGCGTTCCCGGGCCCCGGGGCCCCGCACGCCCGCGCGCACCCTCCCGGCCCGGCCCTCACCCGCTGTCCAGCTCCAGCTCCAGCAGGGACTGCGTCCGCTCCGAGTTGCAGTGCAGGCACCACATGGCGGCCGCGGCGGGAGCCGGCGGGGCCGGGCGCGCGGGACCCGGGCCGACACCCGACCGCCCGCGCCCGGCCTGCCCGCCACGCGACCAGCTCGGGTCGCCCGGCCCAGCGCCCGCAGGTCCCCGCCGCTCCCGGCCCCAAGTCCGAGCCCCAGGCCGGCAGAGCCCGCCCCGCCGCCGCCCGCCAGGCGCAGCGCTAGGCCGGGCCGGAGGAATGCGGCCGGGGCGCGGGAGGGGCCGCAGGGGGCGGGGCCGTGGGGGAGGGGCGGGGCGGGGCCGCGGGGGAGGGGCGAGGCGGCGCGCCGGGGCGGGACCCGCTCTCAGGGGGCGGGGCCGCGGGGGCGGGGAGAGGGGCGGGGCCCGTGTGCCAGGGGCGGGGCCGCGGGAGGAGGGACGAGACCCTCGCGCCGGGGGCGAGGGCGGGCCCGCTCTCAGGGGGCGGGGCAGCAGGGGCGGGGCGAGGCCGCACGGGGCGTGGAGATGAGCGGGACCCGCTCCGGGGGCGGGGCCTGAGCAGGGGCGGGATTCGCCCGCGGCAGCATTCCCCGCCCTAGCCATGGGCCCTCCCCTGGGAGGACTACTCCAAGACCGAGCCCCCTCGCAGACATATGTCCCTCCTGAGCGTGTGAGCACAACAGATACAAAATCCCCAAACCAGCCAACTGTAGCCTACTATGCCAACGGCGCCAAGCCCTGCCAATCCTGACTCTGGCCTCGGTTTATGAAACGGGGCTCGCGCTTTCCCAGATGGTGTGGCTCTCGGCTCTAACGCCCCTGCCCCAGAGACAGGGAGTGGGTGCCCCCACTCGAGTCTGAGGACACCCTTTGGGGGGCTTTCTGGTGAGGATCTGATGGAAGCAGCTTCTTTCTCCCTAAGCCCTCCAGAACCTCTGCCCTCCCCCCACCCACAGAACAACGTCCAGACCCCCAGGCAAGCTTAAAGTGATACTAACTAGCATTTTAGAGGTTTTTACTGATATTTGGTCCTCAGTTACAACACTGTGATGCAGTTACTACTGGTCCCGCTTGTCAAAAGGGGAAACTGAGGCTCAGTTTAACTGGGTTAATGAAGAGGCTCTCCCTCCCCCTCGTGGCTTTCTCTTCCACGAGCAGTCGGGGCACCTCGTTCTCAGCTGCATGTCTCTGTATTCTCTGTCCTTGGGCGCCTTGAAGGCAGGCATCTGCACTTGTGGAATGCTCAGATGTGGTTGGGAGACTCCTCAAGCTGACAGAGGGGATCAGAGCCCCGCCTCTCCAGGTACATCTCCTGGAGGGCTGGGCAGCTGGCAGTCAGCAGGGGGCGGAAGCCGTGGGAAGCCCCACACGCAGGCGCTTCTTCACGTGCCCTTTTGAATCTTTCATTTGCAGGGAGGCCAGTGGGGAGCATTATTCCCAGATGGGGACCTGGGACGGGTGAGGAACAGTGAAGGAGGAGGACTGGGCTGGCTCAGCCTGCAGCTTGGCAAGGGACAGGCCCCAGGGCCGGTTTAGTACCCCAGCGCTTCCGGGCAAGAGGCTGGGCAGGAACGCACAGCCCATTTCCACACCCCTCCTCTTCACTTCTGACGTTTTCTTTGATACATTAAAAATAAATGAAGACAGAATGGGAGAAACTGTTTTCAAATTATGCATCTAATAAGGTCTAGTATGTGAAAAAGCTGGCTTGAAACTCAACATTCAAAAGACTACCATCATGGCATCCAATCCTATCACTTCATAGCCAATAGAAGGGGGAAAAGTGGAAGCAGTGGCAGATTTTATTTTCTTGGAATTCAAAATCACTGCAGACTGTGACTGCAGCCGTGAAGTTAAAAGACGCCTGCTCCCTGGAAGAAAAGCTGTGACAAACCTAGAGAGCATGTTACAAAGCAGAGACATCACTTTGCTGACAAAGGTCCACACAGTCAGAGCTAAGCGTTTTCCAGCAGTCACGTAGAGATGTGAGGGTCGGACCATAAAGAAGGCTGAGCGCCGAAGAATTATGCTTTCCAACTATAGTGCTGGAAAAGACTCTTGAGAGTCCCTTGGACTGTAGGAGATCAAACCAGTCAATCCTAAAGGAAATCAACCCTGAATATTCATTGGAAGGACTGATGCTGAAACTGAAGCTTCAATAATTTGGCCACCTAATGGGAAGAGCCGACTCACTGGAAAAGACGCTGATGCTGGGAAAGATTGAAGGCAAAAGGAGAAGGGTAGGCAGAGGATGAGATGGTAGACAGCATCACCGACTCAGTGAACAATGAATTCATTTGTTCAATAAATTTGAGCAAACTTAGGGAGACAGTGGAGGACAGAGGAGCCTGGCGGGCTGCAGTCCACGGGGTCACAAAGAGTCGGACATGACTCGGCGACTGAACACCACCAGCAGCAATCCATGTCAGATAAAGGATGCTTACAACTCGGCAACACAATGGCAAATAGCCCAGTTTAACAAACGGGCAAAGGGGATTTCCCTGGTGGTGCAGTGGGTAAGAATCCGCCTGCCAATACAGGAGACACAGGTTCAATCCCTGGTCCAGGAAGATTTCACACGCCTCCTGGCAACCGAGCCCGTAAAGCCTGCAAGCTGCAGCCACTGAGCCTGTGTGCGGAGGGTCTGTGCTCCGCAACAGGAGACGCCGCCTCAGTGAGAAGTCTGCACACCACAGAGGAGCCCCCATGCGCCGCAGCAAGAGAAAGCCCACACATCAGCTGTGAGGACCCAGGGCAGCCAAATAAATAGATGAGAATTGTTAACAGCGGGCAAAGGATCCAAACAGGTATTTCTCCAGAGAAGCTATATGAACGGCCAATAAGCACACGAAAAGAGGCTCAGCATCACTGATCATTAGGGGAATGTGAATCGGAACCACAGTGAGGTGTATCACCTGACCACCCGACCACCACCAGGGGCCCCGCCACCCAGGGCTCTGGAGGAAGACCTTCCACGGCAGCCTGGCTGGGGGTGGGGAGATGGGCGGGGACACAGTCGGCAGGGTTGAAATAGTCCTGTTGGGGACGGGGGTGGAGAATTCCCACCCCAGCCTGGCCTGCCCTCTAAAAATAGGCTGTAATAAACGGGGCCAAGAGAGTTCCCCTCAGCTGTGGAGCGCTCCAGACACGGCTCAAAACCCGGATTCTCCAAGGATTCCAGGCGCTTCTGCAGGCCCAGGGCCTCGCCGCCCGCCAAGAGTCTTGGCGACAGAGTTCCGGCTGGGGTTTGGGGCGAGGGCATTGGATTTCCCTGTAAGCACTTGGACTGCAGAGGATGGAGTCCCGGGAAACCAGACGCCTCTTCGTTCTCTTACTTTCCCTTCCTGCAGACGGTGCCTTTTGCTCCTGCTCTCTGTCAACTGCCTCACAGATTAATAATTCAAGGAATCGTGAGGCGAGTGAGAGCAGTTCCAGCCTGGAGAGGTGGAGAAAGCCAATTTTTCTGCGGAGTGGAAATGACCAGCCCAGGCAAGAAATCTTATGCATGCTGTCTGGGCCAAGTGTTTAGGCTTCTGAGCCTCTGTTTCCTCAACTGTAAAGGGAGGCTCATCACCCACCTCTCCCCTGGCTAATTAATTCACCTTGCCCTTTCGTTTAATTTAGCAGATACACGTTAGTGCTTACTCCATGCCTGTGCTTTGAGGCACAGTTGGGGAGACACTGCCCTGTGTATGATGTTATGATAGTGTGGAGACAGTAGCTTGTCACTCTGCCCGACAAGAGGCTCCAAAGATGAAGGGACATTTAGGCTGGGGCCTTGAGGGGTGGGTAGGAGCCCGCCTACAAGGCGAGAAAGGAATGAAGCTGTTTCGTCCTAAGCTTCGGTGCTGATCTGCTTACCTTGGCCGCTGTCACACGCCCACCCACAACTTGACTTCACCCCCTCCCTGGGCTTCTGACAGTCCCCCCCGCCCCGCCATCTTCCACAGCCTTCCTGCTCTCCTTTGGCCCGACCTGTGGCACCTACACCCCCAAAGGCGGGCCTTCACAGTCCCTCTCCCACAGACCTCCTCCTGCACTGTCTGGTCTGGCTCCAGTCTCCAGCAACACCCTCCACGGTGCTGGCTCACAGCTAGGATTTGGGTTTCAGCTTTTGACGCGACCTCCCCCAGAAACTCACCCAGACTTGCCCGCCATCAAAGTCAGAAACTCCCCTTTCACGCTGTCCCATTCCCCTGCCCCTGCTCTCCCATCACAGCCAAGAGCTGTGCTGTCCTTCCAGGCAGAGCTGGGCCCGCGTCCTTCTCTATGGCATTCCCTGTGCCTGCTGTGGGCCTGGAACACTGAGGTGCTCAGCTGAACAAGTCAAAGGCAGATTTAGGCCTGGGAGGCAGGTCTCGCCCCCTGTCTGCTTTTTTAAATAAAGTTTTATTGGAACGCAGTCACACTCACTCAGTTCTGTACTGCCTATGGATACTTTTGTGTCACAGCAAAGCTGAAAGAGACTTATCACGGCTTGCAAGCCTCAAGTGGCTCTCCGTCATTTTCCCGGCGATGGGCTCAGATGTGGCCATTGCTGCACATAACTGGCCTGCTTTCAGACACCTGTCACCACGCCAGAGGAATTTTAAGTCCAACCAGGAAAAAACTCACTGGGACTTGGGTTGGCCAAGGCCAGACCCCGACGGTGAGATGAAAGCGGCCTTAATGTGAACACACCCTAGAACCTGAGAGCCAGAAGGGGCCCTGGTGACTGGGTACTGCTGCCCACTGTTCAGACGAGGGACCCGAGTCCCCAGGTCAGTGTGGGGTGCAGCCACGAACTGGGCATCTTTTCCTTAGCGCCTCCTTCGCAGTGCTCTGGCAAAGGGCGCCCCTGACAGAGGGAACCGTCATGGTTGGAGGTATCAGGAGCGCTTAAATGGACAATAAACGTTGGATGCAGCTGCTATGACGCCAACAGGTGACACGTGGGTGATAGATCCTGTAAGGGCCTGGGAGAGCTCCTCAGGAGGCTGCAGACAGCAGAGCCACACGGTTGGGACCCAGGGGCAAGGAAGAGGAACCCCCACACCAGGAAAGGCTCGCTCCACGGAGCGGCCCCGTGATGCCCAGCGGTGCTCGGTGACGGATGGAGTGCACAAGACAGCCAGCAGCGGTCACTTCCTCCAAGAAGCCCTCCGAGCCTGGGTCCCCGGAGCACTTGCCTCCCCCACCAGCCCCTGGCACAGCAGATGTTGGTTTGCTGTGGAAGTAAAGGAAGATGGCAGTGGTGGCCACAGGTGAGAACACGCCCACTGCATCCCTCCCCGGGCTGGCTGCTCCTGGGGGCACACCCTCTCCCTGTCCCTCCGCTGAGTCCAGCCAGGTGATACGGACTGCTTGTCCTGCAGCCCTGGAGACAGGGTCCATGGGCAAAAGGCCTATGGCTACCACATGCTGCAGCCACCTGGGTTAGGAGTCTGTTCAAGTGGACGGGAAATGGCCATTTGCCGGATTTCCTGCAGATTCGAGGGGCCTGACAATATCAGGAAGAAAATTAGAACCAAGAAGTGGAACTGCCTTCACCAGTGACGGGCTTTTCCCTGACCCCCGTCAGCGCCAGAATGACACTGCTCGCCACCCTCTCCCCGCCAGGTGCCCCGCCAGCCCCAGGACACGATCACTGGCGCCCCCCACCACAGCCCGTCATGCTCAGCCCTCCCCTCCTGGCTGGTGGCGCAAGGACGCCAGGTCCTCGGGAGCGGGGGGTGTGACCCACGACATTTGCACCGAGTCCCTCCCCTGGGGACAAGCTCTAGGAAACGCTCCGGTCTGTCCAGGACTGGCCTGAGTCCACTCTGTGCCTGAGAACAGCCCAGGCCACCCCCAGAGAAAGCACAGCCTCATTCTCCCCATCCTGTCTGCGTGCGTACGTGCTAAGTCACTTCAGTCATGTCCGACTCTTTATAACAGTCTGGACTGTAGCTCGCCAGACTCCTCTGTCTGTGGGATTCTCCAGACAAGATTATTGGAGTGGGTTGCCATGCCCTTCTCCGTGGGATCTTCCCAACCCAGGGATTGAACCCCTGGCAGCTGTGACTCCTGCATCACAGGAGGATTTTTCATCTCTGAGCCACTGGGGAAGGCCCTCCATCTGGTCTAATCCCCGTTAAAGTCCATCTCCGCCTGGTTATCTGGCTCAGCTACTTGCTCCCTGGTTTACTGCCCCTCCTCCACAGGAATGACGTGTCACCAGGGTGTCCCCAGCTTCTGGAAGGTGCCTGGTGGGCAGTAGGTGCTCAGGAAATCTGTGATGAGCTGAAGGGTCGTGTTGAACCGGGTTCACTCTGGTTCAGGGCCAGCACAAGGCCAGTCTGGTCCTGTTTGATCTCAGCCAATGCCCCTCTTCACATGAAACTGACCTTCAGAAAAACTGATTCTCATAACCAGGGGGATTCTCATAACTTAAGGAACCTGTGAGCTAAAGTGACTCTAAAAAGAGGAATCCCCGGGGGCAAAGCGAACGACCGTTCCTGACGTATGTGGGTTTCTCTCCCGGTAGCTGCGCTTCCCTGGGGGCCAGCTGCACCAAGCGGGTAGAGGGGGGTGGTGAGGCCTTGCCCTGCGAGGCCCACCCTGCTGGCAGCATGGATTCTTATCCGTTGCATCCACTTGGCCACCAAGGGCCAGCCAAGCAAGCCCCAGCGGCCCTCTGTTTTAATGAATAGATGTGTTCAATTATTACAACAGCAAGTGCTCCGATGCCTGGTTTGCAAACGGACGCCACTAAGTGCTCCCCAAACGACAGCCTCTCTTAAGTGGGCTGAACATTCCCCGCTGCGATCTGCTTTATGCTGTTGATTTATCCCACCCCTTCCCTGGTCCTTGGGTTTCCCCTGTGGCTCAGCTGGTAAAGAATCCGCCCGCAATGTGGGAGACCTGGGTTCGATCCCTGGGTTGGGAAGATCCCCTGGAGAAGGGAACGGCTGCCCACTGCAGTGTTCTGGCCTGGAGAATCCCGTGGACTGTATAGTCTGTGGGGTCCCAAAGAGCTGGACACGGCTGAGCGGCCTGCACTTTCACTGGTCCCAGCGGGAAGAAGACGCCGTCCAGCTTGACCCGACCCGGGTCCACGGACTCAGAGTCAGCGGGCATAGGGCAGGTGTGATGTCTGAGTCGCTAGTTGAATAAACTGATAACTGGGCACAGGTGCCTTCCTGAATGTGGGCAGTGAGTGCCCGCCAGGCACAGGCCGGGCGCCACAGAGGGTCTGAGACACAACAGACGTGGGCCCTGCCCTCGGGAAGTTGGGTGGCAGGGGGCTAGAAGGAAGCAACCCACACTGGTTGGTGCCAGCCCAGTTTCCACACACGTGTTCCCACGATCTCGATACTTGCCCGACAAGGCGGGCTCACATCTGTTTCTCACGGAGGCCCCAAAGCCCAGAGAAGGTGTAATTTGTGCAAAGACACACAGCCTGCTAATGACGGCGCTGAGCTGAGAACCCAGGGACGCTGACACTCAGCCTGCGACTTGCCCTCCACCAGTGAGAGACTCAAGAGTGCGGTCCCGGCAGCAGCAGCTGCAGTCCTGGGGGGAATTCCGAGCGATGCGCATTCTCACCCTGCAGCAATCTAAGGACCCCCGCGCTGCTCCAGGGGACCAAGGTGGGTGATCAGTGCAGTCACGCGATCCGCCTGGCGCAGGGGCGGGAACGACTGTGGGCGGAGGGACGGCCATCGGGGAGGGCTTCCTGGAGCAGGTGGAGCCTGGACTGGGATCTGCGGCACAGATGGGAGCTCCCTGCAGGGCGCTCCAGGCACAGGAACGGCCTATAAGGGCGCATGAAGTGTGGGGCTGGGTGAGCTGTGAGGAATGAGGCTGGAGCACAGGGCAGGGGCTTCATTTTATAGAAGGGTGTTGGAGGGGCGGGGGAGCCGGCAGAAGTGGCCTGGATTTATGCCCAGGTTAGTTTTCCAAGCAACCACACGGCACCTGTGTGCCAATTACTTAATCGTATTCTGTATATCAGCACACATTATATCTGCTCCATCAGTGAAAAGTCATTCCTGCCGAGCATATATTGAATGTTGTCAGAAAAGTAAATCACCAAACCAAACACTGTTATAAAACCTTGCTCAGAGCTTGTTATCAGCAGAAGGCCTGTGCTTGAGGCTCGCTCTGTCTTTGTTTAAAACAGAGATTAAAAGTATAGAAAATCCATGTTACAGACGGCAGCTATAAAACAGAAGGATGCTTGCTGTATTCTGATGCGGAATGAGATACAAGATATATTGTGAGGACGGGGAAAACACACACACAGAGACACACACACACACTCTGATAGACATGTCTCTGGATGATGATTACCTCGGGGGTGGGGAGGGGGGTGCTCACTGTCCGTCTTGCAGCCTTTTTTATATACTAGTTCCTATAAAGTATATTACTTCCTATAAAAGAAGGCCCTGTAGTTAAGCATTTTTGGAGTGATAAAGAGGCGTGAAAGAGACATGCGGTGTGATGTGTGATCTGTAATCTAATCAGAGGGGCTGAAAGAGCCTGGAGGGGAACAGCTTTCTCCTGGGGCAGGGTACATCTGTCAGTTCCACGTCACCGAATGCAGCATACGTGGCTCACCTGGAATCGTTCCACGCCCACCTGTGGCCTGCGTCTCACACTAACAGAAACCCAGGGATCTGAGAATATACTCTGCAGCAAGAAATAACACTGAGATGAGGTCACGGCCCCGCAGGCCGGGGAGGGCGGCCTGGTTGCGGGGCGGGGGGGGGGGACGGGAGGCGGGGTTCCAGGGCCAGGGTCCCCTCCTCCGGGGATGTGGGCCTCCCGGCATCCTGAACAGAGGACAGGCCCAGGGAGCACCTTGGGCACCGAGGCCAAGGGCCTGCCGCTGGATGCCGCGCTCTCTGAGCCGGTTATCGAGCCCCGTTACTTAGTCCAAGTAAGGAAACCGGGACACGGAGGGCTTCGCGGCTGGCAGCCCCTGAGCCGGTCGGCGCAGAGCCGGGATTCTAGCCTGGGGATCCAAGTGTGAAAAGTCTCGGGCTGCAGATAGAACCTGAGCCCACAACAGAGGAGTCGAGCTCGAGGCTCAGCTCGGGTCCCCCGGGGACTCTCGGAGCACAGCCACCCTGAGCATCTCTTAGGAAGCACGACCCACAGAAAGCTCTGGCCTCGCTGGTAATTTCCATCAACGACGGTAACGTCTGTGTAAACAGCACAGATATCAAGGTTTGGAAACCCCTGGAGTGTCAGAAACGCAATTTATAATTGCAAGCACACAGCAATTTGTCCCCTTTCAGGCACGTATGCAGTAATTATCGCCCTGGTGAAGGGTGACCACACGCAGCGCAGCGCGGGGACCTCTCCCGGGACTCCTCCTTCCCCTCCCGCGGTGCCCCGTCCTGGGGGCTCCCAGGGGGCCTCTCCTGGGGCTTGGCCCTGCCCGTGGGCACCCAAGCACGGACAGTGATGGCCCAAGTGTGAGCGATCCCGCCCTGCAACGCAGCCCCCGGCCGGAAGGACACGTCTTCGCTGAACGCACACGGGCTGCCCTGTGCTCCCAGCCCACTGCCGGGAGCGGGGACCCCGGGGTAGGGGGGGCAGAGGAAGCACGCCAGGCCTGCAGGCCTCCTGGGGGCCCCGGACCGGCTGGACCAACAGTCCCTGGGCACTCTGCGCCAGCGCCCACCCGCCCGCCTGCGAGGGGCGTCTCGTCACCCGCACCACACTGGCCGGGGCGGGGGAGCGGGGGTCTGCACCCCAGCGCGCCCCTGCAGGGGCTGGTCTCGCCCAGCTGTCCCCTGTTTGGGCTGGGTGGCAAATTTAGATCGGCTTAAAACGTCAGCTCAGGTCACAGCTGATGATGGTCCCGGAGGGATGAAAGACGGAGAGCCGGCAACTGCGGGCGGGGGCCCTGAATTGGCGGCCTGACCGGTGCCGCCCCGACGCCACCGGTCCCGCGCGGGGCCTCGCAGGGCGAGCCCACCCGCCGCCGCCGAGCGGCCAGCGCCCCCTGCCGTCCCTCTGGAGAACTGCACCCTGGCCCTCCAGCCTCAAGCGGACTGCACAGCGTGGTGCCCACAGGGGCAGCTGAGCCCACCTCCGGACACCCCGCTAAGCTTCCCCTTCAGATCTCTCCTTCCTGCACCACCGAACACAACCTACCCCCCCGCCCCCCCCCCGCCCCGTCACACAGCGGGGGGGGGGGGCGGGGGCCTGGGTCAGGAAGCACAGCCAGGACTCAAACCCAACGTCCCTGACGTTTCAGTCTGAGTCACTGATCTAAGGAGGCTGAAACCCTGGCTCCTCGCTGCTTAAGAAATAAGCAGCAGGGACTTTCCTGGTGGCCCGGGGGTTAGGACCCTGTGTTCCCAGCGAAGGGCCAGGGTTCAATCCCCTGGTCAGGGAGCTAGACTCCACATAAGACAACTAAGGATCCCACACGCCACAGTGAAGATCGAAGGTCCTGCCTGCCGCGACCAAGACTCAGTGCAGCCACACGATTAAACAAACATCTTTAACGAGAAAGAGAGAGAGAGAGAGAGAGAGAGAGAGAGACTGGCACCTAACTCTTCACCATGCCCATAAACCCTTGCGGTTCCGGCCTCCGCCGGCCTCGCCCCTCCCACTCATCCACCCTGGGGGCGCTGGTGGTAAAGAACCTGCCTGCAAATGCAGGAGGTGTGAGAGACGCGGGTTCGATCCCTGGGTGGTGAAGATCCCCTGGAGGGGGCACGGCAGCCCACTTGAGTATTCTTGCCTGGAGAATCCCATGGGCAGAGGAGCCTGGAGTGGTGCAGTTCATGGGGTTGCAGAGTCAGACACAACTGAAGTGACTTAGCACACACACCCTCCCACGCGGCTCCAGCCTCACACCCAGGGAGCTGGCCCCTGCCCCTGGGCCTTTGCACACGCCGTCCCCTCTGCCTGGTGCTCCCTTCCAGCTATGTATTCCCGACTCCACCTTCATGACTCGGCTCTGAAAGGATAAGTCCTGTCTTTGGGTCTCACTGTTTCTTTCCGGCCTGGCATGCACTAGGTGCTGGAGGAAGTCTTGGGGATGAGCTGACTCTGTCTAGTTCATGCGGCTCTGTCCTCAAGTCAGTTTGCCTTCACAAATAAAGAGGTCCTGCTCGAGGGGCCGGGCCCAGACGTGAGGGTCCTTCATGCTTGGGCTTTGGGGGGATATTGTTGTCCGACTCTTTGCGACCCCATGGACTGTAGCCCGCCAGGCTCCTCTGTCCATGGGGATTTCCCAGACAAGAACGCTGAAGTGGGTTGCCATTTCCTCCTCCAGGGGATCTTCCCGGACCAGGGATTGAACCCATGTTTCCTGCTTGGCAGGTGGGTTCTTGACCACTATATCACCGCAACAGATGCTCAAGTGGAGGGCTTGGCTGAGGAGCTCTGCCCAGGAGTGGCCAGAGCCGAGATTCGGCCCAGGTCTGCCCTGAGCCAGGGCCCTATTCCCTCTGAAGATTCACTGGGCGGGGTCTACTCAAGCTGCTCCCACCGATGCAGGAGGGTGTTTGGAGGGCCTCTCTCCCGGTTACCAGCAGAGTCTTGGAGGGAGATTCTAGAGAACTGAGCAGAGAAAACCCATCTCAGAGGAGAGGAGACACCTTGCCAGGCCCCTCTCCACCAGTGAGCTGCGGGGTCTGTGCATGAACTCAGAAACGGCGCCCTCTCCTGGTGCACACAGCGTCTCACCAGCTTGCAGCTGGGCAGCAGTGCTTTGCCAGCCGCTCTTGCACAGTGCACGGCCTGAGCGACTGCACAGGGGCCGCACCGGCCGACCGCGACCCTGGGCCCTGCCGCCCCCGACGTCGGCCGCACCGGGCGACCGCGACCCTGGGCCCTGCCGCCCCTGAGAGCAATGGTAGGTCCTGCTCTTCCCTCAAGGGGGCAGGGAGCCCTTCTGATGAGGGTGTGTAGTCACACACGGGGTACGCTGCCACGCAGTGCTGACTGCTGCCTTCCTTTCTGAGGCTGGGAGAGATGAAGCCCTGCCCACTGCCCTCTGGGAGATTTCCACAGCAGAGATAAGACGCCGGCAGGTCCAGGAGTCACAAGGCCCACAGGGAACACGGCAGCGGGGCTTGGGCTGCCTCCGGAGCACCGTGAAAGTGTAAGAGGCAGAGTGGAAACTCCGGCCACATCATGGGACGGGTGAGAGGTGGCGTGCTGGGGGCCCCAAGGAGACAGCCCCTCGATCCTCTCTCTCGGGCCACCCCGTGCCCTGGGTTTCTGCACGGAGTCAGGAGGCCAGAGGAGGCTCAAGGTCGCCCGGTGGACAGCTGGCAGCCGGCGGGGCCTCAGCCAGCTCCCCAGGCTCCACCCGGGCTCCAGACCCAGCGCCGCCAGGTTGGGCCAGAGGGGGAGCTGGGCCCCGACCGGGGCCCTCTCAGGGCACAGAGGGACCGTTCTTTGTGGCTCAACAGTCCCCCTGTTTGCCCTGTGCCAGGCTGCAGCCTCCCTCGAGGCCTGCTGACCAGGAGGAACTGGTGCCAGCTCCTACAAATACGCCCGGCTTCTGTGGGGAGGCCATCCCGGGCTCTCTAATCGAGTGGGTGGATTTAAAGGCCCAGAGCGCAGTCACAGGACGGGGCAGAGCCCAGGCCGTTGTTCCCTTTAAAACACGGCGGCCGACAAACACACACACAGGAGCCCGGCTGACCATCACGCCTCCAGCGCCCGGGTTTGCTCTGGGGCGAGGCGAGGGCGCAGGCCGTCCGTATCGTAGGCTCTCAGAAGGCCGAGCGATTGGACCACGTGCCTGTGTTTCCTAAGCAGACAGGAAACGCAGAGGAATAAACGCATAAATAAATCCCAGGACGAAAAGAAGGAGACGGAAGCCCAGGGCTTCAGAGGACGCAGTGAACTCAGGTACTGACCTTCCCTGTGCGAATGAAAGCTAAGTCCGCAGGGCCTGCTGGGAGCGGCCGCGCGTGGAAGCCCTTTCACGCAGTGCATTTCAGAGCGACCTGGAGGGGTGGGGCCTCTTACTGTCACCCACCCCCTGCCCCCCATCCCCCCAAGGCACCAGCGAGGGATAGCCCAGGTCAGCTCTGCTCCCAGGCCAGCGCCCCGCCCCCAGGCACCCGGAGCTGCCAGAGGCCCCGGGGCTGTGTCTTCCGGCAGGCCGTGGGCACAGCCTGCTCTGGGCTCACGTAGGCAGGCTGCCGAGGTGCTGGGAGCCGTCCTCCCAGCCCGGCCCCAGCTGGCCCACAGCCCCTCGCCGAGCCTCAGTCTCCTCATCTGTTAAGTGGGCGAATCCCCCAACCTTGCAGGACAGGAGGAAAGGTCACCCAAGGGGAGGGGCCTGGCCACCACCAGGGGAAAGGCGCTGGGGTCTGGAGCTTGGACTAGGGGGCAGCAGTGACCTCCCCGACCAGAGGGCAGCCCTCATCTCTGCAGGGGATGCAGAGCTCCTCGAGAGCCAGTGGGCAGGTGTGCGTGTGTGTGTGTGTCTCTGTGTGTGTGTGTGTCTGTGTGTGTGTGTATCTATGGATCTGTGTGTGTGGGGGGTGTCTATGTGTGTGTGTGGGGGTCTGTGTGTATGTCTCTGTGTGTGTCTGTGTGTGTGTGTGTCTCTGTGTGTGTGTCTCTGTGTGTGTGTGTATCTATGGGTCTGTGTGTGTGTGTGGGGGGTGTCTATGTGTGTGTGTGGGGGGTCTGTGTGTGTGTCTGTGTGTCTCTGTGTGTGTGTTCAGGTGAGCCTGCACAGAGGCCTGAACCCTGGCAGGTCTTCCTGTGGGTTCCCGCCCCCACCTCCTGGCTCTGGGTCCCCCCTAATGGAAAGGTCTGGCGGGGGTAGGGGCGGCGGGTGGGAGACATTTCGTTTTCAGACGGAGGTTCCCGGAGCCGGGCGGGAGAGACACAGCCGGGCCGCCCCATCCCTCTCACCTTATTCCTTGTTCCAGCGCCGGGGCTGGGGACCTCCTGCCTCCTGAGCACAGCCTCGCTGGCCCCCAGGGGTCTCCTCTGCGGCCCCCAGAGCTGAGCTCCGTCTGCCCTCCCCGGGGCCCGTGCAGCAGCCAGCGCGGGTCATAAGCCCTGAGCCCCTGCTTAATCCGCCAGAGCCCGACTCAGAGCCAGCGGACACGTGACGGCCCGCAGACCTGCTCGGCAGGAGGGGGCAGGCAGCGGGGGAGGGCCGTCCTCCCGGCCTGGGGGCTGTCCCTGCTGCGGCTCCAGCATGCAGCCTGCAGTCCTGGCTCCTGCACCGCCGGGAAAGGTATGCACACAGGAGGAGGGGACAGGCAGAGCAGGGAGGTGGAGGGACTCGCGAGTCACCGAACTGCTGGGCAGGCTGGTGTGCAAGCACGTGTGCCTGTGTGTGAAATGGAGCCCTTATCTCACACCATTTACCAACGCCAATCACAGGTCTAATGTGAAAGGTGAATTCATGACGGCAGGGTAGGAAAGGATTCTTAAAACACACTCACACAAATGAAGTTAAGATCACTCAAATTAAGACCTCTGAGAGTGAAACGTTCATTCTAAGACTCCAGGAAGACTGAAAAATGCAAGATATTTACAACACGTATAACTGATGAAGGACTGGAATCTGGAATACCTAAAGAATCCTCAAAATCAACAACAACAGCAGAAAAACCGAGAAGACAGCCTGAGGTAGGCAGGAGGCTCCAGCAGTCCCATCAACGAGGAGACCCAAACAGCCAGTAAACGTATGAACACGGCTCAGCCCCACCAGCAAGCAGGAAGGTGCGGAGTAGAACCGTTCCCCACCGGCCAGGTGAGCCAAAATGGCCAAGACTGACAATAGGGGTGGCGGGTGGCGTGGGGGGGTGATGGGAGGGAAGGACCACAGGGCTGGGCGGCTCTGGGACGACCTTGGACAGCGCGTACCACCTGGCCCGGCTCAAGACAAACAGCAGAGAGGAGGCGGAACACACACTGGGAGGAGGGCGTGTTCAAGAACACAGCCCCGATCTGAAGACACAGACGGAAAATTAAGTGTGGCTGGCGGTGCAGTGGAGTACCACCCAGCCGTGACGAGGCCAAGTGACAGCTCCCGTGACTCTGAGAAGAAGCCAGGCCCGAGCAAACATCTCCGGCCCAAATCCACGTCCGTGTTGTGGGGGTGCGTCTCTTCAGTCGCGTCCCCCTCTTTGCGACCCCGTGGAAGGTAGCCCACCAGCTCCTCTGTCTGTGGGATTCTCGACAGGAATACTGGAGCAGGTGGCGAGCCCTCCTCCAGGGGATCTTCTTGACCCAGGGATCAAACCCTGGCCCTGCGTTGGCAGGCGGGTTCCTGACCTCTAGCGCCACCTGGGAAGCCGTATGCACAGACAGCTCAGAACAGGAACAAGGCCACGTTGTACAGAGTTGCTCAGACAGGTGGGAAGACAGTGAGAGCAAGATGGTGTTAGTACGGAAGTCAGGGTGGCGCGGTCTCTGAGGGGCCACAGTCGCAGGCTCAGCTGTCCTGCGTCTCTGGGCCAGGGTGCTGCTCCTGGGCCTGTCTTTCCATCTTTCCGCGTGACGGTTTGAGATGGAGATCCTGTGTGGTGTGGGACACAGGGGATAGGCAGGGACCCCCGCTGTGATGGCAGCGTCCCAGGCACGACACACACCCCGACAGGGTAGGCAGCCCGGCCACACAGGGCACCTGAGCTGGAGAGGGGCTAATCTGCTACTTCTAACCAGGGCAGAGGATCAGAGACAGCAAGGAACCTGCCCAAGTTTGCACAGCGAGTGGGAAGCCCGCAGGGCCAGGACTGGAGTCTCCCAGAGCCCGAGGGCGGGTGAAGGGGGCTCCTCTCCTCGCCCTTCTGGAAGGCTCTTCCACAGGGAAGCCCCTTTAACACTGACCAGGGTAGGCTCATCTTCTTAGCCCTTAGCAGCAGCTGACACACTCTTCTTGGCTTGCGTCCTCATCTGCTATGGGTCTCCTGCCGCTGGAATCAAAGCTCCCAGAGGGCAGGGCGTTTGGTGTGTAGGTACTCCAGAAATATTCGCTGAATGAGAAAATCAATGGAGCTTGCGTTTCGATCGGGACTTTGAGGCCTTAGAAACACTTAGTAGCTTTTCAATATCCTCAAAGGAGAAAACGGAAGCTAGCCGCATGACACTGCCACTTTCCAGAATTACCTTCACAGCCACCTGGGGAGGGGCCTGCCGTCACTCCCTCACTCCCACTCTAAAGCGGAGGAGACTGAGGCTCAGAGGGCTGTGTGCACGGGCTTCCCTCGTAGCTGGCACGGTAAAGAGTCTGCCCGCAACGTGGGAGACCCAGGTTCGGTCCCTAGGTGGGGAAGATCCCCTGGAGAAGGGAATGGCTACCCACTCCAGTATTCTTGCCTGGAGAATCCCATGGACAGAGGAGCCTGGTGGGCTACAGCCCATGCGGTCGTACAGAGTTGGACACAACTGAGTGACTTAACATTTTCACTTTCACTTAGGCCCCTTGACCACGTCCAAGACCTGATCCTAGTCCTGAATCTGGAGAAGCAGAATGATGAAGCGCCGCCATAACACCCTGGAGCAACTGTCTTTATTAGAACAGCCTGGCGCTGAGCGCTCTTCCAAATCTACATTACCATCCTGATAGCTTTCACTAAGTCCTTAGATTTTTTTTTTTTTTAAGTCATTGGCTCTGGGAGTCCCGGAGCTAAAATGGCCTTCCAGGGGATCTCACCCGAGACATGGGACTCTTCTGGACCACCTCAGGGTGCATATAACTCGGGCAAGGAGAACTCACTGCTTGCTTTCTTGTTTGGCTCTAACTCAGCTGAGCACAACAAAGACTCGCATTAGCCCCTGGCGCTGGGGATCAGCAGGTGCCTGGGCCACTGTCCCACCCTCGGGGGATTCAGAGTCTGGGGAGGAGGAGACTGTCATCCCGCAGGATTGCAGTGGCCCAGGCCCAAACTCGCAGACGGGATGACAGGGG
Organism: Ovis canadensis; assembly: GCF_042477335.2. Taxonomy (NCBI): domain Eukaryota; kingdom Metazoa; phylum Chordata; class Mammalia; order Artiodactyla; family Bovidae; genus Ovis; species Ovis canadensis. The sequence continues at coordinate 73,324,120 of NC_091263.1, read as the reverse complement.
CCCATCACGAGCCTGTCTGTCTCGGTCTGCAGAGCCCGAGGGGATTCTCAGGGTCAGGCCCCTCTGAGCGCCTCCCCTAGGCCGTCTGAGTGTGCAAACCGCCCAGCTGTCCGGGCATGAGGACCCCAGTCACAGAAGGGACTCCAGCCTGCAGTGGGCAAGAGGGGGCAGCATCTCCTGTGGGTGCTGCTGGCCGTGGGGCTGACATCCTTGTTCTGATCTTACAATTCTAGAGCCTTCAGGCACATTAGCAGACGGGTCCGCGGCTTCCCAGATGAAATGGGAAAGAGTGAGACCCTGTGATGAGGCCTGGCACAGAGCAGAGGCTGGAAAGACGTTTGCTGGGTTTGAACCGCGACCGTGCTGGGCCAGAAGGCCACATACACTCAGCTCTGAAAAGTCACCGCAAACTTGACTGCTCGCACCCTGCCTTTCTAAGCCAGCACTCGCGTGGTACTCCACGACGGAGTCCAGGCAGCGGGTGGGGGTGGGGGGGTGTGAGGCGGTGGGTGTCCTGAGGTCAGGCCCACCTCTGGCCATGCACACTGACCCCTCCCCAGTTCAGGGACGATGGGACCCCAGGGAAGGAGGACACAGATTCTGCCTGAGGTGACATGGATGCCTGAAGGCCAGCAAAGGTTTTTGGGTGGCATCGGTGGGGTGGGCCTGGCAGGCACCAAAACGGACGGGCCGAAGGCTGCCTCCAGTGGGCAGGCAGTGGGCACTGGAAGATGCTGCCCTTAGACGTGAGTCTGAGTTACACTTTACGGTGGCCATGAACACCGTGAGCAACGGTAGGAGGTGGGAGCCCAGGCCTCTACAGGGACCTGCCCATGTGATGTTTCTTTCGTATCAGAAACACGTCCTGACAGGGGCAAGCAAGCCCAGTCCTGACCCTCTGGTTATGACAGATAAGGTGGGCGGGTGATGAGACATCTGGTCAACCTTCCCTGACCAGTTAGTGTTCCGCTCCAGCCTGCACACCCCGTGACGGGAGCTCCCTGCAAGAACAAAGGATGACTGTGCTCTTCCAGGGGCGCTTAGGAACTCAGCACCCCGAGTCAGAACATGGGCTGAAGGACAGCTGAGGACTCGGGGGGGGGGGTCCCGGTGCTGCCTTGGCCTGGGCACCCCGTCTGCACAACGGGGCAGGGGCGTGACTCAGATCATGGGTCTCACTGTGGGGCCGGCAGGAGTGGGGTGGACAGAGAAAGAGGCTGGGAGAGCAGGCACCACAGGGAAGGGTGGCGACTCCAGTCACGAGACTCAGGATGACTTAATGCTTGTGAATTGTGTGGAGCCAGAGTCCCTGTCCTCGTTCCTCCCCTGCGGGGACCTCCGGGGCGGGGGGGACGCCGAGTCCTCCCCCAGGCTGCAGCTCCCCAAGGATGGCCGGACTGCTGGAGAGCTGGGGGCCCGGGGGTGCTGTGTGACCCTGGGCACGTCCCTGCCCCCCTCTGGCCTCAGTTTCCCCAGCTCTAAGGGGAGGTGGGCCCTCACGTGCTCCCTGTGGCACTGATGCTCAGGGGCTGGGCCGTGGTGATGCAGCGCCCTAGACAACTCCCGGCCTGTCCTTTCCGGCCTCCGGGGGCTCCCGGGGCCGCTTCTCTTCCCTCCTTTCAAACCCCACTGCACACCGGCTCTCTGGCCACTCACGGCTGCGGAGGCTTGGCCGCCTGGCCAGCCCAAGTGACGAGCCAGGACCAAAGCTGGGGGCAGCGGAGGGTGACCAGAGGTCATCTTGGTCGAGAGCCCAGCTCCCAGAGTTTGCACCCTGTCCGCTGGGGACTGACGGCGGAGCCAGAGCAGGGGCTCCCCAAAAAGTGCGGAGCAAGGGCCCCACCCCCACCCAACGGCGGCGCATCCTCGGAGCGGAGCACACAAAGCTGACCAGGCAAGCAAACGCCCGCCCAGGGGCTGAAGCCCCGACAGGCCCGGGGGAGGGGACACCCACTGCCATCTTTCAGCTCCGCTGGCTCCAGGAACAGATCTGCGATGACAGTGGAGAGCTTAGCGATTTAAAGCGGAAACTGCCTGGCAGACACTTGCGGGGGGACAAGGGGACAGCCTATCACATCTCTGCCAACCAGCCCTGCCTCCTCACAGGGCCAGCTAGCTGGACAGAGGAGAGGTTTACCCGCACCCAGAGCCCCTTAGTCCACGAGGGCTGCCCTCTAGGCTGGCAGATGAGACAGAGTGTCCTGATACCCACAGCAGCGCGTGGTCCCTTCCCAGACACCCTGCTCTCTCCTGCCCCATCTGGGCTGTGGCTGTTCCAGCCCCCGAGTACAGTCCTTTAATCAGACTCCTTGCCTGCTGGGGGGGTCGGACCCGAAGGACCCCCAAGGCTAGGGACCAGCATCTGGCCCACGTGGTCAGGGGAGGAGGGACTGCCCAAGGTCACAAGAGGGTCAGGGGCAGGGCTGAATCCGGGGCCAGCGCCTCCAGCCCAGCCCTGGAGCGTCCATCTGGTTCCCAACGAATTCCTGAGATGCCTCAACCTCCCCGCCCGCAGGCTCCGGACCCTGGATCCGCGGCCGGGTTTCTCCGCGGAGAGGCGGCGCAGAGAGGAGGGGGGTGGGGAAGGAAGGCCGTGGAGGGGGCCACATCTCCCCCCGACCCCGCGACCCTGCGGGCCAGGGTTCACATTTCCCAGCTCAGGCGAGGCGGCCAGCGGTGCAGACGCGGGGCCGGACGCCCTGATTCCCCTCCCCCAGATCGCGCCTTCCGCGGGGTTTCAGAGGAGCGATCCGCAGAGCCGGGAGGCTCGGTCGCCTGCGGCCCCCCGGGAGCGACACCGCAGAGCCCTGTTCCGAAAGCCCGGCGCCCCCGCCTGATCCCCGCAAGGCCGGCGGCCAGCCCGGGCCCGCTGCGGCCCCACGCCTGCGGCCTCGGTCCTCCCCCCGGGCCCGGCTCCGCACAGCCGCCCCCGCCCCCGCCCGGCTCCGGGCGCCGCTCGCGCGTCGCTGCAGACTCGGCCCCGCGGACCCCCGGCCCCCGGCCCCCGGCCCCCGGCCCCGCCCGCCGCCGCGCGCGCCCCCCGCCGGCCCGCCTCCTACCTCGCGGGGCCGCCCGCAGCCTCCGAGCGCGCGCCGCCGCGCCGTCCCCGCCGTCCCCGCAGTCCCCGCGGCCGCAGGAGCGCGGGCGGGAGCGCGGAGCCCCAGCCCGAGCGCCGCCGGCCGGCCGGCCTCCGCGCCGTGACCTTGGCGCGCGCGGCCTCAGTTTCCCCGGCGGCGGCTGGGGGGCGGGCGCCGGGTGCCGCCCCGGCCGCCGACGTCACCCGGGCCCGGCCAGTCGAGGCCGCTCGAGTCGGCGGGGCCGGGCGGGGAGCGGGTCTCGCACAGCCCAGGCGCGGCGGGGCGGGGGTGGGGGGGGGCGCCGGGTGGCCCCGGCCTTTCGCTGCGACCCGCCGAGGCCCCCCCAGATAAGCGCCCCGGAGCCGCAGCCGCAGGCCCCGCCCACGGAGGACCGCGGCCCCCGCCGCATGCCCACCCCGCTCCCCGCAGCCGCCCAGTTCTCGGATGAGAAGACCGAGGCCCAGAGAGGGTCTCCACCGTGCAGGGTCGCGCAGCGTGCTGGGGGCAGGGGCGGGGGGCGGTGCTCTGTAGCCGGCTCCGGGCGGTTTGGGGACGAGGGTCCGGGCCTGCCGGCGGCGCCCCCTACCCCGCAGCAGACACGGCCTGGGCACCCACGGACTGCTGGGGGCGGGCCTCGGGGGGCGGCCCGGCCTCGGAGACGGACAGGCCGTGGGGACGGAGCGGCGCAGGCGGCCTGCAAGGGGCAGGCGCTCCAGGAGGGCTGTACCCCGGGAACAAGCAGCCGAGGAGGGCGCGCTGCCTGGCGTGTAGGGCGGTTCTGAGCGCCCTGACCCCAGGTTCAGGAGGGCTTCCTGTGGTGGGCAGCGGGCAGCCCCCGACCACGTGGGAGCCGGGCGGCCGGGCGCGCGCCCTGGTGGCCAGAATCGGCGAGGCAGGAGGCCGGGCCGGGCCGCTGTGGTCCAGAGGGGAGGAGGCCCGTGAGTGGTTGAGTCAGGAGACAGGCGCCTCGGCCGCCCTGCCACCCCGGGCTGTGTGACCTTGGGCAAGGCACGTCCCTCTCTGGGCTTCTGGGGCAAGGTGGGGGGAGCCCGACTGTGCCCCCTGACAGCCCGTGGCTCTGGGTACGGGGGCCAGGTGGGGAGTAGGCTGTGGATGCTGGAAGAACAGGCAGATCAGAGGTGAGAGGCGGATACTTTGTCCATCTACTTAAGCTGGAAACTATGATCCGGGTTTCACAGCCAAGGGCAGCGCAGAGAAGGTGAGTGTACTCGCCACACTCACAGAGCGGGCCAAGGGCAGGGCCTCAGCTAAGTGGGGTGCAGGACCACCTCAGCCTCTGTCTCGTGCACGGATAAGCACCTGAGCTCTTCCAGGAACACACAAGGCCCTGGTGATGGCAGAGATGGGCCAGGAATGGCCCAGCTCCTGGGGGTCCTCCTCACTCCTGATGGTCCCCCTGGGGGTTGGGCTTCAGGGCATCGCATGAGCCTCCACCCAAAGCCCATGTCATCACTGGAAGTTTTATTTTTAAAAGCTATTTGTATACTTTCATAAACTTTTTTTTTTAAAGAGGTCTTGAAGAAAAGATTCTTGTAGTTTTAATAATTAAAAATGCTTTCACAGAGAAGCTATCTCCTTTCGTTGTCAATGCCAGGAATGAGTTACCTGGCTGGCGGGGAGTCAGGGGAGGGGCTGGGAAGAACTAGGGTCTAGAATCTGTTCCGCAACCGCCTTTCTAAGCCTCGTTTGAATGCATCTGCAAAACAGACCCAATGATAAGACCCCTCAACCTTCCCCCCTTCAAAGGCTGGTCTGAGGATCAACTGTGGTAATGTGTCAGAGGTTGCGGAAGATGCGCTGTGTAAATATTTGTGTTCCCAGAAGCCAAGGCAGAAAATCCGGATAAATCTAACTATATAAAAATGAGAACTTCTACATGGAATAATAACACATACTGCAAAGTAAAAAAATACAAAGGGTTCACTTGGAAAGCGTATCTGCAGCACGGATGACAGGAGTTCACTGAGGAGAATGAAATGAAAGTTAATTTCCCTAATACAGAGAGAGCTCTTTCAAAGAGATGGGAAAACACGACCAACCAATTAGAAGCAAGAGGGCAGAGAATACAAACAAGCGGTTCATGGAAAGACATTCACTTTCACTTGTAACTAAATGCACATTAAAAAATACAAACTGAAATACAACGTGTTTGGCATCGTGTGTTTCTACCAGGCTGGCAAAAAAAAAAAAGTTTGATGATGCTTTTGCTGTGGCAGTTGGGAAGAGATGAGTGCACCCCAGCACTGGCGGCTGAGGTGCAAGATGGCGCAAGCTTTTTTGCAGGGTGGCCCGGCAAAGGCATCCAGCATGCTGTCATAAAGACACGAGGGCAGCTGCACACAGCACGCTGTCAGAGTGAGCAAACAGAGAAGAGAAACACCTCTGGTGTCCAGCCCTGGGGAGAGGGAGCCGGCACGACGGCACCCACAGGCTGAGACTTCCCAGGAAGAGCTCCAGGACGCATTTCTGCTGAGAAGTGCAAGGGACAGAGGCTGTATGCGGTCCCTCTTGTGTACATGGTAAAAGGTTAGACATATATGTGTACTGACATTTCCGACTTCTTCTCCCTGAAAGGATACCCACATACCCAAACAACCTGTTACTGATGGCCGCCTTTCGGGAGGGTGTGTGGAATGGGAGAGGGAGGAGCTTTTCCTTTTCATTTTAAATCTTCATCCTGAGGGCTTCCCTGATGGCTCACTGGTAAAAAAAATCTGCCTGCCAAGGCAGGAGATGCAGGTTTGATCCCTGGGTTGGGAAGACTGGAGAAGGAAATGGCAACCCACTCTAGTATCCATGCCCGGAGAATCCCATGGACAGAGGAGCCTGGCGGGCTACAGCCAATGGGGTCGCAAAGAGTCAGACACAACTGAGAAATTAAACAATAGCAGCAGCTGAGGGTTAGTTGATTTTTTAAAAGTCACCAGGCATTATCTGCACATAGGCACAGGCTCGTGGGGTAATTAAATCTTCTTTACTGCTACTGCTACTGCTAAGGTGCTTCAGTTGTGTCCGACTCTGTGCGACCCCATGGACGGCAGCACACCAGGCTCCCCGGTCCCTGGGACTCTCCAGGCAAGAACACCGGAGTGGGGTTGCCATTTTCTTCTCCTGCATGGACTACATGCAACTAAAAAAGAACGTTTTAAAAAGAATCCTTTCTGAGACTGCACAGGGAATCGAGAGGCTTGCTCTGACCCGGGCTGGGGCTGACGCCCTGGGGACGACTGTCGTCCTCTGAGCCTCAAGGGCCCCTGATGGAGCAGACAGGAAGCCCAGGGCAAGGCAGGTGCCCAGGCTCCTTGCAGGTCTAATGTCACGTCAGACCGAGAACCTTCCGGCTGGAAGAGCCAGCCTGACGCGGAATGCTGCAGGGAGGTGGGGCCCCTGGCCGTGGGCTATGGGAGCAGGGGCCGGGGAGGGGGGGGGCCGTCGCCTCGGCCCGCAGCCCCTCCAGGCTGGCCGCCGTGCCCTCGCCTGCTCCTTCCACCCTCAGTGCCCTGCCGGAAACTCCGGGCTCACATTTCCTCTCCAGATCAGCCCCGGCGACAGGCCCACAGGTTGGGGCTGGAGATCCGTTCCTAGGGGCACGGACAGAGGACCAGGCACCCAGCCCGTGTGCAGGGTGGAGATGTCGGGGGGCGGAGGGCGGTGAGCAATGCCTTCTGCAGGGAGGCTGAGCCACTCACCCAACAATCTGTGACCCCATCACCCCCCGAGCCACGCTGACGCTCTTCGGCTGGACGGTCATGGCTCTGCACCTTCCGGCCTCTATTCATCTCTAGCCCTCCCCGCGCCAAACTGGCAAAAATCTCGAATGAATGCTTTTTGCCTGTTAGCTGAAGTCCAAACCCAACCTTTAGATCTAGCTGCAAAAATGTCACCTCCTCTAAACATCTTGGCTCTCAGAGAGAAATTCAAGAGCCGTTGGCTATTAACAATACAAATAACCACTGCCACACTGTCCTCTAGGCGTCAGTTAGCGAGTCTGTTTGCTGCCCACAGTTCCCGAGGGTGGGGATGGAGGTGGGATCCTCTTTGTGTTGCCAGCGTCAACTGACACAGGCCCTATGACAGAGCTGTGCCCAGTCAGTGGCTAAGCACTGGGGACAGTGAGGCGGGTTCGGTGGGGGATGGCTGGAGCCGGGAGGGGCCCTTGAGGGCTGCTCTGCTGGGCAGAGGACGTGCCCTGGAGGATGGGGACCTGAGCGCAGGGCCAGGAGGCAGGCACAGCCTCACACACAGTGCCCACGCTGAGTCAGGCGGGCTCTGAGCTGGACTCTCTGCCCAGCGTCTGCTCTTTGTGCCTCTGAGAGGCGTGATGCTCTGTCCATTTTACAAGTGAGGCTGGGGGCTGCCTGACTTTCAAAGCGGCTCTCTCTTACTCCTCGAGGCCTTCATGTGGGCTTGTAGGCTCTCCTAGATGCATGGCTTTGGACACGTCCCTTTCTCTCCACGGGCCTCTACTTTCCTGTCTGAGAAATGGCTCTACACTAAGGGCTTCTCAAACTTCAGAACCAGCGGAGGGATTTCCTGGTGGTCCAGTGGCTAAGACTCTGAGCTCCCAATGCGGCGGGAGGTGGCGGGGGGGGGGGGCTGAGTGTGATCCCTGGTCAAGGAACTAGACCCACACGCTGCAGCTAAGAGTCCACACACTACAGCCGGAGAGTCCGCGCGCAGCAGTGCAGACCGAGGGTCCCCGTCCTGCAGCCAAGACCCGGCACGGCCAAATCGGTAAATATCTTTCCAAAAAAAAACAGAACGGGCAGACACCTAAGAAGGCAGTTGGCAAGTTTCGTCAGAGCACACTTGGAGGAACACCGCACCCAGAGCTGCTGCTGCTGCTAAGTTGTTTCAGCCGTGTCCGACTCTGTGCGACCCCATGGACGGCAGCCCACCAGGCTCCTCAGTCCCTGGGGTTCTCCAGGCAAGAACACGGGAGTGGGTTGCCATTTCCTTCTCCAAAGCATGAAAGTGAAAAGTGAAAGTGAAGACACTCAGTCGTGTCCATCCCTTAGCGACCCCATGGACTGCAGCCAGAGCTCCACGATGACAGTTCAGTGTGCAAATCCACCACAGGGGCCCTGTGGCCACGAGTCCAAGAACACAGCAGGAAAAGCAGCGGCGGAGCCCAGGCAGCAGAGCTCAGCGCTCAGTCACCCCGGTGGTCTGGATACACTTTTGTTAAATGGGGGAAGGTCCTCATCTCCACGAAGGTAACATTTAGGGGGCTTCCCTGACGGTCCAGTGGTTGAGAATCCGCCTTCCAAAGCAAGGGACACCAGTTCGATCCCTGGCTGGGGAACTAAGATCCCACACGCCACGAAGTGACTTAGAACGTCTGTGCACCCTGGTGAGAGATCCCACATGACGATACAAAGGTCCTGCGTGCTATAATTAAGACCCAATGCAGCCAAATGAATTTTTACAAATAACATTTAAAACAATATTGTATTATGGTCAAAGGGTTTTAAAAAAATTTTTCTCCCCACTCCTACTCTCCATGGTCAAAGGGTTTTTGACAAGACAATTCATAGGACAGAATAGTTTCTGCAATAGCAGCGCTGAGACAACTGGTTATCCACCCAGAAAAAATGCTGCATTTGGTCCCTCACTTCCCATTATACACAAACATTACCTCAAAATGATCAAAGAGCTGCATGTGAGAGTTACAGTTATGAAACTCTTGGAAGAAAACGTAGGTGGACATCTTTCTGACCTTGAATTAGGCAATGATTCTCAGATACACCCTCAAAGACATAAGGCATAAGACACAAACACGATAATTTGGACTTTTTCAAAATTTTTGCACTTCACTTCAAAAGGCACGGCGAACATAAAATAGATAACCAACAAGGACCTACTATAAAGCACAGGAAACTATACTCAATACCTTGTAATAACCTACAGTGGAAAAGAATCTTAAAAAAATAATATATATATATATATATATGAATCACTTTGCTGTACATCTGAAACTAACATAATGAGAGACAAGCCACAGATCGGAGGAAAATATCTGCAAATCGTTAAAACCAAACAGAGACTTGTATTTAGAATAGAAAAACGTGTATGGCAATGTCCCCAGCAGTGTGTTCACAATACTCGAAAAGTGGAAGCAACCCAAATGTTCCTCAGCTGTGGTCAGCAGACAAACTACACGCCGTCTGCCTCTACAAGAGCATGGCTGAGAAGGGGTGGCGTCCTGACCCCTGCTACAGCAAGGCTGAAGCTTGAGCAGGCTAAGCGGAAGAAGCCTGTCACAAAAGGTCACTTACTGTGTGGTGCCATCTACACGAAATGCTCAGAAAGGTTAATTTATAGACAGAAAGATCAGTGATTGTTGGGGACTGGGGTGGGGCAAGACAGTGATGGAAAGAAGACACGAGGTTTCTTTTCAAGACGATTTGAAATGATTTAAAATAAAATTGTGCCGACAGTTACACAGCTCTGTAAACATACTAATAACCATTGCATTGTACACTTCACACGAGTGAATTTTATGCTACATAAATTAAACCTTGGTAAAGCTTCAAAAAAAAAAACAAAAAAACAAAAAAACCCATGACGACGAAATACAATGCAAGATTGGAGATTGGAAAAAAAGACTTGCCATTACTTGGATGACTGGCGAGACATGACTGTAAATTATATTTTTAAAAATCTTTTTGGTGGCACTGAGTGCAGTATGTGGGGTCTTAGCTACCCAACCAGGGATAGAACATCCCCCCCAACGCCTGCAGCGGAGTCCTAACCACTGAGCCACCGGGGAAGTCCCTTTAAAGTGTATTTTAGCTCCTAGAACTTCGTCTCATGAATTTGGCTACTGGATCGCAGTTACATAAGAGAATGTCCTTGCTCTTAGGAAACACAAGCTGAAGCCTTATTTAGGAGTAAAGGTCATTGGGCGGCAAGTTTGTGATGACCTCTCAAACAGTTCTGGGAGAAAAAACTCTTTTTTTGGAAGAGTGAAATTCGGTGAAATGTTACTTATGATGAAGCTGGGTGAAAGGTGCATGGAAGATTTTTTTTTTTCAGTTCTTGCAGGTGTCTTCAGGACTGAAATTGTTTCAAAATAACTCAATGAATCTACACGTAAAAGTATTGAGTGGGACTTGAATACAACTGAGAATAAAGCTGTGGCCCCCAGAGGGGAAAAGGCGTGGACAATGTTGTGAACACACCTCCCATGGCGGTGTCCCTCTCCTTGCACTGCTGGGGAATCCCCAGAGAGAAGACACAGCCAGAGCCCAAGGGGGTGTCGGGGGCATCCGCCCACCCAGTGATATGTACTGAGCACCTTCTGTGAGCCAGGTGGGGCAGGGGTCTGTAGCAGGGCAAGGGTGTGAATCTTCTCTGTCCCCACACAGCAAAGAGGCTCCCGAACGCCAGGGTCTGGGGCCTGGAGGGACAGGCAGACGGGCCAGGCCCCTCCCAGCAGCAGACTGGGTGGCTTGGGGACCTGCAGGCTGCCTGTGTGCAGGGAGGCAGGGGTGGGGGCCAGGACATGAAGGGGGCACCTCGCTCCCCTCCCACCACAAAACCCAAACATGCTGCTGCGTGGAGACCCCATTAGGTGGTCCCCCATCCCTGCTCGCCGGGCGCTGCCCAGGGAGGCCCATTCCTGGAGGTTCCAGCACTTCTCAGGCAGGGGGGTGGGGCTGAGTTATTTTAGGGGATCTTGCATCCCATATACACACCCAACACTGCCGACAGACCAACCAAATACTATGCTTCACACGTTAACATCTTTCAAACCAAAACAGATGCTGCGCCGTGAATAAAACTCACAGACTTCACGTTCCTCTAAAACGGGTTCTCGCAGCTAGCTGTGGGTTTTCAGCCATGGACACTAACCCTCCTGTGCAGAAGTGGGGGAGTATGTGGGCATTGGGGTGATGAAAAGGCAAGCTCCCTGTACTAGAAAAGCTGGGAAGTGCAGTGGAGTCCCCCCCGGCTCCCACCCCTCCTCCCTGCCCCCCTCCCTGGCTGCAGCCGCTCCCTGCGGGGAGGACAGGGCTGGAGGGCGAGGGGGCCCTAGGGCTCGCCCCTCAGCAGTCTCCGGGAGCCATGTTCCCACTCTGGGACTGGGTGCTTCCAGCCCTTCTGTCCCCAGCAGATCAGGAGCCTCTCGAGGTGACAGGGACGGCGCTGAACCCCGAGCTGCCAGCACGGGGCCAGGGTGACCTCAAAGGTAGGGGCTGGGCCAAGGGGGCTTCCTAGCCATGAGGCCACTGGGCGCTCAGAACGGGGCTAGCTGGGGGGCTGACTTCTTTAACAATTTCATTTTCAGTAGTTGAGACTTGAGTAGCCACCCATGGCCAGCGGCTGCTGTACCAGGCAGCGCGACTTCTAGAGGTTTACGGGAAACACCGAACGGAGCCAACACGGGAGGTGAGCAGGTCAGCTGGGAAGCCCTCTATCCCCAGCTGGGACGTGAGGGTCCCCCGTCTGCTGTGACCCAGGGATTCACCCCACCGTGGGCACTGAGCTCCCCGCAGGGCGGGCACCGAACCAGGGGCTCTGCAAGCCACGGCAACGTAAGGGGTCCTCAGGGGGAGTTTTACCGGCTAGTTCCTGACTCTATAAACAATGACTTTAGAACCTGAAGCCGTGACCCCTACCCTTGTAAGCAAGAAGCCGGCAAAATCCTAATGACGCACACTCTGTGACTGCAAGGCGTGGCCGCAAATTCCCTCCATTACCATCCCTGGGCTCCACCTTCGCCCTCCTGGATGCCAAAGATGCCAGCTGCCCACTGGAGGCCACCGACGGGTGGGCAGCAAGGTGCCCCAGCCTAATAACCACAGCCGAGTGAGTGCAGCCACCTGGGACTTTCCAGGGAGCCCAGGGGCCCCAGCGGGCCGGCCCGGGCACAGTTGCCCATGCTGTTGGGGCCACAGCCTTTGGGTGGCCTGTCACACAGCAGTCATGAAATGAAACATGGATCGGCACACTGATCCCTAGGACGGCTGCCCCGGCTGTCAGAGCTCAGGGCCCAGCCTGGGCCATGGGAGGCAGAACCCAGCCCTCAAGCGTTCTCTGGAGGGGTGGGGGCCCCACCAGCAGCGTCCGGGACCCCAGGGAACTGATCTGCCCTTTAAACAGAACAGAGGCCTGTGCGGGGCGAGAAGGAGGCAGCCTTCGGGAGAGCCCGTGGCCTGCACAGAGCTGGGCTCTGACCTGGCTGGACCCTCCCTGCTGCAGCCCAGACTCTCCCTGTTGCGCTTCCAGTTCAGGGTTACAAAGCCCTCGCCATGGGTGGGCGTCTTTCTCCCCTCTTACAGGGGAGCAGGCAGACTTGGGGCGACCGAGGATGCGATGGTTGGATGGCATCACCGATTCGACGGACGTGAACTTGGGCAGACTCCAGGAGACAGTGATGGACAGGGAGGCCTGCCATGCTTTAGTCCACGGGGTCCAAAAAGGTGGACACGCCCGAGCGACTGAATGAGAGCAACAGGACAGACTCAGGAGCAGACATGCTTGTCTGAGTCGCCCAGCCCGACGCGCCGTCCTCCGCGTCTGGCTTCTGGAGGCCCTCACCCTGCGGGCAGTGATACCCTGCAGATGCTCCTCCGGCTCCCAGCCTGGCCCGAGGGGGAGGTGGCAGGAGATGGCCACACCATGGATGCGGTGCTGACCCAGCGCCCACCGCAGTGAGGATGGGGGCAGGCAGACCCCCAGAAGAGGGCCAGGGCGCTGTCAGCAAAGGCTCAGCCTCCAGAAGCACCACTGGGCCCTTCTCCCATGACCGCCTGCGGCCGCTTGATCAGCAAGATGACAGAGCGTGGGGGCGCCCGCTGGGGGCCAGTTGCCACCTGAGAGGGGGCACCAGGGACTGTGGCCTGACCGCTGAGGGCGTGAGTAGAGCCTGCATGCTGCGGGTGCTTGGCCGGGCAGGAAGGGAAGCTGCGAGGGGAGGGGACGCCGTGCCGCCAGCGGGAAGGAGACATCCAGGGACGATCCTATTTCCCAGACAAGGCAACTGAGGCCCAGAGACGCACGGTGACTTGCCCAAGGCCTCACGTCTTGGCCCGCAGAGAGCTGGGTGGCGGGGTCTCAGCTGCTCCCCTCTGCGCTCAGCACGCGCAGGAGGAATCGTCGCGGCCGGTTCTCACTGGCATCTGCAGGTGCCAGGCCTTCAAGCCATCTTCTGTCGTCTCTGGGACGTCATCTTGGGTCCACTCTGTAGACGTAAAACTGAGTCCTGAGGCTTGACGAGGTCACACAGCAAGGCAGCGCACTGAGGACTGGCACTCAGGCGGCCAGACTTCTCCAGGGGCTGACCACTGGGCCCACACCGCCTCAGTTTCCCCTCTGTGCAAGGAGGCTGCGCGTGGGTTGACCTCTGACCTGCTGTGATGTCACCAGGGAGGCGGGCCTCTCGCCTGGGAAGTCTCAGGGCCGAAAAGGGAAGTGGGGAGCGGCTGTTTCCCCATCCGGCCCGCTCCCCTCCCTGGCCCTGTGCCAGGCGGGTGGTCACCTCCCTTCGACCGCTTCCTCCGGAAATTCCCCGGAAGCGCCCTGTGCCCGTGGTGGGAGCATGAATGCAACCTCACGCCTCGCGTCCTCCTGCTGAGACGCCCGGAGCAGGCCAGCCAGAATGGCAGCGTCGGGATGCCCCCACAGCTGCGACCCCCAGGGGCCCTCCTCTCTGCCTGTGTGGCTCCGCCTCCTGCCTGCCCCCTGCACCCCGTCCTCCATACGAGGTCCCCAGGCGTCCTCTTCCACCCTAGGTCTCATTACCGTGAAGCAGTGCGCAGACGGTTAAGGGCCTGGGCTTTGGGGCCACGGTGATTCGAGGTTGCGGGCCGTTTGTTCATGGTGTGAACTTGGGCAGGTGGCTGTAACTCCCCGGGCCTTGGTTTTCTCACCTGCACAATGGGGATCTTAACAGGCCGACAGGAAGCGGTGACGCAGGTCAAGTTGCCGAGCACAGCGCCTGGGGTGTCTTATCAGATCACAGCGGGGGTGCTGGAAGACTGCGCCTGCCCAGCCCAGCTGGGGAGCCCCGGTTTTCCCTGGGGAAATCCCCTTCTCCCCTCTTAAGTCCACCTTGCGTCCATGGACCCCACCCCTAACTTGAGTACTCCACCCCCATGCCAAAGCGACTGGGCCAGGCATGAGCCTGTGACCCAAGGCTCTTCTGCGATTTGTTGGAACCGTTTCTGCGGGGATCGTTCACAGGCTACTGGAAACCTAGAGCCGGGGGGCCCCACGAGCAGAGGCTGCCTGAGGGGGGAGTTGTGAAAGAAGGGAGAAAGACGCCCGTGTCTCTGACACACGGTTTGAGCTCCTGAATTAAACTGTACCTGAAGCCCTATCTGCTTTAGAAATCGAAGGCAATAAGCCAGCCCGGGCTTTTGCTTCCATCACTTGTAACCAAAAGAACACTGGCTAATCTGACCCCCCCGCTCACAGACAGCACAGCACCAGGGGCTCTGGCCTCCCCCTGCCTTTTTGGCCCCGATCCGGCCCTCATCCCTTCCAGACCCCACGCCCCCCAACACTGACTGCGGCTCCCCGGACACACCAACAGATCCCACCCGCCGTCTGCACCTTCTCCACCCGCCTGGCTTTACACGCACTCCGGAGCAGGCTCTGATGCTGGTCTGGAACCCTCTGCCTGGAACCCTCTGCCTGGAACCCTCTCCTAAATACTCCCCTTTCTGCAGAGCAGAGCTTCTTCCCGGGTGCCTCAGATGGTGAAGAATCCGCCTGCAGTGCGGGAGACCTGGGTTCGACCCCTGGCTAGGGAACTAGCAGCCACGTGCTGCAACCAGCAGCTCCCCTGCTACAGCTGGGGCAGCGTCCGCGTGTCAGCCGCTCAGTCGTGTCCGACTCTGCGACCCCAGGGACTGTGGTCCGCCAGGCTCCTCTGTCCATGGGATTCTCCAGGCCAGGCAAGAACACTGGAGTGGGTAGCCGTTCCAGTTCTCCAGAGGATCTTCCCCACCCAGGGATCGAACCCGGGGTCTTCCGCATTTCCGGCAGATTCTTTACCATCTGAGCCACAGGGAAGCTCTGGCAATTAAAGGTCCCACAAGCCACAAGGAAGATCGAAGGCCCTGCGTGGCACAGCTGGGATGTGCCATGGCCAAAGAACTATTAGACAGTAAGAAATACCAATGTCGTAATCACACCGAGAACAGCCGTTTCACTCCACGTAACCACTGACATTTACGCAGCCGCTGTAACGTCATAACACGCGGACACGCCCAGGTACAGCTATCTCACCCTCACCTTGGGAAACGCGATCCGCAGTGTGCAGAGGAGGAAACTGAGGCTCAGAGAGGCACCGGGGGCTGCCCAGGGAGTCACAGTCACTCACATGGGGGCTGGGCACCGACCCGCCACCTCCCTGCTCCCACCCTGGCTTACCTCTGCCAAGTGAACATGCTTTAGGGGCGGCTGAGAAGGGCTTTAGAAATTCGCTGCTGAAGGACTTCCCTGGTGGAACAGTGGGTGAGAAGCCACCTGCCAATGCAGGGGACACTGGTCTGATGGAAGATTCCAGATGCTGCGGAACAGCTAAGCCCATGAGCCACTGTGACCGAGCCTGGGCTCTGGAGCCCGCGAGCCGCACCCTCTGAAGCTGGAGGGCCTGGAACCCACGCTCCGCAGCAAGAGAAACCACGGCACTGAGAAGGCTGCACCCGCAGCCGAGAGTAGCCCCCGCTTGCTGCAGGTAGCGAAGCCTGCGCGAAGCAACACGACTCAGCCTGGCCACAAAAAAATCGCTTTTAAGACTCAGAGCGAAGCTGGTCTCCTGGCTGCTCAGAGCGGGTGACCGTCCGTAGCCACTGAGGCGTGCAGGCCTCCGGGTTCACGAGTCGCCACCATCCCTGGCTCTGACGCAGCCCTGTTTTGCAGGCCCTGGGTTTCACGTTAACTGTGTTTGCTGCTGATGTGATGGGAGGGGTGGTCAGCCTGCTGCTGGGAAGGTGTTTCAACACACAACTGTTTTGAACGTGGTGACTTCCGCATGCACCACGGCCGGGGACAGCCTGGCAGTCTCTTGCTGGTAGAGCAGAGGCTGCTGACCCTGGCCGACGGGCGAGGCGCACTTTCTGCCTTTGTGGGGAAAGACGGCTGACTTGGAAAAGCCTTGTTCCGATCAAGCAGCCGCTCCTCCTCTGCAAAGAGGGAACAGGGAACCTCCAGGGCCGTGGTGTGGCCGGCACGGGCAACAGAAAGTTATGGGCACACAGTAGGTGCTCACTAAGTGCTCTTTTCCTCCCTGTCCTCAGGGCCTGGAAGCCAGGCCACCTTTCACCCACTCGTAGGCCCTGGCATCCTGTCCTTCTCACCCTCAGGCAGCTGTCCTGAACTCTGGGCCCTGGGCAGGTGCCCCAGGAGCCGGGCACAGCCCGCTTACCCTGCTGTGTGCAGGTCCTGAGCTGGCCTGAGCCCCAGGATGAGCCACAGGGCTCCTGCTCTCTCGCATCTCACTCCCCAGGTCAACTCCAGGCCCTCAAAGTTTAGCTCAGCTGCCGCCTCCTCCAGGAAGCCTCGGGGGAAGCTGTCTGGATATAAACTCCACCGCTGCTCCTTGGGGCTCCCACAGGCCTTGGAGCTCACCCCTGGTCAGCTCTGACTGCTGGTCTCCTAACTTCCTCTCTCCTGTCCCCTCTGCCCCAGGGCACTGTCAACAACATGCCAGAAGCAGCATGAGGCTCACCACCGCCTGCAGCTGGCTCATCACGGAGTCGGGCAGCACTCCCCACATTTGCCAGGCACCCACGTGGAGAAGGCCAAAGCAAAGCCAGCAGAGAGGAAAGCAAAGAGAGAGCTGAAAAGCCCAAACCCAGTCCATAAACTGAACTCCTGGGTCCAGCCGTTCCTGAAGCCACTACCCCAGACTTTCCAGTTCCGTGAATTGGAAAAGCTCCTTTTACAGATGAGCCTGTTTGACCCCGATTTTTCTGTCACCTGTGACTACAGGGCCTCTACCGGGAAGGCTGGTGAGCTGACCTGAGACGCCCAAGGGCACATGGCCAGGAAAGCCGCAGAGAGGGGCTCCCACGGAAGTCTGGGCCCTCAGCCTGCTTCTGCTGCCTGGCCACAGCCCAGCGCCCCGGCCAGCCCTCTGGGTGCAGCCCAGGCACTCTGCTCTGCCGGCCTTGGCGTCTCACTGCTGTGCTAGAGACGGGCGATGTTACACTGATTTCTGGGCGCGGCTCTGCTCTTCCACTGAAGGGGGCTGATGACCACTCCTCCGAAGACTCTTGGTGAAGGTCAGAGGGCGCCTCAGGGTGGCCTGGCCCACACTCACGGGACTCAGGGAGTGAAGGCAGCCGTGCGGACCCTCGTTCCTGCCTGCACCCGGCTGACAGTCTGCAGATACGATGCCCAGTGGACCCAGGTCCCAGCCTGGGGGCCACCTGGAGCTCCAGACACAGTGTGCCCACGCCCAGCCGGTCTTCGTCCTGTGACTGTGGCCTCGTTTCTGAGCAGGGGTCTGAAGACCCACATGCTCCGGCTCTCTGACCCTGGGGTTCTACGTGGCCCTGGCTCTCTCCAAACAGAGAGTTCCAAGCACAATGAGGCCGGCAGGTGTCCAGGGGGCAGTGCAGGGTGGGGGCCCGGCAGGAGTCCAGGGGGCAGTGCAGGATGGGGGCCCGGCAGGTGTCCAGGGGGCAGTGCAGGGTGGGGGCCCGGCAGCTCCACGGTCTCTGTGTCCCACCCAGACGCCGCTCCAGGGGAAACTGAAGTGAAGTGAGAGTCGCTCAGTCGTGTCTGAATCTTTGTGACCCCATGGACTATACAGTCCATGGAATTTTTCAGGCCAGAATATTGGAGTGGGTAGCCTTGCCCTTCTCCAGGGGATCTTCCCAAGCCAGAGATTGAACCCAGGTCTCCCACATTGCGGGCGGATTCTTTACCAGCTGAGCCAGCAGGGAAGCCCAAGAATACTGGAGTGGGTAGCCTATCCCTTTACAGCGGATCTTCCCGACCCAGGAATCGAACCGGGGTTTCTTGCATTGCAGGTGGATTCTTTGCCAACTGAGCTATTGGGGAGGCCCTTAGGGGAAAGTGTCACTTGCAAATAAGCGTCCAGGCCCGGGGAAAAATCTCCCCAAGGGTTCGGACTCTTCAAGGTGTGCAGGGAGGCAGCCCCACCAACCTGAACTTTCCTGGTGACGGCGAAGCAGAGAAAGTGCAGCGGACCAGGCCTGCGCGGGCGGGGCGCAGAGCCAGGGCGGACACACCGGGCGTCTACACAGAGGCGGCCCGCTGCCTCAGAGGGCCAGCAGGAGGGAGGGCTGAGCCTGAGGCCCTGTTTCAGCAGCGCTGCGCTGAGGCGGTGGCAGCGGGGACTCAGCCGGGGACTCTGGGAAGTTTCAGGAGAGGGAACAGCGGGACGCCCCGCACGGCTCCCCACAGCCTGCCCCGCGCGGCTCAGGGCCCCGGGCCCCCACAGGCCGCTCCGCTGTGGCCCTCTGCCCGCCGCCTGCTCTTTCGATCGCCATCAGGCTACCTACTTCATGATGCCCCAGCTCCGCTCGTCCCTGAGCTCTGACA
Source organism: Ovis canadensis (assembly GCF_042477335.2). Taxonomy (NCBI): domain Eukaryota; kingdom Metazoa; phylum Chordata; class Mammalia; order Artiodactyla; family Bovidae; genus Ovis; species Ovis canadensis. Next base: position 73,305,494 of record NC_091263.1, on the reverse strand, counting down.
CCCGTGAGGTCGTGAGTCGGGCCTGCCAGCGGCTTTGTGTCACACGGGCCCCGTGCCTCTATGAAAATAAGCCACATTCCCCCCAGCGGCCCCCTTCCCCGCCATTCACCCCCTCCTGTGCCCTTTAATCTGGTTTGTTCGACCCTTTCGGACGCCCAGAGATGACACAGTGCTGTTTGTGGAATGTTTGGGTTTAGGGACCCGCGAGGTGCTGAGAGCGCAGAGCGGCAGGGGGCTCAGCTTGCAACTCTGGGGCCTGCAGGGCAGGAGAGGATGGGCGGTCCGGGAGGGGAAGCACCTTGTCCGAGGCTCCCCGAGAGCCAACCAGGGCGCCCGCCCAGGGTCCCCCACGAGAGCCAACCACAGCGCCCGCCCAGGCCCTGCTGTCCCGGCCCGGATCACCCCCTTCCACCTGCCCTCGGGACGTTGGTCCTCTGCTGGCTGGCCAGCATCCATCTGCCTGGCCAGCCCCCCCCCCCCACCGCTGTACCTTGGGACCCGACAAAGGCAGGTCATGCCTGAGAAGCTGCGGCCGGAGCCCTGGGCCCTGAGCAGCCTGACCGCCGGGATCCTGCTGCGGCCCCTGGCCCAGGGGGTCAGCGGGCAGCCCTGTCGGACCCAGCTCGGAGGGCAGCCCTGGATGGAGCTCACCCCTCAGCCGTGCGTCCCCACCCCAGTGCGGGCTCCAGGGCGCCTGAGGGGCGGAGACCCCCTCCTTAGGACTGGAGTCTGACCGCCTGCAAAGGAGGAAGCGCAGCCAGTGATGGGGTCATCACGGGAACACTGACCCCTGCCCCCGCAGACGGCGGTGTGACGCCCTGAGGGGCTAGGGGGCGCTCCGGGTCCAAACCCCAGGTCCGCCTCGCACGCCGGCCTGGGACGCCGCGCACAGGCCCTCAGGTCACTGGGGGGACAGCCACCCGGGGTGGGGAATCTCCCTGCGGGCCAGGTCGCCGGCCCACCCCACCCGGGGAATTCCTGAGGGACTGCACCCGCGCCTCGCTGAGTCGCTGTTCCGCGTGCACAGAGCAGCTCCCCCACTGGGACTGTCCCCAGTCCCTCCAGCCTCACGGCTCCATGCTGGACCAGTTCAGAAAGAAGCCACGGTTGTCGGTGGGGCGGGCGGGGTGTCCCTAGGGCAGAGCCCACTTAGGAGAAAGTGGACCGCAGTGGACTGGTGGGCAGACAGGAAGCCCAGGTCCCGGAGCCTGGGGATGTCCTCTGCCCGCTTGCCTCAGCCTACGAGTGCCCCGAGCGTGTGTTCCCCGGGGGATGGGGGCTCCACACACCACACATGGGGCCTCTGGGCCCTCAGTTGACTCGGCTGTGAAATGGGCACGGCCCAGAGTCTCTCTTTCTTGCGGGGGTCGTGGGGCCCCAGACAGAGAACCCCGGCCTGGGTGAACGGAGGGGCTCTGGCCATCGTCCCCCAGACAGGGCATGAGGCGAGTCTCACCGCCGGGGACGCCAGTGAACTTCCCTTCTGCAGCTGCGACCGCCCTTCCGGGCCGCTGTGGGAAACGCTGGGGCCACCGACCACGCCAGCTTGTCCAGGCGCGGAGAAGCAGGGGCAGAAAGCAGTCCCAGGAAGCGGCCCAAAGCCCTGGGGGCGGCTCGAGAGGCCCTCCGCCCGGCCGCTGCCCCCGCGGGTCCCCTGGGTGCCCAAGCCCTGTCCCTGCCCGCCCGGGGCGGGCGGTGGGCGTACTCACAGTCCCTGGGGAGAGGGTGGCGGTCTTCCTGCACCGGGCACCCAGCCTGCGTCCGTGGCCCCGGGGCACCAGCTGCGGGCCGCCCGCCTCCGTCTGAGGTCCCACTTCCTCCCGGCCCAGCCCGCATCCAGGAAACCACGCCCCGGGCACCCTCGGGCCCCACCGCCCTCAGCCGGCCGGACACTGCCCTGGGGGTTCTCCGTCCAGGTCTGGGCCGTGCAGGTGGCCGGAGACCAGGCAGGCCCCAGGGATTTACTCAATGAATAATACAGCTTCCTGCTGGCCGGCTCTCGCGCCGATCGCGTTTCAGGGGCCACTCGAGTTTCCTCGAGGCCGCTCTCTTCAGAAGCGCAGGGGCCCGGCTGGCTCTCCAGCCACTCGGCACTGACCCTCTCTCTGCGGACCAGCCTAGGCGGGCAGGACAAAGGCAGACGACAGGTGGCCTGGCGGACTCTGCCCTACTTAGTCTCAAAGCTGCTCTGGCCCACAGAGGACCGGGGGTGGGGCGGTCAGCTGGCCTCCTTGTGGCCGGGGAGGCCCCCCTGAGGCCTCCTCGCACTCAGCTCCCGGTCCCCCACCTGCAGAGCCCCTGGTCACCCCCGGTCACTGCCCGGCCCATCCCCCACTCCTGGAGGCCGTGCCTAGATCCCCTCCTCCAGGAGGGCATCCCCCATGGGGCGGCCTGTCCCCTGGGGCAGCCCCCTGGGCATCTCTGACTGCTCTCGCCAGCCGCCCCCGCCCACACCGCGCCACCGCCCCCCACTCCTGCAATCTTGTTTCCTCTCGGCAGCCTGGTAGTTTTGACACAGCACAGTTGCAGCTTTATCCTGCTGCGCACCCTGCCTTGTCTCAGCTGACTCTGAAGTCCTCGACCTGACCCGGGGCCCTGAGGGCTGCGCATCCATCCCAACTCCCTCCCCACCAACCCTGCTCCCGCTCAGGGTGTTGGCACTTGCTGAGTTTGCTACTTCCTGCCACTCTCAGCTCAGGGCCACCCCCTGAACCAGGTGTTTCTTTCCTCTGTCTTGTTTTAAAAACAGTTTCCGCAACACTCACGTTCCGCAACACTCGCCCATTTAAAGTGTGCCGTTCACAGGCCTTCCCTGGCGGCTCCAGGGCTAGGCTCAGCGCCTCAAGGGTTCAACCCCCGGCCAGAGAACTAGGGTCGCACAGGCCTCGCGGTGCAGCCAAAATAAAAATTCAAAAAATAAAGCGAGCAAGTCAATGCTCTCAGTGTATTTTAGAGTCGCGCAAACATCACCGCCCTCTGAGGCTGGAATGTTTTCATCGTCCCAGAAAGAAACACCCGTTAGGCAGGCCCTCTTCGTTCCACCCCAGCCTGGACAGGCGCTTGTGTGTTCCTGGGTCAGCGGACTTGCCTCCTGTGGACGTTCGTGTCTGCGGCCTTGCGTGACCGGCCCCCGTCCCTCCGTCTGAGATTCTCAAGGCTCGTCCATTCCTCCCTTTTTACGGCTAACACCGTTCCGCTGCAGGGACGGGCCTGCTCTTCAGCTGAAGGGCGCTTGGGGAGGCCTCTCTGGACCACCAGGTCACGTGGCCCCTACTGCCCGGCTGCTCCATTGCTCCCCCTAGTCTCACCCTCTTCCCCGAGTCCCTGTCTGAAGACGTCTTCATCTGTTTGTTTATCGTTCAGCTCCAGCCCCGAGAGACCAGGCCGTCGGCATCCTCACTGCTGGGGGCCCCGCGCACAGTAGGTGCTCCAGTTTTCCGCACCTGCTGGGGTGGCCTGTGCCCCACTCCGCCACCTCCCTGCCCAGCTCCCTGAGGGTGAGAGCCACCCTACCAAGAAGGGCCCCCAGTGACCCCATAGGAAACCAACAACGCCAGATCCTTGGGGCCCTGACGCCTCCTCTGCCCCAGGCGGTGGTTGCGGGGGCAGACAGTGCCCCTCCCAGGGTAGACACCAGGCACTGAGTAGGTCCTCAAGTCCTGCAGAGAGACTCCGTGGGGGGAGGGGGCAGAGGAGGGAAGACGGCAGGGCTGAGGCTCAGGGGGTCTGAAGCCTGAGGGTCTGCGTGAGCTCGGAGGGGTAGCTCAGATCTCCCGCCCCGGCTGCCCAGAGAAGGGGGGTCAGGAGAGGCTCGTGTGTAGGCTGCGAGCCCCCGCCCTCGAGGTGTGCACACAGGCCCCGCGCAGGGGCCTCGGACGGCTCACTGTCCAGGACGCTCCCCGGACGCCCCGGGGCCCAGCTGCCAGCTGTGCCCCAGCACTGCTTCCCAGATGCCGGGGGGGGGGGTCTGCTCAGCCAAGCTCCCCACCGCCCCATCCCCAGCCTGCGCCCCAAGGGGGCTGCCCTGTTCCCCGCCCCCAACCGGCAGCTCCAACACCCCCCACCTCCACCGCAGCTCAAATGCCCCGCCGGCTCCCCCAGGGCAGAAACCGATCTCTCGTTCCCCAAGTAATGCCAGGTGCACAAGTGATTCTCTTGCCCAACCTGTCTCACACACACACACCCCTACCCTGCCTGCAGGCCCACAGACACTGACCCGTTTAATCTCAGAACAACCCTAAAAGTCACTTATGCGATAGGACGGGCTGAGCTGCTTCCAGACTCTGCGGTGGGCGGGGGGGGGGGGGGGGGGGGGGGGGGGGGGGGAGGGGGTGCCCTGAGTTACGAGCCTGGGCTCCCCGCACTGTGTCACTGGCCTCTGGGTGCTGACGGGGACCCCCTCAGGATCGCCCCAAGAAGCCTGCCCTGCTGGAACCGCCCCCCATCTAACAGGCAAGGAAACGGGCCAGAGACGCTCAGTGGCTGGCCGGCGGCTGCGCATCTGACACCCACCGCCGTGGGCCGGGGCGGGGGGGGGTCTGCACCCTGCTCCCCGGAGCTATGTCCCTCTCGCCCTGAGCCTGGGGCCTCCGATCAGCGACCTCAGCCCGAGGCCCAGGGACCCTGCCACCAACGTCCCGGACACGGCCCCCGAAGTGCTGGCAGGGGGCCAGGCCTGGCCAGGCAGCCTGCTCCCCACACACCTCGCGCTTCTCCAGATGTGAGCGGCCCAGCCAGGGCGACAGGCGCACGCGGCGCGGAATCTGAAGACGCAAGTGGGAAAGTATGTGCATCCATCGCAGCCCCGCAGTCTGTCCCTGCGGCCACCCGCCCTGCCCTCCTGCTGACTCAGCTCTCCCCCCGCAGCCCAGGGGCTGGGATCCCCCCACCCCAGTGTGGGCTGGCCCCCTCTGTCCGTCTGTCTCTCTCGGGGAGTGGTCTTGGCTCTCTTGGGGGCTCCCCAAACAAGCGGGGTGTGGGCCCAGAGACCAGAGTGCATCTGCTGGAGCCTGAAGCCCCCCGCGGCCCCCCAGCCGCCAGGCCTGTCCTGCCAAGTAACCACACAGCGCCCTGCACGTACAGGCACTGAGTGGGGCTTTGGGGCAAACCCAGTGCCAACTGTGGTGCCCACAGCCCCCTAGAGCTGGTCCTCTGTCACTGACGGCCGTCACCACTATACGGCCAGCAGTGCCCACAAACACCAGGGGCACTGACCGAGCCCCCCAAGCCCCGGGTGGCTGTGCAGTGACCCCCGCCGGGGCTGCTCCTCTCCTGGGCTGAGGCCCTGGCATGAGGCCCTGGCAGGCAGTACCCACCGCAAGGCCTGCGCCCACCGCATCCTGTAAACAAGCCCTGAGTTTTCCCGAGTGCCTGTCCCCGGAAACCGCAGGAGAGAACAGGACATAGGAAAATCCCGCTGCGGCCACAGGGAAGGGCGCGCAGGGACGCGCCCTCCGCCGGGCCTGGCCTCCAAGGTGCCTGCCCGGGGAGGTCCGTCCCAGGGGCTGAGGAGGGACAGGCAGCTGCTGACTCACTGGGGGGAGCTTTCCTTGCTCTGCTCTCACAGCCAGCCGGCCTCCCCACCCAAGAAAAGCTCAGCCCTCACTGTCTGCCCTCAGCCTGGCCCTGCAATGGCCCTCGCCTTCCCGCCCACTCAGGGTGAGGCCCAGGGCTCCCACACTCCCCCCTAGCAGCAGAGGCAACCAGGGTCCTCGGCACGCTGGCTTCTCACGGTGAGAGAGACCGGGGAGGCTGGCTTTCCCCTTTCCCCTTGGCTGCTGGGAAGCTCAACCATTTTCATCTCCACAAAAGGACCCCAGGATCGTGCCCATCTCTCTCCTGCTCTGCTTTTTTTTCCCCTGCCAAGTCATGATGGTTCCCTGGTGGCTCAGAAGGTAAAGTGTCTACCTACAATGCAGGAGACCCGGGTTCAGTCCCCGTGTTGGGAAGCTCTCCTGGAGAAGGAAATGGCAACCCACTCCAGTACTCTTGCCCGGAAAATCCCACGGAGGGAGGAGCCTGGTAGGCTACAGTCCATGGGGTCGCAAAGAGTCAGACACGACTGAGGGACTTCACTTTCAAGTCATGATATCCTAAACTGTGCTTTTCCCGATCCTGATGTTTTATTGTTTATTTTTATTGTAGGCATTTCATTTAAGTGGTCACAAGTATTTGGGGAAGGAAAGAAGGCAGGAAGGGAGGGAGGAAGCAAGGGAGAGTTTATGTAGTTTCTGTTCAGTTCAGTCGCTCAGTCCTGTCTGACTCTTTGCGACCCCATGAATCGCAGCACGCCAGGCCTCCCTGTCCATCACCAACGCCCTATAGTTTACATGCCAAGTAATGAGGGTGGGAAGAAAGACGGGGGATCTTCCCACCTCTATTCTTCCTAAAACCTCCCCGTGTAGTAAAAAATATGCCCCAAGGTGTTATCCAAATAGGCGGGGTCTCAAAGCCCCACCCACCCCCTATAGCCTCGGAGCCCAGCCTGGTCTGAGGTCACTCGCTCCTGGCTGCTGCTCCTGCTCTGAGCCCTTTCAGCAGCTGCGAAGGCTGGAAACAAGCCCCGGGGGCGGGGTGGGGCTGGGGCCGGCTGGCTGGCGGGGGTGGTGCCCCCGCCCCGGGCCAGCTCTGTGCACCGCCTTCTCCACCCCCATCACACCTGGTTCCGGGCACCCCCCAGCTGGCGGAAGGGGAGTCAGCTTACCTCGTGCTGGCTGGGAGCCAGGCCCCGCCACTGCCCCCTCCCTCAGCCCTCCCGCTAAGCCTCTAGGATCTGCAGGTGGGAAACTCTGGCCGGAGAGGTGAGGCCGTGTCACCCGCCAAGGCCAGTGAAACGGCGGCTCGCACGCACGTGGCCCACGGGGGCAAACAGCCTGCGCTGAGTGCTGAGCGCATCTCACCCGGGGAGACAGTCAAGGGGCCTGGGACAGGCCCCCCGCTGCGCCCAGTGTGCCGTGGCAAACGCCCACCGGGGAGGCTGCCAGCCACTTGGAGCCTGCCTGGCGTCCTGCAGGGCACCTGGGCACCCCAGAGCCCCAGAAGAGGGCGCCGGGGGACCCGTCCTGCCTCCAGCTCTAGGGCTGGGCTGCCCTGGACCTCCCGGAGCCAACAGAGCCGGGCAAGCCGGTGCCCACTCGCCCCCGCCCGCCGACCACAGCTGGGCTCAGCTGCGTCCACTCGCCCGTCCCCCCGGTACCTGAGGGTCCTCACGGAGATGCAGGATTTCCACATGAGGCTCCACACGCCGCCGCCACCCTTCATGCCTGGCGAGCGGGGAGCGGGCAGCCGGGGACCCACGGCGCTGCCCTCCGGGCCCCAGGCGGCTCCGGCCGGGGGGCTGGCTCTCAGGTCACTTCCTTCTCCATGGTGGGAGGGAGACAGAGAAGGCCCGGGGCGCGGGGAGGGGGCGGCCGTCTCCACCCCGCAGGTCCCAGCCTCCCACCTCACGCGGCTCCAGCCCCTCCCGGCAAGTGGGGCTCGCACACCCGACCCCGCGGCTCCGCGGCACAACCTCGCTCTCCTCGCCTCCTGCCAGGAGCCGGCGGTGGCCCTGGGCCAGGGGAGCAGTGAGTCACTGGGCGGGCCGGGCGAGGGGCGTCCACCCGGGGCCCAGGGCTGGCCCTCCGTCCAGAGGCCGGCCTGGGACGGGGAGGGAGGCGGGCGGGAGGCGAGGGTGGTTCGCATCCTCCGTCAGCTCCCCAGAGGCCTCAACCCAACACCCGCCCGCCGCGGCCCTGCCCACCGCGGTCAGGACAAGGGGGCTGTCTGCCCTGGCTCCCGGAGGAAGCCTGGGTGGACAGGGAACAAAGACACAGCTGGAGGCTTCCCGGGCGCGTGGCCGCCCGCCCTGGGGGTCTCCATCTGGCGGGGGAGACGGAGTTGCCAGCCCCGGCTAGCACCCCCTCACTGTGAGATGACCCGGGGGTGCCTGGCCCCTCCTTGGCCTCAGTCCCCCAGCCACCCCACCCCAGCCTCACGGAGCCCTGAGCACGGGTCCAGGGCTCACTCACCCATTCCCCCATCTGCCTGACGGAGGGGATTTTATCACCAGTTTCCCTGGCCCCCGTGGGTCGGAGAAGGGACGCACGGTGGGCTCCCCTCAGCCGCTGTGGGGTCTGGTTGGGTCCCGGCCATTTCTGGAGGGGACCCCCGCTGGATGGAGCGCCCCGCCCTCGCCCCCTGCCAGCTGCTCCCAGGCCCAGCCCACAACGGTCAGTGGGGGCTTCCCAGGCGGGGACAGTGACTCACGGCTTCTTCCCACCCACGGCCCCCAGGGAGCCCCCGAGAGCAGGTGGGCCCGGAGCCCACACACAGCTGCTGTCCAGCGGCCGCCAGGGCTCCCATCTCATCCTCCAGGGACCCGAGGCTCAGGGAGGGCCTCACCTGCCCACAGAAGGTCAGGGAGGTTGGGGCTGGGCCTGCCCAGGTCTCCGGGTCAAAGCCTTGTTCTGGGCCTGGCCCCCTGCCCACCCTGGCCCTGGCCTGTGCAGGATGGGGAATTTTGCTGCGGATTCCAGCCCGATTCTCACAGAGGGGACGGCAGCTGCATGCTCGTCTGGCCCCTACACCGGGAAAGAATTTTCTCTCCAAAAGGAAGCTGGGCTTCAACAGAGACCATGGCCTCCTGCGGGCCTGAGAACCCAAATTCTCTCTCCTTGTTGTCAGACACCACCACAGCAGGCCCCGACCTGCCGCAGGAGTCTTCCACGGCACTCTGAGGGAGTGACGGCCCATTTTCAGCTTGAATGCCCTTGAATGCCCCCAGCGACAGGAACCTCACTACCTCTCAAAGTTGGGCACTCCAGCGACCTAAGGAAACGCTCCCTTGGGGCAAGCCCCCCTGCTGCTCCCCATACGGGCTGCACTTCCTCTGCCACACTAAGCAAGCTCTCCCTTCAGGGGCTTATCTGGTCTGTCCTACTGGTGGGAGCTTTCTCAACACCTGTTGTGGGTGCGGGAGAGCCTGTTTACACATCTCGACCCACCCCTGTGCTCACAGGTCCACCCATTAACCATCCACGGACCCATCCATCCATCCACACAGCCACACGCATCCCCCTACCTCTGTGCCAACCACCCACGCACCCATCATCGGTCCCCTCAGTCACCACCGCCTCAGTTACCACCCCAGCCCCGGCCTGGGCGTCCTGCGTCCCTGCAAGGATCGAAAGCTGTGAGAGGTGGCGGCAGCAAGCCCCCCGTCCTGAGCCCTCCTCCCATCCTCCCGGTCAGCCCCTTGCCTCTCACTTGGTCCCCAAGTCTCCATCCCCGATGCACCCTCGGCCACTTGGAGCCTCGGGTGGACCAGCAGGTCTGGGTCCCCGTGGCTCCCGGTTCCCACGGCCCCAGGCTCTGGGCTCCTATGTCTCTTGGGTCCCCATGTCCCCCAGGTCCTGCCGCCCCAGCTCTGGTGCAGACCCCCGGACCCCCAGCTGGAGGAGCATCTGTCTCGCGCACCGCACATGCACGCCCTGTGCCCAGGACCCCGGGGGGCCCTCCCCAGCTCCTCTCGTGCTGGAGGACACCCTGTCCCGAGGCGGGGCTTCCCTCTCTCGGCCTTACCGATGGGGAAACTGAGGCCAGGCGACGGGCACAGCTTTCTCAGCGCCCAGGGCATCATGTGCTCGGAGGTCTGCTCCTTGGCGAGGATGGGCTGCGGTGGCTGTCTGAGGGTGTGGGGAGCCCCTGGGGTGACCGCACCCAGTGGGCTGAGCCAGGAGCCGCCTCCCATGCACCTCTTGACGACCTGCCTTTTGAAGCCCCGCAGCCCCAGTCCAGGCCACCACTGGGGTCCAGCCCTGCACTTGCCCGACCCTGGCCTTGGGCTGGCAGCGGTAGAGGCTGTCACAGAGCAGAGTGCCCGGGAGGGCGCCTGGGGAGTGCGGGGGCCGCCCCACCATCCCCACACTGCCCCATCCTGTCCTCTCTCACACTGCCCCCATCCCCAAGGGGCGGGTGTCACCGCCCCCATTTTATGGATGAGGAAACTGAGGCTCCAAGTGCCCTGAGGTCTTCTGAATGTTTTCGGTGGCTTGTCCTCGAGTACAGGGGCCAAAGGCCTGGTCCATCCCTGACTCCCCTGTCCCCACACGCGTCGTCTCTGAGCCTGTTTGCTCCTCTGCAAAACGGGACAGGACTCCCTCCCCTCTGTGCCGTGATGACGGATGTGTGTGACCCTGGGCATGGGACTCAGCCTCTTGGGGTGTGTGTGTCTTATCGAGAGCCCCTGGCACGCTGGGCAGTGTGGGTGCCCAGTGACCGCTGTCCCCCTCCCCCTCCATGGACCCGGGGCAGCCGGGAGGTGAGGGAAGGGCACAGAAGCCTTCACGCCCTCCGCCGGTCCTTCTCACCAGCGGCCTGGCCAAAGCCAGGCTCTGCAGAGAGCTGGCCGGCCGGCCACCCTCAGCCTGTGACTCAGCCGGCCCCCTGGGGGTGAGGTCACTGCCACCCCGGTGGAGGGAAGGACGCGGCTGTTTCCTGGGAGATGCCGACGTCACGGGAAACTGGGCCTACGGGGGTGTGTGCCTGCTTGCGGGAGGCAGCAGCTGGGTGGGGAGGGCAGTGTGCGAGGAGCAGGTCAGGAACAGGATGCGGGGGCCTTTCCTCTGGGGCCCGAGGGAGGGTCTAGGAACCCCAGGCCAGTCTCAGGCCCAGTGGGCTGTGACCCCTCTACTGGCCTGGTGAGGAGCGTCTGTGGTCCTCAGGCTCCGAACACCCCAACTCGCCCCTCTGTCTCATTCAGCAAACAGGTGCCCCACCCGCTCCCTGGCGGTGAGCTGAGGCGGTCAGCCCCTGTCCAGCCGGACCCCTGCACGGCCTCTCCAGCGCTCACTGGGTCAGCCTTCCTCAGCCCACCCGGCTCCCGCCCCGCAGCTGACCTCGGCCAGGCAGGCGAGGCCTTCGCCACCCACCGCCTGCACGGAGCTTCCTGGTGCCTGCGAGTGACCCCTACTCCAGCCACACCCCCAGGCCCACCCACCCTGGGCCGGGAACTCTGCACCTGTTTCCTGGTGGGTGAGGCCAGGGGGAGACCCCAGCAAGGGTTCACTGCCCCGTCTCCGTAGGCACGGGGCCTGGCGGGCGCCTCTACCCACAGCTCTCTCTTTCTGGGTTCATGTAACGGCTCCCCCCACCACCTCAGGCCCAAGTAAGCGCCCCCACCCCCTAACCACTGCCAGCACAGGGGCCAGGCTGCCCCCTGCGACCTCCCTGACCCCAGCCCCCTGCTGCTCACAGCCCGGCACGCTGCAGCAACCCCAGCGAACCCCTTGTTTCTGCCAGGACTTGATACACTGCCCTTCCAGGCGCGACTCACAGGCCACCGCCTCCAGGAAGCCAGCTGTTTGTGCGTTTGCTCCGTCCACGTGACCTGCTTTGGTCACCAGACGCCGTGTGGGACTTGGAGAGCCTCGCAGCGTGGCAGGCTCTCCAGTGGGAGTGCTGACCAGCACCAAGGAAGAAGCAAATTCAGATGCCTTCCGGCAGTGGCGGGGGCTGGTGGAAGAGCAACGACCGGCCCTGGCCCACCTCCCCCACTTCCATCCCCCGTCCCAAGCCAGCTGTGGCCTCTCTCACCCTGCGGTCCTGTGTCTGCGGTCCCGAGTCTGCGGTCTCTGCTCAGAGAGCCCGCGGGGGCAGGGAGGACGTCCATGCGGCTCTGCGCTTCGCACATCACCCCAGTCGGCCCCATGTCAGCCACCCAAGTCGCAACTGTCCTCACGGCGCCCGTTTCCTACAGATGCATGAGGGTTCTGACACCTGGGCCGGATGACACCCAAGCCCCTCGCCTCCGGCCTGGCCGCGGCTGGGCGCACACAGGCTGAGAGGGAGGTGAGTGCAGTCCTGCCTTCTGTCTCCGCAGCCTCTCCCAGCACTGCCTGGAGCAGCGTCCCGCATGCGGCGGGCTGAAGATCAAGCCTCCTCCAGTCCCCTGACCGTTCTGCACCCCTCCAGCAGCGGGTGCCTTGCAGGGAGGGGCCCCTGGATGCGCCTACTTCCCAGATGGGAAATGGAGGTCCAAGGCTGCTCCGCGGGCTGGGTCACGTGGGAACCTGAGTTCTGCCTTCTCCTCCGGGCCCGAGGGGTTGCTCGGGGGCAGCCACAGAAGACCTTCACCAAGACCATGGTTTTGGGTGGGGGGCACGGAGGCCAGCATGCAAGCCCCCCTGTGTGTGCAGGGCCTTGCCCTGCCTACCGTGCACATGGAAGGCTGGAGGGGATGAGCGCAGAGCCAGGAGCCGCTGCGGGGCCTCAGGGGGCGGCCCTGGCTTGGGGACGTGGGATGGATTCTACAGCCATTCACCCCCCAGAGCGGCAGGGACGGCTGCTGGTCAGATGGGGGGAGGCAGAGGCCTGACGCCCAGGGGGCTGAACCACGGGCGGATGGACGTCCTGTCCACGGACAGTGGATGTGGGACAGCGTGGGGGAGCAGGCAGGGGCGATCGGTGGGACAGGGTGGGGAGGACCACACTCCGTCCGAAGGGAAAACCGTTGCTCTGTAGGAACGAGGACTCTGGATTCTCACTAGTCAAAAATCCGGAGTTCTGTCATAGAGACTCCTGGATTTTAGACGTTGCCAATAAGTTAAAATCTAAAAGGCCACGTGGGCTATGTCAGTGAAGTGAAGTGAAAGTCGCTCAGCCGTGTCCGACTTTTTGTGACCCCATGGACCATACAGTCCATGGGATTCTCCAGGCCAGAATGCTGGAGTGAGTAGCCTCTCCCTTCTCCAGGGGGTCTTCCCAACCAGGGACTGAGCCCAGGTCTCCCGCAGTGCACACAGGTTCTTTCCCAGGGAAGCCCGGGCTATCTCTGGGCGCACCAAACCCAGCAGAGCCGCGGCTGACTCGCCCCAGGGCCTCTCGTAGCCTTTGCCCCTTCTCCCCCGGCAAGGTTCCCTGAGCTGCCCCCTCCTCCAGGAAGCCGCTGCGACTGGTCCAGCTCCAGAGTCGCGTGTGCCTCCTCACAGCACCCACACCAGCAGGCTGGCAGTGGCCTGCGCGTGGGTGTGGGTTTGCTCCTCAACGTCTCATGCCCCCAGCAGACACTCCAGCCAACAGGAAGCATCAATGACTGGACACCTACTGCACGAATGAACCTCTCTCCCCCTCGATCCTCCGGCCTTTCATTTTGCAGATGAGGACACTACGGCCCACAGAAGGGAGGTGACCTGTCCACGGTGGGCTCTGGGGCTGCTTACAGTCCCGCCTGTGTGTCAGCTGCCCCCAGGCTGGGCAAGCAGGAAGTATGCAGATGACTGTGCGATCTTACCAAGCTCCGCCGCCTGAGGGAAAACACCGGACCCCAGGCTGCTCTGGAGTGGCGGGGGGAGCCCATTCCAGGGTGACGGGGGCCACCAACTGGGGTCAGGGCGACCCCATGGACTGCAGCCTGCCAGGCTCCTCCGTCCATGGGATTTCCCAGGCAAGAATACTGGAGTGGGTTGCTATTTCCTTCTCCAGAGGATCTTCCCGACCCAGGGATCGAACCCGGGTCTCCTGCATTGCAGGCAGATTCTTTACTGGCAGAGTCACCAGGGAAACTCATCCTATGAGGCAGACTCTACTATGATGTCATCTGCAGGGCACGGAAACCAAGCTTGCAGAGGGGCGGGATTTGAACCAGCTCTGCCCACAAGCACCCGTTACAACCTCCGCACGACACTGGCCTGGCATGGAAGTCCTTCCCAAGGTCTATCCTGAACCCCTTTCCCTGCAGGCTGTGCCCTTCCCTAGCTCCTTCTTAGGCAAAGGAGAAAAGCTGCACATTCAACCCCCATTCAGTGCTGAAAAGGTGTTATTTAGCTGGCTCAGAGCTCCCTGGGTCCCGGCATGTAGGTCAAGTCAGGAACCCTACCCTTAACTCTGTGTGTGTGCACCACATGTGTGCAGAGGCCTGGTGAGGACCGCTTCACCCCAGGCCAGGCCCTCACCTCCTCACCTGCTTCCCAACACTCAGACCTGCCTGGGCGGTGGCTGAACCTTCTCCGTCACCAGCGTCTAGTCACAGACAGTTCCCAAGGCCCTTACAGCATTTCATTGAATACTAGCTAATACCTGCTTTTAAGATCAACTGCTTTAAAAAGCTGGACCCTATATTGGAAGGATGGTTGCTGAAGTTGAAGTTCCAATGCTTTGGCCACCTGATGCGAAGAGCTGACTCATTGGAAAAGACTTTGATGCTGGGAAAGATTGAAGGCGGGAGGAGAAGGGGACAACAGAGGATGAGATGGTTGGATGGCATCACCGACTCGATGGACGTGAGTTTGGGTAAGCTCCGGGAGTTGGTGATGGACAGGGAGGCCTGGTCTGCTGCAGTCCATGGGGTCACGACTGAACAACAGCAAGCGTCTGAGGAAGCTTCCAGGTCTAACTCACAGTTAGTTCAGGAGACAGAGGAGCAGGCGAAAGGGACGTGGGGCAATGACCACATGACTCTGAGTGTGGGCGGGCGAGAGGCAAGCAGGCTGCCGTCTCTAACAAGCAGCCCGCGGGCGGACCGAGGCTGGGCGCTTCCGGAGGGAGAGAGGCTCGAGCAGCCCCTGCGGTGCGTGGGTCTCGATAGGCCCCCGATCTGAGCCAAGTGATGATAAAAAGACACTGCTGGAGATCACTTGGGAAAGCTGAACACGGCAAGCAGCGGGCGGCGGGCGGAAGGGAGCTGGCGGGGTGGCGAGGCGGCAGCGTTTGGTGCAGGCCCGTGGCTCACGGGGGGCGGGCTTTGAACCTGCTTCCAGCTAGCTCTAAGTCTGCAAGCACGAACAGTCTGCGGCGAGGCCCAAAATGCCACGTGAAGAAGCTGGCTTTCGCCCCGAATACGAGTATTTTGAAAGGAAACTTTAGATCACTCCCCTACATGGAAAACCAGTATCACTTGCCGTAAGTCCACGGTTGCCGTGAAAACAAGACAGCGTGATCCAGTTTCAGGGGGATCCTGTGTCCTGCCAAGGGTGCCGCTCACCCACCCAGCCCTGTTCCGAGGAGCCTGGGAGAGAGCCGAACGCCCGCACGCTGCTCCCGGGCCCTCCTGCAGGCCGACTCTGGGCCGCGGTAGGTGTGAGAGCCATGCTTCCTCACCTTCCCCTTTTTCTCCACCAGGGGGGAGCGGCAGCAGGCATGGGGGGCGGCACAGAGGGGCTCGGCCGGGACGTGGCCGTGGGGGCAGAGACGGCCGCCCTGTGTCACGCGATCCGCAGCGTCAGCGCCCAGCAGGGATGCGGAAGCCAAGGCTCAGGTGGGGCGGCCGCTGCCCAAGGTCACGCGGGAAGTCTTGAGCGGGGGAGTCGGGAGTGAGAAGACTCCAGGGTTTCTGACTTGCAGCCCGAGATCGTCACATCTTCCCTTGTTCACAGGTGTTTATTGAGCACCGGCTATACGCACTGGGGACGTGGGGCAGCGGTGAATAAGACAAAATCCCGCAGAGCTGACACTTGGAGGCAGGGTCCAGAGGGCAAACGCTCAGCGAAGGAAGGACGCTGAGGAAACCAGGCGGGAGGCCGCCCGGGAGGCGGGGCTGCGCTGGGTCAGGAGCCGGAGGGCTTCCTGGGGGAGGCGTCCCTCAGGCTGGGATCTGAAGCACCAGGAGGAGGCCGGGGCGCAGGAGAGGTGAGGGCCTCTGCCAACCCTGACGCTGTGTGTTTTTTTTCTTTCCCTGTACTTTGTATTCGGAGTTAATTTCAGACTTGAAGTTGCAAGCCGAGTGTTCTCACGCCCTTGGTGCAGATCCCCCATGTCAAGAGTGTACCCTGTTTACTATCATGCTCCTTCACACACATGCACACGCACGCTTACAATCAGCTGCCTGAGAGGAAGCTGCCCGCCTCGAGTCCTTGCTATGTTGCGTCTTCCCTGAAAACAAGGATGCTCTCTGACAGAACCAAAGTACAGCCTCCAGCGTCAGTTCAACACTGCTATCTAATCCTCAGATCTTACTCCAAGTCACCAGCGGGCCTAGCGACAGCCTCTGTGGAGAAACGGTCCCTGGTCTTAAGCTCGTCTCAGACACACAGAGGGCACCGCGTTTCCCAGATGACCTTTGAGAGGAGACCCGTCCGGCCCTTTGCGGGCAGACCATGCGGCCCTTGGACCGGCCCGCTCGGGGCCTGCACATTGGACCCTGAATGAAGCCAGTAGGAATGAGCCCCATATATACCCCACAGCAGCCTCCCTATTTTAGACCCAAGGGGAGAAGTGAGTAACACTCTAAACGGAAAAGATGGTTATAAGACAGCTCGCGCTGCCTGATCTCGTGCGCGTTGCCATCAGCCCCCGTAACTCACCCTGCAGGGCGCACCGGGCGCAGCCCCTCAGAAAAGACGGCAGAGCAACGCAGGGTCGTGAGGCGAACGCCGCCCGTCTTGACGTGCAATCCTGACATTTGTTTACCTGTTTGCTGAGTTTCTTTGCTGCCCATTTACATTTCACACCCGAGCCAAACGCCTCACCGGCCTCGCCCAGGTCCCAGCCCTGCCCACCACACGCCACACACATGGGCTCTGCTGCTGGGCACGCATCCTGTGCCCAACAAGACGCGGTAAACCTGAGACTGGGTCCTTGTACCCGCTTCACGGATGAGGAAGGGGAGGCCCTAGAGAAGTCGGCTAGGGCTGCAATCACAGACGCCCCAGGCCGGGAGCTCACACAACAGAACTCATCGCCTCAGGGTCCCGGCAGCCAGGGGTCTGCGGCCAAGGTGCCGGCAAGGCTGGCTTCTCCCGAGGCCTCTGTCCTTGGCTTCGCACCGCGTCCAGGATGGTGCACTAGTCAGGGTTCTCGAGAGAAGGAGAGCCATCAGGGTGTGTGTGTGTATGCACTGTGTATTTTTATTATCCACACACACATACGTAAACACATAACACGTTTATCTGCCACAGGGAGGACTGGCCGCACTGCTGTGGAGGCTGATCGGCCAGAAGATCTGCAGCTGGAGGGCTGGAGACCTGGAGCTTCAGAACTGCCAGGAGAGCTGGTGGAAGGCTTTCCGTCCCGACGCCGGGGGGCCTGACATCCAGGAAGAGCCCATGCTTCCATCTGAGTCCCGGACGCAGGAAAGCACGGCGTCCCAGCTCGAGGGCCGCCAGGCAGGCGGCGCAGTGCACGCTCACGCGGCTCTTCGGTCTTGTTCGGGCCTTCAGTGGACTGGACGGGGCCCACCACATCGGCGAGGGCAGTCTGTTTTGCTCTACTGAATTCAGTGTTAATCTGATCCAGAAACACTCTCACAAACACGTTAAGAATAATGCTGACCCAAATGCCTGGGCACCCCACGGCCGGGAAAGCTGACACGTGAAATTTACTATCAGACCCGGGCGTCCTCGTGTGTCTGTGTGAGTCCTGATCTCTGCCTCCCACAGGGACAGCCGTCCCACTGGAGTAGGGCCACCCTAGTGACCTCATGCCACCTGAATCGCCTCTTTAGAGGCCCCATCTGAGAACACAGGCGCACTTGGAGACACGGGGCTTAGGACTTCACTACTGACCTTGCCCATAGCAGGCCCTGACGGGACAAGGGTCTCAGCTCAGAAACACGTGGGCCTAGTTCTCCCCTCCTCTGAGTCGCCTGGGCTCCTGGAGCCCCTCGGGCAGGCTGAGCCATCCATCAGTGGCCGCCAGGGCCCGGCTGAGGTGCAGACCGCGGCTCAGTACGGATTAATCTCACGTGCAAAGTCCAGCAGCTACTCTGGAGGCAGGCGGCGTCCGCCAGGAGAGCCCAGTGGGTCTTGCCCTAGCAGCAACACTCCCCTGAGTAAAATCTGCGTGACTCTTAACACCCATCTCCCCCAGCCTCTGGCCGCCGGCGGGGCCTCACTAAGGCCGCCAGCGGGGAGAAGCGGTCAGTCGAAGGCCAGGAGCCCTGGGGCCCACCGACACCTGCAGCGTCTGCCTTTTTCCTGAGTCGATTTATTTGTTTTTGGTGGCGCTGGCTGTTCACCGCTGCACGCAGGCTTTCTTGAGTTTGCGGCGAGGGGGGCTACTCCCTGGCTGTGGTCCGTGCTTTCTCGTTGCGTGGCTTCTCTTGCTGCGGGGCACGGCTCCAGGGTTTGCGGGCCTCAGCAGCTGTCGTGCGCCGGCTGAGCTGCTCTGCGGCAGGGGGCGTCCTCCTGGGCCAGGGATTGAACCTGTGTCCCCTGCACTAGCAGGGGGATCCTTAACCACCGGACCGCCAGGCCAGCCCTGCAGTGAGGGTCTGCTTAAACGCCCCCTGGATGTGCCCAGCAAGGACACACTGGCGTCCCATCCAACAACACTCATTCTCCTCTCGAACCTTGGGCTGGGTTCAGCTCCGGCTGCTGGATTCTTGAATCTGTGCCGAGTACTCAGCCAGAGACAAGCTTCTCAAGGCCTCTGGCAGTGGGGACAAAGTGAGCCTTTGGCGAAACACTGGCAGAAGCACCTAGGTGGGGTGGGGGGGGTGGGTACAACTTGCACCCGCCTGGCACGCACACTCGCTCCTGCTGCCCGTCCGCATCCCCCGGGGACTGCCTCCCCGCACAGGGTGCAGTGCACCTCTGGCCCCAGGGGACCTCTGCGGCTCACCAGCAAAGCCCCCACAGGATCAGCAGGCACGCTCCACCATCCTCACTCCTGCTGCACCTGTCCTGCTTAGCGCCTCGCCTCCCCTGCGGAGCTGGGAAAACCCTCTTCAGCCC
Source organism: Ovis canadensis (assembly GCF_042477335.2). NCBI lineage: Eukaryota > Metazoa > Chordata > Mammalia > Artiodactyla > Bovidae > Ovis > Ovis canadensis. The sequence continues at coordinate 73,286,847 of NC_091263.1, read as the reverse complement.
TCAAGGCCCGTGTCTGCTCTTGTAGGTTTTCCCAGATGAAATAACCGCTCCCTCTCCTGAGTCATGTCCACGCTTTCTCTGAACTTACTTCATGGATAAAAAAATAAATACCTAAAAAGAAAACCCACTATTTGCTGAGAGCCAACGGTGTCCCGGGTGCCCGCACGCCCATTAGGTCCTCTTCCTAAGTCCGTTTCAGCTCAGAGAGCAGAAGTGATTGGGAATCACTGTGTCCTGAGACGCTCACAATTGCGAACAGAATGCAGACAGGCCAAGGGACTTCTGACACCTGATCGTACAAGTCAGCACCTTGTCCTTGGCTCTGTCTGCCCCCACTCCCTTCTCCCTGTGGCACCTGCTCTGGGGCGCCCAAGAATTGATGCTTCCAGGCTGTGTGGTGCCGAGGGAGACCCGTGAGAGTCCCTTGGACTGTAAGGAAATCCAACCAGTCCATCCTAAAGGAAATCAGTCCTGAGTGTTCACTGGAAGGACTGATGCTGAAGCTGAAGCTCCGGTACTTTGGCCACCTGATGGGAAAACCCAACTCATTTGAAAAGACCCTGATGCTGGGAAAGATTGAAGGCAGGATGAGAAGGGGACAACAGGGGATGAGATGGTTGGATGGCATCACCGACTCAGTGAACATGAGTTTGGGTGAACTCCGGGAGTTGGTGATGGACAGGGAGGCCTGGCGTGCTGCAGTCCGTGGGGCCGCAAAGAGTCAGACATGCCTGAGCAACTGAACAACGACTCCCCTTTTCTCCAGACACCACCAAGCTGTGGGGAAGCCCAGGCCACATGGGGAGACCCCGTCTATGTGTCCAGCTCTCAGCCTGCAGCAGCCACGAGGTGAGCGGGTGAGGCCTCTGAGGATCCAGCCCCTCGTCTTCAAGGAGCCCTGTCTGATGTCAAACAGGAGACCAGATGGGAAAATGCACACCGACTCTGAGGGAAGGAAGCCGCGGCAAGTGGGGTGGTCTGAGACAGCCACTGCAGGCGGAGCGGCTTCACGGGGCCAAGAGGGGCTGCACAGGGTGACCACGGGTGCGGCCACCACTGGGTGGAGCTGGTCGTGGGGGCTGCAGTGACCACAGCCCATCCCCGTGACCTCAAGACGGTCACTTGCCCTCTCGGGGCCGCTGTTTCCTGGACTGAGACATGACGAAAACCAGGTTCTGTTCCGCGAGGTTGCCGCAAAGATTCCTGGAGGCACCACGCAGGCGGCCTCCAGCCCCTAAACAAGCAGCCGAGGAAGCGACATGTAGCGATGAGCGGAGGCCTGGCCGGGTCGGACCCCCAGCCCGCCTGACGGCAGAGCCCACGCTGCCCTCCAGTCGCAAAGGCTCGGGCGCTGGACCTGCAGAAGCCTGGGCTCAGGGGTGTGTGCAGGGGCCGGCAGCCTCTGACCAGCCCCGAGTCTCTGCGTTCGGTTTCCCGGGCTGGGAGCTTGGAGCTGCCAGGTTGCGGCATTTACGGACTGAGGCCACGGGCGGGGGCCTCTCTCCAAAGTTAGCGTCTTCACACTGCTTTCCATACACCTGGCCTCCACTACATCCAGCGCGAGGGGATGGTAAAACAGCTGGCCTGACTTTAGTCCTACATCGGAAAGCCAGCGGTGGCATCTGCATGCGCTCGGAGGGAAGGCTCCACAGTCAGGTTGTGGGGAGAGAAAACGCACGGATGTCACTGTCCTTGAGAGCCCCTAACCTCGGAGGGCCAGGAACTAGAGAGACCGAGAGAACAGCCGTGCGTGTCTCAGCTTCTGCTCCGGGATGCCTGACGCCGCGCAGAGCTGGGGTGGAGGCCCATACCACTTACACTCTCCTTCTCTCCTTTAATTATTAAAAACATCACCTGGCTTTTGACACCAAGGGTAGATCAGGATGTAGAGACTCGGGCCTTCACCGCCTGCTGTTGAGGATACGCACTGCGACACCGCCTTGGGAGAGCAACTCTGCAAAGCCCGGCAGAGCTGAAGGGACTCACGCACCGCCCTGGGACGAACCCTACACACTCCACACAGGTGTGCAAGGAGAGTGAGCAGGACCACGCACTGCAGCCCTGCCTGGAGCATCAGCAGTGAGAAACCACCAAACTCCATATCAACCGCAGGACAATGGACTGCGTGCTCCACACCAACGAACATGAACACGAGGGCTGTACACGGCCGCACGGTGACTCGCACCAGCGAAGACGGGGGTGAAAAGAGCGAGTTGCGTCTTGAACAAATCTGCACAGCGATGTTCACATCGGCATCGCTCACAGCAGCCGTAAGGTGGAAGCAAGGCGAGTCCATCAACAGATGAAGAGACACACCGAACGCGGTGTATGCAGAGAGTGGGATATTAGACGGCCTCGGAAAGGAAGCAAATTCGGACACCAGCTACGGTAGGGGTGAACCTTCAGGACACCGAGCCACGTGAAACAAGCCAGCCACGAAAAGGCAGATCCTGAAAGGCTCCAGTCAGATGAGGTCCTGCTGCTGAGGTGCCCAGTCGCGTCCAGCTCTTTGCAACCACATGGACTGTAGCCCGCCAGGCTCCTCTGTCCATGGGATTCTCCAGGCAAGAATACTGGAGTGGGCTGCCATTTCCTACTCCAAGGGCTCTTCCCGGCCCAGGGATCAAACCCATGTCTCTTCTCTCCCCTGCACTGGCAGGCGGGTTCTCTACACGAGCATCAGCTGGGGAGTCCACGAGGTACAGACGGGAGTCACATCCGTAGAGACGGTAGGATCAGCGGCGCAGGGTTTGGGGACGGGGAGGGGAGCTGGTGTTTCCGGGGGACCACATTGCAGTTTGGGAAAAAGTCCTGGCGATGGCGTGGCGATGGTTACAATAACAGCGTGACTGTGCTTAGCACCACTGAACGGGACCCTCAACATGTGTAAGACGGCCAATTTTACGCCATGTGTACCTCACTACAATTAAAAAGCTAGAAACAGTGAGCTGCAGATTATGACATCACGCGCGTAAAGTTGCAGGGCTTGTAGAGCGATGCCTCGTCTTAGCAAAAGTATAAACACGAAAAAAAAAAACAAAAAAACAAAAGTATAAAAATGTGCACGTGCCTGGCGCGCTGCAGTCCCTGCGGCTGCAAAGAGTCGGACACAACTGAGCGACTGAAATTAACTGAACTGGAATGAACACACCAAGCGGGCAAGGGAGCGGCTACTGCTGAGGCTTAGCTCTGGGGAATCGGGGTGGGATTCGAGGCGGGTGCATCGGGCCTCCCACCACATCCGAACAGGTTATTTCTAAAGCCAGGTGGTGGGCACACTACTCTACGTGTCTCGTTCTTCTGCCCACCCGAACTGTCCCACTGCCGAGAGTCCCCTGAGGTCCGCCGGACCCTGGGGCCTGCGGACAGGGCCCTGTGCCTCTCACGATGGCCTCTGGGTCGCAGCTAGGGGCTGCGCAGGCTGGTCATTGCCCAGGCAGAAGGCACAGGTGCTGAGAACGTTCTGCTGTGCTTTCTCGCTGGAATGAGAATCTCCGCTCTGCTGCAGCCCCAGCCTCTGGCAGGGCTCCAGGATTATTTTACGTGAATTTAAGATCACTAATGAAGAATAATTAACAGCTTCAAGGGAGCCTGGCACACCCTGTGTTTAGAAGTGGTTAATTATGCATTGTCTGCAAAACAGCCTTTTCATACTCCAAAGTTTGGGGTCGCTGTTTTAAACACCAGGATATGTCACCAGGAAAAAAGCCAAGAGGCTCCGTGCGCCAAGTTCCTGGGGTTGGCTCTGTCTGGGCAGGGGCGACCGCGGCTCCCGAAGCCCCGTAAGTGAGGCATCTGAAGTGCTCCCCGGGCACTGGCCCTGCCAGGCCCCCAGGAGCCGTGGCAGGTGGGTGAGCTCCTCCCCCAACCCTGGGGAGAAGTGAGCGCCCCTCCAGGACTCGGTCTGGCCATGAAGACTCTCGTCCCTGACTGAAGGGTCACCACTATTTATGGACACGAATCGGTGGAGAGAGGACCGACCCCAGCCTGAGCATCTGCTTGGCTGGCCACGTGCAGCCTGTGAAATCCCTCGGTCCCTCGATGGGCCATATGACTCTGGGCCTGTGACTTCTGCCCCCTGAGTCTCGATTTCCTCACCTGGAGAATGGGGCAATGGCATGCTCCCCTTCACGGGGTTGGTGGGCTTAGAGCTACGCCTCCCACGCAGCAGGTGCTCCGAGCCTCCGCACCGCCGCCCGGCCTGCCTGCCCTTCTAGCCTCATCGCCTGGCCTCCCCCCGACGCCAGGCCCTGACCATTTGTTAAGCACGCCAGGCCGCGTCCTACCTCTACACGGCTGCTCGTGCCGCGCTCTCCACCGACTGCGCCCTTCCCTGCCTGGAAAAATCCTGCTCTTACGTTCAGACCCAGCTCAGATGACACCTCCTGTGGGAAGCCTTCCTAGATTTCTCCCTCACGCCGTGGGTATTTTTGTGCTCCTGCGATTTACCGCCATCCGTAACCTTCACGGCTTGTGAGTGGGTCTCTTTCTCGTTACAGGCTGGAAGCTCCTTGGGGACGATGCCCTGTCTGTCTTTGCGCCTCGAGAAGACCACACCGGCTCTAAGACCATTCCATGGTGGGCGGGCCGAGAGGGCTCTCAGTGGTTGGCCCTGGAGGCTGAGCCCAGCCTCTCGCAGGGACCACGTGACTCCTCTCACAAGTGTGACACCACCCTCAGCACATTCCAGGGCTCTCCACTGTGCAGAGCCGGAGGCCCAGCCCCAGGCCTGGACTCGGGTCCCTGGCACCCCTCTCAGCTCCACGGCTTCTCGCCGGCCCCCACAAAGACCCCTGCCCACTGGCAGCCCCTGGGGTTTCCCACAGGCCTTTCCCTCTGCCCGGGACACCCGTCCTCCCCTCTGGGCCCAGCCGACTCCGGCAGACACGTCGCTGTCTGCTCGGCCGTCGCCTCCTCCGTGCAGCCCACACCCAGATCCACGCCTCTCACGGTGTCTGCCTGACCCCGGTGGGTGGGGCTGGGCTCCCTCCATCCCTCCCGCCCCAGGACCTTGGCGCCCTCCTCGTCTGAGCTGCAGAGCACTTGAGACAGAGTCCACCTTGGAGCAAGAGAGGCCTGGGTCCAAACCCCGGGGTCACACTTGCTTGGTTGCCTGTCCTCGGGTCTCAGCTGCTCGAAGGGGAGCTTCAGGACCCCTGTCGCCGTGGGGGTAAGGACTGACCACAGCCTGAACTGCAGCCTTGCAGACACCTAATCACTAACAGTCAGAACGTTCCAGGAGCCCCAGGCCCCTAAGAACAAGCTCCCCGGCTGGCGGGAAGGGTGGGTGCACCTGCACGCGTGGAGGACGCACGGGTCAGACGTACAGCGGACCGCCCTCCCTGGCACCCACCCGACAGCGGGGACCTCCTTTCCGAGGCTGCTGTGAGACCCTCAGACCCGCCGCCTTCGCAGAAAGCCCTGGGAGAGAGAAGAAAGGCTCCCACACTTTCCCAGAACTGCTCACATGCCAATAGCCGCGGACGGCACCGAGCGTGTAATCAGGAGAAACGAGTTCCCTCGGAAGCACCGGTGCTCTCCCTCGGCCTCCCGCGGGGCCCTCTGACCGGGGACCGGCCGTCCCCAGACAGTGTGTGTGTGTGTGGGCGCGAGCACCTGCGGGGGCTCACGTCTGCGCCCGTGCCACCTCAGGGAGCAGTCCCCAAATGCCACACCCGTCACCGGGTCCAAACCCCTACAGGTGGGGCCTCTTGAGGCTCAGAGAGGGAAAGCTGTCTGCCCAAAGTCACACAGTGAGCGGGGTTGGGGGGTCTGAACTTGAACTCCAGGGTCTTCTGACTACTTCCAGACCAGGGACCCCCACCCCGCAGTGCGCCTTCCCACTCCCCAAATAAGTCTCAGAACTCTGCTCGGGGTGCAGCCGTCACACTCCGGAGTCACACGGGCCGTCGGCAAGTTGGATGTGGACAGTGGCACGGCCGGGCCAGCGTAGAGACGGCCCCGGACTGGGATCGGGCGGCTCCAGACCTATTCCAGCAGCAAGAACAATGAAGCTCAGCTCGCAACCACAGAGCGCTCAGGGGTGACCCCTCCTCTGCAGAAAGCCTACCAGTATCAGGGCCAGAGGGGGAGAGGGGGCACAGTCAAGCCAAGTTGGCCCGTGGTCCTCAGAGGTCCACAGCAAATGCCCTGGGACAGGGAGGCCCCGCAGTTGTCCACGCGGGCTACAGTCCTGCCAGCCGCGCTGCCCCGTGGCAGAGGCCCTCTCGGGTGCCTACCTTTTATAGACTCCGTGCAGAGGCTGCAGGCACAGAAACTGCCAGTAATCCAGGCAGAAGGCCTTGAACTTGAGCATTTTCGCCTTCCGGTCGCCAGGACTCAGAGGAGGGCTGACGGAGCTGCAGGACTGGCTGCCTTGCTCCCTGAGGCCGCCTGGGGCCCCGCTCACAGGGCCCGGCCCGCCAGCCTCTGATACAAAGAGCGGAGCGCACAAAAGCCCGGGCGCTCCTCCACGGGGCTCGCCCAGCCAGACTCAGGCTGCTGCGGCTGCTGGGGGCTGCTGCTCCTCAGGGCTCCCCCGGGTGTCCTCAGGCGGAACGAGGGCAGCCCCGGCTGTGCTGAGTCGGGGGGGCCCCTGGTCCATCATCCTGGGGGCCTCGAGGCCCGGGGCTCTCGGCAGCCGCTCCGCAAGCTCCTTCCAGCCGGGTCCCTGGCTCCCAGTGGCCGCGCTGGCACCTGGAAGGGCGGTAGCCCTGCTGCCTGCCTGGCCCGGAGTGGCCGAGACAGGGGGACCAGGGAGGTATGGGGGTGGGGTTGCAGGTGGGTAGGGGGCAGATGAGAAGTGCCAGCCTCCGTAGCAGGTCAGTTACGTCCGGCGGAATCCCCCGTGAGCGGAAACTCACCACGTCGCCACATGGTGAGCCGGGAGTCCGGCTCTGAAAGGCGGCGGGCAGAGACTGACAGGCCCGCCGCGGTTGCCCGGGTGACGGGGACACACTGATAAAACCTAACATGGAACCTTGATGACAGCCGCTCATTGGCTGCCGGGAGGGGGACTCCCGTCGCCAGCGAGGTGGGGCGGGGGGTGGCCGCGGGGCTGAGGGGCCGTGCCCAGCGGAGCGTTGTCGGGCGGGGGGGGCGTCTGCAGCCCGGGACGCAGCGTCACGGCAGGGCCATGCACAGCCAGTGGACTCCTCCTCACAGGCCCGGCGTCTGCTCCGGACGCCCCGTGGCCCTTCCCCGCCCTCCAGCCACGGGGACCTCAAGACGTCAACCCTCTGTTCCACGTGGTCCGCTGCCTGCCACCCTCAGAACAGAGGCTGAGCTCCCGCTCGCCCAGCAACCCTCGGGGCCCTGGCTCCTGCCTCCTGCTGTCTGACTGCTCCCCCAGGCCCCGTCAGGCCCAGGAGCCTGCCCCCTAGGCCAGCGCTCCTCTCCACCCACCAGGTCCCACAGCCAGCACCGCCTGGAGGCCTCCTCCGCCGTCGGAGCCCCTGACACCCGCCCTCAATGTCTCCTGACGTCCTATCCCCTCAGCGGATCCCGTAGGTTTTGCCGCGTTCTCCTCCCAACTGCTGTGAGAGTGTCCCAGCTCCACCCGGCCCAGCACCTGGCCCGCTGTGGGTGCCCAGCGCTTGCTGCAGGAGCAGAGGGTCTCGTAGCAGGGTGGAAGGGTCCCCCTGGGCACAACACAGTCAGACCCGGGTCACTCCCGGGTGTCTGAACGTCAGGACCCGCCTGCTACTCGGGGCCCCGGGTTTGTTCAGCATAGGTCCCACGGCACCCTAGCGAGGAGACCTCATCCTTGCATGTGAGGGACGACGTCCCGGCCCGTCGGCCTCAGGCTGGAGCTGGTGCCCCCAGAGCGCTGGGCACGCAGGGCCCGTGCAGGCTGCTGGTGTCCCGGGGCCTGGTCCCAGCTCACACTGCCTCCCCCGAGCCCTGGCCTCCGTCAGCAGCAGATCAGCTGATCCGAGAGGACCTTTCTCCCTCCCCTCCCCCAGGTGAGTCTGCCCTACAGGGTCCCCAGGGGACGCTGGCCGGGCCTGGAGACATGGGGGCTGCAGAGGAGTGAGCGGCACTACAGGCCCGTAGACCCCAGGCCACCCCCCAGAGCACAGGACGCCCCCCGGGAGTGAACAACCCCAGGGCACAGGACGCTCTCCGGGAGTGAGCGCCCCCAGGGCACAGGACGCCCCCCAGGAGTGAACAACCCCAGGGCACAGGACACCCCCCGGGACTGAGCACCCCCCCAGAGCACAGGACGCCCCCTGGGAATGAGTGCCCCCAGGGCACAGGACGCCCCCCAGGAGTGAGCGCCCCCCAGGGTACAGGACGCCCCCCAGGAGTGACCCGGCCCAGCGGCTCTGCTGAGCGGCTCTCAGAAGTGCTGTAGTGGACGGCTGGAAGGGAAGGCCTTCACAACCGTTCAGTTGAGCCCCCGAGGCACGAGTGGGCCGCGTGGGGCCTGGTGAGGGCTGGGCAGCATCTCCAGGCTGGGCTGGCCAGAAGGACGGAGGGGGGGGGCACTGAGGGGAGGGCAGGACCCAGAATGTTGCCGGGGGCCGCCCTCCCAGGCGCCGCCCGCCCCTCCCCCAGTGAACATCAGCTTCCCTCTCACGCCCGGCGGAGGAAGCCGGCTGCGCCTCTGAAAGGAGGCGATTCCTGGCTGGAACCTTTGTTCCCAAGTTCCCAGGCTGTGAGCGGGCCTCCGGGGCACCAGAGCCCGAGGGCCTGCTTTCTCAGAAGTCCCCCCAAAGCGGCAGAGCCCGGGGCACCGCTGGGCAAACAGGGCTAGGCAGAGCGGGAGGTGGACGAGCCCGTCCCGGGGCTGGCACCAACGTCCCTCTGGTCCCCGGACCTCAGCCTCCTCATCCAAGAAATGGGCCTGCTGCGCCATGGCCCTCCTGTGTCCCCAGGGGACAGGAGCACATCGCGTTAGCGGCTGCCGCTCCTCCAGACAGTGGCTCATCCCTTGCCCCTTCCTTCTGCTGTTACACGGCACCTCCTCCAAGATGCCTTCCCTGACTACCCCCCATCAGTATGCCTTCCCGCGTATGTGTGTGTGTGTGGGGGGCGGGGGGAGGGCTCAGCCATGTTCGACTCTTTGCAACCCCACGGACTATAGCCTGCCACACTCCTCTGTCCGTGAAATTTTCCAGGCAAGGATACCGGAGTGTGTGACTGTTTTCCAGGGATCGAACCTTAGCTTCTTGCATCTCCTGCACGGGCAGGCAGGTGCTTTACCAGTGGGTCACCTGGGAAGCCCTCACGAGGCCATTTACCCTTCTTTCCTTTTCTTTAGAGCGCTTGTGGACAAATGCTGTTGCTGCCATCAAGCCCTCAGCCATGCAGCAGCCCCTTGAAGGTGCGCCCTGAGGGGACTCAGGATGGAGGGAAACTGGAGGCCTGCTCGAGACTGTTAAGGTGTGCATCCCAGCAATAAACTCGAGGGGCCCTGAGCCAGGCGCCGCCCCCGCCCACATACAGGAGCTCTACAGGCATTAACTTGCTGCGTCTGTTTTCCTGTGATTAGCAGTCACCTTTGATGCTACGCCACGGTTTTTCCCAGGAGAAGCCCTATCGATGCTGGCGCCTCCCTGACCTCTTGGGGGGCGGTCCCTGAGGGCGGAGGCCGCCTCCTGGGCTACAGTCCTCAGTAAGGTCCAGATGAAACGTAACACGCAACGGGTGGGCTGTGCCTGCTCCTTTGGGCCGCACGCTTGTCACCACCTGACGAAATATGTTGAAACTTCCTTTCCCTGCCTGGTTGCTCCCTGACACAGCAGCTGTGCAAAGGCAGTGGGAGGGGTCACCGTGGTTTCCCACGCTCCCTGCAGCTGTGGGGGCCCAGAAAATAACGGCTCAGAAGGGGGGCCGAGGGGCCCTGCTGCCTTTGCTCCCCGAGGGCGTGGGGAGGGGTCGTGGCCCGTGGGGTCGAGTGTGACCAGCCTTGAGGGCTGGTGGTCATTGCGGCCACTTCCTGACAGTGAGCGTGACCCACAGGTGCCAACGCGGGGCTGTGGCCGTGAGTGCGTGTGAACCCACGTGCAGAGGGGTGGCGGGAGGGTCCAAGTGCGGAAGCGAGGCAGGGAGGGAACGCTCTGCAGTCTGTGTGTGTATGTGTGTGTGTGTGTGGTTGTGGGAGAGGGGTGTGCTACAGCATCAGGCGGAGTCACACCGGGATCTGAGTTCAAGCCCTGGCTCTGCTCACACTGACTGTCCTGAACAAGCACGGTCTGCGAAGTGGGCGGAGAGCTCCTCGCGGCCGTGGGGTGGTGGGACACTGCCTGCAAGCGACAGTGTTCCGTGCTCTGGGTGTGGCACGGCCGTTTACACCTCGGCACTAGTGTGCAGGCGCGAGCGGGCCACCCTGCCCTGCGCCCCGCTCTCTGCCCCTGAGGGTGCCCGGCCCCAAGCCACTCAGGGAAGCCGAGCCCCCGGGCCCTTGGAGCCCTCGGAGCCTGCGGGGTCGGAGCCAGTCACTACAGCCGCCTCCCCTGTGTCGTGCCCGCAGGCGGGGCCCAGCCCTGCTGGACTGACCCCTGTCCGGGTCCACGGGCCCCTCTCACCGAGCTGAGGCCCCATTGGGGCTCCGCTGCAGGCCCCGCTCGCCCCCCTGGCCCTGTGGCCACGTGCACTTGGCAGGGCTGCACAAAGCCTGCCCTCTCCCGGGAGCAGGCACCTCAGCCCACTTCCAGTCACCCCCTCGTGCAGCACAGACCTCCCCGCACCCCCTACAAGCCACCCGCTCAGGACCTGCTGCGGAGTTCTGCTCTCTCATGCCCACCTGCTGCCCAATCCAGGGGGCTTCCCCTACACCACAGTCTCTAGACCTTTGTCCTGAAAACGTCTCACAGAAGCATCAAGACACAAGACCCTCACGCCAGCCACCCCCGCAACCTCTGCCAAGTACGGCGCAGAAGCGGAGAGCAACCGGCAGCTTCTCCCTGGGGCTGCAGCCCTGGTCGTCAGGGGAACCACAGCGGCAGACCAGCCCGCGGCCCGCTGAGGGGCACTGTGCTCAGCTGGGATGCTGGGGGGGCCACCCTGGTCTGCAGGGGAGGTATTGGCACTGCCTCTGCCCCCTGGGGGTGTTTCAGTGACAAGTGGGGGCTAATTTCCCTGACGGGACCCTCGGGGCCCACCGCGGGCACAGATGCGGGGAGCAGGCCAGTGGCTCTGAGCAGGCCCACAATGGACGGGCGACGGTACCTGTATCGGTCTGTGGAGAGGCTGCTTCCGGTCTCCAGGGAGCTCCTGAGGTGGCAGAAGTGAGACAGGATTACCAGCAACCCCAGACAACCCTGCCCCTCCCCGCGGGGCCCACACCAGCTCAGGCCACCCCAGGGAGGCCCAGGTCAGCTCCCGGGGGAAGGCCTTAGGGCCCGCATGCAAGAAACCATGTGCTTTCTTTCCCTCTGACAGGTCAGCGGGGACACTGCCCTGCGCCCTCCCCACTTGCCGGTGCAGGGCTCGGTCCAAGGGCTTCCTGTTCAGCCGGGAAGCCGAGGCCCGAGGCCCCGCAGGGCAGCTCTCTGCAGGCAGCGCTGCACCTGGGGGTGGGGCCTGGGGCTGCCCACGTGCCCCCGACCACAGACCGCCACTTCCCAGCACGAGCTGGCCTGCGCCTCCTCACCTGCTCTCACCCTGCCTGCTCCTGCAACGGGCCTGTCACTCCAGCCTCAGGGCCTTTGCACCTGCGGCTCCACCCCCCTCACACTCGGCCAGGCCTTCCCTGACTGCCTAGAGCTGCTCCCCAGCCCGGCCCTCACTGCTCCGTGTGCTCCCTCAGCGCCCGCGTCGGCAGGGCTGAGCCGTCCATCCGGGCTCACTGCTGTCTGCCCGTCACAGGCCGCTCCTGAAAGCAGGGCCTGCCTGCTGCCTCACCGGGGGGGGGGGCCAGTCGCAGCCACGACGGTGCCTCCTCTGACCTGTCACCCCAACGTGGCCGGAGGGGCAGAGGGTAGTCGGAGGGAGGGGGCCCTCCCCCGCCTGAGAAGGAACAGGCTCTGAGATGGAAAGTGCTGCGCATCGGACACTCTGGGGCCGGGCAGCCCCGATGTCGGTGTGTTTGCCTGAGACCAGCCTGTCCGCCCCGAAGAGGCTGGGGCACCATGGGGAGGGCCACCTGCTGCACGCTGGCAGCCTCGGCCGCGGGGTGTCCAGCTCTGGGTCCGGGCTCTGAGTGAGCCTACCTGGGCTCAGACGTCACCCCACCCAGCCACACAAACTGGAACAAGCGCCCCTCTCAGCCTGCGTCCTCATTTGCGAAGCGGAGGAGGATAAAGCTCTCGCAGGCAACCACATCTGAGACGTCGTGTCTGTTGGCCCCCCCTGGCGCCGTGCCAGCGACCCTGGCTTCACACTGGGGGCGCCCACGAGGCGGGGCCAGCTCCCCAGCACAGCCCAGCCCGGCCCGGCGGCCCTGGGGAGCGGCTGCTGGACGCAGGATGTGCCCCCGGAGGCCACGTCCTCGGCCACACCCCTCCTCCGTTGCCACATTGCTCCCCAAGTGGGCAGCCCTCCCGCCCTGAGTGCCCCGCAGGCCTTTTCCCACCGAACGCCCAGACATCCAGGGCATCTGCTGGGAGTGGCCTGAGCTTGGCACTGAGGGCCCAGCTCTTCCGGGCCACCGCTGGACGCCCACCATGGGTCATCTGAGCTTCGGCCTCGTCTCCCATTCTGCGTGTCCCCTCTGACTTGCGATTCGGCTACTTCAGGTCCAGCGAAAGCATCGCTGGTGGCCGGACGCCACGAGCTGCAGAGCAGACTCCCCAGGATTGTCCCCAGGTGGCCCCTTCTCTTGCCTCCAATGAAGAGCCGCAGGCGGCTCCCCCTCCCCGGACCCAGAGTCCCGCCACTCCGGGGCTTTACCCCAGCTGCCCAGCAGCTCTGCCTGTGTGTCCACAGGCCTGGCCAGGGTCGGGCAGAACAGAGGACGTGGGTGGCGTGTCAGGAGGCCCCCTCGGGCACTGCCCTGGACGGTCACCGTCCTATGCCCGCGCTGGGGTGGACAGAGGCATTCTATGATGGAGAGAGGCTGGTCAGGCACGCCTTCCTACGCCCTTCCAGGCTGGGAACTCGGCTGGGACCCGTGCCGGGAGAGGTGAAGAACTTTGATCCCTAGGAAGCCCCAAGTCCAGACAATCGCCCCACCCGGCTGCTCAGACATGGAGGAGCCACGTGAGGCAGCGCCGGTGTGACGTGTCAGGGACGCAGCCACGGGCTGGGGTTCCTGGAGCCCAGGGCAGCCGTGCCACAAGCCAAGGGGCCTGCTCCCACCCGAGTCCTGCTCCGACGACATCCTGAGAGCACGGCGAAGCCCGGCGGGCCGCAGAGAGCATACCGAGCCCTAGGTCCTTTTTCCAAACGCGTCCTCGCCTAAACTGCGTGAACCTCGAAGGTACCTGGACTCATAACCCACCCTCCCTCTTTACAAACGCTGACCTTGCAGCTCAGGGGCTCCCGTGCCTGGGACACCATTCCACCCCCTCTCTCTTGACCCTGCAGCCAACTCCTATTCACCCTCCAAAACCCTGCTCACGTGTCAACGCCTTCGGGCAGACTTGTCTACTCTGTCCCCCAGTCAGAATCCGTCCTTCCCATTTTCCTTGCTGCCTCCTTCCCTATCCCCTCTTCTCTCTCCCCCTCCTCTAGTGACGTATTTTTGAGCAGTCCCTATGGACTGGGCGTTGGTCGACCAGCGTCACCTCACGTGGCCTGTCGTGACACTCGGGACCGAGGTACGGAAGGAGGCACAACAACCTCCTCCAGGCAGCAGTGTCACCTGCTGGGCAGGCCAAGATGCGGACCTGGCCTTCCCGGGCCAGCCCAACCCCGGGGCTCCCCTCCTCCTCCCCGTGTCCTGCCTATCCTGGGGGGCCCCTTGGCGGCCTGACTCCCTGGGCAGCCCCCCTCACGGTGTGCACTGACCTGACAGCCCAGCTGGGTCGGGCTCTGAGTGGGGACCGTCCCGCCTCTGCCCTGAGCCCGGCCGGGTCCACGCAGCCTTCAGAGCCACGGCCTGAGGCCCACTCTGCCCATCACCCTCCTCCCGATTAGCCCAGCGGTGCTGGGAAGGGCACAGCCCAGCGCCTGGACTGGGAACCCACAGCCTGGGGCGTGCTGGAGCCCCCCTGTGCCTTGGCCTCCCCCTCGGAACGCGGGGTGGCGGTAACACAGTCGCTGTGGAGAAGCGCCTGGGAAACCAGAAGGTGCCGGGCAGGCATATCTGCCCGACCACACGCTACTGTGGGGTCACATCCAGCGGTGCTCGGGGGACGTGAGAGACCCAAGGGGGCTGGGCTGCAGAGGCCGGCTCTGCCGCGGGCCAGCTGTGTGGCCTTGGGCAAGTCGAGGGACCTCTCCGCGTCTCAGTTCACAGTCCTCGTTTACCGAGTTCGAGGAAGGTTAGATAGGATGGTGCATTTACGGCCCTGGGAACAGTGCCAGCCAGTCAGCGCTCCATAAATCCAGCTACGACCAGCAGAGGACCCCAAACAGCAGCATATCACGTCACGGATCAGAGGAAGCTGTGAGCAGACGCCACAGGTGACCTGTTAGCGCGCTGCATTAACACACCGATTCTGTGCGGACAGCTGCCTCTTCTACCCACATAAAGCCCCTGTTACGGTCACGGGGGAATCGGGGTCTGGGGGCGAGTCATCCTGTGTCGAGGGCTCTTACTGCGGGCTGGTGGCCCCTGGTCCAAAGCCGTCTGCCCTGCCGTGCCTCGCTGTGCCCAGAGGTCAAAGGAGCTCAGGGGGCCCTGGGACCCGGCAGGCTGGGCCAGCCAGCCAGGGCTCCAGCCCCCCTCCCGCCTCCAGCGCGGGCTCGGGGAGACGGCCGTTCCAGCCATCACTGCACAGGGTCTTGTGCCCTGGGACAGTCCTTCCCTGAAGCCCCCGCCCCAGCCCCACTGGACCAGACTCCAGCAGAGGCCACTTCCTCCCCTTCAGAGTGAACTGGGCGTGGCTCCAAACAGCGCCCGGCCACCTACCAAGTTTGGCAACAGGAAAGACAGCACGTGCTGAAGGTCGGGAGAGGGGCCCCTGGGTGCGGGGAGTGGGGGGCAAGGGCAGCGACTGGCAGGGCCCGAGGGGGCTTCCTGGGGCGCTGTCTGGCTTCTGCTTGGGGGTCTGCGTGCTGGCTACCGGAAGTGTTCCGTTTGTGACAATTCACCTAGCCGCACACTGGATTCCAATAAATCTTTATTGGATTTACACTAAAAACAAAACGGAAAACGCCTGGTTCAGCCCCAGCCCGCAGCAGGAAAAACCCAAGTCCTCGCAGCCAGTGGCCATCCCCTCCGGCCACCCGCTTCCTCCCCCTGCAGCTGTGTGGCCTTGGGAAAACCCTTGCCCCTCTCTAGCCTTGGTTTCCCTCTGCAGAGCTGCAGGCCCAGGCTGTGCGGTAGACACACGGGACGCTTCTTAGAAACACAGGGGGACTGACACCTGGGCCCAAATCCAGACCACTTAGCCCGAACCTCTGGGGTCGCGCTCCTGTACCTTGCGTGTTGTTTTAAGAACTCTTCACTTTGAAATAACCACAGGTTCACAGCAAGACGTACCCCAGCCTCCCCCACTGATAACACTGAACGTAAAAACAGGCGTCAGGCCCTCAGCCGCTGCAGCTGCCCAGACAGCTTTACCACATGTGCAGCTTTGCGTGACCCCCACCTACACTCAAGCCCCAGGACCACCCACCGCAGGGCACTCGCACCCACCCCTCCCTGCGCAGCCACACCCCCTCCTCCCCAATCCTGCGCCCCCACAGCCACCCATCCGCCCGGCATCCTGTCGTTTCAGGCTGTTACCACAAACAGAATCACACAGGATGGCTTTTCAGCACTGGCTTCTTATTCACTCTGTGTAATTCCCTGGAGGTTTGATTCCAGCTGTTCCTGTATCAACAGCCCTTTCCTCTTGACAGCTGGACAGCACCCACCACACGGACGGACGACCGTCTGTTTATCTGTATCCCCCCCGCCCCACACACACCCTGGGAAGGATGCTGCGGCAGGTTCTGGGCCAGGGGGTCTGTCAGGGATAGAACTGCCCTGAACCTTCTCCAACGGGTTTCAGTGTGAACCCAGGTCTTCCTTCCTCTGGATCAAAGGGCGTTTGCCAAGAGTGCATGTCCCCCGAGCCCCCCAGTGAGCTGTCTCCCAGAGGAGCCGTGCAGGCGGGACCCGGCCCCCAGCCTCCTGGCCGGCCTGGCATGTGGCCCCGGCCCCACTTCCGGGCGTTCTGACACCTCGCTGTGGTTTCAGCTCGAGTTCTGACAGCTCACGGCGCTGACCGTGGTGTCACGCGCTTACCCGCCTCCGCGCGCCTTGTTTGGGGGAGTGCAGGTGTCCTGTGTGTTCCCACAGATCCCCAGATGCATCTAACCCGGAACCAGCCAACTCCCCAGGGCCCCCTGAGCTCTAGAAAGTTCTGTCAGATTGAGAAAGAACACCTTTGCCGGTGTAAGGCGTCTTCCAGGCACACTGTGCTTTCTGGAAGGGCCTGGGCGGGGTCCTGGCCACCACGGCTCTGAGCTGGAGGGCGACTGTCCGCTCCTGAGAAGGAAAAGGAGGCCTCGGAGAGCAGGGTCGGGGTGGGCAGAGGGCAGGCCACCCCTGCCCTGGAGCCCCTCCAGGCCCGCAGCAGAGGCAGCTAGAGGCACGGCGCCTCCACTGCTGACGGGCCCTGGGTGTTGGGGTTATTTGTGGAATTTACCTCCATTTCCAGAGGGGCGGGCAGGCCGCACGCCTCCGTCTTACTAAAAAGGAAGCACATGCCCACTGCACCAACGGCAGGAAAGAGCAGCCGGGCACAGCGAGGAGATAGTGCCTGCCTTCCAGCCCAGGCACTGCGGGGTCTGAGGGCGTCTCAGGGCCTGGCCGCGGCCGCAGCATGTGCCTGGATGGGGGCTGGGCACGAGAGCACACTCTGTTCCGCAACCCACGCTGCCCTCCCGCGCTCAACACCTCACGTCTTCCGGTCGTCAAACACTCCTCTACGTCACCCTCGGGAAGCGGCCGGGAACCCCGGGCACACCTCTTACTGCCCGCACGGAGGGGGCGTCGGCTGTCCGGTCAGTGAGGGCTCTGTGCAGGTGGCGGACGTGCGCGCAGGTCCCAGCCCTGGACTTTCGGGGTCACAGGGTGGGATGTGTTCTCGACTCCGAGGCAGGCCCATGGGCTGGACGACACATGGTGCAGGGACGGGCGAGTCATCCCGGCCGCCCCTGGGGCTCCCGAAGTTTCTGTTGCCCCTGAGCCCCCGGGCAGCTGGACAGTGGGCACTGGGCCGGGCGGGGCTCACCCCTCACGGCTGCCCCATGTGCAGCCCCTTCTGCTCCGGGGCTCTAGGGCAGGGCGCAGAGAGGGAAGGCGGGGCAGGCGCCCTGAGGGTTCGTCCCACCTCCCCGCAGGCGGAGCCGCTGCCTCACGCCACCACCCGGGTGCCCCGATCATCTCGGCCCCAGGCTCCTGGTCTGTGGTATGGGGCTACCGCCTGCCCCGGAGACTCCAGGGCGGCTCTCGGGAGCCGACGGGGCAGGGACCTGGGGGAGTGCCATAAAAACCAGCCTCTGCGGCCAGCTGCCCTGCCCAGGCCCCCAGCGCCGGGCCCGGCCCCCCTTGGAGAAAGCCACAGAGGCCCTGCCCGCCCGCCCTGCCTTCCTGTGCCGGCTCTGGGCCTTGGACAGCCCTGCCCATGGGCACATGGGGTGACTGTCCTCGGGCCAGCCTCCACGCCCTCCGGCCTGCCAGGAGTCTAGGAGACCGTCCGCTGCCAGGGGAGAGGTGTCCCTGCCCAGGCCCCTGGGCCTCGGGACAGCGGTGTGGAAAGGGAGCTCAGGCGGCAGGCAGGCGCCCTGGGTGAGACCCGGTGTGGGCACCACACCCATCCCCAGGAAGGCGGGCACTCCGACCAGGCGTGCCAGACGAGGGGGCCACGGCAGGGCTCCCCTCGGCCCCTGCTCAGAAGAGTCTGCAGAAGCGGTGACTCTGAGCCCAGGCCTCGGCTCCACGGGGTTGGGTGCAGGGAGTCAGCACAGCCAGGGTCTGGCCTTGTTCAGGCAAGGGTCCCCAAGGGGGCAAGATGGGACATGGGGCGCCAGGCTGGGAACCTGCCGCAGGGACAGAGGCTTGGACAGGGAGCCCCTGACCACACTTGCCTGCCGGGAGCACCCTGAGATCCCAGCCTCCGTAACCCTGAGGCTCCCACCAAGACTTTCTTGCTGAGGCAGACACTGGCTGAGGGGCCGGGGCTGCTGGCCAGGGCGTGTCCAGCCTCCCTATCTGCTGGGAGTGGGCTGAAGCCTTGTCACGTGGCTGGGAGCCTGGCCAGACCTGTGGCCTTGGGTGTGGAGTCTGGGAGCGCCGTCCTGACACCCCGGACCTGGTTCACTGACTGTCAGGGGGCAGAGATGCCTCAGTCCAGACCGGCCGGGGTGGGGGTCAGACCGTGCCGCACCCCTCTTCAGACACTCCTCCTCGAGTCTGCCTGGGGACCTGTTGCTACGACAGCTCCCATTTTACAGATGAGAAAACTGAGGCTGAGACCTGGCTGAGGCCGCCCAGCTGGCGAGCAGCCCCACCTCGATCCGGACCTGGTCCCTCGCCCTCTGATCCAGGGTCCCCACCATCTGCAGCCATTAGGCAGCTGACCCCAACCAGGACATCCTGGCCCCACTCACCCTCCTCATCCTGAGGGTGGCCCTCCACTGGCAGGTTGGTGGTGTTCCATCAGATCCCCGAAAACAAGCCAACTCACCCCCAAATCCACGCTTTTATACACTTTTCAACTAAGTAAGGCGCGGACTTCCCTGGTGACCCAGGGGCGAAAAATCTGCTCGCCGCTGCAGTGGACGCGGCTCAATCCCTGTTCCGGGAACTCACCCCACAAGCCGCGGGGCAGCTAAGCAATGGGGAAGACACGGCGAGCCAGAAGTAAATTAAAAAGTAGGGCACTCTCGCGGCTCAAAAACACAACGCAAAAAGATACCCAGAGGAAAGGCCCCTCCCAAAGGCCCCGCGCCCACCTGCCTCCCAGGGAGGCTTCTGCCCTTCAGGGGGTGCCCGCCACGAGCCTCCAGGCCTCCCCACAGAAATTCCTAGAGCGAACACAACAGTCAGGAACACGGTGACGTCTGACTCAGGGGAAGGGCGACCCCCGGGTCCACAGCCCCTCTGGTGTGGGGTGAAAGGCAGGCCCCACCCCATGGCAGGGCGAGGCCGGAGGACCCTGCCTGGACAGAGGGCACAGTGGACACCACCCGCTGTCCTGGCCAAGCTGGCTGTGGACTGTGCGGGGCCACCTCCCCTTCCGGGTCCAACCTGCGGCCTGCTGGACAGCGTTCCCAACACCAAGCCAGTCTCAGAGCCAGCGGACCTCACACGGCCAGACAGACACACACAAGACGCCTCTCGACGTGCACAAATCAGCCACGCGGACCTCACACGGCCAGACGCCTCTCGACGTGCACGACGGCGCTGTGAATCAGCTCCGCTGCTGTTTAGTCACCTAGTCGTGCCTGCCTCTCTGTGAGTCCCTGGACTCTGGCCCGCCAGGCCCCTCTGTCCATGGGACTCCCCAGGCAAGAACACTGGAGTGGGTTGCCATTTCCTCCTCCAGGGGATCTTCTCGACCCAGGAATCAAATCTGTGTCACCTGCTTGCAGATGGATTCTTTACCACCGAGCCACCTGGGAAGCCCATTAAAAATCAACTATATTTCAATTTTCAAAAAGAGATAGCTCCCAACCATCACACACAGACATGTGTGCGTGGGACACACGTGTACACGGCACACGTGTACACAGGCCCTCCCGTGAGTGGCCGGGAGCTCCCGGCTGGTCTCAGGGTCATGGCGAGCAAGAGTCAGGCAGGGATGTGTCCCCAGGGCCTGCGCGGGACACCCACGGTCACCGAGGCTCTGCCAAGGTCCTTCCATTTGCATTTGCCTCCCTTCCTGCAAGCGAGCTGTGTTAATGCACCTTAGCTGAATGAAAATTAACAACAAGGGATATTTCCAGAACCCACTGGATCTGGGTGTTTCCAGGTAAACATCACCGCGAAACGGAGGCAGGGGTGGGGTGGGGGCGCGGGGAACAGTGCGGCGCCTGTGCTGAGTTCGGGCACCGGGCCACCTGGGCCCGTCCTTCCAGATGCCCCCGGGCAGTGCTATTAGCAGCGGACATCCACCCTGCAGAGGAACGAGCTGGGTACTCTGACTGCGGGGTGGATGGAAGGGGCAGCCGGTGGGGAGGGGAGGGGACGGGGGCTGGGTTCGTACAGCTGCCCGGGGACCCCGCCTGAAGCAGCTGGAGGCAGACCCCAGCTCGGGGCGGGGGGGGGCACTTTCTCCAGGGCTGCAGAGGGGCCTGAAGCCTTAGTGGGTGCCTACAGGCAGAGTCGTGGGGGCGGGCAGCCCCCAGACCCACGGCCGTGCTGGTCCCTGGACACTCGGGGAGCCCTAACCCACCCCGCTCTGTTCACTGGGAGGACAAGAGCTCAGCCTGAGGGCTGTGGAGCGGGGGCGCCTGTTTCAGAGGCTCTGAGGTGCTGAGACGCCCGGTTCCCACGTGTCTGCTTGTGCTCGGGACGCCGAGAGCTCTCCTGGCGGACGGCCAGGCCTGGGGGGAGGCCTTGGTGCCCTCAGCCCATGGGGTGGCTGCGGCCGCGGAGCGGAGGACGTGCCTTTAGCCAGCTGGCAGGCTGAGCCCCAGGGGTGCAGAGCCCAGTGGGTGGATGGGGTGGCGTCCTGGGGGCCGTCGCAGCCTCTGACCTCCCTCCCCTGCGGTCTGCACACACGCCGAGCTGGTGGTGCCCCGCCCCATGGCCCCTCTCGGGCAGCTCCCGAGCCAGGGCTGGGGCTCTCAGGTGGCTCCCGAGCCAGGGCTGGGGCTTTCGGGCCTGTAACGCCTGCGATGCCTTCCTCACCCCACCGCCCCCGGCCCGGGCCGGCCTGCAGCGGGCACCCTGGGCACTGTGCTCCGTCAGCCGCTCAGACTCCCCCAGCTTTTCCCATTGTCCCGCCTCACCCGGCCTGGGCCCAGCGAGGGGGCGCCCTCTGGACACGCTTCTGGATGAACGGAGGAGAAAAACAAACTTCAGGCTGAAGACGACAGCGCGGGGCGTCCCTCACTCACGGATGCTGCGGCTGCCCCGCCCTCACTGAGGCCTGGCCCGGCGGCACCCAGCGGCGGGCCGGGTGGACCCACGCTGGCGACAGCCTGGTGGGAAAGCTGGGTCTAGAAGGACAAAGGTGGGCAGCAGCCAGCGTGTGAACACAGGGAGCGAGGGGGTGGGGAGGCAGCAGGGGCGGGGGGACCCCGAGATCTGGGGTGAGAGGGACGGACGCGGCTGCCAGGGAGGGTCACAGCCCCGCTGTCCCCAAGCCCAGCTCCAGCCCCGCCTTCCACTGGCCACCCTGCGGACCGCCCGCCCTCTCTGCCGTCCTGCGCCTTCTGCACCTGGGGCTCCCAGCCGGGACACCTGGCCAAGGGCTGAAGGCTGGCCAGGGCACGTGTCTGGAACAAGGGCAGGATGGAGGCAAAGCTGCTGGGGGGCATGGGGCTGCCACGGGCTCTGGCAGTGGGAGGCTCCTGAGGCCAGGACGGAGGGGCACCCAAGGGCTGAGACATGTCAGTGGAGCCCGGGACCAGCCCCACCTAGGGCTCTGTGGGGAGCTGCGTGTTTCCCCAGTCTCAGCCCTCCCGCCCGCGGACAGGCCCTGGGTCCTGCTCGGCCTCCAGGGCGACTGGGAGCCGTGGCTGAGCAGCACGGGGGTGCAGAACCCCCGCCCCCGTCAGCGTCCCCTGGGGGACACTGCCTTTGCCCCAGCACCCAGGCGCTCCCTGCAGTCCATCGGGGGCGGGGAACAGCCCATCTCACAGACGGGACATGGGGCTTGGCCGCCCCCAGGGGGCTCAGCACGGCCCGGGGGGGTACCCCTCCCACAGGTGCCGGTGGAAGGATGTGACGTGGATCTGAAATGGATGGTGAGCTTCCCTGGATAACACACAGTGCCCCAGGCTGCTTTCGGGCTTTTGAAAAATGTTGAGCATATACCACTGGGAAAAGAGGGAAGGTGCAGGAACAGGGGAAAAGATTCTCATTTACAGGTCAGGTCCCAGCTGGCTAAGCAAGAGGGAGATGGAAAGACTCGAGGTGGCGGGGGGTCGCCAGCCAGCCAGATGCCTAGCGTCGGGGTCCTGTGGATTTACCCGACACGAGCAGCCATGATCCCTCTCCTCCCCGCCGCCGAGCGCGGACCTCGGGTCTGTGACTCCAGGCTGTGTGCTGGGGCCAGGGGCCAGCCGCCCAGCCGAGCACTTGCCTCCTGAGCACCCGGCTGAGTGCATCGCCCGGCGCTGAGCTGAGGCCGCCAGCTCGGCGGGCTGCCCTCTGACCCCAAGCATGCCCAGCGGGCTGTCTCCAGCCTCGGTTTTCTGCCCACCCCCGCCCAGAAACACAGACCTGAACCCCGTCCTGAACACACAGGGCAGTGGCTGAGACGGAGCTGGCCCCATCCACCCAGCTCCAGGCCTGGCTGATCACCACACAGCCAGCCTCCTCTGGGCATGGAGGTCTCAGGAAGGCCATGAACCCCGCGGCTGACCAGCGGGACTGGAGGGGTCCTGAGAACACACCCCAGGCAGAAGGCAAGGAGGAAACGGCCACGAGAGTGTCGGAGCCCCCGGACTCTCAGCCACACCCAAGCCTGACCCCAGGCTGGTCACCGACAGTGACCGTTAAAATCCCTTCTGACTTGGGTTTCTGACCTTTGCAACCTGGAGACTTCTGGTTTACACCCCCTCCGTCCTGCTGGTTCCCTTACCCTCCCCAGAACCGTGTCTCTGAGGTCCCAGCCTGTCCCGTGCGCTCAGAGTCCAGGGGAGGAAGGGGACGAGGATATATGTAGGCACGGATCCGCCCTGCACTTTACTGCATCACTGAGTCCTTATCGCTGCCTGCAAAGTTGCAGTGATTGGCTCCACAGTACCGAGAAAAGCCCCGAGGCTCAGAGAGGCGAAGTCGTCTGCCGTGAGCTACACGGCCACTGGGCGGCAGATGAGGGGTCCTAAGGAAGCTCCTAAGGCAGAGGCAGGTACTGGGAATCAGCCCGATCACCTCAGTGCCTCGGCCCCAACTTCTCCTGGGCCCAGCCAGTTTTGGGGGGCTCCTCCGAGTGGCCCTGATTGCTCAGCAGCCCCAGAGCTGGTCAGGGACTGAAGCTAGACCAAGGATGGGGGATCGGAGGGACTCGGGGGCGCCTGTGGCCGTGGCCCCTGGACCAGAACCGGGAACGGAGCAAATGTGAGCAGATGCTCGGTTCTACTGGCCTGCAAGCCCTGCAGGAGCCAGGCTGATGACCAATGCATCCCTTCCCTCATCAGCCATTCCAGACAGACGCAGGGGCCGTGTTGACGAGCAGGGAAACCGACGAGGCCAGTAAGACATCTTGCAGTTAGCCACGCTCCAACCGCCGCGCGCAGAGCCAGGGGCCGTTCCGACGGGACCCTCTCCCAGGGACCCCATGGGGTCAGGCGCGCCCAGGATGGGGAGCACGGGGCATCTCAGGCCCCTGGAGCCCTCAGGTCCCCAGCTCGTCGCCGAGATGCCGGATAAACAGGAGGGAAGGCCAGGCCCCCCGCTGGGTCCGTCCAGGGAGCCTGGCCTTCAGGTCCAGGGGGGCCTGAGCCGGCACCCCGCCCGGGCTGGCTTCCACCCCACGGCCCTCGGCCCCACCAGCTCCACCCCGTCTGCCCTGCAATCTGCGCCGCCTCCACGTGACAGAAGCCGGCCCGCCGCACAGCCCGCGTGCAGGAAGACAGACGCAACAGGGCCCTTGCTCCCCTCACCCGTGAGTCCTAGTAGGCTGCGCACGCTCGCTTCGGTCTCCAAGACGGCACCAGGAGGGACGGCCAGTGTGTCTGTCCCAGCTCCTGGGCCCGGGGACCGCGGGCGGGAGAGTCAGGCCCACATGAACACTGCGCTGGTGCCCGGGGCAGGCCTGCAGGCCAAGGACACCCCGGGGCGGGGGCGGGCAGGCGGGGTCCTGGCTCCGGGTCGGGGTCTGCAGAGGGTCTCCAAGGTCTCCAGCTCAGCGCCAGGGGCCAACCAGGCCTCAGCCGGCAGCTCGAGGGCGGAGGCCGGTGGGGTTCAGCCTGGGGGACCGGGGATCCCTGTCAGGGAGGCCTCGCACAGAGGGCCTGAGACGCGGGGGGCGGTGGTCACGGGCCGGCCTGCCCCACAGTCCCCAAGGGTCCAGCTCATCAGACCCAATACCTGCTCCGGCCTTCGTTTTCAGTTAAACTTTTAATTTTGAGATTAATTGTAGATCCACCGGTAGTTGTTAAAAACAGCCCAGAAGGAGGCTGTCTGCACTTTGCCCTATTTTCCCCGAAGGTAACGTCCCTGCAGAATCCAGGACAACGTCTCCATCACGACGCTGACACTACCGTCCATCTTAGACGACTTCCTGTGCCACACCCACGCGTGCGTGTGTGTGTGCGCGCGCCTGCGCACGATCGCGCGTGTACTTAGTTCCATGCACTTTGATGTGCGGGCTCACGAGAAAATGCACAGCGATTCCATCCCCTCAGAGTCCTCGTCTGCCCCCATCTTTAGCACCCACACCTGCGCTGCGGCTCTCTGGTCTGAAACGAGGTCCGTAACCCACATCGTCTCTCTCCACACACGTTATGAGACAAAAGTCAACAGACGGCCTCAGCTGTGGCAGCATAGAGGGGACAGGGCAGCAGGTCACGATGAGGTAGCCGGCCCGCCTGTGGTGGGTGCTCGGGGACGAGGCCAGTCTCCCGCCCCCAAGGTGACAGCCGCTAGGATCCCAGGTGGACACACGGCCTGGCTCCCCACCCGGGGGCCACGAGGGACGCTGCCCTCGGTGTCTCGAGGCTCCGCACGGTGGCAGCTCTTGGCAGAGCTCCGGAGGTATCAGCGTCTGATCTTCCTGCGACTGTGAGGAGAGCAGACGCGTTCCTGGAAAAGCCGCTGGACGTGACGTGATGGCCACGGGAATGTGTCCAATGGTGGAGGCGTCTCGTGGAGTGAGGGCTGGGCCCAGGGCACTTCCCCGAGGTTCTGGGGAAAGCCTCTGGGCCTCGGCCCTGCAGGCCCAGCCCCCACACTGTAGGGAGTGGGCTTCCCCAGCCCGCTGGTCAGACGCCTCTCCCCGTGTCTGCCCTGAAGGCCACCCACGTGTCCAGCGGCCCCTGCTGAAAGCCCAGGGCACACCGTCCACCCCATGGTGGCGGCTCCACCTGCGTCCGCCTCCTTCTGGGCAGGGTCACTGTCCCCAGGGCGCAGCCGAGGCCCCATGCTGGACAGGAGCTCACAACGGTACCGATGCAACTGATCTGGGTGGCCGGCTGGCCCAGGACACACGGGCGGCTGGGAGGCCTGTGGGATCGGAACCCTGGGTGCCCAGGGCCAGTCTTTCCCATGTCCCTGCTCCTGCTGCAGCTTTGCTTCCTCCATGGAGGCCACTCTGCCAGCCACCGGTCAGGGTCTCCCACCAGAGGGAGAATGTCGCCTCCTTCACGGGCTGGATGGTTACCCCACCCCCTCGGGGGCCCCGAATCCGGAACTGCAAGGCCGAGACCGGAACCTCCGCTCGGTGTACCCGGCCGGGTGGTTGAGCCTCTTCAGTCCTGCAGTGCTTCCATCCGCGCACAGCACTTCCCCAGAGAGACCCCACGAAGCCGGACACAGCGGGGGCCTGGGGGCCGAGGACCCGGAGGGGGGCTGACCTTGCAGCATGTGCAGGCGTTGCTGCACCATGCCAGGGAGTCGCCTCTCGGTTACACGGATAGACGAGGAACGGGCAGAAAAGATGGAAGCAGGGATTACCGGCGTGATTTAAAATTTCTGAGCACGTACTGTGTGCCAGGCACCCCCAAGGACCCAACGCCCTGGGCTTCTGATGAGCTGGAGGACTGGGCTCTGGGTGGAGAGGCCTGAGCCCCGCATCCCTCCTACCCACCCTGATCTGCGACAGAAGCTCCCACAGAGGCAGCAGAGGCATCGGCAGGCGTCCAGCGGGCCCAGGCCCCCCAGTCAACGTCGGGGGTCCTCGGGGCCGCGTGGCCCAACGGCAGAGAAGGAGGCTGAACCTCACCACCCACAGCTGCCTTTACTCAAGAAGGAGTAAATCAAAAGCTCCCCGAGGTGCTACTTCACACGGCGAGAATTCCTATTACAAAAACGAACAACCAAAAATCAAAACGGCAAGTGTGCGCAAAGATGTGGAGAAACGAACCCGTGTGCAGTGTTGGTGGGAATGTGAGACGGTGCAGCTGCGGTGGAAAAACAGCAAGGAGGTTCCCCCAGAAAAGTTCAGCAGTTTCTAGAGGATCCGGGAATTCCACTTCTGGGCACACACACAGAGGAGCTGAGGGCAGGGTCCCAAGGAGGCCCTGGCGTCCCCACGTCCACACCAGCGCTATTCACAGCAGCCAAAAGGCGGAAGGAAACAGGTGTCCAGAGTCAGACGAACGGGTCAGCAAAGTGCGGTCCAGACACACGATGGAATATTTCAGCCTTAAAAGGAAGGGAGTCCTGACAAAGGCTGCAAACACGGATGAGCCTTGAAAACGTGCTCAGCAAAGTAAGCCAGAGAAAGACAGACGCTACAGGATCCTGCTTACACGCGTCCTCAGGGCGGCTGAATCCCAGATACAGGGAGAAGGATGGTGGGTGCCCGGGGTCGGGGAAGGGAAGGGGAGGGAGTGCTTAACGGGGACCGAGTCCCGGTCTGGGAGGATGAGCAGGTGTTGGGGACGGACGGTGGAGACGGCCGCGAAACACTGTCAGCGTGCCTGCTGCCCTGAGCTGCACGCTCAGAGATGGCTGCACCAGCCAGCCTTCTCTTACGTGTGTGTCGCCACAGTTTTACAACAGATGCCGGCAAACAGAGGCCGGGCCTCGCCTGGAAGGCTCCCAGGCCACGGGAGCCGACAGAGGGACTACACTGTGCAGAAGGGAGGGCCAGGGCCCAGGGCTCCCCTGGGCAGTCGAGAGAGGGGCATGACTGGATCTTGGGGTCCGAGGGGTGGGGAGAAAGGGCACCCCCTGGCAGGGGGCCAGCATGGGTGCACCCCACAGGGCAGGCAGGACTCCGCGTATCTGCTGTGCGTCCGGGGGACGACGAGCCCCGGGGCCACAAGCCGTGCATGGGATGGGGCGTGTGTGAAAGAGCTGGAACGTCCGAAGCCCAGCGCCGACTTCTGCTAGCTCCGGCCCCTCGCCTCAGCCTCCCGTGTGAGTCTGCCCAGCCCGCACTGTCCGGAGCTGACCCTGCCGCTCCGGATTCAGAGGAAGCCACAGGTCCAGAGAGGGCAGGAGGCTGGCCCAGCGTAACTCAGTGGGCCGGGGTAGAGCTGGAGGGCAGCGTCCGAGTCCTGCTTGGCCAGCTCCAGGGAGGGTCAGGGCCTCGGAGACTCCGGGGCTTGGGTGGACGGAGGGGAGAGAGAGCAGGAGCCAGTGAGCAGCTGGGGGGCGGGGCAAGGGGTGGACTTGGGCCCTGGGAAAAGCAGCAGGCCTCGCGGGCGCCGGGAGGGCGCTGAGCACTGGCCAAGGCCTCTCAGGCCCCGGCAGGAGGAGGCAAAACCAAGTGAGCCCGCAGGTCCCTCCCCTGCCACACGAGGGGCCCTCAGTGCCCTGGGTGAGCACTGGAGCCGCGGTCTGCTCCAGCTTCGGGAGAGCACGTGGGGGCGGGCAGGAGGCAGCAGAAGAGTGCCCCGCGAAGGGCCGCCAGCCAGGACGCCCCCCAGCCCGGCCCTGGCTGGGTGTGTCCCCCGAGGCCAGCCAGCCAGGGGTCCTGTGCAGGCCTCCGGGTCCCAGACCTGACTGGAGGTTGGAGTCAGATGAGAGGTGGGGAGGGGAAAGGTCTCTCCTACCTGGGCATGGAGCTGCCTGCAGACCACAGCCTGGAGCCTCCCCGGGGCCACCCTGGCCCCTGGCCAGGCCCCGAGCAGACCGGCAGGAGTGGCTCCTGAAGGCCTGGGCTGGGAACCTGCCACCCTCTGGGGCGCGGGCGCCGGAAAGGACAGCAGAGATCCCTGCCCACCCCCAACTTCCCTCCATGGTCCGGTGCGGGAACCGCAGCCCCCACTGCGGATCAGAAGCCTCTGTGGGTCCCATGGCCCCTGCCCACAAGGGGAGCCCCTCCTGGGGGCCAGAGGCCTCCTGTCCCGGCGCCGCCAGCACCTCTGGTCTTACCTCTCACGTCCTCTCGCTCACACTCGGGGCGTGGGGCGTGGGCCAGACACCACCACTTTCAGTAAAGCCGTCGGAGCATCACAGAGCGCGGCTCTGGGGCCACCCGTCGGGGTCCAACCCCCAGCGCCACCCCTCCCGGGGTTAGTCAGTGACTCAGCTGCACCATCTGTACAGAGGGGACAGCGACAGCTCCACCCCCAGGGTCACCGTGCAGGTCAGTGAGCGAGGCCTGCAGAGTGCTTGCAACCCTAGGCCCGAGGCCCGCGCAGCAGAGCACCCTCCCCTCCCTGATCAGCCGGCACCCACTTCAGCCTCCGGCCTGCTGTGGGGCGTGGGAACCCTCCCCGTCTCTGGGCTGTCGTCCTGCCGGGCCCGCGGCACTGCACTCACACCATCTGTTCACGGCCTACAGGATCCCAGAAGCTACGTCTCACTGGGCTCTGTACCCTCTTGCTTCCCAGGTGGCTCAGTGGTAAAGAACCTGGCGGCCGACACAGGGGACACAAGAGACCCGGGTTCGATCCCTGGGTCGGGAAGATCCCCTGGGGGAGGGCATGGCAACGCACTCCAGTGTTCTTGCCTGGAGAAGCCCACGGACAGAGGAGCCTGGCGGGCTACAGTCCACGGGGTCGCAGAGAGTATACAATGCACCTGTACCCCTGAGCTTAGGGCAGTGCCGGGCACAGGACCCATCATTCATTAATCAACAACGCCTGACTGAGCAATCACTATACACGCAGTACTTTTCAAGGTGCCGGACACGCAACAGCTAACACACGGTCAGCCCCTCTGCCCTGGCGCAGCTGACACTCCAGCGGCCAGAATGGCCCAATCAGCCTGTCAGGGGGACGCGGTGTGGCTCGGACAGAGACAGTGCTGGGTGGGGAAGGCGCTGGGGAATGTTTTTAGGGTGGCACCTGCCGTCTAGAGTCGGTGGCTCCGGGCAGAGTGAATGACTGAGTGAGCGAGCGGATGGGTGAATTACAAACGATTGCCGCCGCTCCCCAGCAGCCCCGAGGGTCTCGCACGCCCACTGCAAACTCCTGCAGCCCGACGTCCTGTGTTCACGGAGCAGGAAGTGACGTGCCGTGTAAGTGTAGTTACAGTCGGGAGGGGGCCGACCTTAATTAAGACACTGTTAATTAAGCTTTCCGTGTAGGCCTGGCCTTGGTTGCTAGCAAAGTTGATTAAGGAGCTGATCCTGGAGGCGTCACGATTTTCCCATTTCATTAATGAATCTCCTGCTCACTGCGTCATCCACCGTCCGGTCTACTCAGGGCTGGCTCCGGCTGCCGGAGCTCCCGGGTGGGAACCTGCCCCCTCTCAACGACGACAGAGTCTGGATGCCCAAGCTCTCTTTAGGGCCCAGGGGGTGGAGGGGAAGAGGCCGCAGGATGGGGAGGTGGGGAAGGGGCCGGGGGGGCTGGGGGCAGGGCTCCGCCTGCAGCAAGTCTGTCCAGGCCGGCCGTGTGTGCAGCGCACTGGGGGAGAGACATACCGCCGAGCACGGGGCTAGAGGCCGCCATGAGACCTCAGTCTAGTGGTCTACCCTTCTCTGGCCTCAGTCTCCTCCTCTGTAAAATGGGATCATTTCACAGCACGGGTGAGAACCACGGAGGCGAGGGGTGTGAGAAGCCACGAAGCCAAACAGCGCAGCTCTGACGGTGGCTGCGGTGGTCCTGGGCTGGGGCCTCCAGGCCCTGGCAGTCAAGCGTCTAGAGACATCCTATCCCCCACGCTGCAAGCCCAGGGACTGCACCGCAGGTGCCAGGAGAGGCCTGGTTCTGGTCCGCAAGCCTTTCTGCAAAACAGGCCCCCCCGACTTCGGCCACCCCCTCCCCAGTCTGTGTAATCTCTGGTGCCCATGGGCTTGGGGGCGGCACGTGGGGGAAGCCTGGGTGTCCTGCTGCCAAACTGTGGGAGCTTGAAAGCCAGGGCGGTGAGGAAGGGCCCACAGTGGGGGGAACCCGACCTGCCCTCCCCACAGTCCAGCCCCCTCCCAGGCGAGTGGGGGAGACAGGCGTGGTCGGTGGGCCCTACTGGAGGCTGTGTATTCCAGTGCAGGCTCTTGGGCTCCCAGCAGACAGAGCGAGTCTGCACTGGTACCGGGGAGGGGTCCTGGAACTGGAATGGCAGCCGCGTGCTCAGAAATCACAATCGGGCAGGACCCGCAGCGGTGCCAAGGAAAGAGGCCACATCCGCGAACGTCACCAGCAGCTGAGCATCGAAATCGCGTGGGGAGAACCACAACGTTCCTGAGGCTGCAGCCCTCCCAGGACCCAGAAGCCAGGATCTCAGGTGGGACCCAGACACGGGAGTTTTAAAGCTTTCCCCAGTGATTCTAATGCAGAGCTGGGCTGAAAAGCACCCCCCACCCCCACACACACCTCGAGCTGGGGCACTCCCAGTTTCCTGGGGATTTGTTAGCCTCAGTTGTCCCATCTCTAGAATGGGAGTCCAGAGGCTGCTGCACAGATTCCACCTCGGAGACCTCCCTCCCCCAGAGTTTCACAGCCCCTGAGACCAGAGAACGTCTCTGACCTCAGGCTCCCGGGCCTAGGCAAAGGAGGCAGGAGTGTCTCAGGGGTCAGGGGGTGGCCTGTTCCCAGCGATAGCGGAGGTTCCATGCTGGGGAAGGATTTATTATTTGTTTCCCCCCCCAAAAAAAAGCAGGGGCAGGGAGTGAGAACCCGGAGTGATCGGCTCCCATCAACAAACCAAGCCGTGGGCTTCTCCACTTAAAGGGCAAAGGAACGTCACAGCAAACCACGGAGCCCGGCGCCTTCCTCACCCCGGGGCCCCACCTGGGCCTGCTGGCAGCACCAGCGGCAGGAGCGACGCCTCCTCTCGTCCAGCTCTTCCAGCGAGTGGGCTGTCTGGCCCGGGGGGAGACCAGTGGGCGCTGCTTCGCTTGGGCTCCAGGGACCCTCGTCAAGGTGTAGGGGGGTCCGAGGCCTTGAAGCACCCCCAGGGGTCCCCCCACATGATGCTCCAGGACCTCCCCCTACCCAGGCTTTCGAGTCCTGGGGACTGAGCCCAGCCTGAGGGCCCAGCTCTGCCCTCTGACCTCACTGCACAGCCCCCAAGTGCCCACAGCAGGAGGAGACTCATGGTCCCCAGTCCCAGAGGAGGGGTCCTGCAAGGACAGAGACCCAGCTGCTGAACCCAGAACGCCGTAGAGCCCCAGGGAGCTGCGAAGGAAGCTGGCATCCTCATCCAGCGTCCCAGGAGGCGCGGGCTCGGCTTTCCATAAATACCCGGACCCGTGATGTCACCGGCCCGTCCAGACGTTCTCGGACTCTGGGCCCGGGGCCCAGCAGACAGGTGCTCTGCCGCTGGCCCACGGCACACCTGGGTGTTACGGAGTGACACTGGCGATCCCCGCTCGGGAGGGCAGGCTGGACCTTCGCCCGTCCCTGGAGGGCACGGCATCCTGTCCCACCCTGACCTTCCTGCCAACCTTGCATCAGCCACGGCTGAAGGGCTGATCACGGCAGAGCCGGGCACGAGAAGCCATTTCCAAATGGACAGAGGGGGACTGAACCAGACGCCAGCACGGTACCAGCAGGTCTGGGGACCCCATACGTAGATTTGGGGGGTGATCAGCCCTCAGAGACAGGGAATTTCACAGCCCAACAGAGTCCTGCTAACAGCCTCCCCTCCCCCCCCCCACATCATGACC
Organism: Ovis canadensis; assembly: GCF_042477335.2. Lineage (NCBI taxonomy): Eukaryota > Metazoa > Chordata > Mammalia > Artiodactyla > Bovidae > Ovis > Ovis canadensis. Next base: position 73,254,961 of record NC_091263.1, on the reverse strand, counting down.
ACCGACAAACACATACACTGCAGGGGACAGATGCTGGCATCTATGTCTGGTGGCCAGCTCCCTCTGCAAGCCACCTGCACGGCAAAACGCCCTCCCCCCAGAGGGCCTGGCCCCCAGCTCCCAGCTGGGCTGCGGCCCTTCTGACCTCAAGTCCCAGGCATAAGCCCGCCACAAACACTCACAAATGGCGTCTTCCGCACGCCATCCTGTCTGGAGGGGGTGGGCGGTTTTCCCTTCTCTCTCCCTCTCCAGCTGGGAAGGCTCTATGTGGTTAGAGGAGCAGGGCGATGCTCAGGCGAGAAGTGGAAGGGAAGAAAATTAAATCGCGGGCGAGTCACATTCCCGGGGGTGGCGCACTCCTCCGCGGAGGCTGGGGCAGGAGCAGGGGGTGGCAGTCGCGGGCTCCGAAGGACCCAGGCACGCAGGGCTCACGTGGTGCCCGGGAGCCTGCGAGGACGTCGGGTCACCATGATCGCCTGGCCTCCTGCGAACACCTCGGGCTTGGGCCCTGCCGCACATCCGGGGTGGCGGGGCGCGGGGGTTGGGGAGCGCTGGCCGGGGGAGGGGGGGGCGACAGCATCCGGAGGAGGGGCCGGCGCAGAGGCTCCCCCCGCGCCCCGGGAGCAACGTAGTGCGGGCCGAGCTGGACCAATCGCCGAGGCGCTCGTCGCCATGGCAACCGCAGCATCAGGCGCGGCCGCCCCACGGCGCCCTCGCTGCAAAGTCACCCAGCAGGCGGAGAGCGCTCGAAACCTGGAAATCCGTTGCTAAAATGCACGCGCTGCTGCTTCCCGGGGCGGCTTCTCTCTGTCTTTGACCCGGAGACGTGCGAGTCACGGAGTGCACGGAGCTGGCGCCCTGAAGTCAGGCCGGCTGTTTCCCAGATTGCCTCTGCCTCCCAAAGGCCCTGAGACCCCGGGCAAGCCGCTTCTCGCTGGGAGACTTGACCCATGCTGCTGTAAAATGGGATCATCACAGCGATGTCGCGGGGTGCCAGGAGGGCTTACCACACAGAGCAGCCGCCCCCGCGCACGGCTGGTTATCAGTCGCCGGCCATATCCTGGGGCGAATCTCTGCTCAACCGTGGGGTCCCCTCGTTCATTCACCCACCCACTCATTCCAACGGCCCAGGGACTGGCAACCCAGTGTGAATAAGGCCAAGTATCTGCCCTCATTCATTCATGAAAACGCTGTGGTTACACTCTAAGGAGGAGACAGGGAGTCAGCACGCTCAGCTACAACTTCGCATGGTAAGAAGGATCAGGAGAGAAATAAAGCAAGAGGCGGGAGGGGGAGGGAGGAGAGAGAAGGGAAGCCCACTCACACGGGGAGGGGGCGGTCAGAGGGGGATCACGTGGGCTGAGACCCGTGTGATGGAGGATCTGGGGAGAGGCAGCCAGGCAGAGGGGAGACCTGGAGCCAGGGTCCTGAGGCAGAATGCACTGCGGGTCGAGAGCCGCTGAGGAGGCCAGGGCGCAGCAGCAGGCGAGTCGCCGCGCGGTGACGACGGGAGGGTCGCTGTCCATCCTCTCCCCACAGAGGCACTTTGGATCAGAGTCTGTTTCCTCATTTGCAAATCAGGAACTCCAAACCTACTTCGTACATGCATTGAAAGTGAAGTTGCTCAGTCATGTCCAGCTCTTTGTGACTCCATACAGTCCCTGGAATTCTCCAGGCCAGAGTACTGGAGCGGGTAGCCTTTCCCTTCTCTAGGGGATCTTCCCAACCCAGGGATCGAACCCAAGTCTCCCACATTGCTGGGGGATTCTTTATCAGTTGAGCCACAAGGCATATATATCTACATAGACACACATAATATATACAGTTAATATATATATAAATTATTTACACACGTATATAATTTTTACGTGCAGTAGAATCCTGTAACAACCTCAGTGGGATACAGGATTTTACGGAAGAGGAAACTAAAGCCAGAGGTCCAACACGCGCTGAGGGTCACCCGGCTGGCGGGCGGCACACGGGGGCGGTGTGACTGCAGTCTTGGCTCTTCAGCAGCTGCCTGACTTCCTCGCTGGGTCGGTTACCCGGGCCCTGGCTGACAGCTCAGAGGGCCGATCCCTTCTTCCCAGTGTCTCTGGGCTCTCAGCCCCGCCGGGTCCAGGGGGCAGGGCGGCGGCTGCGTCCTTCTTCCTTCCTTTACGACGGAGGAAACAGAACTCAGAGAGGGCAAGTGACTTGCCTGAAACCGCACAGCAAAATGAGGCAGAGATGGGACCCAGTTCCAGCGGCAGGCCCTCACAAGGGGTCAGAGTAGAGACGGGGGCTGCATGACGGCGGTGGAGGGCATCGGGACTGCTGACACTTCCTGAGCAGCACCTGGGAAGGACCCATCTTGCCCCAGCAGAGCCTTCCCTCCCGAGACAGAGGCTGCCAGATAGTGGGCTGACCTTGCCTTAGAGCCTGCTCACCTCTCCCCTCACTGGAGCTGCATGGGATTTTAATCGTGACCCCCTAAATAACAGCAGCTGCAGCTCAGGGCTCCACGAGGCTGGCTGTGCTCCAGTTCTGATGTTCAGTGACTTCTCAGAGCCCCTCCCACCCTGAGGGGCCTCACCTCCACGCAGCAGTGGAACCAAGACTCAACCTCCTCAGAGACGATGATTTTATCATGTGCATTTTCAAGAGGAGGAAACTGAGGCTCAGAGCAGCTGCGGGGAGGGCGGGTCAGCCGAATGGCAGAGCTGGCCCCAGCGTCCCTTTCCTGGGTCTCGGCCCTCGGAGCCTCCCTGGGGGTCACAATATCACCTGCACACCCACAGCTTTTGGGCACATCCTCCTCACAGACTTACACGTGAGTTTCTTATACGTTAGTCTGTTATTTCAAAAAAGGGCAAACGAAGAAGACCCTGGAGTTCAGACACAAGTTCCAAGACTGCAGGTGTTTACGAGCCACCTGGGGGAGCGGAGTGGGGTTGCTGGATGTCTGGTGGTCGGTGTCCAGCGCAGGGTCAGGTGCAAAGGAGTCTCCAAAAATTGTGCAGCTGAGATCGCAGCTCTGAACTCTCACTAGAGACGCGCAGGCTCGTCTTGCTGGGACGTGACGCAGGTCACCGAGCAGGGGCCGTGACCAGAGGCGCAGTCGTGAGCATCGGCTCTGCCCGCATCACACCGAGCTGCCCCTCGCCATCAGAGGGGGCTGTCACTCACTTTCTGGAGGTGGAGCCCGAGGCCACAAGTGGGCCCAAGGGCACACAGTCGGGAAGCAACGCTGCAGGACATTGCACCAAGTGGTTGTGGCGCTTTCCTGACCGAACCGGATGCCTGGGGTGGGGCGTGGGGGCCGCGGGCCTTTCCAAAGGCAGGCTCCCCGCCTCGCACCGCAGCAGGCCTGGGACTGGGGCACAGTGTTGGCGCTGGGACCCCCCTCACCCTAGCAGTCACCCACTCTCCCGGGTCACTCTGGAAATCCCTGCGTGCACCCCTGCCCCCATCTGGCCACCGTGGACCCCAGAAGTGACCCACACGGGGAGAGAAAGCAGAGGCTCGAGGCGGCGGGGTGACGCTTCTCAGCCAGGACTCCCTGCCTCCCCTGGAAAATTCCGCCCTGCAGGTGGACAGGCGCCTTCACACAGAGCATCCCGCCTGCTGCTCGGGCCAGTGCCCATCTGTGCCCCGGAAAGGAGCACACGGCCTTTGGCAGAGAGGGCGGGAGCACGGAGCCAACTGATCCTCAGGTCACAGGACCTTCCAGGCTGGGGGTGGGGGTCCCAGCATCTTCCTTCCCACGGGGGCGGCACGGAGCCCCTACCCTGCTCTAACCGTGGAAACACGGAACCATCTGCATTCTGACTTTCCAAATCTCAATCACAAATCCTTCAAGGTCTGGAATTGTTTCTCCCCTTCTCACTGAAGCACTAGATTTTACAGAAGCAAATCCTAACTGCACACGTAGCGTGAAAGGCTCTTCTCTTTAAACAAAGCTCCCTTGACCGCTCCCCCAGTTTTCACTGCCCTCAGCTGTCTCCGCTGACCTCCCCGCTCTGATCTGTTAGGACGGGCCCTTTCAGAAGGTTTTCTGTGTCTTTAGCTATGTACACATGCCTACAGAAAGAAACGAGTATTATGAAGACCCTAAAAAGCGGTATCATGTTCAGTTAGGAAATAAAAATTGTGAGCACATCAAAAGGCGTAAAGATGCAGACGGTGAGTCTGACGTCAGTTTCCCTGCAGAGCCAGATCCCCAACAAGGGCCTGCGTCTAGGCTTTGCAGACGGAACCACCCCGGGGACCGCTACCCAGCGCTCTCTGTGCCCCCCGGATGCGTGACGCTCAGGACGCCAATCCCGGAAGCCGTGATCCACGAGCTGGGGCCTGTGCAGAGTCCTTGGACCGCAGCTGTGGGCTTGGCTCTCGGCATGGGGAGGGCCCCACCGGCTGTGGAAAGTCCCTCACATCCCGGAGCCGCCGGCTCCCCACGCGCAGGGAGCAGAGGTGAGGGGGGAAGCGGTCGCAGAGATAATCTCCGGAAACTGGGTGGGCTGCTGGGGGCCGGGCAGGGCCCCTCTGTAAGGCACCAAACGCCCGCAGTGCCCTGTCCTCCGACCTGGGGCACAGGGTCCCTGACAGGCGGCACTGGGGCTGGAGGCTGGAGGCAGGCTCTTCTCACACTAGGGAAGAGCCCTGCAGCGACACAGCCCCGGCACAGCCGGTAAAGGGGCAAAACCACTAGACGCGGCTGTGAAGCGGAAGCTGCCCCCTGACCCCCTCTCTCGGCCCCAGGTGTCCAGACGCCCCAGCCTGGGAAGCCCCGAGCTGATGCTGGGATGCGGGCAGGCGGGCCCCGCTCACAGGCTGGGTCGGCATGGACCACCTGTGGTGGGTTCCCAGTCATGGCTGGGCGGGGGCCTGCCGCTTCCCTTTCCTGAAGGCCCACTGGCCCGTCTCAGCTGGAGGGCTCTGTGTGTGTGTGTGTGTCTGTCTGTCTTTGGGGATTCGGGCCACTCCCTGGGGCAGGACGGAGGCCTCTGAGGTCCACGTGAGGGGGCAGCACCCCAAGGGGCTGGTCTCCCGGGTCCTCATGGGGCCAGGTTCTGTGGGTATTTGGGGGCCAGGAGGGGGGCATCGCTGCCCAGCCCCCAGCCCCAGGGCCAGGAGCGTTCCTGACCGCAGAGCAGCACTTATCCTCTACCTACTTGCTCCTTCATCCATAAAACGCTGACTAACGCCGCCTCGGGGCCAGGCCGCGGCCCAGCGGGGAGGGCGGAAGGTGAGACAGCCTGTGTCTCCTGCCTGGAGGGAGGCAGCGGGCTCCCGGGGCCCTGGTGGGCCTTGGGCCCCCTCCTGCAGCAACCTGGGTGTCCCCTTAGTGCCTGAGGCTCCGGGGGGCTGACTCCTCTCCCAGCTCAGGTTCAGACTTGGGACTCGAGCTGGGAGGAGGCCCGACTCGACTGGGGTGCAGACTCTCCCAACCTGCACTTGAGCTTAGACCTGAGTGACGGGAGCTACTGCTCCGCCTGGGCCCCTAAGAAGGGGCTGGATGGGGAGCGGGAGAGACAGGGCACCGGGGTCGGCACTGGAGCGTCTGGAGGCAGCCACGCCTGAAGGTCTGAGGTCAGGTGCGCTGATAACCCCACCTTACCAGGGCCAGCCCTAACTCCTATGCCTTTTAACAGCTATGATGCTGACAGAGTATTATAATATCCAGGGACTGTTTGCCTAGATGTCCCACAGGATATCTGAGTGAGGCAAGGAGGGGGCTGGTCTTGGGGAAAGGGAAATGGGAAGGAAAAACGGAAGTTCTCCGCAGGGGGGCACGTGGAAGCTGAGCCTAGGATGGGTGGGAACTTGTTGGGCTGACGGTGCGTGGAAAGGCGTTCCCAGCAAATGGGACAGCGTGGGCAGAGGCCTGGAGCTGAGGAGCACGGGGTGAGGGGCCTCTGCCTACGAGCGGCTTGGGCTTCATCTGGGGGGAATGGGGCGCCGGGGAGGGGTGTGTGATGAGACGTTCACAGGGGATGGGGGCAGGGGGCAGATTTGAGGCTCTGGAGGGGGGCGGGCAGGGAGGCCTGCACACAGCGTCGGGAGGGGTGGAAAGAAGGGGTGTGTGCAGACCCTCGTGGGGGTGGGGTCTGGGGACAAGGACGACATTTGGGTTCCTGGTCTGGACGCTGGTGGCTGGTGGCACTTCTTACCCACCTGGGGACGCAGGATGAGGCGGGGGTGGGAGAGAGGTGACCGTCCCCCTGGCGGTCAGGGCCTGGGGGCTGCTTACGGGCAGTGTCCAGGAGGCTCTAAGGATCGGGCTGGAGGCTCAGCTCTGGGGGAGAGGGGAGGGCGTGAGAGGGGTGCGGAGGGGAGGTCAGCAGAGCCCGGGGGTGCGGACACCTAAGAGAAAAGGATACCCAGTGCCGGAGGCGGGGAGACCCGGGGAGCTCCGGCCTCGGCCACAGGCCCCCCCTGCCCTCCCATCCCGCATCCTTCCCGGGGTCCAACATCCCCCCGTCCCATCACAGGGGCCCCGTTCCCGCGCCCCCAGGGTCTAAGATAACACAGGAACAGCACATCTTAGCAAACAATTCAAAAGAGGCTCTAAGGCTCTAAGCCTCATGCTCATCACGGTACCATTTACAACAAACTAAAACGGCAAATGGAAGTCAGCGTCTCAGATCCCCGCCCACCACGGGGTTATCATGCAGCCTTCAGAGGGAATTAGTGACTGTTGCTTAAGGAAAAAGACGTGGGTTCTCAAAGCGTGTCCACCTAAGAATGCGACCGAGACACAGCCAGCCAAAGGCCACACCGACAGCTGCCCTCAACTTTAATTCCTTTCTCATTCTGATTGACTATAATAAGGAGAAAATATATTATTACAGAAAACTCCCCAGGCACCTAAAAGCAGCTGAAATGCCACTGAGCTGTTGTTTCAGGCGGAGGAGCCGGGCCCTGCAGGTCTGGGGTGGGATGCGGGCTTGGGCCCCAGCTCCCTGCTGCCTGCCTGGGGGCCCGTCCCCGTTCCCCGCGCTTCCCGTCTGGGGATGGGTCCCCCTGGCCCCCGGCAGAGGCTGCTCGGGACACCTCGCAAGTGGGCTCCAGGGTGCCTATGACCCGAGTTCCCCAAAGGTGAGAGCGTCCCCAGGGCTGGACGGGTGGGGCGCAGTGGCGGGCGCGGCCGCAGCCCCGGGGGCTTAGTGGCTTTGAAGACTATTAAAGGCACTGACTCGGGGGTCGTCACCCGTTTCGCAGGTGGGGGAGGAGGCTGGGCTGCTGCTTGCCCCTCCCCTACCGTGAGATCTGGTCTAAGGGTCCCCTGGGCTGCAGCGGGCAGCGTGACCCCACGGTGCCTGGCCCCGCGTCTCCTCTCCCCGACCTCCAGGGGGCCACGGGCCCGTCTGATCACCCGTTCACCCTCACCCCGGGAGGGGCGTGGGGAGGAGGCTGGTTGCCAGGCCAGCGGGGGCCGGTCTGGCCAGCGGCCTGGGCTGCGGGGGGCCCAGGCTGGAGGACTGGGTTCAGCCCAGAGAGACAGGACCGTCTGCTGGGATGAGGGCTGCTCCCGGGCAGGGGCACAGCAGACTCAGACTCTGCCCACCGCTCACCTGCTGTGTGACCCCCAGCGAGTGACAAGCTGTCTCTGAGCCTCCATTTGTAGCCTGGAAAACCGGGAACACAGGGCCCTCCCTGCGAATGGCACGGCGAGGGCTGCGGGACGGGCAGCTCATGGCCGGGGGTGGGGGGAGAGGCCTGTCTGTCTCCTCACCCTGGGGGCGGCCTGGAGGAAGCCGGGGGCCACCCCGAGAAGGGAACCAGAGCGCGTCTTCCTCCCGAGAGCGCCGGAGTCCTGCTCTGTCTTGACTGGGGCTACTGCCCATTCTCCACGCTGTGCCGCGGCAGCTTGTACAAACACCGATCAGACGCTTCCCAGGATGCTCAGAATAAACCCCAGCCGCCTGGCCCGGCTTCCCGACTCCGCCACCCCATGCACCTGCGGCCACTCACCCCTTCCCCCACTCTGCCCCCTGCCCGGCTCCTGCCTCAGGGCCTTTGCACGTCCGCTCCCGCCATCAGAGTGCCCTTCCCCCGGGCCCCATCTCACATTATCATCTCACACCATCCCAGTCCCCGTAGAGCTCCCCCCCGCCGGGCAGCTTTCCCTGCACACTCTCACGGACACGGCCCCCAGGTGCCATTTTATTTCATCCAGAGCATTTGAAAGGATCCTGCTTAGTTGGTTTTTTCCCAACACCTGTCTTCCCTCAAGAGAATGTCGGTCCCCAGACGCAGGGTCCCTGTGCGGCTGTCACGCACGGAGGGGCTGCACACAACGTGCTGTGCTTAGCTGCTCACTCGCGTGCGACTCTTCGCGAGTCTGTGCACTGTAGCCCACCGGGCTCCTCTGCCCACAGGAGCCTCCAGGAAAGAACACTGCAGTGGGTCGCCATGCCCTCCTCCAGGGGATCCTCCCACCCAGGAATCAAACCAGGGCCTCCTGCACTGCAGGTGGCTTCTTTACCAGCTGAGCCTCCAGGGAACCCCAAAGAAATGTCCACCAAAGGCAGGGATTAACACATGCCCTCAGTCACACTCCCTGGCTCACCCCCAGCAGAATCAGCGGAAATGCAGGTACCACCCTGAGGCTTCTTGTTCCACACACCTCACCCTTCACGGGTTTGGCAACCCCCCCAGCCGCCAGACAGAGATTCTTCCGACAGTGACTCTGTGCTGGGTAATTATGTGCCTCCGCACTAATAATAGGTCTTGTGGTTACAGTTTATTTGCCGTGATTTTAGTTAATGGACCAGATGGAATATTTGCATCTGGAAAGTTCCCCAGCTGTTTTGGGGACCTCCCAAATTTACTGCTCAAAGAAGAAAAGGCTCTTGGTGCAGGAAGCATCCCAGAGGGTGGGCAGGAGGCCTGCAAGCAAGCCCTTCACGTCTCTGGGGCTCAGTCTCCCCATCTGTCAAATGGGATGATAACATCTGCCTCGCAGGAAGGAGACAAACAGCCCAAACCTCCATCACCACGATGACCTTCAATATACTGGGGCCTCTTTTACTTGAACGCAACTTTATTATTATTTTAAAATATTATTATTGTTATTTGTGGTTTCATTTCTGTGTCTTTGGCTGTGCCGGTCTCCGCTGCAGTGTGGCGGGTTCTCACTGCGGCGGCTTCTCCTGCTGGGGAGCGCGGGCTCCCGAGTGTGTGCTCAGTAGCTGTGGCTCGTGGGCTTAGCGGCTCCAGGGCACGTGGGATCTTCCTGGACCAGGGATCAAGCCTGTGTCTCCTGCACTGACAGGTGGACTCTTCACCCCTGGACTATCGGGGAAGCCCCTTGAATGCGTTTTAAAGGGAGACTCTTTCAAGACCCTAAATGGAAACCAGGGCCACCTGCCTGCCACGTGCCTGGTGGGACCCCGCCCTGAGGCTTCACACGGACGGGTCTGGGTGGTCATCGTCCCCCGCTCCCATGGGGTCGCCAGCTCCCTTGTTGCCCCCCGTTGCTGGAACCAGTGCCCGGCGCAGAGTAGGAGCTCCCTCGGGAGTGATGAAGGAAGGCCTGCCGGCAGGGGCCCCAGGGTCCAAAGGAGCAGGCCACCCACGCGCCAGTTCGTGGCCCCGCTGCTGAGCGAGCACCCGCCGGGAGCCTGCTGGGCTCGCGGCCACGGCCGCGATGGTCAGGTCACACTGCCCAGCTCCTCCTGGGCCCCTCGTCCCCTCCTCTGTCTGCCTCGAGCCCTGGGGGTCCCATCCAACCTGGGCTCTGTCAACTCCCATCTGTTGACGATGCCCACAGTTATGCTTCCAACCTGCACTCTGTGCTGACTCCCTGCCGGAGGCCCCGCAGCCTCCGAGTCGCTTTTGCTCAGACAGGTGCTCAGGAGGAGGCCAGCCCCTACCCCCCGCCCCCTGCCCCCGCACCGGATGACTGCTTCTCCTCTGCCTTCCTCTGCCTTCAATCGGCCACCTCGCTCCCCCGTGGCCTCTCCTGCCCTCACGTCCCCGGCCGGCCCTGGCCCTCCCCGCCTCCGCACCCCGGAGGCCAGCGGCAGTCCCTGCGCCCCTGGTTCCCGGCTACACCTCCCGACGGCAGTGAGACGTTCCTCTGGCTGCAAGCGAGAGCACGCTGCAGGGCTGCTCAGCACCCTCTGGGGCCCCCTCCTCACTCGGAGCAGGAGCCGAAGTCCCTGCAAGGAGGCGCCTGGCCTGCGTGGTCCCCTGACTGGCCCCTCCTCACTCACTGCCCAGGCACAGTGGCCTCTTTCCCCGTCGGGCAAGCCCTCTCCTGCCCCAGGGCCTTCGCCCAGGGGGCCGTTCGGAATATATGAATATATACGCAGAAGCACCGCTGCGCTGAGCGTTAACGCCTCCCCTGCAGGTCCTGAGGGGCCTAGGGGGCCGAGGGGCAGGACCGCAGAGCTGCAGAGGGGTCAGTCCAAGGCTCGGCACAGTCTGCAACTCCTGGCAGAAAACACATTCCAGTATTTTGGCGAGGGGGCCACGCAGGGGGAGCCGACTCCTCGAGTCTGGTGTGGGCTCGGGGCTGATCTGTGACTTGGACCCCCGGGCAGGGATCCCAGTGCTCTGCCAGGGGCACGCCTGTGCAGAGGACTGAGCCTGGGTGTCCCTGGTTCCCCGCCACCCTGACTGCAGGGACAGCGCACGGGGCCACACCGACATTCCCCTCTCACAGCCAGACTCCCGTCCTGCAGTCTCCCCAAGGGGTTTCCATTCAGCTCGCGGCTGAGGGGCGTGGCAGGGCGCCCATCCTGCCATAAGGGGGGAGCTGGGGACCCCGCCGGCGCTGAGTGAGAGTTAGCAAGGCCCCTGGGCAGGCAGGGGGCCACGTCTACCCAGCCCCAGTCAGGCCCCAAACGGCGTCCTTAAACGAGCTTCGGATGTTTGCGTCCGGGCACGCTGAGGACTGCCCTGGACGGCTTCCTGTAGTTAGTTTCACATTTACTTAACATATTTAATAATACATTCGCTAGATTCAAAAGCCAAACGCGTACGAGATTCATAGTGAAATCTGGGCCCCGCCCCTGGCCCCACCGTCTCAGCTCTGCGCCACAGAGGCAGCCACTCCCATCGAGCTCTCTGGCAATCTTCTTGCCGAATCATCGGCTTTTATTTTCAAAAGCAAGCAAATGCAGGTCGAAGAATCTGAACAGACCCTTCTCCAAAGAAGATACACGAATGGCCAACAAGTGCATGAAAAGACCTCAGTATTGCTTGTCGTCAGAGAAATGCAAACCTGCCCCCCACGGTCGAAAATGGACAAGAAGCGGCCGGAGAGGGCGTGGGGAGGCAGGGCCCTCACACTCTGCTGGTGGGGACGGGAAATGCTGCGGACGCTGCGGAAGACAGCCGGCCTGTCCCTCTCGGGTAACACACGCAGTGACCGTGTGACCTAGATCCACGCCCACGAGGGCTGGAAACACGGCCACACAGAAAGCTGAACTCGGATGCTCACAGCAGCATTAGGCTTAATAGCCCCAAAAGCGGAAACGGCCCTTCCGTCCATCTGCTGAGGAGGGGTCAACAGAATGAGTTAAATACACAACCAGTAGTGAAGAACCCACCTGCCGAGGCAGGAGACGTGAGATGCGGGTTCGATTCCCGGGTCGGGAAGGTCCCCTGGAGGAGGGCATGGCAATCCACTGCAGTATGCTAGCCTGCAGAATCCCACGGGCGGAGGAGCCTGGCGGGCTACCATCCACGGACCACAAACACTCAGACACGCCTGAAGGGACTTAGCAAGCGCGCATATGTACACAGCAGGACACGGCTTGGCTACAGTAGCTGTGAAGTGTGGAGAGGTGTCACAGCGTGGATAAGCCCTGAAAACACGGGCCGAGTGAAAGGGGATCGTACCACACGATGAGGACCGTCAGAGTGCATTCACACGAAGTGTACAGAAGAGGCGGGGCCGCGGAGGCAGAAAGTGGGGGAGAGGCTGCGGGGGCTGGGCGGCGCGGGGACGAGGCCGACGCTGGTGGACACGGGGTTTCTTTCAGGATGATAGGAAGGCTCTAAGACTGATGGCGGTGATGGCCTCCCAGTGCTGAATACGCTGAGACTTCAAGCGGTTCAGCTCAATACTGCATGAACTACCTCACCCCTGCCTAAGAGAATAAGCAAGGATGCATAAGGCGTCACGGCTTTCATCACTCCGGTCTCTGCTCAGAGGGGCCTCCCCTGCCCAGCTCTGTCCCCGGCGCCTGCCTCCTCAGAGCGCTTATCCGCCTCTGAAAGCACCGGGTCTCGCGGCTGCCCGTCTGCTCTCACTGAAGTGTCAGACTCCACGAGCACAAGGGCCCCGTCTCGTTTAGACCCTGACGTGTCCTCGACACTCAGGACGGTGCTGGGCACACGGCAAGTTCTCAGACAGTATCTGACGATCGGCCTGTGTGTGATGGATGGAGTTGAGCATTACACCCATGGTGTTGGGCGGGACCAACCCCAGAACTTCCCCAAGAACTTCATGGGAACGTCCCTGGGATCCAGGGTCCTCAGGGATGGCAGGCGCTCCCCAAGCTTCCTCCTGCCCCATAGGTCCTGGCTTGCTTGCCCCTGGGGCCAGGGAGCTCATCCCCTTTTGAGGCAGCCAGTTTCGGCTTTGGTCTCAGGCCCGCCTTCCCAGCTGCCTGAGCCTGCTCACTTTCCTCCTCTCCCCTCTCCTCTCCTCTTGGGCTCCTTGGGAACAGCCTCCTGTGCAGAAGCAGGGGCCGGGGCCGTGGAAAGTCATGGAAGGGCATCGTGAGCTGAGCCCATGACGTTCTGGGGCCCGTGTGCTGGAGCCCCGCCCCTGCTGGGCTCAGACCATCGGTCACCCCTCTGTTCACGCCCAGCTGGTCCTAAGACTTGCCCCCTGCCAACCTCCCTGTGGATTCAGGTGAACCCCGAGGGGCTCGGTCGGGAGGTCTGCAGGGATCTTCCCGGGAAAGCCACATCCCATGCAGGAGCTGAGGGCGTCTGGACCTCCCACCAGGCTCTCTTCTTGGTCCGAGCTCCGGTATGGAAGATGGTCAGGCATAAGGCTTCCGGGTGAGGCCAGGGTGCGCAGGGCCTGGAGCAAGTGGAAAAGCCCAGCCTGGATCAGGGCAGCTGGGGAGGCGGGCCTGAGACCCAGGGTGCAGGGCTGAGGCTGGGAGGGAACCAAGTGCAAAATGATCTGCGCTGTGCAGAGCTGAAACCGACTGCCTCAAAAGGGGATTAGCTCCCTGGCCCTAGAGGTAAGCAAGCAAGGAGGCTTGGGGAGCGCCTGCCATCCCCGAGGACCCGGGATCCCAGGGACGGTCCCATGAAGTTCTAGGGTGGGTCACGCCCAACACCACGGGTGTAATACTCAGATGCCCCAGCAGAGGGCAGCACTGGGCTGCCACGCAGTCAGGAACGGAGGCCCGTGCAAAACCTGGTACCCAAGGAGACCCGGAGGCCCAGCCCACCAGGCGCCCCCTCCCACAGTGGCATCCAGACCCCTGGCCGGGCCTACGGGGCCCACTCTGCACCCCTGCAACAGGCCTCGTTCCCAGCTGCCGCGCCCTCTACTGCCTCCGAGGGCCCCAGATCCCTGTGCTCCCCAAGGCCCGCGTAGCCCCGGCCACCCGCAGGGCTCTGCCCCCCTCCCTCCCACCCCCCCCCCCCCCCCGCCTCCCCAGCCCCAGCGCCAGCTCCTTCTCGCACTGAGATTGCAGCCCAAACGCGGCTAAAGAGGCCCCCCGGCCACGCCCGGGCAAGCTCACTCCCGTCCCCAGGCTCTGGTCTCAGGACCTGGTTGGTGCAGCCTTCCCTGGCCAATCAGCGGGCCCGCTGACCTCCACCCGTACCACACCGCTCCTGGGGAGGCTGTTCCCTCCCCAAGCCTTGCCCGGCCCTCTCATTCAGTGTCTTACCGGCATCACTTAATACACTTTTTCACCCAAGACGTGCTGGGGGCCCGTCTGCCACGCTCCTGTTCTCAGGGAGCCCCCACCCCAGGTCGTCTGACCCCAGAGCCCCAGGTTCAGGGGCGCACCCGCTGGCCACTGTTCCCTAAGAGGCCACCAACTCCCAGAGGAAGAGCAACATCTCAGGGAGGGGCTCAACTTCAGACCTGGGGAATCGGCCCACCCACCCCTCAGGCCCCTTGTCTGATAAATGTGTGCGGTGGGGAGGTTTGCCCGAGGAGGCGACGACAGGGGAGGGGCCTGGACCCCTGATCTGGGCTCAGGATGAGGTCCTATGCAGCCCCGCCTTCTCCTTGGACCCACAGTACCGATGGAGAAACTGAGGACAGAGAGAGGCCAGGGGCCCGCCCGCAGTCACAGGGCTGGGCAGAGGGGCACAGGGGGAGCCTGAGCTGACTCCAGTGGGCATGAGCTCCTGGCCCGTCCTGCACCCGCCAGGCTGTGTGACCTGAAGTAAAGCACGTGCCGTCTCTGGGCCTCTGCTGGGAATTCCGGGAGGATGGCAGAGCGGACTGAAGCCTCAGGATGCATTGCGCTGGCTCGGGGACAGAGGCCAGGGACGCCACATCACATGCTGGGAGGCATGCGCCTGGCGCACGGCGGGGTTGAGTTGCTGGTCCACGTTGATGGCCACTGTGACCGTTAGTGGGAGCTGGGGTGGGACTGGAACTGCCCCCCACCCCCCCAAGGGTGCTCACAACCCTCCCACAACGGTGACGCAGTCCCACCCATTAGAGACGCCCCCTGGGACAGGCAGGAGCACAGCTTTGCGGGGAGGATGGCTGAGAGATATTTTAGAACTGCGTTCCCTGCTCACAGCAGGCCAAGCTCACTTCCTGCTCAGTTATAATCACCGACACCCCCCCCACCCCGCCCCAGCCATCTGGGGCTTTTTCCACCACTCCCAGGCGCTGGGCAGGCCCAGCGGGAGCGCTGAGGACGCAATCACCAGCCTTTTAGGAACTGGTGCTTATAAAGGAGGCGCGGACGGCTTCTCTCCAAGGATGCTGAGCGAGCCTTTCGGGGCTGGCAATTTGCAGAGCACTCCAGATGCCGCAGGACAATGGGGTCTGATTGGCAGAGGGTGGGAGGGGCCAGCAGCTGCCGCTTCAGAGCCAGGGAAGGTGGGGGCCCTGCAGGAAAATCGGACGGGTCCTGTGGCCGCGTGGTTCCATTCTATAGCCCTAAATAAAAGCGCTGAGCCAGCTGCCCCAGGGACAGGCCGGGCGGGAGGCTGGGGCGAGATAGGAGGAAGGCGGCAAGGTTCTCACGAGAACTCCGCCACCCATTAGTCCATCCATCCATTCATCCGAGCAGCGACTCCCTGGAAGACAGAGATGGACTGGCGAGAGCTCTCAGAGTCGTCCAGGATCCACGGTTTAAATCCTGACTCCTCTACCAGGAGAGTCCCTCTGCCTCACTACAAACAGCTGAGACCCGGGCTTGGTGGG
Source organism: Ovis canadensis (assembly GCF_042477335.2). Taxonomy (NCBI): domain Eukaryota; kingdom Metazoa; phylum Chordata; class Mammalia; order Artiodactyla; family Bovidae; genus Ovis; species Ovis canadensis. Next base: position 73,239,600 of record NC_091263.1, on the reverse strand, counting down.
AGGCAGAGAAAGAAGCCTAAATGCCCAGCGCTGTCCTGGCCCTGAGTTGGCGCTTGCAGAGTGCAGGCTCGGCTTTCCTGCCCCTCCTTCTCACCTGAGTCACTCTGACTCCTATTGGGTTCATGCTGCGTACCGAGAACAGTATGAGACAGACATGAACAGAAGCCCCAGCCGGGCCCCGGCTCTCAGGGACTTCACAGTGGGCAGGGACCAGTGACGGGGGCCTCTGGGTGACCTCAGGGCAGGGGTGAGTGCTGCTGGGAGAGCTAGTCACTCATCGTCTGTCCATCGAACAAAATGTCACCTCAGACTAGGGCAGAGGGCACAGACCCTCCCCACCAGGACTCACAGGCTAGCAGGGATTCAAGGTACGAAGCTGACTCAGTAATCAGGGAGGCACCGAAAGGAGGGGCCATGGGAGGTGGGTTTTGAAGTATGCGTAGGAGTTCCCTGGGGAGAGGAGACACCTGACGAAACTGCCCTCCCACAGGAGAAGCAGGAGCGAGCACACAGCTGCCTCCTGGTGCTTCGAACAACTGCCCCGGAGAAGGGCAGCCCGCTTGGCCCAGCTCGGAGTCCTGTCTTCACGCCCCAGGCACTCAACCAGCCCCAGCTGCCCTCCAGGCCCTGGTCTGGGCCTCTGATTGCCGGAGGAAGAGCTGCCATTTGCTGAGCACCAACTGCATGCCTAAGGAGCCCTCCCTCCGTGCCTAAGGCCTCGACATACGCAGCCTCCTCTCCTCTTGGCAAACCTCTGACAGGGTCCTCCTGGGTCAGAGAGGGGGGTACCGTGGCCCCCAGCACCTTGGGTAGGAGAGAGCCGGGATTTGAGTCCCGGGTCTGCCTGACCCCGGACCACGCTCTCCCCCCGCCAGCAGTTGGATGGGGCTCCCGAGCCCTCCCATCACTAAGTCCTCCAGAAGGGACCTGGACTCTGGCTGGCTGCCCGCCTCGCACCCCCGGGACCGGCACCTGGGGCTCCTGGCCACACCCCTGTCCAGATCTCACCCCACTGCCCTGCTCCAGACTCAGCCTTTCCCTCTGTGAAATGGGCCAGGCCCGCCGCTCCGTGCTCCCAGCACCCGCTCCTGGCTCCTCACACCCACAACTGCAAAATCCCGATAAAACATCTCTGGGCCTTTAAGGGCTTTTTATGTCTCCAGCCACGCTTTTCTCTACATTTTGATAAGCTGCTTGCAAAACCGGTGATTGATGAGCGAGAATGAGGAAGATGCGGTGCTGAACACGTTTTTTTTCTGGGGATCGCTTCTGGCTGCACGCTCAACTTTAAATTGATTAGCTGTGTGCAGGCCCAACATTAATTATCAGCCATTTGTCACCGAGGAAGGCGGCCGATCGAGCAGCCCTCTTCTCCAGCACCAGCTCCGGGCGCTAGGGGAGATGCCCGTTGGCCCACCTCGGTGTGGAGGGCCCTGGACATTTAGGGCCCCGAGCCCTGGGGGAGGCGCTGGAGGCCCAGACCGAGCACCCCAGGGTGATGGTGCCTGGCGCCTGTCCTGCCCCAGGGGGCCCATGACCTCACCTGACCTTCGAGTATAGGGTCAGGGGACCCGGGAGAGTAGAGTCAGGGGACCTGGGAGACCCCAGAGTTTCTTCGTTCATTTGACAGACACTGAGGTAGCAGGTATTACGTGCAGCCGTCTCTCTGGCACCACGAGGTCAGCAGAGAGACAAAGGTGGGATCTGGGAGGCCGACAACGCACAGGGCAGTGTGGGAGGTCGGGGGCCAGGGCTCCAGGAGCAGAAAGGCTGGTGGGGGGCGCCCGGTGACCCACTGAGACCGGGGAGGGGGCAGGGGAGGAGGCATGGAGATGTCGGGGAAGAGCCTTCTGGGCAGAAGGAGCCAGGCACCAAGGCCTCGCGCAGGGAGCACGGCCGCAGCGCTCCAGGGCCCGAGAGGAGGCAGGCGTGGCTGGCACAGGCGAGGGCCGGGGGAGGCTAGAGAGAGCGGGCCGGGGCAGCCCAGGGAGGTGGGAAGGGGCCCTGTGTCCTGCGCTGATGGCGGGGAGGGGTGGAGGCAGGAGCAGGGAGCCGGGGGGACTGAGCAAGAGCCATGGAGACCGCCCCCCACTCACCCCATGGTCCGGATGAAGAGCCACTGGGCCCTGAGCTGGGGGAGCAGGGAGGCCAGCAAGGAGCACGGTCCTCCTTCCAGAGCGGGGCTCAGGCAGCCCCCGCCTCTGCTGTCCCGATACCGCGCTTGCCCGACCCCTGGGCCTTCCGACACGCTGTTCCCTCTGCCCAGAACACGCTTCCCTTCTCCCCATCAGCCTGCTCCTCACGTTCCCGTCCTCTGGGAGGAGGGGTGGCTGACTTGCATGCCTCCCCAAGGTTGGGGGCTCCCCCGCAGAGGATGGGGTCTCAGCATAGACCTGCCCCTGCAGCTTCTCCCAGAGCCCCGCCCCTCTCAGAGCTGGAGCTGGGTCAGGGCCCAGCCCACCCATCCTCGGGTCAGTGCTTGGGGGTGAGGGAGCGCTGGTGAACCCAGAGTCCTGGGCCACGTCAGGCCGCGTCTCCGGCTGCATTCCTGCAGGGCCTCACGTTTGTTCATCGATCAATTCTACCAACGTTTAGTGACCCCTGGGCTCTGAGTAGATTGGGCAGTGAGTGGCAGAGGTGGTGCCTGCTGCCGTGGGGGTGGGTGCAGACGCTGAAGCTCTCTGCTAACAGTCCTTCGAGAGGGCGCCCAGCGCTGCAGAGGGGTGAGGGGTGGCGGGGGTGCTCCCCTAGCTGAACCCGAAGAGCAACAAGTCTCCAGCCAGACCAGGACCTGGGGCAGGAGCAGTGCAGACAGCTGGTGCAAAGACCCTGAGGCCAGAGGACACCTCAGGAGCTCAAAGAGCTGCTGGGGGAGTGGGGGGCATCAGGGGGGCTTGGGGCAGAACGTGGGGGGAGGGCACTGGGGAGGGGGACTCGGGGAGCACAGTGTCTGGGAGAGGCGTCGGGGGCAGGGGTTTGTGGGGCACAGGCAGGTGCGCTGTGGGGTCTGGTTTTATACCTAATGCAGTGGGAAGCTGCAGGTGGGTTTCAAGCGCCTGAGACGGTGTGGTTTGTGCTTCTCAGAGCTCCCCTGGGGGCTGAGAGGGCAGGAAGGTGACCGGGGGCCGGCTGGGGGTCCCAGTGTGGGTGGGGAACGTTTGTGCCTGAGGAGGCGCTGATGTAGGGGCCCAAAGTTCGGGGGCAGCAGAGGGGAGCCACGGAGGGGCAGCGCTGTCGGCTGGAGGCCGTCTTCCAATGTCACTGTTTCAGAGACGAACGCCTATAACGTCCAGGGGTCAGTGACGGCCCGACAGGCCATCGTGCCACCCAGATCCCGGGACAGCCCTTCACAAGGAAGTGCTGTCGGGATGCGTTCTGGGGAGGGCGGGGGTGCCTGGGCACGGAGCCCACCACCAGCTGTGCCCAGGGCTAGTTCAGGTGCCCAGTCCCAGGGCGGGCGTGAGCTGCTCCAGAAGAGCCCAGCCTGAGCCCCCAGAGCCAGGCAAGCCGGCCTGGGGCCCACGCAGTCCTGCTCGGACCCCAGGGGACCCCAGCGCGAGGCACCCATGTCTCACTGCCCGAGCGGGGTGAGGGCCCGGGCCCACGGCCACCCCTCACTGAACCTCAGTTAAGCATCTGAGAAATGGGCACAAAAGGCCCGGGGTCCCGGGTTCTGTTCGGAGGAGGAGGGGAGCAGACCGCGCTGCAGACGCCCACCCGGGGTGAGGGGGCGGGGCCATCTGTCGGCTGCCATGACGACGCCCTCTCACTTCGCAGTTGCTGCGGCCGCCGGCTTCTCGCCCTTCCAGGCCGTGGCCCACACTGCGTCATCGTACAGCGGACTAAACGGGCTCTGTGGTCCGTCCCACTAAACGGGAGCCCCAGGAGGACCTGGGTTTGGGACGGGCAGGGCTGAGGACACGGCCTGCCTCTGCCCAGCTGCGATCACATGTGACCCCACGGCGTCGCCGGGGCTCCGACCCCAGCGGAAGCTCCTCTTCCTCCCCTGCTGGGGCCCAGAGTCAGCGCAGGGCCCTGTGGGGGACAAGGGTGGGCTGGGGGCCCCTCCCAGCCCGCCGTGTCTCACTGCCCCCCACCCGGGCAGATCGCCTCGCAGAAGGCGCGGGATCGATCGCCCGGAGCCAGAGCTGTCTGCTCGTTCTGATACCATCAGCTTCCCATTAAGTGGATCAATAGCTTCCACTGGTTTCCAATTTTTGTTTCCAGAAATTCATCTCCCAGACACCTTTTTAATTAACCCCCTCCCACACACCCAGGACGCCCATAGATCACCCACCCCAGGCCCCGTCTGCGGGCCGGGGACCACGAGGCTGGAGCCTCTGGGGAGCTGCAGGTGTGTGTATAGCTGCCAAGGCGCCGTTCCTGCACCGCGGGCCTGAATGTCAACCTGGGGGAGGGCTGGGTCCCCCGACGCGGAGAGAGCCAAGACCAGCGAGGTCTGGGCAGGGGCCAAGGTGCTTTGCAGGGCCCGCATTCTGCAGAAGCCCTCCAGACTGCAGAACAGCGGGGGTCTGGCTGGCGGGGGTCCCCCGGGGGCCAGGGGCTGCGGCCTCTGGGCAAGGGAAGCGGGGTGGGCCCAGAGGGTCTGCCCCCCGCCGCTGAGGGGCCTCCCACCCCACGGGGGCAGGGGCCGCTGCCTGTCTCCGTCAGCGCTGCGTCCACCGCACCCTGCACACAGTAGGTGCCTGGGAAATCCTAGCTACATGCACAGAAGAGCTCTCCTTTCGTGCCGGGCGTTGTCCTAAGGGTCCCACTGCATCTTCAGTCCTCACGGCGATCCCCGAGGGGCACTGCTAGGTGGGAAGACCGCAGGACAGAAAGGTAGCGTGGCCCGCCTAAGGTCGCACAGCTGGTGCGTGGTGGAGCAGGACAGGGCCTGCCGTCTGACTGTGGCCATCAGTTGCAGCCCAGCCGACTGCAGTCACCTGCCCCTCCACTCTCCGTGCCCCGGCCCCGCCTGAAGGGCCGGCCCTCTGTCCCGTGCCCCGCGTAGCTTCATGACACACGCTCTTCACGTAGACCTGTTTGTCGAGCGAGTCAACGAGCGACTTCTCTGCTCTCTTTCTTGGAAACACAGCACACGTGGCCAGTCTAGGGGGCAAACCTGGAACACAGCAGGCTGGGGATGAAGGGGAGGGAAGGGGCGCGTCCTCTGGGGGCCTGAGGGCAAGCCCTCTGCTGAGTGCTCACCAGGGGCCCTCACCTGGGGCCCTCTGAGTCCATGCCGAACCTCCCTCACCCTCAGATCCGGGCTCTCTGCAGTCTACAGGGTGGATTCAGAGCCGTGGTTTCGTTCTTACGTGAAGTCTTAAAACCTCGTAGTAAGTAAGTGGATTACAGCTGACCCGGCTTCCCAAGTGGCACCAATGGCAAAGAACCCGCTTGCCAGCGCAGGAGACGTAAGAAACGCAGGTACAATCTCTGGGTCGGGAAGATTCCCTGGAGGAGGAGACGGCAGCCCACTCTGGTATTCTTGCCTGGAGAATCCCACGGACAGAGGAGCCTGGCTGGCAGGCTACAGTCCACGGGGTTGCACGGAGTCAGACACGGTTGAAGCACCTTAGCACGCACGCACAGCTGACCCAGCATCCAGGCAGAAACCCACCGGGAGCCAGAGCTCAGCCCCGGGTCTCCCTCGTCCTCTCCCTCCCGCCACCCCAGTCCTGGCTCTGGACTCAGTTGCTCTCAGGGACCCCAGGTGCAGGGATCATCACAGCCCCTCCCGTTCACCCCTCACCTTTGGCCTCCACCACATGCTGGCCCGGACAACACTGGCCCGCCTGGAGGGGCAAGCCCTTCAGCCACCCCCCGACACGCTTGGCATGCAGGGGTCTTCCAGGCCCCCTCCCCGCCCAGTTTATCCCTGTGGGTCCGCACAAGGCAGAGCTCTGAGCACGTGCGTGCTGCGTTTGTGACACCAGTAACTGAGGAGACACCGTGGGGGTCACCCGTCTCCAAGCTTTGGAGGTCACAGCCTGGACACCCTACGGACCCACCATCTCCCGCGGCATTTCAACCCTGCGTGAGAAAGGACGGCACACGCCAGCTCCAGGGCCCACGAAACACCCCAGCCATGCAGAGTTAGCCGGAATGATGGAAAGAGTAAATGACCTGGGTGGTTTTATGGAAACGCTTAGATCTTAGTGAAATGCCAAGCCAAAGTCACAACGAAAGTGTAAAATGCCACGAGGCCAGCAGACCCATGGCTGGCTCATCGCCGGTGCCTTTATCCATGTGGAGAAGGGGACCCCCAGACAGAGACCTGGGGCCTCCGCACACCCCCAGGAGGTACTGAAAGATGGTCACTCAGGGGCTGAAAGATCGAGCCGGGGCTGATCAAAGCAGTGAGCAGAGAAAAATAAAGCCAGTTCCCACCGCCTCTCACCTTGAGCTCCAGACTCTCTAGAAACCACCCAGGTAAGTGAAGGCGGTGGACGCCACCCCATGACCGCCATCCCTGTGGCCACTACAGTTCACTGGGCGCCTACTGCGTGGCTGGCACAGTTAGATGCTTCCCACGTGTTTATCCTTCCCAGCAGCCAGTTCAGGTAAGCATCAGCTCCCCTTTATGCCCGGAGAAACTAGATGGGCTCAGGGAGGGTAAGTCACTTGCCGAAGGTCACACAGCTGGTGAGAGGCGCCGGTAGGGTTAGGACCAGGGCTTTGCTCAGATCTGAGCTGGAACCCACGTCCAGCAACTGGTATAATGTCTGCTGGTATCGCGGTGGCTCTGACTCGGTCGGGTCATTCAGCCTGGTTTTCCCAGGACTTCCACTCGTGCCTGAGGACTCTGCTGCCCACCACCAACCCCGCAAACCCTGGGCTGGCAGGCTGACACTCCGGGATCCACTGGGCACGGGCATGGCGGTGGAGTCCTGATTCACTGCCAGCTGGCGCAGACCCCAGCCACAGACTCTCCAGGTGCAGAGCGTGGGCTGTGAGCTACCCCTGGGCGTGTGGGATATTAGTTCCCAGACCAGGAATCGAACCTGAGTCTCTAGAATTGCCAGGCAGACTCTTAACCACTGGACCGCCAGGGCAGCCCATTAAGGACTCTCTGACACTCATGTGGGTGGCTGTCGTGTCAACTAAGAAATGGAACCTTTATTCTCAGACAGCAATGTTATTGCAGGCATTTTTCCATCATAAGCTCTGTGGCAGGGCAGTCCTTGTTTTTATCTATGAAGAGTTCCTTCAGGAGCCTGCCCCGAGGAAGGGTTACGGGTCAAAGCCCATGGACACCTGGGGAGACTCAACAAGAAGGCCCACACAGTCCTATGGGCCACAGTGAGCACGGTCCTGCCCACTTTCCAGCCTCGCACACCCAGCTCCTGTCTCCCACGAGGGCGTCACCCCATGCCATTGCTAGCCAGTCTTGGTGGGAAGCACCTTCCCTAGCTCGGGCGGGGGTGGCCCATCCCTCTGAGTCTGGAGTCTGGACCTGCCTGGCTCCTGAGCCGAGAAGCCAGGCTCCCTGGCTGGTCAAGTCTTCTCTGCGCAGACAGAGCTTCAGAAAACGCCACGGGGACTCATGCAGGGCAGGCTGCAGAGAGAGAAACACCCTGTGATCGGGTCTGTACGAATCTCACAAGAGAATCACGGGCCTGCAGATCTCAGAGCCCCGCTGCGGGGTTGGCGAGGAGGCACCCGCAGGGGACGCCCCCCTGTTGGGAAGTGCTTGGAAGGGAACCGGGAGGGATGGTGGGTGTGGGTGGGGAGGCCGTGGCCTCCTACTAGCTCCGGGGTCCCACAGACAGCACATCCTTCTGGGGTCCTGACCTCCCATGCCGACCTCCAGACAGCAGCCCCGGGTGGGCATGTCCAGGGCGCGGGCCGTGGGGAAGGGCTCACACAGGGTCTGCCCGGGCCCTCAGTGCCCTGGGCTCTGTGCTGACTTACGCAGGGGACCACCCACCCCGGGTGTCGGGGCGCAGGGCAGCTTCCTCTCTGTCCTCCCCTCCCTTCTCCAGAAGCAAAATACAAACAAACGCCAGCGCCTCTGGATGGTGGCTGCGGGGCCCACGGGGCTGTCCACCCACCCCGCCCAGGCCCCCTGGGCAGCTGTTCGGTGCCTCCGTCTCCCTCCCTGAAGACACTGCACCCACCTCGGGGGGTCCTTACGAGCATCTGAGGTATTTTTGCTCATATTAAATGCTTTAGAATGGTTCCAGGCACACAGGAAGAGTTATATACCGTATAGATCGTTAGTTTTCTTTTCCCTAGGTTTGGAATATTTTGTAATCTAAAATATACCCCATAGAAATGTAAGTTGGTAATCCACGATGGAAAACAGGTTCCTCAAGAAACTAAAAAGATAACTGCCATATGACCCAGCAATCCCACTCCTGGGCACATGTCCAGACAAAGCTAGAATTCAGAAAGGTTCACGCTGTGTCAACGGTAGCTTTGTTCACAGCAGCTAAGACATGGAGACAAGCTGACTCTCCGCCAGCAGACGACGGATAAAGACGTGATGCACAGTGGAATATTACTCAGTCACTAAAAGAGGCGACACAATGCCATTTCCAGCAACGCGGGTGGACCCGGAGATTATACTGAGTCAGACAGAGAAAGACAAGTAGATACATCACTCACACGAGGCATCTCAAACACGGCACTCGAAAACTTAACCACAAAGCACGCACAGACAGAGAGAAGAGGCTAGTGGTGACCGGGCGGGCGGGGTGGGGAAGGGAGGAGCTGGAAGTCTGGCGTGAGCAGATGGCTAAACAGCAAGGCCCGACTGTAGAGCACGGGAGGCTACCTGCAACATCCTGCGATAAACCACGAGGAGGAAGAGCCTGAGAAAGAGCGCCATGCGCGTATAACAACCCTTGTGCTGCACAGCAGAAATTAACACCACACTGTGAATCCCCTGTGCTCCCATTACAATACATTAAGAATTGGGAGGGAGGTGGGAGGGGGTTCAGGATGGGGAACACAGGTACACCCATGGCTGATTCATGTGAATGTATGGCAAAAACCACCCCAATATTGTAATTAGCCTCCAATTAAAATTTTTTTTTAAAGAAACAAACAAAAAAAAAATAAGGAAAAAAAAAAAACTCAACCATACAACAGCGGTTGGGTGATTCCAAACGGGTGTCCCGACAAGCGCGTCCACGGGGTTCCGCTCCGCGGCCCCACCAAGCTGCCTGGCCCTGGCTCCCACGGGCCTGCATCTGGTCCAGCCCCGCCCCACCCGTGCGGGCATCCCTCCGCCCTGACCCGTCTCTGATTCTCCTTGGCTAGATTTTAGCCAGAGTTGGTTTCTGTCTCCTGAAAGCAAAAATGCTTCTGGATATCCCGTCGTCTCAGGGAACTTCTGGGCTGCTGAGCCCCCGGACCCCAAGCAGAGGGAGGCAGCTGCCCCAGCCTCACAGCTTGCCAGGTCCCTGCAATGCACGGCCGAGGTCTGGAGACTTCCTCTGGGTGGGGCGGGGTGCCAAGTAGAGAGGCCGTGCCCACGGACCTGTCTTAGGGGGCCTAGCCAGGACCTGCCAGAAATAAGGGTGAGGGTGGGTCTGGGAAGTGACTGTGCCCAGCTGCCAGCCCATAAGAAGAGACGCCGAGGGGGCTGGAGGGACGCGAAGAGGGGAGACCAGGACGCAGTAACAAACCAAAGGGACCCCAGTCCCGCCTGCCCAGCCGGGCTGGAGGCCCCCTCCCTGCAGCCAGGGCCGGGAGTCCTGACCTTGCCCCCAGCCCTGAGAGCTGTGACGGGAACAGTCTGCGTGGGGAGGTCAGGGAGGGCTTCTCTGAGGAGGCGACAGAGGTGGTCTGGACACTTCAACGGTCTCCTTTCCAGACACGGAAGGCTCTCAGCTGTGAGTCCGGTCACAGCAGTGAGGGCGTGGCTGGCAGGCGGGGTTGCCTGTGGGGCTTGGCAAGAAGGAGCAGGGCCCGCTGGCTGGGGGTCCACATCCCTCTCCCTGACTCACTGCACAGCCTGGTACAGGCCCCAGGGCCGATGCACGGCGGGCATGGGGGAAGAGGAGGGGGGTCTGAGGGGCCTCAGGGAGCTCCCGGGAGCAGAAGCCCCCCACCTCCATCCTGCACCTCACCGCGAGGCCACATGAACCAGCGTCTGATCTGCCCAGCTTCACAAGCTGTTCCCTCCGCCCGGTGCGGCTGTGATTAAACCCGCCCTGCTGCACGCCGCCCCGGGTGGGAGCCGCTGTCATCTCAGGCTCCTGCTGAGCGCCAGGGCCATGGGGACGCCTCCGAGGCCATGCCTCCCTCCCTCCCCTCCAGGGAAGGGTCTGCTGCCAGCCCCGCTCACGGGACATCCGCACACCTGCCCGGACCTGCGGTCCACTCTCCCTCGAGTCAGCAGCCGCCGGGCAAACGCCTGCTGGGGGGAGCCCCCAGCACCCGCCGCCTGCACCCCACCCCGGCCCCGCTGCGTTTCCTCAGCCAGTGCCAAGAGAAGGGGCCCTCAGGGAAGGGATGGGGGGCCTCGGGGTGAAGGAGGGGTCAGGCGGTACTCAACATCCGGACACATGAAGAACTAAAACTCAACAAGAAAAGCCCAAATAAGCAACTCAAAACTGGCCAAGGGCTTGAGCTGATGCACAGACGACCAGCGCCCATAAGACAAGATGCTCAGCTGAGGGAGACGCGCACCAAAGCCTCCGTGAGACACCACTTCATGGCCTTACGTTGACTACTGCCCAAACCCCACAAAACCCACAAGGAAGCAAAGCTAAAGGGTTGGTGGGGATGTGGAGAAACCAGAAAACGCGTGCACTGTCGGTGGGAATGTAACGAGCAGCTGCTGTGGGACATGGCGTGGGGGCCGCTCAGCAGGTGAGAAAGGCCACGCACACCTAGCAAGCCCACCGTGGGGTGCACACCGCAAGCGGCGGAAGCAGGGTCCCAGAAAGAGACGCACACGCACGCAAAGGCTCCCGGCGGCTGAAACGCGGAGACGGCTCACAGATACATGTACACCCATGTACAAATACAGCAGCTAAAACATAGAGATGACCCAAATGACCATAAGCGCATGACAGATTAACAAAGCACGGTCCACGCGTACAGCAGAGCATCATTCAGCCTTAAAGGCAGGACATTCTGACCCCTGCTGCTACCTGGGGACTGCAGGGATGTGATACTCAGTGAGAAAAGCCAGTCACAAAGGACAAGCACCGTGTGATCCCACTCACACAGCGTCCCTGGAGGAGTCACGTTCACAGAGACAGAGAGTAAACGGTGGGGGCTGGGGCCTGGGAAGTGAGTGTTTCACGGGGACAGAGGGTCAGTTTGGGAAGACGGGAGGCTCTGGAGGTGATGCTGGGGTGGGCTGCATGGCTGTGTGAACGTTCTTAAAGCCACTGACTTGTACATGTTACAATGGGTCCAGTGGTATATTTTACGTTATGCTGATTTTCCCAATGAAAAAGTAAGGAAAAAATAAGAAGCGTGAGCCCACATGAACCCTCTGATCCCTCCAACCCCTCCTTAAAAGGGATCCAGGGGCTCGCGGGGCTCAAAGCTAAAGCTTCCTTAGCTGTGAACTTGCTTCTGCCGATATTATGAGAAACAGACTTTTAAACACAGTTTCGTGCTCATGGAAGCAGAGAGAGGGAGCTGGTTGTGGGGTTTGAACCGTGAACGGCGTTCATCTAGCATGTCTTGAGAGCATCACCACGCTGCAGCTCACCTTTCATAATTTAAAGCAGTGAGTAAAAGCCGCTTGGTCGTGTCCAACTCTTTGAGACCCCACGGACTATATATACAGTCCATGGAATTCTCCAGGCCAGCATACTGGAGAGGGCAGCCTCTCCCTTCTCCAGGGGATCTTCCTGACCCGGGAATTGAACTGGGGTCCCCTGCATTGCAAGTAGACCCTTCACCAGCTGAGCTATCAGGGAAGCCTTTCACTTTCATAGTTCAAAGCAGAGATACTATTAAACCACAAAACAGGCTTAAGGAAGATCAATACAATTCTGGGTTTTTTCCCTCCAGTGACTGGCGCTTATTAGGAAATAAACGGTCAAAACCTTTCACAAAAGGAAGGAAATAGTAGCCAGGGGGCTGGCTGTGGCAGTGGTTTCTGGACCCCCAGTGGAGAGCTCCTCCCAGGCGGGCTGTGCAGAAGGTCAGTGCAGAGTGGGAGCAGCTGCGGGTCCATTGCTCACGGTGGGCAACGATGGAGCTGATGACGGGCTGGGGGACGAAGGGTGGGCCCAGAACCCGGCTCTGGTTCCCGGGGGGAACGCAGCACTGCCGTCGGCCGCTGTGAGCACCCAGGGTTGTCCGTGTCCCACCCCACTGGCTGAGCACAGCGCCCCCTCCCCCCAGTGCTCTGCAGCCCCACCTGGGAGGTGGCCAAGGACTTGGGGGTGGAGAGGGATCCACCCCCAGCAGCTCTCGGTTCCCTTGGGAAGGCTCTGGCCTCAGAGGCACGCTCCTTGGAAGGCATGCCCTGCACACAGGCCGGCCGCCAGCCACTCCAGCTCAGGGACCAGGGTGCGCGCGGGTCCGGCCGGGCACTCTGCAGCAGCAGGGACCTTCAGGGCCCCGGGAGGCAGGCTGGGACTCTGTCCTTCTCTCCCACCTCCCTCCCGGCCTCACAGACTCCAGAGCCGCCCTGTGAGGTGGAGACGGTCACTGCGTCCACTTTGCAGGTGAGCAAACTAAGGCTTTGGGAGAGTGACTCTCACCACCCAGGTCTCTCCGACCCCAGCCTGGGTCCCTCATGCCGGCCCTCTCCGGGAGGATGGCGGGAGGGCTCTCGATCCGGATCCCAGCTCCGCAGCTCTTAGGCTGAGCGCACTCAGGCAGGCACGGGACCTGTCTGGGTTCCACGCGTGCTTCCCAAGGCCACACGTGGCACACGCTCAGCTAATGCCAGTTCTCCCCCTTGCCTTCCCTGAGGAGGAGCTGCTCGAAGTCTAGAGGGAGGAGGCGTTCAATTAGGAAAACCTCCCAGTGCGATCTAAGATGGGGAACTGAGCAGAGGGATCTCGGAGCCCCGGGGAACGAGCGAGGACAGGGCCAGCGAGCAGTCCTGCAGGCAGGGAAGCAGATCCGGGGCCCGGGGCACAGCCCAGGCTTCCTCCAAAGTGCCGCTAAACCAGCCGCCTCTACGGGGCTCCGGGCAGACCTCAGTCACCGGTTAAATCCCAGCTTTCGTCTCTTAGAGCACATACCCCGCCAGGTTAGGGGGTACACCCAGGCAACGCCAGCTGAGACGCGGCCTACGCAGACTCAAACAGAAGGCAGTTTCGCGTAAGTCTCACCTCTGGCCTGTGTGGCCCCAGCGCCCTGCGGCCCCTGGAGCACAGCCCTCATCCCCAGAGGAGGACGGCACCTCCCCATGGCCACTGTCATCCTCGGTCACGATCGCAGCACCAGCAGCCCCTCACCCTGCAGCCACCACAGACTCTACACCAGCGGCCAGCAGGCCACGGCCCCCGCCACGTCCAGCCGCGGTCTGTCTTTGTAAGAGATGCGTACGTTTCATCTAAGGTGGAGACAGCTGCGGGACAGCGCGGCCCGTGAGCCTGAAACAGAGCGAGTTTGCTGATCCCCGCTTGACACTGGTCTGCTGGACTCCTCACGGCCTCCTGGGGAAGGGATGCCAGTTTCTCATTTCACAGAGGAGGTGCCCAGGGCTGGGAGAGGAACGGCCAGCCCCACGGAGGCCGGGCTTCTGGGCTGTTTCCAGCAGGCAGCGCAGGGCAGGGCCAGCGCGGACAGCTGCTTGGTGACTGTCTGCTGAATAGACAGGTGGACAGGCAATGGATGGGCGTGTGACGCTGCGGCTGGATGACAGTCCAGGGCGGAGTCTGGGGCCACGGGGACCTTCCTGGAGGCCCGTGAGCACAGGCGCTCGCTGCCCTGGGGGGCGGTGGCCCTGGGCAGAGACCTGCACCTGTGATGCGCCCAACGTGTGCCAAGGTCTCGGGCAGCCGGGACCCAAGTGGACCAAGGCCAGCCCTGAGAGGACGGGGCTCCAGCCCGGCCATCACAGGAAGCCAGGCAGGCACAGGACAGGCTGATTTTGCCTCTGGAAGATGGGGGTCTGGGGCCTTGGGGGTCTGGTTTGGGGAAAGAGAAGGGAGGTGCCCTGCTCCACCAACACTGGATCACTAAGGGGGCGCAGTCAGGATGGGCACTGAGCCAGGCCTGCCCAGCTCCTAGCTGTGACACGGAGGGGCCAGACAGGGCTGCCTCGAGAACTGGTGGTGAGCAGCCCTCCAGAACCGCGGCCCCCCCTGGGCTCAGGGGACCACTGGGGCAACTGGAGGCTGAAAGGGGACCTCCATGTAAACTGAAGGCCCGGCCTCTGCAAGCTGGGTGACAACCATCCAGGTCACCCAGGGGCAGCAGGCGTTCCCAGCGCCTGCCCTGCGCCGGGCCCTTCCCTTCCAGTGGGGAGATGACAGTCTGCCTGACCCGACAGGGGGGGGCATACCGTGAACCGCAACCGCGCCTAGAAAAGGGGCCAGCCTGCAAATGCAGCAGGCTGCCCAGGGGCGGCCTCGGCGAGAGGAGGCTGGCGGTGCGAAGGCCTAAAGCAGATGAGGGAGCCACACGGCATCTGGGAAGAGGGTGAGCCAGGCTGTGGGCTCGGCCGGTGCAAAGGCCCTGGGGCAAGAGCTTGCCTGGAGCCCAGGGATGGCTGAGGCCAGGCAGAGGGCGGCCAGATGGCCCGTCCACCTTGGGGGCTATGTAGGGACGAGGTCTGCGGCCCCCGTCGGCCCCTCACGGGCGAGGCTGGCTGGGATCAGGGGCCAGGACACAATGGGGTGGGCCGTGAGGGTTGCTGCGAGGACCCTGTCTCTGCTGTGAGTGGGCAGGAGTGAGCAGGAGGGGCCCCTCTGGCTGCTCGGTGGGGAAGGGCTGACTCTTCAGAGGGAAACAGGCAGAGCTCCACGCAGAGCTCAGGGCGGCCCCTCATCGAGTCCAGCAGCTACTGCCTGACGCCCTCAGCACAGGCTCTTGGAGGGGGGCTCAGCACAGGCTCTGGGGGGAGCCCAGCTCCTGGGTCCACAGACCGCCTCCAGTCTGCAGCCTGGACCCCAAAGCTCAGACAGTGACAGGGTCACAGGGTCATTACTGGACACCTGCGACCACAAAGCCAGGCTTGTGGCTCCTCAGAGCCAGCCGGCCTGCTCCTCAGACATCGCAGGAGCCACTCCCGACTTTCCCTCTAGAAGGGGGGCCTGGCGGGATGCAGCCTGGGGGTCCCCCAGAGCTCCGGCGGGAGGGAGGGGCTCCGGGGCTCCCCTGAGCCTGGGGCAGGGCTGGGGTTCACCACCCTCTTGAGTTTCATAAAGACCATTCAAGGCCCCGAGAATGAATTTTCCCAAGGGAAGACAATTACATGTCAAGTAAGACACCCACTGAGCAGATGATTAAGAAAAGGATCCAGCCTAGAAGGCTCTGCGCGGGCTGACCGCGAGAGGCAGGCGGGCACAGACGAGCTGGGAAGGTGTCTCCAGTGGTGGCGACTGCAGGCAGCGGCCGCGGGGAGGTGCTCGTCCTGACATCGGGGTCTCCCTGGCCCTGCAGCTGGTTTCAGAGCTAACACTGACATCTGGGGGGGGGGGCCAGCCTTCTCAGTTTGCCGATAAAAGGAGCGTAACAGCAGCACTCAGGCCCAGCCGGGGAGGAAGCAGACATCCTCAGGCTGGGGGGCTGCGAGGGGATGTGGTCTGTGGCCCCCGTTGGCCCCTTGCCAGCACACACCCAGCGGGCTCACATCGCCGTGTGGGCTGGGGGCTTAGGAGAGCTTGCAGGCCCACTGTGCCTGCTGCCGTCCCTCGACGACGACAGAAATCAGAGCGGTGAGCGGCGGCGGGGGTGCAAGAGACAACGCCTGCCCCACGCTCACTGAATTGAGTGGCTGCAGACTGAGGGGGCGTCCAGGCCGTGACGGGCGGGGGGCCGGCAGGTGTCAAGAGCTCCGGAAAGGGCTCCAGGGGATCTGTCCTTAGCGATGCGTCTGGCCTAGGTCTTGGGGCCCAACCCTGCCTCCTGACTCCACGCCCAGGCAGCCCCTGATGGATAAGGATGCGTCTGCACTTTCCAGAATCATATGCAAATGGAGTCAGACATTTCAGTCTGGCTTCTATGACTCAGCATAACGATTTCAGATCCATCCAAGTTGTCGCACGTACCGGCCGTTCACGGCGTTTTCCTGCCAAGCGGAATTCCACGGTACGGATGCACGGCTGTGTGCGCGTCCACGCCTCAGCCCACGGGCGTTTGTTTACTCCCTCCCTTTGGCTATGACGAACCGGACTGCTACGCACACTCGTGCACAAGCTTTTGTGCGGACGTGGCTTCATTTCTCTCGGAAAATAAACGCCTAGGAGTGGAAAGGCTGGAGCATGTGGTAGGTGCGTGTAACCTGTTCAGAAACTGCTAAACTGTCCCAGCGTGGGTTACACACCAGTTCACATTCTGAAAGTTTCAGATTCTCCACACGTTCAAACGCACACCCTACAGAAGTCACTTTAATCGTTGCCATCCTAGTAGGCATGTAGAAACATGCCATTTCGGTTTTAGTTTGTAAAGAGGCCAAGCAATATCCCTTCATTCTCGGTACTGGGAGCTGGTGCCTTTTCTCTCTCTTCCCTGGATTAATCTGTCTAAGGGTTTATTGCCTGTATCAATCTCCTCAAAAGATCTGGGCTTTGGTTTCATTTATTTTCTCTGTTTTCTGTTCCATCGATTCCCACTCTGATATTCACATTTTCTTTCTTCCACTGATTTTGGGCTTAATTTGTTCTCCTTAAAGAGAAAAAGAACCTGAAACTTGTTTCTTAAGGTGAAATTTAAGCTCACTGATCTGAGACCGTTTCTCCTGTCTAAATATTACTGGTATCTTGTGCCTTAAAATGCCCCTCACGTGTTGCTTAGGTGGCATTCCACAAATTTTTGATATGCAGTGTTTTTATTATTCAGTTGTAAAGACTCTGATTTCGTCTTTCACACAGGTTCTTTAGAAATGTTATTTTCCAAATATTTGGGGACTTTTCCAGGAATATTTCCAGAAGTTCTTGATGTTTAATCCATTTCAGTGTATCCCAGAACATACTTCGTATGATCTGAATCTAAGGTACTTGTATCACACAGAATTTGGTCTGTCTTGGCAGACTTTCCGGGTATACTAGAGAAGAATGTTTACCTGCTGCTTTTGGGTGGAATGTCAAGGAAGCTAAAGCTGATGATGCTGTTTAGACCTTTTATATCCTTACTGATTCTATCTGCTTCTGTTCTATCAAGTATTACAAGAGGAATAATAACATTTCTGATTATAATCGTGGATTTGTGTATTTCTCCTTGCCGTCTTTTCGGTTTTTTTCCTTTATGTATTTCAAGCATGTTATATAATGACGCAGGACTGTCCTTTTCCTCCTTATGAACTGGCCTCTTGGTGACTATGTCCTGGCCTTCTCTGTCCTTGCTGACGCCCTCTGCTCTGAGGTGTGATGTTAATCCAGTCATTCCACTTCCCTTTTTGACTGGTGTTAGTTCCACATATTTTTCCATCCTTTTAAGCCTATTTGTATCTTTCTATTTAAAACATTTCTTGTAGGCAGTACATAATCCTCACTTTTTAAAACCATCGAATCTGAAAATCACTGCCTTTTAACTGGGATATTCAGATCATTTATATTTACTATGAGTGCTGAAAATGATTAGGCTTAAATCTATTTTTCTTTCTGTCCCGTGGGTTGCTTTATTTTTCTTCTTTTTCTGCCTCTTTTGGGGGGAGTTATTTGAATGCTGCGTATGGTATTATTGTAGTTTTGATCTCCATAAGTTCAATTTGGGTTTCTAAAAAACCTATACATAACCTGTTGAACACTTGGTTATTCACAGATACGGACATGAACATATGGTACCTATTGTAAAGCCTGCTAATTCTGGAATCGATGTCTGTTTGGGGTCAGTTTCGATTGTTTTTTTTCATGTGTCATATTTGATCCTTTTTTCACGCCCCAAACTCTCCACTGACTGTGGACAGAGTCGCACCTTACCGTCCCCTTGCGAGGCCCGGGCACGGCGCTACCCGGTTCCTCCGGACAGTTAACCTCGAGGCGCTGGGCGCTGTCTCACAGACAGGGGTCGGTCAGCTGAAGGCTCAAAGGGGACCCTGTGTGACAGTTTCGGGCGGACAGCAAAGGGACTCAGCCACACGTATGCATGTATCCACTCTCTGGTAGGCTTTTTAAAACTTGAAGTGTATTTGCTGTAAAATATGGTGTGAGTCTTAAGTGTACAACACGGTGAGTCACAATTTTAAATGTACTAGTCCAGTGGCAGCTATTTTGATAGGCCAGACGGCCCCATGCCCTTGGTGCTGGCTTTCTGCCTGAGAGCCCCGGAACCCACTGCCCCACCTGGCCCCTTCCCGCTTCCCCCTCCGCACTGGGAGCCGCTGGCTTCTCCTCTGCGTCTGCGAGCCTGCTTATTCCTTGGTACAGTCACCAGTTTGTTGTATTTTTAAAATTCTCCACGTAAGTGGTGTCACACACTATTCGCCTTTCTCTGTCTGACTCAGTGTATTTAGCCTAACGCCCTCCAGGTCCACCCAGACAGCTGCAAATGGCAACGTTTCATTCTTTTTCTGTGGCTGAGTAATAGTCCCGTGCGTGCGTGCGTGTGTGCGTGCGTGCGTGTGTGTGCGCGTGTGCATGCGTGTGCGTGTGTGTGCACGTGTGTGCACGTGTGTGTGCGCGTGTGTATGTGTGTGCGTGCGTGTGCGTGTGTGTGCGTGCGCATGTGTATCCCCCATAGCTTTACCCTTTCATCTGCTGGTGGACACTCTGCTTCTCTGTCTTGACGACTGTAAACAACGCTGCTAAGAACACTGAGCTGTGTGTACCTCTTCCCACTGGTGCTTTTGGTTTTTTCCAGATATATACACACACACCTAGAAGTGGGATTACTGGGTCCTGGGATAGTTCTATTTTTCGTTTTTAAGGAGAACTCCATACTGTTTTCCACAGTGTCTGCGCCAATCTGCACTCCCACCAGCTGTGTATACGAGTTTTTTCTCCCCATCCTCACTAACCCTTGTCATTTGTGGTGTTCTTGACGGCAGCGTCTGAGAGATGTGAGGTGATAGACACTGCGGTTTTAATTTTCGTTTCTCTGATGATCACTGATGAGGAGCACCTTGTCATATGCCTCTTGGCCATCTTTCTGCATTTCCTGTGTGGAAAAATGTCTATTCGTTTCTTCTGCCCATTTTTTAATTGGGTTGCTTTTTGTCTGTTTCTGATGTTGAGTTGTATGAGCTACTTATATAAGCTGGATATTAATCCCTTATCCGTCCTATCAATCGCAAATATTTTCTCTCATTCCATAGGTTGTCTTTTCATTTTCGTCAACAGCTTTCTTGCTGCGTAAAAGTTTCATACATTTAATTAGGTTTTATTTATGTTTGCTTTCGGAGAAAAATCCAAAAAAATTATTGCTACAATTTAAAAGGTGTAGGCTCTCCCTACATCTTCCTCTGGGAATTCCATAGTGTCTGGCCTGACACTCAGGACTGTAATCCACCCTGAGTTTATTTTGATGTTCGGCCTTAGTGGGTGTTCTAACTTCATTCACCGAGCTGTCAAGCTTCCGCAGCGCCACTGGCTGAAGACACTGTCTTGTCCCCACTGTAAATTCCTGCCTCCTCTGCTGCAGATTGACTGACCGCAGGCGCGTGGACATATCTCTGGGCTCTCTGCCCTCATGCGTGGACCGGTGTGTTTATTTCTGTGCCGGCGCCACGCCGTCTTGATCACTGCAGCTTTGCGGCGTAGTTTGAAGCCAGAGTGATTCCTCTGGCTCTGTTCTTCTCTCTCAAGATTGGCTATTCAGGGTCTTTTGGGTCCATATAAATTTTAAAAAATATTTTCTCTAGGTCTGTGAAAAACGTGATTGGTATTTTGAAAGAGATTGCATTGAATTTGTAGACTGCCTTGGGGAGTATAGTCACTTTAACAATATCATTATAATTCTTCCAATCCAGGAGCATGTGGTGTATCTTTTCTTCTCTTTGTATCGTCTTCACTGTCTTTCATCAGCGTCTTACAATTTTCCAAGAACAGGTATTTTATCTCCTTAGGTAGGTGTATTCTCAGGTATTTTATTCTTTTTGATGTGATGATAAATGGGATGGTTTCCTTAATTCCTCTTTCTGATAGTTCATTGTTAGTGTATAAAAATGTCACAGATTTCTGATATTAATTTTGTATTAATATGCAAATTTTTTTAAAAATCCAAATTCATTGATGAGTTCTGGCAGTTTTCTAGGGGCACCTGTAGGATTTTTCTCTATGTAGTATCATAGATACTATCTCTACATAGTATCAGCAGGCAGCGATGGTTTTACTTCTTCCCTTCCAATTTGGATTCCTTTCATTTCTTTTTCTTCTCTGCTGTGGCTAGGACTTTCAATACTGTGTTGAATAAAAGTGGCAAGAATGGGCATTCTTTTCTTGTTCCAGATTTTAGAGGAAATAGTTTCAACTTTTCACCATTGAGTATGGCACCGTTGCTGCAAAGTCTTGTCTGCCTCTTTGCGACCCCATGAACTGCAGCACACCAGGCTTCCCTGTCCTTTACTATCGCCCTGAGTTTACCCAAACTCACGTCCATTGAGTCAGGGATGCCATCCAACCATCTCTTCCTCTGTCACCTCCTTCTTCTCCTGCCCTCAGTCTTTCCCGGCATCAAGGTTTTTTTCCAGTGAGTTGGCTCTTCACATCAGGCGGCCAGAGTAGTAGAGTTCTGGCTCCTGCTTCAGTCCTTCCGACGAATATTCAGGGTTGATTTCCTTTAGGGTTGGCTGGCTCGATCTCCTTGCAGTCCAGGAGACTCACAAGTCTTCTCCAGCACCACAGTTTGAAAACATCAGTTCTTCAGTGCTCAGCCTTCTTTAGGGTCCAGCTCTCACATCCCTACGTGACTATCGGAAAAGCCATAATTTGGCTACATGAACCTCGTCAGCAAAGTGCTGCCTCTGCTTTTTAACATGCCGTCTAGGCTGGTCATAGCTTTTCTTCCAAGGAGCAGGTGTCTTTTAATTTCATGGCTGCAGCCACCATCCACAGTATTACTGGAGCCCAAGAAAATGAAATGTTAATTTTCACTGTTTCTCCATCTATTTGCCATGAAGTGCTGGAACCGGATGCCATGATCTTTGTTTTCTGAAAGTTGAGTTTTAAGCCAGTTTTTCCACTTTCCTCTTTCACCTTCATCAAGAGGCTCTTTAGTTCCTCTTCACTTTCTGTCATTAAAGTGCTATCATCTGCATATCTGATATTTCTCCCAGCAACCTTGATTCCAGCTTGTGACTCATCCAGCCCAGCATTTCACACGATGTATTCTGCATAGAAGTAAATAAGCCGGGTGACAATACACGGCCTTGACGTACTCCTTTTCCCCAATTCTGGACCAGTCCGTTGTTCCCTGTCTGGTTCTAACTGTTGCTTCTGGACCTGCATACAGGTTTCTCAGGAGGCAGGTAAGGTGGTCTGGTATTCCCACCTCTTGTCCCATTCTCGTCATCCACGCAGTCAAAGGATTTAGAGTAGTCGATGAAGTAGAAGTAGGTTTGTTTGTTTTTTTTACTTCCCTCGCTTTTCCTATGATCCACAGTATAACGGTAGCTGTGTGTTTTTTTGTATACGTTGAGGTTAAGTTCCCTGTATGTCCACCGTCTGGAGAAACTTTATCACAAACGGATGTTGAATTTTAGCGAAAGCTTTTTCTGGGCCTATTGAGGCAATCATATGGTTTTTATTCCTCAGTTTGTTAATATGGTTTATCACATTGACTGATTCGCAGAGAGGGAAAAATCCTTGCATCCCTGGGATGTGTCCCGCTTGACTGTGGTGTAAAAGTGAAAGTTACTCAGTCGTGTCCGACTCTTTGTGACCCCGTGGGCCACACAGTCTATGGGATTCTCCAGGCTAGCACACTGGAGTGGGCAGCCTTTCCCTTCTCCAGGGGATCTTCCCACCCCAGGGATGGAACCCAGGGCTCCCGCGCTGCAGGCGGATTCTTCACCAGCTGAGCCAGCAGGGAGGCCCCACTTGATCCTGGTGTGCGATTCTTTTAGTCCTTGTTGGATTCAGTTTGTTAGTATTTTGTTGAGGACTTACGCATCTGTATGCATCAGGGACATTGGCCTGTAATTTTTTTGTGTGTGATATCTTTGTCTGGTTTTGGTATCTGGGTGATCCTGACCTCATATAATGAGTTCAGAAGTGTTCCTTGCTCAGCAGTGTTTGGAACAGTTTGAGAAGGATAGGTGTTAAGTCATCTCGAAATGTTTCGTAGGATTCACCTGTGAAGCCATCTGGTCCCGGACTTTTGTTTATTGGGAGTTTTCGTTACAGATTCGCTCTCATTGCTGGCAATCGGTCTGTTCATATGCTCTATTTGTTCTTGGTTCAGTCTCGGGAGATTGTACCTTTCTAAGAATTTGTTCACTTCTTCCAGGTTGGAGTGTATTTGTCTGGAGGACCCTGGTACTTCCTGGGGTGAACCTCGCTGCCTCGGTCTTCTGGGAGGGCCAGCTCTGTCTCCTCAACCTTGGGGGGAGTTGGTCCATGTATTCTGTTCACTATTTGGAGGCTGCAGGCGTCCCATTCAGTTTGAAGCCTGATTCAGAACATCATACGGGTTTTGTTCTCTAGGAGATTTCAGGGAACCGTGTAGGAGACTGGAAATTGATCCCACGTTACAACAGAGACCCCCTTTACACCAGAATCTCCTCCCCACGCGCCCAGCACAGTCGCCTCTGCTATCTGAACACAGGAATGGGGAGGGGGCTGAAGCTCTGTTACCGATAAGAAGAGGGGACACGTGTATCTTGCAACCATCTGATAGTTAAGTGTGACGTCAATGCTGGTGGTCCCGATGCACTTGCCGTGTGGACATAATGCGCTGCACGTCTAGCCGGCTGGCCCATCAGCATCCGTTCTGTCCAGAGGGCCGGTGGTGGGGAAGGAGAGCTGTCCAGGCTGTCTCAGGCATGGATACACGTGTCCCCAGAAGAGAGTGCTGGAGTCCACAGGAAGCGAATTTTTCATCAGTGTGAAATTTCCAGGTGGTGATGAGCTCCCTGTCCCGGGAAGGGTGTAAGCAGGCACTGAATGACCCGGGATACTGTGGGGAAGCTGAACCAGATGGCGCTCTCTGCCCCTTCCGTGTGGCACAGATCCCGTGATCTCGCTCGGGGAATGAGAATCCATCCTCATTAATTTGTAAGCCCTTGCTCCTTGCTAGGAGTGCGTTTCCATGGAAATGCCAGTGACCTGCAGGGACCTGAAGCGTCTCCTCGCACTGACACCTGTGGGCTTGAGTGGTGGGCACCCTTGCCACGACTGGCTCAGCCCTGCCTCTCGAGGGGTCTAGGGTGCGCCTTATTCGGCCAGTTATATAACTGGCCGCTTTAAAGAGCCATGAGTCACACGGGTTAGCAAACTAGTTCAAGGTAATTTATGACTCTGGGATGCTTGGGTTTCTAAATACAACAGACAACTACAAATTGCAAAGGCTTCACCCTCCCTCCCCAAGGAGACAGCGCCTGCCCGGCCAGGGCGGTGGCTCCGACAGTCCGCTGGCAGAGAAGGCTCGGGCGCAGCCAGCCAGGCCTGTCCCGCCGTGGGCCCCGGCAAGGCCCACCCCTGAGACTCAGGGAAGAGCACGTGCCCCGCCATCCCTGCCTCCTTCGCCTCCGCTGTGCGTGCGAGGCCTTTACTCTTGCCCTGTGGTGGCTGCGCCGCGTTCAGAGCTATCACAGCTCAGCTAGCTTGTCTATGCTGATAATACTGTGGGTAGGTCAGAGCTCAGAGCAGAAACTCTGCAACTGGAAACTAACCCCCTGCCCAGGGCCGCCCATGAGCCCCTCAGAGCACCGTCCACTGCCCCTCGTGCAGGGCACCTTGCTGCCCAGCCCGTGGTAGACTGCTCTCCCTCTGTCTGGGGGCACTGGGCTGCCTGCCACCCGTCTCCACCGACTCCCTGTGCAGTGACTGGGCAGCTGTCCACATTGGAGGTGGGGCCCAGTTTCCCCACCTTGAACCGGTGCTGCCTCCAAGCTGGAAAGGACAACTGAGCCCGTGCCGGGCCCAGGCATCGAGCGGGTGTGTGTGCCCACCCTCCTGGGGCCCTGTCACAGCACGTGCAGAAGCCCAGCGAGCTTCCTGGAAGAATGAAAGCCACGCAGTCCCGGCCAGCATCACCCCCGGCCACCTCAGCTAGCAGCCGGCTGGCCGCTGACCCCCGGCCTCAGATGGGCCCCCCTGCCCTGCTCGACCACACATGCTTGCGGGAGCCCAGGAGCCCGCCCAGGCTGCGAGTTACTCGGCTAGTAAACGGTTCTTGGTGTGAGCTGCTCCGTGTTGGAGTGCTTGTCACACAGCAGCACCTAGCTGATGCAGGCGCTGCAGAATCCTGAACACACAGGGCTCCGTGCACAGGCTCTGCGACACGTGGACAGGGGCTGGCTGTGGACAGATGGGCTGGCCTCGGGCTCTTGCCTCCTGGCCCTCACAATAGCCGTTGTTCAGGCTCTGCCCTACAGACTGGACCCTGGGCCTCAGTGCACAGAGTCTCAACCAAGATACAAGCTTGGGCACCCCACGCCCAGGCTCCCCAGGGTGTAGGCCCTACGGAAAGCCTTCCAGCGGCTTCTGCGACACTCAGGGTCAAATCCAAGCACACAGCTCCCACCGCCCCGTGCCCCCTCAGCTTCCTGTCTCCCACCCTCTCCCACCACTCCAGCTCTGCAGGCCTCCAGCCCACAGAGCCCAGCCCCACCCCAGGGCCTTTGCACTTGCAGCCCCCGGGGCTGGACTGCCCCTCCCGGCGCCCGCCGGCACCCTCCCCACTTCCTGCAGCCCCTCTCCCAGTGCCTCAGCACGCCACAGAGCAGCCTGCTTCTCGTCAGAGGGCCCCACCGCCCCCCACGCCCTGCCCCTGCCGGCTCTCCTTTCAGAGCACGCGGCATGACCTGGTCCAACAACGCCCAAGTCACGAGGCCTCCAGCAGGAGCCAGTGAGGGTTGGGGGGCGGTGAGGAAGGTCCCCCGGGGTCCACCAGGGTACAGAGCCTGGGCCTTCTGCTGCTGTCCTCTCTGCCTGGCAGCTGCCCGCCCCTCTGTGGACAGTGACAGGCTGCAGCCTCATCTAGGAGCTGGGCTCTCACTCATCAGCACGAGCCCAGATGGACGGCCGCAGGACGGCTGCTGTAAGCCCCCTGTGGGTGACTTCTGTCAAAGATACCTGCACTTGAGGTGGCCCCAGAGGTCTGTTCCGTGGAGTGTGGAGCCCCCGCTGTGTGAAACACTCTAAAATTAAGGGCCCAGCATTCAGGGCTGATTCTCCCACTGCAGGGAGCCGGGGCACCCCTACCCTAGAGCAGGCATCCTGGCCCAGCCTGGTCACGGAAGAGAAGAACGTTCTCTATGGCCAGGGAGGCTGGGGCAGGCCCAGGCCCCCACAGATCCAGAGCTCAGGGGCAAAGCTCTTCTAGACTCTGCAAGGGGGCACAGTCCCCCTGGGGAATGGGCTCAGATCGGTCTCAGGGAGGCTGAGCTGGGGGCCGGGCCCAGGTCCAGGGGGCCTTGCAGCCTTGTGCGGGGAGCATAGGGTCTGAGGCCAGGCAGCAGGGCTGCACACCCCGGGCCGCCCTCAGGCCTGCTGCAGGGCCCTGGGCTCTGGGCCTCAGGCTCGGCCAGTCAGATGGGCACACGGGCGTCTCTGCAGGGCTGTGAGGAAAAGCTTCTCAGACCCGGGCCTGGAACATGAAGCCGGCGCCATCGTTACCTCTGTAGGGTGAGGGCCTGTGGGCCTCCATGAGCCTCTCCTTGTGTGGGGCTGTCCTGGATCCCGGGCCTTCCTGATTCTGTGGGCAGGCAGGGCAGAGATGGCAGGGGCTGGTCTGAGGGCTTAACTCCAGATTGCGGGCCCGGGAGGGGAGGCCACCTCCTTTCCTGGCTCCAGACCTCCGAGTGGGCCCTGCGTCAAGGGCCCGGGAGGTGGGGAGGAGCCGGGGGGTGGGGCAGGGTCAGAGACCATGACTCGGAACCCCCCACGGCAGTGGCGGGGCATTCCACCAGGACAGCTGCTCTGATCCAGGCTCCGGGGTGACAGGTACTGCTCCCCGAGTTCTCACTGCCAGACCAGGAGCTGGAGGTCCCTAAACTACAGGGCCTCACGGTCAACATGACCCCAGGGGGATGCAGCGGGATAAGAAGCAGAAGCAGCGAGAGGCCCTCTGGAAGCACCTTCGGGGAAATGTGGCAGAAATGCCTCCATGCCAGGTCAGGGGAGCCCACTGGAGCCGAGCTGGGTATCTCAGCCCTCTGCCTCAGCCCCAGACTCGGGTCCCCACCCACCAGCCCTGCTGTGTGTGGCCACACTGCCAGGGAAAGGAACCCAGACCTTGCCCTCTGGAAGTCCCGGCCACCCTCCATCACGGGGTCACCCCACACAATCATCCCATCATTACGGACTCAAACCCTCCACTATGCTCATGTTTCCACAAAAGCATCCAGGAATCAGGACACTGCGCTTTCTGGGGCCCTCACACACACTAGAAATTGCAACTGCAAAATGGGGGAGAAGGGAAAAAGACGCAGAGAGCAGGAGGGCCCGCGGGGCGCTCACAAACCCCCAGAGATCTGAGGGCCTTGGGGCCGAGGACATGCAGACAAAAGGCTTCTAGATGTGAGACTGGAGCAAGGAGGCCCTTTCAGTCAGCGGCGCAGGAAAGCTCGTATCCACGTGGGGAAATGAGCCCGAATCCCTGCCTCACACCTCACACCGCATCCCAAGTCAGGCCTAAACCTGCATTCGATAGGGAACACCCGACAACTTTTCCAATAGTTTTCTGTGAGGAGTTATCTTCCTACAATCGGGACTGGGAACAATTTCTTAAACAAGGAACAGAAAGCTCTCCAGGCTTAGGGAAAGACCGATAGATACGGCTACAGCAAAAGGAAGGATTCCTTTTTGCTGGAAGACAGGAGACAGAGCAACCACAAACGGCAAGAAGACATTTGCCATTCGCACGGCAGCAGAGGACGCGCGTCCAGAAAACGCAAGCTCCTGCGAATCCAGGGGAGAAGGAGGGCGAGGGTCAGAGGCCTGAGGCAGGCATTTCTGAAGAGGGGGAAACAGGCGCACAAAGGAAACGTGAGACGAGGCGCCGGTGGGCTTTGCTCGTGCGCTGGCGAGCACAGCTGACATCGCAGCCCCTCACTGTACGCCCACTAGACACGCCAACTGTGAGGCAGCTGGCGGCACCTAGGGCTTCAGAGGCAAAGACCCACTAGAACATATGGGTCTCCCCACGTAAACGCTGGGGATGAGAGAGCTGCACACCCGCTGTGAAAGCCACCTCGGCGCTTGCTTGTAGGGCCATTCATACACCGTATAAGCCCCCACGTTCCCCTCCTAGGCACGACACAGGGCACACGCAAGCGACCTCCTCGCAGCACTGTTAATAACCGGGAGCACGCCCAGGACCCGGGTGCACACGGGCAGGAGGACGGGAGAAGCAGCCGTTGAGCGGCCTCTCCATTCACTTTCACGCCAGCGGTGAACGCCAGCGGCAGCTACACGCAGCGCTGTGCAGAGAGCCTGAGAAACGAACCTGTTGCCTGAAAACCACGAGCGCTGGAGTCCACACGCAGAGTGCCGCTTTTACGAAGCTCGAGAACAAGCAAAACGAAGCGCTGCTTAGACAGATGCAGGAAAGCAACACGCACGGCTCCGGGCACTGACCCTACGGTGGTCAAGACTCACGCTGCTGAGACGGTTCTGGAGCTGGAGCTGAGTGGCGGGTTCACAGATGCTGTTTAACTACCTCTTATAATGGACAAAACACACTAAATGTTAAGACAGGCAAGCAGAAAATAGAGGAGGAAGAGTGTGGACCCAGCCTGCTCCAGGATGACTGATTCCTCACCGCACACTTCACTGTTTTTCCTTTGTGTCCCCGTTGGTGCCCAGAGGCCAGACCAGGAGGTGGAAGAACCTAGGCTTGCTCCTCCATAAGCGCGATAAGAGGCTGCGCCAGCAATGGCAAATGGCTGGCACACGTCACACAGGCCTGCCCGCCTCACCCACAGCAGACACTACTGATGGACCGCAGCACGCCTGCAGGACAGGCCTCCTCCTCGGCTTCACGCTCATGGCAGGCTGCCCGGGACGGTGGATCAGAGAAGGCCTCCTACACCATGCCGGCTTGCGGACTTGGAGGGTCCAGCCAGCTCTGACCCGGAAGGTCTGAAGCCCAGCTGGCGGGCCAGAGCGGCCCTGGAAGGCAGAACCTCTCGGGAAACCGTCTGTTGGTTTTGGAGCCAGCCCCAGCCAGCCCCCAGAAGCGGGGAATGTCCTGGCCACCTGCCACCCTCCTGGGTCTCCGTGCTGCCACCTGCCACCCTCCTGGGTCTCCGTGCTCCCACCTGCCACGGGGGGAAGGCTCACATCTACCCAGTGCTGGAGAGCTTTCCCGGACTTGCAGCCAGCTCCCCAGTGCAGGCGGCCAGGCAGGATCGCCGTCCTCTCCAGTCCTCAAGGCACGGCCCCACTGAGCCCTGACCATCTGCCCACCCCACCCCACCCCCGGCACAGGGCTGCACCCCCGTCTCCACCGTGGCCTCCTCGGGCTCCAGGCCTTCCTTTCTTTGTTCCTGAGCTCCCTGTCTCTGGGTCGGGGGGCTCCCTATCTCTGTCTGCTCCCTCCCAGCAGGAGTTAACGTCCCTCCTCTGGGGCCAGGACCCACAGGTCAGCTTCCCCACGCAGAACGCGTCCGTTTCTGTGCGTGTCTGTCCCTCTAGTTCAGGGACCCTCTCAGGGTCAGCCTCACAGCCAGCAGGGAATAAATAACACGACCAGGACGGCGACAACCGTTTCTCAGAATAAGTGGGCTTGCCCGAGCTGCTCCACTGACGGAATGAACGCGCCTGCCACCAGGGGAGCGGGCGGTGGTGTTGGGGGACACACTTTACTCTCCTTCCGCACAGTGAGAAAGTCCAGGGCCATGGAGAAGGGCGCCTCCAGTGTCACAGACCGCCTTCCTGCCTTTCGGGGGCCTGGGGGCTTCCTTCTGCATCCCAGGGCCCTAGAGCCCCAAGCCGGTGTGGATGCGCCTCCCTCCCCAGCTCAAGGGACGCTGAGGGACCACGGTCACTAATTCCTGAGCAGCAGGCTCGCCCTATCTCATCCTGATTCCCGCTGACCATTTTAATAACGAGATCATATCAGAGATGTGACCGCTAGCGACACGGTGCTTTGCTGATTCACCTCGCTTCTATTTTCTTCATCTTACGCAAATATTAAACGGCTGCTGGGGCTGTGGGCACAGGAAGCCTCAGTTTACTAGAAAAAACTCTGGCAGCTTCTCAGAAAGCAAAGATGGGAGCCGAAGGCACCGAGGCATCTCCAGTGAGCAAAGTGGCCCCCGGCTGCTCCATCCTGAACAAAGCCTTCTGTGTGCCCACCCTGGGCCCACCTGACCCCCAGGCCAGAGAGCTCACGACACCAACATACAGAAGGGCCTGGAACCCGCTATGATCCGCACTGTCCACAGACTCCAAGCAGCAGACGCCATACTCTGCTCTTCACCTACAGAGGCGCCGAAACAGGGGAGCTCTGCTCACAGCAACACAGAGGCCAGAGGTTCATTTCTGGTTCTGCTGCTCCTGGGTTCATCCTTTCAAGCCTTGGAAACTCTGGGCATACTGCTTTTTGCTCTACAAATCTCACCATACCCCCAGCAAGCCCTACACCTGGATAACTCCACGTCCTCCTCCAAATCAGGCTGCAACACCCTCTCCTCCAGGCAGTCCCCCATGCCTTCCCTCCAGCCGCTGTTACACTTATTTCCAACCGGAATGATCCAGTGGGTCCAAGTGCTGCTGTATGTGTTCGACAGGGTGGGTCTGTGGGCCCGAGGCTCAGGGCTGGTATTCACCCCCATAATCTCCAGCCCCTCAGCCTGGGCCCTGGCACATAGTGGGGATGGAGCAGGGCCTCCCGGAGGCATGAGCTAGGGACTTCCTAGTAGTCCAGTGGTTAAGAATCCACCTTCCAGTGCAGGGGACGTGGGTTCAGTCCCTGGTCCAGGAATGAAGATCCTAGTTGCCCCGGGGCAACTAGGCCCACTTGACGCAACAACCAGGCCCACAGCCACAACTAGAGAGAAGCGTGCACCTCGCAACGGAGGATCCCACGTGCTGCAGCGCAGACCCTGCCTGCTACGACCAAGACCTGACGCAGCCAAACGCATAAATAAATAACGATATGGTTTTTAAAAAACCCCAAAGCATGAGCTAAATACCTAAGCTTTGCCTTCAGGAAACTTACAGTTTAGTGAAAGGGAGCTAGATGAATTTAAGGTACTCTGAACACAGATCAGGCCATCCTTCCCTGATGACTTCACATTTAAGCTGAGATCTTACTGGTAGTAAGCAGGCAAAAAGGTAACCTTCCAAGGAGACAGGATAAAGGTGGAAGGCAGGGCTTGCGGGACGGAGTAAAAGCAAGAGTCCGTGGGTTTTGTGTTAACAGTTAGGGTTGAGTTACACTGAGTAACAAACGCTAACCGAAATCTCAGAAGCCATCAGAAAGGCTTATTACCCTCATGCTATCCGCTCACATCCCTTCCCTCAGGACTTGGGCTGATGGAGCATCTCTGTATCAGGTCAGTTGTTCAGTCGTGTCCGACTCTTTGCGACCCCTTGGACTGCAGCACGCCAGGCCTCCCTGTCCCTCATCATCTCCCGGAGCCTGCTCAAACTCATGTCTGTCGAGTCGGTGATGCCATCCAACCATCTCACCCTCTGTCGTCCCCTTCTCCTCCCGCCCTCAATCTTTCCCAGCATCAGGGTCTTTTCCGAGGCGTCAGTTCTTCACATCAGGTGGCCAAAGTATTGGAGCTTCAGCTTCAACATCAGTCCTTCCAATGAATATTTGAGACTGATTTCCTTTACGATTGAGTGGTTTGATCTCCTTGCAGTCCAAGGGACTCTTCAGAGTCTTCTCCAAGCCAACTCTTTATATGGAGCCTCAGCATCTCTATGTGGATAATGCCCTCGACAAGAAAGAAGAAAAAGAAGGGCACACGCCAGCAGAGGGTACGGAATGCGGGCAAACTCTAATTTGGTTCCACACCAGGCTTAAGATTTTGATGTGTGTCCCAGGAGCAATGGAAAAGCATCGCATAAAAGTTTCCATTTTTAGTAAACCACTCTAGCCATAGTGAAGAGAGCCCCAAACTTGACTTTTAGTGATGGAAGGGCCCGGTGCTCACAAACACCCCCAGAGAGGTTTTCTACAGCAGCAGCCCCCTCTGCCACCACATAGGAACTGAGCCCAGAGTCCTCAGGCACAGAAAACCCCAGACCCTCCTCTGCCCTGGGTGCCCTCAGCAGCCACGAGTGAGGAGGGGTTCAGACGCACAGCTGTGTGAGTGTGGACTCGCCTGAGCCCAGCCCGGCCCTGGGAGTGCTGCAGTCACCGTCCACGGTGCTCACAGGCCGACGCGGCTGGGCTCAGACCCAGCCACAGGCTGTGAGAGCAGAGGGGCTCCAGGACCTCATTTCCCCAGGGCTGCATTTTGCAGAAACAAAGAAAGCAGAAGCCCAAAGTGTGTGTGTGTTCACCACTCAGTTCAGTTCAGTTCAGTTCAGTCACTCAGTCGTGTCCGACTCTTTGCGACCCCATGAATCACAGCACGCCAGGCCTCCTTGTCCATCACCAACTCCCGGAGTTCACTCAGACTCACGCCCATCGAGTCAGCGATGCCATCCAGCCATCTCATCCTCTGCCGTCCCCTTCTCCTCCCGCCCCCAATCCCTCCCAGCATCAGAGTTGCTCAGTCCTGTCCAACTCTTTGCGACCCCATGGACTATAGCCTGCCAGGCTCCTCTGTCCATGGGGTTCTCCAGGCAAAAACACTGGAGTAGGAAGCCACTCCCTTCTCCAGGGGATCTTCCCGACCCAGGGATCGAACCTGGGTCTCCTGTATGGTAGGCAGGGAAGCCCCCTAGTGGGGAGGGATTCCTCAGGGTCACAAAGTGGGGGGCAGGGTGGGACTGGAAGTGCACCTTCAGAGGCTTCCTCGGACAGAACTCATTCCCCCTGGGAGCCTCTTGCCCACTACTCAAAGTGACGGACGTCCTGAAAATGCCCAGGGCACACAGCAGGCGCTCAGTGTGTGATAGAAGGGGCGCGGTGGTACTGTTACCAGGCAACCGTTCCCTCTAGACCATCAGCCCTGCGGGGAGAGGTCCTTTGCCGGCACCACACCCCCCAGGCCCCCTACGCTCGGCATCTCTTTGTCTTGCTCTGTGTGGCAAATAGCATCATGCTGTTCTGACCACCAGGGCAGTCCCTGTCCACGGGGAGCCCAAGAGCCTTAACCCTATCCCCGCTACTGAGACCTCCCTCACTTGGGCCTTCAGGGGTCCTACTCCCCACCTGCTCACCAGACCACGCAGAGACCTGCACTCAGGCTGGAATGAAAGGGACCCACCCTGCCCTGCCCACGTCTCCCTCGAAACTCTGCTCACTGTGCCTTTCTCTGCATCCTGGCCTCCGTGGCTGCCACACGGGAGACCGAGCTGACCGTGAGTCCACAGGTCAGCCCTGGAAGGCACTTGTGAGGTGAGATCTGACCGCTGAGAAGGTTTGATTACGAGAGACCTCGCTCTTCCTGCTGCAGAAGCCCCCGTGGCCCGGAAGCAGAGCTCAGGCCACAGTGAATCTGCAGCTGTTTTGATGGCTGGGGGCTTCCGGCCGTGGTGGGGGTGGGGTGAGGTCTCTGAGGTTCTGAAGGCCCACTGTGTGCAGGCTGAGGAGGCACAGAGAAGGAAAGGTGGAGGCCTGCCCCAGAGGTGTCCACAGACCACCTGTGGACAGGCCAGCCAGGCAGACTGCAGCACAGCATGTGAGCTGCTTTCATGGGTGCAGGGCAGGGGTCAAGGGCACAGACCCAAGTCTGATGGGGAACTGGCGAAGACTGTTCACCTGAGACTGGAGGGTTGCATCAGTTAGTTATGTGCTTGGCTGAAGTAACAGACAAGCCTACTGAGAGTGGCTTAAATTATGAAGGCATCTAATGTTTCATGTTTAAAGAAAATATGAGAGACGGGAGGCCCAGACAGGGCCTGGGGGCCAATGGTGTCATCGGTGACTCCGATGCCACCCACTTCTCTCCTCCACCGTTAGCAGAATGCTGGTGGTGTTCCCTCATGGATGCAATGCGGCTGCCTCTGCCCCGCCATCACCTCTGTACAGTCAGCACTCAAAGCAGAAGCAAGGGGGCACCTTCTTCCCTGTCGAGCTTTCTTTTCAGGAAGGAAAATCTCTCACAGAAGCCCCCCCAGACTTCCTCCAAATATGTCACTGGCCAGAACTGGGTCCTGATCCCTTGTCCTGACCATCCCTAGCGGTGGTGGGGAAACAGTTGCCGTGATGGCTTAGACCAACTGTGATTCCTCCACGCGGGGCGTCCACAGGAGGAAGGCAGGCTGGGCTGGGCAAAGGCTTCTAGCTGAGTAACCAATACCGTCCTGTCACAAGGCAGAAACCGACAGGGGAGCTGAAGGTCAAAGACACGGGAACAGCAGAGGAGGAGGGGCAGCGCGTGCGGTGGGCAGAAGCGCCAGGGGCGGCCCAGGGGCTCGGGGTCACCGGCGGGCCACTGCCCGGGGGGCTCGGGGGCTCGGGCCACTGCCAGGGGCGGACTGGGGGCTCGGGGTCGCTGGCGGGCCACTGCCTGGGGGGCTCGGGGGCTCGGGCCACTGCCAGGGGGTTCGGGGGCTTGGGCCACTGCCTGGGGGGCTCGGGGGCTCGGGGTGGCCGGCGGGCCACTGCCCGGGCGCGGGGGGTGGCCAGGCTCTCCTAAGAGGTTTTGCGCCTGGAGTGAAGCAGGCTTGGGCAACGGGGAGCCGCTGAGCCTGAGAGAGCGATGCCGGGGCAGGTGGGAAGTCACAGGTGTGCAGAAGCCGTCATGCTAAGAGCTGAGCAGAGCCGGTCCGTGATGGGCAGTAACGTCACTAATAGCCTGCGGAGGCCTCTGTTCAAACACACGATTGCAACTGACGAGAGAGAGTACAGGTGACCTCAAGTAACGAGTCTGCTGGGGCCGCTGCCCGTTTCTGGATGTCAAAACACAAACACTTGGCCAGCTCCAAGACAGCTCCGCTGCCACACCGGCTGCACACACACCTCTCCTCTCTCACCTGCGTCCTGCCCAGCCTTGGGGTCTGCAGACCCCAGGGCACCCAAACGACCCAGTGTGGGCGAGGGAGACTGGCTTCCAGGCTAGCGAGGAACACAGAGGCTGGACGTGGGGGGTGCTCACTGGTGAGTGGGAACATGGGATCTCAGTCCATCAGCCACTCCTGATCCCAGCATGCTTGCTGGGTGGGGAGGCCTCTTCTCTCTGTGATGCTTTGCCGAGGGCATACGTGTGACCCCCAGAGACATGCCATTCCTTCTTATGATGGGGGTCTCCTGGGCCTGGCATGAGAAATACTCTGACACGGGGGACTACAGTCCCTGGGGGCACAAAAGGGCAGCTGTGCCCAGGACTGGGAGGACAGCACCCCTGTTAAGGTCCCAACGCCCAGGCAATCGTGTCCCAGAACTGAGGGGGCTTAAGGGTCAGGTGGCCATTTCCAGCCACGAGGGGCAAACCGTCAGCATCCACCGGGCTCGTTTTTTAAATTAAATCACACATTTACAACCAACAGGCAAGACCCTTTGTCAGCAGTCTTGTAACCTTCAGCCTCTCAGCTTTTATTTCTCTCTGGGACTAAGTTCTTGGCATTAAGCTGAGTCCCATTAAGGACATAAACCCTGTCCCTTTCACATGTCACCTTCAGTGGGAGAGCTCCCCCCAACTCCCCCTTCCTTCCCCTCAGGTGAGCGGGGCTCTTTGAAAGCAGTTCTGCAGATTGGTGAGCTAAGGATTTAGAATAACAGGGTGAGGAGGGGCCTGCCACACAGGAGGGCAGGGTGGGTGGTGGGCAGGGATGATTCACCTATAAAAACTCAGCCAGCTGAAATGTCAGGAAAACGGCTGCCAAGGGCTGAGGAGTGCAGAATAAATGGGTTCAGCGTCCATCCAGCAGCCTTTGGGATGGCTGGCCCTGGAGCATGAATCTCGGTGTGGAAGAGCGGGTGTTCCCCAGCGCCGGGACTCCCACCTTCTAGAAATCGCAGTTGAGATGTGCAGATGCTTTGAAACCAGAATACTGGGGTTCAAGGCTGGTTCCACCGCTTGGTTAGTTCAGTTCAGTCGCTCAGTCGTGTCCGACTCTTTGCGACTCCCATGGACCGCAGCAGGCCAGGCCTCCCTGTCCATCAGCAGCTCCCTGAGTTTACTCAAACTCATGTCCACTGAGTCGGTGAAGCCATCCAACCGTCTCATCCTCCTCTTGGTTAGTAATTGAAAGCAAAAGAAGCCTCAGCTTCTTCATCTGTAAAATGGGAACACTGAAGCCTCTCCCTCTCAGGGTTAGACAGTGGAGCAGGGGAGCTGACTGGGCTGAGGGTGGTCCCAGGATGCTGCTGTGGCTGCTACAACCACTGTCTTCCAGGGCAGGGTCAGCAAGCTTTTCCTGTGAAGGCTCAGACAGTAAGTATTTTAGGCTCCAGGGGACCTCTGGTCTTTGACCCAGGCATGACCCTCTGCTGCTGCAGGGCCAATGCAACTTCAGCTAACAAGTCGTCCGTGCTCTCTCTCCTGTAACAGTCTCCTATAACTGGTACGTTGTTGACACTTTCCCCAGCAGTCTTGATTCCAGTTTGTGCTTCATCCAGCCCGGCATTTTGCATAATGTACTCTGCACAGAAATTAAGTATGCAGGGTGACGATATACAGCCTTAAAGTACTCCTTTCCCAATTTTGAACCGGTCTGTTGTTCCCTGTCCGGTTCTACCTGTTGCTTCTTGACCTGCATACAGGTTTCTCAGGAGGCAGGTGAGGCGGTCTGGTATTCCCATCTCTTTAAGAATTTTCCAGTTTGTTGTGATCCACACAGTCAAAGGCTTCGGTCTAGTCAGTGAAGCAGGTGTTTTTCTGGAATTCTCTTGCTTTTTCTATGATCCAGCGGATACTGGCAATGTGATCTCTGATTCTTCTGCCTTTTCTAAATCTAGCTTGTACATCTGGAAGTGCTGTTAAAGCCTCACTTGAAGGATTTTGAGCATTACTTTGCTAGCATGTGAAATGAGTACGATTGTATGGTAGCTTGGACATTCTTTGGCATTACCCTTCTTTGGGACTGGAATGAAAACTGACCTTTTCCAGTCCTGTGACCA
Source organism: Ovis canadensis (assembly GCF_042477335.2). NCBI lineage: Eukaryota > Metazoa > Chordata > Mammalia > Artiodactyla > Bovidae > Ovis > Ovis canadensis. The sequence goes on along the minus strand of NC_091263.1, from coordinate 73,203,264 downwards.
TTGCAGAGTTTTCCAAATTTGCTGGCATGTGAAAAAGGAGGGTGAAAAGCTGACCTAAAATTCCACATTCAAAAAACTAAGACCATGGTACCTGGTCCCATCACTTCATGGCAAACAGATGGGGGAAAAAATGGAAACAGTGGCAGATTTTATTTTCTTGGGCTCCAAAATCACTGCAGATGGTGACTGCAGCCATGAAATTAAAAGATGCTCGCTCCCTGGCAGAAAAGCTATGACAAACCTAGACAGTGTATCAAGAAGCAGAGACATCACTTGGCTGACAAAAGTCCACAGAGTCAAAGCTGTGGCTTTCCCAGTGGTCACGTGTGGATGTGAGAGCTGGACCACAAAGAAGACGGAGCTCCAAAGAACTGATGTTTTCAAACTGTGGTATCGGAGAAGACTCTTGAGAGTCCCTCAGACTGCAAGGAGACCCAACTAGTCCATCCTGAAGGAGATCAGCCCTGAATATTTATTGGAGGGACTGATGCTGAAGCTGAAGCTCCAATAGTTCACCTGAGGCAAAGAGCTGACTCCCTGGAAAAGACCCTGATGCTGGGAAAGATTGAGGGCGGGAGGAGAAGGAGACGACAGAGGATGAGATGGTTGGATGGCATCACCGACTCGATGGACGTGAGTTTGAGCAGGCTCCGGGAGATGGTGAAGGACAGGGAGGCCTGGCGTGCTGCAGTCCGTGGGGTCGCAGAGTCAGACACGACTGAGCGGCTGAACCACAAGAACTGCTGAGGACCGCTGTGTTGGTCTCAGGCGTACGGCATGATTCGCTCTTTGTCCATATTGTGGAATGATCACCACGGCAAGCCTGTCTAACACGCAGCACTGCAGTCACACGCTTCTGCTTGTGATGGGAACTGCGAGGTCTGCTCTCTTGGACCGACTCCCTTCCAGACACAGCACAGTGCTGCCAACCAGCCTCACCTGCTGCACAGGACTCCCCAGGACCCTTTATTACACGACTCGGCGTTTGTGCCTTCTGGCCCCGTCACCCACTTCCCTGACCCCGCCTCTGGCAGCTCCAGCGTGTTCTGTGTCTCAGTGCGTTTGGGGTTTTATTCGGGCTCCACGTGGGAGGGAGCCTGTATGCCATGTGCCTCCCTCTGTCTTACTTCTTTCACGAGCATGACGCCCTCAAGGTCCATGGCTGAAAACGGCAGGACCTCCTTTCTGTAACGGCGGGTTAAGATCTCACGTACACACGTCACATGCTCTCCGTCCGTTCATTTCTCTGCGGGCACCGAGGTCGTCTCCGTGACCTGGCTGTTGTAAATAACGCCGTAGCGAAGGTGAGGACGCAGGCATTTCTCAGCATGACGATCTCCTTCCCGTCAGACCAACACCCAGAAGCAGGACTGCTGGACCGCACGCAGCTTTCTTTTCCTCTGTGGACTCTCCATACTGTTTTCAACAGTGGCTACGACAATTTCCATCCCATAACAGCGCACGAAGGCCCCCCTTTCTGCACACCCTGGCTAACTCTTGTTACTCTTGTCTTTGGGTGGTAGCCCCTTCTGGCAATTGTGAGGTGGCACCTCGCCATGGTTTTGATTTGCGTTCCCTGGTGCTTGCGATGCAGAGCATCTTTTCATGCACCTGCTGGCCACGCGCCCTTCAGAAGAAGATCCACCCAGATCCTCTGCCCACTTCACAACTGGGTTTCTTGGTCTTTTGCTGTTGAGTTGTATGAGTTCTTGAGATACTTTGGGTATCAACCCCCTATCAGATACATGATCTGTAAATATTTTCTCCGGGTCTGGAGGTGCCTTGACCTCTGCTTTCTGGAGGACGGTGGTCCAGGCTTGGGATTTTCCATCTTCATCCCTGTGTTTCCAATTGGTGGCGGTGCTGTGTTCTGGTTAAACGGCATGTGGCCGCGATCACTACCCACTTTTCTGGGAGCCGGCTGCAAGGGGTGCGGTGGGGCATGGGCACGGTTCTCCCGCAGTCAGCGGGCAGACGGTCACGGGCGCTGGATTCACGTGTCCCGGCCTCAGAGTGATGGGCAACTCGTAGAGGATGTTGCTGCTGAAACGCTGAGCGGGCACTCTGTCCCTTGACAACCTGGAAGCCAAGTGGGTACAAGGAGTTCCCCCGAGTCACGAAAGCTCAGTTGAGACCTCCTGCGAGGCTAAAGCCTGCTCGCAGCCGCTGTCCCCGAGGAGGGGAAGGCCTCGGGCTGGCACGGGAGAGCTGCGGGACTGCACTTGCCCTGCTTACCCAGGGTCAGCTCTGGGACTCGTGGCGTGTGCGCTCTGCTGGGGGCACATAAGACGGTCGGTCTCTGGTGGGGGCGACTGGCTTTTTCCTCTGGCTGAGGGCCTCCTGTGTGCCAAGCACAGTCATCCTCAGGGACACGGTGGGAAGGCGGGGCGCAGAGAGGTCAGGGAGCCTTTCCGGGTCACACGGCCACAGGGGCAGCGCTGGGCTCTGACACCCCTGACGCCCGGCCCCTCGCTCTCCTTTCCCCAGAGCCTTTGGGTCCCACACGCCCGCATCCCGCAGAGGCCCAGGGACAGGCACTGGAGCCCCCTGCCCAGTGAGCCGGGCCGCCGCTGTGAGGGGGAGGCCAGGGCGTCTCCAGAGTCCCCAAGGCTGCTCTCAGCGCGGCGCCCCGCGCACACTCTGGCTGGAGTCCAGCTCTGTCCTCAGGCGTCTCTGTGTCCTCCGTGCCCCTGTCCCCACGGGGCTGGAAGCAGCAGCCGCTTCACAAGGCTCTGAGGGGCCTACAGAGTCCTTGAAGCTGTGCCCGGCATTCAGGGAGCGCTGTGGGGTGTTAGTCTTATCGTCTCCTCTTCCCTTTGCTGGACGAGGAGGGGGCCCGGGAGGGGGCCTGGGCTGCACCCGGCTCTTACCCCACTCGCCGTCCTGCAGGGGGAGGTGCCAGGCTGGGCTCTGCCCCCTGCCCCCCCAGCACCCTCAGTCCCCACCTCTGCTGCCCGGCAATGTCTTCCGGAGGCATCTGCCTCCCTGTTCCCTGCCTGCCCAGCAGCCCCCTCCAGGGGTTGTTCCAGAGCCTCCTGGCCCTTGGCCCCCACACCTTCTCCGTGTCGGGTGTGGGTGAAGCGATGGACAGTCTGGGGGAGTCTGACGTCCCCATGTGCCCACGGCCTCCAGAGCCCCAGGTGGGGCTGGAGTCTCATTCATGCGCTGATGTGCTCAGAGAGTTTTAGCACCTACTTTGCTGGGTGGTCTCAGCGGACAGACAGACCAGGGGACTGCAGGATAGCCTAAGGAAGGGTGAGCCCGAGCTGGCCTCCTAACTCCTCTCAGCCTTAGTCTTCTCCTCCTTCGAATCGGCACAGCCTGTTGTGAGGGAATGGCAGCCTGGCCCACTGCCAGACACCACTGTCCATGCCTCCGAGGCCAGAGCCCACTTACGGAAGCCTGGGGCTGGGGGCGGACACCAGTATCATCACCCCTTTCTGCAGGTCAGAAGCAGGCATGGGGAGGTGGCGTGACTTCCGATCACAGAGCCCAGGCCACCCAGCTCCGGGCCAGTGCCCACGCTGGCCCCCTCATCCTCCTCCAGGCCCCGTAGCTGCGGCCTCAGTGCTGCTGTTCTGCAGGAGCAGTGTGGGGCATGGGGGACCCGCGCTCCGAGCGCTGCAGAGAGGGGCTGTGCTGTATTCGCCACTGGGCACCCCGGCCCTGCCCAGCCCGGCCACACTGCAAGGCCTGAACCAGTGTTTGCTGAATGGCTGCCTCACCGTTGGCATGGACCTGCACCATGCCCACCGCGTCCTCAGCTCTGCAGCACGCCCGGCTTCACGGCTGTCACCTCCATCGGGCCCCCTGTCAGGGACAGTCAGGGGACCAGAGCTGCTCAGCAGGGGACAGGGAGCCTCAGGGTGCCTATGGCTGCCCCAAGGCTCCCCTGGGCCATCCCAGGCCAAATTCCCGGGAGGCCCAGCCGGGGTCGGGGTCAGGGTCAGCAACGAGTCCCATCCCCGGGGGCATGCACACGGGCACTGAGGCGTGCCTCCTGAGGGCAACTCAGCATCCGATGGAGCACTGGGGCCAGACTGCTTTCCACGTCCATTTCAAGCCTGCACCCCTGCTGCCAACACAGAGCCAGCTGTAAAGACACTAGCTGTGCGGCCTGGATTAGAGCTGATTCCTGCCGTGTGACCTTGGGCCTCAGTGTCCTCATCTGTAATAAAGAACTACTAGCAGGGCCTGAGGAGGGCTCACTAAGCTGCTCTCATCACCACCCCCATCCTCACAGAGGAAGGGAGATGGAGGCCTGCTACAGGGACAGGGTCACATGCCCCCACCCCCCCACACCTCTGAGCCACCGTGCATGCTGTTCCACCAAGCGCACCCACACCCTTCCCTGTCCTGACCAGATCACACAGCGGTGATGCTTCAAGGACGCCCCCCACCAGACCCTAGCCCACCTTCCCCACCAGATGTGTCCCTACTTCACCTCGAAGCCCCCCACTTCCTGGCCTCCTCATCTGGCATCGTCCTGTCCCTCATGGACGGACACCCAGGCTCCCTCCTCACAGTCCCCCGAGCCCCCAACCTGGGACCAAGTACACAGCAGGTGCTCAAGGCAAGCTTTCTATGAATACATCCTATTTTAAGCCAGCCTGACTTAGCACTTTGCAATCACTCCAACAAGTGAACAAATCAACTGAACAGTTTTTTGGTTTTTCTTTTTTACCGTGTCTTCAATCTGTTGACTAATGTATGGGCTTCCCTGCGGCTCAGCGGTAAAGAGTCATCTGCAAAGCAGCAGACGCAGGAGACACAGGTTGGATCCCTGGGTTGGGAAGGTCCCCTGGAGAAGGGAATGGCAACCCACTTCAGTACTCTTGCCTGGAAAATCCCAGGGACAGAGGAGCCTGGCAGGCTATAGTCCATGGGGTCACGACTTGAGCGTGCACAGTTGACTAACGTATGTAAGGGTTGCTCTCCCTCTAAAATCACAGGCCATGACTGGAGAGCACATAAAGCGTTAGACAGGACTGGACACCCAGGACGCCCTACAGATCCGTCTCCGCAGACGGACAGCTCAGACCAAGGCTCAACCAAGTTCTAGCCTCTGCTTTCATACTGTGCATGGAATTTGGTTGCTTTTTCAAATTAAGCTTTTATACTTGTCAGCCTAGCAGGGAAGTTGTCATTTCCGAACTCATTTTTCCAGCAATAATCAAGTTACACCACGCGTGAGACGGCCTGTTCCCCGAGTTATTTAATTAGAATCTGCAGCTATTAGCCGGGAAAGAGTCAGTGCAGCGTATTTCAAAACAACCTACATCTCTGGGAAGGGGCGGGGGTGGTGCCCCTGGGAGGTATCAGCTCCTGACTCCTCCAGTCGGGAGCATCAGTCTTCCCGCCGTAGATTTCCAGAGAAGCACCCAGAGGGGAGAGTGGGCTGGAGCGGAGCCTGGCCGTCACCCACGGGAGGGAGGGCTGGAAACGTCAGGAGAGCCACGGTCCTGAGACTGGACCCAAGGGAGCGAGAAATGTCCCCTGAGGACTGCTGCTTGGGCTAGGATAAGGCTCAGAGGTTGCAACAGAGAGCCCCACAGCCGAGTGGCTCCCATCCTTCCCACTGGGTCTGGAGGCAGACAGTCCAGGGCTGGTCCCAGAAGCTCCTCTCTCTGATGCCTGTCGTCCCTGAGGAGTGGCTCGTCTACATGGGGACAGGATGAGAGCCAGCCTCAGAGCTCCTGCCCCCAGAGGGAGAAGCAGCAGGAGCCAGCGTCTCTCTCCTAGGACACATTCCAGAGGCTCTACAAACCTCCTCCCTTCCTGTCCTGAAGGAAGGGAGCTTCGCACGCCCAGCCTCGCTGCAGAGATGGGAACCCTGTAGTCCTGGGGGGCTGTGTGGCCAGCTAAAGGTTGGTATTCAGTGCTCTGGGAAGTGGACAAGGCTATTGGGAGCCTCGAGGACCCCTCAGCCTCACCCCTTCTAATGTTCTGCCCACCACCCCACCCCTCTCTACCTGAGGTCCTATTTTATGAGACTGTTGTGTGGACCAGACAAATCGTATTAAGCAATTCATAATTCAGGAACCAGCTACATACCCTGGGCTTCTGGCTGCTGTTGAGTTTTGCTGGCAAATTGCTGGTGGGGATCCCTAAGGGACCAAGGTTCCTCGGCCCTGCCGGACTCGGTGGGCACCTGTGGCCAGATGTGTGCTGCCAGCGGCAGGCAGCTGTGTTACTCCCCACTCACGGCTACCCCACTCTTTAGGGAAAGCCCATAGCCCTCCCTGTGAGACTGAGCTTGCACCGAGGGTGAGCAGTGGCAGCCGTGGCCCAGCCCAGGCCCGGGGCTCACCGGAGAGGAGGCGACGGTCTCGGGAGGGCCCTGAGCCTCCGGCATCAGAGCCGCTGCTCCCAGGCCCTGAGCTGGGGGGCGTGAGTTTGGAGCCGCCAAGGACAGTGCACACCAGGGGTAGTCCTGCAAGCAAGGGGGCCAGGCCTGCCCCTGACTCCCCATTTCTGCCCTGCGCGTTTCTGACACCCAGCTTTCTTCAGCCCTATGCCTGCTGCTTCCTGTGCTCAAAGTCATGCATTGCGGGCCCTCCCTGATGAGGAAAGGGGAAAAGGCCTGACTCCCGCATGACTGTCGGAAAAGCCAGCTGCAGAGGAAAGACCAAGACTCTTTGGGGGATCACCCCCCGCCTTTTTCTGATTTCCCACACTGGCTGGTTCGTGGGGCTTTACTATCCTATGACGAACCTCTGGGTCGTAATGAACACAGACCTCAGGGCAGAAGTTCCCCTCGGTCCTTCAGGAGACGGGGTGATGTTGGTGCAAGACAGTGATGCGCGATTTCCGCACTCCCACCCTGCGGCGGCCCCTGGCCTTTCCCGGCAGAACCACACTGGTGGCTGCTGGAAGTTGCCTGATACTTCTTCTAAGTCGTCACCCCATCTCGTTGCTCTGATGAACTCCAAGCACCATGTCACTCCAGGACCATACACAGCCCCACCTCTTGGCGGGGAGAATGCAGGACAGAGCATCTGTGAGGCAGCTTTCTGGAGCATCCAGTTCATGTCACGATGAGGAAGGACCAACTCCTTGATGAAAACCATCCCTCTCCCCCACCAGCACGGCCCTAGGTGGGCGGGGGGCTGGCGGGCTCGCTGCCCTGACTCCTGGTCCCCCTCAGGCTGCCACGTGGGGACGAGAGGCTCCTCTGCCCAGAGACCTTTGGCTGAGCCTCACGGGCTGGGTGAGGCTAGACCTCACGGCTGCTGAGGTCAGCGGAAGGGAGCCCTGGCACTCAGGGCTGGGCCCTGCACGCTGGGTTTCCCAGAGCTGAGACCAGATCCGTGGCCTCACTCTGAGTCCTGGATCTCGTCCCCTTCAACACCCGTGGTTCTTATCACCTCTGTCACCTGGGGGTCCTCTCTGTCCCAGGGAGGCTCACGTACGGCCTGTGTTGAACCGTGGATTCCTCGGACATCTTCTAAAGTCCTCTGTCACTAGGGTCAACGGTCATCATTTTCTCCAAGAGGTTTTCATGCTCAAATGACAAGGAATCCTGCTGCCCACACAGTGCCCGCTGCCGCAGCTCCACAAAGTCCTCCCCGCAGGGGGCAGGGACTAGCGGCCACAGTCCCAGGCTCCGCACTCGCACCAAGCGGCTGCCGTGGTTTGGGCCCAGGGAGAGTTCCAGGGCAGCGTATGCAGCGGGGCTACAGGAGTTCAGCTTACAGCCTGTGCACTTCCTGCCGAGGCCGAGCCTGCCCCTCTCACGTCAGAGAGGAGGTCTCCTGGCTTCAGGCCCCTCCCTCGATCCCTTCCTGGTGGCCGTCCCGCAGGTGGAGGTTAGCTCCCCATGTGCCCCAGGCCTGTCTGTCCTGCAAATGGCCCAGCGGGTCTCCTCCAGTCAGTCCCCAAGGATAACTTCATGAACTTTGGTAATATAAGCCCTTCATCCCGCAGCCTTCACGGAAAAGTGCCCGGAGGCAGAGGAGCCCTGCTGATTTTCCTTAAGGACCTGGACGGCCAGCCGGGCCAGCGTCACCATGGTGAAGCTGCGTGGACCCATGATCTTGAGGAGCTTGGAGTAGCCCACAGGCGCCTCCTCGTCAGCAGGGAGGCCTCAGCGAGGCCCTGTGCGGTGGCCACCTGCTGGCTGTACTAGGCAAAGACACGGACTACGCTTACAAACAGTCCTAGCTATGCTAACAATGCCAGCAATGCTAACTAACTAGGTATACTAACAATGCTAACTATGCTTACTAACTGGCTCAGCTGGTGAAGAATCCGCCTGCAATGCAGGAGACCTGCCTCAATCCCTGGGTTGGGAGAAGGGAAAGGCGCCCACTCCAGTATTGTGGCTTGGAGAATTCCAGTCCATGGAATTCTATACAGTCCATGGGGTCGCAAAGAGTCGGACACGACTGAGTGACTTTCACTTTCATACTAACTGTACCAACAATTCTAGCTACACTAACTATACTAAAAATACAGAAAACAATCGAAGAGAAAAATCACAAAGAAAAAATTTTTTAAGTGAGTAGAGAATAAAGAAAAATAAACAACATGGGAGTGAAAAGGAAAAAAACAAGCTAACTGTGGGGCCAAGGTTGTCAGGTCACCAGAGGGAGCGTCCTGGGTTACAAGAATGGAAAACCTGGGCCCAGCAGGGACCTCTGTAGATTTTCTGCAAATAATCATAGCAGCGCCTTTTGAGGTCAGAGCAAGAAATGGACCAATCACCACGATCTTCTCACTAATTGGTCTTAAGACCTCTTTACTCTTAAAAACAAACAAACAAAAAGGACCCAAACAGTTATTGACGTGAGTTATTAGAGATTACTTCATTCAAAATGGAAACTGTAGGATAATTCAGTGGACGTTTCATTTCGAGTTTGAAAACCTGTAATAATTTTTTACTTTTAAAGACCTCATAACATCGACACTTAAAATATTAAGTTCTTTCTCCTTAAAAGTCTGGTCTCTAACATTACAACTCAGCTGGCATCATGACACTATAGGGAAATGATGAGACATGATTAGTATCTTTATTCTTTTTGTTACCATGTCAAATATGCAGTATTTGAAACCTAGGAGGTTGAGGCAAGATTCTAGGATTTCCCCTTCACAATCTAACTAACCCACACAGAGGAAACAATTAGAATAGAATAGATGGGGGTTGTTTACTATCAGCTCTCAGAACTACTGGCTCCAGGAAGTGATGTGTGTGGAAAACTCCACAAAAGAGGAGAGATCGGGCCTGGGTTGGAGGCATACCGTTAGCATCTGTAGAGTTGTAAGGAAGATAGCTTCCATCATATCTTCACCAGTGATGTTGGGAGATTTCTCATCAGAAACCTTTGAGGCACAGGCTGATGTCAATTTAAGAAAGCTTGTCAACCAAGACTTCTATATCTGATAAAACTGTCCTTCAAAACCGAGGGAGAAATTAAGACCTTCCCAGAAAAGCCAAAGCTGAACAATTTCTTTACCACCAGACCTGCCTGCAATGAGGGGTTCCCTTCAGGTTGAAATGAAGGATACCGGAAATGTGAAGAAATGAAGCTCTCTGGTGAAAGTAAACTCACAGATAGTTAGAAAAGCTGACACTACTGTAGCTTCACTTTTCTTTTCTACTTAAGAGATTAAAGTCCTAAAACAACCACCAAACAACCATTAGCCTGTGTTTGGACACACGGTGCATGAAGATGTACTTCTGGGACGTCAGTAACTGAGAGGGAATGGAGTCAGAGCTGCTCAGCAGAGTTTTTATACTTTGTTACAGTTGCTGCTGCTGCTGCTGCTGAGTTGCTTCAGTCGTGTCCGACTCCGTGTGACCCCAAAGATGGCAGCCCACCAGGCTCCCCCGTCCCTGGGATTCTCCAGGCAAGGACACTGGAGTGGGTTGCCATTTCCTTCTCTAACGCGTGAAAGTGAAGTCGCTCAGTCGTGCCCGACTCTTCGAGACCCCATGGACTGCAGCCCACCAGGCTCCTCCGTTCATGGGATTTTCCAGACAAGAGTACTGGAGTGGGTTGCCATTGTTACAGTTAAGTTGGTATAAATTGGCATTACAGTACTATAACTTCAGGATGTTAAATGTAATCCCACAGTCAGCAGAAAGAAAAGAGTCAAAGGATATACACAAAAGGAAATGAGGAGGGCATTCAAACGGCTCGCTACAGAAAAAAGTCAGCTAAAAACAAAAGAAGATGGCCAAGTTGGAAAAGAGGGACAAAAACGCTGTAAAGCACATAGGCAGCAAACAGTAAAATAAAAGCAGCCAGCTTTCCTTACCAGTAATTTTAAATGTAAACGGATTAAAATTTCCAAACAGAATACTAATTGGCAGAAAGGATACGGAGGTCTCATTCTAGTTCCAAAGACACAAAAACGCTGACCGTGAACGGACAGAAAAAGAGAGTCTGGGCAGACGGCACCCCAGGAGAGCAGGGAGGTTGTGCTTATGCCAGACGTCGAACTGGCATTAGGATGCGTCCAATCACGTCTGACTCTTTGCAGCCCCGTGGACTGTAGACTGCTAGGCTCCTTTGCCCATGGAATTTTCCATGCAAGAATACTGGAGTGGGACGCCATTTCCTATTGCAGGGAACCTTCCTGCCTCAGGGATCAAACTCCCGTCTCTCGAGCCTCCTGCAGTGGCAGATGGGTTCTCTACCACCAGTGCCACCTGGGAAGCCCCAGGAGGCTTCACAGCAGAAAAGGCTTCAAGAGGCAAAGAAAACACGGCGCATTCAGAACAGCTGGAAGGTAAAACTGCAAACACCGGGGCTCCTAACAGACCACCAAAACATGCGGAGGAAAATGGACAGACAGAGGGAGACACAGTCGGTTCTACATAGTAGTTGGAGTCTTCAGTACCCCGTCTCAGGGACGGCTAGGGCACCCAGACAGAGCGAGGAAGGGGGAACGGGAACAGCACAATAAGCCAGCTAGACCCAAGACATACGCGACCCTACCAACCAACACAACACATGAGTTCACAGGAGGCCTTCTCTGGGACAGACCATGCGTCAGAGCACAGTTTAAGTCTCAGCAGACTTTGAAAGGTAGATATACACAGTATCTTCTCCAGGCACAACGGGATGACGTTAGAAATCCGTAACAAAGGGAAAGTGGGAAATTCACAGTTTGTGGAAAGTACCCAACGCACTTAAACAGAACCCGTGTCAAAGGAGAAATCATGGGAAATTGGAAATTACCTACAGACGAAGGAAAACGAGGACGTATCCATCTGAGAAATGACGCGATCACAAATAAAGAACTCAGCTCTGTGCAACTGGGAAAACTAGAAACGGGAACAAATTAAACCCGAAGCTACTGAAGAAAGGTCACAGCAAAGATCAGAGCAGACGGCAAAGCAACAGAGAAAACCAACAAAACCCAAGGCCGGTGCTTTGGAAAGATAAGCCATCTAACCAGACTGTGAGCTCAACTGACTAAGAAAAAACGAGGAGGCAAATTATTCAAACAGAAGTAAACATGGGGACATTATTACTCATTGCAGAAAAATAAAAAGGATTGTAAGAGAGCACCGGGAACAACTGTGCTCTAACGAATGAGGTAACTTGGGATGAAGCAACAAATTCTTAGAATTACAAAACAAAGCCAACAATTCACCTGCAGGGGTGAGGTCAGTTCAGATGTGGTGAGACTCCGACCCGCAGTGAACACTCCTTAAATGGTATTATACTTAATTCCTACCAGTGAGTATGAGTTCACTTTAAGGGGCTGATGAGAGCCAGGGAGAGAAAAGGTAATGCTTTACCCTGCAGAAAGCCTCTGCATCTTAAATACAGTATCAGCCCTCCTGGGCGCTCCATGCAACTCTTCATTCTTTCCAAACTCTACACTCTGCAAATGTCTCCTTCTTCCCCTAAATAAATCATTAAAATGTTCCAAGTCTGGCCCTCGGGAGCTTCCCTGGAATGGAGTGAAAAGCAGACACACGCTCCCCGGGCACAAGGAGCAAAGTCCTACGTTTGCAAAATGGTCAAAAATGAGTCATCTCATTTGTGGAAAATGAATACATCTGATCTTGCAAATGTTTCGCCTCGGGGAAAAGAAGCGCACGCAAATTCTCAAACAGGCTTCTCTTGGTAAAATAGTTGCTGGCTGCTCCGCGAGGCTGAGACATCCAAGCAGGAAGGCGGCGCCTCAGATGGTCTGCATCTAAACGGGCCCCAAGCAGGGTGGGGAACAGGGGTTCTCCCTGGATTCAGCTCGTTAACATTTAGCAAAGAGCTCACAGCATCCATCAACACCTCACTTGGCTAGGCTAACAAAACCCAGGCATCAAAGGCGGCCCCTTCTGCCCACTATCTGTAGTGAGGGTTTGTTGTGGATGTGGGGACATTGAGCAAGGTGAATGGTCCACTTTTTTCCACCAGATTCACAGTCTGAAAATATTTATGGGTCCTGAATCCAACAGAACAAACAGTTTTCCCCTGTTCCATGCAAGACGTGCTACGTCTCCTGGTGATAACCAGGGCACATTCATTCCACTAAGGCCCGTGGGGCCTGCTGTGCGCCTGGGGGTGCCGGCCCCACCTGGAAATGACCCCCGGCCTCATCCTGGGTCCCTAACTCTGCTCGGGTGAGTAAGACAGGGGCTCACGTCACTAGGACACAAAGCAACAAGGACCTGGATATTAAAATGTGCACAGCAGCTGTGGAAGGCAAGTGTGAGAGCCGAGCAGAACCCAGTGGGCATCCTGGGCATGGGAGCTTTTCTGGGCAGCCTCCACCAACCTTCCCCGAGTTCCCAAGCGCAGTTCAAACAGCTGCCAACAGGGAAGGGAGGGGACACAGGGACAGGGGCAGGGCAGTCAAGAGACGGCCGTGCAGCCTCGGAGCAGGGTCCTGCTTTGTCTCAAGGGATACACAGAACAATCTCTCTGAGCTCTTCACAGAAGTAAAGCCCAAGCAATGGAAGGCGTCAGCATTCTTCAAACCAGAGAAGACCGCCTGAAGCCACATCAAGGGATCCAGAAAAGCTCATCCGGAGCCCACCTGGGGCCAGGTTAAGGGAGTGTATGTAGGCCCTGCACACACCCGCATCTCAGCAGCAGCCCCACTGTTGAACCACTGCTATAAAGCTTCTCAGCCAAGCCTCCCAGGTAGGGACACACAGTTTTCGAGGGCAGGAGTCCACCGTGCCCACCTGTGCCGGGCAAAGCAACAGAGCTCTTCCGCTCTGCTTCACCCCAACCCTTGTCTCCGAGATTCGACTCGGCACCGGTGCGCAGAGGCGGAACTTCCAGCTTCAGTGGGAGGAGGGGAGGGCAGCACGTCAGCCTCACCCCCGCCCGCAAAGCTTCAGGGTGGCAGCAGCTTGTGGGCGATTCCGAGAAGCCAGAGGTTCGCCCCGGGGAGAGGGTGGAGGAAATGGCACAAGTCATACCCACAGGCCAGAAGGCAGGCAAGGAGTCAGCGGCCACATGTAGAAGTCAGGAGCACTGCTCTGCGGGAGCAGCTCGAGGGGGACTTGGAGGAAAACCAGGCTGCACCGGGGGGAAGCGCTGGCGGGGCAACAGGGATCGTGGGGCAAGAAGCAGGGGGTCCAGGTTTCAGAGCACTCCTTCTGGTGGGGAAGGGGGGGCTGCAGGGAGGCCGCCTGACAGGGTCTGGGTGCACAGATAGAAGACACCCCTCCACACGCCTCCCCGGACACCCAGCTCTGTAGCTGTCCTGCAAGGCAGTCCCGAGCACCAGCAGAACAGAGGGCTGAGTCAGAGCTGAGTGGTCCGGGGGTCGCCGCTCCTCAGCAAATAGAGGGCCGTGTGTGTGCTCTGCCATGCCCCAGCACCAGCTGTGACGTGTGGCGGAGGCCTGAAGCCCGTGTCGAGAGGCCCGGGATGAAGTGCGGGATGGAGCCTGGTCCAGGACGGAAGCCGGCACCTTCACGTCCTGACAGTTTCCGCCCACGAGCCAGGCGTGCACAGAACCACGCGGACTGGAGCCGTCAGGCTGGGGTCCTCACAGAAGAGCGGAAACGCAGCCTTCTCTGCCCGCACGCCCATCCCAGTTCCTCCCTGCCCAGCTCCTCCGCTCCAGGCGCCCTGCCGAGAGCCGTCTGGCTGGAGCTGGGAACATATGCTCACTCTGCACACCGCCCCCCATGTCCCAAGGCCGTTCCTGTTCCCACCAGGCAGTCAAGCCATGTGGCTCTGGGTGCTCACATGAGCGCCCCCACCTCCCCCGCACGGACAACCCTCCTCCCGCGGGCTGGTTGCCAGCACCACGGCCTTCAAACCCCACTTTCCTGACCCCCGCCACCCCTCCATGGGGTGCCGAGGCTGGAGGTGGGGGGTGAGACCGGCTCTCGAGCTCTTCGGGCCCATTCAGGGCCCCCTGCAAGGCCCCTCCCCCTGCGCACACCTCCCACCCCCGCTCACTGGGAACCAGAACCCACAGGTCTCTCGGGAACTGCAGCCCCCTCTGGGTGAGTGTGCCAGACGGAGGCAGGGGAGGTCCTCAGATCCCACGCAGGTGGTGGGGGCTGGTGGGACACCACTCTCCCCTCTCCTTGCCAATCCGCTTCTGACATCTTTGCACACCCCCACTGCCGGGACCCTGACTCCCTGCTGACGGTGCTCGACTTTTAATGAGTTTTCTGGAGAGGTCGTCCACGGGTCCAGTCCACAGCCAGCAACTGCCCCAGGACTCAGAGGAGGCTGGTGGCCACCCTTCCCTGCCTGCCCTGCACTCTGCCCCACCTCCTGAGGGTACAGTCTACTAGCTGCCTATGTCTCCTGCCCTGGGTTTTTAATGCAAACGTTACAAAGCAAGAAATCACATTCTTCTATCTGACTTCCTTACCCGAAATGTCACGTGACGTCCAGGCTCTCTTGCACCTTCTCTGTTCGCAGACAGCACCCCTGGGCCTCCTCCTCACCAGCAGCCGGTGAACACCCCTCTCAGAGCTGCAGACGGCTCTCACGGACCCCGGGCAGCCCCAGAACACCCAACCAGGCCGCCCCTGCACCTCCTGGACGCTGTCTCGCACGGCATCGCCTCCAGCCCCTCAGGCCTGGGTGGCCCGTCCTTCTTCCTCATGTGGCGCTCTGTTCAGGCCCCTTGAGGGTGCCTCTGCTGCCTGCCTGACTCGTGGCCATCAGCCCCAGCCCCCTTTGCAGCCCCTGCTCTGCCTCCCGGGCTCAGGACACTGCCGGCACCTCCTGGGCTAAGCCGTAGCCCAGTGCAGGGGCTGTGGCTCCAGGAGCCTCCTCAGGGCGCAGGCACCTTCACTCCGCCTCCAGCCCTGCCCCGAGGACCCCGCCCCGCCCGACACTCCCAGCCGCAGCCCCGTAAGCACCTCCTCTACCCACCTGGTCACGGGGAGGCACCCTGTGGGCCTGGGGGCCTGTGGTTCTTAACCACCTTCTGTGTCTCCTCCTCGCCCCCACGCTCACCACCAACCACTGTCTCCCATCCCCCATGGCCTCCTTGGCCCCCAACTCAAGCCTTGAACTCGGCTGCCCCAGCCCCTGGGCTGAGGCACGAACACCCCGCTCTGGGTCCAGTCAGAGCCCCTGGTGCCAGGGATGGGGAGGCATAGGGCTCTTGGCCGCCAGCCCTGTGACGGTGCCATTGGCCTGTGGCATGACCCACAGACGCACTGCAGCCCAGGTGGGGGCCGCCCCTCCGCACTCCCCAAAGACTTGCCCCACACACCCAGCCTGGCCCCAGGGGCTGTCTGAGCTGAGAAGCTGCTGGTCCTACGTGGGTCACAGCCCAGGCGAACCTGCCTGCCACTACCCTGATGGGAAGGAACCACCAGCAGGCCAGGGGACCTCTGAGAAGGTCACTGTGGGACCAGGAAAGGCCCGGCGGTATACGGGCACTCTCACTCCAGGACGCTGAGCCAGCACAGTGCAGCCAAGGTGCCTGGGCACTGGGCTTTGACCCCCCAACCCGTGTCAAAGGGAAGGGAAGCACATGGTTTCACTGATGCCGCCTGCCCAGGACAGACAGACAGACGCACAGACAGAGGCCGACGACACACGTACCTGATGCTGCGGGAGCTTTCTCCTTCTGACCTGCAACGAGAGAACAGACACTCAGAATGCAGGCTGCGGTGCAGGGGACCCACCTTGGAGCACCTTGGACATGGGGCCCGGGGGTCCCGCCGCCCAGGACCCCCTCTCCAGCCTCGCAGACCGCCCCTGGCCCAGCCCCAGGGCCACCCCTGAACACTTTGGGGCTCCTAGCCCACCCCGTCATGCCGTCACTTCGACTGGAATTGTTTTTGTAGGAGGTGGGGACCAAGCCTAGAGTTGGGGGGTGGGCTGTGGTTCCAGAACTCCGTGAGGCTGCAGCCCCGACGGCTGAACCAGCGAACGCGTGTGGGCGCGGCGCCCACCCTGCGGCCCCTACTCGCTGTTCGTGGCGTGTCTCCCCACTCCCGGCTTTATTCCCAAGTACCCAGAAATCAATTCCACTGCGTTACGAAGGAGACAAGCCTGAATGTCAAGAAACCGGACAATCAGATCGTATCACGCACACCTGAACTTTCACGGAGACTAAGAAATACCCCGGCATCCATCACCAGCAACGCCTTCCGCTCTATAAACCACGGGAAAGGGACTCTGGGATTAAACCGCACGCAGCTCAGGGCTCAAGAGGCCAGTGGGCTTCCTGGTTCTGCAGGAGCGCAGGGCTGCCAGCAAGCACCCTGGGGATTCTAATCCCCGAGCATCACAAATTGGATTTCACTGCCAGTGCTCCTGAGAAAGAGAAACACACTCAGCCCAAAGACAGACGACTCTTCTCTTGGCCAACAGCCTTTTCAGTCATTGCGAAGACAGGCTGACGGCCCCCCTGGGCACGGAAGACAGGGGGCAGCTTCTGCTGAGGCAGCTTTGCTGACCTCAGGACACCAGCCTGCGCCCCGGCCCTATCTGCTGCACCGGTGACAATGTCGTCCTGGGGGCCTTTCAAGTTCACTGCCGGCCGCGTGGCCGGCGCAGGGCAGTGTCCGAGCAGCTGGTGGCTGTCTAGCATCTCTGTGTCACGGGATCTCGCTGCAGCCGCACGACGCCTGCCATGTTCCATCAAACCTCGGCGCCGCCAAAGACGACACACCCCTCCCTCAGCCCTCCCTGCGCCGAGCCCCGGGCCGGGCCCTGAGGCGGATTGTCCCAGACCACGCCAGCAGCCTGGCGGGGCTGGCACGTCCCAGCTGCTCTCACGAGGGGCGGAGGGTCCTGGGGGCCGAGGGCCCCGGGGAGAAGGCCGCTGTCCGCCTCACACCACCCTCTCCCCCACGAGGACCCGCTCACTGCCCAGCTGTTGGCAGACTTCTAACTGCCGAACATCCTCAGTACCGTCTTTCAATCACTGTGTCTGTTGCCCGGCCCCCAGGTGCACCTTCAGTTCAGTTCAGTTCACTCGCTCAGTCGTGTCCGATTCTTTGGGACCCCATGAACTGCAGCACGCCAGGCCTCCCTGTCCCTCACCAACTCCCGGAGTCCACCCAAACCCATGTCCATCGAGTCGGTGATGCCATCCAACCATCTCATCTTCTGTCGTCCCCTTCTCCTCCTGCCCTCAATCTTTCCCAGCTTCAGAGTCTTTTCAAATGAGTCAGCTCTTCACATCAGGTGGCCAAAGTATTGGAATTTCAGCTTCAACATCAGTCCTTCCAATGAACACCCAGGACTGATTTCCTTTAGAATGGACTAGTTGGATCTCCTTGCAGTCCAAGGGACTCTCAAGAGTCTTCTCCAACACCACAGTTCAAAAGCATCAATTCTTTAGCGCTCAGCTTTCTTTATAGTCCAACTCTCACATCCATACATGACACTGGAAGAACCATAGCCTTGAATAGACAGAACTTTGTGGGCAAAGTAATGTCTCTACTTTTCAGTATGCTGTCTAGGTTGGCCATAACATAAAGAGTAAGCATCTTTTTAATTCATGGCTGCAGTCACCATCTGCAGTGATTTTGGAGCCCAGAAAAATAAAGTCAGCCATTGTTTCCCCATCTATTTGCCATGAAGTGATGGGACCGGATGCCATGATCTTCGTTTTCTGAATGTTGAGCTTTAAGCCAACTTTTTCACTCTCCTCTTTCATTTTCATCAAGAGGCTTTTTAGTTCCTCTTCACTTTCTGCCATAAGGGTGGTGTCATCTGCATATCTGAGGTTATTGATATTTCTCCCGGCAGTCTTGATTCCAGCTTGTGCTTCTTCCAGCCCAGAGTTTCTCATGATGTACTCTGCATGTAAGTTAAATAAGCAGGGTGACAATATACAGCCTTGACGTACTCCTTTTCCTATTTGGAACCAGTCTGTTGTTCCATGTCCAGTTCTAACTGTTGCTTCCTGACCTGCATACAGATTTCTCAAGAGGCAGTTCAGATGGTTTGGTATTCCCATCTCTTTCAGAATTCTCTACAGTTTATTGTGATCCACATGGTCAAAGGCTTTGGCATAGTCAATAAGGCAGAAATTGATGTTTTTCTGGAACTCTCTTGGTTTTTCAATGATCCAGCACCTGCCCTGCCCCATTACAAAAAATACATTTCTCATATGCAACTGGTCTTCACTGGAATTTCCAAGTCAAAGTTTCCAAAACCCTTGGACTTTCCTGAGCGCTTAGAGCTGCGGGAGCAGCCGTGAGTCAGACAGAGCCTCCAGTTCGCTTCTCAAACAGCCAGATCCTTAGTCACAGGCCGAGGTGCCCAGGCCCTCCTGGCAGCACCCGGGTAGTCCCTCGCTCTCAGTGGACACGATAAGATGGCAGGCGGTTCCCAGGCCTCAGCCGCCCCTCCCAGAAGGACCCTGGACTCCCTTCCAAGTGGGCATCAGCGGCGCAGCCACACCACCCAGGGCGCTCTGCCCCTGCCCCAGGGTTCGCGGCAACCTCAGACCAGCCCTCTGTCAGCTGGAGACTCTTCGAGGCGTTCTCAGGAAGCCCAAAGCAAAGGCCAGAGTGGGCTGGTGAGGAAGCGTGATGCCCAGTCCAAGGAGCTTGTCAGTAAGGCTGCCTGAAGCTCCCTGCCACGTGCAGAGGCAAGGGTGGCGTCCACAGAAGACAGTGCATCCCAGGCCCGGGGCCCAGCAAGGGCCTGGCAACCCAGAGTGCTCCAGCTTGCTGTGCGAAGAACCCATGATGGAGCTGGCCCCCACCTCACACACCAACAGCCACACCCGGCAAAATCACGTTTACGCGAAGGACAGCCCGTTCAAAGGATACCCTTCAACCGCGTGGCATATCGTTGCCAGTCCTAGGAGAGAAGCAGCAGTGCATGGCTCAGGAGGAAGGGGCAAGAGGGGTGGCCGCTGGGCGGGTGATGCCCGTGCGTGTGTGTGGCTGTGGCGCCCATGCGAGCTGGGCAGCAGATGGCGGGAGCCCCCCAGAGCCCTCTGGTTGCCGCCCACGGCCATGGGGTCCCAGGGGAGGGTGACTGCCCAAACTGGCACGCACGGAGGCGAGGTCACAGGAGCAGCCTCAAACCCCTTCACCCACCCCCAGGGGACTCCCCCGCAGGTCATCCAGAGCCAGGATGAGGCTTCACACGTGTGCACCTAAGGCCGGTCAGCGATGCCTTAGACTGGGATGCTCAAGACACACCTGGGAATGAGGATTCTTCTGGCACCGGAAGTTTGCTTGGGAGGTGAAGGCTAGCGGGTAGGGAGGTGAGAAGAGGGACAGCAGGTGCTTAATCATGGTTGTGATCGATCCGCCGCCCCCCATGGGAGACCCCACTGTGGGCAACAGGGAGTCCTGGGGGCTGGTGCAGAGTCCCCACCCAAGGGGTGAGACTGCTGGGGTCCTGCCGAGTCTGCTCCCGGGGGACAGCAAGTCTCCACGTTTCAGCCTGCCACACGGGAGGCAAGGGGTCGCCAGCCTCAAGAGAAGACCCCAGGCCCAGAGGTGCTGGCAGCTGGAAGTGAGAGGCTGGGGTGAGGGGCTCTGTGATCAGTGCTCCCTGGACTGAGAGAGAGCCGCTGTGGTCCTCACGATGCCCCCACGGATAACTGAGCCGCCGTGTGGACTTCAGAAGGTTGAGGCTACGAGTGATCGTCTTGCCCTCTGGTTTCACTTCAGCGGTGGGTCCTGCAGATGACTCATTCAGCATGTGTACCACCCCCTGCTTCCCTGCCCTGGGTACGTTAGCCTCTGGAAAACTGAACCCTGCATTTCCCAGACACCCCTGCAGCTAGGGTTCGCCTGGTGGCTTAAGTTCCTCTGGACAGATGTCAGTACGAGATTTAAGAACTGGAAGGAAACAATACAGGCTGGTGGAGGGACGGGGCTCCTAGCTGGCAAGGAACAGGGGCGCCTGGCCCTGGGCATTACAGACAGTGGGGTTTCCGTGGCAACAGGGTCAGATGGGGTTAAGCGACGGTCCGGGCCATGTTGTCCCTGGTGGTGGGGTCCCCTGGTAGTCCTAGCATCTGAGTCCTGACACCCAGGAATAAGTCCCCCCCTCTGTTCAAATCGGAAAGAGTAGATTCTGTCATCTGCAGCTAATCACTGTGACTGATACAAATTCAGATTCTGAAATCATCAGTCATTGTTTTCTTATGTGAAAGAAATACAGAAAAGCTTAACATGAGTAAAAACCATCTGTAATCCTACCACCTGGAGGTACTGTAATATTTTTGCATGTCTATTTCTAGACTGTTTTTTACATTATTTTCAGACAGTTAAAATGATGCAGTTTATGTCATTCTCTGCCAGCTCTGCTCACTTAATATGAATTATGAACATGTCCCTGTGGCCTTATCCAGGAGGCCGACAGCTCCTGAGACCAAATCAGTTTCCTTCCCAACTTGTCTCTCTCTTTTCCAACTATCATATTGAGGTATAATTGACATAGAAAAAGGTGTATGTATTTAATGTAAACAACTTAATGACTCTGGTTCAGTTCAGTTCAGTTCAGTCGCTCAGTCGTGTCCGACTCTTTGCAACCCCTCTTTGAATTGCAGCACGCCAGCCCTCCTTGTCCATCACCAGCTCCCGGAGTTTACTCAAACTCACATCCATTGAGTCAGTGATGCCATCCAGCCATCTCATCCTCTGTCCTCCCCTTCTCCTCCTGCTCCCAATTCCCCCCATCATCACAGTCTTGAGATAAGATTAAAAGCAGAGACATTGCTTTGCGACAAAGGTCCATATAGACAGAGCTACGGTTTTTCCAGTAGTCACGTATGGATGTGAGAGTCGGACCATAAAGAAGGCTAAGCGCTGAAGAATTGATGCTTTCGAACTGCGGTGTTGGAGAAGACTCTTGAGAGTCCCCTGGACTGCAAGGAGATCCAACCAGTCAATCCTGAGGAAATTAACCCTTAATATCCATTGGAAGGACGGATGCTGAAGCTGAAGCTTCAAAACTTCGGCCACCTGATGCAAAGAGCCAACTCACTGGAAGAGATCTTGATGCTGGGAAAGACTGAGGGCAGGAAGAGAAGGGGACGACAGAGGATGAGATGGCTGGATGGCATCACTGACTCGATGGACATGAGTTTGCGTGGACTCTGGGAGACAGTGAGGGACAAGGAGGCCTGGCGTGCTGCGGTCTGTGCGTCGCAGAGTCGGGCATGACTGAGCGACTGAACAGCAACCTTATTCCTGTAAAACCATCATCACAAACGGTGACATCAAGATATCCACCAGCTCCAGAAGTTTCCTCCACCTTCTCTGTTGTCTTTTTGTGATAAGAACACTTAGCAGAAGACCAACCCTCGTAACCAAGTTCCAGGCATATGATGTGGCATTCTTGTCTACAGGCCCCACGCTGGGCAAACGTCTAGAACTCACTCTTCGTGCGTGACTGAAGCCTTGTCCCCCTTGACCATCACCTCTCCATCTCCCCCTCTCCCCAGCCCCTGGCGACCACCGCTCTCCTTACTCTCGTCTATGAGTCTATTTTATTCTTTCACACTAATCTCAGCGTTTATGTGGGCCGTGCTGGGTCTCACTGCGCGGGCTCTCCCGAGTCATGGCGAGCAGGGGCTACTCTCTTGCTGTGGAGCGTGGGCTCCAGGGTGCATGGGCCTGCGGGGCAGCAGCAGCGTGCTCAGCAGCTGTGGCTCTCGGGCTCCAGAGCACAGGTTTAGGAGCCGTGGCGCACGGGCTTAGCTGCTCCGCAGCATGAGGGATCTTCCCGGACCGGGGATCGAATCTGTTTCTCCGGCATCGGGAGGCGGGTTCTTTACCACTGAGCCACCAGGGAAGCCGGAGTCTGACTACCGTAGATTCCTCATGTAAGTGTCGTTATGTAGAATTTGTCCTTCTGACATTCCACGGTGCATCACATCCCCCAGGTTTACTGATGTTGAGACACGACAGGGTTTCCGTTTTTGAAGGCTGGCGAGTATCCCGTTGCCCGTATACACCATACTTTGTCTGCCCGTTCATCAGTCAGCAGACATGTATGTTGCGTCCGTGTCTTGGCTACTGTGAACATGGCCGCAATCAACATGGGAAGGAGATACCGCCTTGAGACCCTGACTTCGGTTCCTTTGGGTACATACTCAGAAGTGGGGTTGCCGGATCCTATGGTGGCTTGACTGCTAATTTTTTTTGGTCTGGCTTTAGTATCAGAGTAACGCTGGCTTCGTGAAAGTAGCTCAAAAGTGTTCCTTCCGTTTTTTGGAAGAGTTTAAGTAATGATTGATATAAACTCTTCTTTAAATGTTTGGTAGATTTTGCTCGCAAAGACAGCTGGTCCTGGGTTTTCTTTGTTGGCAGGTATCTGGTTACTGATTCAACTGTTTCAACCTCCATATTTATTGGCGTCCTGCTCGAGCTTTCTATTTCTTCTTGAACCCATCGAGGCAGGTTATATGTGTCTAGGAACGTGTCCATTTCTTCTAGGTTTGATTCACTGGCGGGTAACTGTTCATGACAGTTTCTTATGGTCTCGGGGTAGAGCATCCTCTGTCCCCGCCTCCCTGACTTTGCTCAGCAGCGTCTCCGGAGAAGCAGTAGCGGCCCCACCACGGAGCATGGACATGTTCAAGGCTCCTTCACACGCCCGGCCACACCGCCCTCCAGAAGACCTGACACCAGTCCCGTCACCCCTGGATGGGGAGGCTAAGGGGCGAGAGTGGTTTGTTTCTTTCACGTTTATTTGGCGGTGTCAGGTCTTAGCTACGGAACGCGGGGTCTTTCGTTTCAGTGTGCTCACGGGCCTAGTTGCCCCTCACCACGTGCGATCCTGGTTCCCTGGCCAAGGATGGAAGCCACGTCCCCTGCCCTGCAGGGCGGCTGTTATCCGCGGGGCCACCGGGGCGGTCCCGAGAGACGAGTCTGCAGGTCAGCCCTGCACGTTGACCTCCCGGAGACCTGATAAAAATTCACACTGTGATACAAGAGGCCCGGGGGAGATGCTGTATTTCTAACAAGCTCCCCGGAGGATTCCCCCGGAGGCGCTCATTCGTGCCCGTGTCTGGGGTCCATGCTGACCCAGCCCCCGGCGCCTCAGCGCGCCAGGCCAGCAGCTCCTGCAGGATGGCCTCTGCCTGCCCCAGGCCGTCTCCATCCACCCTCAGCGCCAGGCCCCAGGGCCCCGGGTGCATGTCCGGTCCTCCGGGTTCTGAGTGGGCTTTCCACTCGGCGTGTGGTGTCCCTCAGGTCCCAGTGTACCCGCTGCCCGGGGGTGGGGTGGGGACACGGGGCGACTACGTGTCCTGCCTGCCCTCTTTCTCCTCATCTGACGCCAATAATACCCCTTGTTTTTATTTTGAAGACCCTCACCCAGGCACCCGGCCTTTCCTAGTCCATGTGGTTTAGGCGAAGTTAACCCTCTGTAACAGCAGAACAACCACAAGCTGAGCACGCGCGCTAGGCCTCTCCAGGCCACAGAGCTCACCGTCTTTGTTTCAGTAACCGGTCTGAGGATGGACACGTGACCTGGGTCCAGCCAGGGCTACAGCCACTGCGGAAGAGGGACTTTCCTGGCGGCCCACGGGGTAGGACCACACGCTTGTCTCTGTGTGTGCTTCCAAAGCAGGGGCACAGGGTCCAGCCCTGGTTGGGGAACTAAGATCCCACATGCCACTTGGCGTGGCCAAAAAATAAACTAAAAAAGCACTACTGTGGGTGAGACGGTCTCTCCACTCTGAGGGCTCTGCCAGGGACACTACAGGCAGCTCCCTGCCCAGACAGCAGAGCTGAGATACCTCCTGAGGTCAGAATTGGAGCCCCTGGGTCAAGCCGGACCTGAAGCTGACTTTGGTCTGGATGGTGGTGGGCCACAGAGGAGCTAAGACAAAAGCCATCAAACCAAGGCACCAGCTTGGGCACCGAGGCTCGTGTGTGTGAGTGAGTCTGTTCAGCACAAACTAGGGCGAGAAGAAGCTCTAAAGAGAAACCCAGACAGCGCTGATGCCCCTCTCCCCCCGCCACGCACCCACACGCACAGGGGTCCACGCGCAGTCCAGGCCAGAGCGGCAGAGGGCGTTGGTGGGAGCAGGCGGAGCGCCGCCGATGGAGAAGGGGACCCTTCCGGCCTGATGGGAGGGTTCACAACATTACTGGTATCTTCCCACGACATGCAATTAGCTTCAAGACAGGAATAAAAATGCGGGACGCATCAGGCGGCTATTAAGTAGCTTAATGGGGGCGTGAGTCAAAACAGCATTTAAATACGGTACGCCGGCCGACTTGGAGGCTTCAAGCAGCCACGCGGCTTCCATCTCTCCCTGGTGAGGAGGTCCTCGGCCTTGTCTTCCCCGAGTGCGGCGTACGGCCCTCAGATGCACCCTCTGGGGATCCACAACAGGAGGTGGCCGGGTCAAGGTCACACAGCCCAGGGCGCAGGCGGACACACAGACTAAAGCTCCTCTTACTGAAACCCTGGGTTTGGCTCCCCCTCAGGGGCAGCTTTCCTGGCGAGCAGCGGATGCTGAGACCCCAGGGCACTCGCTTGTTTGGCCCCATCTTAGACCTGACACACCGAATCCTGGGTTCTTTTTCTTAAAAAGCACCACCCGAGCTGTATACATTCTGTGCTTTGGGCCCCCCAAGGCGAGGATCAGCCCCAGCTCCCCACCCACCCGTTTCCCACTTCCTTTCTCCCACTCTTCAAGAATCCCAAACCCAAGGGCGTTGTCACAAACTCAAGACAAGTACCGCAAGGCGTCTGCTTCCAGGGTATCTCTGCCCACCCTCATCTGCAGTTTCTTCCCTGTATCTGATGATTTAGACACTTGTCATACAAACGACATCTACAGAGACCCTTTCTCAGAACTGCTGACGTGCCTCTTTCAAAGGCTTCTGCATCTTAAAATAAAGCCACATCCTCCTGCTCCTCCTCGGGCCAGTGCTGGGGCTTCCTGCTGCCAGAAACGGAGAGGCCCACGAGAAGCCCCCAGCCCTCCAGAGTCACCCCCACCTCCGGTCCCCTGCCCTCCAACCTGCCAGGGCTGGAGGAGGGTTAGAAGTCACAGCTGTGGGTGCCAGTGCTTGGCCCTGTCTCAGCCTCCATCCAGACACCCCCTGTCTGCCCTTTAGGACTTGTCAGACTCCCGGGGGCGCCTGAGGCACAGACTAAAGGGGCACACCTGCCTTTCCCGCCCCCGTGCAGAGGAGCTCCCAGGCTGGCAGCACCAGGCGGGGGCGGGGGCGCCATCCACAGGAGCTGGCACTCTCACCAGACCACCTCCTACCTGGAACGGGTGACCCTCAGCATCCCTGGGGACCCCACGCCCCCAGTATCACAGAGGACCTCACGTCTCTCAGTGACACGACCCAGGCGCGTGATTTTGCAGAGCCGCTCGAAATAATAAGTATTATTACTGTTACAACAACTAACATTTACTCAGCACTTGCCACATACCAGGCGCTGCTCTGATCACTTTGCAGGGACTGACTCATTTAAACGGCGCCCTGGGAAGAAGGCAGCGCTTTTATTTCATTTAACATTTCCGCTTGCCAGGGCTGCTTCGCTGTACCTGCAAAAGGAACACGTGCTCCTTGGAGCAAACAAACCAGAGCAGGGGCATGCGCAGAGCAAGCTCCCAGCCTGCCTCTCGCGCCCTGTCCGCCCGGTTCCACCTCCTCTCCCAGCACAACCAGGGCAAGCAGCCTCATGCACTCAGCCTGCCTTACGCCAACACATGGAAGCATGTATCGGAAGGCTCCTAAAATTAGCCTCCCCGTTTTCTGGATAACAAACTACAGCTCAGAGAGGCTAAGTGACTTGCCCAATGTCACACAGCAGGCAAGTGGAGGAGCTGGCAGTTACCTGACTCCCAAGTTTGATGGCAAAGCCTGTGACCTTACCCGCTAGCTTCCACTGCCTCCACAAACCATCAGCTTCGCGCAAAAGGAGTAATAATGATCATACCAGAAAACAGCAGCGCAGGTCACTGAGCACGGATCCCAATAGCATCGTTTTGAGCTGTGGTGCTGGAGACACTCCAATCCTTTGGCCACCTGATGCAAAGAACTGACTCATTTGAAAAGACCCTGATGCTGGGAAAGACTGAAGGTGGGAGGAGAAGGGGGCGACAGAGGATGAGATAGTTGGATGGTATCACCGACTCAATGGACATGAGTTTGAGTAAACTCCTGGATTTGGTGACAGACAGGGAGGCCTGGCGTGCTGCAGTCCATGGGATCGCAAAGAGTGGGACACGACTGAGCGACTGAACTGAACTGACACACGTCGGCCTAGACGTAACCAAAGCATCGCGAGCTGGTCCTGGGATGTGCCCATTTCACAGATGAGAGAATCGAGGCTTCACGAGGGGAAGCCCCTGGCCTGACTCACGCAGCTCTTGGCAGGACTCAGACTCAGGTCCTCTGACTGCCTCAGCCCAGGAAGGCAGGCTCTGCGTGGGAAGGGGCAAGGTTTGGTACTGAGTCAACAGGTAGAATGGCCACAGTCCCCGCCCCAAGCTCTCGCTGGCTACCCTGTGGCTCAGTGGCAAAGAATCCACCTGCCAGTGCAGGAGAGAACGGACTCAACCCCTGGCCCAGGAAGACCCCACACGCTGCAGACTAACCAAGCCCACGAGCCACAGCTATGAAGTCTGTGCTCTAGGACCCAGCAGCTGCGACTATGGCGCCCACGAGACGCACCCACGGAGCCTGAGTGCCTTAGAATCCATGCTCTGCGGCGAGAGAATCAGGCCCCGCTCCCCGGAACCAGAGGGAAAGAGCCTGCACCGCAGGGAAGACCAGCGCAGCTGAACATACACAGACGTGCTTTCTCTAAAAAAGGCGGCCCCCCTCCCCTCAGCCTTGAGTGGCCGAGATAACGCCCATTCCGCCTTCAGGGCTCCTCAGGCCCTGGATGAACCCCCAAAGGAAGGGAATTCACCCCTCCTTTGCTACTGAATTCTTGAAGCCGAGCAGGGCATCTATGCACTGCAGACATGGGATAAACACACGTCCAGGAAACTAGCGTTCAGGGAATAACGCGATCCTTCAGGGGAAGGCTGAGCCAGGCTAAAGCGACACGGTGCGTGAAGGATGCAGAGAGGCTCGGGGTCGGATGGGGAGTGCGGCAGGGCAGCGGGCAGGCCCAGCAGGGTCAAGGTGAGGCCGGTGGGGAGGGCAGGGTTTCTGATGAAGTGAGGCACACGAGGACGCTCTTGCCTCCCCTCAGGTCCTAACGGGAGACTCAAGTCTAATGAGCCCAGATGGCTCTCTCCACTGCCCTTGTTAAAATCTTCCCCAAAGAGCGTCCATCTCCCAGCGTGAGCGCTTGGAGGCAGGACGCCACCAGCGGGAAGGACGCTTGCAAGGCGCCTGGCTAGGCCGTGCTGACCGATGGAGCCGGCCCTGGGCACCTCGGGGCCAGCGTGCGGAAGTGCACCGCCAGCCTGGCTTCCCGCTCCAGGGGAAAGGAGTCTGAGAGGTCTCCCTCCGTAAACGCTCAGTCGTAAAAGATATTTGTGGCAAAGAATCGATAGCCCTGGATCAGGCTGAAGGCAGCGAACCGGAACCTTATAAATGTTCCAATCAAAGCCTTGCGCACGTTAAATGCTTCTGCTGTCCCCTTGGTGAGAATTATGAACTCCTTCAGACAGATGATCTTCGGAAAGGGAGGATGCGCTGAGAATGTGAATTAGGTCTCCAAGCAGGCTCCATCAGACCCTCCGCAAGTGTTGCGTCTGCAGCAGCACCGAGTTCAGCCTCACATGTGGCCTCGCGCGTCTCCCGGAAACTCTTTCCGGCAGTCACCCCATCCGGCTCCAGCGGCGGCAGCGTGGGGTGGGTCCTTGTCAGTTAGATCTGGAATTCCAAGGGGAGACCCAAGTGTGTCTGGTGGGGACCCCCAGCTGGTGAGGAGTGGCCGGCAGGGCTGCCCTCAGACGTGGCACAGCTGCCCCAGGGCAGGGGAGCAGGCAGAGCCAGCGACGTGGCCGTCTCCAAGGTCCCTTCAGCCACTGGGAGAAGTCAGGATGCTGAGATCTGACTGTTCCTCCCTATCAAAGCATAGCCAGGAAGCTCCTCGAGGGCCAGAGAAGGGGCGGCAGGGCATGAGACGGTTGGATGGCATCACTGACTCGATGGACGTGAGTTTGAGTGAACTCCAGGGTTGGTGATGGACAGGGAGGCCTGGCGTGCTGCGGTCCTCAGGGTCACAAGGAGTCAGGCAGCGCAACGACAAGGAAATGCCTCGTGGCCGGCTCGTGGAAAGCAGACTGCGTTTTGCAGGTAAAATAGTTCCCACGTGACGTGTGTGTTTCTGTCTGTCCCCGCAGGTCACTGCACAGGAAGCATGTGAAAAGCCCAGGGTGCCGCTGGTCCTGGGGTGGACGTCAGCAAAGCCCAGAAGGGCCTCTCAGGGCCCGGCTCCTGGACAGGGGGGACGAGGGTCCCCGACAGGACACAGGCTGAAGGGTCGGGGGGACAACGAGGGA
The DNA here is from genome assembly GCF_042477335.2 of Ovis canadensis. Lineage (NCBI taxonomy): Eukaryota > Metazoa > Chordata > Mammalia > Artiodactyla > Bovidae > Ovis > Ovis canadensis. The sequence continues at coordinate 73,174,446 of NC_091263.1, read as the reverse complement.
GGCTTCTGGGAGGAGACGAGAGGGCAGCCACCTCCCAGAGGCATGTTCACTCACCCAGAACCCGGGGCAGGGCTGCCGCTTGTCTACACTTCCTCGCCTGTCCGTGGGAGGACTCACCCTCCCCATCCAAACCACACTGTGAAAACAGAAAGCCTGACTTTCTTCTTCCCTCCTCCCCGGCTGAGGACGGGGGACGGTCTCTGTCTCCAGCTGGTCCAGGTGCTGGGGGCCGGGGCAGGGGCGGGCAGGGCTGCACGCGGGGGATGTGTTTTCCAAGGTCCAGGTCCCAGGGAGCCCAGCAAGATCTGGAGTGGAGATGCGCTGGGTGAAACACCCCAGGAAGAGCACTTTAGTCCCGAGGATCGGGTTCCCAGTAGACCGGGGCAGGGGCTTGTCCAGAACAGCAGAAATCGCTGAGATCAGTGCTCCCGGAGCGGGGTGACGGGCTGCGTGCTCTGACCTGAGGTCTCTATCAGCTGTCTCGTCCTTTGCTCACACAACTCTCAGCGGTGGTGGTGGGGGGTGGTGCTGGCCACTGTCCCCGTCCCCTTTGTACAAACGAGCTCAGCGACCTCCCCAAGGTCACACAGCAGCACGTGGTAGCTCCAGGCCTGCACCAGGGAGGACAGTGTGTGCCCCCGTCCCCCTGCCGCCTCCGGATCTTTAACTACAAACAGGGGTGAGAAACACCCCCCCCTCGTCCCTCAGGGAGGTTGCCTGTGACCCAGAGACCCCGCATGCTTTCCCACCGCACTGCAGGCAAACAGCGCCGGGGAGAAACCCCTCTGCCTTGTTACTTCCAGGAGGAGGAGGGGAAAAACCCAAACGATTTCCTTGAAAGGCCAGTGGTAACCCAACTTGCTCCTTGGAAGACAAGTTATGACCAACCTAGATAGCATATTGAAAAGCAGAGACATTACTTTGCTAACAAAGGTCCATCTAGTCAAAGCTATGTTTTTCCAGTGGTCGTGTATGGATATGAGAGTTGGACTATAAAGAAAGCTGAGCGCCGAAGAATTGATGCTTTTGAACTGTGGTGTTGGAGAAGACTCTTGAGAGTCCCTTGGACTGCAAGGAGATCCAACCAGTCCATCCTAAAGGAGATCAGCCCTGGGTATTCTTTGGAAAGAATGATGCTAAAGCTGAAACTCCAGTACTTTGGCCACCTCATGTGAAGAGCTGACTCATTGGAAAAGACACCGATGCTGGGAGGGACTGGGGGCAGGAGGAGAAGGGGACGACAGAGGATGAGACGGCTGGATGGTATCACCAACTCGATGGACGTGAATTTGAGTGAACTCCAGGAGTTGGTAATGGACAGGGAGGACTGGCATGCTATGGTTCATGGGTTCGCAAAGAGACGCTACTGAGCAACTGAACTGAACTGAACTGAACCCAACTCCCTGGCATTTTGAATTTTTTTTTTTTTTCCTCAAAAGGAGTCTGGAAGGAATTACACAGTGTTCACAAAGACTGGAGAACTTCCAAGGACTTGAGAGTTCCCCATACGTGCCAGCTCCGAATCAGTCACCTTGAGACAAGAGCCCACACTCCCTCAGTGGGCACCTTGGGGGGAACTGTCCCATGCCCTCCGGCCACGTCATGTGCTTGAGGACATCCCTGCATGCCCTCCACCAGCACAGCAGGGCCAGGAGCCTCGGTCTGGCAGCCCTTCCTCCTGGCCGGGACCCCGTTCGGGGCAGGGGCGACCTCAGTGTCCAAGTCTGCCCAGGGTCTCAAGCCCGGTGGAGCAGACCCAGGGCAGCCTCGCCCAGCGGGACGGAGGGTCCCCCTGTTCCTGGGGGAGGTCAGAGCCTGGAAGGGTGGGCCTGCAAGCCCTTCTCTGCAATGGAGAGAGCCTGGGGCCTCCTGGGGGCTCCGAGGATCCCCCAGAGCCCTGCACAGTCAGCACGGCCCTGGGCTCTCAGCCTTCCCCAATGCTTGGAGAGTTCTGTCTCCAGCTTCAGCTAAAGGGCTTCCACCTCCCACAGAATCAGCATGGGTTGAAAACCAAGCCTCCACGGTCAGCCCCGAGCCACCAGGACGCCTGCCCCAGTGGACCGGCCCCACGGGGGGCGCCCTTCAGAGGGGGCCGGGGCAGTCGGCTTTGCCATCATCCTGAGCAAGCCACGTGAGCCATCGGACACCCTCAGCAGGGTTTAAAGCAGATGATCACAGTTCCATCAGAGCCAGGGGAGAGGGTTTAGGGCTCGCCTGCTCACCCCGAACGACACCGGGGAGCAATCACAGCTTCTCTGGAAGGTTCCACAGCTGCCTCAGCAGGCGGGCAGGCTCAACGGGACACGGGCGGCCAGACCCTGAGCAGCAGGCAACCACCTGGGGCCCACCTCAGGCTGGAGAGCGAGGCCCCAGGCGAACTGTTTCTGGGAAGAAGTTCACCCCACGGTGCAATTTCCGCTCATGAGCAAGTTTTGAGAATATGAGCATCTTTAAATAAGAATATTACAGTTGTGTCCTTAAATGTGACTTTAAGAAGGCATTGCTGGGCTTCCCTGGTGGTCCAATGGTAACAAATCTGATCGCCAAAACAGGAGACACAGGTTCGATCCCTGGTCCAGGAAGATTCCACATTCCGAGCAGCAACTTAGCCTGTGCACTGAAAGTACTGAAGCCCGCGGGCCCTACAGCCTGCATTCCGAGACAAGAGAGGAGCCCCCGCTCGCCGCAACCAGACACATCCCGAGCGGCAGCAACAGAGGCCCAGCTCAGCCAAATAAGTAACCGTTAACTTTAAAAAATAGAGGCCACTGCTCTCTCGCTCGGGAGTTGTGGCATCAGGGGGTCAAGCTCACCTCCATTTCTTGCCCCTCCCACCCCGTCCCTTCTCGCTGCAGGAGAGGAACTTCCCTTTCACGGGGACTGACTTGGCAGCAGAGCGCTGGCCAGGAGCTCACAGACACGCAGTGAGCCCGGCGGGTAGGGCAGTGAAGACGTAAGGCTCAGAGAGGCCCTAGGTTGTGACCGGGTCCAATGTCCACACCGAGGGTGCATGGAAATCAGACTACACACGTCGGCCCCACGGCCCACCTTTAACACATCTTTGCACGCTTAGAACTGAGCACAGCGTGTGGCCCACAGCAGGCGCTTATCAGCAGAGTGGACGTGTGGGAGAGAAGCCTCCAGCGCGGTGGTGCTGAGCCAAGCCCTGCGGAGACACACACACACACACAGACAGCCCGGGCTGGCGAGTTTGTTTGACACCTGGATTAAGCCTCACCTGAAGCCAGACTTTCCCTGGAATTCAACCCCATGAACCAATGCACAAATCCTCTCCTCTCTCCCAGCTTTTCCAGGGCATCTGTTTAAACTGGCCTTCCCATCACTCACAACAAAGTTCACACACACAGTGCAAACGTGCAGGTGTGCCTGCGTGTCCCGCCGTGGACTCCGGCCCAGCGGAGGACGGGCAATCCCCTTTCCCTCCGTCCTCCCCCATCACGCTCCCACTCTCTGAGCCTCTTGCTCCCGGCCCCCTAGCCCCAGACTCCTGTCCTTTCTGACGCTGTGGTCGGCTGTTCCCCCAGCAGGACCTCGGGTGCAGCCAGCACAGCCCCTACTCGAGGCCTCTGCACCCGCCGCTCCCTTCGCCAGAACCTCACGTGTCCCGCTGTCCTGCTCCCCGCTTCACTCCAGATCCGATCAAACATCGCCGCCTCAAGAAATCTGCTCTCCGCCACGCTGCCCTGAGCTCGGCCTGAAGTCACATCCACTTTGCGCGTGGACTCTCCGCCACCCCTGGAGCGTCCGCGCTGTGAGGGCCTTGCCATGGCCCCAGCACCACGCCTGCTGTGGATGGAGACAGTGGCTTGAGTCCGGGAGAGATCTTTCCTTAGACCATAATTGTGATCGAGGAAGGAACAGGGACTGAATCTGTGCAAATACGGTCCTCATCAGAAATGAAAAGTCCGACTAAGAGGGGGTTTACAACGGCTGCAAATATCACATCTGCGAAGAGCTCATTTGAGGGGATGAGACAATCCGCGGAAAGGGCTTCCGAGGTGGCTCAGTGGTAAAGACCTGCCTGCCGATGCAGGAGACACAAGAGACGCAGGTTCAGTCCCTGGTTGAGAAGATCCCCTGGAGGAGGGCATGGCAACCCATTGCAATATTGTTGCCTGGAGAATCCCATGGACGGAGGAGCCCGGCAGGCTCTGGTCCCCGGGGCTGCAAAGAGTCGGACATGACTGAAGTGACGGAGCACGCACGCAGGCGTGTTTAAAAGACGTGCCTACTCTGTAGTTCGGAAGGGGAGTGGGTGGCTTGGGTCAGAGCTCCTGGCGCTCGGGGAGGACCTGCTGATGAACGTGGCTGAGGCGTCTCAGGCATCTTCAGACAAGCGGGAGCGTCCGGGGATGAGCCGGCCTTTCTCTGAGAGCCGGGGCGTGGCCGAGCTCAGGGAGGGCGGCACCACGGCTGACCTTTGTGGGCGGGCACCGGCCGACCACCCTGCACTTCTGCGATGCTCCCCGCAGCCTGGCCTCGGCCACTGCCTCCAGGGCAGCAGCTTCCCCCCCGGGGACAGGGCCCGGAAGGGCAGGGCCCTGTCTCCCTCCCTTCCAGACAGCGCACTCATTCAGCTCCCCCTTATATTCTCCTCTCTTCTATTAAGCCTCCGCAGCTTGGACGCCGGGGCAAGAAGTTTCCTGAGGTCACCTGGCCCAGCCCTCCCCTGGTGCTTCATCCGCTTGCACTCACCACCTTCCCAAAATCAATATATATCCTTGAGAAAACAAACAAAAACACAAAACAAACAACGTGCTTCCGGGCAATAACCTTCCAGCCGCCAGTCACTTTCATGACAGCTCCTGGCAGGGGTGGGGGCCCTGCCCACGGGCCGTCGACTCCAGAGCACGGGGCCTGGCACCGAGTGACCCACGGCCGCCCCAGCCTGAAGGTCGGGGGGCCCGGGATCCCAGGAGTGAGGCAGGACAGAAACGTGCCGTCTCTCCCGGCCACCCGGCAGCAACGGCGTCCGCACCCTCCAGCCCCGACGCCCGTAGAAAGGGGTGGGAGCTGCAGGGACATCCACACCCGTGACGGACGCCACAACCCTCTCATCAGCCTCTGGCAACAGCCCGCGGGCGCTTGCCCCCTGCACGCGGCTGCCAGGGCCCTCTCTTGATCCCAGAGGCACCCGCGTGTCCAGCGTCTGTCATCCGCTCCCAGGCTCAGCCCCAGGAAATGCGTTTCCCGGAGCAGCGGCCGTGCAGCACCAGCGATGCCCGGGAACGGGCCCGTCCACTTGGAGGCCACTTGGAGGCCTGTGGACGGCTTGACTCTGCCCCCGTCATGAGCCAGGCGGGCTCTGACTTCCCCTTGAAGGATTAAAACCAAACAAAGCCAAACACAACCATGCTGAGGCAGGAGGCCAACTGCCTGCAATAACCATCCATTTCCAACCAGCGTGAGAGAGGCCCTTCAGGCAAACATGAGCCCCACACACAAACCGCCAGCCGCCCCAAAGCCCAAGACTGTAATAACGATAATTACTATCACCGTTCCTGTTATAATAGTAGCTTGCATTTTAATAGTCCTTTGCAGTATGAACAAAATCACGGCAGACGTGTAGAGAGAACTGGCTCTGTACAGGCGGCCGTCGAGGCGCTGGAGGAAGCGCACTCTTCTTCGGGGGACAACTGAGCTCATGGTTCACTGACCCGAACCTCACGCCCCGTACAGGAATGAACTCTGCACCGATCGTGGGCTAACGTGCAAAAATGAAAAACCAGAAACCCAAAAACCATCAGGAGAAAACCAGGGCCTGGAACTGGAAGCCTGTCACTCGAAACTGAAAGGGCAACCAGAAAAGGAGACGTCAGCAAGTTGGAACTCAGGGAGTGCAGCAGTTTTGCCTCATGAAAGGCTCTACAAAGACGGTGAAGAGACAGGCTATCAACCGGGACGCGTATTTGCAAACCACACACCCGACAAAGGAGCGGCGGTTAGAGTTATCCAGATTAGTGAAGGAGTGCACACAGTCCAACCGAACAAAACCACCAGCCCAGCTGGAAAATGGGCAGGAGACACGGACACATCGCCTAGTCAGACAGACAGGCGGCACAGATCAGCACACGAAAACATTCAACGTCACCAGCCGTTAGGGAAACACAAGCAAAAACCAGGGCGTTCCACCACCCGCCCCTGGTGAAGCTGAACGTCAAAATCGGAGGAACGCCAAACGCTGGGGAGAATTCGCTGGGACTGCAAGACGGCGGTGCGGCCACTCCAAAGACGCTGGGGGTGGTTTCTGATAAAACTAAAGATACAATTACCACGCGAACCGGCAATCCCGCTCTGGGGCGTTTATCCCAGGAAATGAAAGCTTCTGTTTGCACAAAACTCTCTACAGAGACGTACACTGCAGTTTTATTGTCATAGCCAAAAACTAGGAACAACCCAGGTGGCCTTCCGTGGTTGGTGGTTAAGCACATCCTGGACCATCCACAGCACAGAACGCCGCCCAAGAGGGAACACCGCTTGGATGGATCCCAAGGCCACAAGCCAGCGTGGAGAGAGCCAGTCCCAAGAGGTTATGCACAGTCCGCTTGCGTTTACATCACATTCTTAAACGATAGTTACAGAGACGGAGACAGCTGAGTGGTTGCCAGGGGTGATGTGATGCAGACAGGCGCCGTGTGTGGTTGCGAAAGGGCAGCGAGGGGAGTCCTGCGGTGGAGATGCTCCTCTGCGCCTTCGGCACCTTGACGGCGGGGGCGGACGCGCGGCCAGGACTATCTCTCTCTGTCTCTCTCTGTCCCTGGATGCTCACGGTGGGAGCCCGGCCACCAGGCTCCGGGGACGACCACACCACACGGAGCGGCTCTGTCAGTGGAGAGCCTCTGCCAGACCCCGAGATGACACCAGCATCGTCAGCAAGACAGGGAGCAGTGGAGACACCAGGGGGCCCAGCCTCCGCCCCAGGTCACCCGGAGCCTTGATGCCCGCCAGCTGGTGCCCCAGCCACGGTGCGGCTCAGGCCACGCAGCTCCACGGGGGCTAGCATCACACGGCATGAAGTACCGAGGTCGCAGAGCGTGGGTCCCCGGCTGAGTCCTCCTCCCCGCCCCCCGAATCAGGCCTGCGGTCCTGGCCGCCTGTCACTCAACTCCACCTCCCAGTCACTGGCAGGGGGCGGTACGGGGACTGGGGGGGTTGTGAGCAGCCCCCCAGGTCTCCTTGCTTCCATCTTCCATCCAGAGACCACGCACGTCCACAGGAGCGGCCCAGAGGGGTGACAGAGGGCAGCAGAGCCAGCCCAGAATCAGGGGCTTGTCTCAGGCAGGCACGCGGGGTCACTGAGGGGCTTTCTTGGGCTGCTGCAGACAGCGCTCCCGCCCCCAGGGCACCCCCACCTGGACCTGCAGGGCCGCCCCCGCTGGATGTCTCGGATCACAGGCAGGGGCGGCAGGCGCTTCAAAGGCAGCCTCGTCCTGTGCTGCGGAGACGGGCAGGCCTCCCGGGACCCACAGAAACCTTCCCAGAGAGGCAGCCCAGCACTCGTCTCCCTTCATTAGAGTGGGCGCGCCTGCTCCCCGGGCAAGTGGGATTCACAGCCTCGACTCTGCCCCTCGACTGTGCCCCCAGGCACGTCCACAGGGCCACGAGGGCTTCCTGAAGGTGGCGTTCTGCCAGGCGGGACTGCGCTGCGGGGCCCTGCCAGGCTGGGGCAGGGAGCGGGTGCTCCTTCTGTGAATCCCCCTTATACGCAGTCTGGAGACAGGAAATAGCGCCTGGCCCGTCTCCTGCAGGGCGGGAGGCTTCTACACGGCAGCCGCCCCCCACACCCGGCCAGCATTTACAGCTCAAACCAACTCCAGGGCGAAGCTGCAGACATGACTTGGAAACCCACTGCAGTCAGGGCACAGGGTCCCCAGGGCCTCAAGCGTCGTTAGACGGAGAGTGACTAGGGACCCCGAGATAGAGCCATTCTGTCCCCATCAGCGGCACCTCAAGGAGTAGCCAGACCGGGCTGGTCCTCACAACACCAGGCAGTCACCAGGGGGAGCTCCATCTTACAGATGAGACTGAGGTGCCGAGAGGTGACCTGCCAGGCGTGGCTGGCATCTGGCATCAGAACCTGCTGGGGATCTGTGTGCCCATTTTACAGGTGGGCACACTGAGGTCCAGAGGCGCCTTGTGCGGCAGTGGGAAGAGCTAATGCCCTGAGCAGCTGATTTAGAGGAGACTTTGGGGGGACTTGGTGTCAGCCGGGGCTGGGAAGGTCCAGGCTGTAAGCTCAGGTGAACCCTCTAGTGACCAGCCACCCTCTCTCTCTTGCCCTAGCTGGCCTCCAGCCCACCTGCCCCGATCGGGCCCTGGGAGGTGAGGGCCTCCCGCAGCCAGCCTGGGTCCACGCCAGTTCTACCTCAGTGCAGGCCAGGCCCTAAGATTGAGCAGAAGGGAGGCCGTGAGGTGCGTGGGAGTGAGCCCCCTGTCAGTACAGCGGGAACCACAGGCTCGGAGGGCCCGAGGGACCTGCCCGAGGTCACAGGCCTGGAAGCACAGCCGGAGCCCGCAGCCGCCCCCGCTCCCTGGCCTCCCTGCTGCAGGGACTCTGCCTTGAGCCCCCAGAAGCGTTTTCAGTCCGAGCAGCACGTCTGAAATGACAGAGATGACACCGCCTTCCCAGGGAAAGCAGAGCAGAGCACGCCAAGCCCGCCCAGAACGCAGCGAGCCAAGTGGCCTGCCTGTTTCCCTGATTCGAACAATTTCCGCTTATCCCCCACAGAGGACCTCTGTAATTCTGCCCCGTGGTCAGCCAGCTTATCCGAACATTAAAAGTTAATTTACTCGTTGCTTCTCCTGCCCGTTACAGCCCGTCTGTGGGCTTTCTTCCCTCCAAAGCATAAGCCTTGCCTCCTTGTAAACATGAAACATTTAATCAGCAATTCCGAGGCCTGAGCCTTGGCGTCCGATCACGTCTTCCCCGGGGGCTCTGTGTGGCCATAGCCACGGCTCAGCACCACGCGGGCCCCGCGGAGGCCCAGCCCGAGAACGCCCCCGTCGCGGCGGGCAGGCGCAGGGAGGCACTTGGCTAGAGTCAGAGGCAAGTCCAGCATCCGGCATGAAGGGGGCTCAGCGCCCACACAGTGCCGGTCTGATGGAATTTTCTGCAGCCACGGGGAGCCCTGTCCTGTGGCTCCGGGCCCGTGTGCCAACAGTGGGGGCGGCCGGATGGATACTCGGAGTCAGACCCGGCACAGGCCGTGGACCCGGATTCTGGCTCCAGCCCCAGCCGCTGGTGCTCCTGTGTTCCCGTGAGACGCTGGCAAGTCCCTTCCGTTGCCCACACCAGTGCTCCTCGGCCATAAGGTGGGGTCAAGACCAGCCACCCCCAAAACACTGACGTGCGGAACGTGAAAGCTTAGGCCCCGTGCCCTCCGAGGGGGGGTCCCCATTCTGAAGAAAAGCAGCAGCCCAGTTTCTGCTGCGGGTAAGAAAGCAGCGCACTGACGGAGGAACGTTCTAGAAGGGGACACACAGTGATGACATCAGGGCTCGCGTAGGCTGACGGGCCGGGGATTTTTTTTTTTTTTTAGCCTGGATTTTCCAAGCTTTCTGTGCGTTTCTGTCTTGCGTTGACCATAAAATCACGTATGTGTTGTTGTTCAGCCGCTCCGTCGTGTCCGACTCTACGACCCCATGGACTGCAGCACGCCAGGCCTCCCTGTCCATCACCAACTCCCGGAGTTTGCTCAGACTCACGTCTGCTGAGTCCGTGATGCCATCCAGCCGTCTCATATTGACATTAAAATAGTGCATCTGATCATCCGTGCATTCAGTAGCCACGTGCTGCCTGCTGGTGGCGCTGAGGGAGACTGGGAGCAGCTCCGTGTCACCAGAGCTGCGGGGTGGATGGGGGTTGAGGAGCGAGAGGACTTCCTGAAGGAGGCGGCGCCTGCCCCTTCTCAGGGGGCGGAAGACCTGACGGGCCTTTGTGGAGGGGTTTGAGGGCAGATGTGGGGCTCGGGCCATCGCCCCGCCCCCCCCCCCCCACGCCCGGCTGTTAGGACTCAGAAAACACGATATGTGTCGACTTTCATCCTGAAGCATGCGGCAAGCACCCCGACTTCCTTACAGGGGACATCGGGGGTGTGGGAATGCACAACCTCTCTGCAGAGTGACGCCCCCCCACCCTGAGCCGGGCCCCCAGGCTGGGTGGGCCTGCATCCTACACCCTGCAGGGGGGCCTCAAAGCCCATCCTGCTGCAGAGGCCACAGACGCCTGGCGCTCAGGGGCCTGCCCAGGTGGCTCAGGGCACCATGAGGACCCAGGCGGGCACCTGCAGCTCCCCACGTCCTTTGCCACCTCCTTGCTGGCCGGCCTCTCGGGTCCTTGCTGCCACTGCAGAGGCCAGCCCCTCAGTCAGCGGTCAGCCCGCCCCTGGGGTGGTCTCGCATGGCTGCTCGGGGTCACGCAGGCATCCTTTATCAAAGCCCGCGGTGGCCGTCGGGACTCCCACGTGCTGTCCCGGGGGGCCTGCTGGACTAGAGGGACGCCCCCTCCGGGACAGCTGCCCCCGCGGCTGAGGCTGCCGGGCTGACCACGGCCCCCGAGGGCCTCCTTCCCGCGGTGATGGGTCCAAGTCCCCACACCAGACCCTCTTCCCTACAGGTAACAGGAGCAGACGGCAAAAGCGCCCCGCAGGGCTCTTCCAGCCCGGCCTTACTAGGTGTGCCTGGACCGGAAGCACACGCGGCGATCCGAGAAACGCACACAGCACGGCCGCCCCTCACAGCTAACTTCCTCTGGGGGCGGCGGCTGTGGTGAGAAAACTAAAAATCTGGCTCCAAGGCGGCCCTAGTGGGAGAGAACCCACTTGCCAATGAGACGTGGGCTCCATCCCTGGGCGGGGAAGATGCCCTGGAGAAGGAAGGCGCCCCACTCCAGTGTTCTTGCTGGGAAATCCCACGGACAGAGGAGCCTGGCGGGCTGCAGTCCACGGGGTCACAGAGAGTCGGGCACGACTCAGCCCAGGCACACGGCCCCGTGCGGCACACTAGACCCCAGGGCGCGCTCCTCTCACACTGGACCCCGGGCCGCGCTCCTCTCACACTGGACCCCGGGCCGCGCTCCTCTCATGAAGGAAAGAGAGCGCCCATCAGCCAGCGCCTCTCCCTTCCCGACCCTCAGCCCCCGGCCACTGTCAGTCTCAGAGACTTGGCATTCTTCATGTCGATGGGACCGTCTTTCTCCCCCGCTTATCTCACTCAGCGTAAGGCTCCCCAGCCTCTTCCCTGCTGTCAGGATGGGAGGATGTCCTTCGTGGCTGAACAGGACTCCCTCCAGCCAAGCTGTAGAAGCGAGCTGCGCGGCCTCCCACCCAGAAGATGCAGGACACAGACACAGTGGGCGTCAGCCTGATGGAGTTCTTGGGGCGCAAGCCCCGCCCCGTTGCCATCGGCGAGCAGCTGCCCAAGCGGTTTCACCTGTGAAAGGTCCACTCGCCGACCGCCGGGAAGTCCCCTCGATGTTAACAGTGTCCTGGACTCCCCAGATCAGAAACGATGACCGTGCTCCACCTGTGTCTCTTGGAGCTAGAGTGTGTCACCGGGCTCCGCTCACTCCACATGTGCACGCGTGCACACGCATGCCCACCAGTGTGCACACGCATGCCCACTGGCGCGCACACACCTGCGCAAGGGCGCACACATGCCCTTCAGGCCGACAGTAGTCACGGCTCCCTGCTGTGGCCCGTCCTGGGTGCTGCCCCAGTCCCGCTGGCCTCCTTTACCAACTCACCCCTCTAACCATCGACCCTTCTTACTCCTCCCTGGGAGGAGGGTCTCTGTCTCCCCAGCACCCCCGAGCCTATCCGTTTGCCAACACACGCTGGACAAATTCCTAGTTGGGACCCTCACAAACTGCAGAGGCCCCGATCCTATCTGGAGACGTTCGCCCTCCAAGGCGTCCAGGAGACAGGGCTGCAAACAGAGCGCCCGGGACACAGAGAGCACCCCCCACACAGGGGCACCAGGGGTGGTCACCCCGAGAAGGCACAGACTCGCTAGCAGCAGCCGCAAGCGTGCGTGCGCTATGGTTATGCGAATCAGGACGATGCCGGGGAGGGGCTGATCTTGTAGCTCACCTACAAGTCCAGGAACACATTTACTGAATCAGAAAGGGATCTAGGAGACTGACAGGCAAGGGGCTCCTGCTAGCAGAGGGCTGACCCTGGTCACGCCGCCCCAAGTCCCAAACTCAACGCTCCCTGGCCCCCTGCTTCCGTCCCGTATCTACTCAGCACCCACACGTGCCAGGTGTCAGGAATTCACTCAGGAACGGGCAGGGATGCAGGTGGGCGTCTATTGGAGCTCCCGGGGGGCATCCCCCCCACAACGCTCAGTCTTCTGCCCTGGTCCCCTGGTCCACATCCCATCCTCACCGATGGTGGAGCCGGGCTCCCGCTCAGAGAGGTGCCTGCTCCCCCACCCCCCGCGCACAAGTGGAACCCCTTCCAGGTGGGTATCGTCCAGACTCAGAAGTGGGGAGCAAGGCATTTTCCCCCCAGAAGGGGCCACGGTGATGAGTCCCTGCTGGTCAGGGGAGATTACAGTCCCCATAGAGCCCAGGCAGGGCCTCAGGGAGTGGGCGCCGCCTCCTGCATCTCCCGTGGCCTCTGGGGTGCTCGCAGCTTGGGCATCAGAAAGGAACTGGGCATCAGAAAGGACCTGGCATCATGACAAGCAGCCGTGCCCTCCAGCTCCAGGGCAAGCCCAAGTCAGGCCTGAGAGGAGCAGCATCACCTCGGGCTGGGCATCTGCAAAGCCCTGTGGGAGTATTCTCACGATTCCTTGCATTCCCCCTCCCCAAACCTGCCAGGCAGGCGCCCTTCTCATCCTTGCTTTACAGTTGACAAAACTGGGGCTCAGAGAGCTGAGGAAACTCACCCTCACGGCTGAAAGCCTCAGTTTTCTGATCTTCACGATGGGGACTGGGCGCTCGGCTTTCAGGAGGCTGGTGTGGGCTGAGTGCGGCGCGCGGGCGTGGCGGCCCCCCGGGGCTGGGACAGGAGGCAGGAGCAGGACCCTCCTCATGCTCCTGTGCGGCGCCCTCTCCCGCCTCCACCCAAGCCAAGGGTTTCACACAGAAAATGTCCTCCTGCTTATACTTCCCAGGGTGGAATCAGCTCACTCCCATCCTGAACGGTAAGACCAGAGCAGTAAGGTGACTCAGCGTCTACCCCAAAACCAAGGCACCCTGCAACACTGGGGCCATTCTGAGCCCCAGATTCTCCTCCACATGAGAATCGGCAGACGTGTTCAGCCACTCAGCCCGTCAGAGCCCCAGACAGGACCCGAACACTCGTGCACCGGGACATGAGCGTGTATAACACTGCTGCCACACAGCGTAGGCACGCCTCCTGTCCAGACAGGAGGCGCCTCCCAGCCACCCCAGCAGTCCACCCACCCAGCCACCCACCCACTCATCCATTCATCCATCCACCCACCTACTCATCCATCCACCCACCCACCCACCCACCTACTCATCCGTCCATCCACCCATCCATCCACTCAACCGTCCACCCACCTACTCATCCATCCATCCATCCATCTATCCATTCACCCATCTGTCCATCCATCCATCCAATCACTCATCCATCATCCATCCACTCACCCACCTACAACCCATTCATCTCCTCACCCACCCACCCACCCACCCACCTACTCATCCACCCATCCTCCCAGCCACCCACCCATCCATCCACTCATCCACCCACCCACCTACTCATCCATCCATCCATCCATCCTCCCAGCCACCCACCCATCCATCCATCCACTCACCCACCTACATCCCATTCATCTCCTCACCCACCCACCTACTCATCCACCCACCCATCCATCCACCCACCCACCTACTCATCCATTCATCCTCCCATCCACCCACTCAACCATCCAGTGACTGACCGATCTATCCATCCATCCATTCGTCCATCTATTCATTCACCCACACGCCCACCCACCCACTCACTCACCCAGCCAGCCATCTATCCACCCACCCATCCACTCACCACTTCCACACCCATCCACCCGTCCACCCAGCCACCCGCCCATCCTCCCATCCATCCACCCATCTATCCATTCTTCCATCCACCCATCCACTCGCCACTTACACACCCATTCATATATTCACCCACCCACCCGTTCTTCCATCCACCCATCCATCCACAACTCACCCACCCACCCATCCACCCACCCACTTCCACACTCATTCATCTCCTCTCCCATCCACTCATTCACCCGCTCACCCACTCATCCAGCAACCTATATGCCCAGCGCTGTTCGGAGGCAGTGGAGGTGAAGCAGTGGGCAGGACAGGGAGGAGCCCCCTCGTCGTGGCGCTGTCGGGCTTGCAGAGGAGAACAATAAAGGGCAGGAGGCGATGCCGCTCGGTGGGCTGGGGGCGCCGCACACACCAGGTGGAAGGTGAGGCCGTTCCGCAGACCGGCCCGTCCCTCCTCCCCCGATTCTGGGGAGCTCCACTATCATCTCCCCCGATTCTGGGGAGCTCCACTATCATCTCCCCCGATTCTGGGGAGCTCCACTATCATCTCCACATCAGCCGGGCTACCCAGTGCATGCTCTGCTCACAGCTGCATTTCCCACTCATTCTGTAAACCGATGCATCATGTGATCAGTACCGGCTTTTAATTTTTATCAGCATCTCCTCTCTGGTCTCTTCATTCTGAATCACCTGCAGACTGAACGCCCTTGTGTGTCCAGCTTTCAGAAAGTCTGCCTCTCGCATTTACACGGAAACGAGAGTGAGGCTGAGTGCCTACCTTGTTCTCCAGGGACACACCCTCTCCGGCACCGAAGCAGCAGAGGTGAGGCGAGCCTCGTGTTTCTGTTCTTGTAGCTGACACGCCCTTTCTGCAAGGATGAGGGGCTTCTTCCTTTGGTCTGATGTGGACGCATCTTGGCGTTGAGGATTTGATGAAATGTTTCCAGGACATTGTGGGCTCATCTGACCTGCGGGTATGGCGCTCCGCCTCTCTGGTAGTAGCAGCCTCACGGGCACCTCTTCTGTCTGAGCGTGAGGACCGTCAGCTCCGCTGTGAGCATCACAAGAGCGCCCTCCGTGCCCGCTGCCTCTCTGCTGGTTGCCTCTGCCTCCTCTCCCTGCTTCCAGCTGCGCTCACTCAGCTCGTCTCGTCTTCCTTTTTGACACTTCCTCCATTTCAGCAGCGCCTCTCCTGTTCCTCACTGCTCCCGATTTATCTATCTGCACCTTAAACATGCTGCTTTGATCTTCAGTTCTTTTCCTTAGGTCTTCAATCTCCCTTTTCATCTCATCCTGATTTTTTTTTTCATCTTCTAATTTTTGAGCTCTCCAACTGAGAGTTCTTAAGCTGCTTTATAGCATGAAGCAATTATGCAAAATTTTCATTATGTTCTTTGAGTTCGTTTTCTGTTTTTAATTTTGAGGTGGGATTCTTTTTTCCTTCTATCATCATATTACAAAAATTTTCAAACAGAGAGACCAATTAAAAAGAGCTCAGAAATTGCTGCTATGTGACCATTTTGACCTCTGAAGCTGGCAGTGTCACGGTTCAAACTGATACCGTGAAAACTCAGTTGAATACTTATTTATACACTTTTCTTGCTAAAAAAAAATAGTAAGTTACCAGGATCACGATGCTTCACGCCTAAAGATTTTAGCCCACGTTTCCTAAAGGGGATGCTACTGTACAGAAGCCACAGCTCCGTGCTGGGTAACTTGTCTGTCCTTACTCCCCTCTGTCTTTCCATCACCCCATCGTTCTCGTTTTACCCTCGAAAGTGGCTGCACAGCCTGCCTCCTCTCCCGGACGCTCCACTGACTCTGATGTGGTGAGCATGGATTCCCTCCTCTCTCTCGGGGTCCGCTGTCCCCCTCTGGACACAGAGTGATGGCTGGGTAGCTGGGTGTCCCACCCCCTTCCCAACCTAGAGGCTGCGAGCTGCAGGCACACGTCGGCCCTTGTTAGGACATCCCAAAATCCCAGGTCATGCTCTGGCCCAGGACACCCCAAAATACCAGATCACCCCAAAATCCCAGGTCATGCTCTGGCCCAGGACACCCTCAAAATCCCAGATCATGCTCTGGCCCAGGACACCCCAAAATCCCAGGTCATGCTCTGGCTCAGGACACCCCCAAATCCCAGTTCATGCTCTGGCCCAGGACATCCCAAAATACCAGATCACCCCAAAATCCCAGGTCATGCTCTGGCTCAGGACACCCCAAAATCCCAGGTCATGCTCTGGCCCAGGGTGGCAACCCTGAGTCGTCTGTTGGCTGCCTGCAGAGGGCTGGGGTGACCTGGGAGATGGGGGAGGGCATTCCAGACCTTTCTGCCCTCTACTGGGGGACCCCTCTCACCCTCCCCTTTGCCCAACATGTCACCTCCTCCAGGAAGCCATCCATGTTTTCCCCACAATGATTTAGGGGACCCTCCTCTAGATGCCCAATGTTCTAAGGGTTCTCCCATCACCCCCTTTCCACGCAGGGATGTCACTGATGGACTCCATGTCTGTCTCCTCCTGCCGGACTGTGGGGGTCTTACCGGGGGAGTGAATCTCCACCACAGACGTGCCGGGCACACGGCCTGAGACGCGCTTCAAAGGACACAGAACGCAGGTGGTGTGGAAAAGGTGCATCACCGATAAAGGAAGTGTGTCAAGACTGTATAAAGACAGGCACTGAATTTTACTGAAATGAAGACATTCTGTCAACACAACACCTTAAGTAGAGAGCAAAGACAAGCCACAGAGTCAGTCACAAAACATCAACCTCACAACAAATCCGCATCCACAGTGTATATTTTTTAGAACCTCCCATGGCTCAGAAACAAAAAGACAATTAAAAAAAAAAATTAGCAAACGGCCTGTAGAGACATTTCACCAGAAGCAGATTCTGGAAGCTGGGAAACTTCTGACGGACAGGAAAATGCAAACGAAAGTCACGAGTAGGTCCCGCTGTGCACCCAACAAGGGGCAAAGGCAAACCCGAGGCAGGGGCTCGCCTGCTTCTTCCTTGGTGGGGAAGCACAACGCTGTTCAGAAATTTGATTCTCCGAAAGCACGCCCTTAGCAATCCCAGCCCTGAACACAAACGCATGCGTGTGTGCCCTGGAGTCACAGAATACCCAGCGGCAGTGAGAGTGGAGCAGTGTGGCCCCAATTACACACAAAACACGCGCCTCTCACACAGTGCTGGACGCGAGAAGCCGGGCAGAGGCAGGCTGCGCAGGACACACACGCTGTGGGGCTCCACTGATGCGAACACGACACCCGCGGCTCGTCACCCCGGTGCAGCTCAGGCCAGCGACGGGGGTGGGCTGCTGGCTGGAAGGGGCCGCCAGGGAGGATTCTGGGGCGCTGGTGTTTTCCTCATGTCTGTGGGAGACACAGGCGCGCTGCGGCTCTGTTCAGCCGCCCATCATCTTTGGGATCCCGTGGACTGCAGTATGTCAGGCCTCTCTGTCCCTCACCGTCTCCCGAAGTTTGCCCAAGTTCCTCTCCATTATATCGGTGACGCCATCCAGCCATCTCATCCTCTGCCGTCCCCTTCTCCTCCCGCCCTCAACCTTTCCCAGCATCAGGGTCTTTTCCAATGAGTTGGCTCTTTGCGTCACGTGGCCAAAGTACTGGAGCTTCTGCTTTAGCATCAGTCCTTCCAATGAGTATTCAGGATTGATTTCCTTTAGGATGGACTGTCCAAGGGACTCTCAAGAGTCCTCTCCAGCATCACAGTCCAAAGCCATCAATTGGTTGACACTGTGTCTTCCTTATGGGCCAGCTCTCACAACCAGACGTGACCACTGGGAAGACAGTGGCCTTGACTATACGGACCTGAGTCGGCAGACAAATGTCTCTGCTTTTCAACACACTGTCTGGGTTTGTCATAGCCTTCCTGCCAAGAAGCAATCGTCTTCTGATTCCAATATGAACATAAAGACTCAGTGAGCATGGGACTTCCCTGGTGGAGTACAGGATAGGAATGCCCCTGCGGGGGCAGGGCACACAGGTTTGATCCCTGGTCTGAGAAGACTCCACGTGCCTCAGAGCAAGCAAGTCCACATGCCTCGACTTCCTGAAGCCCACACGCTCGAGAGCCCAAGCTTCGAAACAAGAGCAGCCACCGCAATGAGGCGCCCCACACTGCAACCAAAGAATAGACCCCACCGCCACAGCCAGGGAGTGCCCGTGCCCAGTGACAAAGACTCCTTGCAGCCCCAAATACTTATTAATTAATTAAAAAAGAAAACTCAGCGAGCGAGCCGTGGAGATGGGCCTGCCCTCTGTGCAGGCGCAGCTGAAGAAAACGCTTTAAAATCAGCACAATGAAACAAGCGCTTTGGCATACGCTGCGTACTAACGCAAAGTGCGCAGAGGGCCAGACACAAGACGCAGGACAGCGGTCACCCTCACGGGGGCGGGGCTGGATAGCCGCTGCGTCCCCCTCCCACTGCTGGCCCCCGACTCCTGCCTGTTCCCGTCTCGGGGCGAAGGGAGCAAGTGGGGCAAGGCCACCGTGGTGTTTCACTTCCTGTCCTGCAGGGAAGCCCACCGAGTCATGGCCGACGGTGGGGGGCGGCCTAGGCCGGGGTCCAGCGGAGCAGCGTCCCCGGGCGCAGACGCCAGGGCTCCGCGGGGTGCTGTCCCGGCCGTGTACCTGGATCCTCTGGACCCCCAGTTGCTGCAACACCCCCAACAGCCTCTGAAGACTCTAAACTAAAGGGGAGATTCTACCCTGTGCTCCTGCGCCCTGAGACAGACCTGGGCTTGCAGTAAACCCGGAGTGAGCAAGGGAGTAGGTGAACGGACGTTTCCAGGCCGCGAGACCGTCCTGCTCAGAGCGGACCCTGGGACGTGCCTGAGGATGGAGATGGGTGTGTGAGCGCCTACTGAATGCTCTGGGCTGCACATGCCAGCTGGGTGTGCCCTAGGCTGGGGGAGGCCGGATGCTAGCAAAGGGGACTCCTGGCTCCCCAGCATCTCTCCCGGTGCCCGCAGGGCGGGCAGCACGTCCATCACTACCAGGAGAGGGAGGCTCATGGCACAGAGACAGGAAGGGGGAGAAGGAGGAAGCAGAGGTCCCAGGAAAAACCACCTGCCGCCGTGCACTTGCCTGGAGGACAGAGCGTGCCACGTCCTGGCTGCCCCGTGAAATCAAGGACACACCGATTCAATCAGAGACAGAAAAGGTGTTAGTCACTTAGTCATGCCCAACTCTTTGCGACCCCATGGACCCTGCCAGGCGCCCTGTCCATGGGATTCTCCAAGCAAACAGACTGCAGCGGGCAGCCTTCCCTTCTCCAGGGGCTCTTCCTGACCAGGGATAGAACCCGCATCTCCCACACCGCAGGCAGATTCTTTACCATCTGAGCCCCCAGTGAAGCCCAAGAGACGAGAATCAGCCACAACCAGGATAGCTGCTGGGGCCTGTGCCCCAGGGACCCGCAGGGGGCAAGGGTCCCATGGCCAGCATCACTATCGTCACGACGATCACCCTCTTGGAAAAGCAAGGGGTGGCGATGACACGACTTTTATTTTAGCAACAGTCCAAGTCTGAACAGCTTCAAGTCCTAAGTGCCAGGCAGGGCAGTCCGCATATGAGACGAGGACATTCATAAATGTTTCGGGGGCTGGGGCAGGGCGGCAAGGAGACAGGGACAATAAAGAGCTGAGATACTGCAGAGTATCCTCAGCAGCGACACGGGAGGAGTGGACGGGGTGTGGAGAAGGCGGGGTGCAGCCTCTGCGTCTCGCCCCGGAGGGAAGCGTGTGCGCCACCCCTGTCCTCACGTCATTTCCACTGACGCCACCACCCTGGGGGCTCAGAGGCCCTGATGGCCAGTGTGACAGCTGGGGGGCCGCTCGGTGGGGCTGGGGAACCCGCCTCTGCTGGGGCCTCAAAAACATCCCGTGACTTCAAGCCTGGGGGTGCCAGGGCAGGGCCCGCTGGCAGAGCTCACAGGACAAGCACCCTCGAGGCTCCAGCAGAACGGGCCCCCAAACCACCCTGCTGTTCTCAGCTCTCGAAGCCAGAGCTCGTGCTCCTCACAGACTCATCAATGTTCCTGACGCTGGGGTCACAAAGAGTTGGGCATGACTGGGCAACTGAACGGAACTAACTGAACTCAGGTCTCCTATTGGCAGCAAGAGAGGCCTTGGAAACCACGCCATACCACATCACCCCCAAACCCTGGCATGAAGCCCCCAAGGCTCCCCAGCCACTGCATACTGCCGCCGGCCCCCACCCAGCTTATGCTGGGCCCCCCAAGGCCCATTTCCAAGTTCACTAGCACGAGAAAGCTTCGGGCGGGAGCCCCAGACCACCTGGCAAGCAGTCACGGCGCCCACTCCACGCGGGCGCAGGAGCGCCCCCGAAAGCTGCTCACGGTGACGTCACCCTCAGGGACGCCCCCCGCTCCAACACTGGGACCATCTCTGGGACCCTGGCGGCCCAGCCGGGATGGCCCCGTGGCCATCAGGGAGGCCCCACCCTGCTGGGACGCCGCACGAGGCAGGCACACGGAGCAGAATGTTGCCTCATTCATGTTCGCCTCAGCCTCACTGCCCGCCTGCCCGGCGGGTCCTGGGGGGAGTGCAGGGAGGACGTGAGAAATGGACTCATTAAGATGTTAAATAATTCAAGACAGGCAGCCCCTGCCAAACCCTCGCGCTTTCTGCTGAGCAGCAGCACTGATGCTCGTCCAAGGCCCGGCCCAGGGGACAGTCAGCCACGTGGCCCCCAGACAGCACGGCTCCCCCAGGCAGCATGATGGTGTGACTTCACCTGGTGTCCCTGCGCGTCTCAGCAAGGCTCGGCGGCCGCTCCCAGCGTGCGTCAGCCAAGCTGACGTCGCCCAAGGCAGTCAAGGAAGGCACCTTCAAGACGTGAAGGTGTCTGCAGAGAGAGAACCCAGCCAGGTGGGGCCTGGGCCAGGGCGGCCGGTCCCCAGCGACGGTGCCACTCAGCTTCGGGGCCATGTCTTTCGAGAGCCCCAGATTTCAAACCTGGACACATCAGCTGGGACCAGAGGTGGCCCCTCAGCAACATCTGGGCGCTCAGGGAGGCAGACATCCTAATAATTACTGAATCAAGTGACTAATTAATAGTGAAGTCTACTTTCTGCAAAGCAAGGGACAGCCTGAAGGCAAGAGCTGACTTACTCCTCTGGTGTTTTAAATTGTCTTGGAGCAGTTCCCCGAAAAGCAGAGCCGGATATGTCCAACCTTAACAGGACCTTCTGCCCAGCTGTGAAGGGTGCGGCATCCCTGGACACCGGTGTCCTGGGCCCAAGGCTGAATCAGCCACGTTGGTGCCTGGCCACCCCCCCCCCCCCCGCACCCCCCACACATCCCTTCATCCCGATCTGCACGGATGGGGTTTGGCTGCCAAACTCCTGTTACTATTAATAGCTGCCAGCTTGGGAAAGCTTGTTTCTCAAACGGCGTTGGGAGCGGCTCACCCTGGGGGGAGAGATGGTGCGGGGGCCGCAGGGAGGCGAGGGTGGTAGGGAAGTCGGGGAGCAGAGGGCCAGGAGCGCCCACCGCATCTGTCTCCGAGGCCGCAGGAAGGCCTCCAGCAGAGGCGAGGGAAGCTGCTGGGGTGGGGTGGTTTTTCTGCCCTCTGAGGGCTGGGTCAGGCCCCATGGGCGGAGGCCAGGGTGGGGTCACCTCGGGGCAGCGCCCAGGGTGGACGCAGGGCTCAGGTTGCCGGCCCCCTGCCCTCTGCAGATCTCTCCGGCTCAGCCAGAGGTTGATGGGCCCAAGACCCCGCAGGAGGAACCACAGACCCCTCCTGCAGCCACCACAGCGTCTCCACACGGCGTGTGGGGAGGCCCCCGCTGTAAGCAGCAGAGCTCACCCCCCTGCAGCCCACCGGCCACCTTGGGCCCCAATCCCACCCAGCACTGGGCCCGGGACCACCCCCCACCCCCATGCTCACAGAGGGCGTGCTCCTGGGGCTTCTGGGAACAGACGCTCTGACGCAGGGCTGGGGGGCCTCCCGAGCTGTGGCACCGAGGCCGCTGCAGCTCATGGAGTGAATCAAAGGGGCTCCCGCACCAGCAGCGGCCGTGGACAGGGTGTTTGGCCCGAGATTCATGGTCTGGAAGGCGGGGCTGGGCGTCCACGGTGATGAGAGTCACAAAGGACCTCAGGGCCAGGCAGCTGCTTAACTGGGCAACTCACTGTGTTGCAGAGACGACCCCAGACCTACCCCCCGCGGCCCCCATCAGAGGCAGGAGCCCCCAGAGCAGAGCAGCAGAGGGGAGGAGGGGCAGCCAGCCTCGCTCACAGCCCTGCAACCCCAGGAGGACTTTCTATGTATTGTGATGAAAATTGAAAGTGTTAGTTGCTCCGTTGTGTTTTCCTGTGACCCTATGGACTGTAGCCCTCCAGACTCCTCCGTCCACGGGATTCTCCAGGCCAGAATACTGGAGTGGGTTGCCATGCCCTCCTCCAGGGGATCTTCCCAACCCAGGGATCGAAATTGGGTCTCCCACATGGCAGGTGGATTCTTTACTGTCTGAGCCAGAGATGCCTAATGTGAAATTCACCACCTTTAAGCGTTCGGTTCACTGCCATTAAGCACATCCAGGCCATTGTGAAACGGTCCCACCACCATCCCCAGAACCTTTTCATCTTCCCAAACTGAAGCTCCCCCATTCAACACTAACTCCCAGCCCTAGCACCCACCATCTACTGTCTGTCTCTATGAATCTGACTCCTCTGGGGGCCTCAGGTAAGTGGAATCATATAGTATTTGTCTATTTGTGTCTGGCTTGTTTCACTGGGCATGATGTCCTCAGGGTTCATCCATGTAGTAGCAAGCATCAGAACAGCCTTCGTTTTTAAGGCCGCATAATATTCCACTGCCTATAGAGACTACGCTTTGTCCCTCTGTCCACCTGTTACTGGACTCCTGGGTCGCTCCCACCTTCTGCATACAGATATCTGTTCGAGAGCCTGCTCTCAGCTACCCTGGGTCCGTGCCCAGAAGTGGAACTGAGGGTCACATGGCAATTCTGGGCCTAGTTTCTCGCGGCACTGCCACGCTGCGCTCCACGATGCCCGCGCCACCTGCATTCCCACCGGCAGTAGAGAATCTGGAGACTTTCAGTTTCTCCGATTTGTTCACCGGAAGGACTGACACTGACGTTGAAGCTCCAGTACTTTGGCCACCAGATGCAAAGAGCCAGCTCATTGGAAAAGACCCTGATGCTGGGAAAGACAGAGGGCAGGAGGAGAAGGGCCCTCAGAGGATGAGATGGCTGGATGGCATCACCAATTTAACAGACATGAGTTTGAGCAAGCTCAGGGAGATAGTGAAGGGAGATAGCCGTGTTCCTTGGGGCTGGCTGACCTGCCGGGTGCGAGGAAGCTGGGGATGGATGATGGACAGAAGAGGCAGGTGGCCTGGCCCTGCCACGGAGAGGAGGTGGGAAACGGCCTCCTGCCCAGCCCACCCGCGCCTTCCCCGGTGGTCACACGAGATCCCAGAGTCCAAGCTTCTGCCCACAAGAGGTACGCCGGGGACGCCAGGGAGACGGCAGCCGTCCGCAGAGGAGGCCAAAACAAAGGCGTTAGAGGGAAGAGGAAAAGCTTATTAATTTTTGGGCCCCAGTCCAGACCACACCTGGCCCATTTCAGCATTTTCTGAGTTCACAGACTCCGGCAGATGGAAGGAAGGAGGACATCTTGTGTCCTAGAAATTCACCGCCTGGAGCCACCTACAGAGGGGACGCTGATTCAGAATTCCAGGACGTTGATTAGCTTTGGGAGGGAGGGAGAGGCCAGCACCAGTGCAGAGGGGATGGTGTCAGAGCTGGGCTCTGAGGCTGTGCAGTGAGGCCGAGTCCTTCCCCAGCCTCAGAGCTGCTGGGCAACCTTGAACAAGTTATGCAACCTCTGAGCCTCTAGTTCTTGATCTGAGAAATGGAGACAAGAAGAAGCCTCCTGAGACCGTCATGAGGTATAACTGGGGGGAAGAGAGAAAGCGGTGGCATCCAGGGTGACGTGGAACAAGAGGGGGCGATGGGGACCCTGAGCACTAGCACCCCTGAGCCTTCCCTGGTGCTCCATCCAGCGGTTAGGGACCGCCTGTCAACGCAGGGGACGTGGGTTCCATCCCTGGGGCAGGAAGATCTCACGGGCCACGAGGCAACTCAGCCCTCGAGCCTACAGCCCTGCTCAGCAACAAGAGAGGCCCCCACAATGAGAAGCCCATGAACCACAAGGAAGAGTAGCCCCCACTCAACACAATTAGAGAAAGCCCGCGCACAGCAGTGAAGACCCAGCGTGGCCAAAAATAAAGAGGAATCAATCCAAAAAAAAAAAAAAGACCCAGCATCTCTAACTCCCTACCCAGGCTGGGAGTCCCCCGCTACAGCCTGTTTGGCCAGAGGGAGGGAGCAGAGGGGCATGCCCTGGCTTCCAGGTCCGGTAGGAAGAAAGATGCTCGCCACATCCGGGTACCAGGCCTGGGTAGGGCAGCGGATGAGACTCTCGGAAAGGTCTTCAGCAAGTCTAGGGCCTGGACTCAGTGCGGCCAGGATGCCCGCCCTCCCAGGGGCAAGGGGCAAGGGGCCCTGCACCCACTGAGGGGCTTCGGCCTCCTGACTTCACCCAGCCCAGCCGCTTTTCCATCGAGACCCCCAAGGGGCGCGATCAGCACCATTCTCTTACTCTTCACTACCGTCAGGCAAATACTAGAGCTGCTTCTTTGACGCCCACCAGGGCATGGTTTAGGGTCAACTCCGCGTTCAGAACCACACAACTGTCTTAGGCCACCATCCGCGGAAGAGGACTTGGGATGGAGCCACGGCGCACGGCGGGGGTCCTCCTCTGCTCAGCCACCACACCCCCATCTCGGGGACCAGGCAGGTGTGGGGGCTGCCTTGGTTTGAAACCTTCATGCCCCACGGGGATCCGGGATCTCCACTCACAGCTCCACCGGCACAGCGTCCAGTCTCCCGAGGCACACATCCGGTGTGAGAGCCGTCAGGCTCACAGAGCTCAAGCCTGGTGGCCTGCCAGGTGTCCGGGGCCCCAACCTGTGCAGGCGCAGTGACCAGCCAGGACACCTTCTATCTCAGGCCACGCTGCCTAGCGACCCAGGAGACAGACTCCGTTTGTCTGGTTCCCAGGAAAACAAGTAGGAAGTCATCAAAGGTCAAATTCTCATGCAATAGGGTTTTGCTTCCCTCAGTCCACACCTAGGACCCTTGGCTAACACTATCACACAGACAGTTCACTCACGGCCACAGGATTGTCAGTGCCCCATGGACACAACCAAGTAGAGTCTGCTAGTTAAAGCTGTGGCTGTCCCAGTGGGCACGTACGGATGTGAGAGCTGGACCATAAAGAAGGCTGAGCACCGAGGAACTGATGCTTTAGGATTGTGGTGCTGGAGAAGACTCTTGAGAGTCCCTTAGACTGCAAGGAGATCCAACCAGTCCATCCTAAAAGAAATCAGTCCTGAATATTCATCGGAAGGATGGATGCTGAAGCTCCAATACTTTGGCCACCTGATGCAAAGAACTGACTCTTTGGAAAAGACCCTGATGCTGGGAAAGATTGACGGCAGGAGGAGAAGGGGATGACAGAGGATGAGATGGTTGGATGGCATCACTGATTCAATGAACATGAGTTTAAGCAAACTCTGGGAGACCGTGAGGGACAGGGAGGCCTGGCGTGCCGCAGTCCATGGGGTCGCAGAGTCGGACACAACTTAGCGACTAAACAGCAACAATAGACCCTGCTTCTGACCAGTTCACTTTGTGGTTCACACAGTATCTTTTGATCCTGGGGATTTAATGCAACATTACATCGAGTAATAGTGGATGTGTGTGTTTCACACGCCAAAGACAGCAGTGTTTCACCAGAAGCATTTCCCTGGAAATGAATGGCATGGAGGGTTGTCATTAGATAGGACTTTATTAGGTCGTTACGATTTGGACCCATCTTTCTCTCCTCGGAACGTACGGGCAGAGTGAAAATGAGAGTTCGTCAAATAGGATTCAATATGCATGTATTCACTCAGCAGGCTGCAAGCGCCAGAAACACTTCCCGTCACACACTGAACAAATATTTATTAGGCTTCTAACACGTGTGAGACGCAGGCTGGGAGAGACAAAGAAAATAAAACACAGTCCCCGCCACTGACAGACTCAGAAAGGGGATTCAGAGGGACACGTAAGTATGTGGCTTCCTGGGGCTCCGATGAGGGAATATCCACAGGGCAATGAGAGGAAGGATGGGACAGAAATGAACTCTGTCCAGGGAAGGAGCAACTTAGCTTGGGTTCTGAAGGATGAATAGGAGTTCTCTAAATGAGCCGGCATCCTAACCAGAGGGAATAGCACGTGCAAAGGGCTGGAGGCAGGACAGAGAACCAGAAAGAAGCAAGGTTTGATGATTTAAAGCACAGGATACACCAAGAATCTAGAAAGGCCAGGTGATGCATTGATCCATCACTTTTAAATAGGCACCATAAGTTAGGAATTAAGAATGCAGATTCTGAAACCAGTGTGCCTGGGTTTCAATCCCAAACCATTTGCCATCTACGACCCAATGTAGCCCCGGGTTAGTTACTGAATCTCTCAATGCCTCAGTTTACTCATGTGCAAAATGATCAGACCATATTCAGACCCTGTTCATTCCTGCAGCACGTAATTCCTGAGCGCCTACTGCATATAGGGGCTCACTCTAGGCACCAGGCGACATCAGGGAACAAAGCAGGGATTCCCGCCTGCTTGTAGCTCACACTGCCGCGGGGGACAGGAGCAGAGAGGAGGACAGGCTGCGAACGAGGGGAGGGCAACAGGGGCAGCAGGTCCAGGGACCTGGGTGAGGCGGGCACCGTGGGCACCGAGCAGAGAGGGACGGGGGCCAGGCCAGGAGACCACTGAGGAGGCCGGCGGGGGCATGGCCCAGGCAGGGGCGGGAGGAGTCACTGGGCTATTCCAGGGGAGGGCCACCCAGGCAAGCTGATGAATAAGGTGGGGGAGGGAGGCAGAGCCGCTGAGAGCGCTCAGCGCACTAGATGGTTCAGTGCAGTTCAGTCGCTCAGTCGTGTCCGACTCTTTACGACCCCACGGACTGCAGCATGCCAGGCCTCCCTGTCCCTCACCAACTCCCGGAGTCCACCCAAACCCACGTCCATCGAGTCGGTGATGCCATCCAACCATCTCATCCTCTGTCGTCCCCTTCTCCTCCTGCCCTCAATCTTGCCCAGCTTCAGAGTCTTTTCCAATGAGTCAGCTCTTCACATCAGGTGGCCAAAGAATTGGGAGTTTCAGCTTCAACATCAGTCCTTCCAATGAAAACCCAGGACTGATCTCCTTTAGGATGGACTGGTTGGATCTCCTTGCAGTCCAAGGGACTCTCAAGAATCTTCTCCAACACCACAGTTCAAAAGCATCAATTCTTCCGTGCTCAGACTTCTTTATAGTCCAACTCTCACATAAATACATGACCACAGGAAAAACCATAGCCTTGACTAGACGGACCTTTGTTGACAAAGTAATGTCTCTGGTTTTTAATATGCTGTCTAGGTTGGTCATAACTTTCCTTCCAAGGAGTAAGCATCTTTTAATTTCATGGCTGCAATCACCATCTGCAGTGATTTTGGAGCCCAAAAAGAGAAAGTCAGCCACTGTTTCCCCATCTATTTGCCATGAAATGATGGGACCAGATGCCACGATCTTAGTTTTCTGAATGCTGAGCTTTAAGCCAACTTTTTCACTCTCCTCTTTCTAAACTAAAGAACTTCTTTAGTTCCTCTTCACTTTCTGCCATAAGGGTGGTGTCACCTGCACATCTGAGGTTATTCATATTTCTCCTGGCAACCTTGATTCCAGCTTGTGCTTCCTCCAGCCCAGCATTTCTCATGATGTACTCTGCATATAAGTTAAATGAGCAGGGTGACAATATACAGCCTTGACATACTCCTTTTCCTATTTGGAACCAGTCTGTTGTTCCATGTCCAGTTCTAACTGTTGCTTCCTGACCTGCATACAGGTTTCTCAAGAGGCAGGTCAGGTGGTCCCGTATTCCCATCTCTTTCAGAATTTTCCACAGTTTGTTACGAGCTAATCCTCCAGCAGTGCAGGGTTGGGCAGGGCCCCCACCGAGGCCGGGGAGGCAGCTGGGGTCAGCGGTCCATCCTGACCGCCCTCCCCCAGCCTCTGCACGACCCCTCAGCAGCCGCCCCTTCCACCAGGAGCCCCCACATCCTCTTGGTGTCGGTGCTGACCTCACTCTAGGGACTGTGATTCTTCCCCCAGCAGCCCCAGGCAGCCTGGCTCCCCGCTAATAAATGAACTGAAAAGTCAGTCTTCACTGCTCACAGCCCCACCGAGCATCCCAGAGCCCATCGTCTGGGAACAGCTGATGTTTTGATGACACTTGCTAAGAAGTTCGAGGCTGCTTTTGCTTCGCGTGGCTCACAGGAACACACTGTCATGAGAACCTGCCAGAAGTTTCAAGTTCACTAAAGAGCCTCATTTCGCAGACAGGGGACGACAGAGCAGAAGGCAGGCAGGCTCTGCAGACGGCCTTCCTGTGCAGGGACTGAGCCCGGCTGCTCCTCGGCCGGGCCCCCAGCCAGCCTCCGCCTCTGCAGACACTTCCTCTCCGCAGGCTCCGGGGGGCCGCGCTGGCCCAAACCCTGAGACCACCTGCGTGACCTTGGCCAAGTCACATACCTGCAAAGCCTCCCTGTGTCAACGGGCCGTGGGTAGAGTAATGATGACCTGGGTGCGGGTGTCAGAATGTAGGGCCCTGTGCGTGAAATGCTTGTGAGAGGCAGACATGCATTATAGCCACAGGGCATCCCTGGTGGTCCAGTGGTTAAGACTTCGCACTCCCAATGCAGGGGACCTGGGTTCGATCCCTGGTCAAGGAACTAGATCCCACA
Organism: Ovis canadensis; assembly: GCF_042477335.2. NCBI lineage: Eukaryota > Metazoa > Chordata > Mammalia > Artiodactyla > Bovidae > Ovis > Ovis canadensis. The sequence goes on along the minus strand of NC_091263.1, from coordinate 73,145,510 downwards.
TGCCGCAAGTGAGACTTTGCAGAGCCAAAGACATAAATAAAAATAAACATTAAAAAAGAGGAATTCAGCGGCGACTTTCACTGATTTCATATTGCAACAGACCCTGGAATTCTGAAAAGCCAAAATCTTACTATGACTTGCAAAGCTTGCCTTAGCATTTTTTTTAATGATCTGGTTTTAAAACATTACAGAACCCCTTTGTAGGGCCTGCAAGGTGCCACCCAGTCTGTCCCTGTGTGTCTCTCCCTTCCCAGCTTGGCCTCTCACCCCAGCTCCCCATGCTCCAGACTCACTGTCCTCCAAGCTCTCCAAACAAGTGAACATATGTGTGCCTCAGGGCCTTCACGCATGCTGTTCCTTCTGCCTGGAACACTGTTCCCTCCACTCAGTATCTGCCAGGCTCCTTCCTTGTCCTTCCTTAGACCTCAGCGTAAACATGGCTTCCCCAGCAAGCTCTCCTAGGCCACTCAGGCTAGGTGCAGCCCCTTGTACATTTCTCCTTGTGGTGCCGAGGACAATTTCTTTTCAGTCTGACAACTCCCTAAGAGCGTCTGTCTGTTTTTCTCTTTTAAGTGCAACAGCTCAGCCTGGTGCCCGGCACGTGGAAAGCAGAGGTGCAGATCATAAGACAAGTAACTCTGGGATGTTAGCTGGCGGCACTGGCGCACAAATACACTCTCACAGCCAACACAGTTGCGTCATGTCGGTCTGAGATCAACGCCCCCGCCCCGCCCCGCCCCGCCCCGCCCCGCCCCGCCCCGCCCCGCCCTAAACAGCCGCTGATAAGTTGCTTGCTAATTTCTGAGGCTAGAGTGTTATTTCGGTTCGCCAAGACCTGAGCATCACAACACGGTATCAGGACGATAGGCCCCTTGATGTAGACGCAATATGCATGGTAACAGCAGTTTGCACACACTGATGCTTCTGACGTGCTAACCATCATTAGCAGCACCAATATCACAGACACAGACCATTCAGCAGGGGCTCTGCCAGGGAGGACGTCACCAAGGGGAGCTCATTCATTCAAATGTTCGTTCTGCCCTCCGACTCACCAAGCTGGATCCTGCCCCAGGGCCTTTGCACAGCAGAGACTGTTCCCTCCTTGTTGGAATGCTGCTCCCAAACCCACCCCTGACTTCTCTTCCGCACGGCTCAGTTCTCAACTGGAAAGTCAGTTTCTCCGGAGCCTCACTCGGGCCGGCCCAGCCGCTGCCTCTGGATGACTGTCTGGATCTGCCGCGTCCCAGCTGCCTGACTTCGGGCCAGTGACTCAGCCCCTCTGTGCCTCGCCGTCTTCATGTGTCAAGTGACAACAGAAACAGTACTTATGGTGTTGACTTGACGTTTGCGTTCATATGTGTGAAATACACAGTACAGTCCCTGGCATACAGTAAGCCCTGGCAGGGAGGTCTGAGAGGGAGAGGATAGGTGTACACATATAGCTGATCGCATGGTTTAGCAAAAACTAACACAACTCTGGAAAGCAATTATACTCCAAAAAAAAAAAAATAGTGCAACTTGCCTAGCCTCTTCACAAAACCAGCTCGGGCCGGGCACACACATCACATGATTGGAGGATATGAGACCCAAAAGCTAGAGGAAACCCCCCGCCCTCCCCACCCCTGACAGGTCAGCCCAAGGAGGAGAGTGTGAGCTGCCTGGGGACTCGCTCATTCATCAGATTCAACTCCCATGCTTCCCCCAAACTTCAGCTCCTCCTGACTCCTAGAGCGGGGGTAAACAAAGTGTGGTCTAGCCACGTGACGAACAGGACACAGCTTGACAAGGAAGCAAGGTCTGACCCACACGACGACGCGGATGCACCCTGAGGACGTCACGGTAAGCGGAATAAACCCGACACAAAGGATGAAGACCATACAGGATCCCACTTGCACGAGGCGTCTAGAGCGGCCTAACCCACAGACAGCGCAGCTGCCAGGGGCTGGGGGCGGGCAGGCGGTGCCTAATGGGGACAGAGTTTGGGGAGACCACAAGCCCTGCAGGTGGGTGGTGATGAACGTGCTTAGCGCTGCAGACCTCTATGCCTAAAAACGGCCACAGTGGTAACTTACATATTATGCATGTTTTATCCCAATAAAAACAAAAGCATCACCTGGGACGTTCGTGGACAATGCAGTTTCCAGGGCAGCGTCCCTCAGAGTCCCAGACTCTGCAGGCCTGGGGTAGGGGCCTGGGAACCTGCATCTCAGAACCTCCCGGGGTGACCTGGCTGCAAGGGTTCCAGGGACACACCTGGAGGCACATGCCCGCCCCTACCCCACCCCCAGGGCCACGTGTCGCCCGGCGCTGGGAACCCCCGGGGACCCCCAGAGGCACCTGCTGATACTGCTGATGTCTCACTCAGACCCACGGACAGGATTGCCATCACCGCCATGCGGGGCAGCCGGGAGGCTGAAACAAAGCACCAAGGCCCTGGGGGTTCCGCCCTCCCCTCGGGGTCCCTCGGGGCTGACCCGAGTTCAGGTCCCCGGAGGGCCGGCCCCAGGGGCCCCCAATCCCTGCTGCAGACCCCTGCGCCCCCCGGCCTCCCAGCGCTGGCCCCCTAGCCGGGCCTGGCCGGATGGGCGCATCGCAGAGCGAGGGTCCGCCCACCCGGCTGGCCCGGCCCCCAAGCTTCCTTCCCTGCTCCCCTGGACGCCCCTCGGCTCCTCCGGAGACTCCTCAGGCCCGCAGCAGCCACCCTGCTCACACCTCCTCACACCCGCCGTCTCCTTGGGAAACAAAGACAGGAGACGCAGGGCTCCCCAGGGAAGGCTCTGGGGCGCTGGGCTCGCTTCAGACCCCAGCCGGCCTCTCGGGAGCTGTGCGGCCCCGGGCCGGGCGCCTGCCCTCTCTGCGGCTCTGCTGGAAAGCAGGGGTGATTCTAGCGCAGGCGCCCGGCGCCGAGGCCCGGGGTGAGACCAGGTCACCGGGCGGGGCTCCGCGCGGGGGCGGGCGTGGGGGGCGGGGGGCAGCGGAAACGGGCGCTCCCAGTGCAGCTCCGGGATCTGAATGGAATTTTTACAAAACACAAGCTTCCTCTAGCTCCTGAATACTTAGGTTTAATTTTATGCCTTCAAACCGCAGCACGGATTGTGGCGTGTGTGTGCGCGTGCGCGCACGTGCTCGTGTGCGGCCTGCTTACACGCACGCCGGCCCACCTCCCCCCAGCGGAGGCATCTCGGGGCCACGCCCCGCACCAGGAGGACAGACCCCAGCCCACGGCCCGCGGTGGGATGGAGCCCACCTCCCCCAGGCCCCTGCTTTCCTCAGTGGCCCGTGCCCTGTGCGGCCCCCGACCCACCCACCCACCCGCAGTGCCGTCCCTCCACGTGCCAGCCACCCCCACGCTCTGTGCCCCTGCGCACGCCTTCCCCAGGCCCCCCAGAGACCCCAACCCACCTCCCCCACAGCCGCGCACCCGGCCCTGCCCTGCCCTGCCCACACCGCCCTGGCTCCTGGCTTCTCACGTGTCCCTCCCGGGGGCAGGCGTCTGCGCTGCCCTCCTGCTGTGGGGCTCCTGGGCGGGGTGTGGGCAAAGTGACCCTGTCCACCTCCACTGGGTGGTAGGACCCCTGGGTCTCACGCACCGCGGGCCCACCCCTGCCCACCCCCACCCGGAAGAGGAAGCCCAGCCCAGCTCCTGGAAGAGGCATAGAACTTTCTCCAAACTTATTTCCCCTCCTTATTATCGTGTCCCGTTGCTGCCGACAGGGATACGTCCTTATGGCCCGACAGGAGGGGTTACTGGAGGACCTCCATATCGTCCCTTCTGGGAACTGGTCCAGCTGGGAAAAAGAAAAGAAAAAAAACCATCCCAGGCAGGTTAGGTCTGCAGCGACAGCCAGGATGGAGCCCAGCTACCCGGTGCCCAAGCCCAGGCGTCCAGTCCCGGCACTAGGCAGCTCTGGTTGTGCTGGAGGCAACGCAGAACACACCAGGGCGCCTGGATTCTTTTCCAGCGTTTACAGCCAGTGAGGGACGCATGCTATCACTCCAGGCCTCGTGGCTTCTCCCCACGAGAGCTGACAGCTCTCCCTCCCTTCCCGCTGCCGTGCCTCACGCGCGTTCTTCCTCGGAGTGTGCCGGCCGCCACACCGAGACGGGCACTGCTGCCCAGCCTCTGGGGCAAGATGGAGGAGGCGCTTCCATGGGGAAAGCAGGGGCTCTGGGCTCGCCAGCCTGGGGCAGGGTCCTGGGGTCCAGTGAAATGTGCCAGTCTTGTGTGTCCGTGCGTTTGATTTTCAGGTCTCCACGGCATCGGAGACCCCGAGGAGGGCTCAGAGGAGGCTCCCAAGAGAAGCAGGGCTGGGCTGCCTGGCCGCTCCCTCACCGGGGGACTCTCCGGGGAGGCACTGGGGCCCTGCTCTCCCCCACGACACTGGGGTCAGGGAGGGTGACCGCACCCTGCCAGCTTGGGGCGAGGTCACATGGTCAGCCCCGCCGGCAGGAACTGGCCGCGCAAGGGCCTGCAGGCACCCTCTTCCATGGGCTCAGAGGAGGGGAGAGCCCAGGTCCCCTGGGAAACAGCCCTGCTCATGGGCAGGTCTGTGCACCCCACACCAGCCCAACGACAAAGGCCCCCGAGACGGGCCTGGAGGACCCTCTCTGGGGAGATGACCTCTGGGGCTGGGCCTCTCTCCAGGGTCTCCCTGTAATCTGAGCTGGTCGTGGGGGGCTGGTGTGGGGGGCTGGGGCCTCGGAGGTGAAAGTACAAGAGCAATAGGGGGGGATTCTCTTCGGATTCCGTCTGCCGACCGTGAGGCCAGCTGTCCTAAGGCTGTGAGCCCCCTGGCTGCTCTACTGCGGACGTAGGGCCAGCGCCCCAGACGGCCCGGGAAGCCGAAGAGCGAGCCCCTGGTGCCGGTGACAAAGGGCCGAGCAGATTACTGACCGCTGGCTGCCACCGGGCTCAGCGGAGCGCTTGTCGTTTGGAGGAGCAAGGCAGTAGCAGACCTGGGGTGGGGGTGCGTGCAGGGCGGGGACCGGCCCCCAGGGGCGCGGGGTCTTGAGCCCTGTTCTCTCTGGGCCTCGGGCACCCAAGAGCAGCCAGCTGCCAGGAGAACAGGCCCCGCAGCCTCCGCTGAAGTCGCAGCCCTCAAGTTTAATTAGGTCCCGCTTGTTTACCTTTGCTTTTATTCCATTACTCCGGGAGGTGGGTCCTAGAGGCTCCTGCTGTGATTTATGTCAGGGAGTGTTTTGCCTCTGTTTTCCTCTAGGAGTGTTACAGGTTCGATGCATGAGATGACCCCGAGGGGTGGGAGGGGGGTTCAGGATGGGGGACACGTGTGCACACATGGCTGGTCCACGTGAATGTATGGCAAAAACCACTACAATATTGTAAAGTAATTAGATTAATCTAATCCAATTAAAATTTTAAAAATTAATGTTAAAAAAAATTAAGACGCAGCTGCTCCGTCTTCGCCTCCAGGACGCCGAAGGTGGCCGTGACGGTAGCCGTGAGCCGCGTCTCTGCCGGCACAGCTGACGTCTGCTCGGCTTGCTCCCCTCGGCCTGACGCAGAGAAGTTCAAGGGCGGGACCACCCCATCAGCTCCCAGGCGGAAACTGTGCCACCAGCTCAGCAGATGGGAGCCTGAACCCGGGTCTGGACCAAACACCTAACAGCCGATGGCCCGGGCAGCTCCACCCCGGGGCTGCGGCCCTCACAGCCTAGCCATGCGGGAGCAGACCCCCAGACGACGTCCATCGGACAGCTTTCCAAATGAGACCAGCTCCCCTGTCTCCTCAGCTGACACTTCCAGGGGCTGGGCCCCTGCCAGGGATGGGGCCAGCCCCCGTCTCCTCAGCGGACACCTCCAGGAGCTGGGCCCCTGCCAGGGATGGGACCCAACTCTCTGCTCTGCCCTCACTCCTGGGAAACTGTGGCTGTCGGTGGTCCTACGGACGCCCCAAGCTTGCCCCCCCCCCCCCCCCGCCAACTTACATCATCCGGAGTCTGGAGAGTTTTACTAAAAGAAGAAACTTGGTGCCTCGTGAGTATTAATGCACCCTCACTCGGACCCAAAGAGGCAGGTCCCACGTTCACCCCCATTTAACAGGTGAGGAAACTCTGGCCACACAGCACCCAGGCTCTGAATGAGCACACCTGTGGCTCCCGAGAGGCCCCTGGTGGAGACAGTGCAAGAGAGCTGCAGTCGAGCAAGGGCCCGAGACCCGAGTGGACCCCCATCAAGCCTCCACTCCTCACCTGCTCGGCTTGCACACATTCCAGCGATGGGAGGCTCACTACCTCACAAAGGCCTTGCCCCATCTTCAGGCACCGATGAACCCCAGAACTGCCTGCTATCGAGATGGGACCCCCTCTGCCTTCTCAAGGGAAGGGCATCTGCTCCCTCGGCCTGTGACCCTAGCCCTCAGCGCGTGCACACACACACACACACACACACACACACATAGATTTGGACCTGCGAAGGTGCCAGCTGCATGCAGGGCCTGGCTTGGGGCTGAGATCCACCAGAAGGGGCAGGGCTCCCAGCCCGGCTCTCTGCACCTGCGGCTTCTGGCCTCTGCTGGACGCAGCCAGGCTGCCCCCCTACTCTGCTGGCCGGATCTCCAGGATCCCGGGACTTTGGGAAGGGCTGTTCTGTGGCAGCAACAGAACACCCCCAGCAGGTCTGAGGGCTGTTCTGCTCGTTCAGGGCTGAGGGTGTGGTCTGGAGACCCCAGGGAAGCCAAAGGCTGCTCCACACCCGTTACCAGCCCCCGACACGCCAGCACACGGAGAAGCTTCCTGCTGTGGGGCTGCTCTCCCGTGTTCCCCAAGCCCCCTGTCCTCATGGGGGGTAGAGATGTCTCATGACATCTCATGACCCCCTCATGGGGTCCTCACGTCTTGGGGAGACCTCACTCCGTTCCCCCTCGGGAGTGTCTCTGATTCTCTCCAACGTATGCATCCCGGTTTCAGGGGTTTCACTTGGACAGAAGGTTTCGCTGAGAAAAAGTTAATACTATAAAAAGCCTGGGAGCCTCTGCCATCTGCGATCCGGTCCAGCGGGCAGACCACCCTGAGTTAGGGTGGCCCAGAACAACCACCTGGCTGACAACAACCAGTCTGTGGAGGACGGTGACCCGCCCCCCACCTCCCAGGCCAGACTGCAGAAACAGGGTGACCGCCCCTCGAACCAGCTGGGCTCATGAGGGAAGGGGTCAGCCCCTCGGATGAGGACCCTGCTAGCCAGGTCGCAGTCCCTGTCTCATACCCGTTGGCCAGCCAGAGCCTCTGAGACCGTCAGCATGTGAGGGGCACCTGTGGGGCGAGGGCTCTGCACAGACTTCCGGCAGGAGTTCTGGCCGTGGTGGTGATGGGCACTCTTGGGGGTGGACACACGTGAACCCCCAAGCGGGACACTTCCAGGCGGCCACGACGCTCAGCCCCATGTCACATGGCTTGTTGCTATTTAGTGGCTCAGTCGTGTCCAACTCTTGTGACCCCGTGGACTGGCTACCAGGCTCCTCTGTCCAGGGGATTCTCCAGGCAGCAGTACTGGAGTAGGTTGCCATCCCCTCCTCCAGGGGATCTTTCTGACTCAGGGATCGAGCCCACGTTCCCTGCATTGGCAGGTGGATTCTTCAGCACCGCACCACCTGGGAAGTATGTTATGAGTGTCTTACCACAATAGAGTGTGTGTGTGTGTGTGTGTTGTGTGTGTGTGTGTGTGTGTGTGTGTGAAACAAGCCTCCTGGGGCAGGGACAGCTGGGTGTCACCCGGAGCCCCAGGCCCAGCATGGGGCCACGCACCTGGACGCCCCAGAAACACCTGTGGATGAAAAGCATGAAGCCGCGCTGGTTGGAGCCGGGCCCGGTCCCCACCAGCCACCTGGGGCCGTTGCTCACTTGGTGGAGCCTGGCCTGCGACGCGTGGGCGATGGCTAGTCACGCAGAGGTGGCAGCTGGAGGCGCGGTGACCTTTCTGGTGCAGGTCCCGGCTGTGGGGCAGCGCGTGACCGCGTTGTGCGAAGGGGCAGGTGGGTGCTCGGGACCCCTCCCCCGGCTGGAGACCCTGGGGCTCGCCCTGAGCCAGCCTCTGGCCGCTGGGCTGCAGGTCTCATGGTGGGGATGCGGGGGCTGGGGGTCTCACAGTGGGGGTACGGGCGACATGGGATGGAACCCCGCTGCTCTCGGCTTCTTCCCGCTCTGCTCAGCCACCTCCCCAGGAGCGGAGGGCTGCAAATCCGGATACTTCTACGGGGTGGCCTGGGGGCGTAGACGGGGGCTTGTTCTGGACAGAGGAGAGGAGGCCCGCGGCGGGTGGATCGCCGCACGGTCAGACCTGTTCTTGGAACTTCTGCTGAGGGGCCTCGGCTCTGGGGGAGGGGGGCTGCCTGGCCCCCGGCCCCTGACGTCTCCTGGCGGGGCACACCTGCCCGACCACGGCTCCAGCGGCGTGGACGCCGCTGGGAGTGGAGAAGCGGAGAAGCGAGGGCGGATGAGTCCACAGCCTCCGGCCCCCATCGGGAGCCGGGAACCACCCCAGGGGGAGGGGTCGCTCCAGAAAGACGCTCCGAGGCCATCGCTAGGAGGCTCTGAGCTGGCTGTGGACCGGTGGCCTGCCGGCCCGGATGTCAGGGAGCCCTTTGTGCCGCCGTCGGCTGGCGCGGCAGCCCTCGGGCTCAGCTGGTCCTCTCTCTTCCACGCTGGATGCCCCAGTGGTCGTGTGTCCCGTGCCAGAGGCCATGACGCACGCGCACACAGACACACACATAAAATTTGCTCCTAGACCCCCCTTGGAAGGGCCCCCGCTCTCTGCTGGGGGCCCACACCCTTGAAGACGGTCCTCACCATGCCCTCCTCCGGGGGTCGCTCCCGATGGCGACACGCCGTGCTCGGAGTCCTGTATCCTCAGAACTCTTTTGCGCCCTTGGGGAGCTCCAGCTCCAGCCGCCGAGCAGGGCTGACATTCCCTGGGCGTCTCCCTCTGTCCGGGGAGGGCCCCTCCTGCAGCGCCGCCTCCCTCACGCCGGTTCCGAGACTGTTTTGCTGTGGATGAGCGTCCTGTCGGCCGCCGCGGTGGCTACTGCTTTAGAGCCTGGCTCCACGTGGGCACAGACAAGGCGCAGGAGGACACCCCCTTCTCAGCCTTTCTAGAGCTCGTCTTAAAGTCAAGGGGGACACGGCAAACAGCAACGCGGACAAGCCAGGTCCCCGGGTTTGGACCAACCACAGACGGGCCGCCGCCCACACCAGCCCCCGTCACCGCTGGCCTGGACCACCGCTGCAGCCCCCGCCCTCACCCCCTCGGGCCTGACCGCCTACAGCATCCAGAGTGGTCCTAGAGCGAGACCATGCCCTTCCTCGGCTCAGAAACGCCTGTGGCTCCCCTGTCCCTGGGGTAAAAGCCAGAGTCCTACCAGCCCCATGGACCCTCTGTCTGTCCTGACCCCCTACTCCCCCCGCCTGCAGCCCCACGGGCCTCCTCGCGGTTCCTCCATCACACATGCCTCAGGGCCTTTGCACCAGCTGCCCCCTCTGCCTGGCCTGCTCTCCCCAGGAAGCACTCAGCCCACCCCCTCACTTCCTGTTTGTCTAAAATCCCAGCAACATCCCCCCCGACAGCTCTCTCTGCTGCTCCTGCATGCCCCTCCACAGCAGCTCTCTAACACGCTAAACACCGTCCAGCTTCATCGCCATTTCTCTGCTTCTCCCCAGCACGGTATAAGCCTGTTCGGAAAAGGATTTTCTGGTTTCATGCCCTGTCGTAACTGGGCAGTGCCTGGATGATGCCTGGCACACGCAGCTGTGCTCAGTAAATATTTCTTGAATGAATCAAGTTTGCTGAAAGAACCCAGGCTTGCAGGAACCAAAGCTGCTGTGATTCTCAGTCTGAAAGATGCAGGGGGAAAGCCTTGAGAAGCCGACTGTCACGGGCAGGACCCAGAGGAGGGAAACCGCAGGATCTACGCACCAGTACCTGAAAGAGTGCAAGGGCTGGAGCCTGGGAGCGGAAGACAGAGGTCCTGATAAGGACTGCAAACAATTCTTGAATCAGGTGGCTGAGGAAGAACTCCTGGACCTCACAGAATTAGAGGCCAGGCGGCAGGTTCGACAGAGTGTCACGTGGTGGGAGTTCCCTGGGGGTCCAGAGGTCAAGATGCCACGCTTCCACTTCGAGGGCTGCGGGTTCAATCCCTGATCGGGGAACTAAGGTCCCACAGGCCTTGTGGCCAGAAAACCAAAACATAAACACAAGCGAATATATAAACATAAAAACATTATAAAGGAAGAGAAAGAAAGCGAAGTCGCTCAGTCCCGTCGGACCCTTTGCGACCCCATGGACTGTCGCCTACCAGGCTCCTCCATCCATGGGATTTTCCAGGCACGAGTACTGGAGTGGGTTGCCATTTCCTTCTCCAGGATATGTAAACAAAGAAATATATAAAAAACATAAAAGTATTCATTAAATATTGTAACGAATTCAATAAAGGCTTGACAAATGGTACGCATCAGGAAAAAACTTAAAAAAAAAAAAAACACCAAGAAACCTTCCCTCGGGTCCTTGGGCCTGAGACCTCAAAGTTCCCCAAATGGGAGGACTTCCGGCCTCAGACAGTGTAGAGCTTAACAAGCCCAGAGGCAGCAGCACAGAGGCAGCCCCGCGCTCACTGCAGACAAGATGCTACGTTAAGGGCTTCATGAACGTCAGCCCACGGAAGCCCCAAGGGGCCCTAAGGGGTAGGCTCCATCATTATCCCCATTACAGAGATGTGGACACCGAGGCACAGAAGGTCGAAGCACTCGCCAAAGGGAACGGAACCCGATGCGGGAGTGGGAGAGATGTCGGACCTCACAGAGACTGCAGGGGCGCCCGAGAAAGGGCATGGCAGCCCCGGGGCCCCTGGCTCCTCCCCGGAAGTGACCCCTCAGCCCCGGAAAGCGGCTGCTGCTGCTGCAGCCCACTCAGCCTGCAGGGTGGCTACAGGCGGTCAGTGCCACGAGGAGGGGGTGGGAAGAGCTCACACGCAGCAGGGTCAAATGGAGCGCCAGCAATACTTGACGGTAAAAGGCGTTTCAGTGCAGCTTGAGAGAAAACGAAATTCAACTCCATTATCATGAAAATTACATCCATTGAATATTAGATAAGAAAAGTCAGCGTTCGATTTCTGAAATGTAAGATGTAAGCGCACGCCGGGTGATAAATGTAATGATACTCTTAAGCAACTCTATTCTGGAAGCATCGAGAGCCTCATGTTTAGGGAGACTGCTGCCTGGGGGTCGCCACGGCGTATCTGTGCGCTGGGTCTGTACAGCCCGGCGCCTGCTCGCTAGGGGGGCTGGTAGATGTCCAGCAAAGGCTACTGGAGGCTGAGCTTGGAGGGCCCATTAAATGGGGGCACCCTCCAGCAGTGCCCTGCCCCCTGGGGCACTGGGCCACGCTGGGGAGCCAGAGCATGGACCAGGAACGAAACCCAAGGGGGTGTGTGGGGAGGCACGTCAGGTGGCTGGGGCAGCAGAGAGGAGCCAAGCGCACAGCGGCGACAGGCACCCACTGCGAAGGCGTCGGAAGGGCAGAGGGGCTGCGGGGGCCCAGGAGGCCCACCCCCCGCGGCAGCAGCCCCGCCCCGCCCCCCCCCCCCCCCCCCCCCCGCTCCTGCCCGGGCTCTGCGGTGGGGCCACAGGCGAGTTCCATTACCCCTCTGGGCCCAGTGTTCTCCGTGAAACGGGCGTGCTAACCAAGAGGTCCTTCGGTGAGCGGATGGATACATACAGCGTGGTCCATCCAGAGCACGGAATATTACTCAGCACTAAACAGAAATGAGCGATCAAGCCATGAAAAGCCATGGAGGCAACGAGTGGGGGAGGCCAGCGTGAGGAGGCCACAGCGCACTGTGTGACCGCGGCTCGGTGACGTTCTAGAAAAGGCAAACCTGTCAGAGGCGGCCAGGGGCTGCGGGAGGCGCGGGACGGACGGGGGGCCCGTGGATGCAAGGGCAGCGAGGCTGGTCTGCACGACACGGCGCCAGCGCATCCGAGGCTTCACGCACGTGTCCAGACCCCGAGAACGCGCGCCACTGAGAGCGAGTGCTCAGCAAACTGGGCTTTTACTACTAACGGCGTAGCAGCTCTGAGGCACAGCCAGTAGGGGGGCTGAAGCACCTCCCAGCCAGCCACCCCTGGAATGGCACCCCGCCCTGCAGCCCGATCACAGAATCGGGCACTGCTGCCCACTGCCAGAGACCTACAGGGTCTTCCCGGATTCCAAACCTCGCCTCCAGCCCACGTGTGAGCCTTGGGCTTCTGCTCCCAACAGCCTCCAAACCTGGGCATCTGGCCATCTTCCCCCGCCCCTGGTCCCCACTGAGCTCTCTGCCTCCCCTCCGCTACCCTCAGCCACGCAGGCACTGGCCCGAGACGCTGCCACTGGAACAGGGCGGGGCACAGAGCAGGCGCTCAGCGAAGAAACACACAGCCCAGCCCGTGCGCTGGACAGACGCCATCACTGCGTTCCACACTCGGGACTTGGGCAGCGCCGTGGTCCCCCCGGGCTTGGGTGAGGATGGCCGCTGCGTTTAAGCCGTAACTGTTGAGCATACACTAACTTGATGTCCGGAGACCCGTTACTCTGTTGCCGTTCAAAACTCCGCGCTTTGGAAACACCTCCTCCAGAACTTAGTGTCCCTCCCAGCCCCATCACACTCCCCTACCTGCTGCACCTCTGATCACTGATCAATACCAGCAGGGGGCTGGCGGGACACCACCCCCAGCTGGGGCTGCCCAAGGGATCATCCGAGGGGCCCAGATGCTGCGGCACTCGGTGGGAGGACTCCTTGCGTATACAGTTATTAATGACTTTATTTATACACCAATATTTAGTACTGCTTGCAATTAAGCAGATCTGCTTTCAAAACATGACTAATTAGAGAAGAGTCATGTTGGCAGGGAGAAGGCACGGCGTCCCAGCAGCCAGGGGCGAGGCCAGGTGCTGAACCTCAGACCCAGCGGGCTTTTGGGCACCCCCAAGCCTTGGAGGACCCCGGCAGGGGCAGAGAGAGGGGAGGAGGGGAGAGGAGGGCGGGAGCGTCGCCGTCCTCAAGCCGGGAGCCCTCGTTCGTAACCATGTTCTCTGGCCTGACACTGGCTGCTACCTGGAAGCCAGCAGAGAAGTCTGGAGCTGCCTGGCCCCAGGCTGACATCCTGGGGCGGGGGGCAGTCCTGGAGAGAGCTTGTGCAGTGGTCCACATGGGGTGGTGGGTAAAATCTGCTGTTAGTCACTGGCAGGCACCTGTCCCCATGACACCCTCACGGACTTGCATCCAGTAAGAGGCAAGATCTGCTCTCTGACTGCGCGGAGTGACTGCTTGCGGTCAGAACACGGTTCTGGTGGCAGAGGAGGCTGAAGGCCTTGGTTCCTGGGGGCATCGGTAACAGGACTCTCCCAAGCGCTGGCATCCCAGGCAGTCTGAGAACCAGTGTCCCTGGCAGGCGTCTACCTGACCCACAAGGGTCCCTGTCCTGTGCCAGGCGCTGAGCTGGGGCCAAGGACGCAGAGACAGAGATGGCCCAGAGGCCAACCCTGACCTTGACCCTGAGGTCCTCCAGGTGAGTGACGTGGGCATGGAAACAGACAGCTACACGGCCCATGGTGGCACGGAGCGCCTGGTGGACGCCGGAAGTCTCGGGAGTGGCCCGCCCCAGCCCCTGGGGGCGGGCTGCTGAGCATGGCGGGCACCCCCAGACCCCACGCCCCTCGCCCCTCAGCCCTGCTACTTTCAGCACCAGCTCAGCCGCCGGAGGCCGTCCCTCCAAAGAGCTGGAGAGCTGGGAGGGCGGGAGGGCGGACAAACACCATGAGGGGCGACGATGCCCGCCCGGGCGCGCAGACGCAGCCCCGCCTTCTGGGGAACACGCCCTCGCTGCTGGGGTGAGCGGGGCCTGGGTGTCTGCCCAGCCCTGGCACCTGGAGCGTGGACGCACCAGAGGTGTCCCGCCCTGGGGCAGAACCACCAGCCTCTGCGGTCGCTAGAGTCAGGGTCGGGGAGTGAGGTCTGGGGGCCTCTAGGTGAGGACCCCATCCGGCAAGGCACCTCTCCAGAGAAGGCCGGCCGTGCCCCCCACCCCACTGGCCACCGCAGTGGCTGGTGGCAGAGGGACGTGCCCCCGGGAGCGCTGTGTGTTGTGCACACCAAGGGAAGACGCAGAGGGATGGAGCCCCAGAGAGGCAGAGGAGGGCGGCTGTGACGCCGGGGGTGGACCAGGAGGGATGCGGGGTGGGAGAAGAGGTGAAGAGACGGAGCTCGGTGGCGGCGGTGATCAATGCACCGGGTGTGTTTACGAACATGCCTGCTCAGGCCTGCGTGGAGGCCGGGTTAGGAGAGGGAGGCTGCGTGCGTCCTGGGCCCCCGGGGCACGCCTGCACCCTCAGCGGGGTCGCTGACTCCATGAAGCTCCGAACCCACACAGCAGCCCCAAGTCCGGGCCGTGAGAGGCCTGGGAAGCAAGCTAATAAGCAGAGCGATGGACAGCCATCCGTCACCGTCAGCCTGAGGGCCTGGCTGGGCGGCTGTGGCCTCCAGGATGGGGCGCCTTCTGTGGAGGGTGGGTCTGCGCTCCTTGACTGCGCAGATGGGGTCGGGCTGCCCAGATCCAGCAGGGAAGGGAGATAGCGCCCAGCCACCCACCGTGGGTCACTCGGGAATACTTCCCAAGGGCCTCCTGTGTGCTGGCCCTGGGGGCTTCAAGTCAGAGCTGATGGGGGGAACAGGCAGGGGATCCCCACACGCCCAGGACAGGCTCCGAGGGGGAGAAAACTGCTTTTGTACATAGCAGGTACTCAAGTAATAATACCTGTTTCCTGCCAGCCTCCCCTCGCCCTAAGGACAGAGAAACAACTGCCCGCTGCAGAGACCCAGGCCTGGGCTCATGAGCCAGCGGCACCGGTGAGCGTTCAAAGCGCAGGCGGGGGGTGGACGAGGAGGCCCTTCAGGCCGGCCCTGCTCTGCATTCCGCCCTCGTCCCTGAGCTGCCGGTCAGCATGCAAGAGGCCAGCACGACGCAGGCTTTGGAAAGAATCCTTGAGATCAGAAGATTTGCTGGAGTGGATATAAATAGCCCAAAGCTCCCAGCCCAGCTGCTGAGCCAGCGATGCGGGCCAGGCGGTCAGGGGGACTCCTTAAGCCTGGGTCCAAACTCGCCTGCGTGGAGTGGCCGCCCCGCAATCTCCTCTGCCCTTCGGGCCCTGTGCCCCATCCCGACCCCGCTGCCTGTCCCGGTTCCTCTCTCCAAACGCAAACTGCTTCCAAACCAAGGCAGAATCATCCGCGGGCCGCTGGTTTGCTGAGGAGGGACTCAAGGAGCCAAGGGGCAGGGGGCACACGTGGGCAGGAACACCTGGGGTGCTGGGGGACACAGAGCTGTAAAGACCACCCTGTCGTCTGTGGCCCCAGGCCAGGGCCAGCCTGCTTTCACCCGATCCCTATAACGAATCTCATTCGTCTCGACATCAAACTGCAGATACGGCACCGTCGACACTAGTGAAAGGCATTTTCTGACAGGTACACAGCAGCCCTTCTCCCCGCGCCACCTCCCATCAGGTCTGCATCCCCCTGAGCGGGGCTGACCCCCTGCGTCCCCCTGCGTGCCCCTGACCCTAGCCTCTCTGCTCCAGCATCCCCCACACTGTACAGGCTGGCGCTTATGAGGCTTGGCAAGTACTAGTTATATGAAAGAATAAATGATGAGCCTCCGGCGAACGCAACACACGGGGGAGAGAAGAGACGGTCTGTCTCCCGTCTGTCCCTCTGTCTGTCTTTCTGTCTGTCCCTCTGTCTGCCTTGTCTGCCGGCAGCCCAGGCGGTACCCTGTCACGAGACACACACCATCCCCGAGGGTCCAGGGGCCCTTGCCCGACCCCCACCTCTGTGTCTCACGCTGTAAGAAGTAACCAGCCCTCGTAGCGCATGTCAGTGTCTGGAGGTGAACGGTCCAGGCTGTACGGGGCAGTACCCCCCAAGTGTCAGGGGCCTGGCGCCTTCCAGCTCACTGGCCCTGCCTCCCGACAGTGCGACCACTGTCCTCACGATCCACAGTGGCTGCCTGTGCTCCAGCCATCACCTCCTCATTCCAGCCAATAGGAAGAAGAAGAAACGGGGAAAGGACCCACCCCTTCCTTTAAAGACACTTCCTGGAAACTGCACACTTCTGCTTACCTCTTACTGGCCAGAGCAGTTACACGGCCATATCTAACTACCTGGGAGGCTGGGAAAGATGTTCTGTATTCTCCCTGGCATCGCGGCCATATTAAAACACAGAACACACCAAAAATGAGGTTTTAATAAAGAGAAAGCAGATACCGGGAGGCAGCCGTTTAGGTCACATGTCCTCCCCACCCGGGCCAGGGATCACCCCCTTTCCACCTCCAAGACCCCTTTCACCATCTTCCCCACAACCTGCCAGATAATAAGGCTTGAGAACTCCTGTGGAAGGAGCTCTCCCCCTCTCCTGTCCTGTGCTGACTGGCTCTGTCCTACGAGAAGGCTTCTCTCTCTCCTTGTGCCCACTTTTCCAGGTGAGGAGGAAACTTGCCAGCCTGCTAGGATGAGGCCAGGACCCAAACCCAGGCCCGTGTGCTCCCAGCTCAGCAATCTGTTTTAATCAAACTGCACTTGGCAAGCTGGGGTATGAGCGGGCCCCCGGCCCCTGACCTCCTCACGGGATGGAGCACCCTGAGACGCACCTGCCCTGGAGATGGCCCTGGAGATGTCCCAACTGTGAGGAGTACCCCCGTGCAGCGTGGGTCTGACTGCACCAAGGCCAGCCTTTCACAGACAGAGAGCCAAGCTCCGCCTGCACTGTGGCCGGGCTGGGCTGAGCCTGCAGGCCCCGGGCAGTCCAGACCCCACCTGGGGTCCCGCTCATTAAACCAGGGGCTCAGGCGCCACCGCAGGATGCACAGAGAGGTCCCCACGAGCCTGCGAGCTGGAGAGGGCACAGTCTGCTTCAGTCAAATGAAAGCAGAGGAGCGCTATTCAGGGAGGAAACCGGTGAGCTCTGGCTGAGGCTGTCACCTCGAGGGACGTCAAACACCAAGCTTTCCTAGAGGGACATGCGGAGCCCCGAGGGCCGTGCAAGAGAGATGCGCACCCACCTGGGGCTGGCTGTGCCCGCCCCCGACACCTGCCCCCACGCCCTGCATGGGGCAGAGGCGGCACCTGCTTCCCCAGAGGCAACGAGGCACCTCCCTGCGCCCCTAACCAGCCACCCCGCACACGTCTGCACACAGCAAGGCTCTGGAACTTGCTGGATGGAACCTGGAGCGCGGGTTCAGTGGAGAGGGAAAGACGGCCCCTCCAGACTCAGAGCAGCCCAGCCAGAGGAGACAGGTCGAGGCGCGGACAGAGCACAGGCAACTCTCCCCTCCATCCACCCCGGTCTCCGGCAGCTCAGGGCACGGGGCAGCTGGCATCTGGCGAATGACAATCTGGGGAGATGGCCGTGAATCAGCTCCTCCCCAGCTGCCTTCTCCCTCACGGACCAGAGTCGGCAGGCTTCTTCGTAAGGAGGTCGCGCCCCACGGATGCCGGTCCTGCTCGGCACCGTCCTGCAGATCCACCCTCACCCTCTCTTGCTGGCCCGGAGCTCTCAGCTCTCCGGGGACGGGAGAGAAGGGGCTCCCTGAGCCCTCCCCATAGGAAGAGGCCTTTGCAGGCCTTGTCTGGACCGCTGCCAGCAGAACCACCCTCCCATCGCCACTACTGCCTGGCCCCCGGGCAGAGCCCCAGGGCACAGCCGGTGTGGCTCTCAGGACCACAGACACAGAGTAGAACAGAACACGGGTGTGGGCTCATCTGGCCCTGCCACTTCCTAGCTGCGCAACCCCGGGAAAGACACGCCACCACTCTGAGCCTCAGTTTCCCCATCTGTAAGGGGGGCACACAGATTTTAAAAGGGGTCAGGGAACACACAGCAGGCACTCGGCCCACCTCCCAGCAGAGACCGCCTGCCAGGAAAGCCACCGACTCCAGAAGACAAGCAGGGAAAGCCCGGCTGCAGGTGAAGATGCCAGGCGATAGGCTTTGCTGAGCCCTCCCTGCCCGAAGAGAGAGTGGGCACACGTCCACACGGTAACTGACTCTGCGTGTACTTACTAATCGTGTGTGGGCACAACCGCAGCAACGTCACGCATGTCACAAAAGGTTGCCCCCAAAAGACGCTGAGGACGAAAGTCCAGGCTCAGTGGGAACAGAAGCCCCCTGTGCCTCCAAGGATGCTACTGACTGCCCCTGGGGCGCACACACTCCTTTCCGGAGCCCCTGGACTTGCTCGGTGTCAGCTGTGGACTTGTTTTAAATGCTCTGACCCCCTGGACGTGTAGCCCTCCAGGCTCCTCTGTCCATGGTATTATCCCAACAAGAACACTGGAGAGGGTTGCCATTTGCTTCTCCAGAGGATCTTCCCCAGCCAGGGATCAAACCCATATCTCCTTCATTGGCAGGAGTGGCTCTACCACTGAGCCACCTGGGAAGGCCCTCATTTAAAACATCTCATCTGAAACATAAGTGGTTTGCTGAGCGGGCAGCTGAAGGGAGCCAGCATCCGGTGCGGCCAGCGGGATGGAGGGGAGAGGCAGGGCTCCCAGCAGGGGACCGCCACAGCAGGCCAGACGGGGCGCCCCAGGGGGCCCAGGGCTGCGGCACACGCAGAAGACAAGACCCACTCTCACGTGGATCAGAACCACGAGGAGTTCCAAGATGGAAGCCGGTCCCTAGGGGACACAAGGGGTCTCCAGGGGCAGGAATGAAGCGCGTCCAGGCAGCGGGACCCGCCTGAGCCAAGGCACGGAGCGTGGAAACTGCATGCGTCGGCGTGAGCAGCAGAGGGCAGTGCTGGCGGCCACCCCACCTGGGGCAGGTTTGGGAGCGAGAGGGAGCCTGCAGGGAAATGATGTCTGGGCACGATGTCTCGGGAAGGGGGAGGAACGGAGAGAGAGGAGGGCTGTGCTCCTCGGGCTCCCTGAGAGGCAGGCAGGGGCTCCGCACACCCCCGGTGCGGGATCCCCGCCCCCGCATGCCAGCCGCCCCCTCCCCAGCGGGAGTGAGGCTGCTCAGGGTGCCTGCTAGGCTGGGGGAGCAGGGGTGTGCTCTTAATTACCGCAGTTATCACAAACGCGTCAGCCATGATCAGTTCCTCCAGACCACCCCCCGCCACCACCGCCCTCCTCCCTGGATGTTTTGGCGGCTCCGCCATATGGCAGAGTTAAAAATACAGCTCAGAGTGAGGGGGTGCAGACGGGAGTGGGCAGGTTCCCGGCGTGGCGGGCGGGCATCTGGTCAGGCCGGCCTGGGACACACTCTGAGCCCAGGTACCCCAGCTCCTGCTGGGCTACGGCTGGACAACAGCCGTCAGACAGCTGGCACCACGGAGAGCGACCCACCAGGGGCCGGACTGGTGCCAGAGCCCACACAGAGAAAGGCCCTTTTGGCCTGGGGGGAAGTGACAGCATGGGGCCTGAGCACCCCGAGTGCAGGGGAAAGAGGGCTGCAACTCCTTGCTCTTCCTCCCAGTGGGGGGCGTGTGCAGTCCCCTCCCGCCTGAAACTGGCCTTGGGATCTGCTTGACCAATAGCAGGTGGCAGAAGTGACCTCGTGGGATCCCCACGGTCGAGCCACAGGAAGCCTCAGAACGCGGCATTCCCAGCCTCCCTCCAAGCCTCAGAACCCCGGCTCTGGGGTCTCCAGACCCCCGAGCTGGAGAGGCCAGGTGTGGACACTCTGGTCCACAGGGCCAGCAATCTGGGTGTCTCCACTGGTTCCCAGATCACCGAGGAAGGTGTTCTGGCTGCTCCAGACTAGAGTGTCCACTATTTGAACACCACTAAGTAACCACCCTTAAGGCAGAAAGTGAAGAACTGAAGAGCCTCTTGATGAAAGAAGAGAGTAAAAATGTTGGCTTAAAGCTCAACATTCAGAAAACGAAGATCATGGCATCCGGTCCCATCACTTCATGGGAAATAGATGGGGAAACAGTGGACACAGTGGCAGACTTTATTTTTGGGGGCTCCAAAAGCACTGCGGATGGTGACTGCAGCCATGAAATTAAAAGACGCTTACTCCTTGGAAGGAAAGTTATGACCAACCTAGTCAGCATATGACCAACCTCGACAGCATATTCAGAGAAGGCAATGGCACCCCACTCCAGTACTCTTGCCTGGAAAATCCCATGGGCAGAGGAGCCCGGTAGGCTGCAGTCCATGGGGTCCCGAAGAGTCAGACACGACTGAGCGACTTCACTTACACTTTTCACTTTCATGCATTGGAGAAGGAAATGGCAACCCACTCCAGTGCTCTTGCCTGGAGAATCCCAGGGATGGGGGAGCCGGGTGGGCTGCCGTCTATGGGGTCGCACAGAGTTGGACACGACCGAAGTGACTTAGCAGCCGCAGCAGAGTAATTCCCAGCGACCGCACAGGGAGCATAAGACCCAGCCGTACCAGCCCCGCCCTGCAGCATCTCGGCTCGAAGGACGGGGCTTGCCTTAAGCCTCTGGTTTTAGAGCAATCTGTCACTCAGCCAGACACCTGGACACTGATTCGTTCACTGACTCCCTCATGCATTCACTCAACATGGGTTCATTAACATCCACCCCCAGGCAGCCACCCCGGGGAGGCCGATGTCCCTGCCTGGGCTGCTTCTACGGAGAGGTGAGTGAGGGGTGCTGGAGGCAGGGTCCAGGGGGTCAGCCAGCCCCACTCTCTCACCAGTCCAGAGACACCGCAGACAACACAGGCCAACGCCTGGGCTCCTTGTTGTTCAGCCACTAAGACGTGTTGCGCTCTTTGCGACCCCATGGAATGCAGCACGCCAGGCTTCCCTGTCCCTCACCACCTCCCAGGGCTTGCTCAAACTCATGTCCATGGAGTCAGGGATGCCATCCAACCATCTTATCCTCTCCTTCCGCCTTCAATCTTTCCCAGCATCAGGGTCTTTTCCAATGAGTCAGTTCTTTGCATTGGTGGCCAGAGTATTGGAGCTTCAGCTTCAGCATCAGTCATTCCAGTGAATATTCAGGGTTGATTTCCTTCAGAATGGACTGGTTGGATCTCCTTGCAGTCTGAGGGACTCTCAAGCATCTTCTCCAACACCACAGTTCAAAAGCATCAATTCTTCGGTGCTCAGCCTTCTTTATGGTCCAACTCTCTTGTCCTTACACGACCACCGGAAAAACCATAGCCTTGACTAGATGGACCTTCATCTTTCTGGTTAAGCAATGAGCTCTCCCTTCCGTCTGGACAGGCAGTTGGGGGGTTAGACAGGATGGGGCTTGTTCCTTTTATCCAGAACCCATGTGCCCCGCTCGCCTCCAGGACCCCCAAGTCCTACGGCGTCTCCTGCAGCCCCTGCTCTCTGGTTCCCCCTCCCGGAGCCAGGTGTCCTGTCCAGCGCCCTCCCCCAGGCAGACCCCCCCGGGGACGCCCCGCGTCTGCTCCCAGAGCCCCTCAGGACCGCAGCTGCTGGTCCTGCCCACCCACCGCCTGCAGCTTCCCCCCTCCTCTCCCTCACTGTCCTCTGGGTCCCTCTGCTGCAGACACACCGGTCTCCTCGTGGCACCTGGACCATGCCAGGTACACTGTCCACTCAGGCAACCAAAAGGGGGACCCAGTGACCACTGTCCCCGCCAGAGACAGCAGTGCCAGGGCCCCGAGAGAGGGCCCTCCCCCTCCAAGGGGAGC
Organism: Ovis canadensis; assembly: GCF_042477335.2. Taxonomy (NCBI): domain Eukaryota; kingdom Metazoa; phylum Chordata; class Mammalia; order Artiodactyla; family Bovidae; genus Ovis; species Ovis canadensis. Next base: position 73,123,828 of record NC_091263.1, on the reverse strand, counting down.
AGGAGGGGCGGGGCCTCACCCCAGGCTGACCTCCCGGGCCGCCCGCCTGTCCACAGTGCTCCTCAGCCTGTCAGGGAGCCCCGAGGCCTGTCCTGGGTCTCAGGCCCTCGCCTGTAAGGGCCCTGGTGCCACGGCCATCCAGGAGGACGCTGGGGTTTCACGGGGCACCTCGTGCCAGCCCTGCCCCGCTGGACACCAGGCAGGCATGGCCGACTGCGAGAGCCTGGTCTGCCGCCGGGACACGGGCTGCGGGAGCCCCGTCTTCTGCCTGCAGCAGGCCCGGTGCCCCGGGGGGCAGAGGGCTGCCCAGGGGCCTCAGGGTCCATGTGGCCTGACACTCTCCATGCAGAGCAAACAGGCCCCTCCAGCCAGCAAGATGGGGGGCAGAGCCGGCGGTGGGGGGCAAAAAGGACCGCGTGCCCAGTGTGTTGCGAGGGTCAACACACCGGAGAGGCCTCAGCGGCAGGCCGGCCCGTCCTCACCATGTGCTTGGGGAAACGCACCAGCCCCACTGGAGCCTGACAGCTTCAGAGTCCCTCCCCTGCACACGACACCTCCTGCTTGCCACCACCCCATCAAGTGGGGGCCACCACCCCCATCATTTTGCAGGAAAAGGACTCGGGCTCCTGGTGTTGAAGTAACTTCCCCAAGGAGACCAGAGTGAGGCAGAAGCCAAACCCGATGCTCAAAGGGAAAAGGCAGGGCTGTCCCAGGATGGACGGTGGTGCTGGAGGCAGTCCTGGCTCCTGGAGCCAAAGCCCGGGTACGCCGACCACACACAACCAGAATCAGCCCCAAACACGGACACCGCGCAGTGAGCAGGTCTGGCGTGACAGTGCCCGGGTTCTAGAGGCAGGCAGGCCCGCACGCGAATTCTGCCTCTGCCCTGGTGACCACTGGCAACCTCTCTGAGCCTCAGCATTCACATCTGCAAAATGGGGTGATGGTAGCCCCACGTGTCATGGAGCTGGAGCACCGGGAAAGGCTCGTTATTACCAGGGCTCGATCGTTGTCGAAGCTCCGGAGTTTGGGTGCCCAGAGCCCAGGGTCACTGTCTGTTCCTCCGTGAACCTCGCTTCCTCCAAGGAAAGCTGAGCGTCTCACAACGAGGCTCAAAGCACAGCTTCGTTGAGGGTGAGCGCCCTTGTTCCCCAGCCCCACCCCCCAAAGCTGACGCTGGTTCTCAGCAAGCGCCCTGAGCTGCTGTGCCCGCCCAGGCCTCGCCTGGCCCACTGTCCCCACTCCCAGGCCCAGCACGGCCACAGGCAGCACGTCCAACCCCAGACAGGCTGTGCGCCCACTTCCTGTCTTGGCGCCCTCGTGTGCTGTCTGCTGCCAAGAGACCATCCTCTCTTTCGCTCTTCAAGCCTGGCCTCAAACGCCACCTCCTCCAGGAAGTCTTCGGAGGCTGACGCCCAAGCCTGGCCATCTGCCTCTTGCTGGAGGCTGCCTGCACACCACTCAGCCCCCCTCTCACCCCGGCCCAGGGTCTGTGTCCCTGCCAACGTGGACCAGGCAGGGCTGAGTTACCAGGAGCAGTCAGGGGGGACAAGGAGATAGTGGGTCCGTGAGGCCCAGCCCAGCTCCTGCCTCAAACTGGTTCCACACCCCTTCCCGATGGACAGGCATGTTGTGAACAAACTACAAAGCCTTCACTGGAGAATCGGGGCGGGGTAGGGGTGGGGGGTGAGAGGTGTTCTGCCTGCTTCAGTCCTTTCGACGTTTCCATAGGTTTGGAAATTTCAAATAAAGCAACCCTCAAGGGCTGTCTGGGTACCCCAAGTCTCCCCTGAGCCAGCGTCCCTGGTGTCCTGCAGCACCAGGTACCCCGCAATCCCGCAACCTGGTCTCTGGAGCAGGGCCGCCTCCCCAGCCCACTGGCCTGGGGGCACCTGGGGCAAAGCCTGCCTTACTCCATCCGTCCTCCCCCTGGGGGTTGCCTGAGGCTGACGGGTGCCTGCAGACCTGAGCAGAGCTGAGCAGCTGAGGCATCATCATGGGGCCACCCAGAGAATCCCTCTGAGGCTGGGGAACGTGGAGTGCAGACGGTGTTTGATAACCTCGAGGCTGTGGCTCCTCACTCAGTAAAGCATGAGCACTCAGCACCCCTAACAACTGGTGTGGCGTCGCCCGTCAGCACGGCACTCCTGGAAGAGCAGGATTCGGACCCTGAAGGCCCACGGTCCTGGGGACCCCTAGCAAGGGCGTCACCCCGGGAAGCTTGCTCTGAAGTCAGGGTGTTTTCTGCTGCAGCCTGACCTGTGTCTGCAGGGTGGTGGGGCGGGGGTGGCGGAAGATTCGAGGCCCCCTGATTTCCCAGCTGCCTTGCGACCTCCTCGGCGGCTTCTGCTCCATTTCAGTGAGGTCAGCTCACGCCCCCCTCCCAGAGCCTGCCCGACGCCCAGCCGGTCACTTTGTTCCTGCTGCTCTGTGGCCAATTACACAGATGACACCCTGACTCACTCAGAATGGTGCCCTCCCCAAGTCGGGCAAAGCTTGGCTCTTTCTTACAAAAGCAGAAAGCAGGGAACAAAAAAAACCCTGAGATCAGCTGTCAAAACAATGTCATCGACGAAGCAGCTGACAAGCAGCCACACAGCTGACCGAAACTGCCCCTGACCCCAAACTCCTGAGTGCAAACCTCACAGGCACAGCCCTGAGACCTCCGCAGGCTTGGAGGCCTGAGCCAGATTTATCTCAGGATTTATCCTCCAGGCTGTAACAGAATCACTGGCTTAGCGTGCCGGACGGCCGGCAGACAGCGTCAGAGAAGCAGCTCCTTGTTTCTGCGGACTCGACCATCTGCCTGAGAAAGAACGGCTCGCCCCGCTCCCTGGGATGTGACCACGTGTTCTTCAGCCGGACTGAGGCCCTGCAGGCACAGAGCAGCCCGTTCCCGGTGGGGGGACATCCTCCTCGGCACCAGCTACTCGGCTGGGAGAACAAGAGTATCAGTGACCGAGAACGGGAGCCCAGTATCTCTCTTGGCCGCCCCCTCCGCCCTTGGAGATCAGAGAAGCCTGCTCAGCCTCTCCCGGCCTGTGCGAGTCCCCAGAGGTGGAATCAGAGGCGGCCGGGACCTCCGACCCTGCGGCCCTGGTCTGGGGTTCCCCGGCTACTCTGAAGATAAATGTGCTCTCGGAGGCTCCCAGCCAGGACCCGCCCCGTAAGGCGCTGGAGTCCCCTCCTCCGGCCCACCCCTCATCACCGGTCACCCTCGAGCATCACCCCTTCCCTCTCCCCTGAAACTGATGCGCCTTCGTCACGGTTAATATCAGCACAGACCGGAGGAGCACCCGTTTGGAAAGTCCGCAGAGACTGAACGCCACTGGAAACCTCCCCCAGAGTGAGTCACCAGCTCGCAGCTCCAGAGAAACGTCCTCTCCGGTGAGTTGACAGCCCCCGAGGGCTGGAGGGGACAAGGGCGCCGAGGCAGGCGGCTCCACTGGGCCTTCCAGCCTTGTCAGGCCGAGGCTGACTTTTGCTGGAAACTCAGGAGCAGAGGCCAGGAGGCAGCGTCCCATGCCACCCTGGGCCCCTCCGCACGGCAGCCTCGGGTGACGCTGCAGACCCGGCCTGGGTGTCAAGGACCCAGGAGGCGGGACAAGCGCCATGCACGCCGGGCCTCCTCCAGCGCCGCAGGCTGGGAGTCACGCAGGACCGACGGGAGGATGTCTGATCACTGGGGAGCGTGAAGGGCAGGTGTGGGCGAGGGGGGTGAGAGCAGGGTCCCCCACTCCTGGCTTGACACTGGACAGGCAGGAGGGCCACAGCCGGGCCCGGGACCTCTCTGAGCATCAGTCTCCACATCCGTGAAACGGGAGAGGCCACCGTCCCCGCCTCGTGGAAGTGCTGGGCCCACGAAAGGAGCCGGTAAACTCGAAGACCCGGAGCAGGGTGGGCGCATGGGGCGCCCTCGTGGACGCCACAGCGACGCACACACCTGCTCCCCCCGCGTCTGGGTCTGCATGCTCATCGGCACAGCTGTACCCGCGAAAGCCCATGCTGACTTTCTAATGGAGAGCACACAGACCCTAATCAAGCCCCTGTGTTCAGCAGGATCTACCAAGCATCTATTATGAGCCTGAATTCTTGCAGGGTTGGGAGGGGCCGGTTCTAGAAACATTAGGATGGAGCTGACTGACCACTGGATGTGAATTTTGATGTCACCAGAAAAAAGCAGTGAGACAGTCAATGGAACCAAAGGCGTCCCATTCCTTCCCTGCTATTACCCTGTTTTCCCCAAAGCCGAGAGACTCACGATGACAACCTTCAGCCGAGATGGGACGGGGACTTCCTGAGAAGGGGTTAAAGATCTTTGGGTGGAAAGGTTTCCCCCACACCCAGGAACTCCCCCGAGGACTGCCTGGGGGAGGCGGTCCAGAGATGACTGGCGTCCAGTGTGAGCCTGTCCCATGGCCTCTGTCTTCACGTTCCCCAGCAGGACGCTGCGCCTGCCAGGCAGGTGGGGGCACCCTGTCCAGCGGCCAAGGGGCCAGGGTTGCTGACTCAAGCCAGGCCCAGCCAAGCCTGCCTGCTCACTGGACCCTCAACCTCAGGGGCCCCAGTCTGCAGGTGGGGGGCAGGTCCTGGGAAAGTGGAGCGGGTCCCCTTGCAGGAAGCAGTCTCAACGGTTTGGACTCGCACTGCCCGTCGGCTCGGGCCAGCCAGGTACAGACCTCCTGGTCTCTACCCCAGGGAGCCGACCCCCCCACCCCGCCTCACCTTCGGGACCGTCTCCTCCAGGGTGCTGTGCCCCACTCCACATGCCCCAGAGGTCTCACCTTCCGACCTGTGCTCACCTGGGCCCCCAAAATGAGACCCTGCCTGACAAGGAAAGAGTGTGCCGTGCATTAAGCGCCCACTGTGGACATTTCCTGCACATCTTTTATCTTCTCTGTATACTCGGAAAGAGCCTGGTGGCAGCCTGTTCCTGTGAATTAAACACCCCGAAGCTAAGAGGAGGCCTGCCCCGCAGCCCCTGGGGCCCGGCCGCCTGCCTGTACCGTGCACCCCCGGCTGCCTTCTCCGCTCTCTGTTTTGGGTTTCCAGCACACCACCAATGGCTCCGCATCCAGTAGGCACTGAATAAAAGCCAGTTGCTCTCCCCCTTACTTCTTAGGCATAAATCACCTCTCTCCACGGATGGGCAGGGGCCCCTCAAATCTGGTCTGGAAAAGCAGCCCACAGCTCACTCCCCCAACACTGCAGGGGCCAGAACCCACCCTCCAGAAGGGAGAAGGCATGTATGTGCCACCAGCCCAGGGCATGGGCCCCATGGAGGGAGGGGGGCTCCAGCGCCCTCTCTCCTCAAAGGCTAGGGAAAGACACGGACGGGGAAGCGGGCCCCAGTCCTGTCAATACGCTCGAGCCTCCCAGCCCGACTCCTTACTTCTCACGTGTGGCCCCAAAGCCGCAGCACCCTCACCCCCAGGAGCTTGTGAGACCCTCAGGCCCTCCGGCCCTCCCGCTCCCAGACCCGCTGGTCAGCAGCATCCCCAGGCCCCTGTGTGTGCCTTCCAGCCTGAGACGCTCCCCTCCACCCAGAACTCCGTGTTGCCACCGTCTCTCTTGAAAAAGATGCGACCACAGGCTCTGAAGCCACGCTGGGGACGCGTGACCCAAGCCCCGCCTCAGCACCCCGGCTCCCTCTCTCTGAGCCTGCCGCCCGCACCAGCACTGGGGCTGGGGGTCCCCAAGCAGGCTCGCAGCATCCTCCGGCCACACCTGGTCACTGGAAGTGACTCTGAAGGGGAAGAAGGAGCCCTCGGACGCTGCTACGAGGCACCTGCCCACAGTACGTGGCCCCGGGGCCCTGCCTGCCGAGCCGCTGATGGCTTCCTCTGGGCCCGGCTCCTCCATGAGTCCCTGCCTGGGGGGTCAGGACTCAGGAGAGATCGAGCGACAGAGGGGTCTCGAAGATGCCGGAGCGCCAGGGGCAGAATACAGAGGCAGCGTGGGGCCTCTTCCCTCTCCAGTGATCCCGGCTGAGAGCGGTTCCATCCCGCCTCTGCCCTCCCAGCACAAACAGAAAGAAGTTTGCCGCTAGCTTGGCACCGCAGAGCCACCGGGCTCACCCGGGCCCTGACCCACCCAGGTGCCCCTCCTCCTCCAGGGCCCACTAGAGCCAGGAGCACGGCCCAGGACCACGCAGGAAGCCGGCCGCAGGGAGGCTTCTCTGTCCCATGACCGCAGCCTGCACAGCCCGGCCAAGGGCAGAGGCACGTGGGGTCTCGGGACCAGAGGACCAGACAGCCACACCTGGACGCCTGGGAATCAGTAGCCCCTCCCCCGAAGGATTGTGGAGTCGGGGTAACTCTTCACGCATCATTTCTGCCCACCCCTAACCTCCCAGAAAATCTTCCCTGAAGCTGCGTACCACTGGATTTCCGCCCCCTACCCCAAAACCCACACAAACAGTTTCTCCCCCTCCCCAGTCCGTGGTGTGTGGGCCAGGCGGTCCCAAAGACACGGGGACCGAGGGGTTAGACAGGGCGCAAAGCACGCAGGAACCCCACCCCCCAGGAAACCCGAGCCCCGCGCTCCCCGCCTCGCCCAGATGGGCACCAGGACTTGTGCGGAGCGGGGCCGGGCACACGACTCCGGACCCACGGGAGGCAAACGCGCGGCAGGGACACCGGGGCCCGCGCGGCCATGCAGTCCTGCCCCATCCCATCTCCGGCTTAATCCTCGCTCCGAAATAGCCCCGGGTAATCTCAGGGCCGAGAGGGCGGGTATTAACCCGGAGCCGCGAAGGGAGAGACGGCGGCGTCCCGAGGGAGGAGGGCTCCGCGCGTCCTGGGCTGGAGGCAGCAGAGAGTCCCTCTCCGAGGGAAGCTACCCGCGAGGGACCCAGGCCCGTTCGAGGGCGGGATCTGCGCCTGCTGCGCCCCCGCGCTCCGGGCCTGGGGTCTCCGGGTCAGGGGTTCCGGACTCGCCACCCAAAGCCCCGGGAGCGCCCGGACAGCCCTCTGTGGCGAGACCATCCCGCATCCGAGCTCCCGGGTCGCTGGAACCCGAGTCCCGAGCCGGCCGTCCGCGGAGAGCCGGGCGCGCGGGAGCGCCGGACAGCGCCCCGGAGCCCCTTTCCCTGGGAGCTCAGTCCCGCAGAGACCTCGTCCCGGGGTGGGCTGCGACCCCGCCGGGGGTACCCCGAGGTGACCCCTTGCCGGGCACCCTCCACGCCGAGCCCTGAGGGGCGCCGGGGGGCCCCCAAGAAGTTCGCGCGCCCCCGACACGCCCGCCGCCCCCGGTCCCCACTCACTTGTCGCGGTGGCCGCCGAGCTCCGGGGCGGCGCCGAGCGGCGGCGGGCCGGGGCCGGGGTCGGGGCGGCGGGCGCACGCGGCCAGGTGCCGCCGGTGCCGCTCCAGCAGGCCGGCGTTCTCGCGGCTCAGCCGCGCCACTTGGCGCTCCAGCTCCTCGATGCGCCGCCGCCGGCGCGCCAGCAGCTCCTGCTGCGCCGCGACGATCCGGGTCAGCTCCTGCAGGTACTCGGCCGCCTGGCCGGGGGGCTCGGCGGCGCTCGCCATGGTCCCCGCCTCGCGCGCGCGGGCGGCGGCGCGGCGGCGGCGCGGCCGTGGCTGCGCGGCGGGGACGGCGGCTCTGCGCGGCGGCGGCGCGGCGCGGGGCTCGGCCCGGGGGGCGCGGCGCGCGGGGCCCGGCGCGGCCCCGCCTCGGCGCCCGGCGCCCGCCTCCGCCCGCGCCCGCCCCGGGCGCCTCCGCGCCGCCGGCGGCCCCGCGGCCGCGCCGGAGCGGACAGGGCGCGGAGCTGCGGCCGCCGCGGGCGGGCGAGGAGTTTGCAAAGTGCCGGCTGCGGCGCGGGCGGAGCGGGAGCCGGAGCCCGGCGGCCGGCGCGGGAGGAGCGGGCGAGGGGCGGCGGCGGCGGCGGAGGGAGGGCGCCGCCTGCCGGCCCCGCGCCCCGCGCCCGCGCCCGCCGCCGCTGGGGTGCGACTCGCGCCTCCTCGCCGCCGCCTCGGTCGCGCTGAGATGCTAATCTCACAACAAATTCGGCAAAACAGACGTCCCTACATATTACCAGCCGCCGAATGGGCTGTGAGCAGCAAAATAAGGAACTCAGGAGCACTCTGGCATTTTTCTCCCAAGTGTGATGAAAACGCGGGGCTCGTGCTGTTGCCCACGCAGGACGAGTTTCCCAGGCTGTCCGATGTCCTAGACGGTTTAGGTGGCTGGCGGCCCCGAGGCCTCCACGATGCGGCTGTGGACCGAGTCCCAAGGCCCGGGTATGGTGTGACGGGCCCGCGGTCCCAAGACGCGCCTCCAAGGTGGCCTTTCAGTAGCTCCTTTAGTCTCTGAGCCTCAGGTTGCCCAGAGATAGTATTTTCTATTTCTTGGCTTTTAATAACCTTTTATCCTTTTCATACTCTAAATTTCCTTAGGACTAACCTTGTTCTTTTCCCGCCTTCTTGGAGAGCTTTCCACAGTTTGTTTTCTGGCAAATGTTACAAATTTGCCTCTGGGTAAAGCTTTAGCTACATCTCATGAGTTTCTAAAAACCTTGTAATAGTGTACGTTTTTTTTTTTTATATATAAATTTTATGGACTGTAGCCTGCCAGGCTCCTCTGTCCATGGGATTTCCCAGGCAAGAACACTGGAGTGGGTTGCCATTTCCTCCTCCAAATAGTGTACGTTTTGATGGTATAGTGTCTCTTTGTTAAGGCTGGCGTCACACTGGCTTCGATAAAACTTGGTATCCCACATCCATGATTGTTGACACCCCTTTACCTTAAAGAGATGATGGGCCCCACCTAGAGAGACCCCTGACCCTCTAGGGCCCTAAGGCCTCCTTGGGTGGCCCCTGGGCATGGCCTGTGAAAGAGAATGACAGGGGAGCTGTTTCGAGGTCCTCAAACTCACCGAGTACTTTTCCTAGGCTACTTGTGATGTTGTAGAAATGCATAGTTTTTATAAATCCTGTAATTATTTTCTCTAGGGCAAATGACATCCTGCTTGTGTGTGTGAAATGTGTTTATCGCTTCAGTTTATATTTTGAAAAGATACCGACATCTTTGCAAGCTGGTTCCAATATTCCTCCCTTTATAAAGATACCAGGAGCTTTCCCAAAAGGGATATGACCTTGACATCTAGTGAATTATTTGGGAGACCTGACCCTCAGGCCCCACGTATGGGGGTCTCTGCCAGTTTGGGAATGAAGGAAACTCAGGTGTAAATCTGGGGCACTTGAGTGAGGAGTGGGGGTGGGGAAAAGCTGATGGGGGGTGAGGAGCAGCTTCCCCCATCCCCCCACCAGCCGCCATATGCCTGTCCCCACCCCCACCCCAGCACCCTCTTGCAGCGGTTCTGGGTTGAGGGTGACCTCATGGTTCTATCTCCATGCTGCCTCCCCCTGGAACCCCCAGAGGCAGTGGGCTAACTGACCTCCCTCTGGATGAAGGACTAGACTCTGGACTCAGCCACCCAGACGCCCTTTACAGCGTCCCCACACAAGCTGATGATGTCAGAGCACTGAGGGGCAAGGTGGCAGATGGTGGAGAGAGGTAACCCAGGGTGCTTCAACACACCTGCAAAATGAAGCAGCGAACACGCACTCAGGTCATCCTGTTTCAACACTGCCTCTTGTCTGGATCCCCGCAGGGGACAACAGAGGGGACCTGTGCGTGGACGCCGCGGCAGCCGACAGGACCCCGCCCCAGGATGGGGCTCTCACCCGCCACCCACCAGACACGCCGGCATCTGAGAGCTCGGCAGTGTCCCTCTTCAGACACTGCCCTGTGCCCACAGGCTTGACCGCATCCAAAGCTACGCCCCTGCTTCCCTGAGGCCGTGACTGGTCCGCGCACGGGCACAAGAGACCAACGCCTTTGTCCAAACTCGGCCAGCTCTGCAGGGTGGTCCCAGCTCCAGAGCCGCTGACGGGACTCGCGGAGGCGGCCTCTGCTGGGACGGGCCTGTCGGCCAGCCCTCCTGCTGCCCGGGGCCTGGTGCTGGTCCTGAGAGCTTGGCCAGCAAGCCTCCTGCACCAGCCTCATCTCCCCACCCCTCCCAACCCTGTGTCAGCCTAGTGAACGTGCCCTTGCTTTGTGGGGGGAGATTCTAAACCTGAAAAACCAGTGGTAGCCTTTTCCAGTGTTATCATTACCTGAATACAAGGCCAAGGGGTAGAAAAAAACATACTACTATGAGCTGCAAAGAAGAGAGAGGTGACAAAAGTTTGGAGGTGAGAGGGGAAGGAGGGGCGTGTAGTAATCATCTATTAGCTTTTACTATCATTATCCACATTCAGCTTCGCAGTGAGACCATCTATCATTTAAATATCACCCTTTGTTGTAGAATCGTCATTTTTCTTCCTAAAAACCCTCCTGAGAGCTTTCTGACTCACCGTTACAATTTGGCCTGGTGCCTCCTTGGCCTGCTATGTGGCTATCGTCGGCGATTTCTTGGCATTTCCCTCCTGGACTGGGTCCACGCTTTCTTGGATTTTATGAATTCTCTTTCTTGGATTCATTCTGTATCTTGCTGTGAACATCCTCTAGCAATTCTCCCAGAGACGGCCTGTGGGAAGGTCTCAGAGTCCTTGGGTGTCTGAAATGATATATTTTCCCCTCGCACTCGAGTGACAGTCTTTCTGGGTATAGAATTCCAGGTTAAAATCAGGTTCCTCAGAACTTGGAAGGGTTTCTACCACTTTCCTTATCATTTAGTGCTGCTGATGCTAATCTGATTCCCCTCCCTGTGAGGAAGAAATTCTCTTGCAGCGGTGTTACTGCCCCCAATCACAACTTTTGGAAATCTGGTAGGGGGCTTTTCTGATCATCACGATGACGCAGTTCACTCTGGTATTCAGTGCAGTAAAGTCTCGTCTAACAAAACCACTCCATTCAAATCGCCAAAAAGAGCAAAGTTGCAGAGGCATGCTGCATGAAGCTCAAGATTCACTGTGAAGCAAGAGCGATCAAGGCCAAGTGGTCCCGGGGCAAAGCTGGACAAAAAGGCCAACAGAAGAGAAGAGAGCACGAAGAGAGACCCCCACACATGTGGCCAGCTGATTTTAACAAAGATGCCAAGACAGCCTAATAAGGGGAAGGATCGTCTTTCAACAAATACTGCTGGCACAACTGGATATCCACGAGCAAAAAAAGGAAAGCCCACACTTGAGGGCATCTACAAAAACTAACGGGGAATAGAGCATGACCCTAAATGTGAGACTGAAGTATATATACCTTGTAGGGGAAAAGCCACAGGAGAAAGTCTTAATGGCCTTGAGTTTGGCAAAGATTTCTTAAGTTTGACACCAAAAGCATGAACTCTAAAAGAAAAAAAAAATCCACACATTGGACTTGATCATGATGGAAAAAAAAAAAAAGAAACAATTTGGTCTTCAAAAGACACTGTTGAGGTCTTTTGCCCATCTTTTGATCGGACTGTTTGTTTTCCTGATATTGAGTTGCCTATATACAATGGAATATTCAGTTCAGTTCAGTTCAGTCACTCAGTCGTGTCCGACTCCTTGCGACCCCATGAATCGCAGCACGCCAGGCCTCCCTGTCCATCACCAGCTCCCGGAGAGTTCACAATGGAATATTACTGAGCCATAAAAAGAACGAATTTGAGGTGGCTTGTTCTAGTGAGGGGGATGAACCTGGAGCCTGTTACGCAGAGGGAAGTAAGTCAGAAAGAGGAAAACAGAGACTATTAATGCATAAATATGGAATCTAGAAAAGCGATGCTGATGAGCCTATTTACAGGGCAGCAGTGAAGACAGAGGCGTGGAGAACAACTCATGGACTCTGGGGGAGGGACGGGGCGGGATGAGCTGGGAAAGCAGCATCAGCACATATGCACCAGCGTGTGTGGGGCGGAGAGCTGGTGGGAAGGTGCTCCCCCGCAGGGAGCCCAGACTGGGGCTCTGTGATGACCCGCAGGGGTGGAATGGGGGAGGTGGGGAGGCTCACGAGGGAAGGGGAATGTGTGTAGTTGTGGCTGATTTCAGTTGTTGTGTGGCAGAAACCAACACAACACTGTAAAAAAAAAAATTTTTTTTTAAGACACTTAAGGGGATGTTGTGAAAAGAAGAAAGGCAAAAAGCAAAGGAGAAAAGGAAAGATATACGCATCTGAATGCAGAGTTCCAAAGAATAGCAGGAAGAGATAAGAAAGCCTTCTTCAGCGATCAATGCAAAGACATAGAGGAAAACAACAGAACAGGAAAGACTAGAGATCTCTTCAAGAAAATTAGAGATACCAAGGGAACATTTCATGCAAAGATGGGCTCGATAAAGGACAGAAATGGTCTGGACCTAACAGAAGCAGAAGATATTAAGAAGAGATGGCAAGAATACACGGAAGAACTGTACAAAAAGATCTTCACGACCCAGATAATCATGATGATGTGATCACTCATCTAGAGCCAGACATTGTGGAATGTGAAGTCAAGTGGGCCTTAGAAAGCATCACTATGAACAAAGCTAGTGGAGGTGTTGGAATTCCAGTGGAGCTGTTTCAAATCCTGAAAGATGATGCTGTGAAAGTGCTGCACTCAATATGCCAGCAAGTTTGGAAAACTCAGCAGTGGCCACAGGACTGGAAAAGGTCAGTTTTCATTCTAATCCCAAAGAAAGGCAATGCCAAAGAATGCTCAAACTACCACACAATTGCACTCATCTCACATGCTAGTAAAGTAATGCTCAAAATTCTCCAAGCCAGGCTTCAGCAATACGTGAACTGTGAACTCCCTGATGTTCAAGCTGATTTTAGAAAAGGCAGAGGAACCAGAGATCAAATTGCCAACATTCGCTGGATCGTGGAAAAAGCAAGAGAGTTCCAGAAAAACATCTATTTCTGCTTTATTGACTATGCCAAAGTCTTTGACTGTGTGGATCACAATAAACTGTGGAAAATTCTTCAAGAGATGGGAATACCAGACCACCTGACCTGCCTCTTGAGACATCCATATGCAGGTCAGGAAGCAACAGTTAGAACTGGACATGGAACAACAGACTGGTTCCAAATAGGAAAAGGAGTACATCAAGGCTGTATATTGTCACCCTGCTTATTTAACTTATATGCAGAGTACATCATGAGAAACGCTGGATTGGAAGAAGCAGAAGCTGGAATCAAGATTGCCGGGAGAAATATCAATAACCTCAGAAAGGCAGATGACACCACCCTTATGGCAGAAAGTGAAGAGGAACTAAAAAACCTCTTGATGAAAGTGAAAAAGGAGAGTGAAAAAGTTGGCTTAAAGCTCAACATTCAGAAAACGAAGATCATGGCATCTGGTCCCATCACTTCATGGGAAATAGATGGGGAAACAGTAGAAACAGTGTCAGACTTTACTTTTTTGGGGGGCTCCAAAATCACTGCAGATGGTGACTGCAGCCATGAAATTAAAAGACGCTTACTCCTTAGAAGGAAAGTTATGACCAACCTAGATAGTATATTCAAAAGCAGAGACATTACTTTGCCGACTAAGGTCCGTCTAGTCAAGGCTATGGTTTTTCCTGTGGTCATGTATGGATGTGAGAATTGGACTGTGAAGAAGGCTGAGCGCCAAAGAATTGATGCGTTTGAACTGTGGTGTTGGAGAAGACTCTTGAGAGTCCCTTGGACTGCAAGGAGATCCAACCAGTCCATTCTGAAGGAGATCAGCCCTGGGATTTCTTTGGAAGGAATGATGCTGAAGCTGAAACTCCAGTACTTTGGCCACCTCATGCGAAGAGTTGACTCACTGGAAAAGACTCTGATGCTGGGAGGGATTGGGGGCAGGAGGAGAAGGGGACGACAGAGGATGAGATGGCTGGATGGCATCACTGACTCGATGGACGTGAGTCTGAGTGAACTCCGGGAGATGGTGATGGACAGGGAGGCCTGGTGTGCTGCGATTCATGGGGTCGCAAAGAGTCGGACACGACTGAGCAAATGAACTGAACTGAACTGAACTAAGGGGACGTTTCTGGCCGTTCAGTAGTGAGAGGACTCCTCGCCTGCACGGCAGGAGGTCCGGGTCTGATCCCTGGTCAGGGAACTGAGAGCCCACATGTGGTGTGAAAAGCCCCGCGTCCCGGCAGACGAGCCTCCGGTCCCGGTGACGGTCCTGGCTCCCGGGGCCTGGCTCCCAGTCGCCGCCCTGGGTGGCGAGTGCTGCTTAGCGGTGCACCTCCTCTGACCTGGAGTCCCAGCCGATCAATCAGGGGCCCCGGCTGGGATCCTGCACGCTCTTCCCAGTCCTCACGCGGCACCACAGAACCACCCGCTGCTGGCTCTTCAAGACTGTCTTCACTTGTAGTTTCCTTTGAAAAGGAAATCCTCTACTTAAACAAACAAGAAAAAGACACTGTTAAGAAAAAGAAAAGTATGGGAGCAAATATTCACAAAATACATTCAACAAAGAGCTTGTGCGTAGACTGTACAAAGAATGCTTACAACTTAGTAATAAGACAGACAACCCAATTAAAAAGGGGCGAAAGGTCTGAACAGACATTTTACCAAAGATAGATTAATGGCAAATAAGCACGCAAAAAGATGCTCAGCTTCATTAGCTGCTAGGGACAGGCAAATCAAAATCATAATGACTTATATATGAAGCCAAAGCCATCAGAGGGCTTCCCGGGAGGCACAGTGGTAAAGAATCCACCTGCCAATTCTCCAAAAGACAGCAGTCAAGAAATGGAAATGACGACCCTCCAAACGGGAGAAAATTTCTGCGAGTCATACATTTGATGAGACTTTTGTTTCTAGAATAAGTAACTTTAATAACTCAACAATTTAAAAAGACAGCCCAATGTAAAGTGGGCAAAAGCTCTAAATAGACATTTCTCAAGAAAATATAATAAGCACAGGAAAAGATGCTTGACATCATTAGTGATCGGGGAAATGCAAATTGAAACCAATTGAAACCCAGCTGACATGCCACTTCACCCTTACTAGGTTAGCTAACATTAAAAATGCAGAAAATAATAAGCGTTGGCAAGGGTGTTGAGAAAGTGGACGCTCATACATAGCTGGGGGGAGTCTAACGTAATACAGCTGCTTTGGGAAATAGCCTGGCAGTTCCTCAAACATTTAAGCACTTATATGATCCAGAAATTCTATTCCTAGATATACAGCCAAGAGAATTGAAAACATACATCCTCACAAAAAGTTGTACACAAATGTAATAACAGCATTGAGCAAAAATATGGAAACAAGTCTCCATTAATTGATTGATACAAAGTGGTCTATCCCCTCAATGTATACTTTAGTTCAGTTCAGTTCAGTTGCTCAGTCGTGTCCGACTCTTTGTGACCCCATGAACCACAGCACACCAGGCCTCCGTGTCCATCACGAACTCTCAGAGTCCACCCAAACCCATGCCCATTGAGTCGCTGATGCCATCCAACCATCTCATCCTCTGTCATCCCCTTCTCCTTCTGCCCTCGATCTTTCCCAGCATCAGGGTCTTTACAAATGAGTTAGCTTTTCACATCAGGTGGCCAAAGTATTGGAGTTTCAGCTTCAACATTAGTCCTACCAATGAACACCCAGGACTGATCTCCTTTAGGATGGACTGGTTGGGTCTCCTTGCAGTGCAAGGGACTCTTAAGAGTCTTCTCCAACACCACAGTTCAGAAGCATCCATTCTTCAGCACTCAGCTTTCTTCACAGTCCAAGTCTCACATTCATACATGGCCACTGGAAAAACCATAGCCTTGACCAGACGGACCTCTGTTGAGAAAGTAATGAATATTTACTTGTTAATAAAAAAAGAATACAATACTGACACCTGCTATATGGACGAACCCTGAAAACATGATGCTAAGTAGAAGTCAGTCACGAAGGACCAGCTAGTGCAGGGTTCCATTTACACGAAAGGTCCAGAATAGACAGATCTACAGAGAGAGAAAGCCGACCAGTGGCAGCTGAGGGGAGGGGGTGGGTGACTGGTGGGCAGATGAAGATTTCTTTATGGGGAAATGAAAATACTCCAAAACTGATTGTAAAACTCTGTGAATGTACTGAAAAGCATTGACTCGTACACTTTAAACGGGAGAATTGTGTAGTATGTTAATTATGTCTCACTGAAGCTATTAAAAGGAAAAACACGCCACCATATCTGCTAGCACGGCTTCAGTTAAGGAGTCTGACCGCTCTTCCCGAGTCTTATCTGAAGCGGGCGATGCGGGTGGGCGGCCGGGAGGTGGGGAACCAGCTTCTCCAGGCCCAGCGTGCAGCCCACCTAGGAGCTCCCCACCCCCCGGGTTGGGCCTCTCTCGAGGCTCTTTCTGCTGCTGTGTTTAAAAGACGGTCTTCAGTCTGATGGAGCTCCGGGACGATGCGCGCTAAGCCTGTCACGGCTGGGGCGGCAGCAGCACATGCCCCTCGGAGAACGCGCTCCTCTGAAGGCAGCTGGGGTCGAGCCCTCCTCGACGCTCACGTGCACAATTCCAAACTCAGGGGTGCGTCCCACAGTAAACCCACTCACGAGCTCCAAGGCATCGTGGACAGTCCCTTTCACAGAATGTCTGTGGCCTCAACCATCAGAAACAGGAATCTTTAGTGTTAGATCCTTAGCACAGGGCCTTGCCTGCATTAGCAATCCTTATCAGGAATGGGGCGGCCCAGAGAGGGGGACTGGTTTGTCTGAGGAGACACAACAGAGGGTGAGCTGGTTGGATGGCATCACCAACTCTGTGGACGTGAATCTGAGCAAACTGGGAGACAGTGGAGGTCAGTGAAGCCTGGCGTGCCGCAGTGCACGGGGTCGCAAAGAGCCAGACACGACTTGGCCACTGGACAGCACATGGCATGCTAACTGCGTCCCAACCCCACGGAACCCTCAAGTCGGCCGTTCAGATGTTACCTTCATGATGGCCACCATTTAAAAGTCCACAAACAATAAATGCTACGCCATTCGTGGGAACAGCCCCCGTGGAAAATGGTGTGGAGGTTCCTCAAAAAACTGAAAGCAGAGTTGCCATATAATCCGGCAATCCCAATCCTAGACATATATCCAGGAAAGAACTACAGTTTGAAAAGACACCTACGTATACAG
The DNA here is from genome assembly GCF_042477335.2 of Ovis canadensis. Lineage (NCBI taxonomy): Eukaryota > Metazoa > Chordata > Mammalia > Artiodactyla > Bovidae > Ovis > Ovis canadensis. The sequence goes on along the minus strand of NC_091263.1, from coordinate 73,106,819 downwards.
ATGCACCCCACGTTCATGGCTGCGCTGCGGACAACAGCCGGGACACGGAAACACGCTAAATGTCCATGGGACGGATAAAGATGGGACACGCACACACACACACACGCGTGCAAGCGCCTGCTACTCAGCCACCAGGAAATGCAGTGACGCCCTAGAGATGACCACACCGAGCAAAGCAAATCAGACAAGAGAAGGACAGATACCGCATGGTCTCACTCAGCAGACGCAGGGCCTGACACACAACCCCCGCGGACCCGTCTGTGGAACAGAATCAGACACAGACGCAGGGAACACGTGCACGGTTGCCGAGGGGAGGACAGGGAGGGATCGGGAGTTTGGGATTCGCAGAGGCGAACTCTTACGCACCTCGCGGACAAACAACAAGGGCCTCCTGCCCAGCGCAGGGACCCATTCAATATCCTGCGATAACTTGTAACAGGAAAGAATATGAGAAAGAGTATATGCGTATGGATAATGGAAGCATTTTGCTGTAAGGAAGAAATTAACATAAAACACTGTAGATCAACTATACTCCAATAAAAAAATTTTTAATGCTGCCTTCATGAATTTTGCTGTTACTGGGTATACATAAAACACAAATTTAATTTTTTTTCTTTACTGTTTTAAACAAAAATATTTTTAGGGGCGTCCCCTGGTGGCCTCGTGGTGAGGATTCGGTACGTTCACTACAGAGGCCTGGGCTTCCCTGGTGGCCCAGCGGTGAAGACCCCAGCTGCCAGTGCAGGAGGTGCGGGGCGTGAATCCAATCCTGGGTCGGGAAGATCCCCTGGAGCAGGAAATGGCAACCCAGGAAGTCCCACGGACAGAGGAGCCTGACAGAGGAGCCTGGTGGCCCACAGTCCAGGGGGGCACTGAAGACCCGTGAGCAGCTCCTTCACATGGTCAGGACTGAAGGGCAACGGGCCCGAGCCCAGGCTGTGTGATGCGCTTCGGCCCACACCTCCTCGGGCGGGCCAGGGTCCCCCAGGGCTGTGCTCACCTCCCAGCCTCTGCCTTTCCACCTGTAAAGTGGGGATAAGAACAGTGCTGATGCTGGGGCCCCCGGCAGTCAATGGCCCTGTGAGGGCGGCAGGTACTCTCACCCCCTGTCTCTGAAGGACGCGGGGGGCTCTGAAAAGCCTCCGCGTGGGAGGACACACCCAGGTGGTCACCGCATCCACCGTCCCCTTACAGACAGGCTGAGGGGGCCCTGGGGCCCCGAGACAAGGCCGCCTGCTTAGCCAGGGGGCAGAGTACCTGTAGCCAGGAGGCTGTCGGGGGCCCAGCAACGTTTTGCAGATGGGGGTGGGGGTCGGGGGGGTGGAGGACAGAGGACAAACATACTAACGTGTCAAAATGAATAAATGTGTGATTAAGTGTCCACAGAACAGAACCTCAGTCAGCTAGTCTGTGGCTTCTCCACTCATTGCCGTGAGGTTATATATAAATTCTATTTAATGAGGCATGTGGGGGCCTTTTAATCTGTTTGCTGTGACGTGGAGTGGAGGCGCCCACACAGGGCCTAGCGCAAGGCTTAACACAGCCCAGCCCCGAGCAGGAGGGGGTGGCCAAAGCACCGTCATTCATTCATCCGGCAAGCGCTGAGCCCCGGGGGCCAGCAGAGCCCGCGTGAGGGACCCAGACGCCGCCTCCGGGAGTCTCTCCTGCAGCTAACTCTGCCCCCATCCGTCCCCCGAGGCCTGCAGGGAGCAGGGCAGGCCTGATGTCACGGACTCACGCTGCCAGCCGCAGAGCAGTGTGGACACCCAGCCCCACCTTCCCCCTGGGCCCCTTCTGGGCACACAGCGGCCCCGGAGACCCTCTCCCGATTCCTCGTGAACGCGTACGTGGTGGACGCCCCCTTCCAGAGGGCTGCAAGGAAGCCCGTCACAGATTCCCAGGGCTCCGACTGCATCTGTAATTAGGAGAACACAGTGGTTCTAATTTTAACATCACTCCCACCACCCCGACCGCCTCCCTCCCTGTCGTTTCTGGGAGGGATGCAGCCTGGGATCCAGTCTGTGACTTGCGATGAGTCATCTTTTGGAGAATTCTCAATACAGCGAGTGGCTTGAACCTCTTGTTCCGGGGTCCCTGACAGGCACCTCCCCCACTGAGCTGCAAGGCCCAGCCATTGCAGCGCCTGGGCCAGCATGCAGGTTGGAGGCCTCGGGCCTGTTAACCCTGATCCTTAGAAAGAAATCCAACCACCTCCCCAGGCCGGCCAAGCCTCCATCAGGCTGATGAATCACTCCCCCTACACACAACTCCTCCCCCGAGCGTAGGACTGCCAGATAAAATAGAGGTTCCCAGTAAAACTGGAATTTCAGATAACAACAAATGGCTTATGCAACATTTGGAATACACTTATATTAAAAAATCCTTTTAACCAAACCAGTCAATCCTAAAGGAAATCAGTCCTGAATATTCATTGGAAGGATTGATGCTGAAGCTCCAATACTTTGGCCACCTGGTGCAAAGAGCAGACTCATTGGAAAAGACCCTGATGCTGGGAAAGATTGAGGGCAGGAGGAGAAGGGGACGACAGAGGATGAGATGGGTGGATGGCATCACCGACTCAATGGACATGAGTTTGAGCAAACTCTGGGACATAGTGAAGGACAGGGAGGCCTGGCGTGCTTCGGTCCATGGGGTCACAAAGAGTCAGACACGACTGAGCAAGTGAACAACAATAAAAAACCTTTTGCTGTTCAGATCTTTAACTGGGTGCCCTGCATCTTCGTTCGCTAAAACCTGGGACCCTACTCCAGCCACGGGGCCCCTGCTCCGTCCCACAGTCAGGCCCAGGGCACTCCCACCTCAGGGCCTCTGCACATGCTGTTCCTCCGGCCGGAACACTCCTTCCCCGTCTCTGCCGAGTCCTTGGCTCAGATCTCGACTCACACGTCGCTGCAGAAAAGTCTTCTCCGACCACCAAACAGAAGCAGGGTCCTCTCCGCCTTCATCCCGTCCCCTCCCATCTTGTCTGGTATTTCTCGGGGTTCTTAGCACTATCTCTGCAACTGTGCTATCTGTTTCCGCTTTTTCCGTCTCCCCCAGTACAGTGCCAGCTCCACGAGAGAAGCCAAGCCTGCCAGGCAGAGGGCCAGGCACATGCCCGCTGTTGGCTGTTGAATATTTACAAGCAGCCCTGCAGGAGAGGGCAGCCCTCACCACCGCTGAGGAAGCTGAGGCTCAAGGCAGTGGACCACCGGGCCTTGGGCTCCAGCTGGGCCCTTACACGCCAGGATCGCTTCCCAGTACTTTCCGTGGATTCCCTCGTTTAATCTCACGTCCGCTCAATCGACGGAAGCACCACTGCGGCCTCCATTTCCGGGGTAAGGAAACTGAGGCACAGATCGGGTTGCTCACAGTGAAACGGCATGTGGGAAGTGGAGTCAGAATCTGGACCTGGGCTTTCTGACTTCAGAGAAAGCAGTGGCCTGGCCCAGCCTTTAACCTCACTCCCTTCAGTGTCTACAGCAAACCCGAGCCACACCGCCTCAGCCCCCTCCTGACCTCTGCGCTGCCCTTCCCTGGAACCGCCGCTAACTGCTCAGCACAGACACACGGACACACCCACCCCCGCCTCCTGGTTCCCTCTGGTCATCTTTGCAAGGGCTGTCCCCTCCTCTTGGCGACCCTTGCCAAATTACGGGTTTGGGATGAACACTGAATCCAGGGAACTCCACTCAACATTCTGCAATACCCTACATGGAAAAAAGAAGCCGAGAAAGAGTGGGTACATGTATAACCGAATCCCTTTGCTGTACACGGGAAACCAACGCAACATTGTAAATCAACGATACGCCAATATAAGATAAAATTTAAAAAACAAAACCCTTGGGAGGAAAGCAGGGCAAATTGGAAGCGGAGTCAGCAATCAGCTGAGGGGCTACAGGTGAGGCTGCGGCATTTGCCGCTTTAATGAGCTCTGATTGCCCTGTAATTAGAGAAGAGCACAGGAGCCACCCGGGGGGCTTGTTGAACTGCAGGCCCCCCGCGCAGCAGGGCTGGGGTGTGGCCTGAGAGTCTGCTCTTCTCACAGGCTCCCGGGGGCACCCACGCTGTCCATCTGAGGACCAGAGTCTGAGCGGCGAGGCTGTAGGGTGTCACAGGAGAAGGATGGGGGGGAATAGGAGGAGGATGGGAAGTGGGGGGGGGCTGGGGGGTGGGGACGAGGCGGGGAGGGGTGCAGGAGGAGAAGAGGAAGAAGGGAAAGTGCGGGAGAGAGGAGAGCTCCACCCTGGAGCGGGGAGTCAGGCCCGCAGAGAAGGGAGAGGAGAAGAGCAGCGGGGCAGGCTGACGACCAGCCCGGGCTGCCCGGAGCATCGCCCCACTTGGGGTGGGAGGAGTCGAGGCGGCTCAGGTGTTCTGAATCAGGCAGGGACATGCGCTGCCCTTCAGGGCCTCGCTGCACCGTGCTGGTTAAATCAGGACGTGGTTGGCAGAGGAACCAGCCCGCTGGGCCACCCAGCACACCCTCCCCTGCTGGGGCCTCTGCAGTTCCGTCTCCCGCCTGCCAAGAGCAAGGCGGCCCCGGGGTGGCAGCTGTGCTCCCCGGGGATGCGGCTGCGGCGGCAGGCGGGCAGGTAGAGCCCCAGCCTTGGGTCTGCTCCCTTCCTGGACCCACAGGTTTTGGGAGCTGGGGTATCTGATCAGAGCCGAGGGGGACGCTGAGGCCCAGGGAAGGGAAGGGCCTGGCTGGACAGTCAGGACCAGAAGTCTGGGGGAGCCTGGCTAAAGGGCCAAGGGGCAGAGGTGAGGTGAGGGCACGTTGTTTCCCCCAAACACATCCCGTCCACTCTCCTTGGGTGGAGCAGTCATCCTGCCAACTGTCTCCGAGGGGACTCCATGTTCACACACAGTGACCCCCAGGGTACCCCTCTGAGCAGCTGCTGGCCGCTACATGCCCACTCAGGCACCTGCCATACGGGGGGCAGGCTCCCCACTGCACACAGCAGGGCTCACAGCTCTGTGCCTGCTCCCTTACAGCATCTCGATAAAACTCAGTCCCCCCAGTTTTTCCAAGGTGACATCTGTGGCCTTTCATCCTTGGTTTAAAGGTATACTTTTATGAGTAGGACATAGAGCACATTAAACACTTTACAAGTTGAAATACAATGAGGATTGACCCGTAATTAGAATGTTTTATACCATGACTTGATATAATAGCTTTTAACTGTCATATGAAATAACCTACTCAGAATCTGAAATTATGTGAAATCGTACTGAAAGCGGGCTTTATCCAATTTGTCACTCAAAAAGTGAGAAACTTAAAAAGAGTAAGAGGTCAGTTAGATTGGGAAGAATTAACTTTAGAAGTTAATTAACTGACTTCTCTCCAGGTGTCCGGAATTCAGAACATCTCAACGCAGCCATGCACGCCCCTGGGGAATGCCACAGGCCTGGGGGACACAGGAGGCCTTGTTTGAATGCACTGAGCCATCACCCCAAATCGGCACTTCCCTGCACCCCCTAGTTTGGGAGCCAAGAGCTTTTTGTACCCAGAACAACAGGCCATAACTCTGTCCCAAATGGGTGAGGATATGAACCCAGGCCCCAGTGCGTTCCTTCCTACTGCTCAACACTGCCCCCAGAGGAGGCTGGGAGTTTCTGATATGCCTGGTCACCCAGCCATGTCCAACTCTTTGCGACCCTTTGGATTATAGCCCACCAGCTTCCTCTGTCCATGGAATTCTCCAGGCAAGAACACTGGAGTGGGTTGCCATTTCCTATTCCAAAAGCAGCTTCTAACCTGCGGCTCACATCAGCCCCTCTGACGGTGTCCCACGCCTGGTTCTGGCTCCCCTCCTCCTAGGAGCCTCCTCCAATCCAGCTGCGTCCCTCTGCTGAGGCTGCAGCACGCCCTACCCATAGGAGCAGCTCTGAGCCTTGCTGGGTCTCCCCCTGCCCCACCAGAAGGAAGCCTTGTCTGACTCATCCCTCCAGCTCCCACCCCGCCAGCTCCTGGGGAAGCATGGTGTTGACAAAGGCTGCCAGCATCTCCTGGAGGTGGTAACAGCACCTCACCCCTCCCGGCTCAGGGAACAAAATTACCGGCTTGACAGCCGACAGGAGTCTGCCTCCAACTTGGGCGCCTTGATCATTTTCCTTTGATTTAGACCATGAGCTCCTGTTCTCCTCCCCCACAGGGGGGCGAATGTCGTTTCAGTGGTTCCTGAAAATAAAGTATTACATTTATACAAACACCCTACCTCTGCCCATCAATGCCCTCAACCTGGACCTGGTGGGCAGTAGGGGCAGGAGGCGGGGCCTACATCTCCTGCATTTTAAGATGCTTCGGTCCCAAACCTATACTTTTGAAGAAAACACACACACACACACACACACACACACTCCAGCACACAAAACATCCTTTATCAACCCTCTATCTTTGTCAGCTGCCAAAGCAAAGCAGATCCTTTCACGTCTGGTTACGAGTGAGCTAAAACTAGTCCTTTCCTGCCTCTGAAATGAGCGGCTTGGGAGTAGGTTAGTGGGCAAGATGGGACTCCTCACTTCCGCTGATACCAGCTAACTGGCCGTGGCTGCAGGAATGCTGGACTGTAGGGAGTCCAAGGCAGAGGCCTGCCCGAGCAAGAGAGAGTTCTGGGAGCGATTAGCAATGTCTGCCAGGGACGCAAGAAGGGGCTGGGGGCACGCACGTGCCAGAATGTTTGCTGTTTATGAAGAAACTCAACTGAAAGCTGGTGGCCTGAGAGCAGGTTTCTTTGGCCCCCACAAGTTGGTTTTTCTAAAAATATATACATATTTTAAACTTTATTACCAATATGTATAAACCGGAAGGTTTTACCTCCCCCGAGCTGGAATTTCAGAGTCTCTAGAAAACCAGAAGAACGGGCCCGCAGGGCTCTGCTCCCACCTGGCAGGGGAGTCCAGTGGGTGAGGCCATCCATCCTCAGCCCCGCTCTCTCCGGGTCATGTGCTGGGCTGTCCCGTCGTTTGTGAGCCTGCACCTGCCTGCAATTTGGTTCCATCGGCCTGGTGAGCGGCAGCAGGGACTCCGGCGGGGAAGGTTTCACAGCCCCCGAGAGCGAGGGTGGGCTGCCTCCAACCCCCAGGGAGACGAAGCAAGAGCGGCTCACAGTCACTGAGTGCCATGGGCTTGCTCACCAGCACGCTGGGGGTCTAACACTGCAGCTCGTGGAAGCTCACAGCACACCTCCGCTTTGCAGATGGGGAAACTGAGGCTCTGAGAGGTCCCGGCCACCTGCAGGTGAGCAGCAGAGGCAGGCGCTCTGCGGTGGCCAGGCTCCCTGGACTGCTGCCCTTGGCCTCCCGACATGCCCCGCTCCGTGGAGAAGGACCCAAGGGGCGAGCCACCGCCACCCCAGGGCTACGGCACCTGGGAACCACGGAGCAAAGGGAAAATGGGCTGCCACCTTCCTGGTGCTCACAGTCGTCCCCATTTGCTTTCAGTAAATAGTCCCCAGGTGAAAGTGGTCAGCTGAGGAGTCTGCTGATGGAGTCCTCCCCTCGGGAGTTAATGTGCGCCGCTTACACACAGCATAAAACCCAGCAGGAGGATGGACGATCCCCAAACCCACGGTTCTGGCTTTGTTTTCTTCCCATCTCTCTCTAACTGAGATCGCTCACCTCATGTGATATTAAAACTGGGGCTCCAGACGGGCTCCTTGAGAGACAGTCGTGGGGGAAAGGCCCCTGCCATCCACCGATGGGTCCTTGTGTCCTGGGTGGCTACTCCGGGGGGGAGGAGGAGCGACCTTGACCGTCAGGAGAAGGGCCTGGTGTACTACCCAGGGGCGGCCCCCGCCAGTCCCTTCCTGTCTCTGGACCTCAGTTTTCCCATCTGCACGATAAGGGAGTTGAACAATAAAGAAAAGGACAACCCATGATTGTTCTCTGCTAATGACTTTCACTCCTGACCCCTCCTCTCACACCGTGACTTTGCAGCGCCCCCCCAGCCAAAGTAGCCTGTCCCCGGGCCTTGACTCAGATTCATGAGTCGCCTTATTCAAGAGACTGGAGAGCAGCGGCTCTCGCAGCACCCCAGCCCAGCCCCGGGGGGCCGCGTGTCCCCACCTCCTCTCTTGCTCCTGGTCGTCACCCGGCCCACTGGGGTGATGAGGCGGGAAAGAAGCCTGAGGAGGAGAAAGCCAGAGCTCCGGGGAGGAAGGCCCTGCGTGGTTGGCCTCCACGGCACCTGCCTGAGTGCCTGCTCGGGGCGCTGACATGGGCATGCTTCCCGCTCCTGTTAAGGCCACCAGGAAGCCCTGTCCAGCTCCAGGCAGAGCCCAGGAGCAAGCAGGCTGGAGGGGACGGGTCCGAGGCCGCAGCTGTGTCACTCAGATTCTGAGACAAGCGGCAGAAAGCTACCCCACAGGGTTCAGCCAGAAGGGAATTCATGCCGCGCTTTGTAGCAGTCACCTACTGCTGCAGTAACACTGCCCGACAAACCATCCCCAGCGTTGGTGAGTTTGTAACTGCCATCACTCACACCCAGGGCCAGGTGGCTGGGGATGGGGACGCGTGCCTCAGGTGCCCTGGGCCTCCTCGTGATTCTGTCAATGGCAGAAGCACATGGAGGGTGGGGGAAGCTGGTGAGTCCTCTTTAAGCCCAGGCTCTGAATGGACACGTGGTCACTTCCACCCATACTCCGCTGGCCAAAGCAAGTCACATGACCTCCATGGCGGCGGGGGGATGCATTCAGCCTCGGGGGAGGCGCAGGGAGGCGGAGGGCTGGGATGAATGTGCAGCCGATGTGCTACCTGTTACCCTGGTGCCACCGCGGGCTGGCGGGTAGGGAGGCGGCCAGGTGTTAGGAAGGCCGCTCTGCAGACGGGGGAACACAAGCCCCTTCCCACTGCAGACGGTGGGCCTGCACCTCAGCCACCTCATCTGTAAACCCCGTGCCTTTCTCACCCACCTGGACAGCCAGGCTGTGGTCTGTCTCAGAGCTGGTGTCTCAGACCTTGAGATGCAACATGTCCAATACGGCCCCCTCCCTGCCCCCAACACACACAGACACAGAGAAACAGGAGGAGACAGAGAGAAACAGAATTATTTTTTGGCCAAACTTAGGAATTCTAGAGGAGAAAAAAAAAATCCCTATGTGCAGTACTATATTTTTAGCACGAAATGGTGCTGAAAGCATTTTTTGGCACCCTTGAGAGAGTGAAAGTTGCTTGGTTAGCTTGGGAACAGAAAATGGAGGCAAGTCGCCGGGTTTTGTTAATAGCCTGGCCTCCGGCCGGGTCTGGCTGTTTCCAGTAGCATGTGCTTTAAGATGACGGTGACGCCCGGAGAGAAGAAAGCCCAGACCTCTCGGCCGTAGGCCTGGGTGTCCGTCCAGCTCCGTCAGGGGTCAGAGTGCCTGAGATGAGCGAAGGGAGAAAGGCGCAGTGATCAGTGAGGAGGCCAGCTGGGCAGACCCTGACACCTTTCCATTTTCACCTGGAGGAAGTTGAGGGGGTCAACACCCCGACCTCCAGTCAACCCTGAAGGAACACCATATGTGATTGTTTCCTGAAGGAACAATCATTCGTGGGGCTGGGAAGGGCCGTGGACACCAACTCTGGCTGACAGGTAAGGTGGGAGCTGTTTGCTGAGGAGCCTTCCAGAAGAGAAGCCTTCGGTCTTTAGAAAGAGACGGGGAGAGTTTGTCTCTGCGCTTCTTCTGGATGCTGCCGTGTCCAGTTGTGATGTGATACCTGGATCCTGGCAGCCCTCTTGTGCCGCTGAGGGGTGTGCCTGAGGGCTATGCTGACTTGTATTGAGTGCTGTGTGCCAGGCAGGCCCTGTGCTGAGCATGTGTGCATATGGGTGTGTTAGTCACTCAACTGTGTCCAATGCTTTGCCCACCACCCTCCTCTGTCCATGGGGTTCTCTGGACAATCTCTCTAGAGGAGATTCTCCATCTCCTCTGTCCTGGGTCTCCCACATTGCAGGCACCTTCTTTACTGTCTGAGCCACCAGGGGCATATGGTATCATTACATGCTTTCTAGGTGTTCCTGTGGACCAGACTCTGGAGACACACCGGGTCTGTTCCCATCCTCGAGGCTGGACCAGCCAGGGTGGGGCAGTGGGGCTAATGATGGTCACAGAGATCCCTCAGAGGGGAGGGGGGCCTGGGTATGCAGCCAGAGAAGAGAGCCCATAGAGCAGCCCTGCTCCCCAAATTCACACAACGGGAAGCGGCAACACCAGCCCTGGGTTGGCTCCAGGCAGGACGCATGGGGCTCCGGCAATAATCACACTCGTGTTAAGAAACTAAATCGAGCTTTATTAAATAAACCAAGTAGAAATGTGCCTATTTACATCCAAGTTGTCAGTTTGAGCTCAAGTAATATGCCAAGGCACAATTCTTCCTGTCTCTAGCTTTAAAAAAATAAACTGCATGGTCCAGCCCCAAAGGACTGAGGCAGGTTCGGGCATACGGCTCAGGGTCAAAGCTGGAGGCCCCATGGCAGGGTCCACGCGCACCAGGCTCTGGGGCTTTCTGGGGTGGTGCGGCTTCCCGGCCACGGGAGGGCTACGTCCTGGAGGTCTCAGCTGCCACATGGATGAGGGCTGGGCGGGAGGCCATTTTCCAAGCTGCCTCCTCCCTGGCCCGTCTGGGGAGCTGCCTTGAGGGAGCCCGTCCTGCAGGGCGCCGGCGGCTCAGGTCGGCGAGGTGCTTCATACAGAAGGAGGGGCGGAGAACACGGGCCTGTGTGTAGGCAGAGGTCTGAGCTCACGGGCGGCGCCTGGCTCCAGGTCAAGGACGCCTCCCTGATTCGACTCTGAAGCCCCTGTGCTGATAGGGAAGCTGGGACAGGCAGGACGGGCTGTCCCCCGGGGCAGAGGCCAAGTTCACCGCCAGGAAAACAAAGAACCACAGAGGAGACTCTGCTCACAGCGGCCCTCGGTGGGGGCAGGAGGCAAGGCTCCCGGCTCCGGGAGTTTCAGCAGCCCCTGAGGCTGAGCTGGGCACCCTGGCCCAGCCCCGAGGCTCCTCGTGTAGCCCTGGGGTGGCCCAGGCCACTCGCGTCCATTCACTCCAATCATTTCCCAGCAGGAGCCGGACGGGGGAAATGTCGGGTTTCCAGAGAGAAAAGAACTCACACAAATAAAAAACATCACTGATGAAGTCCTTTCCCTGAGAACACTGCTGTCACAGCATCTACAGAGCCCTGGTCCAAAGACGGCCACCTGCTCTAAGTCCTGAGAACGGTGTGATTCTAGAGACCCCGAAATGACAAAAGCTGCGTGTACTTCAAGAAACCCCAGACAACAGGTCGAGGAGGGAGCCAAAGTCTTCGCCTCTGCAAGACTCTGAGTAAAACAAAACAACAATAAAAGCAAAAAAAAAAAAAAAAACCCAAACAACAAACTTAAATTCCTACATGTTAAGATTGAGGTCTTGGGGACAGCCTAGACTCCAGTTACAGGCAGGGGGCAGCGGTGATGGTGGCAACGGCGGCTGGGCCGGGGCTCGCTCCAGGCTGGACCTGGCAGGCCTGTCCCCGGGGGCGGTGGGGGCCCAGGGTCTCGGCCCACTGCCTAGTGGGACGGGTACGGTGGGCTCCACAACCCCGAGGCGGGGCTGGTTCGGCGGGCAGGAGGGAGTGCGTTGAAAGGTGTTGGCCATGAGGCAGCAAAATCTAGGCGGGAAGAGAGATGTGGTCAGCCCAAGCGAGACCTCGACGCCCGCGGACCCCGCAGGCCCAGGCCAGACGATGGTCAGGAAGCGACCCAGGCTCCCAGGCCAGTAGGCGGGGTCCATAGGGGCCTGCTGAGCTGCACAGGCAGAGGCCTGGGCCCCAGCCTGACCTCCCAGAGCGCACAGCCTGCCGGGCAGAGACTCAGGATCCCAGGACCATGTCCCATCCAGGGCGCACTTGGGGAAAGGGGCCTGTCCATCTGGGCAGTGAAAGCTGTAAGAACAGACTCCAACGTGTGTAGGTGGAAGGCTCTGGAGTGCTCAGGGGGCAAGGTGAAGCCCCCGGCAGGGCTCCTGCTAAACAGGGAGGCGTGTGCTGGGGGATACGGGTTGCCAGGCGGGCGCCCACTGCAGGACAGCTGACCAACAGGCCAACAGACCGTCAACAACAGGACGGCTCTGTGAGCAGGGTCGACACAGGGGGGCGAGCTGCTGAGCAGTCCAGGCCTCCCCTGGGCGTCACAGGCCTGAGAGCCAGCCCGGACGAGGGCTGTGATTCTGGGCCCACAACACGTGGACGGTCCTGTTACCCAGCAACGTGCATCTATACAGAAAGCTGTGTCCTCTTCCAAGAAACGCACAGGCCCCTCGCACCCAGGCCAGGCCCCCGTGTAGGTCAGTAGACACCCCCTCAAGGACTCTGCGTAGAGGAGGGAACCCTTGGAAGGGAATCGGGAGGCACAGGGCCGCCTGTACAGCGGCGCGGGTTGCACTGTGCAGCCCCAGGGGACGCCACTCACGGGTCCCCAGGGCCTCAGACCGCAGAGACGGCTGGGTTACGAAGAGGAGCAAGCCACGGGATTCTTCTCTGAGCAGCATCTCCTTGGGACTGCCCAAACCCTCTCCCCTGAGTCAGCCCATCCGCCCCCCGCTGAGAGCCCTAGGAAGCAGCAGCAGTGGGTGGGAACCAGTTGTGGGGCACACCGGCAGACCCGGCGTCCCTGACCCCAGCCCCTCCACCTTGCCTGGTCTGCCCCAGGGAAAGCTCTCCTTGCCCAGGACCGACGTCCACCAGCTCCCGTTCCCCCGCCAGCTCCCGTTCCCCCGCCAGCTCCCGCTCCCCCGCCAGCGCCCGTTCCCCCGCCAGCGCCCGGACCTGCCCTCTGGGGTTCACAGCCCAGCTGCAACTCACGCCCAGGGCCGGGCCTTGTGAGACCCGGGGTCCCCCCACCCCCGGACTGCTCCGCGGGGCGTCTACTCACAGTGAGGGCTGTGCTGAGGGCTGGCTCTCGGGGAGAGAGCTGGCGTGGCAGGGGGCTCCCGAGGCGCGCAGACCGCGTGGTAGGCTGAGAGGCACGAGCGGCTATTAGTTTGGGGGCCGGGACGGCGGGGCAGATGGAGCGGGGGGTGGGGACGCGGTGCGCCCAGCTCACCTATGATCATGGCTGCCGTCCCGGCCAGCAGGGCGAAGAGCGTGAAAAACATGGCCTGGTAGGAGTCCAGGACGCGCTGGAAGAGCCCGGCGCCTTCTGCAACCCAGGACACAGTCACCAACGCGCCCGCAGAGCCCCAAGGGCTGTGCCCGCGCTCATGGGGAGGGGCCGGGCTTGAGCCCAGTCAGCCCAGGACCGCCCCGTCCATCTCCTGAGCCCAGCCCCTGGGCCCAGGGCCCAACCCCGTCCATCTCCTGAGCCCACCCCCTGGGCCCAGGGCCTGCCCCATCCATCTCCGGCTGCTTGAGCCCACCCCCCTGGGCCCAGGGCCTGCCCCGTCCATCTCCTGAGCCCACCTCCTGGGCCCAGGGCCCAACCCCGTCCATCTCCTGAGCCCACCCCCTGGGCCTGGGACCGCCCCATCCATCTCTGGCTGCCTGAGCCCACCCCCTGGGCCTGGGGCCCGGCCTCCGGGAGCAGGAGGAGGCTCAGCTGCTGCTCCTTCAGGGGTGTGCTGCCCCGAAAGCGAAGGCCATGCTCGAGGGGCGCAGCTCAGCCACATGTGACAAAGCCTCCAGGCCCTGAGCGCAGATGGGGGTGAGGGGAGCGAAGCCCGCCTGCCCGAGATTCGGCCACTCGCTCGGGGCGGGGGCTGGGGGGTGGGGCGGGCAGGTGCGTTTCTGCTCCTCCGCCCCCAGACTCCCGGTCCGCTCCTGCTGGACCACACTGACTGCCCTCCCCCCGGGGGCCCCGTCCCGTGACTCACGAGCGCCCGGGCCTCGGCGGTCCATCACGAAGGCCACGGTGACTGGGATGGTGACAGCCTGGTCAGTGCTGGGGCTGGAGAAGGTCAGGGAGGTGGACAGAGGCCCCTGGCTGCCCGCCGTGGGGTCCGAGATGCTGACTGTGTAGGTGGCGAAGCTCGGCAGCCCCAGAGACTTCTCCTTCACGAAGGCCAGCACGGCTGGGGACCCCGACTTCACCTGGGAGAGACGCCAGGGCTGAGGACGTGAATGCCGGCTCAGTCGTGCCCGACTCTCCGCGACCCCGTGGACTGCGACCTGCCAGCCTCCTCTGTCCATGGGGTTCTCCAGGCGAGAACACTGGAGTGGGCGGCCGTGCCCTCCTGCAGGGGGTCTTCCCGACCCAGGGATCGAATCCTCGTCTCTTGCATCTCCTACACTGGCACCTGGGGGGCCCCAGGGCTGCGGGGCACACCCCCACTTCTTCCTGACACTCACGCTGCCCTGCTGGCTGGGCACATCCAGCTGACAGGCGCGCAACCCACAGAGTCAGAGGAGCACGCTGTCTAGGCTGGGTATTTTTCAAAAGGACAAATCAGTGCCACAGCTCCTTTTAAATAGTGATGCGTTCTGCGAGCCGCCCCCAAGCTCGCTTCCCAAGGGGGCAGCTGGGGCTCTGCCACTGGGCTGTCAGATGCCAGCAGCCCAGCCCAGGGCCCAGCAGACGCTCCCTCGTCAGCAGCCGACTCATCTCTGCCTCACTCTGCACCCAAGGGTGCCGCAGCGAGACCGGAGAAGGCCGAGGAGACGCCGGCGGGCCCTGCACACGGCGCCCCGAGCCCCTCCCATGCTGCCGGGCCCCGGAACCCCCGTGCTACACCACCCTTCAGCACACGGGGCGGCCCAGGCCCAGAGCTGGGGACGTGCTGTGGCAGGTGTGCAGGACCTGCGATAGGTGAGGGCCCAGAGCCGCTCACCCTGCTCTCGGTCACCACCGTCCTGCCCTGAACTCACTCGCGGACACGTGATGTGCTTGCTGAGCACGTGCTGCAGAGGAGAGGAGCAGCCACGCCCCTCACACAAGCACACGGGCCGACAGACAGTGCTGGGAAGACCCTGATGCCCGGAAAGACAGAGGCAGGAGGAGAGAGGGTAACAGAGGAGGAGATGTTTGGATGGCATCACCAACTCAATGGACATGACTTTGAGCAAGCTCTGGGAGACACTGAAGGACAGGGAAGCCTGGCGTGCTGCGGTCCACGGGGTCACAGAGTCGGATACGACTTAATGACTGAACAATAGACAGCGATTCTGCTCTGGGGAAAAGGATGGTCAAGAGAGTCCAGCTCTGTGCTCATTTCCAGGAGAGGTGACCCAGGACCTCACGGCTGCAGCTGGTCCTGCCCGCCTCCCCCTCCCGGGGGCCTTGGCTCCCACCTGCTCAGCACTCACCTCCAGGTGCTCCAGAACCTCCATGGCACCAAAGACCTTCACCTCGGAGCTGGTGTAGTGGTTGCTCAGGAGGATTTCGGCCTGGTCAGCGTAAAGCCCCGGGCTGAAGGGCACCTCGGCCCCAACCTGCTCCGTGGGCGAGGGGCTGCCCAGGAGGCTCGCTGTGACCAGCAGCGCCGTCCGCTTCAGGCTCAGGTGCTTCAGCTGCCGGTCCGTCAGCGGGAGCATCGTCACGGAGCACAGGTACCGGCCTGCGGGGACAGGGGCACCGTTCTGCCCGGGCCCCTCCCCACCCAGGCCCTGCCACCGCCCCTTCCCCCCGGAGGCGCCCAGGTGAGGCATGCCCTCCTCCAGGGGCCTCCTGGCAAGGCCCTCTTCAGTGTCCTCGCCCGCCATGGGCCCCCTTTCTGGGCCCAGAGCTCCCGAGTGTCCTGGAATCCTCCGTTCACGGACTCCCCTTGGGCAGGAATGCCAGGTCCATCTCTGAATCTTAAGGCCCCACCAGGCTAGCTCAGAGCGGAGGTGAGGGACGGGTGAACTGGCACCATGGCCCGGCACTGGCCCCACGCCCAGCGGGGCTGACCCCTCCATAGCCGGCACCCCGGGTGCTGCAGGAGGTCCCACGGCTGCCTGGCTGGGACTGTTTGGGGTCCACGCCTGAACCACAGCAGGTGCCTGGGCTGAGTGGCCACTGCCGAGGGTGCCTTGGGAGGCTTGGTGAGCAGGTACCAGGGTGCCTGGGATGGGTCCCGGGTCCCCCCTGTGCTCCTGCCAGCCAGGCACCTGGAGGCCGGTCCCTTCCTTTCCTCCTCCCCCACCGCCACCAGCTGGGAGCCCCCAGCAAGTCAGCTTCCTGGCTGACTCTGTCCTTCAAGTGGGGGTAACAGCGAGCCCGTGTGGGGCTGTGCGGGCGAATGCACAGGGCCTGGGACAGCTGAGGGCCTACTCTGTGCTGAGCCCGAGCTTGGTCCCCCAGATCCTAGGAGTGGGCAGAGGAGGGCCTCGCCTCAGCCTGCAGCCAAATTCGTTGGGTGACACCGGGCCGCGCACCCTCAGAAAGAGCTGAGCAATGCACTGCACGCCCGTCTACAGAGACTCACGGCAACACTGACTCGAGCTAGGCGCCGTGCAGGCTTGTCACGGGGACTGTCCTGAGCAGTTGTGGCTGCCGTGACGGCGGCCCTCCTCTCAGAGCCACCCCGTGGGGCTGGCCAGCAGCTCCCCAGCTCCGGTCAGCAGGTCTGCGGAGCAGCTCCACTCCAGAGACGCCCGGGACTCTAAGAGCGAATGAGGGCCCTGCCTCTGTGGAGCCCCCAGCCAGAGCCACATCATGCGGGTGGCGCAGGGCACCACCCTTCCTTCCCAGGACTTGAGGGCAGCAGCCTCCAAGCTGAGTGAGAAGACCAGGAGAGGGCTTGGACCAGGCTTCTCAGCTCGGAAGTGCGTCCTCTCCCCGGGTGGAGGCAGCCGCTGGGAGAGGCCGGCGCCTGGCATAGGAGCGTGAACCCTCCCGGAGGTCGCAGTGGGACGCCAGGATGACCACATCCGTCCCCAGGTCAGGCTCCTGACAGACACGGGCCGCACGGACAGACTGCCATTGCGAGCCAGACACACCACAGGCACACCCAGTGTGCAGGTCACGTTCCCCTCCAGACCCGCAGGCTCACCCAGGGCGGCGTCAAACTCGGGCTCCACGCTGAAGACCTCTCGTGCCGGGAAGTCGAAGACATCCTGCTTGAACTGCAGCTGGCAGCTGAGGAGCGCTTCTGGGCGCAGGGCCGCGATGCCTTCCGCCTGACCGGGGGAGCACTCGCCTGCAGACGGGGGAGCAGTGAGGGGCGCCACACCCAGGCCCCCAGCCCCCGGCCCCCGCCTCAGCCCTCGCCTGCGGAGCCCAGCAGCTCTGAGAACCAGACCTGCACCACAGCCCTCTTGATGACCGAAGCTGATAAAGGCTGAGGGAACGGGCCATGTCAGCGTTTGCTCAGAGCCTGCGTCCAGAGAGCGTCCAGAGAGCGTCCAGAGGCTGGGCAGCTGGGTCTGCCCATCAGCACGTGTGTGTGTACGTGTGCTCAGCCATGTCTGACTCTCTGCGACCCCGTGGACTGTAGCCTGCCAGGCTCCTCTGGGATTCTCCAGGCAA
This sequence comes from Ovis canadensis, assembly GCF_042477335.2. NCBI lineage: Eukaryota > Metazoa > Chordata > Mammalia > Artiodactyla > Bovidae > Ovis > Ovis canadensis. Next base: position 73,089,420 of record NC_091263.1, on the reverse strand, counting down.
GAACACTGGATTGGGTTGCTGTGCCCTCCTCCAGGGGATCTTTCAGACCCAGGGATCGAACACTCGACTCCTGCGTCTCCTGCATTGACAGGCGGGTTCTTTAGCACTGAACTACCAAGGGAAATGGGCACTTCATCCCTGGACACCGGTTCCCCACTGGCACCGAGCACTGTTCCTGTCCACGTGCCCTGGAGTGGGGAGAGGCCGCCACAATGCAGCAAAGCTGCCACAGATTGATAGCACTGGCATTTAATTCTACTGGTTAAGTGGTGTAACAACCTGTATGGATGCACTTCGGTTTCCCTGGTACTCAGCTGGTAAAGAATCCGCCTGCAATGCAGGAGACCCAGGTTCGATCCCTGGGTCAGGAAGATCCGCTGGAGAAGGGATTCTTGTATTCTTGCCTGGAGAATCCCATGGGCAGAGGAGCCTGGCGGGCTACAGTCCAGGGGGTCGCAAAGAGTCGGACACGACGGAGCAACTAAGCAAGCGCAGCACGGGGACGCACTTCTTTCCGGCAGCTGCTGCCCAGGACTGTCGTGGGCAGGGGAGGAGGTCGACTATTCCACGCGGGACTTGAATTACGAAAATCAGAATGGACAGCGAGGCCTGCTAGGCCAGCTTTTCAGGGCTGTGTGGAGGCATGGTGAAGCTTTCTCTAGTTGGTGCCCGGGGCTGACATTGCATCGCCAAGCCCAGAAATGGGCAGTTTCTCAGCATTGGGCCTTCAGAAACATCCCTCACTGGTTCTGCCTTAGAGGACTCGAATTTCTAAAGAGCTGGAAGGGGCGTTAAATGGGCCAGCCGGGGTTAAATGCCCTCTCAGGAGATGGGGAGGCGAGTCTGAGCAGGAAGGACACAGAATCCGATCTGAAGGGCCCGCTCCCCAGCCCAGCAGGGCCCCCCAGGCCTCCTAGCCCCTTGCTCCCTACCTCTCAGGTTGGAGCTCCGGTCTCCCACGGTGACCATCACTTTGGAGGCCGAGACCTCCTGGAAGCTGCCCTGGACGGGGCGGGCGTACTGGGCCACGATCCTCTGAGGCAGGCTGACCACGATCTGCGGAGGAAGCCGGGGCGGGTCGTTGAGCGCCTGGGATCAGGTACTGACTGCCCTTTCCGCGGTACAGGGGGCAAGGCTGAGGCTCCCTGGCCACGTGATTTGCTTGGATGGGGCAGAGCTGGGCTAGACCCCATGCTGGCTGGACGCCCCCACGGAACCAGCTGCCTCTCCCAGCACGGGGCAGGGTCGATGTCAGGCCTGAAATCACGTGGTAGTCGGGGGTGGACTGAGGACTCTGGCTCCCCGACAGCTACGGCCTCTTCTCTGAACGTCAGCTCGGTTAATTAATCTTTCAGTGAAGAGAGAAGGACCTATTTTACTTCAGTGCCATTTATTCAAGATGAACCAGCCTGACCAAAATGCAGGCCCACACGGGCATTTTGAGGGGTGGTCTCTCCCCGTTCACCGGTCCCACGCAATGCCTCCTCCCCCGCCCCAGGGAGAGGCCCCAGGCCCAGCTCCACTCACTTTTGCTCCAGGAGGCCCTGTGTGTTCCCGCCGCCTCTAGGGCTGCAGACTCCCCCCCTCCCCCCCACTCCCCTCACCCTTTGCCGTCTCCAGCGTTCAACCCTGGAGCTCCTGACACAGCTGCCCAGCTTCGTGGTCCCCAGCCCTGCCGGCAGGAGCCACAGCCACCTCAAACCCCGTTACCTGCCCCCAGCTCCGCCTTCCTCCCTGCTCCCCTCTTGGCTCCCCTCTCGTCGCCCAGGCCAGACCCTGACACTCACTCCCAAGGCTTCCTCCTCCCAAATGGTCACCGAGGTCCGATGACCCTCCCTCCTGAGTGTCTCCAAGCCCTTAGTCTGCCCCACCCAGAGGCCCCAGGCCTTACTGCCCCCTCCCTTGGGCTCCTGGACTCAGCCAGGTACCAGGCAATCTTTCCAAACGTACCTCTGGTCGACATCACTCTTTGCCTTAAAAAATTTCTCTGCTGAATCCCTACTGCATCTGGCCAAAGTTACAACATCCTTACTCTGGACAGCAGCGGCTCATGCCCATGAAGTACCATCCTAAGGGCTTCACACCCATCAACGACTCACTTATTTCACACAATGTCAGCCCAGAGAGGTTCACACAGAGACGTTAAAGGACAACCCGAGGTCACACAGCCTGTCCGTGACCAGCTGGGGTTTGAACCCACACAGCCTGGCCCCAGAGCCCACACACCTAACCATGCTAGGAGCTCCCTGGAATTGAACGCATGTTCTGATGGACAGGAAGGCCTGGTGTGCTGCAGTCCGTGGGGTCGCAAAGAGTCGGACACGATTGAGCGACTGAACTGAACCGAACTGTGATCCGATCACAACGCCAGCCTCCACTGCCCCAGAGCTGTCTCTCAAAGCCTGCACACGTCTGCTGGGTGGTGCCCTGCTCTGCCAGCCCCGCCCCTGCCCCCACCGCCCAAGCCTGTCCGGCTGTCCCCGGGGCTGCTCGGGGTGGGGGCATTGCTGTCGGTCACACAGTGCCTCTGCACCAGCTCGCCCCAGCAGCAGCGCTGAGCACGCCCGCTATTAGGTGACACTGCCGGGCTCCAAAGAGCACACGCTGCTCGGAGAATGAGACAGACGCGCGCAATGCAGCCCGACTCCGCTCGTTGATTGATTCCCGGCTGGAGATAGACAGGAGAGAGAGTGGTCTTGTTCGCCTCCACAAAGACTCAAAGGTGACTCGCTGGTGGAGGCTGGCTTTGCCGGTGATGCCAAATTGCTGCATGGCACCGCCCACAGCCACCACGCCCCAGGGGACGCCCACGCAGACAGTCCTGCCCACGGGGCTCCGTCGAGGTGGCATGGAATGCCCCCCAAGAGGCCAGCTCTGTCCTCCCACCGCCATGGACTGGGGGGTCCGGCGGCCTGCGAGGAGGGGCCTGCCCCCCACCAGGCTCGTGACCCCCAGCCAACTGCCCTGCAAGGCGCTGGAGCTTCTTACATGAAGAAGAGAAGCAGTCAGGAGGGAAGACAAGCTTTCCACCCCCGGGAGTCAAACACGTGTGCCCGAGGCCCACCTCCTTGTAGGTCCTCAGGTGCCCGGCGACCTCATAGTAGACAGTCACGGAGCCTGCCTGCCGGGCCACGGCCGCGCCGGTCTTGGGGTCGACGTGGAGGACGCTGCTGGCTGACGAGCTCCAGGTCCCGGGGACTCCTGGGAGGGGAAGCTGTGCGTGACCGTCTCCCACGCCTCACACTCCAGTCATTCCCATCTAGCCTGGCTCACCGGGCAGTGTCCCCGCTGCCCCAAGCCTGCCCCCGCCCTCCCCTGTCTCCTGGCCACGCCACCTGCTCCCTGAGCAGCCGAGGCCCCTGCCCAGTGCCTTCCCGCCGGGAACCTCACGGTCATTTCCCATTCTGGGTGACCCGGGCGCTGGTCCTCCAGGGCTGGCCCTCTGCGTGCCATCCCTCAGCATCGCCCCTGCTCAGCCACCCTGCTATGCAATCCTTTTTACACAAAGAAGGTGGCAGACTCTGAGCTGTCTGTCACTAGACGGCGGTCCTTAGTGAAAAGCCAACCTCGTTATACAATAAACATGATGAGAACATCCAACAACCACCTTCTATTTGTGGCAAATAATATCTGCTTTACTTTAAAGGCAGTGTGTAACTTTGTTTTAAAATGAGTTTGTTGGTATCGTTGTGACTCAGACGGTAAAGCCTCTGTCTACAATGCAGGAGACCTGGGTTCAGTCCCTGGGTCAGGAAGATCCCCTGGAGAAGGAAATGGCAATCCACTCCAGTACTATTGCCTGGAGAATCCCATGGACAGAGGAGCCTGGTGGGCTACAGTCCGTGGGGTCGCAAAGAGTCAGACACGACTGAGCGGCTTCACTTTCATCGACTCTTTTGCAACCCCCTGGCCCGCAGCCCGCCAGGCTCCTCTGTCTGTGGGAGTCTCCAGGCAAGAACACTGGAGTGGGTGGCCATGCCCCTCCAGGGGATCTTCCCGACTCAGGGGTGGAACCCACGTCTCCTGCATTGCAGGCGGATTCTTTACCATCTGAGCCACCAGGTCCCTGTAAAGAGCCAGACGGTAAGTATTTGGGGTTGGACATGCCTGACTGTCTCTGACGCTGCCACTCAGCACGCAGATGAAAATGGCCGCTGACACGGGGAGCTGGGGGTGCGGCTGAGCACCAGTTACAGCCCAGTGCAGAGAGAGGCCGCGGGCTGGCTCCGGTCGGGACAGCAGCTTTCCGATGCCCATTCCAGAACCTCACCAACCTCCACATGCACACCAGCCTCGGGGGGCAGAGCAGCCCTTCCCACCTCCCAACCCAAGACACGTGTCCCTTGGCCGGAACCCCTCGTACCTTCCGGGCTGACGAGTACCGTGGCCAGACAGAGGACATCCCCCACCACCACTGCCCCGGACAGGTCGGGGGAGATGGCCTGCAGGACGGGCAGCGGGACGAAGTCGGAGAGGCCGCCGTGTGCCGAGTCCCACGCCCTGAGCAGCGTCAGGCCCACGCTGACCGTGCGGATCACGCAGGTGTTGTTGGCGATGCCCTTCCCAATCTGCACGAACTCATCCCTGCAGCACCGGAGACGTGGCTCTCAGTCTTGGGGGTGGCCCCAGCTCCCAAGGAGGGGCTGGCACAGGGCCCTGGCTGGGCCCCACGCCTGCCCACTGCGCCCTGATGCTGCCCAGCTCAGGTTCATGGAGCAGCTGTTCTAGGTGAGGGGTCTCAGGCCATACCAACCAGACTCCCCCACCATCCATGGCCCAGACAGGACGGCCAGCTTCAGCACCCCCACATCCCACGGGGAGGCCGAGGCCCAGAGCAGGTGATGAGGCTGTGTTCCCAGCCCGCCCGAGCAGGGAACCAGGACACTCTGGGGACACGAGAGGCCCTCAACCGAGTAACCGGGACAAGGGCATCACCCCCGTCCACCTGCTTTCTCATCTGCCGAGTGGGGCTGACCACGTACCCACATCACAGGCTTGACGTGAGCTGCACACCCGGTCAGCAGCTGGAAAGAGCTAAGGTCAGGCCAGGCGTGCAGGCACACGCAGGCACTCGGGCTGGAAAGAGCTAAGGTCAGGCCAGGCGTGCAGGCACACGCAGGCACTCGGGCTGGAAAGAGCTAAGGTCAGGCCAGGCGTGCGGGCACACGCAGGCACTCGGGCTGGAAAGAGCTAAGGTCAGGCCAGGCGTGCGGGCACACGCAGGCACTCGGGCTGGAAAGAGCTAAGGTCAGGCCAGGCGTGCAGGCACACGCAGGCACTCGGGCTGGAAAGAGCTAAGGTCAGGCCAGGTGTGCGGGCACACAGGGGCACTCGGGGACCCCTGTGGGCTGGAAAGAGCTAAGGTCAGCGCCAGGCGTGTGGGCACACGCAGGCACTCAGGGACCCCTGCGGGCTGGGAGGGACGGCTGGGCTGAGCAAGCGGAGGGTCAGGGCCCCCGCTCCACGGCCTCCCTCCCCACGCCCCCGCCTCCCGAGCCCTGACCGCTCTCTTGGAGACGGATGCGTTGGCCATGGAAGGGCCCGTGTGACTTCCGCAGGGGAGTTGGGGCGCTGGACAAGGGGCAGCCTGTGCCCCAGGCCTGCAGATGCCCTGCTGTGTGCATGGAGCACCTCACAGGCCAGAGGCCCTCATAACCACAGCCTCAACTGGTGGCCCCGGGGATGAGGCCACTTTCCCACACGACAGGTGTAGACACGGAAGCCTGGAGGGGTGACCTGTCCATCCAGGCTCACAGGCCCCAGAGAGGGCAGAGCCAGGCTTGACTCAGGCCCAACTCCAGACCCCGCTCTCCCAGTGCCCGGGCCCAGGTGTGCTCAGCGTGGGGCACACCTCTGCTCCAGGGCCCGCGGGAAGCCCAGGCTGCAGGGGTCACCAGCCCCCGGTCAGGACCTGCTGTGCCCGGAGAGGACGCGCTGGAGCCCTGCTGCCTCCTTCCGGGCCTGAGGCTCCTCTCAGCTCCTCCTGGCTTGGCCTACATCCCCAGGGACAGTGGTTCTCAGCCTTGACAATCACCCAAAGGCCCTGTTACACCCAAGGGCCCTGAGAGCGTGCATTGAGGGTCCCCGGGCAGCGGCGACGCTGCCATGTGGGGGCCGCACTTTGAGAACTGCTGCTCCAGGGGACCCACAGGTGGGCAGGTCTAGCCTGGAGCCACGGCTCTCCTTCCTGGAGACCACTCCCCTTTCCCTCACACTCAGCCTGAGGCTGCAGTTCTATTCCCGAAGTGTCAGCCCGTGCAGCGCAAATGGGGCCTGGTGTTCAAGCCCTGCTCTCGGGCTGCGTGGCCTGAGACGTGCGGCCTGACCTCTCCGGGCTGGGACACGTGGGCAGCAGCGAGGAGTCAGCGAGACGGCGCGTGGGCGGGCCTGCACACAGCAGAGGCCAGCGGCCGTCGACTCTGTCCTCGCCGACCTCTGGGCGCTGGAAGGCGTGTGCCTTCTCCGGTCGGCTTTTGCAGAGGGAGCAGCGAGCGCTGTGCGTCCACCGGCTGCAGGGCTGGGGCTGTCTGCGTCTCCCCTGCAGCCCAGCTCCCACAGAGTCTTAGTACAAACCTCCAGCCACAAGCCCCGACCTCCGGGCTCCACTTCCTGGGCATTAGGGGACGTCCCTGCTGAATGACTGTCTCATAATAAAGACTCTCGGCAACGGCCCCTCATCCCTGCGGCCTGGCCGCGCCTGGCGCTCCTCCCGGGGTCCTGAGAGTGGGGCGAACGCCCTGCTCTTGGGAACCATGAGTGACGAACTCATCCTTCAGCAGCGCTGGCTTCTCCCCACGGTCATCGGTCACGTGTGAGTCAGATCTGGATGTGATGGAGACGTGACTTCATGTGGGGAACGCGGGGGGCCCACCGCCTACCTGTTAGTTGCAAAGTTGGGGATGGAGTTGTAAGCGTGGAAGACATCTCCAGAACTGTCGTGGAAGTGGATGGTGAAGGTCACGGTCACGCCCAGGGGCAGGGCCGCCAGGGCCTCCTTGTTCCGAGTGTGCAGGGCGGGGCTCATGGAGATCCTCAGGTAGGAAACAGGGGACACCTGGGGACAGCAAACAGCTGCGGTGGCAACGGCGCCAGGGACGCCCCCGAGAGCCCCCCGGGGACGGGCGCTGCTCCCGCTGCTCCCCCGCACAGGACCCCTCTGGCGAGACTGACGTGGGGTCTGGGAGAGACTGGCCCAGCCCAGATGCTGGCCCTCCTCCTCCCTGTGGTGGCTGGCCTCATTCCGAGGAAATCTAACCCGCAAGAGTCAGAGTCCATGACTGTGAAAAATTAGATCATTATTCATGTTGCAAAAACATCCCCTGGGCTTTGAATGCTGGGCTACGTCAGAGGACCTGGCTCTCCAGGCATACAGAGTAGAAACAGTGTCCGCGCGGACGGTGGTGGTGTCTGGGGTTCACTGCATGCTGCTGAGGTGCCTAGAGGTGCTCCAGGGAAAAGGGGGATGGGCAAGGAAGGGGGGATGGGCAAGGAAGGGGGGATGGGCAAGGAAGGGGGGATGGGCAAGGAAGGGGGGATGGGAAAGGAAGGGATGACAGCTTTTGGGAGCCTGGGAACCCGAGGTCCTTAGAGAGCCAACTTGGTTCTCTGTCTCCAGTAAAATCCATCGTAGCCAAAACGCCAGCCCCTCAAAGACCCTGCTTCCAGGGATGGGCACACAGCTGGCACTCAGTACCATCTGGTGACCCAGGACGAGTCCTCAGTCACTTTCGGTTACTTGGAAACTAGGGTTGAGGGTTCCTTGCTAGACGCTCATCTTGAAACAAAAAGATACTAGTAAGGAAAGAGGCCCAGGACCCAAGCAGAGTCTAAATATTAATATTCAAGAGGTCATGTATTTGCTCTGTCAGCAAGGATTATGTCGTGGTTGTGATGAGATGTGCAAAGAAAATTCTGTTCAGGATAAACCCTGGGACCCAATCCAGGGGACTCCCAAGCAGAACATCCCGTCTTCAGGAGCACAGAGAGGCATGCTGGGAAAGGTGGCGGGGGCGGGGGGGGGGGACCAGAGGGCACCAACCTGGGGCAGGCCAACGTGGGCTGGGGCCCAGAGCCTGACTCCCAGCCCCCAGGAGGCCTCGGCGACTCGACTGCCTCGCCTGCGAGACGGGCCCTCTCACCCTCCCGGTGCTGTCTGTGACCGAGTGCTTTCTGGGCCAGGACACAGCACACGCTGAGTTCATCGCGCTTAGGTGTCTGCTGATCCAGGCACTGCTGGCCAGACAGGACACCGGGGTGCCAGTCCTGCAAACCTCATACAGCTCTGGGCCCCAGTTACTCATCTGTGAACGGAGCTCGTTGCCATCAGTCATGTCCAGAGATCTTTGCTCTGATGCCCAGGAGGTGCTGCGGCTTTTCACCTATCGTTGCAGTTTAGTCGCCCAGGCGTGTCTGACTCTCTGCAGCCCCACGGACGGCAGCATGTTAGGCTTCCGTGTCCTTCACCATCTCCCAGAGTTTGCTCAAACTCATGTCCATTGAGTCGGTGATGCCATCCAACCATCTCATCCTCTAGCATCCCCTTCTCCTCATGCCTTCAATCTCTCCCAGCATCAGGGGCTTTTCCAATGAGTCAGCTCTTTGCATCATGTGGCCAAAGTATTGGAGCTTCAGCTTCAGCATCAGGCCTTCCAATGAATATTCAGGACTGATCTCCTTTAGGATGGACTGGTTGGATCTCCTTGCTGTCCAAGGGACTCTCAAGAGTCTTCTCAAACCACAGCTCAGAAGCATCAGTTCTTCGGCGCTCAGCTCCTAGGGCCTTAATAGTTTCTTACAATTTCTTGGCTAGAAGGTGAGCGTCTTTACTTGCACACCTGCACGGGGAAAACAGTACTACTGCTATTATTCCAAAAAGGAGGCAGACGAGATCCTACCTTGACAGCAACAATGATGGTCTGGTTGGCCCCGAAAACTTCTTGGGCGGTCACTTCGACCATGGACGTGCCGATCACGGACCCCGACGCCAGGAAGCCCTTCTCGTCAACATGCACGACAGGAACCTTCTCTGGCCCGTCCAGGACGCGGTAGCTCACAGAGGCAGCACTATCCCTTGGGAAAAGGAAACACACGCATTCTCGCAGACAACAGCGGCGAGACAGCCACAGAGAGGGGCCTGGGGTTCGGGAGTTCTGCTGCTCGCAGGGGAAACAGCGGCACAATCCTGGCCTCACGATGCACCAGGCCACCACGCACAGCCTGCTGCAGCTCACTGGCCACCGATGGGAAACCTCATTTGGAAAAGCAAGGGTTCCCAGTAGAGCAGCATCTTCCACAGCCGGCTGGCAGGAAGCATGTGGGAGCTGAGGGTCTCATGAGCCACACGGACGCCTGCAGTCAAAAGACCCTTCCATTTTAAGGCTTCCCTGGTGGCTCAGTAGATAAGAATCTCCCTGCCAGTGCAGGGGACACAGGTTCTATGCTGGTCCGGGAAGATTCCACGTGCCACGGACCAACTAAGCTCACACGGCACGACTACTGAGCTTGCGCTCTGCAACCTGCGAGCCGCAACTAGCGAAGCCTAGAGCCTGCGCTCTGCAGCGAGGGATGCCACCGACACGAGAAGCCCGCGGGCTCTGAGCCGGAAGGAGCCGGGAGGCCATCCCAACGGCCCACCAGCAACTGTGCGTCTTCAGACACACAAGTCCCCTCTCCCGGCCTCGGCTTGCTCAGCTGTGAAACGGGAGCGACGGCCTGGCCCTGTCCTATTTCCGCCAATAACCGGATAAAAACGGGCCGTTGCTATAATAAGAATGTGGTTCGGAAAACTACCGATAACGTGCACCAGAGAAGACAAATGACAGTCTCCTCTGCTCTTTTACATATTCATGACGTTACAAAGCAAGGAAGGAAGGAAAGGCTCCCAGGCCCGCCCCCCAGGCACCCTCCGTGCCGCAGCCCCACAAATCCTCTGCAGATGACTCCTTAAGCAAATGTCACCGCCTCTGCCTCAAATTCCTGCCCCCTCCATCAACGCCCTCCTCTTAACCCGCAGGACTCCTACGCATCCTGTGAGACCCGACCCCTGCATGTCCACGGGGGCCGTGCCTCCCCAGAATCCTGGCACGGAGGCCCTCCTTTGGGCTGTGGCTGTGGCTTTGTTCCATTACAAGCCTTCTCACACGACCCTCCCCTCTCCCCCACCAGCCTCCTCCAAGGCACCTCTACCGTCCATCTGGGATCTAGAGTCCAGCTCGGAGCCGGGCACTGACACTTTTGGCTGTGTGCCCACCGTGTGTGTGTGTGTGTGTGTGTGTGTGTGTGTGTTTCTCCAAAGTCCTTGCAATTCCCGACTTTGCAACTGCAGTTCACACACAAGGCGTCGCTACCCAAAGCACCGCCTCAGAACACTGTCAGGAGTCTGGTGTGCCCGCAGGCTTCAGAACTCGCTTCTCAGCCTTCACAGGCATCTCCACCACCCAGGAGGGGCCGAGAGCTGCACTGTTCACGTGCCCCTCCCCCCAGCTGATGTCCCAATTCCCAGGCTACACTGTGCGGCAAGTCTTAAAGACACGGGGCATCTGAGAGACTGCACCCCTCCAAGCTGGCACTTTCCTGCCTTTGAAGACGTGGATTTGTGCAGAAAGCAGGAGGCAATTCTGGGCTGCGGGGAGGAGAAGGGCCCAAGGGGAGATGCCGCAGACGAGCAGGGGCCGTCCCTGTGGCTGGGAGGAGGAGGAGGACGGCAGGGCGTGCGGCTGGCTCTCGGCACTCACGGCTCCTGCCGACGTTGACAAATGAGCCGTCGGATGTGAGCGCAGCCTCGCGACCCACATGGAGCCGCGCCGAGTCACGTACCTGTTTGTCTGGAGCTTGATGAATGAGCTCGGCGACATGAGCACGTGCTCCGCTTCTACTTCAGGGCTCAGCAGCCGCAGCTTCTCAAACACCTGGGGGAGAGGGCAAGTTCTGCTCTCCTGTGATCCCTGAACCATGTGCAGGGGCGGCGTGCCTCCCGTGGGCCAAGAGACCCAGGTGCCACCCCGCTAGGAGCTGGGGTGTGGCGGCGAGCGCTGAGCGTGTGCTGGGCAGGAGCAGCAGGTGCGCCAGGGAGGCCCCCGGGGCTCTTCAGGGGGCGGGGGCGCGACCCCCCGAGCTCTCAGGGTGTGCGTGTGAAAGGCGGCACACTCAGCGATGGGGCCTAGGGTCCTGCTCGGCGACACTGCCAGGCTGGGGAGGCTCTGTCTGAATTCTCTTTCCCCCAGCCAGACATGCTCTCCACGTCGGCCCCTCCCACAACCATCCCCCAGGCACCCCCCTCAGCCCCACCTCGCACCCTCTCTGCCTGCCAGGCTCCTGCTGAATCCCACAGCACCGGGACAGGGTGCCTGGTGACCTCTGGCCAGTGCTGATACACCTGACGATGTCGGGGGGATCTGCGCGTGCTCCTCCCCGGCAGCCCCGAGCCCACGAGGCAGCCCTCCCCCAGGGACTCCAGACCGCTCCCCGCGCGCAGCCCGCTGCGCCCACACCCTCCTAAGGCCCTCTGTCTGAGGGCCCTCGGGCTGCTGGCACCCTTGACACTGAGCCTGGGTGCTGAGCACACCTTGGGGCTCCCCGCTGGCTTCTGATACGATCAGACCAGCTGGACGCTCCGAGGGCCTGTGTCTAAAACCAAACGGGTGATTTCTGAAGAGGAAATTGGCCTCCGTCCCCTCCCGCCCAGCAGCTGCTCTGAACACACGCTCAGGTGCACCTTCCCCATCAGTAAGGAGGGTCCCGAGGGAAGCATCCTTGGCGCGCTCACCTCCCGGAGCTGGGGACGTGCTGGACACTACGGAGGGGCAGGGGTCCCTACATGGGGCACAGCCTCGGGGTCAGGGTGACGAGGGGGCCTGGGGGCTGTGACCGGGGGTCTCAGCTCTATCAGTGAGAAGCTGTCTCATCTGCCAGTTTGGCCGGTGGCATCACTCCACGTCCCCAGGACGAGCTGCACACTGGGCTTTTAGACAAAATCTTACTATTTTTCAACATTGGCAACAAATAAAAAACTGTTTTAAAGCATGGAATGAGCCAAATAAAACACCTCTGTGGGCTGGATCGAGCGTCTCCGAGTTTCCGACGCCCTTGAAAGTTACCTGCTGTCAGCCAGGAAAACCGGGGCGCAGAGCTGCTAAGTGACCCGACTGAGGTCACAGAATTCGGGAGATGCAAAGCCCCGTCTCTAATTCCAGGACAGGGTCAGAGCTCGCTTCACTTTGTCTTCAGCTGGGAAGAACACATGTCTGTGTGTGTGTGTCTGTGCGTGTGTGTGCCTGTGTGTGTCTGTGTGTTCGTGTGTGTCTCTGTGTGTGTGTCTGTGTGTATGTCTATGTGTGTGTTTGTTGTGTGTGTGTGTTCGTATTTGTGTGTGAGTCTGTGTTTGTGTGTGTATGTGTCTGTGTGTATGTGTGTGTGTTTGTGTATGTGTGTGTGTTTGTGTATGTGTGTTTGTGTATATGTGTGAGTCTGTGTGTGTCTGTGTCTGTGAGTCTGTATATGTGTCTGTGTGTTTGTGTATGTGTGTGAGTCTGTGTGTGTGTGTGTGAGTCTGTGTGTGTGTGTGTGTGTGTGTGAGTCTGTGTATGCAGGCAGGAGTCGGGGGCAGGGGCTGGGCAGACAGGCGTTTCTCTCTGAAATGTGCTTCTTCACCCTGCGTGGGGTCTGTGCCTGACCAAAAATGGCTTGTTTCCTCTTGAAGAGGGGGTTTGAACCGGTGTCTTTCCTCATGATATCTAGGAGTCGCTTTCAGTCTTTCTTTGCAGTTTCAGTTCAGTTCAGTTCAGTTCAGTCGCTCAGTCGTGTCCGACTCTTTGCGACCCCATGAACCGCAGCACACCAGGCCTCCCTGTCCATCACCAACTCCCGGAGTTCACAGACTCACATCCATCGAGTCAATGATGCCACCCAGCCATCTCATCCTCTCTCGTCCCCTTCTCCTCCTGCCCCCAATCCCTTCCAGCATCAGGGTCTTTTCCAATGAGTCAACTCCGCATGAGGTGGCCAAAGTACTAGAGTTTCAGCTTCAGCATCAGTCCATCCAAAGAAATCCCAGGGCTCATCTCCTTTAGGATGGACTGGTTCTTTGCAATTTAGGGGGACCCAGATATTACATTTAAGGGCTTCCCAGATGGCTCAAGTGATAATCTGCCTGCAATGCAGGGGACCTGGGTTCGATCCCTGGGCCAGGAAGATTCCCTGAGGGAGGAAACGGCAACCCACTCCAGTGTTCTTGTCTGGAGAAGTCCACGGACAGAGGAGCTTGGTGGGCTACAGCCCAAGGGGTTGCAAAGAGTCAGACACAGCTGAGCACATACGCACGAGGTCAGGATGTTACTGAGTCTCACGTTAGCAGAAGAGGGTCCCTAAGGCTAAACGTGCTCAGGGCAGTGGGGCTGGAGAGAGCCGTGGGCCAGGCCCTGGGTGGACAGCTCCATCCTGCCGCTGCCCCTTCGAGGGGCTCTGAGCAGGCCGGCTGCCCCCATCCTGAGGCTCGGGTCCCATCTGTGAAAGATGGGGTCACACCCTGTCTCCTGGGGCACAGCTCTCGAGGCCTTCTGGTTCTCTCCGCTGCCTGTTCCCTGGGATCCCCCTGCCTCAGGGCTTCGCAGAACCCAGATAAGGAAGTGGGGGGGGGGGCCGGTGGGGGGAGGAGGGGGAGCGGGAACGCATCCGCCTCCATCTTGTCCTCCATGAAATACAGGCAATTAGATGCATGCCCGGCCCAGATTTTCCAGCCTCTTCCCCCCAGAAGGCACCCAACTCCCAGTCAGCTCCTGCTCTGGAAGTGCATTGAGCTACTGCAGACCTCCAGGCCTCTGCACGCACAGGCCAAGCCCCCCACCGGCCCCCGCCAGGCCCTCCCAGCCCCAAACGCCTCCCCTCCACGAAGCCCACGGTCACCCCGGCCCTGGGCTCCCACAGCACCTCAGAGCCCCAGCTCAGCCCCGCCAGCCTCACCACAGCTCCCCGCAGGCCGAGCACCCCCCAGGGCAGGCCTCTGGCCCCCAATCCCCCACGTGTGCCCACACGCCCCAGGGGAGCAGCGCCCTGGGCTGGCCAGTGCTCCCCTGCTGACAGCAGCCCCTGCCCACCCGACCCTCACCTGGATCTGGACCTCGTCAGAGAGCTCTTTGGCGAGGCCCAGCAGCTGCCCGGCGGTGGGGTCCAGGGCCTTGACCACCACCCTCAGCCCGGTGCGGCCCTTCGCCCGGCCGAGCACGTTCATGGCAAAGTTGTACTGGGACGGCAGCCGGAGTGAGGCCTGCGACAGACACAGAGCGGAATGTCCCCGGGGGCCCCAGGCCTGGCTCCCACACAGGGCAGGCGCCCCAGACCCCCCGAGCCACCGCCTGCTGTCCCCCTGCTGCCCTCTCTCCCCAGTGGGGGCCTGCCAACCCCAGCACGCGTGTGGGGCGCTCCACACTGCAATTCACGCCGTTCCCAGGGCCTGTGGGAGCGGTGGGCCCCACCAGCATCTTCACCCAGGACTTCTCAGAGCCTTGGCTGCTGGGCTCAGGGCGGATCACCCGGACGACGCTAGGCTTGGGGTGTTGCCCACAGAGACCTTGGTATGGGGTATCTGTGAAGAAGCCACACGCCTGGGTACTGCGGGGATGCTCTGGGGACAGGATCTGGTCCCATGGGGTCAGGAGGAGGGGGTCTCATCTTGCATTGTATGAGCTTCAGGCAGCCTCTAAGAGACCCCATCCCGTCTGGCCCCCTCTCCAGGCCCCCACTGTCCACAAACAAGACAAGGAGAGACCCCAGGAAGCAGCCGCACTCAGGCCCCGGGTGACCGAGGCCCGCCTGGGGTTACTGCCTGGAGTCACAGGGCCAGTACCCACTGCACAGCCCACTGGCTGGGTCACCCGGGCGTGTCCGCCCTCCCCACGCACGGCCTTCAGCTCACACACATGGGGTGGCGTGTCTCTCCAGCACCTTCCAGCACAGACCTGGGGAGGGGCCAGGGCCCCCCTAGGGAGCCTAAGGGGACAGGGTAGGGCCCTGGGACAAACCTGGAGGAAACTCCAGGGCTGCCAGGGGCAGGTGACATCTTAGCAAGGGGGTCAGAAACTACAGACGGGGGCCCCACCCAGGACCCCATGACACTCAGGACCTCCGCGACTTCCCCACTAGGCTGCCGTTTCTGCTGCCTTCCACCCATAGGTTGCCTCTAAGCACCTGGGTGGTGCGGCTGCTCAGCAAGAACGAGCTTAGGAGGAAAAGGCTGAAGCCTGTCCTGGGACCCACGAGAGGGGAGCTGAAGGCCGGGTTCCTGGACACATGAAGGGCTGGAGGGGGCAGGGACCCCAGTGAGGGACAGGGTGGCTGCAGACGAGGAAGCCTCAAGAGGGCCTGACGGGCTGTAGTCTGGGATGGAGGGCGGGGTCTCGGGGGGGCGTGATGGGCTGTCGTCTGGAATGGAGGGCGGGGTCTCGAGGGAGGGTGAGTACCTCGTGGTGCCGCCCCCGGATATCCAGGACGTCTCGCTTGGTGACAGACCAGTGGAAGGTCAGGCCTGGCACAGCGTTGCCGAAGGAGAAAGGGTTCTGGTTGTTGGTGATCCCGGTGACATAGACGGGCATCTGTGGGGAGAAGCCAGGCCGGTGACCACCTGCATCCCATGGCTGGAGCCCCCGGACGCCCTGAGACACAGCCTGCACTGCCCTGCGGGGCCCACTGCCACCCTGCCTCCTGAGGGCAGGGCGGGGCCTCCATCAAGTCCTGCTGAGTCAGCGGCTGGGCTGGCACAGCGCCAGCCCGCCGGCCCGTCCTTCCAGGGCCGAGGGACCCCGATCCTGAATGGCCGCCTAGAGCTCTGAGGGGCCTGCGGCCCCCGGGCAGGCCGGCTCACCCTGTTCCCGTCCCTCTCAGTCTAGTGGGGGCCCTGCTCACAGCGGTGGGCCTGGTCTCCTACACTCTGGATTTACCAAGCGCTGATCCGAGGGCAGACAGACATGGGGGCAACGCAGCAAGGGGCTGGGGTGGACCTGAGTCCAGCTGCAGGCCGGCGCCCAGGTCCAATGCTCACTGGCTGCGTGGCCTCAGCAGACGCCCTAAGCCTGCCCCGCGTGCACCTCCTCGTCTGCGATGCGGAGATGACCCTGGAGCCACCCTGGGGGGCTGAAATGCATGCCACACGGATGACGACATACAAAGCACAAGAAAGATGCACGCCACCCAAACACCAGCTGCAGGGAGGCGCCAGGTGCTACTCCAGGCGCGGGGAGGTGCCAGACCAGTGGAGACACAGGTGTCACCCCCGCGGGACTTGCAGGGGTAGGCGCCACAGTACGGGAGCTGGCGCCCGGGGGAGAAGGACAGGGAGCCTGGGCTACGCAGCAGGAGAGGCGGGAGTGAGGCTGGACCCAGAGAGCAAACAGGGTCAAGGGGCTGCAGAATCGCCCCAGCAGAGGAAAGAGCGTCCCGGGAGCAGGCCCCCCAGGCTCATCCTGAACCAGGTCTCAGAGCTTGACACCTGCTGGAGGTTGCTCCAAGGACACAGACAGGAGGGGCCGGAGAGGTTCTGCCTTACCCGGGTCCCTGCCCCCATCCCTGTGATGGGAACCTCACCTGGGTCCCTGCCCCTATCCCTGTGACGGGAAAGTCCCTGGGTCCCCGTCCCCATCCCTGTGATGGGAACCTCACCTGGGTCCCCGTCCCCATCCTTGTGATGGGAACCTCACCTGGGTCCCCGTCCTCATCCTTGTGATGGGAACCTTACCTGGGTCCCCCCCTCATCCCTGTGATGGGAACCTCACCTGGGTCCCCTCTCATCCCTGTGATGGGAACCTCACCTGGGTCTCCCCCTCATCCCTGTGATGGGAACCTCACCTGGGTCCCCGTCCTCATCCTTGTGATGGGCGCGCGGATCCTCACAGCCTGGAGCAGCAGCACCTCCACCTCCACGAGATCCTGGAAAGAGGGCTTTGGGGCTCAGGCCGGCAGGGCTCAGGGCTACATGCCAACAGCAGATGTCCCTGCCTGAAACTCCCATTTCCGAGGCCGCAACCCTTTCTGCAGAGAGGAATGAAGTAGGCCCTCCCTCGTACTTAATTTTACTCTCAACACGCCTGGTACTTTCCTGTTTTTATAAAATTGATAGACTCGGAGTATCCACCCTGTGACTCAAAAGGGCTTTGCGGTCTGACCAGGATACTTGGAGACACTGGAACTGCTGGGAAAGGCGTGAATCAGTGAACTCAGGGCCGGGTCAAGGTCAGTCCCACCCACTCCAGGGGGTCCCAGCGCCCAGAGCTGTGTGCTTAGATGCTCTGAACTCAGCAGTGCTCCTGGACCACTGTCAGGGACCCAGTTTCCGTCCACAGTCACGTCACCCAGAAGGAAGCACTCTCAGAGCTGGGGCTCCAGCGTGGCTGGACAACCAAGTCGCTGCTCCTGCAAGTCACTGCCGTCCGCGGAACCCAGGCACCTTGAGCCCTTCCCAGAAGGGGACACGCTCTGCTCTGTCCTTCCCAGAGGCCCACAGAAGTGCCCGCCCCAGGAAAGCAGGAAGAGAGGAGAGCGAGACACCCGCCACCACCTGCTGGGGCCAGAGCCACCACGGGGAGCAGGATGGGGCCCCTCCTGGGTGAGGCCCTCCTAACTCGGCCTCCAGCATCTCCCCCGACCCAGAAAAGCTGCTAGGAAATGTCCCCCGCTCCGGAGAGGAGGCCTAGAGATAATTTAACCTCCAGCTGAGCAGATACTAGCGGCTGACTCAGGTTTTCTTCTCCTGGAAATATCAATCCAGGTCTGAAATACCACTGGCGCCCAGTTACCCTGGTTTATGGCAGCCAAGCCAGCATGTGCCTCTAAAAACACACCAGCTCTCCTGTGAGAATGTCTGCAAGCCCTGCTGGAGATGGACGAACTAAAGGCGGGAGGGCTCCGACATGGGCAACACTAGCTCAGGCCTAGAACAGCTGCGGACGGCCGTGGGTGAGCTGCACCCAGGCAGGGCAGACAGTCCAGAGAGGAGCCACGGAGGCACGGACAACAGGGCCTGCCGTCAAAACCACCACCCCACCCTGCACGGCAGTGTCCCCAAGGCGGGAGAGCTTGGGCCCATGCCGTAAGGAGCCAAGAGCTCAGCTGGCAAAGAATCCGCCTGCAACGCAGGACGCCTAGGCTCAGTTCCCGGGTCGGGAAGATCCGCGGGAGAAGGCATAGGCTACCCGCTCCCGGATTCCTGGGCTTCCCTGGTGGCTCAGCTGGTAAAGAGTCCACCTGCAATGCGGGAGACCTGGGTTCAGTCCCTAGGTCAGGAAGATCCCCTGCAGAAGGGAACGGCAACCCACTCCAGTATTCTGGCCTGGAGAGCTCCATGGACTGTATATATAGTCCTGTATATATAGTCCATGGGGCCGCAGAGAGTCGGACACGACCGACGGCTTTCACTTTCAGGGCCCCCCAGTCTGCAGAAGCGTGACCGTGGGCATGCAAGAGCAGGTCTGGCCTGGGAAGACGGGAAGGCGACAGGCAGGTGCCTCGGGCTCCGAGGACAGAGCAGGACTCTGGGAGAGGGGTGGTCCTCAGGTCCTGGGGAGCGGAGAGCCCCCGCCGTTACCTGCGACACGACGACCAGCTTGCCGGTCTCGGCGTCCACGGCCTGCACGACCCCCGACACGGCGCCACGGCCCACGGCGAGGCCCCGCACCAGCCCGGCGCCGCTCACCAGCGCCACGCTCTCGTTGCTCATGGAGAAGAGGATGTTGGACTGGGGCTGGGGGCCGCCCTCGGAGGTGATCTGGAGGGGCAGGCAGCAGGGCCCATCAGCCAGCCCCCCGGGGGCCCACACCCCGCCCTCCAGGGCCGGGGCGCTGACACCCCGGAGCTCCTCCCACAGCCCTCTCTGAAGCCCCAGGTGGTGGTGGGGGTAGGGCGTGGCCTTGAACGCCTACCTGCATTGTGGCCCCAATAATCAGTGTCACCTTCCGGGGGATCAGCCTAAACGGGGGGAAGACCTGGGCGTGGAGACAATAGGGAGACAGGCCGCTGGGCTCCAGGAGCACACGGCCGGGCGCGGCCACCCTCTAACTCCAGGGTTGCGGGAGCACGTGCACCGACTCCTGCCACTGAAGGGGGCCAACGAGGGCCTGGGGCCCCGGCCAGCCCTGGGGGGACCTCACGCTCCCTGGGCCCGCGGCTCCGGGGCTCTCAGGGGCGTGTTCCGCGCTGGTGGGGTCGGCAGAAACACCCGCTCCCCGGCCCGCCCGGGACCTGCCCGTCAGAGGCGGTCCTGCTGTGTGTTTCAGCAAGTCCCCAGGGCAGTCTGGCGCATGCCCACGTTTCCAACCCTCTGCCTTCGAGGTTCCCCAGCTTCCCTTTGGAAGGCTGACTCTTGCGGTTTCCAGATTTCTGCTGAATAATCACCTAGAATGGTTCTCTACTCCCACGGCCTCCGTACTTTCCAGACGAGGAAAGGGGAGCTCGGGGGGGCAGGGTGAGGAGGCCCTGTCTCTGTGGCAGAGTCCCTGCATCCTCCTCCTCCAACCCCACAGTCCCCGATTTGCCTGAAGACGCGCCAGTCAGCCCAGGGTGACAGGTGCGTGAGGCGTGCTCTCCGAAGGGCTGCCCTGAGTATAGGCGCAGAGGACTGCCTTCTCACCCGGAGGAGAAGGGCGCTCCTCCATCCTCAAGCACCACCCACACCCACTGGCACGAAGCCCCCCAGCCCGCGAGGCTGAGCCCGCAGGGACGTGGCGGGAGCAGCGTGCTGCCACCGAACGATAAGCTCCCACACGGCTTCCCAGCCCTGGCGGCCGTGGGCTCCCGTCTTAGCCTAACACCGTGGGGGCACCAGGTGGGCCCTGAGCTCCCTCACCCAGAAACGCTACTCTGGGGGCTCCCGTGAAAAGCCTGCTGCCTCAGGGCCCCAGCCACCAGTGCCTGCCTCTACACTCGAGGCCAGACCCACCGCTCCCCCCGCCACTCCCCCGTCTGTGACAAGTCACTCCCCTCCTCTGAGCCACACCAGGACCCCCGAGTCCCGGAGAGAGTGAGTGACCCAGCCCCCTCACTCCTGGGCTCCCAGACCTCCAGGACCACGGAAGGCCCCCTTTCAATCAGAGGACCCCGGAGAGTGGTTTAACATGGCCTCTCCACGTGGGGCCTTCCTTGGTGCCTCGGATGGTAAAGAATCCGCCTGCAATGCGGGAGACCCGGGTTCCATCCCTGGGTCAGGAAGAGCCCCTGGAGAAGGGAATGGCTTCCCACCCTAGTATTACTGCCTGGAGAATTCCACGGACAGAGAAGCCTGGTGGGCTACAGTCCAGGGGGACGGTTGCAGAGACAGCTGAGCGACTAACACTTTCCCTTCCCACGGGGCTACCTGGGCTGCCCCTAAAAGGCCCAGCCGATCACAAAGAGTGCCATGTCCCACCCCCACAGGGCCCTGACGTGCCCCAGGGGCTGGGCCGGGCCCAGGAGGCGTGGGGAGGAGCGGCTCTACCTCAATCTGCTGTGGGGCTGAGTTGATTCTCTGTCCCGCCTTGTCCGTCACAGTCGCGGTGAGGCTGGTCTGGCCGATGGCCACGCCGTGGACGCGGAAGGAGGCGGTGTAGTCGTCCGGGGCCTCATCGAGCGCCCTGGAACAGAGGGAGGGGCTGGGACCTCTCCCCCAGGCAGACCCGTCGCCGCTGCCCCCAGATGCCCTCCCCCGACCCCCGACCCCACGAGAACTCACACCAACGTGACGATCTGGGAGGCTGCCCGGAGTTTCAGGTCCATGAAGGCCAAGTACTTGGCCAGGAAAGGCTTCTTGTGGAAGTCCAGCACGCGGACATACGCCTTGACCGTCTTCCCGATCTCCACCTACATCGTGGGGGACAGAGACTCCGGGATGGCCTTCGGACGACCAAGGCCACCACCTGCGGTGCCTACAGCTCTCTGCAAAAGCATCCCCAAGCTCACAGCCAGAGGCCCACGATGACCTCCAGACTATCAGCCTACCAGCAAGCGGAACTGTTTACATGCTTTCCGTGTTCAGGGGGCCTCGAGGGGATACTCAGGGGCTTTGCCCGAAGCATACATGTGACATAAAGGTCACATTCTACTCTGAGAGAACTAACATCTGGGAGAGGGATAAACGAGGATGGGATTAACAGATACACATGACTGCATATAAAGCAGGTGAACAGCAAGGATCTATCAAGAGCACAGGGACTGCCTTCCGTATCTCACAACAACCTACAGTGGAAGCGAATGTATCTACGGGCTTCCCTGGCAGCTCAGCTGGTGAAGGGTCTGCCTGCGATGCAGGGGACCCCGGCATGACTCCTGGGTCGCGAAATCCCCTAGAAAAACCACCCACTCCAGTATTCTGGGCCTCCCTGGGGGCTCAGGCAGTGAAGAATCGCCTGCAACGCGGGAGACCTGGGTTTGAGCCCTGGGTCGGAAAGATCCCCTGGAGGAGGGCATGGCAACCCACTCCAGAAGTCATTGTGGGTCGCTGGCTGTGAGCTTGGGGATACTCCTGCCTGGAGAATTCCATGGACAGAGGAGCCTGGCAGGTTACAGTCCAGGGGGTCACAAAGAGCAGGACACAACTGAAGCGATTAAGGAAAGTGATGACCAACCTAGATAGCACATTAAAAAGCAGAGACATTACTTTGCCAACAAAGGTCCGTCCAGTCAAGGCTATGCTTTTTCCAGTGGGCATCTATGGATGTGAGAGTTGGACTGTGAAGAAAGCTGAGCGCCAAAGAATTGATGCTTCTGAACTGTGGTGTTGGAGAAGACTCCTGCGAGTCCCTTGGACTGCAAGGAGATCCAACCAGTCCATCCTAAAGGAAATTAGTCCTGAATATTCACTGGAAGGACTTGAGAGCTGAAGCTGAAACTCCAATACTTTGTCTACCTGATGGGAAGAACTGACTCATTTCCCTGATGCTGGGAAAGATTGAAGGCAGAAGGGGAAGACAGAGGATGAGATGGCTGGATGGCATCACCGACTCAATGGACATGAATCTGAGTAACTCTGGGAGTTGGCGATGGGCAGGGAGGCCTGGCGTGCTGCAGTCCATGGGGTCACAAAGAGTCGGACGCGACTGAGCGACTGAACTGAAGTGAAGTGACTAAGCACAGCATATGTGTCCATGAATAAATATAAACCCGGATCACTTTGCTGAACACCTGAAACTCACACAGCACTGCAAATTGACGCTACTTCAGTAAGAAAAGAACCGAGGGCCTAGTTAGAGAGCTAATCCACACCTTCGGATGGCAACAGGCACACACACACGCACACACACACACACGGAAGTCGCTCAGTCGTGTCCAACGCTTTGCGACCCCGCAGATTGTAGCCCACCAGGCTCCTCGGTCCATGGGATTCTCTAGGCATGAACACTGGAGTGGGTTGCCGTTTCCTTCTCCAGGAAGACATACAGTGGGGGTTTAATAAGCGCTCAGCAGTTCACACCTGGCAGCACATATTGTGCTCGGTGAAAACTTTGGGAAACATGAGCCAGAGGCGCTCAGTGAAAGAACACAAGTCTAGAAGCCACTCACCAGCGGAAACGAGATCAGAGAAGGCACATCCGAGGCTGAGAGAAAAGTGACTTTGAAGGAGCCCAAGCTGCGTGAATGCCCGCTTTAATGACCACCCCTTCTCTCCCTTGGGAAGACAGGACCCTGACGTCATTCCTCTGGAAACCGCTGCAGTCACCTCGTGTATCTGAGTTACGTAAAATCCCTCCTCACATTAAAGAAAAGCCTAGACCTATTATGCATTCCTTGCGCAGAAGCTCTTGGCATTAGTACGCTTTATTCATCTGCCGCTGAATTTCTGAGAATCCAAAAAGGACAGACGGGGGAGAAAGTTCAGGGTCTGGCTGGTCAGTCACCTGCAGCAGTCAGAGAATAGGAGTCCCCAGGCCGGGGCTAGCGTGAGGACAGCTTCCAGGTCCCCAGGCCGGGGCTAGCGTGAGGACAGCTTCCAGGGGGGTTACAGCCAGTGCTGACCGAGATGGAGCTGGACGCCCCCAGAGGCCGCCCTGCGCTGAGCCCAGGATGCCAGGTGAGACGGCGCTGCAAGGGCTGGGGAGATGCGAGGAAAGCACCCCCCACAGCCCCGCCATGCTCCCGGGTCCTGTGCAGCTAAAGAGGGAGCGTACGGGGAGGCTGACACTGACCTTGTCCACCACGCGGATGTACAGCTCCTGAATGTCCGAGACGTAGACGTCGGCCTTCGCGGGGGCAGGGAAGGCTAAGCACAGGTCGTGGACCATGATGGTGGAGGTGCCGGGGAGCAGAGGGCGCACCTGCAAGGCGGGAGCGGGGTGTGGTCACACAGCCGCTCGGGGCCCGTCGCCCGCTCGGAAAACCCGAACCCAAAGCCAGCCCTGCCCGCCCCTCACCGTGAGCCCCCACTGCCAGCTGGGAGACGGGCTTGGGATGTAATATGTTAGTGCCAGGATAGATTTCAAGGAGCATTTATTGCAACCTGGCACAAATTACAGAGAAGAAATGGAAGCTGCCCCAAGGGGGGTGATCAGAGCTCGGCAGAGAGAGGATTCACACCCAGGATCCCATGTCCAGGCCACCTGCTGCCACCTCCATCAGAGCAGAGCATCCTGTGGGGTCTCCTCTGATGCTGGCAGGGAGTGAGGCGGCTGCTTTCCACATGAAGCCCTCACTGGGGAACCCTAACCTGGGCCCACAGACTCTCAGAGCCTGGGAATAGGCCCCAGAGGCCACCGCATCTTCACAGTGAGCTCCTCGAATCTCTAATCTCCACATTCATCCCTACCTCCGCTGAGCTTGATGTGGCTCAGAGGCTAAAGCGTCTGCCTCCAATGCGGGAGACCCGGGTTCGATCCCTGGGTCGGGAGGATCCTCTGGAGAAGGAAACGGTAACCCACTCCAGTATTCTTGCCTGGAGGATCCCATGGACAGAGGAGCCTGGCGGGCTGCAGTCCACGGGGTGGCAAAGAGTCAGATGTGACCAAGCGACTCACACTTGGACACACTTTCCCTTTATTTGACGTAGAGCCTGCGTGAAATGTTCAGAGTGGATGAACTCATCTGAGCTGCTGTCTTCCAAGCTTTCCTTGCCAAAGACCTTCTTCTCTACTTCTTTCCAGGGATCCCACTTTCAGAAGAAGCCCTCCCCAGACAGCCTGCCTCATCACCACTTTCTCACGCGGCAGACGGACTTGCAGTGATTGGTTGTATTGCTTAGACACGCGTCTCCGCCGGGTAGTCTGGGGCTGGGCTAGGTTAAAAGCCTTCAAAGGCCACCCAGAGTGAGCTTCATGTTCTACGAGAACCTGGCATATCTGGCCCCTGCCCGGGGCTCTGATGTCACTGCAAACCGTGCCCCCCACGGCCGTCATCCTCCGAACAGCTTGCACCCGCCTGCCCCTCGGGGCTGCACGATCCACCCCTGAAATCTGGGCTCTTCCTCCCCGGCGTCCACCTGCTGGTTTCCTCTGAGCCTCAGCTCTGAAGGTCCCTCTCTGGCCAAGTCTCCCCTGGTGCAGGTGGGAATCTTCGCCCCCCTGCTCACTTCTCCTGGGGCAGCTCTGCCGCTCCCACCTGGTCAGCAGGCAGACCTCCTGTGTGTCCGCCCCAAGGCTGCGGTGCACGTACCGCAGAGGCTCAGGGCTGAGCCTCGAGTACGGCCTAGCCCCGCAGCGTCTATGTACATGGAGATTCAGGGTCACCGCTGTGAGGCGCTGGGTAACCTACGGAGACCTGCGCTTCCACCAGCTCGGCTTTGGTCCTGCCTTCATCGAGACCAGAATTCAGAAAGAAGTCTGCAAACCCCAGGGACCCTCATCTATCTGGGAAGCACTGACTAGTCCACACCCCCCTCAGCGGACATACAGAGACAGGCCCACCCAGGGTAGGAACCCAGCCTCAAAGGGGCGGTGCTGGGGAGGGAGCACAGCGCCCGAGCCGTCACTTTAGGGCGCCTTCTGCCACACTCGGCCACGCCTGAGAGCCGGACGCCACCAGCAGCCCGAAGGGAGCTGTCGGGCAGGGGGCCGGGCCGGACAAAGCGGGCTAACTACGCCTGCAGCGCTGGGCTCAGGGGCATAAGCACAGGTGAAGGATGCTCAGGGCACTTCACGGAAGGACCCAGGTAGCTCAGTAA
The DNA here is from genome assembly GCF_042477335.2 of Ovis canadensis. Taxonomy (NCBI): domain Eukaryota; kingdom Metazoa; phylum Chordata; class Mammalia; order Artiodactyla; family Bovidae; genus Ovis; species Ovis canadensis. The sequence continues at coordinate 73,064,318 of NC_091263.1, read as the reverse complement.
AAATCCCAGACCGGAAACCCCGCCGGCACCCTGAACAACAACCGAGCCAGCCTGGCATCAAATACACTAAAGACGGGGGGTCAGAGCCACGGGTCTCCAGTTCTGTGGTGGACGATTCACCTGGCTGATTACATGTCCCCCAAAGAGAACCCACTTAAAAATCCCAGGAAGAAGCGAGGGCTCCGACCTGATCCCCCTGCAAACGTCACCGCCGTCGGGAGCAGCCCGTCACTCAGGAGGCAGAGAAATGGTGGCTTGCTGCACCCACGGGGAGAGACGCGCGAGGCGGGGGTGGGTGCGCAGGGGAGGTGCTTTTGTCTCTCCTTCAAAAGAGCCATTTTGCACATTTTAAACAAAGATCTAACTGACGTTGAGGAAATCGGTTTCTCTCCCACTTGATTTCCCAGCAGCTGGACGTCCAGGCACCTCCCGGGTGACAGGGGGCAGGACGGCAGCCCACAGGGAGACCACACGGCCCACCGGGCCACCCACACGTCAGCCCTGCCAGCTCACCCAACGGTGAACGGTGCCCCACGGGTGAGCCTGCCCGCCGCTCTGGAGACAAGCTGCTCTGGAGGAGGCGAGGGGGCAGGCTGGCGGGTGGCACAGGGTGGGGTAGGGGGTCCTGTCCCCACCCCCACTGTGCAAGCGTCACCACCTGCTTCTCCAGGCTCCAGACCCACTTGCCTCTTGAAGGACGTGCCAGGGGGATGCATGTGCAGGAGGGGAGGGGAGCGAATCCACGCCCAGAACCAATTCTCCTTCCTCAGGGGTGACACTGCCCCGAGAGCCCCGAGGAAGCCCTGTCATCTCTCTGGAGTGGGGGACACGTCGCTGCTCATTAAGACGCTGCCGTGGAGCCAGGGGCAGCTCTGCTCAGGACGTCTGCCCGCGCCCGCCAGGCTCCGAGGTGCCAATGCGTCCTCACGGCTCCACGCTCCCCAGGCCTGTCACACGTCACGCTTGTCCCTTGACAAGCAGCATCTATAGATGAGCGAGGACCCTGTGGATGCCTCCAAATGTCACCGGTGCCATCGGCTTCTGTCGCCCGTGTGTGCCCAGCAACGTTTCATGGTGGCCAGGCCCACGCCGGAGGTAAGGATTGTGCCCCCCGCAGATACGTCCCCCTCAAGGCCGGTGGGGAGTGGCCAGGGTCACACTGAGGCAAAAAATGCCACCCAAGGGGCCCCGCCCAGCCCCGAGGCTTCCTACGGGGCCAGGTTGGGGACCGGTTCCTCTGCCCACTGTCCCCTCTCAGGAAAAAGGTGGGACATACCTGAGTTCATGCCGCACAGCCGCCACCTACCACCCACCCGGTCTCAAGGAAGGACCCCCCACCCCCACGCCAAAGCACATCCTCAGGGGCACAGCTTCACGGGGACCAGCCCACAGCCCAGGACCCAGGAGAGGGGTCGGCTCCTAAGAGCAGGGCCCCTGGCTGACTGCTCCCTGCTGAGTCCCCAGAGCCTGGCTTGGGCTGGCACATGACGGGAACCCGCCTTTGCAGAGTGACCGCTTGATGAAAGGCCCGAGTGCTAGGCTCCTTCCCACCACCCTTAGAATTCCCACACGGCTTCTGCAAGGAGGGAGCCTGTGAGATGTAAAGAGGTGATGAGAATAAAGAAGCCCTGAGTTTAAGTCAGGTAAACCCTCCCATGCGTAAGCCAGCCGAGAAGGAAACAGAGGCGCCTGGCAGAGGGTTGGGGCTGTGTGAGCCTGTGCAGCCCTGGGACCGTCGTGCGGGCACCATCGCCCCGCAGCAGCCCAGGTGCGCCCGCGCCAGGCCCCCGCCCAGAGACACGCGGAAGCCGACACGCACCCACGAGCCATTCTTGCCTCTGAATGGGCCTCGATAGCAAAAGAAAGAAACATTTCCTCTGAGCTAATTGAAGAACTGCTGTGGGCTTCCTTGTCTCTGCGATTAAGGGAAATGAGAATGCTGCTAATTAGCAGCTGGGAGATGCTGCAGAAATGTGTAAATGTCCTTCAGAAGGAGCGCTCTGAGACGCCGCGAGGACCCGTCATCAGCTGTCAACACTCCGTGAAAAATCCCTCGTGCCCTTGGAGGAGGAGGCAAAGGAATCAGCGTCCGATTGCATCTGGAGCCGCAGAAGCGTCTGCGCAGGCCGAGGTCGGGGGAAGCAGAGACCCCCGGGGCCGAGGCCCCTCCAGGACACCTTCTGGGCAAACACAATCCTGGTGGGGCCTGCCTCGTCGGGCGCTGCTGGCATGCCCCACACACGGTACTAGACGAGTCACAGGGTCGTGTCTGCGGCAGGGATCAGCCCCTGTCAGCAAGAGCCGCGGAAGATGAGACGTGGGCGAAGGCTCGTCCACCACGCGGAGAGAGCACTGCTCCAGCTCTTTTATTTAGAGTCACCAAGCTGTGCCTGACTCTTGCGACCCCACGGACTGCAGCACGCCAAGTGTCCCTGTCCCCCACCGTCTCCCAGGGTTTGCCCGAGTTGTGGCCATTCATTGGTGATGCCATCCAACCATCTCATCCTCTGTCGCCCTCTTCTCCTCCCGCCTTCAATCTTTCCCAGCATCAGGGTTTTTTCCAATGAGTTGGCTGTTCACATCAAGTGGCCAGTGTATTGGAGCTTCAGCTTTAGCGTCAGTCCTTCCAGTGAGTATTTGGGGTTGATTTCCTTTAAGACTGACTGGTTTGATCTCCTTGCAGTTCAAGGGACTCCATGCTGTAGCTCTAGCTTGAGCTCTTTGGGACCATCTATAAACAGGGACATCATGCCTCTCTTGGCACAGACAAGCCTAAAATCTGCTGTCAACAGGGACCATACACCATAGGACACCGCAGGACTGAGCAGGGGTTCATAGTTCTGGGAAGAATTGACTCTGATGCTGTAATCCCGTCTTGAGTCTTTCAGACAAGCGTGCCAGCTTGAATGCCCCCCTGGACAGGGAGCTCAGTCTCTGCAGCAGTAGCCTAGTCCATCACTGACTCTCAGAGGCGCTTGTTCCTGGAGGAAAGGTCTCTCCCTGGCCCCTGGGCTGCCCTCAGGGCGCACTCAAGATGTGTGGTGCGCGGTTAACTGTGAGTAAAAAGGAGCCCGAGTTTTGTTGGCACTGCGCACATCTTTCTGAACTGGACACGTCCCTCTTCTAGATAACAGGGGAGTTATTTTTAATCTCCAGAGATAAAGCAAAGCAAGGCATATTTCAAGCAGTTGGAATCATGTACAATTTGAGGTTTTCCATTCAGTGGGAAGGATCTGATGCTGAGCACTCGTTTACACAGAAGAGGAATGGCCAGGGGATTGTCCTTTCTTGGACAAAAGGAATAACAATGCCTCGGGGGAGCTTCCTATGATCTCAGCCATCCAGCTGCCCCCAGACTCCCTCCAACAACACACGCTCGTCCACAGGCACCAAGGGACGGTTTTTTCTTGCTCTGATTTACGGCAATAAACCCAAGAGGCCCTGACATCCACGATTCTGCCTCTGAGAAAAACAGGTATGTTATGACATGCTTCCTCATGCTTCACCTTTGCGGAGGGGCTCCACAAGCGAGCTAAAGACCAAGGTTGCCCACTGGGGGAAGGTAAGAAAATGTCAGAAAAACAATGTAACAAAAAACCAATCCTCCTAGAAACTCGCAGGCTACCAAAACTGACTCAAAAAGAAACAATCTGAACAGACCAATAAGAGGTGAAGAGATTGAATTCCTATAAAAAAAAAACTATCCATGAGGAAAGCCCGTGACAACGTGGCTTCACTGGTTAATTCTACCAGACATTCAAGAGTACTTGTTACCAATTCTATACAGACTCTTCTAAAAGTTAGAAGAGGGAACATTTCTAAGTCATTCCATGAGGCTGACATCCTGATACCAAACCAGACAAAGACACCACCAAAAACCACAAACCAGTATCTCTCAGGAATATGAACATACACTCAATTAAATGCCAGCAAACTGCGTCTAGTTATACAGAAAAAGAATTACATATCATGATCAAGCAGAATGTATCCCAGAATGCAAGGCTGGTTTAACATCTGAAAGCCAATTAATGTAATACATCATATCAACAGAATAAAAAAAACCCCACACGATTATTTCAAGAAACACAGAAAAAATATTGGACAAAATCAATGTACAGGACTTCCTTGGTGTCAGTGGTTAAGAATCCATCTGCCAATACAGGGGACATGGCTTCGATCCCTGGCTTGGGAAGATCCCACAGGCCGAGGGGCAACGGAGCCTGTGCGCAGAGCTACTGAGCCTGTGCTCCAGAGCCGGGAGGGCAGCCCCTGAGCCCACATGCCCGAGCGTCTGTGCTCCAGAGCCGGGAGAATCCCCTGAGCCCACATGCCCAAGAGCCTGTGCTCCAGAGTCAGGAGAAGCCCCTGAGCCCACATGCCCGAGAGCCTGTGCTCCAGAGCCGGGAGGGCAGCCCCTGAGCCCACATGCCCGGGCGTCTGTGCTCCAGAGCCAGGAGGGCAGCCCCTGAGCCCACATGCCCCAGTGAAAGCCTGTGCTCCAGAGCCGGGAGGGCAGCCCCTGAGCCCACATGCCCGGGTGTCTGTGCTCCAGAGCCAGGAGGGCAGCCCCTGAGCCCACATGCCCCAGTGAAAGCCTGTGCTCCAGAGCCGGGAGGGCAGCCCCTGAGCCCACATGCCCGGGTGTCTGTGCTCCAGAGCCGGGAGGGCAGCCCCTGAGCCCACATGCCCCAGTGAAAGCCTGTGCTCCAGAGCCGGGAGGGCAGCCCCTGAGCCCACATGCCCGGGTGTCTGTGCTCCAGAGCCAGGAGGGCAGCCCCTGAGCCCACATGCCCCAGTGAAAGCCTGTGCTCCAGAGCTGGGAGAGGCCCCTGAGCCCACATGCCCCAGTGAAAGCCTGTGCTCCAGAGCCAGGAGGGCAGCCCCTGAGCCCACATGCCCCAGTGAAAGCCTGTGCTCCAGAGCCGGGAGGGCAGCCCCTGAGCCCACATGCCCCAGTGAAAGCCTGTGCTCCAGAGCCGGGAGGGCAGCCCCTGAGCCCACATGCCCGGGTGTCTGTGCTCCAGAGCCAGGAGGGCAGCCCCTGAGCCCACATGCCCCAGTGAAAGCCTGTGCTCCAGAGCCGGGAGGGCAGCCCCTGAGCCCACATGCCCGGGTGTCTGTGCTCCAGAGCCGGGAGGGCAGCCCCTGAGCCCACATGCCCCAGTGAAAGCCTGTGCTCCAGAGCCGGGAGGGCAGCCCCTGAGCCCACATGCCCGGGTGTCTGTGCTCCAGAGCCAGGAGGGCAGCCCCTGAGCCCACATGCCCCAGTGAAAGCCTGTGCTCCAGAGCTGGGAGAGGCCCCTGAGCCCACATGCCCCAGTGAAAGCCTGTGCTCCAGAGCCAGGAGGGCAGCCCCTGAGCCCACATGCCCCAGTGAAAGCCTGTGCTCCAGAGCCGGGAGGGCAGCCCCTGAGCCCACATGCCCCAGTGAAAGCCTGTGCTCCAGAGCTGGGAGAGGCCCCTGAGCCCACATGCCCCAGTGAAAGCCTGTGCTCCAGAGCCAGGAGGGCAGCCCCTGAGCCCACATGCCCCAGTGAAAGCCTGTGCTCCAGAGCCGGGAGGGCAGCCCCTGAGCCCACATGCCCGGGTGTCTGTGCTCCAGAGCCAGGAGGGCAGCCCCTGAGCCCACATGCCCCAGTGAAAGCCTGTGCTCCAGAGCCGGGAGGGCAGCCCCTGAGCCCACATGCCCGGGTGTCTGTGCTCCAGAGCCGGGAGGGCAGCCCCTGAGCCCACATGCCCCAGTGAAAGCCTGTGCTCCAGAGCCGGGAGGGCAGCCCCTGAGCCCACATGCCCGGGTGTCTGTGCTCCAGAGCCAGGAGGGCAGCCCCTGAGCCCACATGCCCCAGTGAAAGCCTGTGCTCCAGAGCTGGGAGAGGCCCCTGAGCCCACATGCCCCAGTGAAAGCCTGTGCTCCAGAGCCAGGAGGGCAGCCCCTGAGCCCACATGCCCCAGTGAAAGCCTGTGCTCCAGAGCCGGGAGGGCAGCCCCTGAGCCCACCTGCCCCAGTGAAAGCCTGTGCTCCAGAGCTGGGAGAGGCCCCTGAGCCCACATGCCCCAGTGAAAGCCTGTGCTCCAGAGCCAGGAGGGCAGCCCCTGAGCCCACATGCCCCAGTGAAAGCCTGTGCTCCAGAGCCGGGAGGGCAGCCCCTGAGCCCACATGCCCGGGTGTCTGTGCTCCAGAGCCAGGAGGGCAGCCCCTGAGCCCACATGCCCCAGTGAAAGCCTGTGCTCCAGAGCCGGGAGGGCAGCCCCTGAGCCCACATGCCCGGGTGTCTGTGCTCCAGAGCCAGGAGGGCAGCCCCTGAGCCCACATGCCCCAGTGAAAGCCTGTGCTCCAGAGCCGGGAGAGGCCCCTGAGCCCACATGCCCCAGTGAAAGCCTGTGCTCCAGAGCCGGGAGAGGCCCCTGAGCCCACATGCCCCAGTGAAAGCCTGTGCTCCAGAGCCGGGAGAGGCCCCTGAGCCCACATGCCCCAGTGAAAGCCTGTGCTCCAGAGCCGGGAGGGCAGCCCCTGAGCCCACATGCCCCAGTGAAAGCCTGTGCTCCAGAGCCGGGAGAGGCCCCTGAGCCCACATGCCCGGGTGTCTGTGCTCCAGAGCCAGGAGGGCAGCCCCTGAGCCCACATGCCCCAGTGAAAGCCTGTGCTCCAGAGCCGGGAGAGGCCCCTGAGCCCACATGCCCCAGTGAAAGCCTGTGCTCCAGAGCCGGGAGAGGCCCCTGAGCCCACATGCCCCAGTGAAAGCCTGTGCTCCAGAGCCGGGAGAGGCCCCTGAGCCCACATGCCCCAGTGAAAGCCTGTGCTCCAGAGCCGGGAGGGCAGCCCCTGAGCCCACATGCCCCAGTGAAAGCCTGTGCTCCAGAGCTGGGAGAGGCCCCTGAGCCCACATGCCCCAGTGAAAGCCTGTGCTCCAGAGCCGGGAGAGGCCCCTGAGCCCACATGCCCCAGTGAAAGCCTGTGCTCCAGAGCCGGGAGAGGCCCCTGAGCCCACATGCCCCAGTGAAAGCCTGTGCTCCAGAGCCGGGAGGGCAGCCCCTGAGCCCACATGCCCCAGTGAAAGCCTGTGCTCCAGAGCTGGGAGAGGCCCCTGAGCCCACATGCCCCAGTGAAAGCCTGTGCTCCAGAGCTGGGAGAGGCCCCTGAGCCCACATGCCCCAGTGAAAGCCTGTGCTCCAGAGCCGGGAGGGCAGCCCCTGAGCCCACATGCCCCAGTGAAAGCCTGTGCTCCAGAGCCGGGAGAGGCCCCTGAGCCCACATGCCCCAGTGAAAGCCTGTGCTCCAGAGCTGGGAGAGGCCCCTGAGCCCACATGCCCCAGTGAAAGCCTGTGCTCCAGAGCTGGGAGAGGCCCCTGAGCCCACATGCCCCAGTGAAAGCCTGTGCTCCAGAGCCGGGAGAGGCCCCTGAGCCCACATGCCCCAGTGAAAGCCTGTGCTCCAGAGCCGGGAGAGGCCCCTGAGCCCACATGCCCCAGTGAAAGCCTGTGCTCCAGAGCTGGGAGAGGCCCCTGAGCCCACATGCCCCAGTGAAAGCCTGTGCTCCAGAGCCGGGAGAGGCCCCTGAGCCCACATGCCCCAGTGAAAGCCTGTGCTCCAGAGCTGGGAGAGGCCCCTGAGCCCACATGCCCCAGTGAAAGCCTGTGCTCCAGAGCTGGGAGAGGCCCCTGAGCCCACATGCCCCAGTGAAAGCCTGTGCTCCAGAGCCGGGAGAGGCCCCTGAGCCCACATGCCCCAGTGAAAGCCTGTGCTCCAGAGCCGGGAGAGGCCCCTGAGCCCACATGCCCCAGTGAAAGCCTGTGCTCCAGAGCCGGGAGAGGCCCCTGCGAGGAGGAGCTCACGCACTACAACCGGAGAGGAGCCCCCACCTGCCGCAACTAGAGAAAGCCCGAGTGCACCAAGAAAGACACACTGAATTAGAAAACCCAGCACACTTCCACGTGGGTATGTGTGTGGAAGAGCAGGGAGGTGACTATTATGTGTGTGGAAGAGCAGGGAGGTGACTATTATGGTGGTTTTTTGAGGTCTTAAAATACTCTGAAGCTGACTTTGGTGATGTTGCATTTATCTACGAGCACACTAAGACCCACTGAACTGTGACTTTGAGTCAGTGGATTGTATGGTGTGTCAATCACACCTCAATAAAGCTGCTGCTAAAGACACTGAAGATTGAGGAGGGGCCACAGCTGTTGCTGAGCCAGTCTCTGCTCTCCAGTTTACCGCAGTCCCCACCGTGCCCTAATCACCTCCAGCACTACCGCTAAGCATCTACCGCTAAGCACCTGGTGTCGGCTAGCCCGGCTCTCCCCAGTGTGGTCCTTGCGTCCTGCTCACCTGCCTCACTTACTCAGCACCTGTCCCACTTCAGAAGCAACCGATGCCGTGACCCTTGCATCAAGACAGTCATCGGATGCAGAAAGTCAGAGAAAGGGACCTGCAGGGAGTTACAGCCGAGACAGCGAGGTGTCAGGCTAAGGCACAAATGTTCAGCACAGCCGTGGGCAAGGCACCGGGCTGTGTTTCTGAAAGGAGCTGGTGGGACCAGGTCCCTGCGAAGGCTGAGTCCGATGGCAGCCTTGCCCAGAATGAGTGTTAAGTGCTCTTGCCAGTGGTGAGGGCTCCCTCGCACAGACAGGCAGTGCCCAAAAGCAAGTGCAGACGGCAAGCCTGCAGGTGAGCCTGCCGCAACGCTCACCGCACGCCAAGCACCAAGCATCCGGCCTCTCCCGAGTCTGGGACCAAGCCTTGCTGGGCGCTGGGATGACTGTAAAGCTCCTTCAACGCCTGGCAACCACCCCCACAGGGGAATGCAGGCCTTCGGCTCTGAGTGGTGCAGAGCTCACGGCAGAGCTGCGATGCCAGGATACCGCGACTCACATAGGGCTTTGACATACTCCGTCCTGACGGTTTCCTTTTAAGCACAGTTCAGTTTTCGTGACCGTATAACAACGTGCTGTGCCGATACACGGGCAGTTAGGATGCGGGGTTGGTCAGCCTTTACTCTTTGTCATAGCCATAGGAAGCCCTTTCCTTTTTGTAGTTTTTGGCTTCACCACGTGGCATGCAGGGTCTCAGTCCCCTGACCAAGCATTGAACCTGTGCCCCCTGTGTTGGAAGCATGGGGTCTTAACCACTGGACTGCCAAAGAAGTCCCATAGGGCAATTATAAAAAAAAAAATTACACAACCCAAACGCCTCACAAGGAGAGAATGGCAGAGCACAAATGATTGCCAAAAAATCATCGTCGTCATCATCATCCAGCCTGCAGAGCAATATGGAGCAAGAGAAAACTTGAATTAAGGCCCTGATGAGCGTGGAAGGCTCGGTTCTTCCGTGGTCATGGCTGGGTGGAGGTCAGGGAAGGAACATGGAGAAACAGAAAGAGCCGACGTGTCTGTCAAGGCAACAGTCCTTCCCGTTCCCACAGTGTCGCTCACGTAATGATATTTCCATCGTACCCGAAAGGCCGACTGAAAGGAAACCATTAGGTAGCTAATAGCGTGGGCAGCTTGTGAGACACGATACGGGCTGCACAGGCAGCTCGAGGGTGTCTGCAGTGACCCCTGGGAGACGCTGAAGACCCTGCACTGGGACCGACATGACCCGCGGCTGACTGCAGCGGCAGGCGGGCGGAGCCCACACTCACCGTGGCGACGCCCTGGGCCTCCTGGTAGGCCACCCTGACCACGTCGGCGCTGCTGGTGTTGAGGAAGAAGTGGCCAGAGCCTTCTCGGACATGCAGCTCCGCCTGCGGGAGGGGCCGGGCTGGTGTCAGAGGGGAGGGGTCCTCGGGGGTCGCGAAGGGGGGCGGCGGGGTGGGGAACGGGGCGGCCGTACCTGCACGTCTGGGTGGTTGTAGATGGTCAGCTCTTCCGGGCTGACCCTCACGTCCTCCACCAGCATGAGTTCAATGGAGGCCGACACAGGTGTGAGGGGGTCGTGCTGAAGGGGCAAGGCCACACGGTCAGATCCAGGCGGCCAAGGGCCAGACAGGCACATGGGCACCCCCCACGGAAGAGCAGCCCCAGGCGCTGGCATCACACCGGGGACTGCGCTGTCTTGGGGACACAAGCCCAGCAACACCCGTCAAGCTTTGAGCTGTGTCCTGTGAGGCCTCCCCTAGTCCCGCCAAATCAGCCGCCCCCTGATCTGCCAGGGAAGTGGGGCAGTGTCCCAGGCAGTGGGGGCTGTGGGCTGACAGGGACGGGGCTGAACCACCAGGGCGCACTCAGCAGGGGCTGTGAGGCGGGCAGCGGCGGGGAGGAGTCTAGATGGGCGAGCCCCTCTGCCTTTCAGATGGACCCTCCTACCCCCACCATCACCAGATTGCAGGGAGCGCAGGAGGGGAGACTGAGGCATGGGGGCCAGCAAGGAGGCGCTCCCCGTCAGTAGGCCAGCCTCAGGACGCCGGGAGCACTGGGCAGAGCGTGGGGGGGGGTGGGAGGACAGCCCACCCCAGGGGCCCCGATCGGTACCGGCTGCTTCACTCTCGCCGCGTCCAGGTGCGGCTGCTGGTAGCCAGTGGCGGTGACAGAGATGGCCGTGGTGCCCGAGGCCCGGTGAACCGAAATGGCCTGCAGGCCTGAGAGCGAGAGGGAAGCCGACTGTGACGCAGCCCCGCCTCCCCTCTACCCAGCGTGCAGCTTGAAGTCTCCCACCGCCCTGAAATTGGGGGGCGGGGCACACCGTGTGCACCTCTGAGAGTTGAGGGGCCCTGAGCAAGCTTCCTAAAGAGGCTTAGAGGAGCTGGAGGGGACAGCTCAGGTCCTGGCCGCGAGGGTCCCCGACGGCAGCGTCAGGGGGTCTCGGAGCTCGGAGCAGCCGGGTCTGGGCTCCAGCCCGGTCCATGCACAAGCTGGGCCTTGAGCTCAGCCACCGTGTGCCCTGAGCTGCTCCCCACCTCCCACCCAGAGTCCGTTCCTCCCTCGCAGACGTGTGAGGAATAAAGGGGAGTCCCAATGCTCCCCAGGCCTCAGCCCTGGATAGACGGAGTCCTGGCCCCCCGCCCGCAGCCGCCCACCCCTCTCTGCGCCCAGCTCGCCGGTCGGGGGCTGCTGCTCACCGTGCAGCTTCCTCTGCCCACTCCCGTCATCCTGAGACACCAGCTGCAGGGGCGGGGCAGGCTCGATGCTGGCCAGCGACGGCCTGCTGGACTCCCACTGGACGCTCAGTGAGCTGAAGTTGTCAAACCTGCGGCCCTGCTGGTCGTAGGCGGCCAGGTCCAGCAGCGGGCTGCGGTGGCTGGAGACGGGAACCTGCAAGGAGCCGAGCTCACCTCGGGGCCTCACCCCAGGCTGCGCAGACCTGTCCCTGACACACGATGCACCTTGGGGGCTCACAGGGGTCCTGGCAAGCTTCTGGGGGTGACCCACTAAGGGATGCTCACTACTGCTGCTGTCAAGGTGCCCCTGACAGTCCTACACAACCCGGCCTCCAGTTCCAGCCCATGCTCCTCGACAGGGACCTCGGTGATGTCTGGAAACGTTTTCGGTTGTCACGACTGTAGGGGGCGCTACTGGCATCCAGGAGGTAGAGGTCAGGGTGCTGCCTAGTGCCCAGGACAGCCCCCTCAAGAAGGGAGGACCCGGCCCAAAGGGTCGGCAGTGCCGAGGGGACCAGGCGTCAAGCACGCTTGCAAGCTCCCTGGTCCTGCAACGGCAACACCACCCCCAAATTCACGGACGGGGAGGCCGAGGCAGCTCAGAGATGCTGAGTCACTTGCCCGAGGTCACACAGGTTCTGGGGTGGACGGTCTGGTCTGAGTGTAAAGCCCGCGGGCCTCCTTGGACGTTGTGCAGCCTCTCTCCCCCTGCAGGAGTCAGGCAGTGGCTCCATCCAAGCCCCGGCTTGGCACTCCCGGCCGAGGCCCAGCTCAGGAGCCCGGGGTCAGGCTGGAGTGCAGCCCCCGTCTGTCACTGTGGCAGGCCAGCCCTGTTTCAGCGCTGGTGATTTACTCTGCAAACACGTCCTGGGCGGCCTCTGGCTCCGGAGGGGCATAAAGCGAGACTGACATTGCGTCAGCACACACAGCAGGGATCTATCCTCCCCAGGTCCCTGCAGGACCACAAATCACAGGGGCCCTGTCTGCCTGGCTACGGACTCTGCAGGCCCACGGAGGCCGGATCTCAGGGCAGATTCAAGCGAGATCTACGACACACGAAAGCCCACGCAGAGCTGTGCTTGCTGCCCGTCACCATCTTTCAACCAAGAGGCAACCCTGGGCTGACCAGGAGGTCACTGCTGACTGACGGCCAGACGCAGCCCTCTTGGTGAACAGCCAGTGGTTATGGACAGGACGGATGCACAGGGATCTGATTATCTTATTCTCTGAAACTGAGACGGTCTGGCAAGCCTGGTGGGGCACGAGCCAGAATGAGGGGACTTTGGAGGGGCATCTGCTCTCCACGCCTGACCCCTCCCAGCCCTGTCCACTACGCCTGAGTTCGGAGTCCCCAGGCACGTAAGTCTGCAGAGTAAGAGCAGAGGGTGGCAGGGACGCGAGCCTAGAGGGGTGGGGGGTCCCCGGGCAACACCGCTCCACAGGCCCCCGCCTCCCAGCCCGACCCAGGCCCCGCTCTAGAACCACAGAGAAGGAGATGAGCACAGACATAGCTCGGACACGCCGAGCCTCGCGGAATCTGTTTGCACAGGTCAGGGGCAGCCCTGCGTAGAGCAAGCCTGTCAGGCCAGTTTCCCAGCAGCGTTTGCTCACTTTGCATCTCCGGGTCACGTCGTGGAAATTCTCCCAGTGCTTTAGGCTTTTTCATCATTTCTGTCTGTATCTGTTAGGGCATCTGTGATCAGGGGCCTTTGAAATTACTACCACAACTCACTTCTGAAGGCTCGGTTGGTGGTCAGCGTTGTTTAGCAATAAAGTAGTTTAAAATTAAGGTCTGTACGTGGTTTTCCTTAGCTGTAACACTACTGCACACTAGACAGGCTCCAGGATAACATAAACATAACTTTTAAACGCACCAGAGAACCAAGAAGTTCACGTGACTCGTTTTATCACAATATTCAAGCTGTATCGGTGGGTCTAGAACCAAAGCCCGGCTCTCTCTGAGGTCTGCCTTCCTGCAAATTCTACAGCGTTAGGACGTCAGGTGCCTGGGGGCAGGGGTGGGGGAGGAGGAGCAAACCAGAGGAGGAAACTCTGGGGACGCCCTTTATTACCGTTGGTTAGATGCTCAGTAATTGCGACCCCATGGATGGTAGCCCGCCACGTTCGTCCGTCCATGGGATTCTCCAGGCAAGAATACTGGAGTGGGTTGCCACTTCCTTCTCCAGGGGATCTTCCCGACCCAGGGATCGAATCTGCAGCTCCTGCATTGCAGGCAGATAGATTCTTTACCACTGAGCCACCAGGGAAGCCGGGGGACACATATTAGATGGGGTCACGTGCTGCAATTCACGGGGTCGCAGAGTCGGACACGACTGAGCGACTGAACTGAACTGAACTGAAGGCTAAGTAAGGCCCTCCAAGAAGGTAATGTGTGAGCAGAGAGCTGAGCGAGGCAGGAGCGGGCCTGGGCACTCAGAAGGAGACCATCCCAGTCAGGGAACAGCAAGCCAGACCACGGGGCCGTCCCTGGTCCAACAGGGGACGGAGGTGGGGTGGGGAAGGTGACGGGCAGTCCCGGGGCCTGCGGGCCTCAGGAGGCAGGGGTGTGAGTCTAGCTCTCGCTCTGGGCACATAGGAAGCCGCAGCAGGGCGGAAGCAAGAAGCAAGGTGAGACGCCTAAGCCCCCCTCTGAGCGCCGATGTGTGTGCAGCTTCCCTCAAGCCCTTAGTAACCCTGGAGGCTGCTGTCACCCCACGTCACTCAAGGAGGCGGATGCACGCGAGTGAGATCGGGGCTGGGCCTGCCGCCCTGAGCGGCCCCCAGCTCCAGCCTCACAGTGGACCCAGTGGGCCGGGTCTTCCCAGAGCCCGGACTTCATACGTCGCTCTTGCCACAGGGGATGAGAGCGGCGGCCGAGCCTGGGGTTGGAGAGGTTCCCTTTCTCCTGACACCACCACAGCACAGGTCCCGGGCACCCCACGGCACCCCCAGACGAGCGCCGCTGGGCAGGACGGGTGTGCCGATGAGGGAGGGGCGGCACCAGCCGTCGCCCGGCCCTTGGAGGCCACTCACCACCTGCTTGTTCTGCTGCAGCAGCGGGCAGGACAGGTCCAGCTGGGGGCTGGCGTAGACGGGCGTCAGCGTGAGCCGGGAGGGCTGCGCGCACACGAGCTTCACCACGGCGGGCTCCAGCGCCGGGAAGGGGTTGGTGACGCTGGGCTTGTTCCCCACCGTGAGGGCGATGACCTGGCAGGGCGGAAGATGCATCGCACACCCAGGCTCAGTCCCCGCTCCACTGGGAGCCCCTGGACTCACGGGGCTGTTCTGCAGAATGGGGGTGGCGGTGATAACCCATCCCGAGGGCTTACAACGGTCCAGGGATATGTGGATGGGAGACGGAGGGACCTTCCGGCGGGGGCCCTGGAGGCCCCTACAAACAGAACAGAACTGGCCTGCTCCAAGAGGAGGGTCTGGGGATGCCATGCAGCTTCGCAGGACTGGCCAGCACGTCTCAGGGTCCCGCCCCCTGCTCGGCCCACCTGGTGTTCACTCAGTCACCCCCCTGCCCTGATCCTCAGTCTGCCTGCCTGTAGAATGGGTACAACCGCCACAGCTGTGTCTCAGGACTATCTTGAGGATTAGACAAAATGAGGATGTGAGGCACAGCAGGGTACTCGGGGACATGACTTTCCACCCCTCCTCTGGCCAAGGTAGGCCTGGGGGTGGCTGCCTTCTCACCTGTTCACCCAAGACCTGGCAAGTCACGAGGATCCAATGTTGCTGGTAATTCCGGGAGGCAGGGGGCCCAAAGAGAGCCAGACTGATGCTGTCCGCGTCCTCTGAGGTGACGTTGCGGAAGAACTTGGAAGGCTCCAGGACCCAGGGTCTGGGACCACCCTCAAAGAGCATCTCCTTCGAGGAGCCAAGGGTCACCAAGGCGACAGAGGAGGGGTCCACAGCCTGTGGGAGAAGGCAGCAGAGTCGGCGTGTCCCCGGGAGGAGCAGGCCTGCCGGGCGGGGGGCTGGCGTGTCCCCCAGAGGAGCAGATCTGCTGGGCGGGGGGCTGGCGTGTCCCCGGGAGGAGCAGGCCTGCCGGGCGGGGGGCTGGCGTGTCCCCGGGAGGAGCAGGCCTGCCGGGCCGGGGGCTGGCGTGTCCCCCAGAGGAGCAGATCTGCTGGGCGGGGGGCTGGCGTGTCCCTGGGAGGAGCAGACCTGCCAGGCGAGGGGCTGGCGTGTCCCCCAGAGGAGCAGACCTGCCGGGCGGGGGGCTGGCATGTCCCCGGGAGGAGCAGGCCTGCCGGGCGGGGGGCTGGCGTGTCCCCCAGAGGAGCAGATCTGCCGGGCGGGGGGCTGGCGTATCCCCCAGAGGAGCAGATCTGCCGGGCAGGGGGCTGGCGTGTCCCCGGGAGGAGCAGGCCTGCCGGGCGGGGGGCTAGCGTGTCCCCGGGAGGAGCAGGCCTGCCGGGCGGGGGGCTGGCGTGTCCCCGGGAGGAGCAGGCCTGCCGGGCGGGGGGCTGGCGTGTCCCCGGGAGGAGCAGGCCTGCCGGGCGGGGGGCTGGCGTGTCCCCGGGAGCAGCCGGCCTGCCGGGCGGGGGCCCACTCTCTGGTTCTTGCCCCATGTGATGCTCCCTGCCCTGCCAGGAAAGACCTGTTTGGGCGTCTGTCTCCCCTCCTGGCCTACGGGCTCCATTAAAGGACGGGCATGTCTGCTTCCCCTCATATCTGCAGAGTGATCTCAACCACATGAGAAATGAAACACCACGTAGAAAAAAGTAAAATATTTTAAGAAGAGCAAATCACAACTACACTGGACACTGTTTCTCTGCCATCTCATCAGCAAAAATCAAGTCTGAGTACACACACTGCTGATGAGTTTGTAGCAACACATGCATTTCATTCATTTTTCCTTTGGCTGTGCCAGGTCTCGGCTGCAGCACGTGGGGTCTTTAGCTGTGGCACATGGGATGTAGCTCTCCGACCAGGGATCAAACCCGGGGATCGAGGTCCTGCGTTGGGAGCACAGAGTCTTCCCCACCAGGGAAGTCCTAAGCACACACTCTCTCATGAAAAGAAGCTGTTTTCTTGAGATACGATCAACGACAGATAACGTTATGTGAGCTTCATCAGTGCAGGATGGGGATTTGACGTTTGCACAGACTGTTGATGATCAGCACGGTACGTCTAGTCAACAGCTGTCACCACACAAAGTTACTAATGTTTTTTTCCTCGTGAGGAGAAGAACTTTTAAGATCTGCTCTCTCAGCAACTTTCAAATACAGTATTATTAAGAAATGTGTTCTCATATCCTGCTGGGAAAGATAGGAAAATGGCACAACCCCAACAGGAGCAAAGTCAGCAATGTCTGTCTGCTAAAATCACAGGCCTATTTAGCTCCTGTCCAAGCAGTATTCCTTCTAGGGATGGACTCGGAAGATAGGGCTCCATGAATACATCAACTGCAGGCTCAGAACTACGCACTGCAGTGTTATTTTTTAAGAGGGGAAAGCGTGGGGACAGCCCAAACACCCGTCAGCACGGTGCTATCTTTATGACCAAATAGCAAAGCCCTTCCCGTGTGTATGTGAAGAGACCTGCAGGTCACCTTCTTTGTTTTTTGGAAAAGGAGGAAGGTGCAGGACAGGATCTAGAGGACGGCACCTTCTGAGGCCAAGAGGAGCCAGCAAAAAACCCGTGTGACTGTGTGTGGTGATGGGCGCGAGGCACCCTCGTCATGGCGCTCGTTTCACAGTACAGACCAGTCTCCAGTCGCTGCGTAGCACCAATGAAACCCCACAGCATTATCTGCCGATTACGTCTCCACAAGAAACCCAGAACAACCCTGCGCTGTGGTCTGCCCTGCATCAGACACTGTGCCCAGGGCTAGGGGTTCAGAGATGATGGTTTCTAATGTCCCTGAGCTTGCTTCTGGTGGGCCAGGGGGAGAGGGAAACACACCCCAGACCGACAGGCCCAGAGGCGCAGACCCACCCTGCTCGGGTCTCCGTGCGAGGCTGCACGACCCCACGTTAGAGGGAGGGCCGGGCCCTTCTCGCCCCCACGTTAACTACTAACCCTACTGAGCATCTGCCACCTCCCAGGCACGGCGCGCAGCCCATCTGGTTTTGCTCAGATCCTCCTCCTCGCTACAGCCCTGCAAGGCAGGTGCTGTATTAACCCCATTTTACAGGCAAGGAAACTGAGGCCCTGAGAAATTAAACCAAAGTCGCAGAGTTGCTGCGGGACCTGGATTCAGACTCGGGAGTCAATGTCACAGCAAAGGTAGCGTGCTCTGAGCGGGAACACGCTTCACGCCTTCTGCTCGTGTGTACACAGGGAACCCAGACGCTGACGTTCACCTGCCACCCAGTGAGGGGCACGTCCAGACTGGACCCAGAGCCCCGAGGCCCCAGCATCCATACCATCCCCAGGGCCACTGTCCCCACCACGGGGCCCTGTGGAGACCCTGCAGGCTGACTCCAGAGTGGGCCAGGAGCCCCTCCGTCTGGATCCCTGTGGGGTCACTTCATCCGCATGGATGTCAGCACTCACCGTCCGCCCTCAGGCAGGCCCTGCCCTGCTGCAGGCTCCTGAATCCTGACTGAGAAGCGCCTCTGGAGCTGATCCGATTTAACACACATTTGCCAGAGCGGACAGGTAATTCGCGCCGGGGAAGAGAGGAGGGCGAGGCCTGGGGCTCACCTTGAGGGGCAGGTAGGCGGCGATGGTGACGCGGGCGCTCAGCTGCACGTGGCCGTGCCTGTAGCTGACGAGCAGCGCCGTGTAGCCCTGGGCCTCCGCCCTCACCGTGACGCCGCTGCAGTGGTCAGGCCCCGGGCGCAGCCTGCCTGCAATGGGGGCAGCAGAGGTCAGTGAGCCCGCGCCTCTGTCAGGGGAGACTCGACGGGCTGACGCCCTCTTTCACGCTGCACTTGATACAAATCCAATTTTTTTAACTTACCATTTTCAAGTATAATTCTCATACCAAAAAGCATACGCGTGTCGTAAGCATACAGCTCACCATTTTTCCCCGCAGACTGAACATGCCCTATTTCTGGGACTGGGATCAGGTACCAGCAAGACCTGCACCTCCCCGTGCCCCTCCTCAGAGGAAAACCTAACCACTTCTAAGAGCAGAGCCAAGTGCTGCTGGCCTTGGAACTCAAACAAAGGGAACTGCTGGGCAGAAGTCCTTGGTAACTGGCTCTCTCCTGCTCAGTACTGGCGGCATCAGAGTATTTTGGGGCTCTCTGTTCTATTTCACCAGTCTCCAAGTCTGTGCAGCCGCCACTCAGATTCAGTTACTATAATAAGGACTTTCCCAGGTGGCTCAGTGGTAAAGAGTCCACCCGCCAAGCAGGAGATACAGGTTTGATCCCTGGGTCGGGAAGATCCCCTGGAGCAGGAAATGACAACCCACTCCAGGGTTCTCGCCTGGGAAATCCCATAGAAAAAGGAGCCTGGCGGGCTACCGTCCACGGGGTCACAAAGGGTCGGACACGACTCAGCGACTGATCAACAGCAGCCTGAAACAGGTCCTGAAAGAGGGAAGAATGAGGTCTCCCAGTTTGTTCTTTCTCAGCATCGCGCTGGCTACGCTGCATCTTCCGGATTCCACACGAATACTCTTTCTCCACATTCATTTCACTCTTGAGAGGTGTTTTTTGGTGGAATCTTTAGGGTTTTCACATATAAGACTGGCTCATTTGCAAGCGGATAAGCTTACATGTTCCTTTCCAGTTTGGGTATGTTTTCTTTGCTTTTCTTGCCTAATAGCTTGGCTAGGACTTCCGCTATTGCGTTGACGCGGTGACAGCAGGTGGCCTCATCGTCCAGATCTCAGGGTGAAGGTTTTCAGCCATTTACCACGGAGTATGATGTCAGTTATGGGTGTTCATATAGGGCTTTTATTAAGTTCGCGCAGTTTCCTTCTATTTCCAGTTTGTAGGCTTTTATCAGAAAAAGGTTTTGAGATGTGTCCACTGGTCTCTCTGCCTCCTCTGAGATAGCGACGCGGTTTTCTTCGTCTGTTTTGCTACCGTGGTGTATCATGTTACCGTTAGACTGCTGAGACACTGCATTCCAGGAGAACATCCGACCCGCTGCTGCGCTTAACCCTTCTAACGTGCCGTTGGCCACGTGGGGCCACGAGGGCGCCCTCAGCTGCCATGAGCACGCACGGCATTTCTCTGGGGATGCGTTTCAGCACGCACGGCACGGCATGCCACAGACAGTGGGATTTCTTCTCTGGTCCTTACTGCCTGGGAGTGTCTATGCTCAGCTTCATCACTTTCGCCAACCGTCCTTCCCCAAATGGCTGTGTTGACTCACGCTGCCACCAGCGGCTGCGTGACATCCCCGCCAATCCGCGGTATTTCCCACCTGTTTGAAAAAACGCCATTCTGGTGGTATTTTACAGTTTTTTCCCCAAACACTTAGAAAGAATGACGCGATGAAGCTGCACACCCTGCGCCTTAGAGGCCACAGCGAACATTCGTCGCTGCTCCTCGGGGTGCCTGTCTACCCACCCAACAGTCCGTCCCACACCTTGCGCCTCTAGAAGTGAGCCTCAAGCGTCGGGGCACTTCCTCCTGAACGCTTTGCACACGTTCAGTAACTACAGGTCAGTATTTCTTTGGGTTCTTTCTTCCCCTGAGGCGCATGTATACACGGGGAGGTGCACAGATCTAGTGTAGAGCCCGTCGGCGGTTCTGACAAAGGCAGCGCCGGGACCAGGACCAGGGACCCCAACCTGTCCTTTCTCCTCCGACCGCAGAGCTCGCGGCTGCAGCCCGTGCACACTCCTCCAGGACACGTGGGGCGGGACGGAGCAGCGGTCCCCACTCGGGCCAGCGGGAGGACGGCCTCTTTCTTCTGTGCTGGTGTTTTGTCGTCGGTGTTCAGCCGCTCAGTCGTCCAGCTGTTTGTGACCCTGTGGACTATAGCCCGCCAGGCTCCTCTGTCCACAGGGTTCTCCAGGCAAGAACACTGGAGGGGGTTGCCATTTCCCCCTCCAGGGGATCTTCCTGACTCAGGGATGAAACCCAAGCCTCCTGCGTCTCCTGCTTTGGCAACTAGATCTTGTCCTGCTGAACCACCTGGGAAGGCCGTGCTGATGTCTGCCTCCCCACTAAACAGTGGCTTCTCTGAAGACACAGGACCCATAAGGCCTGGTTTCCCCTGGACAGTCTGAGAAGATGCAACCACAGCTATGGGGAAGTTTGTGAACACGGTGATGTCCCGGGATGTTCCTGGGAGCAGCTTCGCCTTCAAACAGCTCCGTGGATGACCACAACCACGGTGGCCCCACAGGCAAGCCTGCAAACACCTCTGACTGTCAAGCTTCCTAAACCCTGCCAGGGTCCAGCGGTCACTCCTCTGCTCAGAAACCAGAGGTGGCCCCCAGTTCTGGTCACTTTGAGGTCCACGTACCCCAAAGCCCCAGTGATGCAGGGTTTGACAGGTTCCACAACCTCAGACCACTGTGTGTGCACACAGCCCACAGGCGTGCCCAGGAACGCTGCTCCCCACCCCTCCCACCCTGCCCGGGGTGTACTCACCATCAGTCCTTGGTTAGCATCACCTGCAACCCCAGGGGACTCCGGGGACAGACTCCCCCGGGAGGCCCCGTTTCCCGGGCACTAAGGCTCTGGGGGAGTGCTGACACACCCAGCCTTGCATTCCACCCTGAGGACCTGGCTTTGGGCCCTCGGGAGACCCTGGGCAGTGACACGGCTCAGTCTCTTTGTCCAACACGTGGCCTGACCACAGCCCCTCCTTCCACAGAGGCCCTGAGTCTGGTGAGGTCATGCACGCCAAGTGCGCGCACCTCACCCGGCAGGGCTGACACTATGACTGAGGGCCACCACCATCACCACCCATTTCACCACCCAGCGCTGCGGGGACCTGGCTCCAGCAGCCCTGGAGGGGCAGACCGTGGCGTCTCCAAGGTGCTGCGATTCTGTCACTCATCAGAACCGCTGTGGACAGTGTATTCCAGGCAGCTGCCACATTCCAGGTACTGCGACAGGCACCACGACACGCGAGTCTCCTTAGGATGACGCCCATTTTACAGACGTGGAGACTGAGGCTCAGAAAGCCGAGCGACACGAGGGCCGCACAGCAGAAAGGTGCAGGGCAGACCATAGCTGGGGGTGGACAGGGGACAAACACCATTTCTCAACCCCTCCGCTGGCTCAGTTCCCGATTTAGGAATCTGGGCAACCCACGCTGAGAACTCAGGTCATCGGCGGTGACCCCGCCAGTCGGCGGCCGCTCACAGCGCTGCATTCGTTACCTGGGAGCGGCTGGAACACGCCCTGGTTCTCCACCTCCACCACCAAGTCGAAGTGGGAGCAGTCGCTCAGGGTGACCACATCGTTGGCACCGCCCGGCATGAGGCCGTGGATCCTGAGGGGCAGCTCCAGGCTCTGGCCCACGCGGGCCTCCACTGGGCACGGGGCGAACTCCATGCCACTGGGCTCGATAACGTACACCTGCAGGACAGGGTTGGGGGGTGTGGTCAGCCGGCTACACAGAGGAGGAAGAGCCGCTGCTCAGCTCTCCTGATTCCTGCATGTGGGCACTCAGGACCCGCTGGTGAGAAGCCTGAGCTTGGTGGACATGGTGCTTTGTGCAGGGGGCAAGAGAGACGTTCAGGGAAGAGATGCAGAGAAGGCTTCCATGGGAAGGTGACGTATGAGCTTGACCTGGGAGCGTGTCAGAGATGGTCAGACGGAGTCTGGCTGAAGAGAGGGTCTGTGCAAAGGCCCTGAGGCATGTGCAGCTCGGCGCATCGGAGGGAGGTGAAGAAGAGGAGAGCACAGGGTGAGAGGCGTCAGAGGGAGGTAAAGAAGAGGGGAGCACAGGGTGAGAGGCGTCGGAGGGAGGTAAAGGAGGGGAGCACAGGGTGAGAGGCGTCACCGGCGTCAACACCGAACAAAACTGCCCACACGCCAAGCTCCGTTCCAAGAGCTGGACGAGCTCACCCCATCCTCCCAGCCTCCTTGTCAACAAGGTCACTGGTGCCTCTGCCCAATAAGGAACCTGCTGTGGGGGTTGAGAGCCCGCCTGGCGGCAGCAGGGTGAGTCTGGGCCAGGCAGGCAGCCCCAGAAGCCAGGCTCCGACCAGCACACACGGCGGGCTCTGGGCTCGTGGGGGTGGGCGGGGCGCATTCTCTGAGGTGAATCAGCCCGCGGCCACAGATCATCCAAACACCTGGAAGCGATGCTGCAGCTAAGCTGTCTCGGCTACACCCCTCCTTATGTGAGAGTTAGGGCTTCCCAGGAGGCGCTGGTGGTAAAGAACCCACCTGCCCGTGCAGGGGACACAAAAGACTCAGGTTTGACCCCTGGGTCGGGAAAACCCCCTGGAGGAGGGCCTGGCAACCCACGGCAGTATCCAGTGTTCTCACGGACAGAGGAGTCTGGCGGGCTGCAGTCCATGGGGTCGCACAGAGTCGACATGACAGAAAGGACTTAGCACACACGTGAGAGTTACATGGATCTTTAGGTAGGTGCATGTGGGTCGAAATAAAAAGACGAGGACGACCTGTGCATTAACATCCCACAAAGTGTAGAAGGTTGGGGCTGGACACGCTATGTATGGAGCTTCCGTTTTGGCCCTAAATGGAGTGATAAAAGCAGCTGAGGTCAGGGTCAGGCGGTCAGGAAAGAGCTGGGGTCAGGAAGCCACCAGGCGGGGCTGTCCAGGGGGTCACTCCCATCTTCAGCCGTTGCTTGGGACGTCACTTGGGATGGATGCCAGGTATAGCGTCCCGGTCGGGGGGACTCCTGACTTGGATCTGAACAGGAATCAGAGGAAAGGAGCAGGCCAGTCTCTTGGGGTCTGGGGGCTTCCTCTCCCTATGAATTTACAAGCCAGCACCCAGCGGCCTTTCTGACCCAGAGTCCTATCTTTCGGGTTGGAGAGTCTTCTAGAGTGACTCGAGTACCTTGTGTTTCTGAATCCTCTGACTTCCCTCTGGGATCCCGGCGGTCCTACCACTGCCCGGTGTGGGATGGGATGGCTGTCTCCTGGGTCTGTCCATGAGCTCAGGAGCCAGGCTGGACCTGACCCCTAACCCCCTCCCCACCACAATCCCAGCCAAGATCAAGACTGACGACTAAAGGGTGTTTTTGAATTAAGCCTGAGGCTGGCTAAGACGGCGGCTCAGATCACTCCCCGAGCTGCCCTGCGACCGCCCCGACCCGGGCCTCACCTTCATCTCGCCGAAGTGCAGCGGGTTCTGCACGTCGTGTGCCTGGATCACACTGACCCCCGTGTCGCTGCCTGTGGTCGTCACGCCCTTAACAGTGACTGTGGCCACCATAGAGCTTGAGGAGGACCAGCTGAAGTTCCCGCTGCCACCGTGGGCCTGGGGGGAGGCATCACCGGGTCAGCCCACCTGCCCTGCCCCTCTATCCCTCTCCCTCTCGCACCTTCACGCACGCGTGTGGGCGTCGCGTCCCCACGTGGAGACACGAGGCATCAGCCAATGTCCGGCTGGCACCGCCCCCACTCCTCGCTCTCCCTGCCGTGTCTCTTTCTGGTCCTCGTATTCCACGGATCTCTGACACACACGTGTACGCATACGCCCCTGAGAGTGGCCCCAGGACCCAGGGGCACCTCCCGAGCTCAGGCTGCAGGGGGGAGACCCCAGCCACAGGCTCGTGATGTCCCTGCCCCTCCTGCATAGACCCTGCCCGCCCCGTCATCTACCGTGAAGTCAAGGACAGCCCGGCAGCCTCCGCGCTGGGGCCACCACCCCTGAACCCTGGAGGGGCCGGGAAGGCGACACAGCTGAGGGAAGGGACAGTGGGTCCCAGAGCACAAGTAGGACACCTGTCCTCACTGCCGGGAGACAGTGGGGTGGATGGAAGGCGGCCCCCATGAACCCAGCCCCAAAGGGCCCTGGGCCCTGCCACTGACGCTTGGGCCACACGTGAACTTCAGAGACCAAGAGCACCGGACGTGCGACGGAGTTCAGACATCTCCCCGCCAGGTCCAAGGTTTTCTCTAAAGATATTTACACTGCTTCCAGAAAGCAATTATTTTTATGAACAATAGAAACCACATGTGAAAGTTAAATTCACAGTCAGGACTTTCTTCATCGTGTTTTCTTTCCTATTTTTCAAGTTTTTTTTCTAATTACCAAAATACCCTACTGTGATAGAAAGCCTTGGAAGATACAGAAAGCATAAAGACTTTGATTTCAAATTCTTTCAACCAACAGAAGGTAATTTAACAGAAACAGAATGGAGTTAAAGCCCCAACACATGGAAACACCCAAAGAAAGTCACCCAGATGGGGTCTCCTAGTTACCTTTATTGTGTACTGATAGGCGCCTGCCTTTGATTGCCATGGAAACGTCAAGATGCTCGGATGAAGGGTGATGGGGCTGTGGATTTCCACCTCCTGCTGGTTCCACACAGGCACCCGTAACGTGTGGACCCCTCCATCCTGCAAGGGGGCGAGGGAGCCACACACCAGCATGACAACCAGACCCCCGCCCCTCCCCTCAGACTGTGGGGGAGTGGGAAGGAAGACGCCGGGTACCCTGCAGCCTTCTTTGTCTCCATGGAGACGGCTTTCAGTGGCTCTGCAACAGCCACTCGAGTCAGCACTGCTTGACTGCATCCTCGTGGCACTCCTGCCGGGACGGTCGTGGCTATCCTCCCTTTGCAGATGGGGAAACCGAGGCATGGGACATGAAAGCCACTCTCCCAGAGCCCCCAGAGGAGACCTGGCCACTTCAGTAGGAATCTCTGCCTGGTCCCCAGGCCACAGCAGCCTCCACTAGGCCCAGGAGAGGTGTAGTGTGGAGATGAGAATCCCTACACCAAGCTTCCAATCAGTAGAATCTGCTCCCACCGAAACCAACTGGCCTTTCAAAACCGGGGTGGGGGGAATTTAAAAACTCTGAAGGACCAAAAACAGTCAAAGAATCACTCATGGGTCCCAGTCAGTGCACAGCTGGACACACGGGCCCCAACAAGGGTTTCTAAATCCAGTCCCAGGGGTGAGGGCTTGCTTTTTCAGGAGCCAGCAAGTGGCAGAGGAAGGGGGCTCTGGCCCATGACAGGGACAGAGGACAGGGGACAGGCAAAAGCCAAAGCCCCCACGCCTGACGCCACTGGGAGCCTGGAGGAGGAGGGACCCCCACGGCACCCGTGACAGCACTGAGCTCCTGGGGCCCCGACTCCTCCAGCTCAGGTCCACCCTGGGTTGACATTTCTGCCTGCAGAGGGCCCAGGGGTGGCCCAGGGAGGTGCCAACTTGCCTGGTCCACCACAGAGGTGAGGGCCGCCTCGATGACCGTCTGGCCCCTCTTTGTCACCCTGACATGATGGTACGACCCATTCTGGGAAGAAGCCAGCACCTCAAAGAACTCCGCAGGGAGCACAGTTTCGATGCGGATGTTCTGGAAAGCAACACAGGATGGTGAGAGGAGATTCCGGGACAACTCGGGGAAGTCAGGACACGGGAAAGAAGCCACGTGGCCTCCAAAGAGCAGTCGGGCCAGACTGGTGAGCCGCACAAAACCCAGGACTGAGCTCTGAGCCCTGAGCCTTAGCCCCTTCGTGCATGACCCGATGAGCTGGTGCTCAGGAGCGCGAAGTCACAGTTGGCTCTCAAACCCCGTGGTCCCAACAAGGACACCACCAAATACAAAGAACAACAATGGAATCCCTTAGAGCTAACTTCCCCCCAAGACGGTGATGGAGCGAGTCTAGGAACACAAGGAAGGCGGTGGCTTCTGCCAAGAGGCCGAAGGGAAACCTCAGGGCCCACAAGGAAGGTCTGGATATTCTCAGGATCCTGGGAGGGCAGATGGTAGACACCACCCCCGCCACCATCACCGCCTCTATAACCCTGCTGCCTGTGGCTTCCTCTCCCTGCTCCAACCCTGATGGGAGTGCGGCCTTAGGGTGCAGGGTCGGGCTCACGGGGCCCTGAGATGCCCGAGGTTCCCCATGACAGGGTTTCCCAGGGATCCAGCAGCACCATAAGAAGCCCCCCAACTCAGCCCGCATGCTAGGGGGCCCTGTGATTTGAGGCAGCTCTTCAGGCACCTGCTCCAGGAGAAGTACCCCTGCACCCCCAACCAGGCCGGAAGGGGACTCACATCTGACAGGTACACCCTGTTGCCGGACTTGTCAAGCACTTCGACGGTGACTTCGTACAGACGGCCAGTCTCGAGCACCCACCTGCCACCAGGGTGGACCGTGAACCCTGCAGAAGAGGCAGGTGCACAGTCTCAGCACTGGGGTCACAGGGGCCTGCGGCTCAGGAAGAGGGCAAACCAGGCCCCGTGAGCACCGGGGCCACAGCCGCTCCGCTGCACGCCTCCCGGGGAGGGACCAGCGCCCATGAATGGCAGATCTAATGCCCACAGCAGCCCTGAGCCCTCAGAACCCGAGCGGACCTCAGATGCCCCTGGATCAAACCTGAACATTCACTCCCGGTGGCTTCAGGGCCCATTCAAACTTGACCTTATCCATGGTGGGCCCAGCTCTGACCCACAGTGAGTCTGCACCCTGAGTCCACAGTAGGTCTGCACTCTGGGTGCACAATAGGTCTGCACGCTGAGTGCGCAGTAGGTCTACACTCTGGTGCACAGTAGGTCTGCACTCTGATTTCACAGTGAGTCTATACTCTGAATACACAGCAAATCCACACTCTGGGTGCACAGTAGGTCTGCACTCTGACTTCACAGTGAGTCTGCACCCTGAATCCACAGTAGGTCTACACTCTGAGCACTGCCCTTGGGCAGCTGGCCCTGACTATGCTCCTCTGGGTCCTCTGTGGCTGGGAATTTCTCCCCTCCTCTCTAGGCCTCCAGCCTTCCCCTCTTTTCCTCCAAGACCATCTCGCCAGCATCCGCAGCCATGGTGCGGTCTGTGCAGCGCCCAGGTATAAAGCCAGGAGACAGAGCCCTCCCCACTCTACTCTGTCCTGCTTCTCTCCCTGAAGAGCTGGCTACCTGCTGGAATTTGGCCCACCCTTCCTCCACTTGTCCTGTACACAGATGGGGGAAGGACTGGGGGTCAGGGTGGGAGCTGATGTCCCAGGCCTCCCAGCCAGCAGATCTGGCCAAAGTGAGGCCATTTTCTGGGGAGCTGTTGCTTTCATCTGACTCTTTACCTCCTGTAATCCCAGATAACCCAGGACGCACACACTCACCTAGGTACCCAGGCTCCACCACGTAGATTGTGCTGTTGGGTAACCGGGAAGCTCCCTGCATGCGGATGCCTGGATTTTGAATTAAGGAGCAATGAACAGACTGGCAGGCTTCGGTCTGGTTCCTGTGGCTCCGTCATTGCCAACATCACGCAGGCAGAAGCAAGGATGGAAGGACCCCTGCACTAGGCCTGCAGAACACAGGTCTTTTCCAGGATCGGCGGCCACAGGGCACTTCCTCCACTCAAAAGGGGGCCTCTACAGGGACCCTGGAGACCGCCTGGGCCACGTGAACCAGTCTGGGACACGTGACAGCCCACATGCTGGTATGGGAACAGCCTAGGCCAGGCCCCTAGGATGAGACCAGAGAAAGTTCCAGAGGCAGGAAGGGGGGCTCAGCCCCAGCCACTACTCCCACCTTGGAGCCTCTCCAAGGAGTCCTGCACAGAGGTGAGCCGTTCTGCTCAGACACGGTGCTATTTTGGTCCTTTTTGATTTTCAGACCTTGAGGGAAAACTGGGCTATTTTTAGCCTCGCCAAGGTTTCAGGGAGAAAAGTGACTTGACTTCCAAACAGCACGTGTGTGCAGGACACACATGCGTGGACGCGCCATCCAGGAAAAGGATACTCTTGTGGCCAAGGACCAGGCTACTCTGCCCCAGCTGCACAGCAGTGACCGTCGACGTATCCTGGGCCAAGACCGCCACAGGCCGGCCCGGGGCTCCCTGCGGGTCCCAGACGTTGTTCAGAAGCTGTAGCTCGTACTGATCAGACGGCATTGAGAGTTCTGGCCACCCAGAAACAGGGATGAGCAAAGCGGGCGGAGAGAGCCAAGACAGGAAATGGTAAAAGTCAATGTCACTCTCCCTCACCCCCACCCCCACCCCCACCCCCACCACGGCAATCCCTGGACCCTGCAGTCAGTACAGCTGCTTGATTTTCTTTTTTTGCCTAGTTTTTTTCAGCACTTTCAATTTTAATAGTATTCTCCATGCCTGTGGACAAAGCTGACACTCTCCATGAATTTTCAGAGGCAATCAGTTTTCTGTGGATGCCATGAGCAGCTTTTTTTTTTTTTTTTTAATAATTAAGCACAGCCTCTGACTCAAACTGCCAGCATCTGGCAGGATACCAACATTAGAGCTTTTTCTGCTTGTCACAGAAGTAAATGACGCTGCTTTTGCACTGAGGGGCCCAGGGCAGGGCTCACTGGACCTGGCCATCTTCCGGGGGTCTGCAAAGAGATGCTGGTCTGTGGTGCCCCACTGGGTTTCAAGAAATATTTGTAAAGAATTTTCTCTCTTGCTGTCCTGACCTTCCACTGGTGTTCTCTGTGTCGTGCTGTGGAAGAGAACCCACCCAACAATTTCCCTGGGAAATAACGGGTTCTACAAACCCATGACCTCGGGGTCTGACCTTCCTGTGCACCTCACCCTGTTTATCCCACGACGCCCCTGAAACCCTCACGTGAGCACTGGGGGACCTGCAGAAATCAAGACCGGAAGCTTGCTAGGGGCCCCTCAGCAGCGGGCAGCAGACCTGGGACGCAGACCACAGGGAGCAGGACCACGTGGACACGCCCCCTCTCCGCCGTCTGTAGGACTTCCTATCAGATAGCCCACTCACCGAGCCTGTGTGTGAGGCCCCGCTCCGGCCCTCCAGAGAGGGACCACAGTCAGCTTCCCTGCTCACCACCTCATCCCAGGCGGGGGCTGCCCCGGGAGGCGCCCAGGACAAGGATCCGAGAGGCGTTTCATCCAGAACATCCTTCAGAACTCCCAGGAATTCTGAAAGGGGGGGTGGGCAACATGCCCATCTCCAGCCCTGGGGTACCAGTTGTGTGTTCCAATAAGTCCCCAGGAATTTGCCCTGGAGCAGAGTGTTCTCAAAGTGTGTTCCCTGGACCATCAGCATCACCTGGGAAGCTGCAAATAATTGGTCCCATCCCAGGCCCGCTGAACCAAACTCAGGGAGCAGGACTCTGGAAGGATCTTGAACAACAAGATGTAACTCTATTTATACATCATGAGAAACGCTGGACTGGAGGAAGCACAAGCTGGAATCAAGACTGCTGGGAGAAACATCAATAACCTCAGATATGCAGATGACACCACCCTTATGGCAGAAAGTGAAGAGGAACTAAAAAGCCTCTTGATGAAAGTGAAAGAGGAGAGTGAAAAAGTTGGCTTAAAGCTCAACATTCAGGAAACGAAGATCATGGCATCTGGTCCCATCACTTCATGGGAAATAGATGGGGAAACAGTGGAAACAGTGTC
Source organism: Ovis canadensis (assembly GCF_042477335.2). Taxonomy (NCBI): domain Eukaryota; kingdom Metazoa; phylum Chordata; class Mammalia; order Artiodactyla; family Bovidae; genus Ovis; species Ovis canadensis. Next base: position 73,034,808 of record NC_091263.1, on the reverse strand, counting down.
AGACTTTATTTTGGGGGGCTCCAAAATCACTGCAGATGGTGATTGCAGCCATGAGATTAAAAGACGCTTACTCCTTGGAAGAAAAGTTATGACCAACCTAGATAGCATATTCAAAAGCAGGGACATTACTTTGCCGACTAAGGTCCGTCTAGTCAAGGCTATGGTTTTTCCTGTGGTCATGTATGGATGTGAGAGTTGGACTGTGAAGAAGGCTGAGCGCTGAAGAATTGATGCTCTTGAACTGTGGTGTTGGAGAAGACTCTTGAGAGTCCCTTGGACTGCGAGGAGATCCAACCAGTCCATTCTGAAGATCAGCCCTGGGATTTCTTTGGAAGGAATGATGCTAAAGCTGAAGCTCCAGTACTTTGGCCACCTCATGTGAAGAGTTGACTCATTGGAAAAGACCCTGATGCTGGGAGGGATGGAGGCAGGAGGAGAAGGGGACGACCGAGGATGAGATGCTGGATGGCATCACTGACTCGATGGATGTGAATCTGAGTGAACTCCAGGAGTTGGTGATAGACAGGGAGGCCTGGCGTGCTGCGATTCATGGGGTTCCAAACAGTCGGACACGACTGAGCAACTGAACTGAACTGAAGACAACAAAAATGAGGGGCTTGCCTGGTGAACCTCTCCAGCGCCTCCTGTATCACAGGACCTTGCTGCTTGTCAGAGGTCCTGAGCAGGGAAGGCTCTGTGGATGTGAAAGGTTCCTATCCGTCCACAGGTGGAGGAGATTGCTCCTGGGCCCCAGCCCAGCCCAGCTACCACTGCTGAGGGCAAGAGGCCAGCCCCAAAGGTGCCCTTCCGTGGCCAGGAGGGCAGCCGGGCTCTGACCCCCCTCAACCCTGGCTGATCCTCCAGACGTGTTTCTGATTGCCGGAACCCCCACCCCCACCCCGTGTAGGCTGCAGGGATGACCACGGAGCTCCTGGGGAGGTGAGTCCAAGCCCAGGACGAGGAGAAGCACACAGCCCTGCCTCTGAGCCCAGCCCTGCAGGCAGCCCAGCATACAGTCGCTCTGGGCAGCCGCAGCTCAGGGTGCACTGGGTCCTTTAATAGCTGCGTCTTGGACTCAGGAACCCCTGCTCCACACCCATCCATCTTTCAACCTCAGCCCGATTTATCCCAGGAATTTCCAGCAGCCCTGTCACCGAGGTCTCCTTAGACACCCTGTTCCTCAGCCAGCACGTCCTCCCCACGTCTTGTTCTCACACTTGGTTACTGCGCCAGGCGAGCCTGCGACACCAGCCCCATGCACTGAGGACCAAGCAGGGCCTCACAGACACCCCTCTTCTGGGCCCCTCGCCCCCTTCACCTGCCCCACTGCAGGCCGTCACTGGAGACCCAGGTGGGTGGGTCCTGGGCCGCCCCCCAACCGCTGCGGTCCCCCCAACAGTGCCCACAGACAGAGCAGGGGCTCCATAAACAAACAGCCTCGTGAGAAAGCACGCCACCACTCAGCAGAGAAGGGCACGGCCATCCACTCCAGGATTCTCACCAGGAGAGCCCCAGGGACCCAGCACACGCTGCGTGGGGTCGCAGAGTCGGACGTGACTGAGCAACTAACACCTTCGCTTACACCGTCACTTAACGGAAGGCAGGCAGACGTCAGGAGATGAAAATAGGAGAGAAAAGGGGGAACACTGCATTTGGAAGGAAGAAAGACTGAGAGAAAATGCGAAGAACGGATTTGGGGTGACTGCCCTCTGGGTGTCATGCTCTGAGCCTTCTGCGGGACGTCATACAAGACTAGGGCTCGCCGAAATCCAGGTCCCCTGTCACGACGCCGTCCCCCTGACTTTCCTGTCTGGCAGCCCGTTAAAAATGACAGCAATGTGAATTCTATGTCAATTAAAAACAAGCCATCCAAAAAAAAAAAAACAACGGACAGTGCGTTTCCACCCAGATGTCTTGTTCACAGTGGGTCGGTGCTGGCTCCTCCCCGTCCGTCCCCGAGCATCTGTCTGGAAGGCACGCCAGCCCCGGCGCCTGGTGCCATCAGTCACGCAGGTGCGTTTATTTTTAGAGGCATTTTCCATCTCATTACCCTACAGATGCGAGGAAGGCAGCTTAACTACTTCCTCTCCGGGGCTAACTTTCCTGGGTTCCATTCTTTGCTTTCTACCGGAGGTCAGTGACCAAGCCCAAAAGTCGTCTGGGTGTCTTGGGATGTGCTGTCCGTCAGACACTGAAGGGTAAGCGGTGAAGTCGGCTTTATTAAATCTCCCCCAACCTCCCTGGTGGGGCACATGTCTCCACTCTCATCCACCCCTGCAAAGAGGCCACCCGCCCTGCCCTGGGAGGACAGAGGGCCGCTGTCGTGCCTCCCCAGGGCCGGGATGCCCCGATCCTGCAGGCGTGGGATTACAGGCAAAGCACTGACAGCTCTGTGACTATCGGGCATCTGTGCCTCGGTTTCCTCATCTGTAAACCTGTTTTCCTTCCTCAGTAAACCAAGGTAGTACTGAAACCCCCGTCACAGCATTGTTGGGTCATGACGTGACAAGCACGACGCCGAGGAAATGCTCACCACGGTCAGACGTCTCCAGACCACCTCCATCCGGTCACAAGGCGCTTCTTGACAGTGCGCAGCGGGAGGCGGTATTGTCAGGAACCCCCGCCAGGTTCACTCTGGCCTTTCAACCTGTTCCCACCGCATTCCCCCTGAGCACTCAGGGGCAGGATCCCGAGAACTCCGCCCCTGAGCCATCTCCCCTTCAAGAGTCTCAGAAGGCCACACCCGGGTCCTAAATCTGGGGGGCATGTCAGCCTCGGGCCAGGACCCCACCCAGCTTCGTACACACCCCACCTCCACACTGATACACACAGAAGAGCCAGACGCTGAGCGCCCACCACTTAGGGCTGCTCAGGACCCCCAGTCTCCTGTCCTTCAGCAGGGCACCCTGAGTGGGAGAGAGCTGGACCCCAAGGCCTCCCCAGGCCTGCAGCGCCTGCTACACGATAATGACAGACCAGACCCACCGCCCTGATCTGCAGACCCAGCTGTGGAACAGGCGCAGGCTGCTCCGACGTTGGAGCAGCTACACACTTCGTAACTGCTGCCCTGCCTCACAGACAGGAAGCCAGCAACTGGGGGAGGCGCCTGCCCGGACACGCCTCGCAGCCCGCAGGCCTTGAATGGACACTCTCGCACCCACGAGCCTGGACGCCCTGGGCTCTGACCACGAAACGTGTGTAAACGAAACAAAATGATGACGATGATAATTCTTAGCAGGCTTGGTGATGCATGAAGAACACTCACCACCAAGGATGCGTCACAGGTACGCAGCGCCTTAGAGCTTCCGGAACACATCCACAATAATTCATCCATCGTGCCCTCGACACAGGCAGAAAGGCCCTGAGGGCTCCAGCAGAGACGCTGAGCCCTAAAGTGGGGCAGTGCCTCGTCCAGGCCGCCCAGGAGTCAGCGCCAGTCCGACGCTGACTGGGAACAAAACCCAGTCCGACGGAAGCTCGTGGCTTCTGACATTCTTCAAACAAAGGGATATAAACCCCCAAGGACTGCAAGCAGGATCTCAAGATGTTTGTTCACCTCTGCTCACAGAGGCACTATTTATAATAGCCAAGAGGCAGAAGAAACCGTGTCCATCAAAGGATGAACCTCCAAAATGTGGTCTATACAGACAGTAGACAGGTACTCAGCCTTGAGAAGGGGGGACATCGTGCCGCCTGGTCCAATCCAGACAGGCCTTGAGGATGTTCTGCTCAGTGAAATAAGCCGGCCACAAAAGGCCAGACACTACACGATTCCACTCACATGAGGTCCCGACAGCAGTCGGATTCATAGAAACGGAAAGCACAAGCGGGCTGGTCAGGGGCTGGAGAATGGGGCTAGGGAGTTAGTGCTTAACGGGCTCAGAGCTTCAGTTTGGGAAGACGAGGAAGTTCTGGAGATGACGGTGGCGATGGCTGCACAATAATCTATCGATAGATATAATCAATGTCACTAAAACGCACACTTAAGAAATAGCTAAAACGGCAAGTTCCACGTCATGCCTATTTCACCGTGACAAAAAGGCTGCCTGAGCGCAGCGCGCAGTGGGGGGCCCACCTGTAATTTTCCCTTGCCTAATCTTCTGCACGCTATAGCGGATGGATGTCCCCACCAAGAGGTAGATGTCATGAGCCGGGTTCAGAAGGATGTTCTCCAAGACCAGCAACCGGACCTCCGCGGGGTGGACGTTCTAGCGTGAGGAAGACAGAGAAGGGGAGGTGAGCCCGAGTGGGGGTCGGTGTGGGCGAGAGACAGAACCTCGAGAGCTTTTCAGCCTGTTGACTGAAGGCAGGCGAGGCTGAGAAACCAAGCCAACACCTTGGGACGCCCCAAGCCCCAGGGGGCCCTGTGGCAGAGGGGGCAGGCGTTCAGAGGTCATGGCCAAAATACCCCGAGCACAGCACTTCACAGCGTGTAGCCTGCAGGTCAGTTTTAAATGTAAGAAGTACAGAGAAGATCGAGGAGCCAGGAGTGATGACTATGGAGACGGAGGCGCCAGGGGCTCCAGGCAAGAGCCCCAAAGGCCAGGGAGGTGGGGGGCCCGCTCGCAGCCCGAGGAGGAACAGCTGCGCTCTGACAAGCGCCCACTGTTCAGGCCACCCCGCCAGCCCGCCTCTCGTCCCCACCCAGACTCCCTCCTCAGGAAGCATCATGACAGACTGAAATCGGGGGCAGACACCTGCATGGAGTCCGGGGCGTCCCGGATGGTCAGACTCTGTGGGGCCGGCACCTTCCACTGTCTTGGAGCTGCTCGTCACCCCACAAGTTGGGAAAATGGAGGGCAAAGCAAGGGATCCCTGTCCACAGAAATGCAGTCGTGTGTTCCCTGGAGGACAAGCAGTGCTCATCCCTGGACGCAGGCCGGTTCTGCACCTCTCTGTAGGTCTCTTTGGGTTTTCTACTGAACACGCTCTGACATGTTACATGCATCCTCACTTAACGTTAAGTTAACCTTAAGTTAAGGTTCCCATTCCCGGTGACCATGTAGGAAGACCCTGCACTCACCCCTCCCAGTCGTGTCTACAGCTACATATGCAACAGCTTCCTCTTAAGGAATCCCCAAAAACTGGCAAAGCAACCTCTTCACACGGGACAAACAGCAGGGAAACCACATCAAAGCAACTAGGATGCCAGGACAGTCTCATCATAAACCTCACCCCTCACCGGGAACCCAAACCCGGGGCCTCTCCCTGAGGAGGGAAGGGTTTGGGTCTCACATCAGGCTCCAGTGCCTGAGAGATGAGCCCCAAAACGTCTGGTCTTAAAGACCTGAGTCGGGGGCTTCCCTGGTGGCTCAGTGGTAAGGAATCTGCCAGAGCCTGCAGGAGACACGGGTTTGATCCCTGATCCGGGACTATCCCACGTGCCACGGAGCAGCCAAGCCCGGGCACCACAGCCGCCGAGCCTATCTCTAGAGCCGGGGGGCGGCAGCTCCTGACGCCCACGCCCCTACCGCCCGTGCTCTGCAGAGACAGACGCCACCTTAGCGAGAAGCCTGCGCAATGCGAGCAGACAGCAGCCCCCGATCTCTGCAGCTGAAAGCCCGCACAGCAGCGAGGCCCAGCACAGCCGATAACCAGTACGTGCACTTATGGAAAAAAAGACCAGAGGGGCTGCGGGGACTGGCAGGCGTCCCTGAAGGGCCCGGCTGTGCAGAAACCTACCGCCTGGGGCCCAGAGCAGGCACAGCCCGTGGAGAGTGCTCAGGGAATTCCCTGGTGGTCCAGTGGGTTAGGACTCAGCACTTTGGCTGTTGAGGGCATGGGTTCAATCCCTGGTTAGGGAACTAAGATCCCGCAAGCCGTGTGGTGGGACCAAGATATCGGAAAGGAAGGAAGGAGAGAAGAAAGGGAGAGAAGATGCTCAGGCATGCTGTGACAGAGACTCAGCGCCCACTGGACTCGTTCCCGCCAGCGGACCCCTGCTCGGCCACGCCCCAGAGCTCAGACGCCCCCTCCCCGGTGCCCCAGTTCTCATATCTCCACCTGGCTTTGTAGCTACCACCCAGGAAACACGCCAGATCACCACATGCTGGGGGCTGAGGTCGGGGTGCTGAGCTCCCGGGTCCCACAGGCCTGTCACAATTGGAGAGACCGTTCCTGGCAGGACCCCAGCCCAGGGCACGCAGACAGCAGACCAGCACGCCCAGCCGTCCTGGGAAAGAGGCCGGTCGGCCTGCCCAGAGGGGCCCCCAGAGAGCTCTGCGGGGAGTGGGCCGGGCGGCACCACCACACCCCAGCCTCAGTCGAGCCCACCTGACTTACAGAAGCGGGGAGCACCCATCCCCGGGGCCCTGACTTTGGCAGCTGCTGCTGGACGACATGTCTCCACACCCGGCTCTGGTGCCCAGACATGGGCTCTCGGGTTCCATGGGACCGGAACCAGCCGAGAAAGCTCTTAACCAGCTACCAGCCCCAGCGCACAGCAGGAGTCAGCGCACCCCGGAAGCTGATCTTTCTAGAAAGCAGCCAGCAGCTGGGGCTCAAGACAGGGGCTCAGGGTGAAATGGAGGGACCGCCTTGGGGGTGCAGCAATGCCGGTGCTGGCTCCCTGGCCACCTGTTCCCAAGCACGGCTCACAGCAGACCCTGGTCCCCGCACGGCATCTCCTCTCCGCTAGTAAACACGCCAGGGGCCCATGCATCCAGACGCCGCCCCGGAGCCCAGGGCCGCCCGCGCCCACCTTGTACACGGCCTCCTGGATGCGCGCCTTGAGCTTGGAGCTGCCCGTCTTCAGCCCGGACACTAGGATGGTGTCGCCCTGCTTGGCCGCCTTCTCCATCTCTGAGATGTACGAGGGGGGGATGTAGGTGGACTCCAGGAATGTCAGGATGCTGGAAAAGAAGCGCGTGCTCAGCCCTGCCATGCGGAACCAGGAACCTCATGCATTCCCTCTAGGTGGCTCCTCCGCGTGCTGCCAGGGGCCACAGAAATGACCCAGTGGGTGTCGCCTAGAAAACCGTCCCCAGAATGCCCCGCCTCAGAACTTCCAGCATCCCCGGAAACACCCGGGCTCTCAGTACCCGGCCCGGCCCTTGGTCTGTACCTGGGAACCTGCATTTTATAAACATCCAGCTGTGACTCTGATCAAAGGTAGCACTGAAATCTGAGGACTGCCCACTTAGCTGAGGGACCCCTGGTGGCTCATGTGGTAGAGAATCTGTCCGAAATGCTGGAGACTTGGGTTTGATCCCCGGGTCGGGAGGGTCCCCTTGAGGAGGGCACGACAACCCCACTCCAGTATTCTTGCCTGGAGAACCCCAGGGACGGGGGAGCCTGGCAGCCTACGGTCCATGGTGCTGCAAAGAGTTGGACACGACTGAGTGACTTTCACTCAGTCAACTTTATGAAACGCTTTGGTCTCACAGACGTGAAGGGTGAGCCCCAGGACCAGAGGCCCAGCCAGGGCTCCCCACTAGTCCCACTCTCCTACTCTCCTCTCCCCGGCCAGCTCCTGCATCTGGGAAACGGTTCAGCGATGACCCCTCAAGTGTCAGGAACAAGGGATCACATTGCATCCTACCCTAGCCCTACCGTTAGGCTGTGGGAAGGGAGGGAGCATTCAGGATGGAGTGGGACCCCCAGAGCGCAGGCTGGTGAGCGGGGCCAGCCTGAGTCTTTCCTGACAGACAGATCTATAAATAAGCCTCCCATTCCGCCTGAACGAGAGCAGTCAGACATGCTCATTCTCCCCAAGATCGGCCGAGTGCTGCAGTGATTCATTTCCTCGCCGTTTCACAAGGTATTCCATGCTGAAATTTGTTTTCTTTGCATACAGAAGAGTTTGGGTTCTTTTTTTTTATCATTTTCTATTTTTCAGAGGATAATTACTTAACAATATTGTGAGGGTTTTCGCCATACATCCACACCAATCAGCCGGAGGTATACATACGGCCCCTCCCCACCCCACCCCTCTGGGTTGTCGCAGAGCATGGGGTCTGGGTTCCCTGCATCTGACGTCATGCCTCCCACTGGCTGTCTACTCCACACACGGTAACGTGCATGCTAAGCCATGCCTCCCACTGGCTGTCTACTCCACATACGGTAACGTGCATGCTAAGCCACTTCAGCAGTGTCGTTTCTGCGACTCTTTGCAACTCTATGGACTGTAGCCCACCAGGCGCCTCTGTCCATGGGATTCTGCAGCCAAGAATACTGGAGGGGGTGTCCTCTCCTCTCCTTCTCCAGGGGATCTTCCCCACCCAGGGAGCGAGCCCGTGTCTCTTACATCTCCTGCGCGGGCGGGCAGGCGGGTTCTTTGCCTCTAGCGCCACCTGGGAAGCCAAAGAATGCTGGAGGGGGCTGCCAGGTCCTTCCCCAGGGAATCCTCCCGACCCAGGGATGGAGTCCAGGTCTCCTGCATCGCAGGCGGACTCTTCACAGCCTGAGCCACCAGGTACATCTGTGTATGTTCAAAGCCATTCTCCCCTGTCGTCCCACCCTCCTCTCCCCCCCATTATCCCACCCTCCTCTCCCCCCCATCATCCCACCTCCTCTCCCCCCACCATCATCCTACCCTCCTCTCCCCCTCATCATCCCACCCTCCCCACCCCCTCATCATCCCACCTCCTCTCCCCCCATCGTCCCACCTCCTCTCCCCCCGGGTCCACAGCCCGTTGTCTGTGCTTGTCTCCTCTCCTGTCCTGCATGTAGGATCATCAGCACCTTCTAGACGCCACACGTATGTGTTCATAGATGAGATCCGTCTCTCTCTTCCTGACTCACTTCACTCTGTATAACAGGCTCTAGGCTCATCCACCTCGTTAGAACTGACTCATGCGTTCCTTTCCACAGCTGAGTAGCATTCCCTTGTGCGTCTGGACCACGGCGTCCTGACCCATTCCTCTGGCGACGGACATCTGGGTCGCCTCTCTGTCCTGGCTATTGTAAGTAATCGCCTGCTGAACTGAATAAAAGCCCAGGGCACTCTGGTTCCAATGCTCTCAGCACTCCTGGACTTGGGTCAGCACGCAGCTCACGCCCGGTGCTCGGAAGCTCCGGGCCGCTGTCAGGGCAGGAAACAGGGCTGATGGGGGGAGGGGGCAGGCAGCCCGCAAATCCTGAACACCTAGTGTGTGCCAGGCCTGGCGACGGGCTCGCATCCCGTCAAGGTGCTCCCCACCCGGCACCCCTGGAGGCGGGCACGGTGATGCCTCCATCCGCTGGCGGAGGAAGCTGGTGCTCAGGTGGTCACAGTCCTTGACGACGGCCACAGGCAGGACACGACAAGGCCAGGATTGGGCGCCAGGTCTCTCTGACCTAAAGCCTGCACTCTGGGCTTACAAGACAGCAGGAGTTCCAGAGCTCATCATTCAGGAGATGGAGGCTGACGGCCCAGCCCCCGGAGAGCTCTGAGCCAGGAGGGCAACTGGCTTACACGGTGTCAGGCTGTGAGGGTGCCAGCTGTGGAAATGGCCGTGAGCTGAGCCCCAATGCTTCCTGGAGCCCTGAGCTGGACTTTTTAAAGTGTAAATAAGAGGTCAGACTCATAACTCCCCATAAAAAAGTTATTAATTGCAGGGGGGAGAAAGCGACTTCAGAGTGGGGCACCTGGCAGCCACCACCCTCCCTGAGGATGACAGAGGACAAAGTCAGTGCTGCTTCATGGTAAGACGCAGGGAGAATGCGGAGTCTCGCCTCTGGTGATGTCCCTGCAAAGACGCAGACTCTGGGTCTAACAGAGGGAACGTCAGGTTGGAATGGGGGAAGCTCTACAAAATATCTACACTACCATCATCACAAGTCCCACATCCCGGGAGTCAAAGAAGGCCCAGGAAACTGGACCAAGTCCCCAGGCTGACGGAGACGAGGAGAGACAGGACAGCTTGAGGCAGGGGGCCCTGGGCTGCGTGTTTGCCACAAACGGGGTAAACTGGCAAAACCTGAATGAGGTCCAGTGATTGCAGGCATCAGTGTTAATTCCCTAACTGTGACGACTGTCTCGTCGATACGCAGGGAAGTGTCCTAAGAGATGGTAAACACACACAAACAATCGGGGGTCACAGCCAAGCTGGCTGCTTGCTCTCAAATGGTTTGGGGAATCCACTTCCTGTACCGTACTTGCAACTTTTCTGTAGGCTGAAAATCGCTGCAAATCTTTAAAAAGCAAGTCTTCCTCCCCCGCGAACTGTATTCAGTGCAGCTCGACCCGATGCAGCATTTTGCTCTTGTTGCTGTTTAGTCGCTCAGCCGCGTCCAGCTCTTTGTGACCCCATGGACTGCAGCTCACCAGGCTCCTCTCTCTCCATGGGACTCTTCAGGCAAGAATACTGGAGTGGGTTGCCATTTCCTCCTCTAGGGGATCTTCCCGACCCAGGGATCGAACCCACGTTTACGCGTCTCCTGCATTGGCAGGCAGGTTCTTTACCGCTGAGCCACCTCCTCTCAGGGGATGTTAGCCCAGACTCCGGGAGCGCACGAGTGCCAGCCAGCAGAACCTTCTGCCGATGGAAACGCCCTGTCCGCCCTGCCCAGTGCGGGTAACACCGGCCACACAGCTAACGAGCACCTGATGGGGTCCGTGCATCGGAGACCGACCCCCGTCTCCCCTGGTGTAAGCATGAACGGCCAGGGTGGGGCCAGTGGCCCCCATGCGGCACGGTGAGGATTCCCACAGACCAGAGCAGCTGAAGCCCAGCTCCACCCCTTACCAATCCGAGGCGAGTGGACAGGGGAACATAAGCCACACGGCTGTCGGGAGGACCGCCCAAGTCAAGACGGGGAGCGAGTCCTCCCACAAGGCGTCCATCTGTCTGCAGAACTGGCCCCCCGCCTCCTGTCCCGCCCGGCGCTGGGACAGGCACCCTCCCGTGCCTGGACAGCTGTGACCAGCTGTCACAGCTGAAGGGACCTCCTAGCCGGGACTGTTACCCACTCACCCACCGTGGGGCCCCTCCCCACCCCTCTGGCACCCCGTGACAGCTCCAGGTAACAGGATGAGCTTTCTCTGCTGCAGCTGGACAGCCCAGCGCCCTCGACAACGGCCCCCAGAACACACCCCGGGACAAGGCCCCGGGACAAGGCCCCGCACGGCTGCGCCAGCTGAACACTTGGACCAGTCCCGGGGCACGTCGGCCGGCAGCCTGGGAACCATCCTGCGCTCCTCGCTGACGGGGGTGCTAACAGTGACGATGAGGGTGAAAGCCCCCAGCCCACCCCCCTCCCACCTCCCTCCCACCTCTTACCGGAGCGCGTTGTGGGTGTCTGAGTAGCCGTCAGCCTCCGTGTCTTTCACGATCGTCCAGTCAAAGACCAGCCCGGCCAGCGTGCTGAACGTGTTTCCTGCAGGAGCAGAGCAGGGGTTGGGGGGTGCACCCGAGTTAATCCCCGGGGCCAAGGGGAGGGGCGGTGGACTCAGCACCACCCCCCATGGAGCGGGGGCACCATCTCCAGCCTCCCTCCTGGAGGGGAAACCGAGGTGTAAGGGATCAGGGTCACGTGACCAAGTGGGGCTGCGCCCCCTGACCCCGGGTCTCCGCCCCCTGACCCCGGGTCTCCGCCCCCTGACCCCGGGTCTCCCATGGACACACTGTGTCCCACCTGTGTGCCCCTCACCCCTCGAGTGGGTGAGCGCTTTTCAGTCTAGACAGCGGCTCCTGAGACTGTGAGTCAACCCCCCAGCCCCTCCCCATGCTGGGAGAGGAACCCCGGCCGTCTGGTTTCACGTGCCCATCCTCTCTCCTCCCCGAGGTGCCGAGACCCCCGGTCCCGGTGGAGGAGGTGGGCCTCGCACAGCTGGCCTCCGCTCTGAAGTCCTGACTGCCGGTGGCATGCCTTGGCCCAGAGGGGAGAACGGGCGGAGCCCAGCACGTGAGTGGGCGATGATTTCTGGAGGAACAGGACCCAGGCAGGGGCTGAAGCCCTCTGTACACACCTTCTCAAGGTAAGGGCAATGCCTAGCGCTGCTACTCAGAAGCAGGGCGGGAGATGAAACCTGGGGCTCAGAGGCCTGACCTGCCCGGAGCTACGGTCGCCTTCTCCCCGGGTGATTTTGGTCTTGCCCCTTTCCACTGGTTCCCATCATTTCAAATGAAGAAGCGCAATGTATGTGCCCAAGTTCACAAGCCCGCAGATCCGGCGGCCTGGCGCCTTCTTCCTCTAGTGGCCCACGGCTGGCCCAGCCTCTCCGCCGGCTCGCCACACGCCCCAGCACAGGCTACTGCCTCTCCCGCTCCACCTCAATCATCTTCGGATAGTCCCCACCCGTCCAGCCCCCAAACAGAGCCTCGGGGGCCTCGAAAAGCTCTGCGTATGGTGCGAAGACCAAGGCATTCAGAGTCAGACGGGCCTGAGAGTCTGCCCCAGCCCACCTCTGAGGTCTAGGGCTGTGGAGAAGGCCGAGAGGAGACAGGGCCCCAGGCGGGGCCTGCAGGGTGCCAGCCAGGTCACCATGGCCTCCTGAGGACAAGGAGACGGAGGCTGGGGCAGGCCTCCCAGGGTCTCTTAACCTGGGATTTGGTGACAGGAAATCCCTGTCTTCATCCACTTCAGGGGCTACGCTTGGAGCTCTGTTTTCAGCATCATAATCCCTTCCCGCCTGCACGTTCAGACATGAAGGGAGAGATGACTATGGGACCATTCCTAGAGCAGAAAGCATCCGTGGGCTTCTGGAAGTTTCGCCCACGTGGGGAGGTGCACACACAGGACCAGCGCCTGGTTTGCAGAGCCCTGGTTCGCTCAGGGCCCTCATCCCAAAGGGAAGGAAGGTGTCAGGAGGCAAGTCAGACTTGGGGCGGTTGGAAGGAGGCAGAGGTAGCCCCAGACACAGAGCTGGATGAAGGGGCTCCCTGGAAGGGCACAGATACCCCAATGTGAGCACAGACCCTCAGAGGCACCCAGAGTGCCTGCCCTGCAACTCGGGTTACACACAGACATGCCAGCTAGTGGGGTCCCCCCCTGCCAGCTGCTGAACCAACAGGCTGTGTCCCAGCTGAGCAGGCCCCGGGAAATGGAGTCACCGTCTCCCCTTCCCGGCCCCCCGACCTCCATGCTAAACCTCTAAAGCTGTGCCCAGATGTGCTCGGAAGCCGGATGAGGCCAGGGGAGAGGCTCACTCTGGCCAAAACGCAGCAGCTGGACCGGACGGTCCTGGGACCGGAAAGGCCTTGCCCGTGCTCCACCCGACACACCCTGGCGTGCTCACTCCCAGCCCAGGGGGATGGAAGGCGGTTGTCGTCATGGGACAAGAACTACGAGGGACAGGCCAGGCAGGACCCAGGACACCAGGGGACGGGGCACAGGAGGCAGGGAACCCCGGGGGCAGGGAGGGGGCAGTGAAGCAGCATCTCAAGTCCCCGAGGCTCCAAGTCCCAGCGGACCCCACTCACCACACACAAGTGCGAAAAGAAACGCATCAAAATTTCAAGACGGCAGCAGTGGAGCGTTAAATCAAGCCCAGGGCCCTGTGGCGCACAAGGCCCTGCGTGAAGCTGGCCCTGACGTCTGGGAGACGGAATGAAGCCACAGGAGACAGCAAGCAGTCTCAGCGCGACTTCTCAGAGCGGACAGCGAGCGAGGGTACCTCCCCGCAACACAGGATGTAGGACCCACACGGTCAGCAGGAGTTTGCAGGCTTGGGCGCTTGTCTGTTTCAAACGTGTCTGTTAGCCCTACTGGGTGCCGAGTGCTCACAGTAACGAAGAGATGCCAGGACCCAGTCTCTGGAGCTGGCACCCCCCGCCCCCCGCCCTGGTCTCAGGAGGGCAGCTGGAAAACATAAGCAAACACTAACGAACATTTGCTGGACCAAAGCCCACCGCCAAACGGGGAATGGTGGGACCCCGACCCTGTCCAGAGGCAGAGCGAAAGGCGCCCGCACCCCAAGGCCAGGCTGGGAAGTGCTGGGGGGTCTCAGAGGGGAGGGACTCACCCCACGCCGGGAGCCCCGAGGACAGGATATCACGGGGAGGCGGGGGTGCGGGCTGTGGCCCGGGGGGCTCAGCCTCTGAAAGCAGATGGGAGGTGCTCTGAGCAGAGCCTGGGTGTCAGGACGGGGGTGGGGCGTCTGGGGGACCAGAGCCACCCAGCGCTGCCCAGGCACCAGCCACATGCAGGCTGGGAGAGATCAGAAAACAACGAACCCGGGACAGACACCCTGCAGACCACCTCAGGTCAAAAAAATAGACCCCAGACCCTGGCGCAGACCCCAGAGCCCAGGAAAAACTCAGCATCAGGAGACGGCAGTGCGGCCTCTCCAATCTCAGTCTCAGGGATGAAACAGGGTCCCCGCCTGGCGGACCCCACACCTCTCGAGGCTCAAGCATCACAGCTTCTAAGAAACTCTCCTGACCTGTGATCTCCACGCCTCGCCTCTGAGCCCCCTGGGGTTGCTTCCCAAACTGTGGACCCTTCACCCTTTGCCCCCAGAGTGATTACAGACAGTGCCTGCTGGGGTACACGTGGGGCCTGACCTACATGTGGGCCCCAGCCTGAGATGCAGCACCCCAGTACCTGGCAGAACTCCGGAGGCAGAACCCACCCAGTGACAGCTAGCGGGCTGAGCGCCCACTGCACGCCAGGCGGGGCGGGGCCTGCACATCTGCTCACCAGCGAGGTGAGTGTCTCTATGTCGGTCTCGCCGGTCAGAGGGCAGTTCAGAGAAGCCGGGCAGCTCACCAGATGAATGACGCAGAGAGGAAAGATGGCGTGGAGACACTCCAAAACAGGACTCTGACCCCAAAGGACACTGGGTGATGGCTGGGAGACAGCTTTGGTTGACACAGCTCAGGGGCGCCCCTGGCATCCAGGGCAGAGACCAGGGACGCTGCTGACCAGCCTGCCGTGAGTGTCCTGGGCAGCCCCCACCACAAAAGATTATCTGCCCCAAATGTCAACCCCACGAGCCTGAGAAACCCTGATCTGGGAAAGTGCTTCTAGAAGCAGGGGCTAGAGCGGTCAGGGGAGGTTTCAAAGGCAAGGAGAGACTTGACTTGGACTGCAAGTTTTAGAAGCTCCTTTGTTGAAAAGATGTCTTTGGGCCTGACCTACTTTCTTCGACAAAACCTCCACCTACAAATACTCCCTTTGTTCCCTGACTGAGAGGTTGGGCTACGGCCGGGGCAGTCAGCCACCCAGCAACACAGATGCTGTGAGGAGAGTCCCAGCCCAGAGCAAGTGACTGCGCTATTGCAGACGGGAGGTCGGGGCATGGGGCTGGCAGCAGGGACGCACTGCCCACCACACGCATACATGTGTGCGCACACGCACACGTGCACACACGCACGCACACACGAGCACGTGCACACACGCATACATGTGTGCGCACACGCACACGCATGCACATAAGCACACACGCACGTACACGCGTGCACACACAGTGCACACGCGTGCACACACGCACGCACACATGCACGCACACGCACGAGCACGCGCATGCACACAAGCACACACGCACGTATACGCGTGCACACACGCACACACGCACGCACACACGCACGTACACGCGTGCACACACGTGCACACGCACGCACACACGAGCACGTGCGCACACGCACACACGCACACACACGAGCACGCGTGCACACACGCACACACGTGTGCACATGCGTGCACACACACGAGCACACGCATGCACACACGAGCACGCGTGCACACACGCACGCAGTCTGCAGTCTGGACCAGGAAGCCACGCCCAGCCCTCAAGGCCTCTGCTGGTCACAGCACCGACCCTGTGAGCCGCTCTCAGCTCCCACCACTGCCCAGACGATGCTGTCGCTTCCCAAAGACACGCTGTACCAACCGGGTCCCTCCAGGCACAAGGCTGACCTCTAGGCCCTGTGGAATCGTGGCCGTGGCCGTGGCCTTGCTGCCCCCAGGGGCCCGGTGTCCATTCAGAGGCGGTCCCGACCTGTGGCACAACACCCTCCTGGCCAGAGAAGCCCCCCCCCCACCCAGGGAGAGAGCGGGCCACAGGCAAGGGGAGGGCGGACAGCCCGGTGGCCTCACCTTCCGAGTCCAGGGCCTGGATCTTCAGCTCCAGCGGGGCGTCCTCCAGGTAGAGCTCTCGGGTGGTGGAGACGATCTGAATGCCGTGGATGAGGTCCACAATGGCGTCGCAACGCAGGACCTGGCCGGTGGCTGCAGGTGGGAGCGCACGGTCAGGCAGTGGGGGGCTCACACCCTCTCCAGCGCCACATAGGGTGGGCAGTCTCATGCTTTGGCAAAGACTAGGGGTAACCAATGACCCCAAAAACCCAGGGCTGGAAGAACCAAGTCACCCTTAGGAGCCTCACTTGGCCTGAGAGTCAGCCCAGACATCCAGGAAGTGAGGGCTTTGCAGGCACATTAATTGTCCGTCTTGTACTCTTCCACCCTGGGCCCCAGCATTTAAAGCTGTGGCAAGGGGCTTCCCTGGTGGCTAAGCGGTCAAAAACCCGCCTGCCAACACAGGAGACATAAGCTCGATCCCTGGTCCGGGAAAATCCCACGTGCCGTGGGGCAACTAAGCTCAGGAGCCGCAAGGACTGAGCTCGCGCGCCCTGGAGCCCAAGCTGCACGACGGAGAAGCCACCGCCTGGGGAAGCCGGGCGCAGAGCAACTCGAGGGCAGCCCTGCTCGCCACAGCTGGAGAAAAGGCCCAGTGAGGCCCAGCGAGGCCCAGAGCAAGTGAGCAAACACACGGCTTCTTAACGCTGTGGCAACCAGTCCCTAGACTCCCTAGTTCTGCTCAGGCTGTGACCTCTGAGCTCCCCAACAAGGGCCCTGGTTTGACGAGTTAGCACCCAAAAGGACGACACTGCTCTGAGCACCTGTCCCCGCGCAGAGATCAGGAGCCACACCCAGAGCTTGTGCATCTGAGCATGTGTACACCGCTGCTGCATAACACCATCAACGACGTGCCAAGTCGCTTCAGCCGTGTCCGACTCTGCGGCCCCATGCACGGTGGCCCGCCAGGCTCCTCTGTCCACGGGACACTCCAGGCCAGAACGCTGGAGTGGGTCGCCGTGCCCTTCTCACTCGACTATGAAAGAGCATCTGCACTTCCACACTGACATTTTTATCTGCTCCATCAATAAGATGCATAAACGGCATTACCTGGAGAATCTAGGGTAAAAAAATAACTTGGGATAAAGAATCATTCCGACGCTTCTCCAGGCATCATATAAAACTACTTGAACACGCTTAGCTTTCTGAGAAAGTCATTCAGCCTCATTATCAAAAGTCTCAAAAATATTTACATAGACTGTGACCCAGTAAAGCTGGGACTCTATCCTTGGCAGGAAATAACCTGAAAGAACCCAAAACTGTTTTCTTGTGCAACATGAGTTTCTTACATAACACTGAAACAAGCATCAGAAAACAGTCTGAATATCCAGTGCGGGGAAGGCTCGTTACGCAGCCAGTAAAAATACTCCTACACTAAAATGGGAGCCTTTCCATGCCATCTTCGGTGGGGGGAAAGCACAGCGGAGAATTCATTGTTTTCTGAGCACTCTTTGTGCCCCTGTGGACTGTAGCCCGCCAGGCTCCTCTGTCCATGGGATTTTCCAGGCAAGAATCCTGGAGTGGGTTGCCATTTCCTTCTCCAGGGGAGCTTCCCGACACAGGGATCAAACTGTTACACCTCCGGCAGTGGAGGGCAGGTTCTTTACCACTAGCCAGGGACGCGGGAGCCTGGTGGGCTGCCATCCATGGGGTCGCACAGAGTTGGACACGACTGAGGCGACTTAGCAGCAGCAGCAGCAGCGCCGCCTGGGGAGCCCCTTATGACCATAATATGGCCAATTAAAGACGCCGAAGTGAACGCTGCACGAACCTCTCCATTCCCAATCACTAAGAGTCATTTTGGTAACAAATAGCAACTTGGAAATGGAAGCCCCCCTCCACGGGAGGGAAAGCGGAGCATGGCGCTCGCAGGGGGGACCAGGCTGGGTGCTCCTTGCTTGGTGACCCCCCACCCACTCTGCAGGCGTCCTGCAACCCAGCAAGAGAAGAGGAAGTGTGCCCAACCACGGCTCCACAGCCCCAGCGGCCCAAGGTCTCAGTAGGGTGTCCCCACCTCCCCACCTCCCCGTTCCCCGCCAGGGCCAGGCCTGGAAGCCCTTACTGATGTCCTCTGCGAAGATGATGCTGGTCAGGCGGGCGGGCTGGGACAGGCGGGCCTGCACCACCGCCCTCCGGGAGCACTGCTGCTCGTCCAGGCCCAGAGGCTCGATGCTGGCCACCTCCGGCCGGGTTGACGACCTGCAGCGGGAAGATAAGAGTGCGCTCCCTGGAGCTGCTGGAGGGGCAGGGCTGCGACCCGAAGCCAGAGCTGCGGCCTCCGTCTGCCCCAGACTCATAGGAGAGAGGGGCCAGGCTCTGCCAGCTTCAGACTTGGGTGAGCTGGGCGGCCAAGCCCCTCTGCTGGGAACAGGCTCCGCCCGCCCCGAGCTCATCCCACAGGAGCCGGGACACTTGGAAACACCCCTACGTTCAACAGTCCTGACAGGGTAATTCCCTGGAACTGGAAATAACTCTCAGTGGGGAAAGTGCCTACAGCCCCCAGGGAGGAGGACAGGCCAGGTACCCGCTGATCTCTAGGCTGGGTCGCGCATATGGCAGCTTCCCAGACGGTCACCTCCCTACCCAACAAGCTCTGCAAACCCAGAGCCCGCCCACAGGAACCAAGACAACAGGCACTACGGCCCAGCACACTCAGGGCCAAGGTTACGTGAAGGTGGGCAGAAGGGCAGGTAAACATTCAGATGGACGGGTCCGCAGAATCCGTGACTTCCCTCAGAGACTCGGGCCTTGGACTAACCAGCTGAAGGGACAGTGTGATGAGCAGGCACCCAGGGTTAGCGTGAGGTTTCTCATCTGAGACCTGGTGTAGCAGCAGTTCCCAGGGGAGCGAGATGCAGAGAGTGGGGAGGAGCAGAGTGGACGCTGCAGTACCGGGTGAGCACAGCCACTCGGGAGGTCAGGAGATCGATGCTGAGGTCAAGGTGCTGAGGTCAGGAAGATGGGGTGCTGAGCTCAGGGACACGGGGTACGGAGGGCAAGCAGGCATTGGAGGCCACAGGAAGGAGCTAAGATTTATTCTGAGGACAATGACCAGCCCCTGGGCCATCTTGAGCAGGTGAACGTTCTAATCTGATCCCCACTTTTCAGAGCGCAGTCAGGGCTGCCCTCCATGTGCTCCAGGCGGGGAGGCCCCAGGGAAGGGCACCTGTGGTCCCCAGGGCTGCGTGCAGCACTGTGGTGCCCAGCAGGGAGTGGGCACTCCCGAGTCATGGCTGCCACCCCCGCCCTGGGCTTTCACTGCCTGGAGCCTCAGTGTCCTGGTTTACTTAGAAGGAAACTTGTACAGTCTGCTGTTAAAAGGCAACGGTGTGAAATATACCCAACTGATGTCTCCAAGTCGACGCAAGCCTCTCCAAGCTCAGCAAGGACGCTCAGACAGGCGAACACACAGCACCCAGCAGGGTGTAGCAACGCCTCTACTCTGAGAATGAACCTCACCCGAGGCCGAGGGAGACGAACGTCCAAGCCCCCAGGGAAATGCACCTGTGGTCCCCGCAGCAAGAGACGTCCCCCGAGAAGAGTACATTTCAGAGACCAGTGGAGACAACAAAGATTGAGCCCAGACAGGGAGGATCGAGATGGTCCGGGGCACAGCCTCGCCCCACACCACAGAACTGCGGCAGCTTCGTTGTTCCAAGGTGATTTCAAAGGGCATCAGACCTCCTCCCCACATGTGCACAGAGGCTCACAAAACTGCTGTGGGAATTAACACAACATTGTAAATCAACTATACCTACCTCACTTTGAAGAAAAAAAAAAAAAAACCTGACATGGAAACAAGAACAGAAAACAGAGAGCTCAGACCTGAGAGACCGGGAGACAAATGTGACGGAGGGCGCAGCTTGGATCCAGGGGACCCAGGGGTAAAGAAGGAAGCTCAGTGGAGGCCCTGACGCAGCCCGAGCCAGCTAGAGCTTAGTCAGCTCAAGTTCCAGGGCTACCGTTTCCCGTTCTCAGCAATCCTGGTCTGGAAGGATGGTAACTGCAGGGGAAGCTGGGCGAAGGCACAGAGGAACTCTGTGTTATCTTTGCAACTTTCCTGTAAATCTAAAATTGCTCCAAACTTTAAAAAAAACTTTTCAGTGACAAGGGGAGTGAGGGATGAATAGGCTGAGCACAGAGAAGTTTTAGGACAGTGAGACTACTCTGTGTGATACTCCAATGATACAGTCGCGACACATTTGGCTGCCACAATGAATCAGTGCCGGCTGTGTAACGGCACACAGACGTTGATTGTCATGAGGTGTCCACGCAGGTACAGCTTCCCAAGCGGCGCTAGGGGTAAAGAATCTGCCTGCCGTGCAGGAGACCTGGGCTTGGTCCCCGGGTCGGGACCATGCCCTGGAGAAGAGCCTGGCTACCCACTCCAGTACCTTGCCTGGGAAATCCCATGGGCAGTGGGGCCTGGTGGGCTGCAGTTCATGGGGTCGCAAAGCGTCAGTCACGACGGACCGCAAGCACGCACGCGCGTGAGCGCGCACACACACACACACACACGTGCAGACTCACCAACTGAAACAAATGCACCATCTGGTGGGGGATGTTGACGGTGGCAGATGCTGTGGGGGGAGGGGGTATATACAGGAAATTGCTGTAATTTGGGCTCAAATTTTTTAATCAACCTGAAACTGCTCTTTTTAAGAGTCTGTTGTAAAAAAATAAGACAGCCCATCGTCTTCTGCTTCTAACTTTGAGAAACAATGTGGGGAGCCCTGTTCCGTGGCCCCTGGGAGCCAGGAATCCAGGCTCTAAATCCCTCCCCAACCCCGAATCTCAGGCTCCTCAAGAACAGGGATGACAAGCTCTTTTCGCACTCCCTCAGGGCAGTGAATTAATCTCACTCTCCCAGTAAAGAAGTCAACGCAGAAAAGAGCAGACTGCCCTCATTTAAGTCCAAGAGGCCTGGAGTCCTCCCAGACCCAGGCCCCCCACGAGTGGCCCCTGAGATGCCTGCGGCCCCGGAGCCTGGCCGGGGGCACCCCACCCCTCATCCAGGGCCTCCAGGGCTGCGGGGCTCTGCTAGGTACAGGGACAGCCTAAGCCGCCCTGTCCAAGAGAAATACACCGCAAAGCACATCTAAATGTCTTCGCTGCCTTCTTAAAAAGCAGTAGGTAGGGGCTTCCCTGGTGGCCCCGTGGTTAAGACTACACTTCCACTGCAGGGGTGAGAGTCTGATCACTGGTTGATCTTAATTTTAATGACGCGTATTATTTCACCGCAAACATCCCGATCATCCTTATGACCCGGGGGCCCCTGTATTTTGGACACAGTGAGTGGTCCCGGGGCAGGCCTTCAGGGGGTGGAGAGCCCTGGGGATGGTGTCTAATCCCAGCCTGGGCTCCCAGCAGCTCTTAAAGAAGCCCCTCCTCTTCACACTTAGGGTGGGTACGAGGGCAGCCTGGAGGTAACACAGACCAGCCAGTGCAGCCGCCCACCGCCCACTCAGGACTGCAGCAGGGTCCAGCCAGCAGACAGGGGCTCCCGCTCAGGGGGGCTCAGGGCAAGGGAGCCACGGTCTACCCTCACAGGGAGCTGGGGTGCTGGAAAGCGCACCCCCCACCACCGCCCCCTCTCACCCGGCTCTAGGGCCCCACATCTGAAGCTGGCAGGCTCATCCCAACCACCTAGAGGGCGTAAGACAGGCTGGAGGGGTGTCTCTGTCCCCCGCAGAGGGTTATTCTTGGTTACCTTGGAGGATGCTTGCAGGCCCGTGTGCTCCGGCTGTGCCTTTAAGAGCAGAGAGCCCAGCAGGGGCCTGGTGTCGGGTGTCCCTGTCACTGGCGTGAGTCAGTGGAAAAAGCACTTTCGAAGGTGCTTGTCAAGGGATTCTCAGGGATTCCAAAGGGAAGGGACCCCTGGAGCCCAAATTGACAGTGGAGATTGGGGGCAGGGGCTGAAGACTAGGAGCGGCAGCAAAGGGGGCTGCTGCTCCACCCACAACGTCTCCTAAGGGGAGAAAGCCACACACACAGCCTGCTAACAGCGCCTGCTTCTGACCCCGGGATACAGGTGTTCACAGTGTTATTCCGCCCTCTTCTGCGTCACTCTAACTTCTAAACAACAGCACTCCCCCGCCAGCGTTAGATGGAACTTGGAGAGTTGCTGTGTGCTCGGAGTGAAGTGTTGACGTGACAGTGTCAGCTGTGACCCTTTGTGACCCCGTGGACTGTAGCCCGCCAGGCTCCTCTGTCCATGGGATTCTCCAGGCGAGAATCCTGGAGTGGGGTGCCAGCGCCTTCTCCAGGGGGTCTTCCCCACCCAGGGGTCCAACGCTGGTCTCCCGCACTGCGGGCGGGTTCTTTACCGTCTGAGCCTCTACAGCCCCCGGAGTGAAGGCGGGCTGGTTTAGGGCCTCTCTGAGGGCCAGGGTCAGGACACAGGGCTCCAAACCCAAACGTGGATGTTCCCTGCCGTTCGAATCACGTCTCAGTCCCTCAGAAGTGCTGTGTCTGCGTCTCAGAGCTCTGGTCACCCTGAGAGCTGCCCGCAGAGGAGGCTGGCTCCCTCCTGGGCTGCGAAGGGAAGAGCTGATCCTGCGCACTTCTGGAAAGCTGCTGCCCCCGGGACCTGGCAAGAGAAGAATCACCTCCTCCACGCAGGGAGGACGGGCCATTCTGCACAGACACGACGGTTAATCACCCCGCAGCCCGAGCCGGGCAGAGGGAGTGGAGATAAGGGGGGATGACAGGCAGGAGCCCCTTGCGTGCAGCAAACACAGAGATATCCAGACACGGTTCTTTTAAAACACAGAAGTGTGCTGGGGCCGTGCGGCAGCTCATTTCACGTGTCAGTCTGGCTGGGACATGAGGTGCCCAGCTACAGGGTCAGACATTATTCTGGGTGTGTCTGAGGGCGTTTGGGGATGAGATTAGCACTTAAACCAGTAAACCAGTAAAGGAAATTACCCTCCCCAGTGTGGGTGGCTCTCACCCACTCAGTTGAGGCCTGACTAGAACAAAAAGCCCCCACTCGTCTACGCTAAGTCACTTCAGTCATGTCCAACTCTTTGTGACCCTGTGGACTGTAGCCGCCAGGCTCCTCCGTCCACGGGATTCTCCAGGCAGGAACACTGGAGTGGGTTGCCATGCCCTCCTCCAGGGGATCCTCCCGACCCCGGGATCGAGCCCGCGTCTCTACGTGTCCTGCTTTGGCGGGCGGGTTCTTTAGCACCAGTGCCATCTGGGAAGCCACATATATATCTCCTATTAATCGTGGGTCTCTGGAGAAGCGGAGCAATATAGGGAGGGCATAGAAGATAATGAAAGGCATTGTCTACCCTGTGAGCCCGAAGCTAAATCCTTCGATCCACCAGATCACTTAACCCTCCAGCAGACATGTGTGGATAAAGCCAAACTGAGACTCAGAGAGGTTGAGTAGTTTCCCCAAAGCCACACAGCCATGAGTGGCAGGGTCAGTGGTCATAGCTGTGTGAGCCCAGATCAGACAGTCCTCGCAACACACGAGTGCTTTCCCCAGAAACACACGGCGCCACAGAGCAGCGAGGCGCAGATGAGCTTCTTTTAGATTGAGTCTCTACGTCTTTTAATTAGCCCACATTCATCTTTACTGTTTCAGGAGATACAAACGCATCAAACGTATGAGCTCCTAAATGTTAACATGGAGGAGCATCTCCAGTGTTCCCAAAGGTAGTCATTTTGAAGGAAACAGGTCTAGCACAGGCAGGACCTTGAAGAGGCAGCGTGCAACAGCGGCTGAGTGGCTGCAGTTTGGGGAGGAAATATCAGAGCGCATTCCTGGGGCAGCTGTGAGGGGCGGGGTCTGTCCATCAGCCGCCGGCTCCAGGGTATCTCAGACAAGGACCGAGCGGCCTCCACAAGGCTGGCCAGAGAGCTAACAACCAGACCGTGCCCACGCTGCTTGGGGAGGACCCAGGCGAGGAAGGCAGGGAAAGAGGGAAAGACACCACGCGGGCCGCAACGGCTTCCCCAGCCTTGTGGGCTCAGAGACAGCTGGGCACTCGGTAGAGAAGACAGGGTCTGCGTGGGGTGGAAGGCTGGGACGCCCACGTGGGAACCAGCCCTAACAGCCAGGTCATTTGGATACAGCCTCGCGTTTGCCAAAGAAGCAGGTTCAGGCTCAACGGCTTTTCTGCACAAGAGCCTTCCTCTGCCCCCAGTTTTTCTGTTTGCTGTTTTACTTGTTTTAAGTTTTCTGTTTACTTTATGCTGGCCGCACCGTCCTTTGTTGCGGTGTGCGGGCTTTTCTCCAGCTGCGGCCCACAGGCTCAGCTGACCCGTGGCACGTAGCGTCTTATTTCTCTAACCAGGTAATCATGCCCACGTCGCCTGCATTGGAGGGCAGACACTCAGCCACTGGACCACCAGGGAGGGCCCTGCCCCCAGTGTAAATGCACTGATGCAGCTGCTCAGAAAGGATGAGAGCTGCTTCAGCCTGTCCATCTGTCCTTCCGTGCATCTTCGCCAGAGGTCAGCAGGCCTGCCCACCCTCCCTGCTCACTCGCCCCAGGGCCCGCAGGAGGAGCTGGCCCTCCCCAGGCCCCTGGCACAGGCGGTGCTGGCAAGATGGCCTTGTTCTCTGCCGAGAAGGTGAAGGCCTAGGACAGCAGGGCGCTGCCACACACCAGTTGTGTGACCTTGAACAAACAAGTCAACGTCTCTGGGCCTCTGTTTCTGCATCTGTACAATGGGAAGAAAAATGATACCTGTTGCAAAGGGTTGGGGTGGCTTGGATAGGATGATAGACACCTTATCACAGGGCCTCGCACACAGTAAGCTCTCAAACTCAGGAACCAGGAGCAGGTGCCCAAATGAGCGCTTGTGGCCCTGAGGTGTTTGGTGAGATTCCAACCACAAGAACTTTTGATTTTTAAAGGGAGGAAGAGAACAGGGGTCCTTCTAGATTGTCATCACTGATGCCTGACCTGCCCATCCGCTTCCCTGAGTGAAGGGCCCCACCCCCAACCACAGACAGACATCCTCAGAGCCCCGAGTCAGAGCAAAGAGTCAGAGGTGGGTTTCCCGGCTGTGCTCCCTCCCCCCAGCTCCCCTCCCCCCGCCTTCCCTGAGCTTATGCTGACCCCACAGCCGGTCCTCCTTGGGGTCCCTAGTGGACTCATTCATTCAGGCACGAATCCATTTTTATTGGGTTTTGTGCGATGTTCCAGGCACTTCCGAGGTACTGGGAACACAGCAAAGTACCAACTAAACATCAGCTCCCCGCTTCCCGGAGCTCACTTTTTGGTAGGCGGAGAATAAGAAGAGACAAATGAGTGAGACCAGGGCTGTGGACAAACAGACGCCAGGGGAGGGAAGGGCTGCGGTTTCCACCTGGATGCTGAAGGGAGCCTCACTCAGGCGGGATGTGTGAGCAGGAGGGGCCCCCACGGGGTCCCTGAATAACTGCAAGAAGGGCATTCCGGCAAAAGCACAGGAGAGCGCAAAGGCCCCGAGACCACGGCAGGCGTGACCCTCCTCCCCGCCAGACTCCCTCGTCCACAGTCCACAGCGTGCTCATTTCTTGCCCCTGCTGCACGCAGGTAAGACCCTGGTGCCAGTTTGTACAGATGCCCTTTAAGAGGTCGACAGGCATCCTTGGAGGCTCAGATGGTAAAGAATCTGCCTGCATTGTGGGAGACCAGAGTTCAATCCCTAGGTCAGGAAGATCCCCTGGAGAAGGAAATGGCAACTCACTCCAGTATTCTTGCCTGGACAATTCCATGGAGAGAGGAGCCTGGTGGGCTGCAGGGGTCGCAAAGGTCTGGACACGACTGACAAACTGACACCCTCATTTCGGTTTGTCACGGAGTCTCTTCTGCTCCAAACGTGCCTCATTTTCTGTTATAAGTGACTCCTGAATGCTCTGCACGTATTGAGACCATTATATGGCTTTTCTTCTTCATTTGGTTCATAGAGTTGTTTATTGTTGGTCAAGCAATTACACTGATTGGTTAGTATTAAACCAACCTTGCATTCCTGGGAACCAGCCCAGTTGGTCATAATCCATTACCCTTTTTATATTTTTCTGGACTTGATTTGCTATTTTGTGAAGGAATCTTGAACTCTGGGTCTGTGAATTTCTTTTTCTTGTAATATTTGTGCCTGGTTTGCAATCAATGTAATATTGGCCTCATAAAAATAAGCTGGGAAATGACTGTTGTTTCTCTTTTTCCTGAAAGAGTTTGTAGAGGACTTGTACTATTTCCTCCTTAAATGTTTCACAGAATTTACCAGTGAGGCAACGCGGGCTTGTAGTTTTCTTTATGAGAAGGTCTGTGGCTGTAAACTTAATTTTACCAAATGTCCTAAGTGGACTGGAAGGCACCAAGGTGTTCTGAGAGCCCTCCCCCAGGTCCTGCACAGGAGAGGGGGCGGGGGCACCCCACAGCTGGGGGAGCCTGTGGCGCAGTGCCGGTGGCCTGCGGCCATGTTGCCTCCTTTCCTCTAGAATTTCTCACCCACATTCCAGCAAGACCACCCCCTCCCCCTGCCAGATCACAGCAGCTCCCGTCAAGGGCCCCAGCTGAGCAAACCCAGGGTACACACACCGTCCCCACCCCCAACACACACACACACACACACAGAGCTGGGTAAATGTGCACACGTGGGGACCCGTGTGCAGGGGACCCGTGTTGGGTTTTGGCTGCCCAGCCTCTGCCCCCCTCCTCAGTAACAGCACCCAGCTTTTCTGTGGCTCTTCTCCACCCTCAGACCATGAGGTTCCGGGCACCCATGCTCCTCGGACACTGGGAGGCCCGGTCAGGAAGCAGTGTGAAACCTGGGCTGGAAGGGTCCAGACCCAGGGTGTGCCCCCACAGTAGTGACGGGGTTTGCAGGGCTGGAACTGCTGTCCAGGGAGCCCCAGGCAGAGGTCCAGGCCTAGGACCTCAGACCAGGCTCTGCTGAGCTCACTGCACCCTGTGTGCAGCCTGAAGCAAATGCTGCCAAAACAGAGTTTATTTAAACTTTACGTAACTTCAAAGTTTATTTAAACTTTATTTAAACTATTGTGGTTTGAGTTTCCTGTCACATGCAGGCAACTCAGGACAGTCGAGCCAAGTGAAACCCCGACTGAACTCTTCAAGACATGTTGTCTCATTTCATTCAAACTGCTGGTACTATATTTTTTTAAAAAGAAAAAAGTGTCATTTATTATGTGCTTATTATGTGTCAGGCACAGAACGAAACACAGCACAAATATTTTATTTGCCTCCCAACAAGCCAACTGAAACTTCCATATGATACCCACGGAGACAACAGCATGGATGGGATGCAACTTGCCCAAGGATACATTCCTAGAAACACCTCAGTGAGGTTGGTCTCTAGACCGCTCACCCGGACACCACCCTCCCCTCTTGTGATAAATGCACCCAGATTGTTCAGAACAAAGCCAGCAGACTCCCTCTATCTGCAATTGCCCACAGGAGCGTCCAGGCCGACAGACCTCAGTGAAAACCGACTCCATGCCCTCAATTACCCCGACCCTGCTTACATCCTTAATTCTGCTTCTCAGCGTACCGTCCACTTTCCGAAAGCCCTACTGAAGGAACCTGAGTAAAACGGCCATTGATGAGAAGGCACATTTCCTGGGCATCCCAGGACTGAGAAGGCACAAGCCTGTGACTCGCCTTTTGTTTTTTTAAGTGGGCCTTCCCCGCCCCCCCAGGTTTTATTGAATCTGTTGCAACAGTACTTCTGTTTCATGTTTTGAGCATTTTTGGCCAGGAGGTATGTGGGATCCTAGCTCCCCGACCAGGGATCAACCCCACACCCTCTGCATTGGGAAGCAGTCTTAACCACTGGACCGCCGGCCAGCCCCTGTCACCTGGCTTTGAACTTGGCTCTGCTCGGTTCCCTATTTGTGCAGTGGGTGGTCACTCTTGAGGTGTTTTGTTTTCAGGATTGAGTGGAGAGTAACACGCAAAATATGCAAAGGAATTAGCAGAAACGCTGCTTCTGCTCTGTGGCTGCCTCGGCCGCCCCCACCTGCAGGACTCAAGTCCCTGCCTTTGGGCCTGGGTGTCTGGCCACCCACCCACCATGGCGGCTGCCTGGACACTGGTGCCTTCTCCAGTTCCCAGCCCCTCTCTTTCTACCTCCAGTTATATCCAAGCTACCCTTTTATCATTTTCCTACTTTAATTTAAAAAAAAATTGATTCTTCTTTATTGAAAAGGTACTTTAAAAAGTTTTAAAGTACCACGCCCTTTAGGCCATGCCCTTTAGGCCACGCCCTGAGGCATGTGGGATCTTGGTTCCCCCAACCAGGGATCTAACCTATACCCCTGCAGTGAAAGTGGAAGTCTTAACCACTGGACCAGGAGGGAAGTCCTGCAAAAGTATTTAAAGAGCAAACTGTATATCACTCGTGTAAACAGAAAGCCTATATCATCTGCCGTCCATCTGAAGCAACCATAAACAGAAACATGAGTCAAAACAATGTTGCTACTTCCAGGGATGGGGGTGAAGAAGGGAACGGGCTGATACCACAGTGCGTTAAGGAGACTAGAAGGTGGGTGTCGGGGCTGGAGGCCGGGAGGAGCGTTAGCCGACCCTGACTGAGTCTCAGTTTGGGAAGATGAAAGAGTTCTGGAGATGATGGCGGAGATGGCTGCACAACAACGTGAACATAGCTGGCGTCACTGAGCTGGACGCTTAGAGACGCTTACTTTAATGATATGTGTATTTCACCAATTTTGTTTCTTAAAGAAAAAATAGAAACACGTTGGCGCCAGAAATGAAATTTATCTTCAGGGTGTCTAACCGGACATGGGAACCCAAGGACAGGGGAGGTCAGGAGTGGAAAAAGGAGAAGTAATGGCTGTGCAATGAAGAGGTGGGTGTGGGCAGAGGAAGACACCCTCCACCCACTGGCTAACCGTCCCCCCAACACACACACACACAGAGGCAGGGCTGACAGGGCGGAAGTCACCGCGAGAGCAGAGTGGGGTGAGGGTCAGGGACAGGCAAGGGGAGCAGGAAGAAAACCACCCAGGAAGCAGGTAAACACACTTGCCGTCACCTCCTTCTGTGGGTCCAGGAGGGGGGACCCAAGCACCCATGGGGGAACCAGGACCCGTGGGCCGGGGTGGGGGTGGGGGCACAGCCAGGCCCCGGTCACCAGCCCAGCAATCCACTCCAGTACTCTTGCCTGGGAAATCCCATGGGCAGAGGAGCCTGGCACCCTACAGTCCATGGAGTCCTAAACAGCTGGATACGACTCTCCGACTGAGCGTGCACCCAAGCAATGACACGAAATATCAAAAAAGAACCAGGAACTTGTCACAAAACCAGCAATACTGGTGTGACGGGAGGGGTTCAGTCAGGTCTGGCCAATTAGCCAGAGGCTGCACATCCCCAAAGAGGGTGGGTCAGAAGGCACCGTCCCCTGTCCCCTGCCCCCTTCCGTGGGCTCCTGCCCGATGGAGACCACCACTCAGCCCCCAGAGCACCAGCCTCCCGAGGCTCGCACTGATGTGTGCACAGTCTTGACTTGATAATCTCTATAGCTCTCCTCACCTTAAAATTGCCTGAGTGTTTGATGCTATAAAATCAAGAAACAGGGAAAGCAAACTGAAAGCCTCTGGCTCAGGTGTGCAATGATCCAGAAAACTGGGAGCTGGGCTGAAAATGCAAAGGTTGGGCAAACACTCCCCCAGGGTCCAGGGGCGTTTTCACGCTCTCTGTTCTCCACTCACAGACTTCACAGTGACCTCCTCGGGTGAAGAAGAAGGCGGATAGAAAGCTTGCCTGCACACCCACTCTTAAAGTTCCAGGAGAGACTCTTCAAAAACTAAAACAGCACCTGACTGGGCTAGGAAAAGGGGACTGAAAACAAACATTTCCAGCGCTTGAAGAACAGAAGCTTTTCCTGTGACGTTAAGGGAGAAATCACAGCACCAAATACCTCTGAGACACTCAAGCAGTCACACATTTGCAAAAAAAAAAGACTATGGATCAGATTCAAAACAAGTTATAAGGTACTTAGCACTCCCCTGGTGCATCACAGACTAGGCATTTTTCGTTGTTGTTTTTCCCCCTTCCTCCTAAGAAGCTAGATAGGTAAATTAAAATCCATCAGTTTTTCCAAAAACAGCAGGTAGGGGGGAAGAAAAAAAAAAACAGTTGTTACTTCAAAAACAAAAAACACAGCTCTAGAATCTCAGGAAGCAGCACACAAGGACACCCAAGGGGGCTCGTCTGAAGCCAGCTGTTTGTAATAGTCGGCTTCCTTTTTCCTTGTTCCCAACCTCAACCAGAGAAGGAGCACAGTCTCAGGCCAAGTCTGGACTGACAGCTGATCCCCCAACACCAGTCAGGGCCCTGGACAAGGATGCAGAAAAGTCAGAGCGAAGCTCAGCCTCTGATACCAAGCCGGAAATACGACCCACCAGGTGCAGAAGGCACTAACCCGAAAGTGTGTTTGGCTAACTGCACTGTCATTTCAGGAGGCGACCTTCAGAAATCGAATCGGCACTAGCAACGCATGCAGGGGGCTCAGTGGGTGAAGAATCTGCCTGCAATGCAGGAGACGCCGGTTCAAGCCCTGGGTTGGGAAGATCCCCTGGAGGAGGGTTTGGCAACCCACTTGAGCCTTGCTGCCTGGAGAATGCCATGGACAGAGGCGCCTGGCGCGCTACAGTCCATGGGATTGCAAAGAGTCAGAGACGCCTGAAGTGACTCAGGAAAAAACAGTCGGAGCCCCAGCAGCATGCTCTCTCGATATCCACGGACTACTGGCCCCGCAGACTTAACACACGCTGGACTCTGTAATGCAATCACACCTGTTACGGTCTAGCCTGGGAACAAGCAACCAAATAAAGGAGCAGGGTGTAGCGTGTGGGCGGCACCCCTCCCTTTCATCTGCAGCAAGGTGGCAGGGAGGTGTGGTAGGGCCTCCGCCACACCCAGCACTCAGCGCCCTGCTGGGAATGAATCTCCTGCGAGTGGAGGCCTCCGCAGGCCGCCTTGTTCTCCATCCGAGGGATGGAGCAGCTGGACAGCATCGCCCAGCCACCTTGGGGTGAGGCGGACCCCTAGTCTCATTAGCTCCAGGGCTTCCCAGATCACACCCCCCACAAGGTGCAGAATTCCTGAGCCCCCAGCAAGCTAGGCATCCAGGCCAGCCCTGCTCCATGGGCAACCTGGGGTGAATCACCAACCATTCTTTTGCATCTTCCATCTGTAATGTAGCTGTGTTAGTCGCTCGGTCCTGTCTGAGTCTTTGCGACCTCAGGGACTGTAGCCCACCAGGCTCCTCTGTCCATGACATTCTCCAGGCAAGAATACTGGACTGTGTTGCCATTTCTTTCTCCAGTGTAGGTGTATCATGTGTTAAAAACCAAGGGTTTGTCCGAAAGACCTCTCATCAAAGGCTTATATTCCCTCCCAAGCCGCTGCACTGCTGACTCAACTCCCGCGCACACCTTCCCGGCTTCCCCACAAGCCGGGTTCCCACACCA
This sequence comes from Ovis canadensis, assembly GCF_042477335.2. Taxonomy (NCBI): domain Eukaryota; kingdom Metazoa; phylum Chordata; class Mammalia; order Artiodactyla; family Bovidae; genus Ovis; species Ovis canadensis. The sequence goes on along the minus strand of NC_091263.1, from coordinate 73,003,349 downwards.
GGCCGGCGCCAGGAACCAGTCACCAGACAGACTCCAGCGAGCTGCCTGCGTCCCCATCCCAGGGCTCTGCAGGGCGCCGACCACCCCTCCCGGAGCCTGAAGGAGAACGGAGTGCGACCACGTGGACGCGCATCCCGGCCCGGCAGCTCTCCTCTGTGACCCTCTCCCCCAGCAGAGGGTCCCTCCGGAAGCCCCGGACCGATAGGCCTTCGGAGGCCCTCAGCCGCGCCCGCCAGACGCCTACCGCTGGGCTCCCGGCCGCAGCCCCGCGCCCGGCAGGCCCCCTCCTGCGCGACGCGCCGAGGCCCGGGCGGCGCCATGCGCAGTGGCGGCGAGCCGCGCGCACGCCGCCGGGTCACGAGCGGCCAGCAGCCGGGGCCGTGGCCGATCGGCCGCCAGCCCGGGGCCCGAGAGCGCGCGTCGGCGCACCTGCTGCGCGGGCCCGCGGGGGAGCGCGGCTCCCCGCCTCCCGGCCCGGCCCGAAGGCCGCGCGCCGCAGGCCCCGCCGGACCTGCCCGGGGGCCGCGGCCCTCTCCCCGCGCCCGCGCACCTGCAGCGCGCCCGCCCGGCCGCCCGCGTCCCAGGCCCGCGCCGGGCCGCTCCTCACCAGCGGTAGCAGCCCTCCGAGGCCTCCAGCGTGAAGTTCACGCGCGTGGCCCGCGTGAAGGGCAGCAGCACCTTGGGGATGTTGAGCTTGGCCGCCAGCGCGCCGGGCCCCAGCGCCAGCAGCCCCGAGAGCAGGAGCAGCTGCGGCCGCAGCCCCCGGCCCCCAGCCGCCATCCTCGCCGCGCGTCCCCTCCCGCGACCCGGTGCCGGCGGCCCGCGCGCTCCCCTCGCGCCCTCCGTCCCCGGTCGCGCGCCCGGCCGGCAGGTGATAAGCGCGGGAGGGAGTGGGGCGGGGCGAGGGCCGAGGCCCGGGGCCACTTCCTGGGCCCCGGCGGGACCTGAGCGCGGGAACTGGAGGGGCCGGGCTCGCAGCCCCAGCCCCGGGCCCTGCGGGGCGGAGCGAGGGGCTGGGGCGCGCCCGGGGCCCCGCGGGGGGGTGGGTGAGTGGGACGGGGCGTGCGCCCGAGTCACCGCGGGCAGGGCGAGTACGGCGCCGGCCTGCAGGACGCCCGTCGACCGCGCGCGAAGCGCTGCACGGTTTCCCGGCCTCCACGTTCGGTCCCCTGGTTTCAGACTCCTCTCCGCCACCCGCAGCCATTCACTGGGCCCCAGGCAGCGCCCCTGGCCAGTGAGCCTGGCCAGGGCCTCACAAACAAGTCAGCCAGGCTCCTGAGACCTCGAGCTCGGTCGGAGGAGACCCCCATCAACACGCGAAGGAACGGGCTCCCAGGAAATCCGGAATGTGTACGCATCCTGGCCTGGGCATCCAAAAGAGGCGCCCAGTTCCGCAAGTATGAGCCACCTGCTGAAGACCTGGACCCTTCTATCTCCCCCAGGGAGGCACTGTGGTCCCCAGTTTTCGAGGAGAAACAAGGTGAGTTGGCCTGAAGGCCGCTCAGCCACGAAGGACAGCGCCGAGGCTCTCAGTCCCCAAAGCCCTGTTCTCTGCGCTGCACCCCCTCTCTTCCTTCCGGAAGCCATGGGAGGTTACTCAAAGGGCAGATTTAGGGGCTGACACCGCCAGAGCACACTCTGCCGCGCCTCTGCCCTCAACTGCACGCGACAGGGAACGCTCAGCATCAGTGAATTCTGGGCGCAGAAGCCTCCGATCTCAAATTCAATCTACAGGTTGTGTCCTGGGTTTGTAGTTGTCTTTGTCCAGACTTACAGGAGGAGAGGGCTCAGCATGTACCCTACTCCCAGTTAAGATGTTAATCTGCTGCGCAGAGGGGAGGCCCCAGCTTAGTGGGAGGTCAGGAAAGGGCGGAGCGAGTGCCCAGGGGCCCCGGTGTGAAGGGTCCAGGAAGTGTGCCCTGAATTGTAACCCGGGAGGCCCCCTGATCCCACTTGGCAGCCCACTCCAGCATTCTTGCCTGGAGAATCCCATGGACAGAGGAGCCTGGCGGGCTGCAGTCCACGGGGTCGCAAAAAAGTCAGATAGGACTGACAGACTCGGGCCCCCTGACGACCCTGTCTGAGGGTGGAGGGAGAGGCTGAACTTCAGTCCTGCTGGGAAAGGCTTCTGGGAGGAGGTGGCCCCTGGGAGGAGGTTGGGCAAAGACATCTCACTGGGTCTCAGAGAGGCCCTGATGGCCTGCCCTTCAGGGACCAGCCAGCTTTGTGACAGTAGGGAGGAATGTTTGGGGATCACCCCCAAAGCCTTTCCTGGCGGCTCAGATGGTAAAGAGCCTGCTTGCAGTGTAGAAGACCCAGGTTCGATCCCTGGGTCTGGAAGATCCCCTGGAGAAGGACGTGGCAACCCACTCCAGTATTCTTACCTGGAGAATCCCATGCCTGGAGGAGCCTGACTGGCTGCAGTCCATGGGGTCACAAAGAGCCGGACTGGACTGAGCTATTTCACTTTCACTTCCACTCAAGGCCTAAAGGCCGAGAGAGCTCTGTGAGCTGGGCTCTTCCCTGTGTGGAGCCAAGGGCTCTGGGAGGGGAAATTCCAGGAGGCTCTCTTATGTAAAGAAATGAGAGCTGTATGAATAAAAACAGCCCCAGAGTGGGTGTCTGTGAGGAGTTCTTAGTGTTCTTGTTTGCGTGTTTTATTGATTCTTTTTTTTAGTAAATAACGGATGGTTTAAGCTAAAAAGGCTGAAAAGAGCTCATAGTAAAAATGACTCCCCCCTCCTCCCCCTCACCCAGTCCCCTTCCCAGAGGCAATCAGTGTTTTCTGGTTGGGTATGCTTCCAGACAGATTTTATGCATATATAAGCAAATACATGTGTGTGTATATTTGAAATTCATGATGTACCTCGTCATGTTCCAATCTGCCCAGTTAAATTGGCAAGCCAGGAGCCTTGTCCAGCAGATAAGTAAATACAAGGAACTCGGTGGGCCACTGGGGATCTTAAGCCTGTCTGGTCCATGGCCAGCATGAATCCCTGTGACCCCACCTTTCCAGATCTTCTGATTATTGAGGAGAAATCAGTGATGTCGATTTGTAGAGAAAACATCTTGAGTGTAAGTGAATGTAATTTATCTTGGACATTTATCCCAGGAAAATGAAAGCTTAGTTTTCACAAAAGCCCATACATACAGTGTTCAAGGCAGCTTTCTTCAGAACAACCCAGCACTGAAAACAGCATAGGAGTCCTTCCATGGGTGACGGAAAAACGGACTGGTCAGTCGACACCATGAAATGCTACTTGGCAACAAAGGAAAACAGCTGATACACTCAGTAACTCGAATTCAAAGGAAATTATGCTGAGTGGAAAAAAGTCAATCACAAACGGTTACATATGGCATAATTCCACTCATATAACATTCTTAAAAATGGCGAAATTATAGAACTGGAGAACAGGTGAGTGCTTGACGGGGTGAGAGTCAGACAGGGGAGGGGATGGTGGTGATGTGGCTGTGAAATATGAAATCTTTGTGAGGATCGAAATGCGTCTTGACTGAGAAAAAGTGAACGTGTTAGTAGCTCAGTGGTGTCTGACTCTGCGACCCCATGGATTGTAGCCGGCCGGGCTCCTCTGTCCATGGGATTCTCAAAGGCAAGAATACTGGAGTAGGTTGCCAGCCCATCTCCAGGGGGTCTTCCCAACCCAGGAATTGTAGCTGGGTCTCCTGCACTGCAGGGTAAATCCTGGTTACAATATGTCCTATTGGTTTTTCCTAATTGACACATACTTGATTTATCGATACAATGTTGCCTTAGTTTCGGGTATACAGCAAAATGATTCGTTTATTTTTTTTTTCAAATTCTTTTCCATTATAAATTATTACAAGATATTGAAAGAGTTCCCTGGTGTCCTATAGTTCTGCAAGAAGTCACCATTGGTGGGGGGGGGGGGCGGCGGGGAGAGGGTACACAGGCTCTGTCTTAAACATGTCTCTGTCTGTGTCTTAAAACTACATGGGAAGGACTTTCCTGGTGGTCCAGTGGCTAAGGCTCCAGGCTTCCAACGCAGGGGACCCGGGTTCCATCCCTGGTCAGGGAACCAGATCCACGTGCCACAACTAAGACCCAGCCCAGCCAAATACACAAAAAAACATTAAAGAAAGAGTTGCATGTGAATCTATAATTACCTGAAAAGAAAAAAGTTTCATTATGCAAAGGGAAAAGCAAACGTACAAACAGGCCTAACAGAATAATCTCGGTAGACACAGCTTGTTGGCCACCTTAAGGTGCTTACCTTAAGGCAGTCAGGAAATTTCCCCTGAGGAAACCAGCCAACAGGAAGCAACAAAATGATGGACAGAACATTTCCCTTCCCTCTTTCTTTTGTCCTTAGTCCTGCCCACCCCCACCCCAGCCCAGCCCCGCCCAGTTGCCCACGGTGTCTGGGTCCCAGACTCTAAGCAGCACCTGCCTTCTATGTGTGATCTGCGTCCATGCCCTGCCTCTGGGTACCTTCTCTGGGAATCCAGTGCTTTATCTGAGTTTCAGGGGGCCAGGGGGCCTGGCCTGAGCAGGCCATGCTGCCCCAGGCACAGAGATCCCCCGTGGAAGGAAGGGACCCACGTTCGTCTGCCTGATAAATAAAGTGAGACAGGACAGTGACTTCTATCAGTGTGTGCCATGCCTGTTGTCTCCCACCACTCAGAAAAAATGTGCAGCCCTGAGAGCTGGCTCATTGGAAAAGACTCTGATGCTGGGAGGGATTGGGCGCAGGAGGAGAAGGGGACGACAGAGGATGAGATGGCTGGATGGCATCACGGACTCGATGGACGTGAGTCTGAGTGAACTCTGGGAGTTGGTGATGGACAGGGAGGCCTGGCGTGCTGCGATTCATGGGGTCGCAAAGAGTCGGACACGAGTGACTGAACTGAACTGAACTGAGGACCACGGGTACTGGTATTTCCTATTTGTCTTCAAATCAAACCGTTCACATTTATTTAAGGAGACTTTGTCAGTTCTGTAAATAGGAATGCAGCATCATTTGCTCAAATAGTAGCCATAAAATAAATACAATGAAACAATAGGATGCCATGATTCTACCAGGAGACACTGCTTCCGGAGCCCAAGGCCCACGCTCTCTGTTCCTGGGAGGAGGACCACGCCCCGGCCGACAAGGACCTTTCTCCAGGAGCGAATGAGGGTCGAGAGGGGATTTCAAAGGCAAGCAACCTGCCTCTACTGGCACGCTGTCGTATTAGAATCCATCTCTCAACTGTTTGCAACAAATATATTTTTTAAATGGTGCAGTGGAGAAGCTCACACATCCACAGTAGTTGCTAGAATAGCAAAACGAAGCCCCCGGCGGGACCCTCCACCCCCACAGCCACCGCTGTGGCCAGCATTGCTCCTTCTGCAGCCGACTCCAGCCCCTAACCATCTCACTTGAAACAATTCCGAGACATCTTACCATTTCATCTGCATTTCAATGTGTATCACTAAAGATAAGAACCCTTTTACATGTACACGATAACCACAAAGCTATCACCACATCTAAAAAATGACCAGTAATTCTCAGTCATAACATATCCAGAGTTCAGACTTCCAACTGTCATAGCTTTTTTTTTTCCCCACAAATTGTACTTTCAGAATCAGGATCCAAGTAAGGTGCACACGTTGCAATGGGCCGAAATGAGCTTTTAATCTGCAGGCTCCCCGGCCGGCTCCCTGCCTCCAGGCGTTGTCTGTGTTCCTCTCGCAATAGCAGCTCCTCTTTAGCGCAACTTCACGCCCGCCTGCCCACCCCCACGCCATCCATCTGTGGGAGCTGCCCGGCAGCCGTGGTCCTCCCGCGGCGTGAGGCCACAGCAGCTTCTAGTCATGGTCCCTGAGGATTAAGGTTAAGGTGGGGGGTCCCCGCTGTGGGCCTTCAGCACCATCTCTGAGATGGAAACCTCAGCATTTAGGGAAATTAAAACAAAAGAAAGAAAAAGGCTGGGCGCGATGGAACAGCTCCAACCCTGGCAAAATGCTTTCTAAAACTTCAAGGGAATGGCACCGTCTAATTAGGCAGAAATTGCAGCTTTTTGCCAGTGCTCAGACACGCCGCCTGCTCACCGGATCTCGTTTTGATTTGCACATTCACGCTCACGAGGGCGGCCTTCCCACACTTGCCACTTCCATCCCCTGCCAGGATCAGGGAATGCCCGGGCCAGTTCTCTGCCCCTGGACCACCGAAGCCCTCATCCTCGCCGCCCAGCTCTCTTCTTCCCCGAAGACCTCACTAGGGGACAGTGGAGGCAGGGAAAGCTGACTGAAGCGCCACACCGTCAGGCCCCTCGGAAGTGCTGGCACGCGTGCCATCCCACCGCCAAGCCTGACGCCAGCAGCCCTGGAGAGACACAGGGGGTCTCGACCTCACCAGGCCACCAAAAACTGGAGGAGGGGGTCTTCCCTGGTGGGCCACTGGCCGAGACTCTGCGCTCCCAACGTAGGGGGCCTGGGTTCGATCGTGGTCAGGGAACTGGATGCCACACGCCACAGCTGAGAGCTTGCAGGCCACAACAAAGGTGGAAGATTCTGCACAAACAAATAAATCTGAAAAATACTGGAGGAGAGTATGTCCTAGCCCTGGCTTCCCAGGTGCGCCCTGCCCACCACCAGGACGCGGACACTGGTACCAGAGTGGTTGACACACCACAGTACACGCATGCCTGGCCCACCCTCCAGAGCCCCCCAGATGCCTTTGGCAGAAGAGTCTAAACTCCTCCGTGATCTTCAGATCCCTCCAGGTGTATCTGCTTCCCACACAGCATCACCTCTTCCGTCCACCTCCCAGGCCCTCCCGTCCAGTGGGACACAGTTGGCTATTTCAACGTCTTAGGAATGAACGTTTTTTTGTAACACTCCTTCATAAGACAAAATTATTGTTTTGATTTTTTAATTAAAAGATTTTTTTTATTAAAAATTAAATAATACAGCCCCAAAGGGAAAGCTAATAGATTATTCTTTTTAATTATATTAGTACATTTCTTAAAAACATGCTTACATATCTGCCCATTGCAGTAATAAATAACATCAGGGTGTACGGGTCTATTCACTAAATAAGAATGCAATTAAAAAGAAGTTTGCAGTTTTGGTGGGGGTGAGGATTCCACCTGCCAATGCAGGAGACGCAGCTTCCATCCCTGATCTGGGGCAATCCCACCCGCCGCGGGGCGTCTAAGCCAGTTCAGCACCGTTGAGCCCAAGCTCTAGAGTCTGAGGGCTCCAGCTACTCACGCCCGTGTGCCCTAGAGCCTGCGCTCTGCAACGAGCGGCCACCACAATCGGAAGCCTGCACACCGCAACTAGAGAGTAGCCTCTGCTCAGGGCAACCAGAGACAAGCCCGTGAGGCAAGGAAGACCCAGAATAGCCAAAACACGTAAATAAATAAAATTATTTTTAAGAGTCATTAAGGTGATAAACTTTACATGAACTTCACCACCACCACAACAAAAGGATTTTTTTTTAAAACCCTTAACAGTAGCCACAGGGACTCTTTAGAACTTAAACCTACAGAGGCTTCCAGGCGTCTGTGTATTTCATCCCTGTGTGATGAATTAGAAACATATGGTGTGTCTTTTATCACTGCCATTAATCCTGCCTGGGCATGGTGGTTACGGAGACCAGACCGACTTCAGTCCATCCTGTTGCTGGGTGCAGCATCTCTGGACAGCACACCTTCGTGCTGTGGGCAGCCCCCAGCCCTTCCTCGGGCACAGCTTTCTCTGAGGCCTCTGCATATGCTGGTCAGACGCCGTCCCTGCTCCCTGTTGGCTGCGTGGCCCTGAGAAGGTTACACCTTCATTGACAACATGGAGTTCCTCATGGTCTCCAAGGCACAGACATTCCATTAAGACACGTAACCTTAGGACAGGGCTTAGGACACTATGTAGTCAACTACTTTCTCCACAAGGAGGACGTTCCTCTTCCTCAGACAGAAAACACTACCCAGATTTCTTCCCTTTGAATTGTTTCCCAATATTTAATAATCGGGGTTTTTTTTAACATAAAATCTAGCTTTATAATTTCTTTCAAAACATCAGAAGTTTAAAAAAAAAAAATCAGAAGTATTGGCAACACGGGGCTCATCTTTCCACAGGATAAACGACCTGCCAGACACGAGTGGCCGACATCTTTTGAAAGAAGGATTTTCGACCTCCCCAGTTTGCCACAGTCTCCACCACTCCCTACTCATCCCAATGAGCTTGACATTGTACAGAAATGAAAATTCAAACCCAGGAAACAAAATACATTAGGAAACTTTCATTTCACCCAGACTTGCCAATGCAGTGATCAGGAGGAACTTTAGGTTTTCCCATAACTTTCCATATGTCCACTGAAGCCAAGGGGCCGCAGTTCCGGCGACCTTGCAGCAGGCGGCAGATTGTCCGGCCGAGACGCCTGTCAGAGCCAAGGATGACTTCCTGCGTGAAGCTGCGCTCTCCCTCCCCGCCCATCCCGCAGGGCACTTGTTTTCATTTCGCAGAACAGCCAGGAAACTTTAGCTAAACTGTTCTGGGGGTTCTTTTTGTTTCTTGTTTTGTTTTTGTAATTCTTGGCCTGGGCACGTGGGATTTTAGTTTCACAACCAGGGATCGAACCCTCGCCCCCTGCAGTGGAAACGCAGAGCCTTAACCACTGGACCAACAGGAAGTCCCTAAACTGCGGACAGTATCACAGTATTTACATCACAAAGGTGCACGTTAGGCTGCGGCAGATCCTAGTGCCCTTTAAGTCAGGTGGAGAAGGAAGTGGCACCCCACTCCAGTGTTCTTGCCTGGAAAATCCCATGGACAGAGGAACCTGGTGGACTACAGCCCAAGGGGTCGCAAAGAGTTGGACACGACTGAGCGACTTCACTTTCACTTTCACTTTAAGTCCGAACGTGACTTGAGTGGATAATTTAGGTTTTGCATCCATTAGAAACTTTGATGAACTCAAAGTTTAAGTAGCTGGTGAGGGTGGAGGGTGCAGTTCTTTGCTCCCATTTTTACTCCGTGGGCCCAGAATGCTTTCTGCAGGATTGAGAAAGGCAGTGTCTATCGGGGAGGGGAAATTTCCCTCTCCCCTCATTGAGTTCCTGTGGCTGAGCTAATAATAAAATGGACACAAGACACGTAAGTAAATAAATTTTAATTTGTGCTCATAGAGGTTTCACAGTAATGGGACCTAAGAGGTGGCCAAAGCAAGAAGCTTGTATATTTCTTTAGACAAAGAAACAATAAATTTGAGAGGAATTGACAGGAAAAAGGAAATGAGGCTTTGGGAACTCTAATCAGAGTTGGGCCTTGGGGTGGTAAATTAAAGAAGTAACAGGTTTGTTTATATAGACTCTCCACCATGGATCCCCTGTTTCCTTCCACTTTCAGATGCAGGCAGTGGCCCTTTTACAGGAGAGATTTATTCCCTGCTTTCCGGAAGGCAGAGAGGAGGGTCACAGGTTCCCTCTTGTGCTAACATCTATCTCAAGTGTTAGCCTCTCAGCTGTGTCCGACTCTTTGTGACCCTAAGGACTGTGGCCCTCCCAGCTCCTCAGTCCATGGACTTCTCCAGGCAAGAGTACTGCAGTGGGTATCCATTCCTTCTCCAGGGCATCTTCCCGACCCAGGGATCGAACCTGGATCTCCTGCATTGCAGGCAGATTCTTTACCCTCTGAGCCACCGGCCAAGCCCTGAGTAATTTTAACTCAGAATAACCAGTGTGCCGTTAGGACCTATCTGGGGATGGCCCGACCTGGCAGAGATCATCTTCACTGGAGACTTCCCGCTTTCTCTCCTGCCATTTTTATCTCAGGGCAAAGACAGAAGTTTGTGAGAATATATGCAAGTTCTCCACCAGCTGCAAATTAGAGCTACTTGAACGCGGTGTTAGAGTCAGTTGGTGGAGAGCTGGAAAATCATACAGAGAAGCTAAACATACAGAGAATTCCCAGGAGAGAAAGTCCCAGCGACCAGTACACAGAAAAAGATCTGCCCCCTCCTTGAGCCCAGGGAAAGGCAAACTGAAACAGGAAGGAGCTGTCTTTTCTCACTGATCAGATCAGCCAGACTTTTAAAGTCTGACTCTCTCGAGTCTGAGCGAAGGCAGGGGAACTGAAGTCTCTTGCACGGCTGGTGGAGGTGTGAATTGCTCCAGCCAATTGGAGATTTTCAGTACATGTGTGTGCAAGTCCTTGGAAATCTGAGACCAGATATGTTTCCGAATTTTTAAAAATAATCTCTTTTTATTCATTTATTTTGGCTGTGCTGGTCTTGGCTGCTGTGCGGGCCTCTCTCTAGTTGTGGCCAGAGGGGGCTGCTCTCTAGCGGCAGGGGGCTGCTCTCTAGGCGGGCTTCTCACTGTGGCGGCTTGTCTCGCTGCGGAGCACAAGCTACAGGCTGCAAGGGGCTGAGCAGCTGCAACGCATGGGCTCTAGAGCGCAGCTCAGTGGTGGTGGCACGTGGGCTTAGATGCTCAGACACGTGTGGGATCTTCCTGGACCAGGAATCGGTCCCTCGATTGCACTGGCAGGTGGGTTCTTTACCACTGAGGCACCAGGGAAGCTGCTGTTTCAGAATCTTTTTCTTTTTCATTTAGTTTGAAAAGTAAAAGGTGCAGAAGCCCATCTTTGCAACACCACTCCCAGTGAATTCAGGAGCAGCACCTACTGTCAACACTTCAGCTGCTCTTAAATCAAGCATCAGTGCTCACACTGAATGGGCAGAAGACTTTAAACCATCTCAACACAGGTATGTCAGTTTTCACTGCAAAGGACTTTGATGAGAACTTATAGGCAAAGTGATGTGAGGGGTTTGGGGGGTTTGTTTTTTATTTCAGAATGGTGGGGAGGGATTTGGATCTGTATTTAGTAAACCTGAACACGGACATAGCTCAAGACCTAGCAATTCATCTCGTACATATGTACCTTAGAATATGAGATTTGAACTTTTTTTCTCAATTAAAAAATTCTGAAGCATAGCTGATTTACCATGTTGTGTTAATTTCTGCTGTGCAGCAGAGTGACTCAGTTGTGAAGATGCGCGGTCTTCTCCACGCTCTTTCCCCTTGTGGTGTATTGCAGGGCATCGCTACAGTTCCCTGGGCCATACAGCAGGGCTTTGTTGTTTATCCATCCTGTATATAACAGGTTGCACCTACTAACAGAATCTGAACTTTTCTGAGTGCAACCCGCAGTATGAGAAACACCAGTCAGAGGCTTCCCTGGTGGTCCAGAGGTTAGGGCTCCGCGCTCCCACGGCAGGGGGCATGGGTTCGATCCCTGCTCAGGGAACTATATTCCACATGCTGCGCAGTGCCATTAAAAAACAAAGCAACGCAATCACATGTGACCCATTTCACAATGCTTTGTGGGAGTGAAACGAAAGTTTCATGAAGCAGCATTCACCTTCCTGCAGGTGACCATTCTGATATCTTCTGTTTCATATTTCATCATTTGTGTGTTTAATATGTGCCAGACATAGTTCTAAGCCTTTTTCCCTATATTTCATTCTTTCAAAAGTTCTTGGATAACAACTCAATGATAAAAAAAAGCCAAATAACCCAATTTAAAAAATGAACAAAGGGCGTGAATAGGTATTTTTCTGCAGAAGATATATAAACAGCCAATGGGAAGATGTCCAACATTATCAGCCACCAGGGAAATGTCAATCAAAACCACAACAGGTAGCATTTCACGTCAACTGGGATGGCCGTGATAACCAAAAAGAAACATAGCAAGTGCTGGCGAGGATGTGGGAACTGGAACCACAGGGAAGGAAAACCTTTCCCCTGCCATGTTAGGTTCAGTAGTGGGAGCAGGTTAGCAAGAAGAAAGATAGACTTTTATAGGTACTGGAAGTTCACAGGAAAACATAATCTCTAAATAGCTGAGGACTTAACAGGGGAGAAGGATACGGGGAAATGCTTCCGTGGAATAACAAACGGGCTTCCAGAGGAGCAAACGGGAAGTCAGAAAGCCTGTGATGTTTGTTTCAGCCGGTGGTGCTAGTGGTAAGGTACCCACCTGCCAGTGCAGGAGAGGCCGGCTCGACCCCTGGGTTGGGAGGGGATGGAGGTGGACATGGCAGCCACTCCAGTGTCTGGCCTGGGAAATCTCACAGACAGAGGAGCCTGGCGGCTACAGTCCATAGGGTCGCAAAGAGTCAGACGCGACTGAAGCGACTTGGCAGAGCAGGCAAGCAGCTACGAGGGGCTTCCAGTCGCTTCTTTCCAGCCCTAGAAAGGAGGGTCCAGAAGTTTCCACCTTTAACCGAATGAAGGAAGCTCTGAAGAGGCTCTTCCTGCAACTGTGAATCTCAAATGTCTTTCCTTTAAAATGATCTTTCTTTCAACTCTGGAGGCCTCGGTGGGCCCCCAAAGGACCCTCGCTCAATGCTGACGGGAATGCAAAATCGTGCGGACACTTTGGAAAACAGCCTGGCAGTTCCTGAAAAATTAAACATAGAGCTGCCCTGTTGTTGAAAGTGAACGTCGCTCTGGCGTGTCAGATTCTTTGCGACCCCACGGACTACACAGCCCATGGAGGTCTCCAGGCCAGAATACTGGAGCGGGTGGCCTTTCCCTTCTCCAGGGGATCTTCCCAACCCAGGGGTCGAACCCAGGTCTCCTGCGTTGCAGGCAGTTTTTTACCAGCTGAGCCACGGGGGAAGCCCCCACTGTTGTTGTTCAGTTGCTCAGTCGGGTCCAACTCTTTGTGACCCCAGGCGCTGCAGCACGCCAGGCTTTCCTGCCCTTCACTGTCTCCCGGAGTTTTCCCAAACTCATGTCCATTGACTTGACGATGCTATCTATCCGTCTCCTCCTCTGCCGCCCCCTTCTTTTGCCTTCCACCTTTCCCAGCATCAGGGTCTTTTCCAATGAGTTGCCTATGAGCCAACAATTCTGCTCCCGGGTATATACCCAAAAGGAAAAGGAAACGTTCCTCTACACAAAAGCTTGTATACAGACATTCATTAGATTATTCACAGCAACCAAAAAGGGGAAACAACCCAACCGTCCATCAGCTGAGGAGTGTAGGCGAGTGTGGTCTGTCAGACAATGCAATACTGTTCGACAACAAAAAGGAAGCAAGTGTTGAGACGCGCTACAACGTGAACGAACCTTGAAAGCATTATGGTCAGTGAAAGCAGCCAGTCACAAAATGCCACAGGCCGTATTACCCCATTCATGCGAAATGTCCAGAATTTCCAGAAGCAGAAACGTAGCTTAGTGGTTGCCTGGCAGTGGGGGCGTGGGTGGAGAGCAGAAATGGGGAATGGTTGCTGATGGTCCAAAGGTTGGTTTGAGGGGCTCTGAGAATGTTCTAAAATTTGAGGGTGGTTGGTGACTTCCCTGGGCTTTCCTGGTGGCTCAGACAGTAAAGAATCTGCCTGAAATGCAGGGGACCCTGGTTCAACCCCTGGGTTGGGAAGATGCCCTGGAGAAAGAAATGGCAAGCCACTCCCCTATTCTTGCTTGGAGAAATCCATGGACAGAGAAGCCTGGCGGCCTACATCCATGGCGTCACGAAGAGTAGGTCGTGACTGAGTGACTAACACACGCTCGAGACTTTCCTGGGGGTCCAGTGGCTGAGAGTCGACACTCCCAACGCAAGGGACAGTGGTTTGATCCCTGGTTGGGGAATAAGATCACACTTGCCACGCTGAGTGGCCAAAAACTAAGTAAGTAAAATTAGAACATTGTGATGCTGGTACAACTCCGAAATACCGCGAAACGCTGTAAATGCATGAGTTTTCACGACACGCAAACTGTATCTCGATAAAGCTGTAAAAGAAGTTTGGTTGGAATCTGGGGCACTCTCTGCCCCCTTTCTGATGTCTGTGTCAGAAGCTTTCCCTGTCCTTTTTATACTTTAATAAAACTCTGCTATACACACACTCACACACACACAATTTTGGTTGAAATCCCTTACATTCATCTCTCACGCCGCTTATAGGTTGTGACCCACAGTGAGACGAAATGGCTACAGAGAAAGCCTCACGTGTACAAGCAGATGCGAAGAAGGATATTTATTGCAAGACTTTTTTGTGAATATAAATAAAGTGGAAGTGTCTCTAATTTCACTCTTGGGATAAAATGCAACAGTAAAAAACGATGACCCAGACCTGCAGATTGGCAGCTTGAGATCACAACACCACAGCGCTGCATGAAGCAGCCACGTCATCAGGGAACCCTGGGGCTTTCTGCTCTCAGGAATGTTCTTTTTCTTCGCCTGACTGACGGTCCCACGAGGGCTCACTTTGCACCCTTTTGTAAAACCAAACTCTTTTCTGTATCTGCATAAGTTATAAATAATTTAATTTTTTTAAAAAAGAAAATGCGGCATATTAGGTGCAGCTTGATGCTATTTATGTATACATTTTACAAACATGCCAATCAATAGCATTGTACCCATCGCCTGATGAACTATGGAATGAGGTTGGTGACATTGTACAGGAGACAGGGATCAAGACCATCCCCATGGAAAAGAAATGCAAAAAAGCAAAATGGCTGTCTGCGGAGGCCTTACAGATAGCTGTGAAAAGAAGAGAAGCAAAAAGCAAAGGAGAAAAGGAAAGATATAAGCATCTGAATGCAGAGTTCCAAAGAATAGCAAGAAGAGATAAGAAAGCCTTCTTCAGCGATCAATGCAAAGAAATAGAGGGAAAGAACAGAATGGGAAAGACTAGAGATCTCTTCAAGAAAATTAGAGATACCAAGGGAACATTTCATGCAAAAATGGGCTCGATAAAGGACAGAAATGGTCTGGACCTAACAGAAGCAGAAGATATTAAGAAGAGATGGCAAGAATACACAGAAGAACTGTACAAAAAAGATCTTCACAACAAGATAATCACGATGGTGTGATCACTCGCCTAGAGCCAGACATCCTGGAATGTGAAGTCAAGTGAGCCTTAGAAAGCATCACTATGAACAAAGCTAGTGGAGGTGATGGAATTCCAGTGGAGCTGTTTCAAATCCTGAAAGATGATGCTGTGAAAGTGCTGCACTCAATATGCCAGCAAATTGGGAAAACTCAACAGCAGCCACAGGACTGGAAAAGGTCAGTTTTCATTCCAATCCCAAAGAAAGGCAACGCCAAAGAATGCTCAAACTACTGCACAATTGCACTCATCTCACATGCTAGTAAAGTAATGCTCAAAATTCTCCAAGCCAGGCTTCAGCAATACGTGAACTGTGAACTCCCTGATGTTCAAGCTGATTTTAGAAAAGGCAGAGGAACCAGAGATCAAATTGCCAAAAACATTCGCTGGATCATCGAAAAAGCAAGAGAGTTCCAGAAAAACATCTATTTCTGCTTTATTGACTATGTCAAAGCCTTTGACTGTGTGGATCACAATAAACTGTGGAAAATTCTTCAAGAGATGGGAATACCAGACCGCCTAACCTGCCTCTTGAGAAATCTGTATGCAGGTCAGGAAGCAACAGTTAGAATTGGACATGGAACAACAGACTGGTTCCAAATAGGAAAAGGAGTACGTCAAGGCTGTATATTGTCACCCTGCTTATTTAACTTCTATGCAGAGTACATCATGAGAAATGCTGGACTGGAAGAAACACAAGCTGGAATCAAGACTGCCCGGAGAAATATCAATAACCTCAGATATGCAGATGACACCACCCTTATGGCAGAAAGTGAAGAGGAACTTAAAAGCCTCTTGATGAAAGTGAAAGAGGAGAGTGAAACAGTTGGCTTAAAGCTCAACATTCAGAAAACGAAGATCATGGCATCTGGTCCCATCACTTCATGGGAAATAGATGGGGAAACAGTGGAAACAGTGTCAGACTTTATTTTGGGGGGCTCCAAAATCACTGCAGATGGTGATTGCAGCCATGAGATTAAAAGACGCTTACTCCTTAGAAGAAAAGTTATGAGCAACCTAGATAGTATATTCAAAAGCAGAGACATTACTTTGCCAACTAAGGTCCGTCTAGTCAAGGCTATGGTTTTTCCAGTGGTCATGTATGGATGTGAGAGTTGGACTGTGAAGAAGACTGAGCGCCGAAGAATTGATGCTTTTGAACTGTGGTGTTGGAGAAGATTCTTGAGAGTCCCTTGGACTGCAAGGAGATCCAACCAGTCCATTCTGAAGGAGATCAACCCTGGGATTTCTTTGGAAGGAATGATGCTAAAGCTGAAGCTCCAGTACTTTGGCCACCTCATGCGAAGAGGTGACTCATTGGAAAAAACTCTGATGCTGGGAGGGATTGGGGGCAGGAGGAGAAGGGGACGACCGAGGATGAGATGGCTGGATGGCATCACGGACTCGATGGACGTGAGTCTGAGTGAACTCCGGGAGTTGGTGATGGACAGGGAGGCCTGGTGTGCTGCGATTCATGGGGTCGAAAAGAGTCGGACACAGCTGAGCGACTGAACTGAACTGATGCCTGGTCAGGAAAATAGAAGTTGTTCTAGCTATACTGAGCAGAAAAGTATTTAATGTAAATAATTGCTTTCAAGTGTGTTGAAGGGGATGAACAATAGGAAACAGTACTCAGACATCAGGAGGCTGTCTCTGTCCCCGGACTGATGTCGAGAATGCACAGGTACCACATACCCGCCGGAAGCCCTGCCCTCCACCATGAGCTCGGGGGCCTAGGGTCCGTCTCCTGCCACAGCTGAAAGCACCATCCACCTGCAGAGCTGGGGCAGAAAGGAGGACAGCTTCTTTCTCTCTCCTCCCTGACAATCTCCAAATGCAGAAACAAGGAGGTCGGGCAGATAGCTCGGAAGCTGCCGGTCCCGCAGGCTAAGCAGAGAGCAGGCAAAGACGGAACAGGGCTGACAGACAGAACCCAGCGTTTATACAGGAAGGGTTCCCACCCGAGTCGCGATAGGGATCTCAGCCAGCTTTGCTGCTGCTGCGGTTCAGCCGCTCAGTCGTGTCTGACTCTTTGCGACCCCATGGACTGCAGCACGCCAGGCTTCCCTGGGTTTCACTATTTCCCGGAGTTTGCTCAGACTCATGTCCATTGAGTTGGTGATGCCATCCAACCATCTCACCCTCTGACTTCTCCCTCTCCTCTTGCTCTCAATCTTTCCCAGCATCAGGGACTTTTCCATAAGCAGCTCTTCACATCAGGTGGCCCAAGTATTGGAGCTTCAGCTTCAGCCACACTCCTCCCGGTGAATATCCAGGGTTGATTTCCTTTAGGACTAACTGATTTGAGCTCCTTGATTCCCACCCAAGTCATGATAGTAATCAGAGTCAACTTTATAACAGTTTATGTCTTTAATTTTAAAAGTTAGATAAATATGAGTGATGGTTGATTATGACTTTGGAGACAATGGGCAGTTATTTTATTATTATGCATCTTTTTCTGCATCTCCTTAAATTCTAAGAGTCTAATATATTCCAAAAATCTAACTTCTAAAAATTCAGTCAAAAAAGAACTTAATGAAAAAGATACCAAAACGCTAACGATTTTTCTGTAGGGTGGAATTTTTACCTTTTGTTTTAAATTTTTGAAGTATTGTTTGACACCTGTATTAAATTTCTAGTGAAACATTATGGTAGGGATGCTCTTGACTTTCGCCTGATTTTACATGAGTGTAATAGTCTGGAGGAAATATCATGTCAAGAACATCTTTCTAAGCTCTTGTAACTAGATGAAAGATTAGCTTGAGACGTCTGTTGGTGCAGACAGCATCCTTTCAAAAGAAGAAGAAAATAATGACAGAGTCCGCGGATTGCTTCTTCATTCAGCTTGTTGAGAACCCTGGGACAAGCCTCTCTGAGGACTGACTCGGGACACAGAGATGGGTAAACTGATGTGCCAACCTGTTTACAGGGCACGACTGAGACTTATAGGGGTCCCAGGTGGGGCTAGTGGTGGTGCGCCCACCTGCCAGCGCGGGAGATGCGGGAGATGGGAGTCCGACGACCCCTGGGTCAGGAGCGCCTCCTGGAGTCGGAAATATTCCTGCCTGGGAAATCCCCTGGTCAGAGGAGCCTGGCGGCTACAGGCCACGGGGCCACAGATGATAGAGCGCACATATTTGCTCATTCAGGTGATGAAAATGTATTTCTCACATGCAACCGGTCTTCAGCCGCAGTTTCTGGCTCAAAGCTTCCAAAACCCTTGAACTTCCTGGGACACGAGAGCAGTAAGAACACCATTTGTCATAATATCTGGTTTCTTAACTTCGGCTTCAGAGCCACAAAGGTGAAATAGGGGTCCTGTTACCTATAACAAGCCCCTTTCCACCTCCACTGGGTTGATAAGGTGACTTGGGCAAGCATCTAAGGATGCGGCTGGTTACCAGGGGAACCAAGTTTGAAGAGAGGGGAGAGGACTGATTTCGGGGAGAGGAGATGGGCTGGAGGGCGAATGGCTGGCCAGCAGTCGGTGACTGACCAGCCGTGCCTGTGTGAGGGAGCCGGAGCACAAACCTGAAAGGAGGGGGTTCAGAAGCTCCCAGGATGGGGAACCAGAACTTGTCTACCTGTCACCATACTTTGGGGGTTTTTATGCAGGCCTCATCCTGTCGGTATGATTCACCATTAAGTGAATCTCCAGCCCCTCGCCCCCCTTCCCAGAGGTTAGGGGCTGAGCCTGAACGATCTAAGCTTCTAATCCCGGCTTGGTCTTTCTGGAGACAAGCCCCCATCTTGAAGCCATCCGGGAGCCCACCAAGTATTGCCTCAATATAACAAAAGGCACTCCTAAAATTTAAACAAAAAAAAATTTTTTTTGGTTTAAATTTTTTAAAAAATTTAGAAAGGAATTTCCCTGGGGTCCAGTGGTTAAGACTCCGTGCTGCCAACAGTAGGGGCCCAGGTTCGATATTCTTGGTCAGGGAACTAAGACCCCACACACAGTACGGAGCAGCCAAAACGTAACAACAAAAAAGACACTGCTATCATCCAGGAAATCCCAAGGGATGCAAGAGCTCTGCGTGAGGGTCCCGGGCCAAAGACCAGTATCAGAACAGACAGTGTTCCTAGCACCAGGCAAGTTAAATCAACCCCGTTCCACAGATCTGAAAATGGAGCAAGACCAGTGGCTTCCGAAAAGGTACATGACCACTTGGTTGGTAGAACAGGACTTTGAACTTGGTTCTTCTGACATCCAGGTCAGGGCTAAAGATATTCCCAATGATATATATATATATATATATTTTTTTTTTTTTAAATCAGAATTCTCTTCCTGTTTGCATTCTCACTTCGAGTGTGAGATGTCCACGTGAACAGGAACTGGGCCCAGATGCATTCTCTCTTCCACACTAATGAGCTTCAGTTTGCTTTTCCTCAGGTCAGCTCATGGACACACAGAGAAGAGGATATTAGTCATTCAAAAACATTTTAAAGGCGCTGCTGTGAAGGGCTCTGCTGTTCTCCAAAGCCAGTTTCTGCTCCCAGAGGTGGGATGAGACGATTGCCTGTCACAGAACTGCGTGTGTCTCTCAGCAAAAATGGGCTGCACTTGGATGCTGAAGAGCTGACATCCTAAGAAACTCAGGCTTCTGAGATCGGGGTCTTTTCCTCCCAGGCAGGAGAAAATGACACCCTGCGTGCACCTCACGGTCAGCTTTCCAGATGGCGTTGTCAACTGTGATCTTTCCATCCTCAGTAACCATCAAAGCACAGGGCAGAGCACTTGGGAGAGTGTCTTCAGGAGACCCAGCACACGTACGCTGTAAGGCTGTTCCCATCTTACACGCGAGGACACTGGCTCGCACAGGCGGAGTGAGCTGCCCGAGATCCCACGGAGCCTGACCAAGACCCTGGCCCCAGAGCATGTTCCTGTACTTGGGGGCTGGGATCAGGGTGAGGTTAGAACCCTCCACACGTCCAAAGGCAACAGCATTTTGCTTGTTGGTTTATGTCTTTAAAAAAAAAAAACACAACTGACCTTATTTATTTTTTGAAGTTCAGTTGATTTACAATGTTTTAGGTGTACACAAAGTGACTCAGATATATATACATATATATATAATTATATGTATATATATCTCCAGATTCTTTTCCATTATAGGTTTGATAAGATATTGAATACAGTTCTCTGTGCTTTGCAGAAGGACCTTGTTGTTTATTTTATATATAGTAATTATTTCTTTCCAGACAGGGAAATGGATCATGTTCCTGCTTAAAATATCTTCATGGTCTTCAGACCAATGGCCAAGAAATTGTGAATAATGGTCATTTTTTAAAGAAACACGACAGGTTAGGCAGAACATGGTAGTTTCTTCAAGAGTGGCCCTGAAATTCCAGTTTGAACCTGATTGACAGGTTTCACCTATAAGCAGAGACAAGACGCAGTGCCTCCAGGGACGAAGGTTTCATCACTGCCTGAATCAGCTGCTTCTTCCTCTGCCCCATGTCAACCCAGGATCCACCTGCTCACAGCTTTCTTCCATCCCTCAGACTAAACTCTGCCGCCCACCCCACCCCCCCGTCTATCCTCTGCACTCTGGACACAGGCCCACGGCAGGAGGGGACACCGAGACACAGCTTAGCCTGAGGATGAGGACTCGACCCCAACCTGAGCCTCGCTGTCTGCACACCCGCCCTGGCTCCTCCACCACTGATGGGCCTCGGTCAAGTAACCTCGACTTCCGTCCTGTCCTGATCCTGGACCTGCATTCTCTCCTGACACAGCTGCTTAGATTGTATTAACAAGGGCCGTCCAGAGAACCAGAACAGAACCTGCCCGTGTGTGCACACAAACACGCAGATACATTTCAAGAGATTTATTACAAGCAATGATTCACACAGTTAAGGAGGCTTGCAAATCTCAACATCTCTGGCCTGCAAGCCAGAGACTCAGAAGGGCCGGTGCTGTGGTCCAGTCCAAGTTTGAAGGTCAGAAACCTGGGAGAACCAAAGGGGCAAGTTCCAGCCCAAGGGCAAGAAAGCACCCAAGTCCCAGCTCAGAACTCAGGTCACAAAATTCCCTCTTACTCAAGCTTTTTTTTTCCACTTGGGTCTTCAGTTAGGGTTAGGGTTAGACTATATTCGGGTTGACAATTCAGTGTACTTAGCCTACTGACTCAGACATTAATGCCACCCACAGATGTCTTCACAGACACACCCAGAACACTGTTTGACCAAACGTCTGCCCCCAGACCCAGTCAAGCTGGCGAATAAAGCTTAATCTGCTAAGTTCCTCCAAGCACTGGTTCTGGACTACCCACAAATTCTGACACGCTGTGTTTTCACTCCCATTCAGTTCAAAATATTTTGAAACTTCCCTTGTTTTGTTTCTTGAGTGCACGCTCAGCCAAGTCCGACTCTTGCGACTCCATGGACTGCAGACCACCAGGCTCGTCTGTCCATAGGATTTCCCAGGCAAGAATATGGGAGCGGGCTGCCATTCCCTTCTCCAGAGGGTCTTCCCAACCCAGGGATCAAATCTGAGTCTCCCGCGTTGGCAGGAAAATTCTTTATCCACTGAGTCACTTGAGAAGTGGTTTGATTTAAAAGATTTTTTGAGATTTTCTGGATAGCTTTTTAATTTTCTTTTTAATTAAAAAAATTTTTTTGACTGCACCCCATGGCACGTGGGGCCTTATTTCCCTGACCAGGGATGAAACCTGGCCCCCTGCACCGGAAGGCAAAGCCTTAAATCCCTGGAGCACTGGGGAACTCCCTAATGAAACACTGGTAATAACCTGGTAAGTGCACACGACGGTATCATCTTCTGAACCATCTTGAAGGGCCCGGTTCACTGCATTACGCGCATTCACGTTGCTGGGCAAGCATCACTGCCATCGTCTCCAGAGCTCCTCCACATTATCAGGCTGACTGTGTCCCCAGTAAGCGCTAACTCTCCATTCCTCTCTCCCTGAGCCCCTGGCAGCCACCTGTCTGCATCCTATCTCTGTGAACCTGACCACTCTAGGAACCACATGTAGGTGGAATCAGGCAGTACTTGTCTTTTTGTGACCAGCTATTCGCTGAGCATAGCGTCCTCCAGGCTCAGCAATGCTGCCACGTGCATCAGAATTCCCTTCCTTTCTAGGGCCCAATATCCTGTTGTCTGCGGATACCACAGTCTGCTTGTCCATCGCCTGTTGATGGACACCTTGGGTGCTTCGACGTTCTTAGCTCTTGTGAATAGTACGACGGTGCACGTATTTGTAAAACTCTCTCTTGAGACCCTGCGTTCAGCTGTTTGGATGTTTATGCAGGAGGGGACTTGCTGCATCACATGGTAATTCTACGTCCAATTTCTGGAGAAACGATCACACTGGTTTCCACAGTGCCTGCACCATTTTGCCTTTCCACCAGCAATGCACAAGAGCTCCAATTTCTCTGCATCCTTGCCAACACTTGCTATTTTCTGGATTTTTAAAAACAATATCCATTCTAATAGTCGTCAAAAATAACTTATCTTCCCTGGTGGCTCAGCTGGTAAAGAATCCACCAGCAATGATGGAGACCTGGGTTCGATCCCTGGGTTGGGAAGATCCCCTGGAGAAGGGAACGGCTACCCACTCCAATATTCTGGCCTGGAGGGTCCATGGGGTTGCAGAGTCGGACACGACTGAGCCACTTTCACACTTTGAGAGTTACTTTATGGTCCAGAATGTGGACTCTGTGCCATGTATATTTCATTGCTACTTGAAAGGGATGTGTATTCTGCAAGAGTTGAATGTAATAGTCCTTAAATATCAACTAGGACAGTTTGTTGATAGTGTTGCTTAAATATTCTATATCCTTGCTGCTGTTTCAATTATTTTTTTGTCTACTGAAGGAGGTGTTAAAATATTCAATATTACAGACAATTTTAAGCTAATAAATTTGACAACCTACATGAAAGTAACAAATTCCCTGAGAATCACAACTCAGTGAAAGGGATACAAAAAAGACATAAAAAGTTTGAATAATCCCTTAACTTTAAAAAAATAAGTTTGCAACAAAAAACTTTCCCACAAGGAAAAAACCAGGTCAAGATGGCTTCTCTGGGGACAGTCTAGCACACGTTTATGAAAGAAACAATGGAAATTTACACCTTCTCTTCCAGAATATAGAGGAAGTGAACATGCTTCTCTACTCCTTTTAGTGGGCTGATATAACTCTCATACCAAACTCTGACGAAGCTATACAAGCAGAGAAAAGTGAAGATCAGTATCTCTGTTAAACACAGAAATCTTAACAAAATATTGGAAAAGAGAATCCAGTAATATATAAAAATATACTACATTATGACCAAGAAAGCTTGTCCCAGGAATGTGAAATTGGTTTCGCATCCAAAACTCAATCAGGGGACTTCCCTGGCGGTCCACTGGCGAAGACTCCATGCTCCCAACGCAGGGGCCCAGGTTTGATCCCTGGTCAGGGAACTAGATCCTACATGCCACAGCTAAGACTTGCTGCAGCCAAACAAATAAATAAATATAAAAAACAATCAGTAAATATCATCACCTTGAGGAGGTAAAAGGCAAAAACCACGCGACCATCTCATTAAGGCAGAAAAAGCAGTTTAGGACGCTCAACACCCACTCATGATAACCGCTTTCAATGAAATAGGAAGAAAACTAATAAACTGCATCTATAAATACACATAGTTACCCAACTGCTTAATAATGAAGCGTGGAAAACTTTTCTTCACTTCAGCCATGAGGCAAGGATGCCTAATCTCACCACGTTGATTCAACATTCTACTGGAAGTTCTAGCCAGTGCAGCAAATAGGAGAAAAAAAGAATACGTATCGGAAGGAAGAGATACAGCTGTTTCTATTTGCAGGCAACACCATTCTGCATACAGAAAACCCACAGAATCATACAAAGCAAAATCTGAGAAAAACCAGTAAGTGAATTTAACAAGGTTGTAGGTGTTACGGAGGAAGAAACTTTCCTCTGAGCTTCTAGGTTCTTCTGGTTGGTCTAAGCATTAAATTGAATTGAGATGGATTAATAGGAGAAAATCAAACAAGACTTTAATAATATGTATACATGGGAGAGACCCAGGAAAACGAAGTAATTTAGTGAAACAGCTGAAAGCCTCACCTGAAATAGCACCTTCAGCTAAATACAGGGAGGGTGCTGGAGGTAGTACTAGGTTTGGGACCTCAAAGGGCAGGAAGGCAATTAATTCACAGAGACAACGAAAGAGCAAATGCCTGGCAAACAAGTGATTGCTTGATCGGTACACGATGCAGCACTGAGAGAACCTGAACCAGCAGACTTTGCCGGGTCCCTCCTTCCTGCACACCCAGTTCACGTTGCCTATAGTTACCTGTCTTACAGCTCCCTTCCTGTAACAGGACCTGTATCTGTGTTCTTTGAGGCAGTTGTGTGTGTGTGCATGTGTGTGCGCATGTGTGTGTGTCCGTGCGTGTGTGTGTGTGTGTGCGTGCTCATGTATGTGTGTGTGTGTGTTCAGTCATTCAGTCATGTCTGACTCTGCAGCCTCATGGTCTGCAGCCTACCAGGCTCCGCTGTCCATGGGATTCTCCAGGCAAGAGTACTGGAGCGGGCTGCCATTCCCTTCTCCAGAGGATCTTCCTGACCCAGGGGTCGAACCCACATCTCTTGCATTAGCAGGCAGGTTTTTTACCACTAGTGACACCTGGGAAGTGCTTTAGGCAGTTAGGGAAATGTCAAAGATTCTTCCAGAGTCTTCGGGGCCTTTATTTTCAACTCAAAATAATCTGCAGGCTAGAGAGATAGTAATACATTTGGGGTTGGCGAATTTTGCTCCTTTACAGAGAATATAAGATCAATATATAAAACCTGAGTTACATATACTAGAAACAAGAAAAAATATGAAAGGACATTGTTTGTAATACCATAAGAACATCACATATTAATACTTAGAAACTAATAAAATAGATGCAAAATTTCTATATCAAAAAGTACAAAACATGATTGAGGGAAATTTTAAAAGATTTAAATAGATGGATGGATACACTGTTTTCATGGATTGGAGGATTAAAAATCTGTAAGATGTCCATTTTGGGGGGCTCCAAAATTACTGCAGATGGTGACTGCAGCCATGAAATCAAAAGACACTTACTCCTTGGAAGGAAAGTTATGACCAACCTAGACAGCATATTAAAACGCAGAGACATTACTTTGCCAACAAAGGTCTGTCTAGTCAAGGCTATGGTTTTTCCTGTGGTCATGTATGGATGCGAGAGTTGGACTGTGAAGAAAGCTAAGCATCAAAGAATTGATGCTTTTGAACTGTGGTGTTGGAGAAGACTCTTGAGAGTCCCTCGGACTGCAAGGAGATCCAACCAGTCCATTCTAAAGGAGATCAGCCCTGGGATTTCTTTGGAAGGAATGATGCTACAGCTGAAACTCCAGTACTTTGGGCACCTCATGCGAAGAGTTGACTCATTGGAAAAGACTGTGATGCTGGGAGGGATTGAGGGCAGGAGGAGAAGGGGACGACTGAGGATGAGATGGCTAGATGGCATGACCGACTTGATGGACATGAGTCTGAGTGAACTCCAGGCATTGGTGATGGACAGGGAGGCCTGGCGTGCTGCAGTTCATGGGGTCACAAAGAGTCGGACACGACTGAGCAACTGAACTGAACTGACTGACTGAAGATGTCCATCATCCCCAAATTCACCTATAATTTTAACACAAATCCAAGAAAAAAACTCAGCAGGCTGTTTAGTAGAAACTGACAAGCTGATCCTCAAATTTATATGAAAATGAAAAGGGTCTCAGTTCAGTTCAGTCGCTCAGTCATGTCCAACTCTTTGCGACCCCATGGACTGAAGCACACCAGGCCTCCCTGTCCATCACCAGCTCCCGGAGTTTACCCAAACTCGTGTCCATTGAGTCACTGATGCCATCCAACCATCTCATCCTATCGTCCCCTCCTCCTCCCGCCTTCAATCTTTCCCAGCATCAGGACAGCCAAAATGATTTTGAAAAGGGACAAAGTTGGAAGACTTACACTTTTTAATTTTAAGGCTCGTAGAGTAATCAAACTTTTATGGTACTGACATTTAAAAATAGACAGGCAGATTTATGATACAAAACGTACATGGTCAACTGAATTTTGGCAAAGATGCTAAAGTAATTTAATGGGAAACACAAGCTTTTTTCATGAGTAGTGCACAAAAACAGAAACAATAATTTGAGATACAGCCAGAACCATAAATTGTCTAGAAAACAACATGGGCGAATACCTATATGACCTTGGGGCAGGCAGAGATCTCTAACTAGCAAAACCATACAAGAAGACAAACAGATAAACTGGACTTCATCAAAATTTTAAATTTCTGCTCGTTGAAGACACTGGTAAGACAATGAAAAGACAGCCCCAGATTTGGAGAAAATATTTGCAAATATTTTCACAGTGAGATACATTTACAAAGGTATTCCAAAGGGCTAGAATGAAAAAGAGGGATCAATCCGAATGGCGATGAGAATGTGTTGGAATTTGAATCCTCATCCCAAACTGGCGGGTATGTGAAACGGTACAACCGCTTTGGAAATCAGCTCTTTTTAAAGAAGTGAAACATACACCTAGGATACGACCCAGCAATGTCCCTCCTAGGTACTTCCCCAGAGCAGCGGAAGGCTACATCTCGCGAAGAACGGGGCCCAGATGTTCACGGTGGCTCAGGCTGATTTAGCTCCACACTGAAACCAACCCAAATGTCCATCAGCAGGGGGTGAATAAAAGCAACTGTGGTATATCCATGCAAGGGATGTGTGTTGATAATGAACTGGGCGTGGATTAATGTAAAAATAGCAGTGCTGAGTGAGGAGGCAGGGAGGCAGCGGAGACGAAGCTCGGCTGAGGGAGTGCGAGTGGGCGGGGTTCCGAGGGAACTCTTAACACTCGAGGGTGAGAGGAATCTCTGAAAAAAAAAAAAAAAAAGCTATGCTGATTGCTTTCTCCTTGGAAGAAAAGTTATGACCAACCTAGACAGCATATTAATAAGCAGAGACATTACTTTGCCAACAAAGGTCCGTCTAGTCAAGGCTATGATTTTTCCAGTGGTCATGTATGGATGTGAGAGTTGGGCTATAAAGAAAGCTGAGCCCCGAAGAATTGATGCTTTTGAACTGTGGTGCTGGAGAAGACTCTTGAGAGTCCCTTGGACTGCAACGAGATCCAATCAGTCCATCCTAAAGGAGATCAGCCCTGAACATTCATTGGAAGGACTGATGCTGAAGCTGAAACTCCAATACTTAAGCTACCTGATGCAAAGAACCAACTCATTGAAAAAGACCCTGATGCTGGGAAAGATTGAAGGCAGGAGGAGAAGGGGACGACAGAGGATGAGACGGTTGGATGGCATCACCGACTCCATGGACGCGAGTCTGAGTGAACTCCAGGAGCTGGTGATGGACAGGGAGGCCGGGCACGCTGCCGTCCACGGGGTCACAAAGAGTCGGACACGATTGAGCTACTGAGCTGATGCTGACTGGTTAGTCAAACACAAGAAGGGTAACGGGAGGACAACGGGCATGATAAGTGTATACAAACATGTAGACAGTGAGGAGATCAGTGGGAGGGTGCACAAGAAGAAATCACAGAGGGGCATCAGGAAAGCTTTGAGGTGACGGATGGATGGATACACTCAAGTGCCTTGATCGCACTCTCGGTTTTCACGGTGTAGCTATGCCAACGTTTATTAAATTTTACGCTTTAAAAATGTGCAGATTGTTGTCCGTCTCAAAGCTGTCTTTAAAAGTGAAAAAAAAAATCAGCAAGATGAAACTGATGGAAAATATCAGAAAATTTACTTCTGACCAGGGTATTTTTCCAGAATAGGCAAACCAAGAAAACAGTGCCACAAAATAATACTGAAAAGACAGAGTTCAATAAAGAAAAAGTAGGGAAAAGTGAAAATGCATTCCATAAAAGACACACAAATGACCGATAAGTACATGACAAAGTGCCCGCTGTCAGTAGTCATCAGAGAAATGCAAGATGACACCACAGTGAGACAGCCCTTCCCACCCGCTAGAACAGCTGAAACAGTGATAATCCCAAATGCTCTCCGGGCTGTGGATCAATCGACGCTCATCCTTCACTGGTGGGAGTTTGAAAGGGTACAGTGGCTTCTGAGGTTTGTTCAACAGTTGCTTATAAAATGAGACCACCTCTGTGACCAAGCAATTCAGCTAGGTCTTTATCTAGTTAAAGCGATATGTCCACACACGAAGAAATCTCACATGCAAATATTCACAGGTTTACACCCAAGCTTCAGACTGGAAGTAACCTAAATACCCATTAGAGTAGAACTCATAACTAAATCGTAGTATATCCATAAAGTGGTACCAGTCAACAGTAAAATAAACAAACAAGCCCCAAACGTGAAGATGAAAACAAGTCCTACGGTCTTGATGTCGAATGAATGAAGCTAGACACAAAAGCAATATCTGGAATACATAAAGAACTCATTCAACAGAATAGCAAGCTACCCCCCAAATAATCCAACTTAAAGGGGGGCAAAAGATCTGAATAGGCATTTTTCCAAAGAAGATATGTGAATGGCCAATAAGCACATGAAAAATGCTGATCATTACTATTCTTTAGGGAAATGCAAAGCAAAACCACAGTGAGATACCACGTCACACCTGTTAGGATGGCCGTCATCAAAAAGGCAAGAACTGAGATGCATTGGCCAGGATATGGAGGAAACAGAACTCCTGTGGGAGTGCAAACTGGTGCAGCCGGTATGGAGAACAGTATGGAGGTTCCTAAAAAAATTTAAAAATAGAACTACCATATGGTCCAGTAATTCCTCTTCTGGGAATATATCCAAAAGAAATGAAAACACTTGAAAATATATCTGCACCCCCACATTCAAAGCAGCATTATTTCCAATAGCCAAGATATGAAAGCAACTCATGTGTCCATCGATGGATGAATGCGTAAAGAAAATGTGGTCCATCCATACTTTCCAGGTGGCTGGGTGGTAAAGAATTCGCCTGTCAGTCCAGGACACCGAAGAGATGCAGGTCTGAGATCCCTGGGTCAGGGAGATCCACTGGAGCAGGAAATGGCAACCCACTCCAGTGTTCTTACTTGGGAAATCCCATGGACAGCGGAGCCCGGCGGCTGCAGTCCATAAAGTTGCAAGGAGTGAGCCATGTCTGAGCACAGCACAGAAGCAGTCTCCATATATCCCACAATGGAAGACTGTTTACCATATAAGAGAGGAAATCCTGCCATATTTGACAACATAGATGGCCTCTGAGGGCGTGATGCTAAGTGAAATGTCTGAGAAAGATAAACACCATACGATCCCATTTACCCGTGGAATGAACAACAAAACAAAACCAGAAAAAGTGATCAGCTTTGTGGTTACCTCAGGTTACGAGGCGGGATGAAATTGGAGCAAGGTGGTCAAAGGATACAAGCTTCTAACTGTATGAGAAATAACTACTAGGGATGTAACGTACGGCATGGTATCTACCGTGACCACGGCTACATGGAAACTTATTAGGAGAACAAACCCTAAGACTTTTCATTATAAAGAGAAACAATTTTCAAAACAGTGCAGCCCCTACCAACAACAAGATGGTGGGTCCTCAACAAGTTAGACGTAGAATTGACATGTTCCAGCAATTTCACTTCTGGGAATATACGGAAAACAACCGAAAGCCGTGTCTTGAAGAGATATCTGTACACTCATTACCTGTCCTGGGTCACCCACACTGACTTTTATGAGAGAGAAATAAAACTCCAGCTGATTTAAGCTTGCTGTTGTTTCTGGGTTTAGCAGCCAAGTTTTTATCCCAGTCAATTCAAAGGATTCGATGAAAGAAAGAATGAGTATTGAAAGGACAGCAAATAAAAAAGGTCCTATGTGACCCAGCACCCCCCCTACTGGGCATATACCCTGAGAAAGCCACAGTTATAAAAGATACATGTACCCCAACATCCACTGCAGCACTATTTACAGTAACCAGGACGAGGAAGCAACCTTGATGTCCATCGGCAGATAAATGGATACAGAAGATGGGGTTCACATATATACACAATGGAACTTTCAGTTCAGTTCAGTCACTCAGTCGTGTCCGACTCTTTGCGACCCCATGAATCGCAGCACGCCAGGCCTCCCTGTCCATCACCAACTCCCGGAGTTCACTCAGACTCACGTCCATCAAGTCCGTGATGCCATCCAGCCATCTCATCCTCTGTCGTCCCCTTCTCCTCCTGCCCCCAATCCCTCCCAGCATCAGAGTCTTTTCCAATGAGTTAGCTCTTTGCATCAGGTGGCCAAAGTACTGGAGCTTCAGCTTTAGCATCATTCCTTCCAAAGAAATCCCAGGGTTGATCTCCTTCAGAATGGACTGGTTGGATCTCCTTGCAGTCCAAGGGACTCTCAAGAATCTTCTCCAACACCACAGTTCAAAAGCATCAATTCTTCGGCGCTCAGCTTTCTCCACAGTCCAGCTCTCACATCCATACATGACCGCTGGAAAAACCATAGCCCTGACAAGACGGACCTTAGTCACCAAAGTAATGTCTCTGATTTTGAATATGCTACCTAGGTTGCTCATAACTTTTCTTCTAAGGAGTAAGCGTCTTTTAATTTCATGGCTGCAGTCACCATCTGCAGTGATTCTGGAGCCCCCAAAAATAAAGTCTGACACCGCTTCCACTGTTTCCCCATCTATGTCCCATGACGTGATGGGACCGGATGCCATGATCTTCGTTTTCTGAATGTTGAGCTTTAAGCCAACTTTTTCGCTCTCTTCTTTCACTTTCATCAAGAGGCTTTTTACTTCCTCTTCACTTTCTGCCATAAGGGTGGTGTCATCTGCATATCTGAGGTTATTGATATTTCTCCTGGCAATCTTGATTCCAGCTTGTGCTTCTTCCAGCCCAGCGTTTCTCATGATGTACTCTGCATAGAAGTTAAACAAGCAGGGGGACAATATGCAGCCTTGACATACTCCTTTTCCTATTTGAAACCAGTCTGTTGTTCCATGTCCAGTTCTAACTGTTGCTTCCTGACCTGCATACAGGTTTCTCAAGAGGCAGGTCAGGTGGTCTGGTATTCCATCTCTCTCAGAATTTTCCACAGTCTATTGTGATCCACACAGTCAAAGGCTTTGGCATAGTCAATAAAGCAGAAATAGATGTTTTTCTGGAACTCTCTTGCTTTTCGATGATCCAGCGAATGTTGGCAATTTGATCTCTGGTTCCTCTGCCTTTTCGAAAACCAGCTTGAACATTTGGAAATTCACGGTTCACGTATTGCTGAAGCCTGGCTTGGAGAATTTTGAGCATTACTTTACTAGCATGTGAGATGAGTGCAATTGTGCGGTAGTTTGAGCATTCTTTGGCATTGCTTTTCTTTGGGATTGGAATGAAAACTGACCTTTTCCAGTCCTGTGGCCACTGCTGAGTTTTCCACATTTGCTGGCATATTGAGTTGCAGCACTTTCACAGTATCATATTTCAGGATTTGAAATAGCTCAACTGGAATTCCATCACCTCCACTAGCTTTGTTCGTAGTGATGCTTCCTAAGGCCCACTTGACTTCACATTCCAGGATGTCTGGCTCTAGGCGAGTGATCACACCATTGTGATTATCTGGGTTGTGAAGCTCTTTTTTGTACAGTTCTTCTGTGTATTCTTGCCACGTCTTCTTAATATCTTCTGCTTCCGTTAGGTCCATGCCATTTCTGTCCTTTCTTGAGCCCATCTTTGCATGAAATGTTCCCTTGGTATCTCTAATTTTCTTGAAGAGATCTCTAGTCTTTCCTGTTCTGTTGTTTTCCTCTATTTCTTTGCATTGATCGCTGAAGAAGGGTTTCTTATCTCTCCTTGCTATTCTTTGGAACTCTGCATTCAGATGCTTATATCTTTCCTTTTCTCCTTTACTTTTCACTTCTCTTCTTTTCACAGCTATTTGTAAGGTCTCCCCAGACAGCCATTTTGCTTTTTTGCATTTATTTTCCACGGAGATGGTCTTGATTCCTGTCTCCTGTACAATGTCACGAACCTCCGTCCATAGTTCATCAGGCACTCCATCTATCAGATCTAGTCCCTTAAATCTATTTCTCACTTCCACTGTATAATCATAAGAGATTTGATTTAGGTCATACCTGAATGGTCTAGTGGTTTTCCCTACTTTCTTCAATTTAAGTCTGAATTTGGCAATAAGGAATTCATGATCTGAGCCACAGTCAGCTCCCAGTCTTGTTTTTGCTGACTCTGTAGAGCTTCTCCATCTTTGGCTGCAAAGAATATAATCAATCTGATTTCGGTGTTGGAATATTACTAATTACTAACATTAAATAATACTAATAATATTCAGTGTTGGAATGGAATATTACTCAGCCATAAAAAGAACAAATTTGAGTCACTTTTAGTGGGGTGGATGAACCTAGAGCCTGTTATACAAAGTGAAGTAAGTCAGAAAGAGGAAAACAAATGTGGTATTAATATATTAGCACATATGTATGGAATCTAGAAAAATGGTACTGATGAGCCTGTTTGCAAAGAAGGAATGGAGAGGCAGATGGAGAGAATGGCTTGTGGACACAGTCAGGGAAGGAGGGAGAGGCATGGAGAAATTATCGTGTGTAAAATGGATAGTGTTATGCCCAAGTCGCGAAATCTCCCAATGACCACCAGGGAGCCGATATCCGATGCAAAAGCAAGAGAGTTTTTATTACCAAGCTCAAGCTGGGGCTCCCACCGTTACCGACACAGCGGCTATAGGGAGGAGCCCCGGGTTTTGGATTACATTGCTCATATAGGGAGTGTTCATGGAAAAGAAGGATTTCTAGGTAGGGGGACGTCTGATTGGTCACTTTCTTTCGAAGGGTTGTGTGTTGGTTTTTGATTGGTCCCTATTACCTAGGTAGACCACGAGTTCCTGAACATTAAGTGAGGAGATTCTGGTCTGGGCTCCGATTGACTCGTGGGTGGTGGGGTGAGGTCAGGGGATTTCCAAAGGCTCTTTTCCTGGAACCTTACAAAATGGAGTTGTTCTGTTAGCAAAATGGAGTAGCTTAGGTTCTTCACTCCCCCCTCCTCTAGGATCCAGGACAGACCCAATCATGGGTCTGGGGTCACCTCTATATTGTCTCCCGCTAAGGGGATCGTTGGCAGGGCCATGTATTGGGATCTGAGCACCATGAGCTGCTCCGTCACTTTTAGTGAGGTGGACGAACCTAGAGCCTGTTATACAGAGTGAAGTAAGTCAGAAAGAGGAAAACAAATATGGTATTAACATATTAGCACATATGTATGGAATCTAGAAGAATGGTACTGATGAGCCTGTTTGCAAAGAAGGAATGGAGAGGCAGATGGAGAGAATGGCTTGTGGACACCGTCAGGGAAGGAGGGAGAGGCGTGGAGAAACTATCGTGTGCAAAATGGTGAGGAGTCGAGTGTGACACAGGGAGCCCAGTCTGGCCCTCTGTGATGACCTAGAGGGGTGGGGTGAGGGGAGGGGTGGGAATCTCAAGAGACAGGAGATGGATGCATAATTATGGCTGAGCTGCATTGTTGCAGAAACCAAGACAGCATTGTAAAAAAATTTTTAAATAATGATTTATTAAAAAAATAAATTGTTAAAAAAAAAACACAAAAAAATAAAAAACATGAAAAAAGGGAGTTCTAATACACAGAAGATATAGACAGGCCCTTAGAGGGAGTCACCTCTCTGCCAGCCCCCAGCCTCGAGCTGCCCTCCCTCTGCACAAATTTCCAGCACAGCCAAGGCATCCTGGGAAACCGGCCCACGATCAGAAGGAATCTGGGAGCACTGACGAATGATCAGGTTGGCGGTCCTGGATGGATGCCGAGGTTGGGAAACAAATGGGACTAATTGCCTTGAACGCATCTGACCTAGCTTCCCCCTCCCTTGAAAGTGAGAGGGCACTAAACCTCGTCCCAGTAATCACGCCCATGCTTCAGCCATCACGGTCGCAGATCAAGAGCAAACCAGAAAAGGAGAAAAGAAGCCTCAGGTAGGGACTGCGACTAAGGGGGCACCCGCACTGGAGAGGCAACTGACCAACAGAATTAAGGGTGACCTGTGCTTTGCTTAGCAACTTGGGGGCGGAAATAAAGTCCCCCTCTGGTTTTTGAAACTAAAACAGCCTTCAGTCTGCACCTGCTAGGTAAGCATGACTTTTTGGAAGATGGTGAAGAATTAATCCAGCAATTCAAAGGAACTCTCGAAAGAGAGCTGGATCCAGCCTCGCACAGGGTGCGAGTTGGTCGGGATTTCTTCCGTCCCTGCCACACTGAGAGCTTCTGTGGAGCCCCGGTCCTGTGCAGCCTGGCCCTGGGCCAGTGTTCGGGCCACAGCGCTGTCCCACACTCTTTAAGGCCTGGGCTCCTAATCTCGTGTTGAGCCGTCGTCCCCAGATCACGCCCACCGTGCCGGGCATTCTTAGCGTAAGTACCATATACACTCCTCTGCCAACACATACAACTAGGCCTGGCGTTGAGCCCTGGTCGGGATGGCCCAG
This sequence comes from Ovis canadensis, assembly GCF_042477335.2. NCBI lineage: Eukaryota > Metazoa > Chordata > Mammalia > Artiodactyla > Bovidae > Ovis > Ovis canadensis. Next base: position 72,968,976 of record NC_091263.1, on the reverse strand, counting down.
GGGTGATGTCCCCGTTGACGGCTCTACATGTCCATTCTTGCAAGGGGTGTCCAGTCAGGAACACCCCAACTGGCTAGACGGGTTAGTGCCTGCTGTGTGTGCTCTCAGCTGCTCACTTGCTTCAGATTCTTTGTGACCCCATGGACTACAGCCTGTCCAGCTCCTCCATTCATGGGACTTCCCAGGCAAGGATACTGCAGTAGGCTGCCTTGTCCTCCTCCAGGGGATCTTGCCTACACGGGGATCGAACCTGCATCTCTCGGGTGTCCTGCATTGGCAGGCGGATTCTCCATCACTGTGTCACCTGGGAAGTCCTAAACCGGAGAGTTCTTCGCACCCAGCCTTCTTTAGGTCCAGCTCACCACTATGTAATGTGCAGCTATTTTATCCCATTCTCTGGGTGGCCCAGGTGGGTCCTTTTAACACCAGGGGGTGCTGGGCAGGCAATTCCTCCGACCTACACCGGATCAGTCTAGGCTTCTGGCAGGTGGGAATTAGTCTTCTCTCCTCTCCCAGCAGGGGCACCTCCAAGGCCCACAGGAAAGATGAGAGCGATTCCACCCAAACTGATTAGCTCGATCACCTTGAATTGGTCAGGTCCCTTCCCAAAGGTGCCTTTGAAAGCCCAGTGTATCCAAGGATTTATTCCCGCTCTTTCTGGAATCAAGCCCAGGTGTGACTCTTCCCCAAGACAGCACAGATTATTTTTTTTCCTAAACCATCTAATTCCTTATCAGTGCGTGGCAGTCATAATTCACATTTGTGATGGAATTTCCCTTTATGGAAGGATTCCGTGGAAAAATAGATAGCCTCGGATTTTCCTTTTCTTACGCAAATGTCTTCCAGTTGCGCTGTTATCTCTGATTCTCATATTTGGTACAGCATGCTACATACAGTAGCTTCTTTTATAAATTGTAGGAGTAGCTTCTTAATAAAGGTTCAAGACTGCAGCACATTTTTCAGTCTATAAGGGGATTCTAACGAATGTCCTTTCATTTACGCTGACGTCAGTCATGAGAGAGAACGAGCCAGGGAGTGACGTGTCCCTTGTAATTCAGAAACTTGAGCTCAGAGTAGTGAAGGGACTTGCAAGATTACACAGGAATGGGAGCCAGGTAAATGGGCTTTACACCCAGACCAGCATTTACCCCAGTCTCTGCTCTGAGTGCTGCATCCGGCCGCCTCTGTAAAGCAGAATGGAATAGAATTTTGCATGTGCGGTAGAGCGCTCAGACAAAATACAAGATGCCTAGTTAAATTTGAATTTCACATAAACAGCGAATTTTTTTTCAGTCCCTGGCGGCTCAGACGGTAAAATTGTCTGCCTGCAATGCTGGAGACCCAGGTTCAATCCCTGGGTCGGGAAGATCCCCTGGAGAAGGAAATGGCAACCCACTCCAGTACTCTTGTCTGGAAAATTCCATGGATGGAGGAATCTCGTAGGCTGCAGTCCGTGGGGTCGCAAACAGTCAGACGCAACTTCGCGGCTTCGCGTTCACTTTCACTTTCTTTCATGTCCCGTATTGCAGGGACGCACCAATGTTAAGAGTCTTTGTTAATTACTGAAATTCAAATGTAAATGAGCATATTGCACTTTTATTTGCTAAACCTGGTAACCCTAACCTGGGGGACACCTTAAGTGGCCACTGAGGCCCAGAGAGGGACAGCGATCTGCTCAAAAACACACAGGAAGGGACTTCCCTCGCCGTCCAGTGCTTAAGACTCTGCCTTCCAATCCAGGGGGCGCAGGTTTGACCCCTGATCAGGGAACTAAGACCTAAGATCCCACATGTCTCGGGGTGCAGCCAAAAAGTAAAAAAAAAAAAAAAAGACACAGGAGAAGTCAGAGCAAACCCAGGACTGAGGGCAGTGTGCCTGTTCCCAGCTCCTGCCCCTGTGTGAGGCTGCCGAGTGCTCCCAAGTCGAGGGAGCAGGGGTGCTGGCGAGCACAGCTGTCCCTCTCCAAGTGCTGCCTTCAGGCCGTCCCCTCCCCAGCTGTCCTACCTAACCACCCACCCCCAAACCAGGAAGCACGTCCCAGTGCGGAAAGATGAGCAGAGCGTGGTCACACCAATTAGAGGAGATGGTGTTAATTGAGATTTCCAGACAGGGAGCACAGTCTGCTCAGGAAGCAGCTAATGAAGCAGGAGCCTCCAATTAAGAAGCAATTGGAGTGTTTGCCGCACGCCCAGCGCAGCCAGTGCAGCAGAGACCCTCAGGCTGCTCGCGTCCCCGCAGCAGCTCAAACGAGGGACCTCAGACCAGGCATCGCCCCTCCCTGGGCTCTGCTTCCTGGCTTGTGAAATGAGGGGGTGATGCCGGTTGCTATTTAAGCACCCTGCTGACCACCACACGGGCAAGTCCAAGGAGGTGGGAGGGTTCTTTTCCCTCCAGCACTGGACATTTCTTCACGGCATTCCAGTGTTCCCCGCCCGCTCCGCCTCCGCGCTGCACTCCACCTAAGGCCATTATTCTCTCATTTGCTGTGGACTCAAATGCTAGTATCTGTAATTTTCATCCCTTAATTTCTATTTCCAGACCCCATTCCTCTAGGTTGGCAATTGAAACATTGCTTTCTCCCTAACCCCAGGATACACCGACATCCCAAAGGGGTTAAATGTGATGCTGACGCATGTGTTGGGGGCAGGTCAGCAGCCTCCACTGAGGTGTCATCTCGGTCCCAGCCGAGCATCAGGAGTGGTCCCTGCTGGTTGCCATGGAGATCATGCTTCCATCTGCTGAGGATGCAGCCTGTGGTCAATTGATGGTTATAATGGCCCCAATTTTTCTTGATTCCTAACATCCATATGCTTTGGTAGTGCTTGCCCCCACTGGTGACAGGCTTGACTAATGTAATAGAAAGAGAGTTGACCAGCATGAAGTAAATGACTTTCATGTAGCAGGGGTCAGTGTTCATTTATACACGTGGGTTGCACTTAGTCTTGCTTGGTTAGGAAACACATTTCTGTATCTTCCCAGAGGCATCAGGGGACTTATCTCTTTTAATTGCAATGAATGAATGTCAGGATATGCTGCCTGGGATTTGCTTCAGAATGGAGCCAAAGATACAATTGAAACAAGTTCGTCACGAGTTGATCCTTACCGAGGCCAGAGGATGGGGACTTGGGGCTCTTTTGTATAATTCTTTCCACATTTGTAACTGTGTGAAATATTTCAATGGGGAAAAAGCCCCTTGAAATCCTGCCAACCCTCCGGAACCACAAAGTCGTGCCCACCCCTCCTGCTGGGGAAGATGACACAGCCCGAGGGGCACACTCAGCATGTTCCTGGGAATCTTCATCATGTTCGTGACCAAGGGGTCCGTCGTATCCAACTCCGTAATTCCATGGACTGTAGCCCACCAGGCTCCTGTCTGTGGGATTTCCCAGACAAGAATACTGGAGTGGGTTGCCACTTCCCCCTCTACGTGGCACACAGGAGACGCTCAGCAAATATCTGTTGGCTGAAGATCAGGTCAGTTCAGTTCACTCGCTCAGTCATGTCCCACTCTTTGCGACCCCGTGGACTGCAGCACTCCAGGCCTCCCTGTCCATCACCAACTCCTGCAGTTCACCCAAACTCATGTCCATTGAGTCAGTGATGCCATCCAACCATCTCATCCTCTGTCGTCCCCTTCTCCTCCTGCCCTCAATCTTTCCCAGCATCAGGGTATTTTCAAATGAATCAGTTCTTTGCATCAGATGGTCAAACTATTGGAGTTTCAGCTTCAGCATCAGTCCTTCCAATGAATGTTCAGGACTGATTTCCTCTAGGATTGACTGGTTGGATCTCCTTGCTGTCCAAGGGACTCCCAAGAGTATGCTCCAAAACCACAGTTCAAAAGCATCAAGTCTTTGGTGCTCAGCTTTCTTTATAGTCCAGCTCTCAGATCCATATATGACTACTGGAAAAACCATAGCTTTGACTAGATGGACCTTTGTTGGCAAAGTGATGTCTCTGCTGTATAATATGCTGTCTGGACTGGTCATAGCTTTTCTTCCAGGGAGCAAGCTTCTTTTAATTTTATGGCTGCAGGCACAGTCTGTCGTTCCATATCAAGTTCTAACTGTATGCAGATGCTTCTTGACCTGCACACAGATTTCTCAGGAGGCAGGTCAGGTGGTTTGGAATTCCCATCTCTTTCAGAATTTTCCACAGTTTGTTGTGATCCACACAGTCAAAGGCTTTGGCATTGTCAATAAAGCAGAAGTAGATGTTTTTTTTGGAACTCTCTTGCTTTTTCAATGATCCAGTGGATGTTGACAATTTGATCTCTGGTTCCTCTGCCTTTTCTAAAACCAGCTTGAACATCTGGAAGTTCATGGTTCACGTATTGCTGAAGCCTGGCTTGGAGAATTTGCGGTAGTTTGAGCATTCCTTGGTATTGCCTTTCTTTGGGATTGAAATGAAAACTGACCTTTTCCAGTCCTGTGGCCACTGCTGAGTTTTCCACATTTGCTGGCATATTGAGTGCAGCACTTTCACAGCATCATCTTTCAGGATTTGAAACAGCTCAACTGGAATTCCATCACCTCCACTAGCTTTGTCCATAGTGATGCTTTCTAAGGCCCACTTGACTTCACATTCCGGGATGTCTGGCTCTAGATGAGTGATCACACCATCGTGGTTATCTGGGTCACAAAGATCAGAGCAGTGTGCCTCAAATTAGAATAACAGGCTTCCGGCTTCCCTAAATCAACAAAATGATAGTAAAGTTCACCTGGAAAAATACATCTGCGAATAACAGCCAAGATTAGACAGAAAAAAGAAGGGACCAGGGCCCGCCCTAAAAGGACACAGCCTGGTGGGAAAGAATAGCTCGATAGATCAGTGGGGTGCTGCTGAGTAGCGGTTCTCAGCCCTGGCTTCACGTTAGGCTCCCCTAAAATGCTTCTAAAAGGCACACAAACAGGATACAGTGCTTGGGCCTTATTCCCAGAGACTGTGATCCATCAGGGTGGCCCCTGGGCACTGGGGTTTTCTTCCCTTCTAAAAACTTTGACTTTATCAGTGTTTAATTCTGTAGTTTCTTAAATGCCTCCAGGGGACTCTTGCGCAGCCAGGACTGAGAACCACTGGGTTGGCGAGTCCCGAAGCGGGCTTGGCACCCAGGAACGTGTAATTTATGGTACAGTGGCATTTCACACTGGTGGCAACAAGGAGGGCTCTTCAACCAGCGCTCCTGAGATAATTACTTCAGCATCTGGAAAGACCGCTGGCTGTTTGCGCCTGGCATCAGATTAAATCCCATACGGATCAGAGTCTTAAATGTGGCAATAAGAGAAGGAGGGGACGGGAAAGCCGTGAAAGTCCCTGAAGGAGCTGTGAATAAGTTTACAGTCACGGTGGGGACGATCTGCCAAAGCTGGTTATAAGCCTACAGAGGAAAAAGCCCGTAACTTTTAAAAACATAAAAACATTTGATTCCTGGATGTCACCAAATACGGTAAATGAAGCAAAAACACGAACGACAAACTAGAAAAATCTGTTTGGAATACACGTGCCAGACAGCGGACTAGCTTTCCGTGATTAACAGAGAGCTCCACTCTGCAGTAAGGTTCTGACACCAATTGTAATTCTGCCCACCAGTGACGATGTGTGGGCTCTATTCTGACAGCGAGCAAGTCTGTGGCACCAGCTGGGTGTCCTACTGTGTGTAAGTGTTAGTCGCTCAATCGTGTCCGACTCTTTGCAACCTCATGGGCACACCAGGCCTCCCTGTCCTTCAACCAGCTCCCGGAGTTTGCCCAAGTTCATGAGACAGGAAACCACAGGTGCACGCAAAACTTGAGCCCTAATGTGCATAGCAACAGTATTCCCCAAACCCAAAAGATGGGAACAACCCAAGCGTCCATCATCTGATAAATGGATAAGCAGGACGTGCTCCGTCCCTATCATGGAATGTTATTCTATCGCAAAAGGAATGAAGTCCTGAGGCCTGCTACGACGTGGGCGAGCCTCGAAAACATCCCACTCAGTGAAATGTCAGACATGGAAGTCCATATATTACATCATTTCATTTTATAAAATGTCCAGAATAGGCCAATCAATAGATGCAGAGAGGGGACTAATGGTTGCCTGGGGCTCGGGGGCAGGAGGAAACGCAGCAGTGTCTGTTAGTGATCACAGATTTTTTTTTCTGCGCGAGAGTGGTGATGAAATGTTCTAAAACTGATTATGCGGATGGTGGCATGACACTCAATATGTTGAGATGATTAAATTGTGCACTTTAAATGGGTGAATTGTTTAGCAGGTGAATTACATCTCATAAAGCTGTTAAGAAAACACTGACATATGACTTTTCACTTCTCAGACTGGCAAAATTAGTAAGAGCGTAAGGATATAGACTCCCTCTTATACCGTCGATGAAAGTGTAAATTGGTGGCACCTCTCTGAAGAGCATTTTGGCAACTGCTGCCAGATTTAAAAGCGCACACGCTCTTCATCCGAGGGCTTCCACTTCCAGCTAACCCTAT